>NW_023416284.1:149917139-152317139 GCF_014176215.1 Rousettus aegyptiacus
GTAATTTTTTGTTTTTTGTTTGTTTTTTAAATGATTAAAACTAATTAACTGGAAATATAGCAGAAGCAGCAGGAGCAGGAATATGGGGAGGGGAGAGGAGGTCTGAGTTAAGGAAGGTCAGAGAAGCCTTTTAGGGTATCTGGCCTGAGCTGAATGGTAAAAGATTGTTATGTAGGGACCAGGGAAAGCATGAAGTACATCACTACTATGCTCAGGGGAACATGGCCTAAGCGAACCAAACTGATATGTACTTCTTTGGTGACCAGAGGATGAGAGACCCTCTTAACTGGTTTGGAGGTTTGCATAAATAATTTGTTTAAAATTGAGAAAAACAAAAAGGCAATGCAAAGAAACAAAACAGTACTGCAGGAGTCAACCCAGTGGTTAGTAGTACAGCCTAGAGAATGCCTGATTTAGTCTGTTTTATTAGACAAAACAGAAATCATGTTAATCTCTAACAAATGAGTGGCATCGGGCTAACAGAAATGAATACTATTGGTTAGACTAAAGCTGATAATAAACCCAGAGCAACAAAATAACATTTTCTGATTATTTTCAGAACAGGATAAAAGGGATAATGCTTGAAACAGGTGGTTAATGATGCACCAACCAATCACTGAATTGAAAAAGTAAAATGGACATGATAAGGGGAATTTAGGATTAAGAGGAGTGTAGCACTTGCAAAAGAAACCTTAGTTAGCTCTCTAGAAACGTTTTCCAGGCCTAGAAAAATTACACTTCAGCAAGTAGAACATGCAAGAAAGAATTGCATCAAGTCAGCAAGTCTGTTTAAACTGTAGACTTAATTAACAGTCTCTAATTTAAATCAGTAATTTGGGGCATTTGTCAAATTTTTGTTTAGATAGCTAAAAATACTTCGGTCATTCATTATCCCAGATCTTGCAGCATCCACAGCCCTTTCTACTGAAAAGAGTGCAGAAGTTATTTATCTCCCAAACCTTCATGAAAGAGCTGCTGAACAGCAAAATATTCCTGCTGACTGAAGCTGATGTCTGATATCATTTGTTTCTAGACAGAGTTCAGCCATATATTTTTTTTGTTCTTTCTCTTTAAAGCATCACGCTGTTGTAAGAAAAGAATTTAAGTAGCACGTAAAGAATACGCAATGATTAATTCTTCCATCTGAAGCTATTCTTCCATTCTATCTGAAGCTTGTTAAGAACAAGACCAAGGAAGAGATGTGGTTAACAGAAACAGGGATGCTGCATGGAGAACAATTTTCCACAGAAATCAGTAAGTGGCAAGTCAACATATGACTTCAATTACCACCCAAAACTGCACTGGTTGTAGAGGGAAAATGTTCATGAGTATGCAGCTGCAGTGGGCTTATTTACCATTTTCCAAGCAAAAAAAAACCTTAGGTTTGGTGGCTTTTTTTTTTTTTTTTTTTTTACCTTTAGCATGATGCTTACAGTGACTATTTGATAACTTTAATGATTTCTCAACCTAATATTAGCCTAGACAACACAGACAGAGCTTTATTAATTTTTATTTTTTGGTGAAAAGAAATACAGCAGAATGACAAGTTTTATTTTTCCTCTGAGCACACAGAAGACAAAAGTACAAACGATCCCCGTTTAGTCTGACAGAGCAATTCTACTAGTAGTTAACACTAGTTAGGAACATAAAATATCAAGCACCACATTACTACCAGGACAAGAAATATCAAGTAAGACAGAGTTATGCTTTTCTTCTTGAGATTACTTTCACAAGACAGTGACAATTTGCAAAATTTCAGACTCTTCAAAGATCACAGTCAAATATTTCTAAGAATAGAGTACATGTGAAGAGATCAGAACAAGCTGATATTAATGAATATTCACAGACGTCTTCATACTGCACAGGAAACAAGTTTGATATTTTGCACATGTTCTCAATTACAAGCAAAAAGCAGGCCTGTAAATGTCAAGTTTGCCAGCAAGCAAAAATGAAAGAACAGGATTTTACTCACAGTGAAATAAGTCGCATAAACCATTAATCTTCCACATATAGGTCACTCCTGGAATAATTGAAAGAAATTATCTAGACTTGCATTTTCGTGTATAAAAATCTACTGGTGAATTCAGGGATATAGGAAAAATTGGAGGAAAATTCTCCAGGCATCCTCTTTAAACATCGACCACTTGATTCTCCCACCTGTCCTGGGAGGAGCCTTGGGGCCTCCCCTCCAACTCCTGACTCTGCAAAATTCCAGTCTTCCCTGCCTGCCTTTCCAAGCCTACTCCACAGCAGGCTCATTTGTTTCTGGACTTTTGGATTCTCCAGCCTAGAGCACCCTCTCCACTCCTCTGTGTCTATACCCACCAAGTCCTTGGGGAGCTTATGACAAGGCCTTCAGAAGGAAAGGAGAAAGGATAAGGGTGGATGTCACCACCACCACCATACCCCTCCATAAGTAAAACAGCCCTGACACACTGCTGCCCCACCCACTAGAACTTGGTTTGAAAATCCAGATAGACTCTACACATCTTACTCCCTAGGAGAGAGGCTTGGCACCTGCCACAATGCAGACTGCAGCCTGCTTCCTCTTTTGTTAGGATAAAAGCAGGGAAAGAAATGGGAAAGCTGAGGACTGAAAGCTAAGGCCAGGCATAAGGATGCAAGCTCTTAGGTCATCAGGGATGTAATAAAATAGTATGGAAGATAGGGGTGACCCACAAAATGCTGCCTTGGTATTATTTCTAAGTGGTCTAAGGCCCCCCAAAATTTCCGTCTTTAAAAAAGTGGAATCAAACATAAGTTTTGGTTGCTTTACAGCAGCACAACCTGATCTGGGTCTCTCGAGCCCATCATTATAAAGCCTTCTATCTCTCCTCCCAGCTTCTCAAACTAAAGCTCAAGATACACACAGGTTTTGGTAAATGGACAGGGGTAAAGGGTGGGGCTGCAAAAGTTGGCCTAAAAGAACACTGCCCATAACTAAGCAAGTTACCTACAGATCTCCCTTGGAAATGTTTAGACCTTGCTAAAGAAAGTGGGGTGGAAGCATGAGGGCAGAGAGGGCAATGACATCTAGAATACATTGTATAGTAGCTTCCTCTGGACACCAAGGGAGCAAATTAAACAAAAAGACTGCTTTGCCAATTCTGTTTGTTTCTTTGAGGGAGGGAAAAAGGAGGAGGAGAGGGGCATGGAGAAAGACCAGAAATACATCCTCCTTGGTGCCCCAACCTGGCAACTTCGTCACGTTCAGAGGGGGTGCCAGATGGTTTAGGAAGAGGATGCCTAACAAAATTGCCTAGATTAAGGGTGGTCTGCTGATTAGGACTCAGAAAAGCTAACTGTTGGAAGAGATCCCCAGTTCCAGGCTTGCTTTGGGCACTGTCACATATGACTGCCCAACCTTCCCAACAGCAAATTGGGTTTACAGGTAACCATTTAAGGAGTGAGAGTTTGCTGTGTGCTGCCTGAGGATAAATTCCTCAGATAGTTCCTGAGGAGGCAGGCAATGGTGAGTGTGCAAAGCTCATCCAAAAGGCTGAAAACAGGTTTAGGTGGGCCACAACATAGGCTTTCATACTCACCGGTACCTGGTCACAATGCGGAGTGACCAAAGGCATAAGACCAACATAACATCTCATCTGTTACCTCATTAATGCCTAGTAGCCACCCACCAGCCACCTGCTTTTTCTGCCAGATAACGAGCAGGCTGGATGGCACAGGCCCAGGAAGGCAGCTGGGAATCAGTCGGTGGTAGCCTGGAATGTCCAGTTTGTGTTGATGGCTGGAATCAACTGTCAGCTTCATCTTACGGCAGCGAAACTCAAAGAGCTCGCCAAAGAGTACAGGGTATCAGAAGCACAGTCAGCATAAAGTATAAAGCCCAGGTAGTTATTTGCAAAGATGTGTATCAAGCTTCCTTGCAGTAGATAACCACTTAAAAAAACTGGGAAAAGACCATAGTCATAGACAGGGCCCAAGGCATGCAAAGAAAGTCAGTGTCTATCTACAGCATTGTGCTTGGCACAGAAGCAGTGGAAGGCCATGCACCTGGAACACTTAAAACTTTGCAGTACAGCACTAAGGCCCAGAAGAAGAGCATAGGCATATAAGCAACAATCTTGCAACTAACTGAAGATTTAGAAGAACCAAAGAACAAAATAATCCAAAGTGAAGAGAATGCTGATGGAAGATTGCATGCTGTTGGCTAAGCATAGAATCCAAGAGTAGGTGGTAAAGAAACTTGTGCAGGAGCTTCTCATGGGTCAGGGATTAACCTGACTGGAATCTGAAGGATCTGGGGTTCTCCACTGGCTGCCTTGCTGGGTCTCGAATTCCTCTGCGGGGTCCTTCACCCATCAGGTAATATTGTAGGGGATTGGGCCACAACTCTGCTTTGATTATTTCAGCAATTTTGTCAAATTCTAGGAGGCTGTGGTCTGAGAACCAGTTGAAGAAACTTGGGATGGTGTTTCCTTCCCGGTTCCTGTGGATATGGGACTGGGGGTCTTGGCCCCGGTGCCAGCGTATTGGAGTGGAAAGAGACACCACCCGGCCAGAGGATCTGCGCTCGTATTCTTTGACAAGCCCCTCATTTCGGAAGTAGGGGTTGCTCTGAAAGATGAACCTGAATTTGCAGCCTGCTCTAGGATGTTTAAGCTCCTCCACCTCCAAGTTGATCATGTACCTCATCATGTCTTCATCTTGGCCACTGATCATAGGCGACAGCTGGGGATGATTTCTGAAAGCCGTGACCCAGAAACCTGGGATATTTTGGATAATGAAACTTCTGCGCTGCATATGGAGCCTTCGCATCCGGCCAAACTTGCGCTCCAACTGAAGGAAGGCCCTGTCTGCCTGGGCATTTACGTTTGACAGCTCCTGATCAATGGCCTCCAGAGAGTCCATGCAGTTATTGATCTTCGGGCCCCTGGGCCGTGTCTCCTCTTTCACTCCTCCTACCACCTTTTTCTCCTTCTGTATCACCTTCTTTTCCTCTACCACCTTCTCTGCTATGCCGTCCTTATCCTCTGCCGCTGAAATGGCGCACGTTTTTGTCGTCACTTCCTTGGCCTTCACCCCAGGCATCATCTGAGACCCCAATCCCCCTGCGCCACAGGCTTCTAGAGCTTTCTCCCCAGCAGGGCCGCTCGGCTCGCTACGCTGACAGCCACTTTCCTGACTACTGTCCGTTGCCACCAAGGTGGAGGCAGAGGCTGTCTCCAGGCTCCCTGTAGGAGGCGGAGCCTCTTTCTGGCCCGCTTTAGTCGCTGCACGGCAGCGACTCCCAGCAACTCGAATGCGGAGTACAGGGCCACAGCCGGAGGGCGCCCGGGACGCACCTCCCTCCGCGAGGGTCTCCAAGCTGCCCTCACCTGTGTCTGCCATCACTTGTGTCGCCTCGGTTTCCCCGCTCTGGCACTGATTTGGGTCCAGATGTCCCGGAGCATGCTCAGGAGTAGCAAAGCCGCAGGTTTTAGCGACGGGAAGGTTGTCGCCCTCATCCAGGCCGCTCATTTTGGTAGAAGTTAAACCTGCGGGATGACCGTTGCCCTCATCAAGGCCGCTCATTTTGATAGAAGTCAGATATGTAGGACGAGAGCTAGCCCGGTCCTCTGCAGAAGCGGTGCTCCGCCCCTCGCACCACCCCTCTTTTACACTCTGGGGAGAATGATTCCATGGCAACTGGTGACGTCAGGACCGTAGCGTCTTAATATCGCGCGAGAAACTCACTGCGCCTAGTGATTACATTCGTTAGTCTAGGGTAATCCTTTGTCTTTGTGTTACAAAATGTTTTGAATTACATCATTCTGGAAAAGGTTTGGCCTGCAGAAGTGGATGCAGACCAGACTCAAGCATGTGAGAATTTGAATTTTGTTTATGTGGATTTCTGAGTCTTTGAATGAATTTCCAAGGCACCAAAGCTATTAATTGTTAAAATACTTGTTTACAGATAGGAAAGGTTATTTATTGTCTATTCAAGTCAGCTCATAGGGCTTCTTATGTAAGCCTTTAATGTGTAGATTCATGGCTGTTACCAAAGAATTGAGATGGACAGAGTTAAGAAAAGTTCACTTCGTGCTACTGTGTTAAATGTGATCATTTAAAAAATTAAGAAAACTGAAAGGGAAACTTTGCATCCTAACAAGACATTATAAAAGACAATTTCAAATTTCCGTACAGATTTTAAAGTTTATATATTTTGGCCAACGCCTACCAAGCAATTGAACCATATTTCGTCTTCATTTTTAATGTAAATAGCAAAATGTATTTTCCTTATATTGAGATGCCCTACACAGGAGCAACCCTGCAAATTTAGCCTTTAAGCGTTATAGGTAGAAATGTAATCTCAGGGGATTTTAATTTCTAAAATTATGCGTATTATATGTTGCTTATCCCCAGGTTATACTCTTAATCAAAAAATAGTTTCTGTTTCATAATGACTGTGGATGTGAAGCCAGCAAACTTTTGCCAAAATTCGCTCCTGTGATAATTCGCTATAGTGCAGAAACAATAATCAACTGTTTGCAGGCACTAAAGGTATTAATTGTCTTAAGATGTTTTAAGTAACATTTAAAATGTTCATGTTAAAATATTTACTTAAAAAATAAGAAAAATTTACTGTATTCAAGTCAGCTCATACAGTTCATTAGTGATGTCAGTAACATCTGTCATATTTTGTTAGTTTTTTGGCATGTGAAAATACCGGTGTTAATCCTTAGAAAAAAATGCAAGAAGAAAAACTGGAATTTTCCATATTTTCATTTCACATCCTAAATTCATACCATAAAATTATTATAACTCTGTTAATATAAACTCCACTAGGGAGCACCTCTGGTTATGATCATTTTCAAATAAGGGCTCAGAAAGGATCCAGTAAGAAGTAAGGACTTAGGGAAAAAGAATTCAAAGAAAAGCAGCAGGTATATTGAGATTTCTAGTGAGGCAAGTAGTGCAGACCGGGTCCAACTAAAAATGAGGTGCTGATGGAAAGACACTGGCAGACATTACAGAGAAACAACCTGTTATGCAGTTATAGTTTAGTTCACAAAGGTTTTCCAGAGATTTCATAAACAACTAAGATTTTTTTTTGTATCCATAGCATATTCAAGGACAGACTGTCCAGATGTCTGCTGCCAACTAATCAGTTATCCAATAAAAAATTGTGCAAACAAGATTTACTCTTCCCATACTACAGTTATTTTTTTCTCTCTCTTCTTTCCTCTTTCTTTGAATAAATCCTATTTTTGGCTATGTGGAGTAAAAATCAATCTATTGATTTATCCTCTGTTGTGAGAGACACCTGCATTTCTGGCAGGATACCTGGTGCTTGCTTGGAGCAACAAAGTCTTCAGAAGCAGGTGTGGGCTTGCACACAAGCTCACACTGCAGGGAGGGCGCACACGCCTTACCTATTCTGGGACTTCTTGCTTTAGGCACAAGGATAAGAAAAGAAAAAATAGATGATAACACGGTGGTGGCCTTGAGGCTGAATCTGTGAGTTGGCTGTAGTTTGTAATTACTAACCTGATAGTAACTAATAATAATAACAAAGCCAGCTTTGTGAAAGAGAATAAAAAACCATGGAGATAGAGGTGGAGGATGCTAGCATTGCCATTCATCCCCTCTCCCTTATCCATGTTAGTTAATGCATTTCCAGACTCTGACTCTTCTTCCTAACCGTCTCCGCAACAATCCTTGTAAATAAGTAAATAGTGTGCTTTAACTGACTTTGAGTTATTCTGACACTACTCTGCCTTGTTACTTTTCCTAAAGAATCTTTACACTGTTGAAAGATTAATTCTCTTTGATTTTATCTTGAGCCACGATGGAGAAAACAAGCAAATGCTGAATTAAAAAGTTACTTTCTCATACAGGAAAAAAATAGTTTGCTATTTGCAACAGAAAATTATAAAATTGCATAAAGCTACTACCTGTGAAGTTTTTTTTCTCTTGTTATGTATATTAAATTTTTTAAAAGATTTATATCTTTACTACTTGTAACATCACTGTTCCTAGTTTTGATTATTCCTGTTAATAGAATCATTTTCCACTAATAACAGCTTTCCCATTCTTTAAAACTCCTTTCAAGCCTACCTCATGTAGATTTCACTAGGCATTGTAAATGCATTAATTTCATAAACAAAGAAGTTAACTCCCCCATGGTCAGACATATATTAATTAGCAAATTGCCTCCTCTCATCTCCTACATATAACCTTCCTTAACTACCTTACCATTCTGATAGTCCATGAAATTCCTACAGCTCTTAGGAGCTTTGCTATCTCATTTAGTTCTTATTTATCTTCTATCTTTAACTTTATTGGTTGTTTCATGAATATCAGTCTCCTCATCCAAGCTAGATAAGGACAGATACATAGTGGATTCTTTTAAGAGAGGAGAGGAGGCATATGAAAGGGTGAAGGGGAGAGGGCTTGCAGAAATGACCAACTCAGCTGGTTAAGGTCCATTCCTGACTGCCGTTCCCCCCACCCCCCTGTCCAGGACTCTCCAGCTAACATGTTTTCCCATAGCTATCTCCCCCACCTCAAGGACTCTCCAGCTCACATCTCTTGATTCATAGCTTGCTATCCAACTAATGTTCTTACCTCTGTAGCTATGTAGGAATAACAAGACTGTGAAAAAACTGCTTGTTATGTTACGATTAGAGTTCCGTCTTTAGATAGGAATCTTCTGCGCAGGTGCTGGCATTAATAAGTGTTGCTTCCTACTTATAGCCTCAATGTCCCATCACTCTGCTCGAGAATCCTATAACAGATCTGATAATGCTAAGGTCACAAGACAAATGACCTATAAGACCAGTGGTCTGGAAATTCCTCCCCCCTAATAAAACCTTTGCACATTTAATCCCAGTTTGACCTCTACTTTTCAGAAGACCCAGAATAACCTACTTGGCAGTTCATTTAAATCTCTGTTTCAAATTTTATGTCTTGCAAATTGGGAGAGTCAGGGGACAGAAGAGCTAGGAGAGGAGAAAGACTTATTCAGTACCTACCATGTTCCATGTTATTTTGCATAATTATCACATCAACATTAATGTGGCAGATAGTGCTACTATTTAACAGAAGAAGCCTCTAAGGATCAGAAAAATTAAATCACTACTCTAGATTACTGCAGAGACCAGACTTGAGCTCAGGCTCTTCTGACTTTAAGGTTATATCTTCTCTACCACTTACTCTCCTTTCTTGCTGCTTAATTGTGAGGATCAAATGATAACAGATATGAAAGCACTTTAAAAATGTATAAAAGTGTTACTTCAAAGCCAGAGTTTATTATTTATGTCAGTTGTGGTCAGGACCACTATAGAATAGGCAGTGCAAAATGAAAATGTGATCCTCTATGTTCAAAATTTATTGAGAATTTCAAAACAGCACAGCAGAACATTAAAACAAGTGTAGACCCATGAGCCTAGCCATGATGCCAGAGGAATTGTCTATATAGGGGCAATCAAATTGAGCTTGTAGAAACATTCTAGAATAGAAATAACATTCTTAGAATAACATTCCTTCTTATAACAAATGTTTTATAATTTTTTGTTGATATTCACAAATAGTACATCATGCACTATTTTTAAAAAGAAAAATCAATATAACATCTTAGTTGTAATTTAAAGAAGAAATTAAAAAGTAATTCTTAAAAGATTTATTTTAATTTCTAAATGCATGGGCATGCCTATGACATGGTTAAGTAGTTAGATGGTTATACATCCAGAATCACTAGCTTCTTCTATATTTTGGAGATTAACCATTAATTCTTGGTGTTAGGTAAAAGTAATGACATTATCTTACAATTAATGTTTTAGAATAGATGAAAGGGGTTGTTTTCAAAAGTACAGTGTATAAAACAGTGCAAAACATTGTTTTCATATGCAAACAATTTTTCATAGTACTAGGTTCTAGGTTTAAATAATTAATAGATTTTTTTCATCTACTTGAATTTTTAGGACTAGATAATTATACAGGGCACTAGCCCTCACACTGCAGGACGTCTAGCATCCTTAATGCCCCCAATGAATGTCAGTAGTATCCACATTCTTTGTAATAACCAAAATAACTCAGAAATTTCCTGGACACATCTTAGGGGTGATACACACTGAGGATGGATTTTTAAATGCTTGTGAATATAGTATTCTCATTCCTGGCACTAGAGGGAGGAAGTGGTCTTCAAAGTTATAATCTGACTCAAATTTGCCCTTGGTTTTAAAGCTTAAACTTCTCTGAAGAGAAATTATGCGACAATTTTATAGACCATACATTCATTAAAAGAACTGTGGCATGAGTTTTCAACATATGTTTGATGCTCTATGTACTATTAAAATTAAATTATAATCTTTATTATACTTAGGCTGTCACCATTACAAAATTAAATTTTTCTCAGACAAGATTATTTCATTATGTTGGCTCCCTGTGATGATGTTTAAAAAAAAAGTCATAATCGTAAGAGAAATCAGAGACAAGATCCCTGACATGAATGACCTCATACCCTTGTATGCTTGGTGTGATAATTTTGTGTCTATTTGACTGCACCAACGGGTGCCCAAATTAAATGTTATTACTAGGTGTGCCTGTAAAAGTATTTCTGGAATTAGCATTTGAATTGGTGGAATAAAAAAGTAGGTTACCCTCCCCAACATGGGTGGGAATCATCCAATCCCATGAGGGCCCTGTACAGAACAAAAAGATGGAAGGAGGAGGAATTTGCCCCTTTTGCTTCCAGCCTGAGTACCTGAGTACCTGAGTACCTGAATACCTTCTCCTGCCCTTAGACTGGTATTTACACCACCAGCTCCCATAGTTCTCAGGCCTTGAATCACCAACTTTTCTGGGTCTCCAGCTTGCAGAGAGCATATGAGACTCCTCTGAGCTAGTTTCCTAATGTACAAAATGAATATAAGAAAACTTACTTTACAGGACTGTTGTAAAGATTAAATGAGATATATGTAAAGTGTTTGTCCCAGTAGGCTCTAAATAACTAAATGACTTGGTATTTTTATTATTCTTTTTTGTTAAGATTTACCTACAATACACTGTAGTGCAAGAAGTATAAAATCAATGTCAAATTCTATTATGAAACTATAAGTGTGTGGAGGTTCAAAGATGGAAGACATCTGCAAAGAATTAAGCACTAAGTGAAAGAAACGAAAGCTGAATTAGACCAAGTAGGATACAGTTTAAATAATTTGACACAGACACGAAACACTGGAACATAGTAATACTTGTCCACTATGTTCGTTATTTTCAAATTATTCTAGACATATAGTATTTCCAGCCCGTAGAAAAAAAGTTTATTGCTGAAACTAAAATGCTTTACCACATTCTTCCATGTATTATTAAAGACTTTATAAAATATCTTTTAAAAATTAACTATGCAAAATATGCTTTTAATAGCTAATCAGAGGGGATTTAGCAAAACTGACCCTAGAGTAACTGAGTTTGGCCATTACATAAAATGGTTACTTATAACAGCACCTACACTGCCACATACTCACCAGATCTTAGACCCGTCTCAACACAACTCTTAATGTAGTGTGCTAAGAGAAGTCAAAACTTGAAGATTAGTATTAAGTGCCTATTACAAGTAATCAACCTATTGACTTAATGAAACTTCATTATATATACATTCTCTACATTTCTTAGTGATATCAACAGTTCTTTACATCTGAGCATATTCCAGAGGATAATAAAATGTTTTAACTACATTGTCCCATTCTATTCTTCTGAGGGCAAGAAAAACCAAGCAACTTAATTCAGGCAATATATACTTAATTCTTAGGTATATATCTAACAGTGTTTAGAGACCCTCTACTGTTTAACATAGTCCTTGTCCTAGTCACAAATTTAATGGCGATAAAGTAATAACATGTTTAATTTTTACAGATATTTTTATATGCTTTGAGATATTCAAGAAGTCTAGAACTATGCTGTCCTGTGTAATTTACCAGTTGCTACATTAAAAAAAATGAATCAGAGAAATTAATTTTAGTATTTTATTTAACCCAATATATCAAAAATATTTCAATATGCAAACAATATTAAAAAATTGAGATTTTACAGTCTTCTTTCCATATCAAATCTTTGAAATCCAGTGTGTATTTTATATTCGCAGATCTCAATGTGGACTAGCCACATTTCAAGTGCTCAGTAGCCACGGGTGTCTGACAGTGGCTACTGTATTGGACAGCACATGTATAGAGTCTAACCCCTTTCAATTTCCAGCGTAAGTCACCTTAAGATGTACAAAAACAAAGCACATAATAGTTGATCCAAACTTAATGCTGTGTTAAAATGGCAAGTGAAAGGTTAAATGTATTATGCTTGGACTTTTTCTAATTAAACAAGAAATTTACTTTTAATTAAGAAATGCTTTGCAAATATTTTTGACATCAATTTTACAAATGCCCTGAAAACCATTTTCTTTTTTTCATTACCTCATCAAAAGTCTTTCTGGGTACTTGGTTATTTTGTTCTTTCTCCATTTGAGTTGACCCTTTTGTCATTCGATGAATACTTATCTGGTGACAACTATGTCCAACACATTAAGCTAGATGTAGTGAAGGCTGTAATTGCCCCCTTTCCCCTAATCTGTGCTTTCACAAAGCTTCCAACCTAGAAAGCGAAAACGTGAAAATGTCTTTGTATTTTATTTTACTGTGTCAGTGTGTCAATTATTTGTTTGCCTATCAGTCTTTCCCCAGTTCTTTAACAAAAAGGGAATGGACTTTATCTTCTTATACTTATCTTCCCAGGGTACCTTATAGAATGCTTTAAAATTTGTGGAATTCACTAAGATGAATTATGTGTTATTTTCTAGAACAGAGGTTCCTACAAAGTACACCAAGTACATAAAAAAAATTTTTTTTCATGTTCCCTAAGGGGAACAGAAAAACTATAAGGCAGAGAGTTATTTAAGATGGGCTTGAAGGATTTGACAGATAAGCGTTAAGATTTAAAGAAAAGAACAAACACGTTTTTACAGCTGAGAAAGTATGCGATATAAGAATATATCACGTATGACAGGAACTCTGTGAATGTGTACTTATGAAATGCAAAAGTGACTTAAAGGAACCTGAATGACCTGAGAATTATTATTTCTATGGATAGACATGGACGCTTTAAGGAAGTGAAGGGGGTGGTGGTGTTATACAAACTCTATGGGAAAAAAAGTGACATCATAATCAGTTGTCAATTGTTGACATTTTAAAGCAATAAAAAGCAACAAACCTCCCCACCTTGCAAGGTGCAGTAGTAGTGTGCCCTACTTTTGTTTTTGAACTAACGCTTATTGAATCCATTTAAGAACTTCATTAAACTACATTATGTTATTTTTGATAATTTCTTCAGTCGGAATGAAAGATAAGAAATCTAACAGTAACATGCTTTTCTCATAGTGCATATAGACAAAAATGCCAATGGTACACTTCCAATTTGATAGAGCAATCTCACAAGTATTTATGCTATTTAGTAAAAGAGACACATCAATTACTAAAAAGTCATTACCAGGGTAAATGATCATATAAGACCACCAAGGCACACATTTTTTGTAGGTTATTTTTCCATGAAGACAACAATTTCCAGTCTTCAGTATCTAATGACCAAGTTTTTCATTTCTAAGACTACAGTTTTGACAGAAACAAGAACAAGTTGAAAACCATTATGAATATTCATTTAAGTCTTTATTGTACTGGAAAGATTAGTTTTCCAAATGTTCTTAAATGAAAGCAATCCTGTACGGCTCAATTTTCCCAGTAAGCAGAAACAGAGAAAACAACAGGATTTTACTAAATACTAGTGAAATAAAGGACACAGTATTAACCTTGTGCATAAATTCACATGAAAATGAGAGAAAGCACCTAAAGTTGCGTTTTATTTCTTTAAAGAACTCTTCTCTTGGCAAGGTATTTAACATTCCAACCCCCTTCAATTCTCCCATGGAACATCATGAGAAAAAGTATTTCTCCATCCATCACCACTAACAGACCACCTTTTTCTTTAAGGCTCTCAGCTAGCCAGTCTTAATTTTAGGCCCAATTTTTACCTGTCTCATTTTTGCCTATGGTCTCCTGTTCAGTTTCTCCTTCTTAGTTCTTCCATCCATTATGAACTAGATATCACTTTTCATTCCATCTGGATCTGTCTCCCTTTAAATCCTCTAAGAGTTGGGGGATGGAGAGTGGGAAAGAGAGTAGAGAGTAATAAGCTCTGACAGTCTATTTTATAGGACAACTTGTCCCTGAAAAATGATAGAGAGTGCCAAATTAAGCTAAAAGGTCTGCTTTCACTGATTTTGGTTTTTTTTTTTTAAGAGATAAGAAACAAAGTGTACTGCTACCCTACCCTGACACTTAATCATGTTCAGGATGAGGAAAGGAGGCTCTAGAAAGTACCTAGGTTTTGTATGAATTGCTAATTCAAGCTAAGAAAGCCTAGATATCAACCTTACTCTTGCCATGAGGACAAGGTTTAACCTGTCACCTCAAATATTCACCTGATCGTAGGTTTCCTGGATAATGGGGGTCAAGGGAAGAGGCGCTGAGGAATTAATGCAGAGGAATGGAACAGCTGGAAAAGAAACTTGTGCTGGGAGGAAACTTGGGTCCACTACCAGTTCTGTAGGTTCTGGTTTACCAGAAACCAAACAGGGGCTGAAAATGGCCTGGAAGATGTTCATCCGTCCAGTAGGTAATAGCTAAAGGGGGTGGGCACAGCCAAAAGCAGAAAGCATTAGGAGGTGACCAGAGGTACAAGAGAGGCAGTGGGGTCAGTTAAATCACAAAGACCAAGTGGATCATTGCTGATCTCCCTCTTGATGTTATTAATGCCCTGCAACTGTCCACAAACTATATGCCTGCACTGCAGAGCAAAGTGGGTAGAATGGGCTCCTACTAAAGCTAGAATTCTAGGTGGTAAGGGCCAAACCAGAGGCCCTGAGAACAAAGAGTCCAAGCAATGCAGATAAAGGCTGTACAATTTAGAGCAACATTTACTTGGCTTAACAGTATTGCGAACAATGGCCATGCAGCATGTGACAGTAATTCAGAACAGCACAAAGTCTGTGTAGAAGTGGTAAAGCATGGCCATGAACGTCTCATTCTTGAGGCTGAGAAAACTAAATGTCTAGAGGAAAATGTTGCAGAAACGGGGGGGGGGGGGGGGGGGGGGGGGGGGGAGTAGAAGGCATACCAATTTCTGTTGCCCAAGCACAGGTCCAGAAAAAGGTGACAGGGGACCTTGTGCAGGGGTAGTCCCAAGGGCAAAGTTTAACCAGACTGGAATCCAAAGGGCCTGGGGATCTCCACTGGCTCCCTTATTGGACGACGTGGGGCTCGACGGGCTCCTTCACGCAACAGGTAGTATTGCAGTGGATTTGGCCACAGGTCCTCTTTGATAATCTCAGCAATCCTATCAGATTCTGGAAGGCTGTGGTCTGAAAACCAGGTAAAGAAACTACAGACGACATCTTGGTTCCTGCGAATAAAAGACTGGGGTTCATGGCCCCGACGCCATATAATTGGAGTGGAAAGAGACACCACTCGGCCGGAGGCTCTGACCTCATATTCCTTGACAATCAGCTTGTTTCTAAAGTAGGGGTTTCTCCGAAAGAAGAACTTGAACTTGCAGCCCGTTCTCGGGTGTCTGAGTTCTTTTACCTCCAAATTGATTACATATCTTAACATCTCTGCATCTTGGCTCCTAATCATGGGAGACAACTGGGGATGGTTCCGAAAGGCAGTGACCCAGAAGCCCGGTATATTCTGAATGATGTAGTTCCTCCGCTCCAGGTAATGTCGACGCATCCGTCCAAACTTATGCTCCAGTTGTTGAAAGGCCCTTTCGGCCTGAGCATTCACCGTGTCCAGTTCCAGCTGGATGGCCTCCAGGGGGTTCATGCGCAGATCCATAATCCCGGGCCCTGCCTCCTCCCTCACTTCTTCTCCTCCTCTATTTTCCTCCACCATTTCTATTTCTTCACCTCCTGGCTTCTCCTCTACCTCCATCTCCTGCTCCATTACCTCCTCCTCCTTCACTACTTTCTTATCCACCACCTCCTCATCCAGTGGTACCGAGATGGTGTTCAATTCAGTGTCCAGTTCCTTGGCCTTTGCCTCCGCCATCGCCTCTGACCCTGACCTCTCTGCGCCACAGGTTTCTATGGCCTTCTCCGCATCTGGGCCGCGCAGCTCTACACGCTGACAGCTATTGTTCAGGCTGCAGTCCGTTGCCATGGATGCAGACTCGGCTTCCCCGCCCTCCCGGGGAGGCGGAACCTCTTCTACTCCCGCTTTGGTCGCTCCGTAACCGGGATCCCCACCGACTTGGGTCTGGGGAGTATGGCCACAGACCGCGAGGTCGTGGGAGGCTCCGCACTCTTCTGGAAGCCGGGGCTGTGGGAGCGCGACGGTCTCCAAGTCTCCCCCACCCGTCTCCGTCATCACCTGTGACGCCTCGGTTTTCTCGCGGGGCTTCAGGTGCTGGTGTTGGTCCGGGTCTCCTGGGGCATGGTCGGGAGTAGCGGGGCTGCGGATCTGGAGAAGAAGGGTCCGCTCGACCCCAGCCAGGCCGCTCATATCGGTAGCAGCCAGCCCAATGCGTAGCTTAACATCTGCTTTCTTCATAGAAGCCCGGCTCTGCGAAAACCCGCCGCTCGCACCTCCCACCCCGGGTCTCGCGAGCGTCCCCGTGAGGGTGACGTCAGGGTTGTTTGTCTTGCCAGAACGCGAGACTTTGCTGCTGCAGGGCTTGATTCTGTGGTCTCTGCCGTGCAAGCATGTCCTTAGTTTTACTTACATGAATTTTATTCGAAGAGAGGTACTTTGACTGGCGTAAATAAATGTAGATTGGACTCAGAGGCCGAAGGCAATGAGAAGCCATCCCACGATGCTTCTGGAAACCTCTAGCATGTAAAATGCGGTAATTGTAGGGGGTCACAGTTCTACACAGCACACTTGTATGAAAACATGTTTTTCTAATTTCCGTATTTTTTTAGTCAGGAAGGTAAATCTATACCGTAATACCCCATAATGTCCACAGGCAAAAAAAAAAAAAAAAATCTCTATCTTTTAACTAAGATGAATTGCAAACTGTTTTCCTTTTCTCAGGTAGAAGTGACATGAAAATGCCAATTCTAGCCTGTAGCGCCACAGCAGAAAAAGCTATTAAGCGGCTATTTACCGCTAAGTGATGCATATTATTCCTTGCTTGTCCTAAATGTATAATCTGCATTAAAGAAGAGCTTGTGCTACATAATGTATGCAGGAATTAAGGCAGGATCAACTTGTTAAATCTAGCTCCATGGCCCCTCGCTGTAGAAAATAAAAAAAGCTATTTCCAGCCCCCATAAATTATTAACCTATTAAAGAATTTAATTCTAAAAGGAGGTAGAAAAGGTTGGCTCAAACTGTATTCATGGCAGTCTGCTCATAGAGTGCATTTAAGAGTTATGTCAGCATTTCCCGTTGTTTTACATTGTTTATTTGCATGAAAGCTGGCCTTAGAGAGTTTCAAGGCCTTGGAGAAATACCACTTTGGGGGGGGGGGGTGTTACTGGCCACCATTTTTATTAATAAAAGCCAGTTAAAATGAATAACTGAAATGGACTTGAAATAGAAAACAAATTTGAAGAATGTGAATGTTCACTTAGTTTACTTAAAGTGTAAAAGAGGCAAATATTTTTTTCCCCCATTGGCTTTGCTTTGTATGAATAATGGCCCCCAGAGATGTGTACTTCCTAATCTTTAGAGCTTGTGAATATGTTATGTAGTCAAAGGACTTTGCAGATACCGTGAATTTAAAGATCTGGAGTTTGGAAGATTATCCTGGATTATCTGGGTTGACCCTATGTAATCACATTGGTCCCTATAAGGAGGCAGGAGTGTCAGTCTGAGGAGCCATGATCCCCAAATCAGAGGAGAGGAGAGAAGAAGCTGTGCTGCTGACTTTGAAAATGGAGGAAGGAACCAGGAACCCAGGGGAAAAAAATGTATCCTTTAGAAGCTGGAAAAATGAGGAAATAGATTCTTCCAAAAAGCGTCCAAAGGAATGTAGCCCTCCCAGCACTGTGACTTTATAATACCTAACCTTCAGTACTACTGTAAAAGTGGAAAATTCTCCAGTAAGCTAGTCACAAAGACAAGACAGGGAGTGATATCTTCAAGTGCCAGCTCCCAAAGAAAAAAAATATATATCGCTGCCAGAATGCAGATAACAGGACTGTCTACCAGGCCCTGTTTGCTATAAGATTTAAGAGACCCCCCAGAAACAACATTTTTGAACCAGAGGATAACAGCCAACTTCTGCTTCTATAATCTGCTTAATGTATAACCAGGGTGTAGTTCTAGGAGATGTCCTGTGCAAAGATATATTAATGGCTAACTTCTGCTTCTGTAAACCTGTTTGCTTGTTTGATGTGGTTTTAGGCTTTATAAGCTGGCTCCTCTGAAAGCTCGGGGCTGATTCTCTAGTGGGGAGAATCAGTTGCTGGCCAGCTAATAAAGGCTCATAATTAATCTCAATTGGCTCCGTGGGTCTTAAATTTGAACGCACCACAACATTTGGAGGCCCCAGCAAGATTTCCCCAGTCGGGGGAGATCTCCTAAGATCCGAGACCTCGTCCAGGGGACGGCCACTGAGTGACATTCCTCAACCCCGGACGCCAGGCGGACTCGCCCAGGAGGGCAAGTGGACAAAAGATTCAGTTCTGTAACAATTGGGCATGAGCCATCCGGAGCGGCTTTACCAGTGAGTCAGACTGCACTACAGGTATTCAGATTTCTGTGTATCTGGTTGGTTGGTTGATTGGTTGGTTGGGCCCTGGGAACTAGTGGAAGGCTGGACGTGGCATAACTTCCCTAGTCTGGTCGGGACTGAGATGTCAGATCCTGAGCCTGGTTGGTTGGTTTTGTCCTGTTTGCACCAGTAACTATCTCGTGTTGGTCTGTCATCTCTGTGTCTTTGGTGTCTGTTTTTCTTGAATTTGTAGTCTCTCTCTGAATGTTACACATCTTTATGTCTTTATCCTCCTTCTTATCCTCATAGGTCTATTAATCCTTCTTTTCTCCTTCTGTATAGCTGCTGCTGCCCCTCTGGACTGGTCCCCAGGACAGTGCATGGCTCTTGCTCTAACTTATTTAACTTTTACAGGTATCATATTTTCTTTCTCCACTGTTCCGACCGCCATGATCCAGACCCACTCCTCTGCAGTGTCTCCTCGATAATTTCAAAGACTTCTGGCAGCGGGCCCAAGGTTATGGGTCCTGCATCACCCCCTTCGATCTCCAGAGGTTCTGCCAATCAGATTGGCCCACATTTGTAACAGGGTGGTCATCAGAGGGGTCACTCGACCTGCAAACAGCCTTTCAGATGAAGAAACTGAGGTACAAGAAGTTTAAATAATTTACCCAGTGATAGAAATGAGTTTGTTTTTGATATTGAAAATACAAGAGTTGAAGAAGCTAATAGGGGCCTGTTAGACTAATCCTTCTTTATGACTGAACATGAATTTGATTAGAAGGTTCACAGAGTGTCTGTGGGGCAGAATTCTAGATGGTAGAGTCTTCTTTCTAACTGGTTCTTCGGTTTGGGTTGGAGTTTATTTTTATGAAAGGTGGATTTGTATAAGCTCTGCTTTGGTTGGTTTGGGGAAAGATAAGCACTTATAAATTAAGTCTTCCTAAAATTATCAGAAAAAATGAAAACTAATCCAAATGTTTTGTTTTGTTTTGATTTATCAAGTCTACATGATCTGAGATAATCTTTGGTAATAAAGATAGTTTAATATTGTAGGTTGAGTGGGGATGGGTGTTTCTTCGGATTGTCAGACACACAATTTTATTCTACTTGTGTTTATTGGTCAAATATGTTTATGCTATTTCTACTAGTTGCTTAAGATTATAAAATTATAAATTCAACCTAAAAGCTTATAAATGAGTCTTGATGTTTAAAAATAGTTTCCAAAATCTTTTTGGCAAAATACTTAGTTAAGTTTAATAATTGATATTCATTGACTCTCTAGAGCATTTCTAAATGAGAAAGAACATATGCCTTTAATGTGTCAAGAGGCAGCTAATATACCAGAAAACATTGACCAACAAGTTAATCCAGTGGCTTGGTACAATGGCAAGCCCGAGCAAGACAGGACTGCTGTGCTAGTAAAAGTTCAGCTTCTATGCTGGTCCACAGATAGGAGCACCTTCCCAGAGATCTCTGTAATCAGGAATTTTCTTCCACTTCACCCTTAGACCCTGAGGGGGAAATGAGTTCTCTCAGGACCCAAACTATTTCATCACTCCCTGAAATATGCACACCCAGTGAGGTTACAAATACTGAGGACAGGGAAATATGAGTATGTGCATGGCCTCTGATCTATATTTGTCTGTGTTATATGTAATATAGTAGTTCAGTTAAGAATTCTAATTATGATGGAAAGGAAAATATGTTTTTGGTAACAGAAGGTATAAAGTATGGTGATTTATTTTGAAGGAAATTGAAGGAAAGGTGTTTGTCTTATAGTTGGCTATTTCTGAGTAAGTGAGAAGAGGCAAGCTGAAGGAATGAGAAAAATGGTAGAAGGTTTGTGAAGAGAAATCCTGAGAGGAAAATAAAGGACAAGAACATAAGTGAACACATGAAGTCGTAAAAGAAAAGAAAAAGAGAAAATCTTGTTTTATATAGTCAAATTGGCTAAAATTAAATGTATTTATCATAAGGTTTTAAAATGAACTTTAATATCAACAGTGTACCAACACAAAACTGGAGTTTGGATTATTAGTCTGTTCCTAATAAGAGATTGTAAAAGATTTTTCTTTACCTGTGAGCAATACACTTAAGAAACAAAGATTCTATATCTTATCAAAACAATCTATTATACTTTATAGTCTGTATTATGTCTTTGATATAAAAAAAAACTAAGTCTTCTTAACATTAAGAGTGCTAAGATTTTTATGTGGTCATATTTACCTTTGAAATCTTTTATTATCACTTGAGTTAAATAGATAAGTATTGTTTTATAGTGACCTGTGATCCTGTTTAATCAGGTGATCAAACCTTGTAATATGACAAATTTCCCAACGTAAAACCTAAATGGGATCTTTTGTTTTATCTCATAATAACTTTGAGACTTCCCAGAGGGCACCTGGAAAATCTTGAAAGTTTGGTTTTGTCACTTTGTAAAAGAGAAATGTTAAGCTAATTCAGTCTATTTAATATATTAAATTATATGAGAAACATTGTCAAGTAATGAATGATGCTTAACCTTCTTTAGGTTACATTTTTATGAATACATGCTACCAATACAAGTGTTTCAGAAATTGTATAAAGTCCCTAAAAATTTGTCAATATCTTTATTATTCATATGTCCTTGTATAATGGTATCAGTCATAATTTCAGTTACTATAAATTGTTGTATGTCATGAATATCAAGAATAGACCTGACTATTCAAAAACGAAGGGCTTATAGAGAAGCAAAGGGCATAGCTCTGATTTGGGCCATGACAGTAAAACTATTACAATAGTTAGATAGCTATGATTTGGGTGAATATGTGGTCTTGATATTAAAATTAGAATTTCGGATAACAAGAAAGATCTGTATAACTGAAAACATCAAAAACCTTTTTTCTCAAGAAACCACAGGGACTAATCTCTCCTTTAGAGACTATTTTCTTTACCCATCAGCCCACCTGGGATGACTGTCAACAGCTTTTCCAGGTCCTTTTTGCCTCAAAGGAATGAGAACAGATTCTCCGAGAGGCTGACAAGACTGTGCATGACCCAACTGGGCCGCCCACTATAGACCCAGCTCATATTCAACATGTCTTCCCAAATACCCATCCTCCTTAGGACCCCAACACTGAACAAGGTAAGGAGGCTCTCGATCGGTATCTCCAGCTTCTGCTCCAGGGCCTCCAGTCTGCAGCCAGAAAGCCTACTAACCTTTCTAAGATAAGTGAATTCATCCAGGCCAAGGATGAATCACCAGCAGCGTTTCTAGAACGACTCTTAGAGTCTTACCGGTTATACACCCCTATTGACCCGGAGGACCCAAATAATAAAACCTTGCTTTTGTCAGTCAGTCAGCCCCAGATATTAAGAAAAAAGTAATAAAGTATAGGAAGGTTTAAAGACAAGAATTTGACTGAGCTAGTTGAGGTAGCCCTGTGCATCTTCAACAACCAGGATAAAGTTAATATCACCCAGACTCTAGGACCATGGAAGAGACCTGTTGCATACCTCTCCAAAAGACTGGACTATGTTGCAGCAGGGTGGCCTAACTGCTTTCAGGCCATTGCGGCCACAGCCATCCTCACCAAAGAAGCACTGAAACTGTTGTTAGGACAGACCATCCAGATTATAGCCCCCCATGCAGTGAAAACCATGCCCCGCAGCCCCCCGATCATTGGATTTCAAATGCACAGATCACCTAATACCAGGTTCTTCTCCTTAACCCCTGACAAGTACAATTCTTGAAAACTTCTGCTCTTAACCCAGACACCCTTTTTCCTGATGATGACCCTCAACAGCCATTACATGATTGTCTCGAGTTCTCGGATAGCATCACCAGCCTCAGACCAGACCTGACTGACATCCTGTGGCCACAACCGGATGCCACACTGTACACCAATGGGAGCAGCTCCATCTCAGAGAGAGTCAGGTGTGCTGGGGTGGCAGTAGTTACCAGAGGAACTGACATCTGAGCTCAGGCCTTGAGTCACAGAACATCAGCTCAGCGAGCTGAACTCATTGCTGTGACCCAAGCACTCCGATGGGGTAAGAAGACAGTCAACATCTATGCAGATAGCAGGTATGCCGTTGCTACTGCACATATTCATGGGGCACTATATAAAGAGAGGGGATTACTCACCTCAGGGGAGAAGGAAATCAGGAACGGAGAAGAGATCCTAGCTCTCCTTGAAGCCATCTGGCTGCCTAAGAAGGTAGCCATTACACACTGCCCAGGTCACCAGAAAACTGAGTCTGAGATAGCCCGGGGCAACTTCTTTGCCAACCTTACCGCAAAGGAAGCTGCCTGAAAACCATTGGGGCCAATTGACATTTTGCCTGCCCTACTGCCCAGGGTGCTAGCAGACACCCCTACCTACATTCCAGGTGAAGTTAAACTATACAACAAGCTGGAAAGAAAAGAGGAATCTGCTGGGTGGGTTAGGCTCCCAGACGGCTGCATTGTAGCACCTGAGGCTTTGAGTCGAGACCTCATAACCCAGGTTCAGCAGAGCACTCACTTAGGAGAGACCAAGTTGATTGAACTGTTGAAAAGAGACTATTACATTCTGGGGCTGCAACAAATGGCCAAACAGTTATCGGCCCGGCACCACATCTGCGTGGACAGGCACTGGGGGAACACTGAGAGTTGGATTTCACTGAGGTCAGCCCGGGTACCTTCGGATTCAAGTACTTGCTTTGTTCATTGACACCTCTTCAGGATGGACTGAATGAAGCCTTCCCCACCAAGCAGGAAACAGCGCAGGTAGTAGCAAAGAAATTAGTCTCAGAAATAGTACCTCGATTTGGCCTGCCCATGACACTGGGGTCCAACAATGACCCGGCGTTCATTGCCCAGACCAGTCAATCTTTAGCCAGGGTTCTAGGAATTAATTAAAAGTTACATTGCATTTACAGGCCTCAGAGCTCAAGACAGGTAGAGAAGATAAATAAGATCCTGAAAGAAACTTTAACCAAGTTCAAATTAGAAACTGGCAAAAACTGGGTAAGCCTCCTTTCCTCCCCTCTGTTAAGGGCACGATGCACCCCCTACCGTAAAGAGACAACACTTTATAAAATCATGTTTCACAGAAATCCTTAACTTCTCCCTTCTCAAGTACTTACAGGCTCTCCACCTAGTAAGGTGAAAAACTCATCAGTTAGTCTCCACAACCAGAGTCCCAACTCAGCCTCACCCAGCCTTGCCTGAGCCTCACTGAGAAAGACCCTTCCTGGTTTTAAATGTCTTTTTAAATGTAAAGTTTTTTTGTTTGTTTTGATATATTCATTTACTGCATCAAGTGTAGTTTCAGAATTTACCTTTTGAACAGCTTAGTTTCAAAGTCTGTAAAATGAACTAAGAATCTTGTGTATTAATTCATACATGTAAGACTAATGTGTTCATAAAACATAGATCTTGCTTTAATTGTATAGCTTTAGGTAAAACCTGCTGTTCTTATGCTAACCATTCAGGCATTATTAGAGGCTTTAGTCAGACAAAGGCTCAGCAACAGAGAACAACGCAGGAGGACAAGATCTTGGTATGAGAACGTGTTTAACTGGTCCCTGTGGTTGACTACTCTGCTTTCCTCCATTGCAGGACCCCTAATATTAGCATTTCTGGAGTTATTATTTGGACCTTGTATAATTAATTGGTTAACTACATATGTCAAAAAAAACAAAAACAAAAACGGGGGGTACAGGCAGCGAAACTCATTGTTCTCAGAGCTCACTGCCCTCCGCTCCAGGTTGACAATTCAATGATTTGAATCCCCTTTGAAAACCAGTGGGAAATGTAAAAGTGGAAAATTCTCCAGTAAGCTAGTCACAAAGACAAGACAGGGAGTGATATCTTCAAGTGCCAGCTCCCAAAGCAAAAAAAATAATATCACTGCCAGGATGCAGATAACAGAACTGTCTACCAGGCCCTGTTTCCTATAAGATTTAAGAGACCCCCCAGAAACAACATTTTTGCACCAGAGGATAACAGCCAACTTCTGCTTCTATAATTTGCTTAATGTATAACCAGGGTGTAGTTCTAGGAGATGTCCTGTGCAAAGATATACTAATGGCTAACTTCTGCTTCTGTAAACCTGTTTGCTTGTTTGGTGTGGTTTTAGGCTTTATAAGCTGCCTCCTCTGAAAGCTCGGGGCTGATTCTCTAGTGGGGAGAATCAGTTGCTGGCCAGCTAATAAAGGCTCATAATTAATCTCAATTGGCTCCGTGGGTCTTAGATTTGAATGCGCTACAACACTATAAGTTAATTAACTTGTGTAAGTTTAAAGTGGTAATTCGTTACAGAAGCAATATGAAAGGGATTCTCCTTGAAATTTTGTGCTGCATCTCTGTGTGCCTTAAGTTTTTCTGAGCAGCAGCCTCTTCAGTCTTGCCCATTACCTTCTCTTGAGGTCCTTCCCAAAGCTCGATTTATCATATTTTGAGCTTCTTTTGGGTTATAGAGACTAGAAATCTACTTGGGCAATACAATGAAAGACAACATTAAAGCCAAAACCTACCACAAAGATATTTAAGAAGACCCTGAATTCCAGGAGAAGCTTTCATTTACCACTGTCCTGGTGCCTAGCACACTGCCTTGCACAGTGTTTCAGAGTTATTGGAATGTTTAGATAAAGAAACAAATTAACAAAATACTGTTTCTCCTGCCTGTAGCTTGGTGCTTACACAAGTAAGGAGCAAGCAGATTTTCACCCTGCTATCCTCATTATCTGCTACCAGGAAACCAGAGGACTGCTCTACTGTCTGCAAGAAGGAAGTCCTAGTCTAAATGAATTTCTGTATATGCATCAAAGCCTATAAAAGCATTTAAAAAACCACCACAAGAAAAACAATTTTGTTTTACATATAATTTACATTTGGGTGATCATGCTGTATAATAAACTTTGAAGAGACTTACGTATTTAGGTGAGTTTACATAGCAAAGCCTCAGAGTACCAATACTGTATTTCCAATTCTCTAGTTTCTGAACAAGCCAAGATAATGATTTCAGGCCTTCATTTTTCTCTGCAAGAAATGGATATAGATCATGTGATGCATGGCTGAAATTACTTTTGTATAGATAAGAATGAATAATGGAGTTTTTCACAAGGTCCACTTCTTTCTAATTGCTATGAAATTATCTTCAGTCTTGGAACTGTAATAATTTAATTTGGCCTAAAGTAGAAACTTTTATTATTCCAATATGCCTTCTGTTTTTAAGCAGAAAACATTGCTAGGCTTTGACCAGTCCTAGGAGTTGTAGCTTTACTTATCACAGTCACCATTATCATGTGCACAAGTATAATTAGTACTCTTATTGGTAACGTTAGGAAAGACTCCTACAATAGATGGTACATGTAAATGTAATCAGAACACTGGTTAACATAATTTTCCCAGATAGTGTTGACATACTTTGGAAGAATCCTTCCATCTCTTATTTTCCTTCTCTTGTTAGAAAAGCCATGATATGGAATATTTGATTGATTATATATAGAAGATGAGGTCATTTTATTTTTTCTAGTTTTAATTACCTGAAAATCATAGTAGCGAAGTTATTGGGATTATAACTCTTTGTTATAGATGATGGAGAGCCTAGGTTATGATACTTTTTGACTAAGTGATCACTTTTAAATAAAAGAAGCCAAGAAGAAGTAAAGATTTAGAGGAAAAAGTAGATATGTGTATTCTATGCTACTTTTTTAAAGAAAGAATTTTTACTTAGAAGTAGGAACTCTATAGGATTTCAACCATGTGCTTAAAGAGTTATTTTGCTTCACAGGGAACAACTATGATTGTAATCTGCCACAGAAAATTGTACTTATAATAGTAAGGCTATTACTCATGGAGGTTTTTCCTTATCTTTTTGAACCTGAAGTCTTAAATGACAAGTCTCTTTTCCATGACACAGGTTCTTCTACTATCTGAAACATTCTCTTTTTAGGCAGGTACCATTCTCTTAGACCCTACCAGAAAAGTGTCTTGCTTTAGAATGTGCTTGGCATTTTACATTCATTAAATTGTCAAATTTTGTAAAAGATGAAACACACCGAGAGCTTAACTAACTTAGCTAGGTCACACATATAATAGCTGCTACATCCCCCTTCCCTTTTCCTAATTGCAACTTTCCTTACTACCCTATGACTCATTAGTCTTCCTCTGAATTCCTACAACTCTTTTATGAACTGTGCAATGCAATGTAGCACTTAATTATACTCTTCCTCTTAGTGATTCTGGTTTTTCAGTCTCATCATCCCAGGCGCCCAACATCTTCCCATGGGATAGGAATACAGTGCTGCTTTTGTATTTACTCAGCATAGCCTGTAGCTGAGATTTTGGTAGATCCTTAACGACTTTTGTTGATTTTAATAAAACATTAAATGACTTTACAAAAACTAATAGCATGTGTATACTGGCATTATGTTTTATTTGATGGAGAATATATTTTAGCTACACTTCATGTATTACCTTTTTGCATTTTGGAATATAAGGTATATTTGTATATTACAGGGCATTTCTGGGGCAATTGGTAATAAACCTCATTATCCAAAAGGTAGTCTGATCTTTTCTAATATGGTTCTGTGAGAAAACATTTACAAAACCATGAAGTTATTCTCCACTACAACAAGAAATCATAGATTCTTCAGGAATGATTTCTCAGGTAGTAAGGAGTTTAGCAGAAGTTCAGACATTTTTGTTTTGTAGAAAGATATAGTTTATGATTATAATTAATGATAGATTTCACATATTTAGTACTTCTGATGTACCAACACTCCTGTGAACACCATCCCATGGATTGTATCATTTAGTTCTCATAAGAACTCTGTGAGGTAATGCTATTACTTCATTTTACTTATTAGGGAACTGAGACAAAGAGAATGAGTCACTCAAAATGACATACAAAGTGGTAGACTCAAGAGCTCATATATAAAATATAAAGTCACTTTCTTAAGAACATAAAACTATCCTCAGTGTTAAATTAATACATAATTTTTTGTCTCCTCTTCCATTTCTCTGTCCAGAAGCACATTAATATCAGTTAGGAAAGTGCCATGGAGTTGCTTTCTGTTTAGAGGAAAAGCATTTATTTATGATCCCTAAATTCAGTATTTCCTAAACCCTGTCAGACCCAGTGCCATCTTTTTAGAAGATATTTTCTAAATCAATCTTTACTTTCTTGAAATGAAATTATTAGATAATACCACCTGCCTATATACATACATAGAAAAACATCAATATAACAATACCTCTGATATAAAAGAAAGAAAAATAATTTATATTAGTGTCTATTTTAATATGTAAAGGCATTAACATGCCTACTCTATAAAAAAACGACAAAGTAGTTAAATCTGTTGACAAAGCCACTATGGATGGAGACTGACAGGTTTACTTGTGGCTCAAGTACCATGAGTAGCATTTTCTTGATTGGTGACCAAATCTTAGTTAAGTTTTGGAAAATAAAAGGAAAAGTTCCCCTCGATTGCCACAGTCCATTGCTTCCATTATAGGAAATATGTTTTCACATTTCTGAAATCAGTATGTCTTACAAGCACCATCAGCCAGGTGTCAGTCATGATATGGTTGTTATTGCCATTGCCTGAGCATACACAAACTTAGTTATTGTTACCAATTTCCTGTCTGGACAATCTGTTTAAAGATCTGAAGAAGGAATATAAGCACTTTATTCCTTTTATTTTGAAAACTTTCCATCAATATCTTTGGAAGGCTCAAAAAAATACCAACATCAAAACTTTTGTAATTGGTGTCAGTGGCTTCAAAGAAAATCCTAGACACAAGAGTTGAGCATTGTTTTAAAAAATATAGCATCATCATAATACTTGATAGGAGAGAGGATAATACTGTTTGAAAAAACATGGATATTGACAACTCTGAGTTAAAACCTGTTTCAGAAAATTTTCAGAATGTGGAAAAGTTTTGGAAATAACTATTTTGCTTTTGTTTTCCCCTTATATATGTCCAACTGTAATGTTTGATTTATGTCTAAATAAGCGTACAACAGCTATTTAAATAAAGACAAAATTAAAAATTATGTCTAAATAGGTTGTGTCTTAGTTTAAATGGCAATGTTTTTCTTGTTTTTTGTCCTCGATATTTAAATAATATTATATTTTATAACTGATGTCTTAAATTAGATGAAATGCCATAATTTCCTGGAAAATCTATTGCACAGTAAATCAGTGCAAACATATTTTGTTTTTATATGTAAAATTATGTCAAATTCCAAGCTCAGCTAAATAAAAGTGAGTTTTCCTCTCGGAAGTGGAACATTTTTTTTGTTGATGAGGACTTCCTGTATAATATCTAGCATCCCTGAGCCCACCTAATGAAAGCCAATGACAACTCCCATTCTTTGTAATAACAAAATGCATTTCCACTAACTTCCAAGTGACCACTAAGAACCAAAGCTTCTGCTGAGACTCTTAAAAATACTTGATATGATATTCCCATCAATCTTCACTAGAGGGAGCAACTGGTTTTTAAGAAAATGATGTCTAGTCTATGATGGAAGAACTTTGGAATGGTCTTTCACTAAATGAAATACTCTTGTCATTTAAATTAAATCATAATCTTTTATTCCCACTGAGCTGTAATTGTTACAAAGTAGCTTTCTCAAACAGGTTTAGGTTTGTTATGATGGTTTCCAATAATCAAATCAGGCCAGAGTATCTCAAATGACCCTGCATAGTCTGACAAGACCCCTACCTATGAAGACTGAAATCATGGACCTGGTTTCAAGTTTGAGCTCTGCCATTTATTACTGGTTTGATCTGAGCAAATCATATCATCCCTCTGAGCCACAATTTCCTCATAGGTAAAATAGAGTTTATAATATATACATTATAGGCCTATTAAGGAGAAGAAATAAGACATGTGCAAAGTATTTAACACTATAATCTTTTAATGAATAGAAGCTGGTAGTAAATTTGTATTGTTTTATGCTAAAACATGCATTAAAATTAAAGTATTGTACAAGATATAATTCTAAATTCTATTATAAAGCAATTAAGTGTTTAGGATTTCAGAGAGACATCCACGTGGATTAGAGTGGTCAGTGAAAGATTCATGGAGGAAATGAGACTTGGCTTATATCCTGCTATGGATAAGAGTTGAATAGCTTGCGAAGTGGGTGAGGCATGAAGACATAGTAAACATACTTGTCCACTGTTCCCGCTATTTTAAATGCATTCTAGACCTGCAGTGTCACTAGCTACATGTGGTTATTTAAATTAATTAAAATAAATGAAATTCAAATTTTAGTTCATTACCCTAACCATATTTCAAGTACTCAGTAGCAACATCTAGCTAGTGGCTACTGTATTGGACAGCACACAACAGTTCATCATGGCAGAAAGTTCTATTGGATAGTACTGTTCTAAACATCATAATGTCTTCAGGTGGTAAAAAAGGAGCGGGGTGGGGGGAGGGATCCTTGCTACAACTAAAATGTCATACCACAGAGATAGCAGGCCATTACTTTATAAAGGTATTAAGGGGAAAAAAACATTAAAATTCATGTTTTCAGTTAGCATTTTTTTTGAGCGAAAATTGTGTGTATTTATAATTGGAAGTAAGTATACTAGAAGAACTTATCTACTAGCATAGATAATATCAAAAAGATAATAAAAATGTTGTGTTTCTTTACTATAAAACTTATGGACTTAAAATAATTTGCAAACGTGTCTGAGTCATTACCCTTCAGAGAGAGGAAGCCAAATGAGTCAAAATCAGAAGATGTTAGTTGAAAAATTTGTGTAATTATATTCATCATTTAAATAATCAATAAAATATATGCTTGATGAGACAAACCTCTAATGTATTTTTAGCAAGGTAATTTAAAATAAAATGAAAATAATGTATGTAAAACAAAAATAATTAAGTAGATTTACAAAAGTCATTGAATCACAATGATTTGTTTGGTACAATACCAAAAATTGATAGTCAAGCCTTTTAATAGGCATTACTTATATTTTGAAAGCATCTTGACAGCCTTTGGTTCAGAAATTTCATATAAGAGAAAATGTTTCTTTGCATTTTCTAGATAGCATGAAGTTTAGATTAGTAGCTAAACCGTTTAACAGTATCCCTATGAATTTGTGTTGTCACTGTTCATTAAAACTCCAAAACTTGTATATAATCTTACAAAAATATCAGTAATTTTTGTGTGTGAGTACAGTCCAAGGTCAAAGGATCTTAGAACAACTAGACTTTAATGATAAAAGAAACAGCCTTCTTGTTTTAAACCAAGTTTCGTCGAAGTCATTTACTACTTTCCGCATAAAAAATTTAATATGGAAAGTTCATATTATTATATCTAACTTGATACTTTGGCTGTCATAATAATATTTCCTCCATTAGCTGAGACTTCTGCCTTGTGAATTCTTTGGCTCTAAGACTGTAGTACAATTTCCTTTGATTTGTAAGCAAGTCATTCTATGTGCATCTGTTTTAAAAATGAAAGGTTAATTTGGAAAGAGACCAACATTCATTCATTTAATCATTAATAGAAATTATCTCATCCCCTCTATGACATAGGTGTTGTAAAGATAGGAAATTTTAAAGAGCTCAAATGATTTGCCTAAAGTTACATAGCTAGTAAGTAATGAAATGTGAATATAAACTCAGTTTGCCTGACTTCAAAGCTCTTTCTACTGTGCTTTGCTGCTTTTCTGATTGAAATTTCTGACAGTAATGGGGGAACTCAAGGACTGTTGTCTCTTTCCTGATAATTCATTTTTCTAGGGTTTGTATGTTCACTGCCCAGTACCCAGAAGATTCTTGTACACTATTGGCTACATTGATTGAATGATTCCACACTGAAGGTTAACTTAAACAGCCATGAGAACTTTAATATATTAATCTAACCAAAGCATAAGGCTTTTAGGAAACAAATGCCCTGAGTGGAAGCATTTATTAAATATGAGACAGATTTAAGAAATAATATCTTCTGACACTGCAGATATTTCTGATGATATTATTTCCAGATTCTCAGACTTGGGGTTCAGAAATTTTATTTGCTGAATAAACTCAAAGATAAAAGAACTCTAGTCAATGAATATTTCATTAGTTTATACTTTTCTATATTGAGGAGAAATTTTTGAAAACGATGCTTTGTTATCAGAAAATACATGAAGTCCAACTTGGAAATAATTCTAACTCAGAAGAGAGAGGTAGTCTGCATCTATACACTTAAGTCATCTACCCATAAGAAATGATATTAAGGTTGCTCATCAGTTGACCTTGAGAGGGAGATTTTCCTGGATTATCTGCGTGGGCCCAATGTAATTAAAAGGGACTTTTAAAGTGAAAGAGGGAAGCAGAAGAGATTAGAATAATGCAATGTATTGTTGAGAGTGGAATATTGAAGTTTCATACTATTTTTGTATTGCTATATATTTTTCCCTTCAGTTCTGTTAATGTTTTCTTTATATAATTATATGATCTAAAAAATATATATGCACACACATACATACATGTACATACATATGTACACACATACACACACATATATGTGTATTGATAATTTTTATGTTTTTCTGAATAAAATGACATTTTTATTATTAAAAATAAAAGAATAATGCAATGTGGAAAGAACTCTACCAGCATTGCTTGCTTTGAAGATGAAGGAAGAGGCCACTATTCAAGGAATGTAGACAACCTCTGGAAGCTGGAAAGAGCAAGGAAATTGATTTTCTCCTGGGTGTCCGGAAAGGAATGTAGCTCCTCTGCTGATTTCCTGAGCAAAGTCCAATGAAATCCATATTGGATTTCTGATCTCCAAAACTCTAAGATATTAAATTTGTATTGTTTTGAACTACTAAGTTTGTGGTCCTTTGTTACAGCCGCTATAATAAAATAAGCATGTAAAGCATTAACGTATTTTCTGACATTTAATGCTTATGCAACACTGTTAGTAACTCAATTCCAGTGCCAAGACTCACAGGAAGCAATTTGACCTTTTCTGCTTTTTGAGAGGTGGACTGGGGGCAGAGGAGCCACCCTCTCCTACTCTCTATCTATTCATTAACACCCTTCTCAATCATTTAACTCCTGAATAAAATATTTTTTCGATGCCTCAGCCTATATGTATTATCTATCTTTTTCCTTTGAACTGTTAGGCGTTATTCATACATCTGTTATGATGACTTGTTTTGTTTTACCTTGTTTTGAATTATTTGTGAATTTATTTTACTTATATCTCTTAATTCGGAAACAAGTTGAACATAAGGACAATTTTTACTAGTTTTTCTATTCTCAAGATAATACCAGTTTATGTAGGTAATTATTAAATATTGTTAAGTAATATGGGGAAATAAGACATAAAGGTGAACAGTTTTCTAATGTGACCTAAAAATTCTAGAGTCATATCCACTCACGTGCCAATGGCAAAACTTGGTTTGTAAAGGCAGCAGAAAGAAATTAGTCTCTAGCTAATGTGATTTCACGCTCACCTAAAATTCTTGGGGAAGACGGGAGGACTATATATTGAGGAATAAAAAGCAGTTTCTCTCTCTATCAGTTTTAAGAATAATTTGAGCCAATTAAAAGTTATCTATAATTATGAGTTTCGAAAGCTATTAGAGAACAAAATACCCCCAAAGTCATGGTACACTAAAACTGTAGTTAAATTCTCTCATCTTGAAAGGCCGCTTGAATTTTAAAAAATTATTCTTTGATTTTGAGTTTCATTTGAGGTTATAAATCTTACGACTATTATGACTAAAATATATTTGACTATCCTGGGCCAAAATTTTAAGAGTATAAGCCAAGTTACATCAGTTTTGTAGAGCCTACCCTTCAGAACGTCCTCATTTTTAAATTCCTGGTATTAATGGCCAGCAAGACAGGAAGAGAAAAAGGAAAAGAAATGTGTGCCACATTCGTGGGTAGTGGAGGGGTGGGTAGGAGTAAACAGTTTTAAGTATAGTTACAAATATATATTAACTCAGGTATTTTGAGGTATTACTGGCTGGACAGACAATCAAGGATTTTTAGGAAGAAGAAACAATTCGAAACTGATACAATCTTCTGGGGACGCGATGATTTTTACTTGGGATTTTTCTGCAGTGTTATTAAATCTTTTAATTAATGCAGAAGCCGAAGCAGCATGTGTGTAAGTTACTTTAGAATGTGGATGGGTTCCTTCCTTTTTCTTAAATGAATCATAATGAAGAAGAGCTCAGGTAGAACCCCCTTAGTAGAGGCCTCACAGCCTATGGACCTCACCTTTCCTTACCCTGTAGCTTAACAATAGATTGTCCCCTGAGGCTTGGAATGTCCCTGCCATAGAAAGTGACCCTGAAATTTATGATTAATGTTCTTATGCTTACTGATCACAGTCTTTATGGTCTAGCATTCGTTCCAGATGACTCTCATCTTTGTTCCCGAGGACCACATTGCCAGAGGGGAGGCACCATGAAGCGCAACAGACGCCCCCAGAACCTTCGCACAGCCTCTGGAATAATGCCCAGATTTTCCCTTAAATACCTTAAACTGGACTGAGAAAGTAAGGCAGTTTTTGAAGGTGTTAACCTTCTGCCTTCTCAGATCACCAGTCCTCTGATAATAAACACCTATTCTAAATGGCTCAACTCCTATTGGCTGAGCTGCACAGGCAGCACAAGCCCTGGACTCAGTTGCCCTTAGGTTGCAATAAGGCATTACAATAAGCAGGGAGGACATAATCCAAAAATATATAGATCTAGATAGATATAGATTAGATATATAGATATAGGAATAAAGACAGAGACAGATAGAGATGAGGGAGGTTTCTCTCAATTTGTAGGATCTCCAAAACTTGAACAAAAATATTCATGACTTTTTTCTTCTCACCTAAGAGATCCAAGTACATCTTTAACTTTCATTAATGTTGAAATAGATAATTCTACAGTATACTGTGACTTCAAATTGACCAGGTAAAATTAGTATGGCCTAAAGGAAAGCTACTTAACACACTGCTGTTTTCTGAGATTGCTAGTGTTTGGGTGGTGGTTGGCTATGGGCAAGGATAATGTGGAATGTTAGATGGAAATGTAGTTGTGGTGGTGCCCACTTTGGCAGCACATGCACTAAAACTGGAAATATAGCTGTGAAATTTTAATAAACCGCCAGACTGCTAACAATATTCTTTTGTTCAAACCATTTTTAAAAAAACTTTGGCAGTTATTCCTAAATCTTAGTCTAGAAAGAAAGTGTAAATTTTAATTAGAAAGATGGGTACAATATTAAGAGAGTAAAGACAAGATGCACTTTTACGCATTTCAGAAAGACTATTCAGCGCTAAACTATTAAATTTGGGATCCAAAGTCACAATTAGAGGAACAATTGGAAATAGTAGAGTGACATTTGAATAGTACATTTCAAGTCTTGCCTTTTAGGTAGCCGTTACTATTTTTGGAATAATAAGTAGTTTTTAATAGTACAGAACTCATTTCCTTCCATATTTTAATATTATTATCATATAGATGCAAAAATGAAAGAAAAAAAGCCCAATTTCAAGTGTACAAGTTCCTTTTACTTCTGAATATAAAATTTTATCACTCATTGGTAAACTGTCACAATTACAAAGAGCTAGTAATTTTTAGAATTCCAAGGAATCACGTATACCCTTTGGCAATGGCTTAATATGTTTCATGACATTTATTTATCTTATCTTTCCCCTCCTGCTAAACATCTACTTTGCATAATTGTTTTTCTGATTACTCTGCCTCAGGCTATCAAGTCTAATGAAGGGATTTTTGACCTTCTACTAACTTAGATTTCTAGTGTCAAAGAACTATTGTCCTTCCTCCACTCCTCCCACTCTTTGAATCTAAGTCCAACATAAATGAATGGTAACAAGTTTTCTTCACTGCTTTTAGTATAGAGTTTCAGTTCAGGAAAAGTTCTGTTCAAGAATGAATTCCAGCAGTGTTCCTAATGCCAGCAGGCAGCATAAAAGTCTTGGAGTATGGAAGTAAGCCAGAGTAAATTCTGCTCTATTTAAGTAAAGTCATTTATATATAACATATGATTATGATTCTAATGCAAACTTCGTGGCCATCTTAAGAGTTTAAATGACAAGTATTTATGAAAAACAAACTTAAAGGCAAAGTTATCCCAACTTTGATTTTTATTGGGATACTATTCAAACACACAAAAAATATGGAGGGAAGGCCAAAGAGATAGAGCATTCTTTGACTATAGAATTGTAGTTGGACTACTGTGAGAAGACAACATTTTCTGGGATAGGCTTCTTCCTCAGAGGTGAAAGGTGGTCCTAACGACCCACCTAGAAGGGGAGTCTTGATTCTTTTCCTTCCTGGAGATAGTAGATCCTTCCTGGAAGCCTTGGCCTTACCCAAGGCCCTTACCCTTTGAAACCCACTATTTCAGGAGCAGGGAGGTCCAGTTCTGCTCAGGGTGACGCTCGTTTGGAGTGTTTTCTTATTACCTTTTCTATTAGATGTCTGTGTATCCTCGGAGGGAAGCACTATTTTATTCAATTCTTCATTCATTCACTCTTGATCTTACAATTCCTTCTCTTCCCACAACTGGAGTGATCTAATAAGTAGTATCTGATTAGGTGACATCTTTACTTGAAGCCCCTCAATGGCTGATTATCTCTTAGGTTAAAGACCAAACTTCTTTACTTCACTCCAGGTTCTCTCTTTCTGCCTTCTAGCCACAGTTTTGGCTTTCACATCTACACTTTGTTGGCCAAGTTCCTTCTTGCCTTGGGTTCTTTTAATGCAGATTGCTTTGTCAGCAATTCTCCCCACCTTCATTCTCCTCCGGGCCCTCCTCCCCCTTTTCACTGGGCTACCAGGCTACCTCCTACTCATTTTTCTCATCTCAGCTCAAAAGCCACTTCCTCTGGGAAGATTTCCTTGAGCTTCTATGCCAAGTTAGGCCCCTTCCTCCTCCTTACACACTTTCACCACAGTCTGCATCCCCATTTGTAGCACTTACTACAATTGCAGTTAATTACTTATTTAATATCTGTTTTCCTTGGTAGACTATAAACTCAATGATAACATGAAATATGTCTGTTAATTGCTGTACTTCAAATACCTAGAACAGTGCCTGGCACATTCCAGAGATTCAGTATATATTTTTTGAATGAATGAATGATCCAACAAATGACCAGTCAGATGGTTGAATGGCTGGCTAGTCTGATTCCTCTTTGCACACACATCTCTACCTCCCAGAGTTTGGCACAGGACAGAAGGGAATAGGTATAGGTTATGAGTACCACAGGGAACAGCATAGTGAGGGTGGAGTAAGGCCGATGAGAAGAGGTGCCTTGTTTAGAGGAAGTTATGATTCAGGAGGGCCAGTGATCAAATAGAAAAAACCATATCAAGGAGAAGAATGAGTCTTTGAATTGACTGGTGAGTCTGTATTGGTTGCTGAGACACAGAATCAAGTAAAGCACCAAAGATGCTGAAGTGAGGAGCAGTGAGTCAAAACAGGTCCTCTCGGTCATTCTGGATATAAGGTGCCAAAGCTTGAGAGCCTTCTGTGAGCTCCACTCACATTTTCATCAGTGAAATGTTCATTTAAAGGCCCCAGTCTAGGTTGCAAATTATTTACCAACACATTTTAAATACACTCCGTATTTCCTTACCTGAAATCTTTCAGTCCCATGAATTTGAAATTCAGAATTTTTTAGAGCTTAGAAAGAAAAAAGATAGAGTAGATATACCATGAATTAATTATTATTCTCAGTGAGTTCTGAGGCAGCCCTTGTTATCAAAAATATTGATAGTCATGCAGTGCAATGTATAAATATTCAGTGAGTGGGATAAATACACACTATCAAAAGCTTCGGGATCATTTCAGGTCAGGTTTTGCTGCCAAATGAGATGCAAAAATAAGAGTTTTTTTGGATTTGGAAATTCTGGGTAAAGATTGCAGACCCAGTAGAAAATGGTGTGTGCTTCCGGAACTCTGTTAATTCCTGTTTGACTGATTCTCAGCAACAGGAAAGGAGCTGCCCTGATCCTCTGACTCAGGGATTCCTCAAAACTTTGGGGAAATCCCCACAGTCCTCCCAGCAGTCATCTTCTCAGAAGGAAATTTGATCATCCATGGCTTATTCTTAGGCTCCTATGAGATGGTCCTCAGTCTACAATCTTTATTAAGAGTCTACTGTGTTCGAGCTCAGCCAGGAGATAGAAGAATGAGCAAAAGATGGGTTTATCTTTCTTTAGGTAATCCTCTATTCTAGATACCTCACCTGAGCTCCCTGTCTTATTTCTAACTGTATAATACACAGATGCACTTATAATTCAAAGATAAAACTGGTTATCTTCTTTCAACCTAGAGTCAGACAAGAAGTAAAATTTATTTATCTAATGATCCTTTTCACCATCCATTAAATGTCCCAAGCTAGACTCAAACTTCCATTTTCTTTATTTTTCACACATAATCAGCACTAAATGCTGTTGACTCACTCACATGGGTGCCCTTCTCTCCCATCCCATTAGGAGGCCTTCATCACCTCAGCTGTTTTTATCTCCAGAGTCTCCTCTCTGCGCCTTGCTTGATACTCTTTCTTAACCATCCATTTCTCACTGACTTTAGTCATTTTTCAATAATAAAGTATTTTAAAACATACCATTTGCTTTAAAAATCCTCCTTGGTTTTTTTTTTAAATGTCAATGTCATGAAAATTAAAAACAGGTTGAAGAACTTTCCAGATTAAATGACACTGAAGAGGCAAGAAAATGAACTACAACACATGTTCCTGGATTTAGTCTTATACAAGATAAACATTACTGTAGCAAAAGGTCATTATTAAGACAATGACAAAATTGGACTAGATAAAAGTATTACGTCAGCATTAAAACTTCCTGAATTTAATAACAGTAATGTAGTTATAAAAAGGAATGTCTTTATTCTTGGGAAATAGACACTGAACAATTAAAAAGGTATAGAAATTACTCTCAATTCAGGAAAAAAATATGTGTATGTATGTGTGAGTCTATATGTGTGTATATATCCATGTATGTTATATCATACACATGTACATCTATATATCTTTATTTTTATATGTTTACATAAGTAATATGTTATACAGAGAGAGGAAAGGAGAATAATAAAGTAAATGTGGCAAAATAGTAATAAACTGGTAAATCTGGGTAAAGAGTATACCTGAATTCTTTGTAGTATTCTTGCAACCTTTCTGTAAGTTTGAAATTATTTCGACATTAAAAATTTTTAATATTCAGTTTTCAAATATTAAACTTGTATTACTGTCATCCAAACAACTTTATTATAATGCACACACACATACACATGCACACACACACACACACACACAATTTTATCACACTTCCATTGCCTATAAGAAGAAATTTTAAGCTCCTTAACATCATGCTCAGGGACTATCTTTAATCTGGTCTCGACTTAGTTTCTCTACCTCACTCTTTTTTTTCCCCCATAGGTAGTCCTTACTCTAGCTATGCTGAAATGCTCACCTTTCATTCTTTCTCCTGTGTTTTTGTTCCTGCCGTTTTCTCTGTATGGCATGCCCTCACTATTTCTCCATTGCTGATCTCCTACGTCTGTTTTAAGGCCAAGCTCAGGACTCACTTCCTCTACAACCACAGGCAAAGTTAACACTTCCCCTCTTGTTATGGACTGACTGTTTCCGTTCCCTAAAATTCATACGTTGAAACCCTCACCCCTATAGTGATTTAGAGGTGGGGATTTGGGGAGGTAATTAGGGTTATATGAATTCATGAGGGTGGGACCTTCATATGGGATTCATGTCCTTATAAGAAGAGACACCAGAGAGCTTATCTCTCTCTCAATTATGTGAAGACACAGCCAGAAGTTGGCCATCTGCTAGCGAGGAAAAAAGTTCTCACCATGAATCCAATTTGTAGACGCCTTGATCTGAGAGTTCCCGAGCTTCAGAACTGTGAGAAAATACACTTCTGTTTGTTAAGCCATGCAGTCTGTGTATTTTTTATGGCAGCCCTAGCTGACTAACGCACCTTCTCTGTGTATGCATAGCACTGCACAGAGGTAAGTGATAGCAGTTAGGACTGTCATATATGGGTTGCTGATGGAGCTTTCTCTTCCCCTGGGGAGTGAACCCTCAGAGCAGAAGCTAAGTGCTTTATCTTTCTGTCAAATCCCTTCCGTCATTAAGGTCCAGCTATGTGTTCCTTCAGGAAGCCTTCCCTGACCAATGATTGTGCCCACAGAGACTTATCTTCCTCCAACCCCTCACAGTGCTTGTGCTTGAATTATTTAACTGGATACCATATTACTGATATCTTTCCAAATGCATTTATGTATTTTTTTTTTCAAAATAAGAAACACATTACATGTGTCAAAGCTGAAAAAGTAAAAATATTGTCTTCTCACCACTGACTGCCCCCCATATTCCCTAGACCTCCACACATCATCTAACCTTCAGCTCTGTCGTCTCTTCTGCAAAATCAAGGGCTTGAACTAGATAATCTCTAAAGTTCCTTTCAGCCTGAAAACACTAAGGTCCTAACACATATTTTAAGAATGAAAGGTGGCACATTATGTGGGTAGATATACTCTAGAATCCAACAGAACCTGATTAGGAAACTCAGTTCTATCTCTTTCTTCTCTCATTTCTCATTTATATCTTACTCCAGCCACTGTTCTAGGCTCTGGGAAGGCAACTATAAATAAGGTTGTCAAGGTTCCTGCATTTAAGATGTTTACATTCTTCTAGGAAAGACCAACAATTAAAAAAAAAATATATATATATATATATATATATAAATAATATAATTTTGGATGGTGATAATAACTGCAGAAAAATAAAGCAAGACATGAGATTAATGAGTAAAGGGAGTGTAGAAAATATTTTAAATAGTGTGTTGGGGAATGTTTTTAGAAAGGTCTGGAGAACATTCCAGATCAAAAGAGCAGCATGTGTATAGGCCCAGAGATAGCAAGGCAGATAACCAGAGCACACATTCTGTAACTTCCTTTTTTCACCTGATTTTATAGATACACTGTGATCTTCTTAATTTTTTTTTATATAAGTGCATCTTATTCTATCATATGCATGTTCCATGATTTATTTAATAGCCATCTATTGATATACATGTAGGTTATTGCTATTTTGTTGTTGTTATTATAGGCAAAAAGTAATAAACATGAAATAGTCAGCACAGCCCGCTTGAATCCAGAATCTGAGCTGGAAACACAACTCTTTCTGTTTCTTTTTTTGCCTCACTCATTATTTCTATTATATTTCAGTGACTGTTTTAGACACTAGGAATATAACAGTGAACTAGATGCCCACATTCCTGCCCTCAGGATCCTTATTTTCTGATGAGCAGAAGAAACAATATGAAAATGAACATGTACATTAAAAGGATATAGTTTTGGATTGCGACAAATGCTTTAAAAGAAATAAAGCAGGACAAGGAAATAGTAAAGGGCAGAGATTGGGGAATGTTAGATATATTGGCCAGGACAGCCTTTGAGGAGGTGGTATTTGAGCAAGATGTAAATGATGTGAAGGGCCAGCCATATAAAAGTGTGGGGAAGCATATACCTGCCAGAAGGAGCAGTGTGTGTAAAGACCTGAGGCAGGAGAGAACTTGGTGCACTGGAAGAACAACAAGAAAGCACAATGGTTGGGATACACGCAGCCAGATGGAAGAAAATGAGCTGAAATTGGAGGCACAGGCAGGGCAGGGCACGGAGGTCCTGTGGCTATAGAGTGCATTTGGATTTATTTGAAGCTAACGGGAAGCCATCAGGCAGAAACATTGAAAAGAAGAATTACACTTTCTGATTCGTGTTTTGGAAAGCTCACTCTGACTGTGTGTAAAAGGAAACTATGAGGAACATGAATGGAACCAGGAATATGAGTCTCGCTATAGCCCGGGCAAGAGTTGATGATGGTATATATCTATCTATTCTATCATCTATCTATCATCCATCTATCTATCTATGTATCTATCCATGTATCTATGTATCTATGTATCTATCTATCTATCTATCATCATCATCTATCTATCTCTATAAATAAAGATTGGAGTTATGAATTTTAAAATAAAACCAAACAGAAATAAGCCATCACACTGCTTTGTAAACAGGTTTATGGAGCACTTGGTAAATTTGATTAGAACTCTTTATATATGTTTTTGTTGATTAGTAACAATCATTGGCTCTCTTACACCCATAAATGTGAGCATCTTTTTAAAAAGATTTTTAAAATTTAATTTATTTTCAATGTATAGTTCACATACACTATTATATTATTTTCAGGTGTATGACATAGTGATTAGACATTTATATACCTTATGAAGGGATCACCTGGATAAGTCTCATATGTAAGTCTTATATTCATCTGACCATACATAGTTATTACAATATTATTGACTATATACCCTATGCTGTATTTGACATCTTCATTTATTTTTATTAATTTATTTTTTTTAGGTGAGGCAACCTTTGGTTGTCCTCACAGATTGCAAGGACCTTGTCAGCTTACAATCCCTTACTTATTTATTTTTTTTATGCCTACAGCACCTGGTCTTCCTAGGTGGTCTCCTATCCAAGTACTAACCAGGCCCAATTCTGCTTAGCTTCCAAGATCAGATGGGATTGGACTTGTTCGGTGTAGCATGGCCATAGGCAAATATCGTCATTTTTATAACTGGCAATTTTTACTTCTTTTTTCATCCATCCCCCTAAACTCCCTCCCATCTGGTGACCATCAATTTATTCTTTGTATCTATGAGTTTGTTTCGTTTGTTTGTTATATTTTTTGATTCTACATATAAATGAAATTATATGGTATTTATTTTTCTTTGAGTTATTTCATTTGGAATAATGTCCTCTGGGTCTATCCATATAGACACGAATAGCAAGATTTCATTCTTTATTATGATTGATTTAATATTCCATTGCTTTATGTGTACCACATCTTTAACCATTCACCTATTGACTCTTAAGCTACTTCCATATCTTGACTATTGTAAGTAATGCAGCAGTGAAGATAGAATGCATATATCTTTTCACATTAGTGTTTTGGATTTCTTCGGATAAATACCAAGAAGTAGAATTGCTGGGACATATAGTGTTCTACTTTAATTTTTTTTCTGCATACTATTTCCCATAGTGGCTATACCAATTTACAATCCCATCAACTACATTCTCTTTTCTCCATATCCTTGCCAACACTTGTTAATGTGAGCCTCTTTAAACGTTTCGTACATTTTGTGTGTGTGTGTGTAAATTAATTGCCAACAGAGTTGGAGTAATTTATGCTAACTCATATTCTGAATCAGAGAGAAAACTGAATAGAGCAATGAATTATATGTAAACTTAAGCCTCCTAGGCATGGAGCAATTTTCTCACTGTTTACATCAAGTCTCACTTTACTTATCTTTGTTTCCAAGCCTCTCGGCTATTACCTTGATGATTTCCTTTTCCCCATTTTTTTCTGTCAATTTAATCTCTTAAATCAAATCAAGAGTTACTGTTTTGTCTTTCTTTTCTGGTCCATATGCTTTCATAATAAGAATAAAAGAAGATTTTTGCTGCGTTATTATAAGGCATGACTAATAGAGCAAATATGTTTTTCACATAGGTTCTAGAATGTTTTGCTACATGTTTAAATTAGTTGCTTCTTCTTCTTTTACTCGATCTCAAATTTATTTATTTTTTTGAGTTTTGAGGGTTATGGGAAAAAATTTCAGCTTGGTCACATCATATGGGTCTTAACCTGCATAATTATCTTGTAACTCAAACAAATATCAATCATTCTAATAAAGGGTTAGGAGAATTGTTTGGACATCTCATAAGACTTTGGCTCAGATAAGCTATTCCAATAATACATTTTCTCAAGAAAATGTCTTTAATTATTGCTTTCCTGATTTCTGGTCTCTTGTAAGTTTTCTAAGTTCCATCTGTCTTTAACAATGCTTTAAAATACTGCTCTGGCATAAGAATATTTTGGGAATTATATTTATATAAAATATATTTATATATTAATAATAGTTATTATTATTGTATAATTATATTAAATTATGTCAAAATGCATTTTTATTATCTTTACATTTTTCCTTAGCCATTGTTTACCTATTCATGATGTAAATAGAGACCGGTAGATAACTAACCCCTCATATGATTATTTTAATATAAAAATGCTTAAGAAGCTGGTCTGTGCTACAGGCAAGGTGATTTCCTTTAGCCCTTTATCTTATCCATGTCCTGAGGGATGCCAAATTAAAATTGAATTCTGATGTATGGCATCAGCAAGAGCTACATTCAGGTACAAGAATCTGTGTCAAGAGACAGGTTTTAGTACCATTGTATTAGCATTTGTCTTCCAGTTCCAGATTGAAATTCTTCTAGGAGTGAGTGAGGCACTCTGGTGGGGGTCCAGAGCCTGATTTGCCTCCTCCTTTAGAGTTACTTGGCATATTGCTCCATTTCTCTGGATATTAGTCTCCTCATTGGTAAAATAAGAGAACAACAGCACTTACTGAACATTCTATGCCAGGCACTGTTCCAATCGCCTTCCATATAAACTCTTTTTAATCTTCACAATTCTATGAGTGTGGAAGATCTAATACACACATACACACACACTCAATCCCCCTAACACATTTGGCCCCCTTGCTGTCATATCACCTTCATACACATGTTTAATGTTGTTTTGTCAGTGTTCTTGCTCTAGAATATAAATGTCACATGGGCGGGAATTTCCATTTGTTTTGTTCACTGGAACATGTCTAAAACACAGCCTGGCACGCAAACACTGAATGTTGAATAAATGAGGTACAGAGAGATTAAGTAATTTACTGATGCTCATGAAGCTAGTAAAGGGCCAGAGTTGAGAACTGATCTCTGGTTGTTTATCTACAGAGCCCAGACTCTAAAGCACAATGTTATACTGCATTAAATTAGGCAATCGATGGCTTTTGAAGACATGACTCATGACACCGGTTTCACATCAGAATTGTATCTAGTGCTTTAAAAAATACAGATGTCTGCTGCTTCTCACTATCCCCCAGTCAATACTTCGATTCCCTTTTAATGGGCCTGGAGTCACTACATTTTGTCCTAAAATTCCCAAGTGAACTTAACTTGCATCTAAGAGAGAAAATCAATGCTTAAAGTTTATTTCAATAAATCTCTTAACTTTAGAAATCTTTGAAATGTATCCTGAAAGGAATTCAGATTGAGGCTGGAAAACAGAGGGACAAGTAGAAGACAGTAAGACCAAAGCTTTTGAGTTAGATTCACAATATAGCGCATGGTTGGGTTCATGGTTAAGTTCACGGATCTTTCTGTAAAGACTTTCCAACTAGTTTTAATTACATAGGATTGGCCTATGACTCATGAGTAGAGGTTTTATCATAATGTGATAATTAACTAATAATAATCTACATGATTTCAAATCAGTGGTTTAACCATTTAGTGACTTAACCATCTGCCTAAATGCTCTATTATCTAGAATATATGTCTTGTCTACAAGGAATACAAGAATATGCACCAGCAAAGAAATAGAATTACCAGTCTAATATCCCAGTAATAAAAGTAACAATGAATGTTCTGATAAAACCTGTTATCATCATTTTTACTAAAATAGTAATTAATAATGTCAAGATTATACTTCTCTTTCAGATATCTGTGTCTGACAATAAATGGACAGTATAACTCTGCTGGGACTGGACTTTAGGAAATTGTTTCTTTCACAGTTTTTAATTAATATATGCCACTCTACTAGATAAGTAGGATTTTTAAAAAGTACATTTTGGTAAAACATATCCCTTCAAGGCATGCGATAATCATTACCTCAGCAATGCAATAGAACACAATGCCAAATAACCTGAAATAATGGCTAGCCCAGGAAGCTTGTTTTTATGTGTGTGTGTGTTGTGCTGTAGGTACTTCTCTGATCCTAAATCTAATGACTGAAAATAAGGTATTGAACAGATACTCATGAAATTGATTGAACATTCTTTTTTTTTTTTTTTTAAATATACTATTCAAATACCTTAACTCATTTACTTTTTTAAAACTTCTGTGAGTTTGCATTAGTATGTATTCTCCATGACGCAGATGCCAATTCAGGATTAAATGCACAAGAAATTTATTAGAGTAAATGCCTGTGAGAGAAAATGGGGAGGAAAAATGAGGGATGTGAAATGTGAATCTGATCATATCCTGGTTTTACTTAAAATCCTACCATGCCTTCTTATGGCCCTGAAAGTACATACGACATCCTTCATACGGTCTGTAAGGCTCTCCCTGATTTGGTGGTTGCTTATCTTCACAGCCTTGAGTTTTGATTCTTTCCCCTTCATTTTCTTCACTCCAGACACGTTGTTAAACTCTTAGCTTTTCGAATATATTCTTCTCTGTTCTGTTCACAGGCCTTTGCACTTGAAATTCAGTCCCTACATTTCCATATAGCTAACTACCACTCCACTGTCACATCTCAATTTAATCCTGTCTTATTCTTGGTAACTGTCTTTGTGTTTGTGTTAACATGTTGTTGAATCGGCTCCAACACTGGAGACCCTATGAATGAGTGATGCCCACCATGTCCCGTCCTCAGCAGCCCTGCTTAGCTCCTATAAACTCATGCCTATGGCTTCTTTAATGGAGTCAGTTCATTTCATATTTGGTCTTCCTTTTTCCCTGCTGCCTTCTATTTTTACCAGCATTATTGTCTTTTTCAAAGAACCCTGCCTTCTCCTGTTGCACCTGAAGTAAGACAGCTTTAGTTTTCTAATTTTTACCTCCAGCAATGTTTCAGGCTTAATTTACTCCAGAATCCACTTGTTTGTCTTTCTGTCAGTCCAGAGTATCTCCAGTAAAAGTTCCCCTATTATATGAACTCAACAGTCAATAGATCCCCTTCCCATTCCTCTAACCCTCAAAGGGATTTTTTTTTTTTCTTCAACACAGAAAACACGGGTCCTAAAGCCATGCCTGCTATTAGTCTTTCCCGCTAATCCCACCATCATTTTGATGTGACTTTATATTTTATTTAATCATCATGCCAGATTTTCCTTAGTTTTTTGCCTAGCTCCAAGATACATACATACAACAACAGGCATAATCAGAGAAGTAAAGATATTTTGCTTAATTTTGTTTTTTTGTCTGCTTTAATAGCTGAGAATGAGCCACTTGATGGGATTTGGGAGTTTAGGAGTCAAACTCAGTTTATAATTCCAACTCTACTCCCTAATAGCCATTTTTGCTGACTTTGTGAGTCTCAGGTTTTCATCAACCAAAGAAGTAGGGAAATCATGGTTGAATTGGAAGAACAGGGTAGTTGTAGGTTATGTAACTCGGGAAACTTTGGGAGATTGTTCTACAGATTAAGGATTATGTGCAGTGATGTGTGTGTGTGTGTGTGTGTGTGTGTGTGTGTGTGTGTGTATAGCACAAAGAGAGCCTGGCTTTGTTCAACACCAGTGGTAGACAAATCTACATGTCTCCAGATACCCATTATCTTTCCCTCTACGCCCACCCCACTCTGACACTCAGTTTGTAGAATTGGCCTGAGTTAGCTCAAGAGAAACACAAGTTTTTTCCTGTTCACTGCTCTCCCCTTCCCATCCTCATCAATAGGTGGAGCGTTAGAGGGGTAGGGTCTCATTCTTCTGAGGGTGCATGCGGTTCATGTCTGTCTGGCCTAAATTGGGGGTAATGAAGACTCAGGCGATTGTATGCACTCTCCTACTTCTCTCCTTGTCTTTCAATTTATCCCATTTCATATTTGCACCATGAAATACTAGTAATTAGTGTGTGTTACCCCTTTATATGACAATTAGAGACTAAGCAGGGATGTATTTTAGTGTTAAGTTTTTTTGGAAGCAGCAGAGTTTAACCGGTCCACCCAGGGTGAGAAACAACCCTCCTAGAGTGACCAGCCACCTAAAAGGCTAAGGCCAGGTGTTTGCTAGCCCAGGATCATGTTGGGTGGCATCAGAAGAGTCCTTCAGACACCAAAGATCTCAAATCCACAAGTCACTGAAAGAGGTGAATTTTTTTGCAAAAGGAAACCCCAGAAGCATAAGACCGCTGGTTGCCTAAATTTTGCAAAGTTTCAAGGCCTCGCTCTCAGACATTGTTTTAGTAGATCTGGGGTGAGGCCAGGCACATTTTTGAAAATGTTTCTCACAAGTCATAGTGCGTCATCCTGGGTGAGGATTGCTATAATATGTCATCGCCAAAATCCTATCAGCCCTTTTGTTCTAGGGCCTGGCTTAATTGTATACATATGGGTTCTCTCCCTTATTTTTTTAGAGAAATTATGTAAAATAATTTGTACTTTCTACCTTACCTTAATCCCCATATCCTTGTAACTTTCATCATTTTTCATAAAACCTAATGCCCTATGTTGCAACTGGGATAGGTAGATAGTCTACTGCAAAGTTAAAATATTCATGCAACTTCTCTTTGTCACACTGTGATACTCTGATGCATGTTAAGTGATTTGTTTTATTTTGCTTTCCATATAAAGACCAATATGCTATGTTTTACTATTCTGCCTTTCTAATGCATATCCACATATAATTTACTGTCTGACTTACAGCACACATGCAGATAGTCTCTTGGTTCATCACCATTGTAAGGGGGAGAGAGCCTTCATCCTGGAGGAGCTTAGAGAAGATGAAGGCCAGAAGCCTGAGGAGTGAGAGCTTCTCTAGAGAAGCAAGGAAAATCTGAGGTAAAGGTACCCTCGAGCTCTTTCTTTTAAAAAAAACACCTGTATCTGTGAAATATCTTTCGGTTTTGGGGACTGCTTACACCAAGACTAATAAAATCATTTGGCAGTTACTGTGATCTTCATGGAAATTCATCTCTTTAGTTCTTGCTGATAATATTTAAATGATGCTGCAATGACATTGTTTGACCATCTGTCTGTCTTCATTGCCATGGACTTCCATCCAGTGCTATGGCACCATGGGTGTCTTTTGGCAGATGCTAAGGTGGCCAAATCTTGACTCGTTACAGTCATACTCCATGTCTTTTTTGCTTGGCCAAAAAAACAACAAAACAAAACAAAACAAAACAAAACAAAACAAAAAACAAAAAAGAAACTGTTAGGTTCTTTCTTCATTTGTCAAATGTAAAAATTTTAGACACTCCCTGAAACTTACTGCTGAATTATAGAGCATGAATTAGGATAAGGACTGAATGGAAAGAAAAGTACAATGCCTCAAAATTTAAATGAGAAAAAGAATGTGCAAAAGCAAAATGAAACAGAAAAATTCCTAAAATGACGTGAAAATAAATATATTTTCCTAAATTCATTCCGGTGAAATAGTCTATAAAGAGGGAAAAGCCCAAATTGAAACATAACTCTAAGTAGACTCTTTAAAATAATTAGGCAATTAAATTTTCATGATGTTTCGCGTGTAAGAAACTTCCTTTTAGACGTTGGGTTCATTTGTGTGATCTTCAAATATGAAGATCTCCTACGAAGGCCTTCTAACTCTGGAAAAAATAGATGGGTTCCCCTTAATGAGAAACTGGATAATTCTGAAGGATTTTTCAGTACAGATAGCAAGGAAAAGGTAAAAGCAAGGAAAAGGTAAAAACAGGGAAAAGTCAGAGAAAGGTATCTCCAGCTGGTATAGTGCTATCCTTCTTCGGAACAAACTTGTTTTTCTGTTACTTAGTTACACAGAACATCACAAAAAGTAAGCTATTGACCCTTAGGTACAGAAAGAGTTTAGTCAAAGACTTTATTTCCTAGTAGAATATTAATATAAATGTTTCAGAGATCCCTCCTTCTTTTCCAACACAAGGTGAACAAATAAGGAGAGGGTTAGTATACATTTTTGAACTCCCAAATATGACCTGGGCGGTCATAACTGACCCTGAACTGTTTCATAAAGTTGGGGTTCCAGAAAAGGTGGAGTTGGAGGATGATGGATTTTCATGTCAGGGTCTTGGACAAATTATTTGCTGGGAGAACCATAGCTCGTGTCAGGGGATAGAAATTACTGGCATTACAGGGAATTTGGAATTCAAAACTTTAAAGCATTCTCAGTACTTGACTCCAAAATGCTCCTGGTAAATATTTCTATTTGTTGTCAGTGGGCCCATCACTGGTGTATGCTTCCTACCTCACTGACCATTTTAGATAGTTTTTAGAGAATGCTTTGTTTACGTTGTATATTTTTTCTGCTTAATTTTGAGGGCAGTTGAAACTGCAATGTGTGTTATAAAGAAATTATGTTCTTACACAAGTAAACCAAGAGGCATAACTACAAAACATCAGACTCTTCATTGGCATTTTTGTTACTTTTAGTACAAATTTAGGTCTATTCCTCTACACAGCATACTTCTACCACAGAGGCCAGAGCAGCACATCAAAGCCAGAAGTACAGCAAGTCACCAGAGTTCAGATTCTTTCCTGCCTCCCTTGGAGGGGTCAAGAATACAAACAATCTCAATTGCTACAGCAAGAGGGAACATTAGTTCATCAACAGAACCAAACAGGAAGCACTAAATTGGCATTTCTTCTGTTTATTTTGTGACCGTTAAGACAGACATAGTTTAGTTCTGTCAATTAAATTTGTCAATGAAGCATAGAAAACACCTGAAAAACACCTTATAAAGTGTAGTCATTTTGGTTAGTTTCAACCCTGCAAAAAGATTTAATGCTATTTTTTCCAGTTATTTTACTTACTACAATTTATGCAGTACAACATTCATAAGATGTTGGAATTATATCATATCTTGTTTTTTTTTTTAAGCTGTGAACCAGAAACTTAACATTTGCTGCAGTCTGCTGAGATTCACATTATGATTCTCTTAGACTTTAATTCAATTTCTCAGATATATCCTTTCTAGATCCAGGAGGATGTGCGTATATTGGGCAGAATACTTTCACCTCCCTTCAGTTTGTGACAGGGTGTTAAACATTTCAGATAAGGCCAGGAAATGCCTCAAATGGTACTTCCAGAGGTTTGTTTGTCTTATCAAAAATTTTAATCTTAGTATATCAGTTCATTATCCACTCCATTACATCAAAGTAAGTTCTATTACTCTATAGTCAGTAGCAGCAGATAAGCAAACATGAGGCACATTTGTAATGATTTAAACAAGCCTAGTGAAGGAGTAAAAGGTAATGTAGTTTGTATTTTTTTAATGAATAATTCTAGAAATAAATTAATGAGCCACATTTTTCTTATAATTATTTAGAATCTCTTAATTCCAGAAGATTATTTGGCCTGCTGTTAAAAGGAAATTAATGTTTCTTTTCAGCTTTTGTCATTATTTTTTTCATCCAGCCAGTAATGTAGCAATGATGGGAGAGGGCCACTCCTAGCACAGGCAATAAGGGAGTGCTTTATGTGTAGATAATTTTAAAGGAATAAAATAAAACAATAATAAATGATAGTCTTCTTTTATCACTATGCACTAACAATCTAAGCAATGCCAATGACACTTCTCCTCTCTGGGGAAAAAAAAAAAAAAACTTTTGTTGATGTAAGTTCTAAACAACTGCTGCAGTTACTGAAATTTAATAATATGCTATATGCAAGCTAAAAATTACCATGTTTTTTATTACTAATTCTTTAATAAACATTATATGCTACATGGAGGTAATTCTAACTTTGCTGCACATAGACTCAGCTACATATGTTTATTTCAAGACTATTTCAAGTTCTGTTTCTTCATTTTCATAATCACTGTGTTATAATTGTTTATTTTTAATCAATGTTGAAACACAGGATTACACAGTACTTCAGGGGTTAGAGATATAAACTGAGCCTGAAGCAAGCTCAAATAATTAACAAACATAACAAGCTTTGGAAAATTTTTATCAAATATAATAGAAATTTATGATAAATTTTCTGGTGAAAGTATTTTAGTGGAAATGTTTCAACTGCAGAAACATTTGAAAGTTACTAGAGCTGATCACAAAGAACAAAGATAAGGACAGTACTGCAATTCCTGGAATTTAAGTTAAATGAGAGTTTTATGAATTCTCAATAAACTTACCCTTGTTTTAAAGCTTTCCTATTTGTATATCTAGTTCTTCAAGTGAAAGAAGCATTTAAAATTAAAATAAATAAAGTGTCCTTCAATCAACTATAAGTGAAGATTGACAAATCTGTCTATACTGATTCTATTGACCATGAATATGCGAAGACCAATTTGACAAAACCATTGACAAATTTGCTGAAGTGAAGGCTCAAAGCTAAAACATGCGATAGAATGATTCATCATCGCGGCAAATCCGTATGTAAGTATAATTTTTTTCTTTTTTTCTAAAAACACATTTATGCATTTAAGAAGTAATAAAATTTTCCTTTTTAACATTTTACTAATTTTTACCAACATTATTGTATATGCAAAATTTAGTAAATGAAAATTGTCACTTTCTGCATTTCTTTTCTGGACATAACCATTGTTATTTGTTTCATTTCATGATTATTACTGAAAATGCTTTTGTCATGTAGAGGAAGGAAAGGATGTTAAAAATTGTCCATTTCAGGTGACAAGTATACTCGGTATGCCACTGCAACTGTCTTTTCATTTTAACTTGAAACAAATAAAATACATTCTTGGTCTTCTTAGTACTACAATTATGTTTTTGAAATTTATGCCAAAAAGTAGTCCATTTTAATATGGCAAGCTCTTAATAACCAAGAAATAGTTCTCATTCACTACAGATTTTGATAATCTATTTCTAATAAATGTATTCTTCATGTCTTAACTATTTTATATAGGCTAATTATGATAAATAATACAAAAAATTAGCCTGCTGAAATTTAAAGGTGAAAAAACAGAAATTATGAATATTTCATGAAACAAAAATAATTGTATCTCTAATTTAAAACCGTCCACTACAGATTCAGACAGTTTCAGTATTTAACTCTAGCAATTGTTTAATGAGTAATTATCTTTCTGCCTTTTCAGAAAACAGAAAAACAGGGAACACTCTCCAACTTAATTTATGAGACCAACATATCTTGATATCAAAACAGGAAATTGCGTCCTGTTTTGGGGACGCAATTACCGGGCAACCTTAATTGTGAACATATACATCAAAATTTGAGGCAACCTCAATTGTGAACATATATATCAAAATACCTAATGTCAGCTCACCAAACATGTACAAATGATAATATGTCACAAATAAATTGAGTTTGTTGTAATGATGAAATGTTAGTTTAACATTAGAAAACCAATTAGTAGAATTTACCACATTAATAGAATAAAGGGAAAAAGTTAAATGATCATCTTACTAGAAAAGCAGTTGGTTAAAGTAAACATTTGTTTATGATTAATGCATCTTTTGGCAAACTAAGAATAGAAGAAAATTTCTTTAATCTAATAGAAGATATCCACAAAACACCAATAGCAGACACCATAGAAATATTGAAAGCTTTCCCTCAATATTGATGAGGAATAAAACAAATCTGAGAACTATTACTACTTCTAGTTGGCCTACAACTGCTACTTTGCTACCTTCCAGCAGAATTAAAGGTAAATCATGTTATGAAAGATAAAGTTTTCTACTTCATTTTTCCATCTGAAGTGATTCACAAACAATTCACTTTCTCTTGCTCTTTTCACACACTGCCTAAGTTTCACAAACTGTATTCAGAGAGCAAGACTCTCTTTGCTGGTAATATTGTTCTCTTCTGCATGTACTTAATCATAAACATTTCTTTCAGAATTATGAATGTCCCTGTTGTATATTTGTATGCAGATGCGATCTCCTTTGGAATGCAAGAAGAATTTTATTTTAGTTATACTTGATAATAAATAAATTTCTGTTTTAAAGAGGAAAATCTAAACATACATATCTTGCAGTATATTAACAGAAGATACAATCCTATTGAAAAGGTTCACAACGACCTAGACAAAATCTAAACTGTTGAATGAGAGAATGAAATACAAACTTACAAGCTGCTAAATGTGATAGAGTTCATTTTAGCCAGTCTTGCTCATCTAAATGTAATGGCTAATTATAGCTTCTAAAGGTTGTGTTAAAAATAAAGAAGTATTATTTTAAAACTAATACTATTTTCCCACCTACCTAACTGACACGTGGGTTGCTCTATTTGCTTGCATGCTCTAAAAAAAAAAATAACATAAAATTTTATTAGTATAATTACATTGTGCTCAAAATACCAGACTATGTATTTTATGCTCAGTTCTTAGTTTTTGTTGCAAAAAATATTAATGACTATATAATACATATGTATTAATGTTTATGACTAATGGGAATAGCTAATGATAGTGATTTACTGATAATGCTCATATTTACCTTTTACCTTTTTAATTTATAAACTGAGGCACGGGCAATAAATAGTTGCTTAATATCACCCAGATGATAAGTGGTAGAGCTGGTACATAAATCTAAACAATCTGACTCCAGAAACCCTGCTCCTCACTGCCATGCTACAGTGCATCATATAGGTGAGGAAAAAATCTATTTAAAAACTTGCTTTGTGTGGGATTTACTTTTGCTAAACTTTTCAATAGTATCATTATTCATCATTTAAAATTAGAAATGCCCTAGTTGAAGAATTAATCTGGATTAACTGAAAAGCATTGGTATTACTAACGATTACAGACAGTCTTCAGGTGAAATAAAGGCTGGAGATTTAGAAAAATTATGTTTAGATGAAGTTTGAGGTTTCAGATATATCATAGTGAAATGGTTTTGCACACTTCTTGATGCAAAAATGTCCTGTGTGATTTGTTTTTTTCAGAAACGGTTCTAAGGACATTAAATATAAGTCTTCTCTGATTTATTTAGACTTTTTATTCCTGCATTCAATAACATCCTTGGCAGTTTTGGTAGATATTATGAAATGTGCTATAACTATGAATATCACACCTTCAGCAACTGCAACAGAAATTTTGCAGTTACTGTTTTACCCCCGCTATCCGAAAGTAGGGTGTTCCTATAAAACTCTGTATAAGACAAAATGGCATAGAGAGTATGCCCCGCCCCCCACTTTCAAAAAGTTCGCTTTATTCTGCTTCACTTTTGCGAAAGACCTAAGTACCTATTCTTACTAACTGAAAGAAATCCTAAGAAGACTTTTGCTTTTACAAAAGAAAACCATTACTGTATTAATGTAGATATTTTGTAAAAGCAAAGTGGTATAATTTGAACTTTCAGAATTCAGGAAATACCCGCACCTTGATTCTGTGAGGTAAGAGAAATGACAATAACCACAAAGAATAAACTCCATTAGTTCTTTCATGTAATAAGAGCTTGTTATTCTTCAGATCTCTGTTTGGTGTTCTGATTAACCTTCTTTTTGGAGCTCTATCTTTAATTAACATGAATCTTTTCATAGTGAAACATTTTAAATTTGAATCCTGTAAATTCAGAATTCATTATAATTTATAGACTAAACCAAAGATTACTTTGGCATAAGTACAGAGAGTAGAAGTCTTAGCTAAACAATTTGACCCACACCCAACTGCATTTGCAGAGTTTTTTGTTACCTAATTTGCAAAATCCATGTAGCCTATTTCATTCACAAAGCTGTAGAGTGATACAAAGCTCTTTCCATTTTTCAGCAAAGCACTGTACAGGCAGCAACATGTTTATAAAAGCAGCTTTATGCCAGTTAATCAAGATTCTTCAGCTCCGTATTGTCAAGGGTCTCTGGACCTCTGAGGGCTTGCCCATACATCCGTGCCCAGCTCCTTCTGGAACTACAAGTTCCTCTACAGTTCCAAATAGCAAAACTGAGTATTTCAGAAATGTTTACTTTATTCTTTGTTTTACTTATCTCATGTGTCCTGTGCTAGAAGCTCTGTTCATATGTATCCACTTATTAGTAACATGCTCCTGTTCAGTAGAGGAATTAATTTATCTTCTTGTCTTATAACTAGTTGAAAATGTCCAGGGTGGGATCTCCTCCACCCCGACCCTATCCAATTGCTCACCATATTCCATGACCACATGTCCTGAACTTTTTGTCTCCTTTAGCTGATGTGGCCACTCTACGTTTCCAAGAACTTACATAATGTTAAATCTTAGAACATTTACAAGTTGTCAGGAAACATGTGCCCACCCACAAGTAATAATGCTTTTCCTCATTTTTTCTTTCTCTTTTTTAAAACTCTGTGGTTTATTTCAGTTGAATTGAAAAAAGTCTACAATTTTTTTTTTTTTCATAAATGGAATTGGGGGTTGGTGAAGGGAAGTGGTTAAAAACACTTGAGAAAGGAATGTTCTGCTAACAAACTCAGATTTTACTTTTTTGAGTCATAAGAAACTATCATTCTGTTGTTTTAACAAGGAGTGAAGTCATCAGAGCTATGCTTTAGGAATATTAACCTGATTCTTGACTACTACATTTTGGTTGGATTAAATAGAAAAGAGGATAGGGTTGTGGAAGCAAGTTGTTGTTATAGGATCAATCTGGGTGAGAAAGTAATAAAATCCTGAATTAGGGAACCAGCAGGAGAAATGAGTAGGAAGAAAAAATCGTCAGTAGAATTAGCAGGATTTAGTAACTGAGTCAAATTGGGAGAAAAGGAAAGTCAAAGGTGGCAGGGAGAAGCTCCAGGCCAGAATGTCCAATTCTCATTAATCTCATGCAAAGTTCAGCAGGTTTTCAAGCCTAAACACTCTTCAGATTGCTGTATGCCTTTCTTTGGCTGATGTTCAGAATTGCTGAAGTAGTTGTTTTTATCAATTTTATCCAGCTTTATAGTTGCTATTTGGAGAGAAGTTTTGTTAGTCTTCTCACTCGGCCATAACTGGAAATCCATGCCTATTTCTTGTCTTAAGAAGAATGGATTAAATCTCAATTTTGTTTCAAGTTTACATGCATAAAACTTTTAAAAAGATTACCTAAATATACTTCTCCTTTTTAAAATATTTAGGAATCTGACCTTGTAACTTTAAGGGACTAAATGACCCAAATCTAAGTTTCATTTTCAAATTTCATTCTTTACTTTTTCTTGATTTTAAAGTTATTCAGTTAATAAGAAAATTAAAAAGTGATCATGCCATTTCAAATGCCTTAATAAAAATTCTTCAGAGGAATATAGTCGAGAAACTGTAAGAAGGTCAATGTAGTTAGTATCAATCTACATTATTCCAGGACCTACTATTACTTCCTCACAGAGTGGGAAACATCTACTCTCTCTAACTCCTGTGTTAATAAACTTTATTTAAAGAAGCATAATTATATTAAAGCTCATTGTTCTGAGAAAGGAGTTTGTAACTCTCCTTTTCATATCATAAAAGCTTACTCCAGAGAACCCTAGGTAAGCCAATCTGAAAATCACATCTAGAACTTGCAGGGTCTTCAAACTATCTCAGGGAAATATATCAAATAGAACCCTTACTAGCCCGTCATCAGAGAAAAACCCACTGACACAATTGTCTATTCTTTGAAGGAGCAAAGAAACCAGTCAAGCGCCGTGTTATATTCATGTGGTGATTATGATATTTAAGACTGTTCCTTAAACAACAATGTCTATGGTTCTTTAAACACCAGGCAAGTCCTCAGTGTTGTCATGGTGTTTTCAAAGAGGAGTTATGCTCCACACACTCATTTTTGTTAAACTTGCAGACTACTATATAATCTTCCTTCAAGTATAGAAAAATAGCTAGAGTAGTATTTGGGTGTTTTCCATGGCTTTAGATATGATGAAGATAGATTATCTATTGATAGACTTTCATTGTATAAAGATTTTCCCAGCATATCTTCCTTCCAGGAAAAAAAATAAGTCCTGAAAGTTGCTCTGTTTCATGATACATTTCAGTCTCCGTACTGCATTATATTATTTGACATAGAACTTCCAGTCCTAGAAAAGAATGTTTTTTCATGTGTTAAAAGCTCCTCAAATTGGCTAATAATTTTGATACTATGGTTTGTTTTTACATAGTGTTTTGTAGAACATTTGCTATGATTAAGCACGAATTTGGTTCTTTGTCTACCTTTCTCTTTTCTTCCAAATAGTCAAAACCATTAATAAATTTCTTATAACAGAGATGTGAATGTTTTCCTCTCGCTGAATTCCCAGGCTCATGAATCCAGTCTCAGAATCCCTACTTTAAAAGAACAGTCATCTGATCTCAGTTGGGCTATCACACACCAGGCCTCCTCACAGCAACAGAGTAGCCCTTGCTAGTACCTGTGACAGAAAACAGAAGGTCTGTTTTGAGTGTGGTAGAAGATAAAAGATAAATCTGATACTTCATTTCATATATAAAAACTTTAGCTTTCATTTAAGAAAAGTGCTAGTAAGTTAGTAATATTATTAACATTTAAATTCCTAGAAGCCATTTTTATAGTTGATTATAATATTATATTCTAATTGACTAAATATATCACAACTACATTCTATTACATTCTACCATAGTGGCATTTATTTATTAATAACTTTATTATTTTTACCTCATCATAAAATAACTATATATGTGTGTATATATATACTTAAATTTTTAATAATGTTCCACAGAGAAAAAGAAAAAGGATTATTGACCATCTTGGATTATTTTTCATGAATCCAAATCCTCAAGAACATAATTTTAGAAACTCAAGTTTATCAAGTCTTTGCTAATTAAAATAGTCTTCTTTGTCACCTTGTATACTCCAATTCTAATCTCAGGGCAGTTAGGAATTTGAATTGCATAATCAGAAAGCTCCCTGGTGAGTTAGAAATAGAAGCAAAGGTCTTAAGGAATGTTCATCCCTATTCTGATAAAACCTGGAGAGTTGTCTCTCATATTTTACTATACACCTTTCTAGTGGCTGCAGTTCTCCTACCCTAGAGCGCTGCTTGTTAGTTTTTGAGAACTTTAAGTCCCATCATTAAATGGTTACTAAATGTGTGTAACCTTCTTGCTTACACCTAGTTTCCACTGAAATATAACCAAAGCTCATTTCAGTCCCTGACTATCATCTGGGAAAAGTTAAAATCTCCACATCTCAATTCTGTCTGTAAATGTGTAAAATGAAAGGGTCAAACTAGATGTCTAGCTATAACATTTTATGATTTTAGGTGTTTATACTTCCTTGGAATCAGTATCAAGACACAGTGGTACCTTACTGAATATTTTTTTAAGTGATTCAACTATCATCTATCTACATGTAGCATCTTTGACACAACCAATCTTTTCAGATGTTTACTTGCCCTGTTACTACTATGTCTAAGGATCAGTTCAACTAAAATGATCAGTCAGAGCCACTCCTTCCCTGAATCACAAAGTTTCTCCACACATAAGGCTGCATTGAATGACAAAGTATCTGTCTTATAAGAATCAATATGGTGCTGAATTGGCGTAGATCATTAATGCTAATTTTCAGGCTCTGCGTGGAGATAGCTGTGCTTGGAATGGTGGTTCTGAAAAACAAAAAGATTTAAAATCCACAGGGTTAGTGCTGAGTGGGGCAGAGGTCAGCAGCTCTTGAACTAGGTGGTAAACAGCAAAGAAAAAAGAAATAGAAAGCAGGGACTTTGGGATGCTTTGAGGAGCACATTTCAAACCACCACAACCTCAAATGTTTGTATTTAAAAAGAGGGCCAAGACGAAAACATTAGTCAGATCTGGGACTCCACTCATTCCAATAATATTCCTGGCAGAGAAATCACTAGCCATATTTTTGCAACATAGCCTTAGGGCAAGTTTGGGCAAGTTCTGGGTGGGCAAAAAATTGGCTTCCCAAAACTGACCTGGCTTGCCAACCTAACCTACACACATGCTCCACACATAGAATCTTCCTTTCTTTCCACCTTCCCTTTCCTCTTTCATTTTCCCCTTCCCTTTTTTCTTTCTTCCCTTCCCTCTCCCTCTTTCTCTCTCTTTCTTTCTTTCTTTGCCAGAATGATTTGTGGGACTATGGAATGTGTTTGTCAGACAAGTCCATCAGGGACAGTTAAGAGTAAGAGAGAGGCATGTGTCTCATGCATCATAAGTGCTTGAGCTTCCCTACCTACCCATTCATTTGTGTTAGCTACATACTACAATCGAGGTTTTTATTAATTTATACTTTAAATATACATGGGAGTAAATAGGTTTGTGTCTGTGCATATACATGGAAGTGTGTATGTGTGTGGGTCTGTGTATGTGTAAACATTGATGGATATTTTTCCAGATGAACTGATGATGACCTCTAATTTGTGGTTTAGAGAAGGAACTTTGGATGCTACTTTTCCTCTGGAGAAATAAAGAGAGTACTAAGGGGGGTGTGGTGGGGCAGCACCATGCATGTGTGTGTGAGTGTATGAATGTTAGGTAATACTGAATGGAAAAGTTAGGGATATTTTCCTTCGTAGTATTCCAAATAAATATGTTTATGTCACGGATAGCTACAGGGAATAAATATGTCCCTTCATGAGGGCCTTCTCAATTTCCAGAAAATCTAATAAATGTTTATTGGCAAGGTCTTTAAATAGACTTTGTTTCAATAATAGTAACTACCTTCAAGCAGTTAGTCTGCCTGACATTGTGTCCAACACTTTGCATTCTTTGTGTTTCATGCTCACAACCTCATGAAATGGGCATTAACAACCCCAGAAAACTGAGATTTGGGGAATCTAAATAATTTGGCTGAAGTTATAGAGCAAATAAGTTGTATAGCTGTTACTTGAACACAAATATAGCTATCTCTAGCCATTGGACACTTGCCAGTGTGACATAAAGGAACTCAGATATGGGACTTTTATAATTTTTCTCCTTTTATGAGAGCTTGTCTATAAAGACGATTGCTTTTTGTAATCTTTAAAGGCCAATGTAAAGTTATTTGATAATTATTACTGTAAGTTTAAGAAAATCTTAATGTCAGTTTAAAGATAATTATATGCCATGTACTGAGATTCGTTGAAAAGGTTTTAGAGCAGCCGTCAGATACTGAATCATGAGTTTCTGCTTTAAAAGAGTAGCGTAGCATCACTTTCTAGAATCTAGACTTCAGATAGCTTCCAAATATAGACTTCCAAATATACACTAAATGTGCAGCAATATTTAGAGGTACTATTTCCTTAAATATCACTCTTCTCTTAAAGAGAATAAAGATAATATTTAGTGCATGCTACACAGGAACAGTTTCTCCGTATTTGTTCTTGAGATATGAGGCAAGGATTAGGGATTATTAAGTAAATGTTGACCCAGATTATATAAATTTAATTATCAAAATCCTTTTTTAAACACTGTAAGGAGGTTGAAAATGGTAAGTAAGATTTATTGAAAGCCTGTTGTGTGTTATGTGCCGCTTGGGTCTTAGACAACAAAACCTCATGAAGACCTTCTAACTGCTCTGGGGATCAGCCATTGTTCCTAAATCAGGCTCTGTTTGTTCTAAGAAACAGTTTCTCCCCTCATGCTATCTCAAAAGAGGTGAGTTATTTTAAGAGAGAGTGGATGATGGGTTTGTACAATGAGAGCCAGGAAGCTCAGGGACTTTCAGTACGATATGGCCTTACAAAAACTTCAGTTAGAACTCTGTCCCAATGGGAAGAAGCTCAAGAAACTCTCTCTTTCAGCCTTAGGGAAGGATGATATTTTTCTGGTCCATATATATTTATGATTGTTACATCTTCTTGAGGAATTGACCCTTTTATCATTATATAATGACCTTCTTTGTCTCTTGTTACCATTTTTGGCTTAAAGTCTATTTTGTCTAATGTAAGTATAGTTCCCATTGCTCTCTTGGTTTACACTGGAATAACTTTTACACCCCTTAACTTCGAGCCTATGTGTGTTCTTAAAGCTGAAGTGAGTCTCTTGTAAGTAGCAGATAGTTGGGCTTTTTAAAAAATCCATCCAGTCTCTGTATGTGTTTTCATTGGAGGATTCAGTCCATTTACATTTAGAGTATTTATAGATAGGGAAAGACTTACTAATACCATCTTATTAACTCTTTTCTGTTGTTTTGCAATTCTTTTGTTTCTTTTTCCTCTCTTACTTCCTTTTTTTTGTGTGTGTGTGTGTGAATTGATGAATTTCCATAGTGGTACACTTTGATTCTCTTCTCTTTATCTTTTGTGAATCTACTATAAATTGTTGCTTTGTGGTTACCATAGGATTAGATAAAACACTCGTAGATATAACAATCTATTTTACATTGCTAACTATTTAACTTAGATAACATACAACTTAGACTGCATCTATGTTTTTGATGTTACCATTTACCTCTTTTTATGTTGTGTATCCACTCCTTTCAGCATTTCTTTAAGTGGTGATGAACTCCCTCAGCTTTTTTTTTTGTTAGGAAAAGTTTTTTTCTTGCCTTCATTTCTGAGAGATAACTTTGCTGTGTAAAATTTTGGGGTTGGTAGTTTCTTTCTTTCAGCATTTTGAATATATCACCCATTCTCTCCTGGCCTGCAAGGTCTCTGCTGGTCTCTGCTGAGAAATCTGCTGATAGCCTTATAAGGGTTCCCTTATATGAGAAAAATTGTTTTTCTCTTTCCACTTTTAAAATTTCTCTTTGTCTCTGATTTTAAACAGTTTTATTATAATGTGTCTTGGAGAAAATTCTTTTGGATTGAAATTTTGAAGTGGTCTATTAGTTTCATGAACTTGGATGTCTAAATTTCTCCCTAGGTTTAAGAAGTATCAACTGTTATTTCTTTAAATAAACTTTCTACCCCTTTCCTCCCTCTCTTCTTCCCCTTGAATTCTAATGATGTGAACATTGTTTCTTGTAATGGTGTCCCATAGGCTTTCTTCATTCTTTTTTTCTTCTATTGTTTTCTCTTGTGAGTGAATAATTTTGATTACTCTGTCTTATAGACCACTGATTCTTTCTTTTTCTTGGCCAAGTTGATGTTGGAAACTCTCTATTCAGTTCTTTAGTCATTGTATTCTACAGCTTTAAAATTTCTGTTGGGTTCATTTTAATGTTTTCTGTCTCTTTGTCGACCTTCTCATTTTCTTCTTGGATTATTTTCAAGATATTGTTAAATCGTTTGGCTATGTTTTCTGAGCATCTCTAGAACAATTATTTTGAATTGTTTGTCGGGCAGTCTCTGCATCTACATTTCTTTGGGACCAGTTCCTGGAGTTTACTGGATTCCTTTTGTGGAGCCATATTTCCCTGATTGTTTGTGATTCCTGTAGCCTTGCATAGGTGTCTGTGCATTTGAAGAAGTAGTCACCTCTTCCGGATTTTATGCGTTGACTTTGTTAAAGGAAGACTTTCACATGTGGGCGCGGGCACACTGGAGCTGTTGTGACCCCAGGCCTAGTGGTGCAAAGCACCAAGCGTGGGCATGTGGAAGGGCATGATGTCTCTTGGACTCAGGCTGCTGTGGTCCACAACATCAGCAACTGTGTGGTACTTGATGAGCACTGAGAAGGGGTACACCGTGGCTTCGAGGGCTGTTAGGGTCCTCAGGAGCACTTCCAGGTCTAGTGGCTAGAAACCAGGGCAGGGGAGAGAGTGGGGAGGGACTCAGGAGGCTGGCATTAGTGAATGAGGATACCTGTGTGGTGAAAGCTGGTGAAAACTGCAGGTGGTTGTGGCAGCTCTGTTGGTGATTAGTTTCTTCAGTGACAAAGACTGCTGGGTTTATCTGCAGATCAGGTCACCGTGAAATGCAGTTTCCTCTGCTGCTTGACTGCTATTGGCAGCCCTTGCTTTTTTTCTTTATTCCTAGCTGTTCCTATATTTCTCAGCTTTGCTAGTCTGGGTAGGGTAAAACCAAAGTGGAATCTTTGTGTAGTGTCTGAAAAAGCTGGGTAAGCTTTTCTTTTTCCAGGCAAAGGGAACTCATTTTAGCTGGAAATTTCTCTTTTGGCGCTGAGTAATGCTGAGTGGGCGATGGGATAATGCATGCAAAATAAAGCTGTGTTCACCCTCTTCTTCCGCGGTTAATTTCATGTCTTTTGTTCAACAGTTCTACGAAGCTGTCTTAAGTGGCCTCCAGAGCTCTCTTAGAGCTGTTTTTGTTTGTGGATAACTGTCTAATTATCGATCTTTGTTGGGAGTAGAAAGAATGAATTCCTCTATTGTCATCATACTGGTCTCATGTACTGCTTTTCGCCTGATACTTTTAAACCTTTTCTCCAGGTAGACCACAGATACCCTCATCTACATTTGAGATCCCTTTCTTTTTCTTTTGGGATAACATTGGCTCGGGCTCATTCACCCCAATTTTAACTTACTTGTTTTCTGAAAATTCCCTGGTAGTCTTCTTTGTCCATGATTAAACAATTTTGGAAGTCAAAAAGGCAGACTTTCAATACATATACCCACTTTTTCATGTCAGAAATATGAGAGTATTATGGGACTCTTCACTTTGATAAGTTCTCTCAACTACTCTGTCACCACTCAAATAAAGACATCTGAGACTGAGATTCGGTCCTAGATTGAGGTCTTCAAACACTGCCGTGCAGACTGCTATGAATTGGATGCATGTCAGACTTATCTAGTGAGATTTTCCAAGATATTATCCATGTCCAAAGAAAAATGTAGCTCTTTTGCCCATCCTGAGAACTTTATACTGCTCTCTAGAGCTGTACTGTCCTGTGTGCTAAATGTGACTATTGAGTTCTTGAAGTCTGTATGGCTACTTGAGATTTTAGACATGTTGAAATGACAATATCTTGGACATATTGTGTTAGATAAAGATATTATAAAACCTTATTTTACCTGTTTCTTCTTACATATTTAATGTAACTATTAAGCACTTAAAGTTATATGTGTGGTTTGTGCTATATTTCTGCTGGACAGTTCTGATCTAGAAGGCATCTTTCTCATAGCTTAAAAACTTTGATTCATGAAATTCTAAAGTTCAAGGAATATTATAGATGATACAACCCTTTCATTTCATAAATGAAGAAAATGGCATCCAAGTGAGTAAAATGAATTATTCAGGTCATCTGAGTTCGTAACAGAGCAGAATGTCACTGAATCCCAAATCCCTGGATCCCCATCCAGTGCTAGCTTCTCCCTCTCATGCTGCCCATGTTTGGCTGCATAGCCACACTGCACTGAGTGTTTAAGAGTTTCTACAATTCTAGGGCGTAGAAAGGCTCACCTCCTGCAGACCTTGCTGCAGTCTCTGCTTATCAAATTCTGTCTGCATAGCTAGTGCTTCCAAAATTCATTTTTAAAGAGCCCTATCTGGGCCTTAAGTTGATTTTTTCCCTCACCTTCTCACATTATTACTTTTGACTCCACACAGAGTTGTGGTTTTAGTGAGGTCTTAGTATCCTTTTAAAGCTCGGCCCCCTCAAATAACTCCTTTTTGCTAATTGAGAAGTGTGAATCTTAGAAATTCAAAATAATTTTACTACATCTTGGTTTTCTCTGGTATCCACAAAACAATGTTCTTTCTCCTCCCTTCTCCAGTACTAGTGCATTTTTCAGAAGGATCAAGTGCTAATGGATGGTGAGCCACTCCCTGGCTCCTGCCCTTTAGCCATAAAAACAAATTATTTTTTAAATGGCACCAGCAGAGCCTTGCTTATATAAGACTGTTTTTTTAAAACCAAAAAATATTTTTCTTTCTCTCTTATTCTTTGATAAACTGTTTGAAAATTTTAAGAAAATTGTGTTATTAGTAGCATCCAAAATAGTTCTAGAATCTCTCCTCTGACCAAAGGGAATATTTGCTGCTCTGAATGCTGCATTCCAGGGACCTAATTTTCTAGGTGATTCCAGGCCTGTCGAGATCCGTGTATGTACATGTCCCAAAATGTATGAAAATCCATTTGTGTGTGTGTCAAAGTCAGTGAAGACACAGAGAAATGCCTGACTGATGGCTTTGTATTTTGATATATATCCTTCTGGATTCTTTAAGTTTAAGTTGAGCTGTCAAAGGTAGAATTTATAGAGAGTAATTAACACAAGTCACTGATAAATTAAAATGCCCCAGGCAAATAAGAGTATGTAAATAAATTTGGTTTCAGGGTTTCTTAGGAATAGGTCACAAAATGCTTTTAAAGTTTATTCCGTTACTGTCTAGTTGAATCCTCACTGCTGGAAGAAGGCAGGCAAGTCCTTTTTGCCTGGTTCCAAAGACCCGTATCCAATGGAGCAAAAATTTCTGCTTATGGCCCTGTTTTCCTCATCACTTATAGGTGTGTCCTTCACTATTGCTGATTCTCTCTGACCATAGAGATATTCATTCTGTGGAAAAAAATAAAAGTACTAATCAATAGATGACATGTTTAGAGATCACAGTATCAACACCATCTTTAACAGCAAATTGCAGCCTATGCAAGTATGTATACTACCATACAATTATTTATAAATGGCAGAGGTGGGAGGACCTTTTAAAGTCTTTAGCTTTGTTGAAGAGAAGAGCTACTCTTTAGTTATTAAAAACCTATGATTAGGTAATAAAGGCATGCAGTCTGGGATGTGTAGTCCTTGAGAATATCCTTCCCAGTGACAGGAGCTGATGATTAATGATCATCCAGGTGGACCTTCTTGTTGATGACATGATGACTTCTAGGCTGTAGGGGAACTCTTGGTACCTTACAGCTCTACCAATTGCAAAGTTTCTTAGTATGCCTCATAAATACACAATCTTTCTATTATGAGATCTATGTGGCCATTGTGAAAATCTTAAAGGTAATGTATTGCTTTCAATCTTATCTATTTACTGTTTCTTTCTCCTGCCTGTATGAGCAGGATTCTAAATGCCGCCAGGTGTTCATTTTTAAGAAAAGTTCCTTCAACTTCTTGTTTGGCTAAAGCATCAAGGCATCTTCTTATGGGTTTAATAGTCAGATCTGTGTAGTTTAGAAAGAAACCAGAAGCCATTGTTTCAGTTGCATATTTCTTAGAGGTCCATACTCTTAAACTTGAAAGCGAACATGAATAATATCTCTCTACACATACTTGATAACCTCAGTGAATTTTTCTAAGCTGCAAGTTGCAATCCACCAGTGGGTCTTAAAATCTATTTAGTTGATCAAAGCCTGTCTTTCTCATTTAATGAAATAGGCTAAGATAAAAATATAAACATTGGTTTCTGAAATTTTGTTTTTCTATATCTATTTCTATATCTTTATTATCTATCTATCATCTATTGTTTATTATCTATCTATCTATATTAATTTTTAGTTAAGAAAAAAATGTTTGAAGAAAAGCTACTTTAGAGGAATGTCAGAAATAGATTATTAGACTTTGTAACAATTCTTGTGATTTCTTTTTAAATTAAATGGAGAACATTTCCTATAAGCTTACAAGTGTGATGACGTCCTTCTTTCACAACTTCCTCCTCCTGCAACTCTCACATTTTTTTTTCCTTTTAAAACAGTGTGTAGAGACATAATACCAGGGGGATAATGACAAGTCTTAAGGACAAAGGACATCTAGATAAACTATCAGCGACCTTTGCCTGGATGGACCCAGTCTCTCTAAGGTAGACCTGGCTCATGTTTTTCCTCACTGATGCCTTCCAGCAAAAGATCCAGGTAGAACATCAGCTCCTCGAAGGCCTTGCCTTGGTGAGGACTGATTGTCAATGGTGCATTAAATGAAAGAGGATGTAGAAGAATTTGGGCACCTGTACAAACACTGTCTTTCACGTATTATACCTCAAGCTTGTTCTTAGAGGTCAGTAGCCAATGAGACTTGTTTATACTTCTGAGCGGTACAAACACCAAGCCAATAACAGAAATTTAAAGTGAAAACTTTATAACGATATATAAAGAAGAGCATAATTTCTAAAAGAGAAGGTATCATGAGAATTATTGCTTCCTAATACAATTACAACACTTCAGTCACCCACTTAGGATATAGAATCTGGCACTTCTTTAATAGTCGATCAAAATAACTGAGCTGTCATTTGTCATCTCAATGTTGAAGCAACAAAAGTCACCTACAAAGATAGAGGCCAAAAATAATTTATATCTTCTAATTTATCCTTCGTCAGAACTTTTTTGCTCATTGAGGAAAGGAAGACACTGACACATTCTGCTTTTAGTTTCTGGTAAGGATGGCATATACGACTTTCTTACATATTTCCGAACTAAGAAAATGCATAAGAGCTGACAATACTTCTTTCAATAAAAATAAAAGAAAATTATGTTTAGAATGGTATTTTAGCAATTTCCTCACTGGAAGTGAACAGTATATTTTACTCAGTTTCTTAGTAACAAAATGCAATTTAACAATAACCATTGTTATCAGAATGTTATGGATTTCAGTAGTCATTATCAACCTTCGTTATCAAATTTAAATGTATTTTTCTTCCTATTAAAATTTTAGCTCAGCTACTATAGTCATATATCTTGTTTCCTATATGTAGAAAATATTCTTTCAGTATTTGTGAAGCACAGAAGTTTCTTGACTTTCAAAGAATGACATCTGACAGATCAGGGACACACTGAAATTAGTAGTATTCCTTCACACTCAAAGTAGATAACTCTGTAATATAGAACTTGCATTTCAAAACAGTATGTATAACAGGTGACGCAGTTAAGTGGAAACAGTTGAGAGTGTTGTAATATTATTACAAGTCAGATTTATATAACACTTCCTTTTCTCTTCAAGCATTTGTTAATCTCAGCTCATTTGTGGTTATAAGTGTTGTAACTTACTTTTCTCACAAAATCATATGTGTTGACTTTTGAGGCAAGATGTCTTAGGTTAAATTGCTAGGCCATGGTCATTCTTAGTGGCATCCAATAAAAACAAAACTCACATTTAACATTCTTTTTAGACAGTTCCCCATCAAATTCTTTTTTACTTATAAATTTGTTTACAAAGAAATATTGTCCTGTATCTGCATATGGAAAGAAAGTCACATCTTGACATGTATTCTAATATTTCATTTGCAATTTCCTGGTAATATTTACTTGTTGAAAGATGCATAAAATATTTGAAAGCTGGCTTTTGAAAAACTTGTAAACAAAGGTGACACCATAACCCCCTTTCAATAGAGCGTGGATTTTTGAGCAGCTGTACCAATTTCATGTGAATGTCCCAGTTGCTTTGTGACCATTAGAATGGAGATTTAATATTAGAATGGAGATTCCACAAGTTTGAAAATGTGGCTACCTTCACCTCATCAGAACAGAATTTGAATTAAGCCAAGAGCTCAAATACTATTCTTAATAACTCTCCTATTAAACCCCAGGACTATTAAGAAGATTGTTAGTTTTAATTCGTTAGTTACTTGTTCCTCTCTGATGAATCTTAAGTTTTTAAATGGAATCTTTAAATGGTTTCTGTACCTGGAAGAGAAAAGAAAAATCTCAGGAGGTTGTGTTTTCTACTTTTATGTGCCAGCTTTTGTGATGACAGTATTACAGTTAAATTCACTGGTCAGAGCTCTAGTAATTTGAGATATTTTAAAATGTTATTTTTTTTATAACTATTATTGCAAGTTTTGGGGGAAAGGCATCTAAAATTCTAGAGCCATTTATATCCTAGTATCAAAAGAGATTTAAAATTATATAACTCTGAGTATAAGTTTTAATACTAAGAAATATCCATAGTTCCTTTATTTATATGGTTGAATGATCCTTTTTGAGATTTATAAAGTAATCTCATTATGTTGTTTGCTTTTTAGAGTTATCCCTAGATTCTAACTTTAAACACACACACACACATAATATATAATTATAAACATCTGGCTATTATCCAAACACTTGTTTAGTTTTATATAGTGAAAAGACATTGGCCATCAAATCAATTTTTGATTTTTATGAAGAATAAAAGATCATTTATCTAGCAAATGTACAACAAAAATGGTAATTCTTAAAAAAAAATCTAGTTTAATGCATTATATTATCAAGTGATGAATGAAAAACAGCTAATGAATATGTTCGAAACTATAAAGTAGAACTATCTTATTACCTTCTTTTGATATATAGTGTCTAGATTGTGTATATTATATTACATATATTATATATGTGAATATATTAAAATCCATACTATTTTAGGACTAAAAATACCCTTAGAGGTTTTCCATGCCATTGGTTCTCAGATTGGATTCACCTACAGAGCTTTAGAACTTGCTTAGAGTGAGCATCCTGTAACAAATCAAAATCTCTATAATTGGGCCCTATGCATCAAAAGTTTAAAAATTCCTCAGGTGATTCAATGTACATGCCGCTCAGTGTAAGAGCAAGTGGCCTAGGCCAGTGATCCTCAGATGTGACTGGGCACGAGAACTACTGGCAGAGTTTGTTAAAACATGGGCTCCTAGTCCTTACTTTCAGAGACTCTTAATTCAATAGAGCTGGGCTTGGGTTGGAAATTTTTTAAAATTTCAAGTACTGTGGACTGAATTACCCCTTCAAAAAAATTTCACACATCGAAGCCTTAAACCCTAATGCGACTGTATTTGTACATAAGGCTTTTAGAAGGTAAAGTTACAAGAGGTCATAAAGTTACATGGGGTCATAATGTGATAGGACTGGTGGCCCTATAAGAAGAGAAAGAGGGAGAAAGATATGTCTCTCTCTACATTTGTGCATATACCAAGGAAAGGTCAAGTGAGGATACAACAACAAGACAGGATGAGAGCTTTCACTGAAACCAAATCAGTCGGCACCTTGATCTTGAACTTTCCAGCCTCCAGAATTGTGAGAAATAAATTTCTGTTGTTTAAGCCACCCCAGTCTATGGTATTTTGTTGTGGCAGCCCCAGCTGACTAATATACCGAGTAATGCTAATGCTGGTGGTTTGTGGACCACATTTTGAATACCACTAGCCTGTGCCCCATACCCCAGAAATTCTGTTTTAATTTGTCAGATGGTAGTGCAGAGAAGTATTATTTTTTACATTTCCCGAGTGATTCTAATGTTTAACCAGGATAGAGAATCACTGATCAAAGCCAGTTTCTTCAACTTACAGCTGAGGACACTGAGACTCAAAGAGATTAAGTGATTTGCCCAGGTTATCATATATGCTATTGCTGAATTTTCCAAGTTCAAGGAGAAAAAAGAAACAATTTCTTCTGGCTCAGATGGATGGTATGTGAAAGACAGTACTAGTACCCAGCACTTCAATTTCCAGTATTAACCCATTTATTTCCCCCAAATAACATTAAAATTTGTTTAATTTGGGCAGAATTACTTTAAGTGATTTTCCATTATAGTATAATCCAAGAATGTTGTATTCCATGTTCTAGTCCTGCTTCATAACAGTTGTATTTGTTGCAACAAGCTTAATGACTCATCTGAAAGTGATATCATTATCTGTGTGTGTGTGTGTGTGTGTGTGTGTGTGTGTATGGCCGATCTCTACACCATAACATTAATCTACACACACACACACACACACACACACACACACACACACATAGCTGATCTCTACACCATAACATTAATCTACACATCATGAACAGAAGCACTGCTATCTAGAATTATCCTTCTTCTATATATAAGCAGAAAATTTAGAAAAATTGATTCATGCAATAAAAAAATGAAAATTTGTTAAAACTTTTGAGTGCCTTAAAAACCCAAGGTATACTGACGATAAATGACTCAAGATGGGTAAAATTTATTAACAATTTCACCATAAGGACAGGAGCTAAGTTAAGTAGCAACTCTAAGTACATGATGATGAGCTTACTTTGCCCATGTAAGTGGAAAATTAGAAGTAACATACACCATCATGTTTAATAACGCTAATCGAAAGATATCCTATTTACATTTTGAGTAGATATTTGACATCCTCCAAAATAAAGTTAATTTCTCATTATGCATTGATATTTTGTTAATGGAAAGACTGCATTTTACATTTTTCTATAAATTGCCACAGCGTGTGTAAAAGGTGGGAATCTCAAAAGAAGAAGTTAGTTGTACTTTCTTGATCGATGATGTAGCATGGAGAAGTGGAAAAAGAAAGTTTGGCTAGGAATGAGGAGGCTTGACTTCTCTTCCCACCTCTACCAGTAATTAGTAGCAAGAACTGACAACAATCACCACCTATGTTAACCTCGATTTCTTTGTAAAATGAAATGGTTGGCATATAATTATTCTAAGTTTCCTTCTGCTTTTCTTGCACAGATGATAAGTTCTAAAGAATGCTACTTTTCTATTAGACTTTAGTCAGGCTTTTACTTGTTGTTATTTTAGCATTTTATTTATTTATTTTTATTTTAGCATTTTAAAAAACACGAATGTTTTCCATTTGGTCATGAAGAATTAAAATGGCCACCCCAAAACAGCACTATTTTGAAAAAATCATAAAAGTTAAAACATAGAAGAAGAAAGTCTGCATTCTTTGGAATTAGATTAGAAAAAGATATAGAAAAATGTCATTAGATTATATACTTTGGTTTGACATCAGCAAACTGTCAATTATTCATCATCTAAAAGATACTGTAAGTGCCAAACAGCCAAGATTTTTTTTGCTTGATACAGTTAATCTCCTCAGCAGAAGAAAAAGTCTGAATAGCCTGGCTGTTACAATGTTTTATTGGAATTCATTATTTATATAATATTTGAGCAGCAAAAATATGAAGAGAAATATTAACACAATTTGAAAGTAACTCCAATAGTTCGGCCAATACTGAAATCAAGTATTACTTTCCTAAATTGCATATATAACAAAAGTACTTAGAAATAAGTATATTAGTGAACTGGTGTAAATGAAAACCAATCTTTTTTTTTTTAAAGGATCTAATAAATTATAGAATTTTATTTAATATAAAAATAATTAAGACATGTAAGTCCTAATGTAATTATCACCCTACCAGGAGCATACCATAATTTTATAGGCACTCAAAGAAAGAAGAAATAAATACAGAGTTTTGCATTTTTAGTGAAAATCAATCTTGACAATATTTTATATAATTATTAAACCAGTACAAACACGGCAGATACGCATATTGTTTGAACCTACTACCTCATGTGGTTCAAGTGCCTGCTTAGTAATACTATTGCAGAACAATGGTTCCCAAACTTTCTGTATGTTGGGGTCAAAGGACTTTACACACCCGTTTTTATGCTTCGATTGGTAGAGGCTACAGCCTGGGTGTCAGAAATTCTAAAAGCTCTTTCTAGATGGGTCTAATGACTAGTAAAGTTTGGGAACCACTGCAATGGAGCATTGGTTCTAACTTTAGCTGCACACTGGAATCATCTGGTATTTTAAAGCATATGGGTTGCCTGGGCCTCATCCTGGAAAGAATTGAATTAGAATTTCTGAAACATTGGTGTGTTTTAAGTACTCCCCAGGTGATGTTAACATGAAGCCGGGGTTAGAATTACTACTGCAGAATACTGCTGGAGTAACTCCTTATCTCTTCTCGAATATGTTAACACAAAATCCCCCAAGGTGTGGCTTCCAAATTAGTGCAAATCTGGCATACTCTCCACTACTTTCAGCAGGGTCGTGAGTGAGTGGGGCACATGTAGAGAGCAGTTGTGCTATTTCTTGAAATAACAAACCATAACAGCATGTGCACATGGGAAATTAGATTCCCAGACCATGAACTTGTCCTCAGAATCTTCTTCACACAATTCTTCCTTAACAGCACTTTTCTGGAAAAAGCCAGAGTTTGGTAAAAAGAGAAGGATAAAATACTACCTAAGTACATATTATAAGGAATTACCAAATTAAATTAAGCTTCTGTAAACATTTATTTTCTAAACTTCCTAGTGATGTCCGCAGTCCTTTACAGTTCTCAAAAGTAATGTTTAGGAAAATATTACATGCATAAACTCCTTTTGGTCCATTTTATAACTCTGAGGAAAAGGACCAATATCTAACTTCATTCATTCATGTGGCAAATATCAGTAATTATTTTTGTAATTTCAGAGAATAGTGCTGTAATTTAAAGGTGTATGGGACAAATTGGGTAGTTTAAAATAAATCTATTTTATATCACCAGGAGGTGATATAAAAATCATCCATTTCAAAAGTCAATCAAAAATGTAGAATAATTTTTCCCTGAGGCCAGGACACTCATACCATAGTGGGGCTAAAGGCCCCACTAAAGGCTGAATGGTTTAGTAGAAAAAGCCTGGATTTCATATCAGAAAACTTAATCATATGTGGTCTGAGCCATTTATATCTTGGAGTATTCGCTTCAACTCTCCGAGTCTCTGTTTCCTCATGAGTCTAATGAACATAGTAATGCCGACGTTAGTGCCTCTGAGGATAAAATGAAACACATATTGAAGTTTCTGACACATTTAATGATGTTAGAAGATCGTGAAGCCAGAAAATATGTACCTGAAGAATTATATATAAAAGCCTCAGTTTGTGACTGGAGTGGAGGGAGATGCAACTCAGTTATGATTAAGAATGTAGGTAAATGTTTCCTTTTGTTTTTAATTAAGGTAATATTGGTTTATAACATAGAAGTTTTAGGTGTACGACATCATAATTCGACATCTATATTCACTATAGTGTGCTGACCACCAGGTATAGTTTCCATCTGTCACCATATAATAGACCCCTTTACCCATTTCACCTTTCTCCCACCCCCTTTCACTCTGGAAACCATCAATCTGCTGTCTGCATCTGTGAGTTTGTTTTTGTTTTGTTATATTTGTTTTTTTGTTTTGTTTTGTTTTTATATTACACATATAAGTGAAATGATACAATACTTGTCTTTGTCTGACTTAGTTCACTTAGCATAATACCCTCAAATTCCAATCATGTTGTCTCCTTTTATTTTAATGATAAGAACTAAGTTTAGGAAGCTTGAGTCATCTGGAGATGAAGTAGTAGCAGCAGAACAGTTTAGGTCGTGGAGAGAAGCAGGCAGCACTGGAAAAATCAGGGAGGCCTGAGTAAGGGAGGCTGGCGATGTCAGGTTCGTTGTCTGGCCAGGGCTGAATGCCCAGATATGCAAGGGGAGACTGAAAGAGATTATCACTGAGTAAGTACAAGTATAAGACAATAGAGCTTGAGCAAAACAAGATGATCATATCTTTTCAGTGACTCAAGGATGAATCTTTTAGGAATAGAGTAAGGTTTTTGTTTGTTTTTGTTTATTTGTTTTTACAAATAGACTAATATGGCCTGAGGTAGGGGGAAAAAAAGCCTTCAAGGATTGAAGTAGTTGTACAGTTATGCACAAGCTGGCTGGTTAGTAAAATGTAAAAGTCAAATTTGAGTTTAATTTAATGAATTATAAACTAGAGAATAGAAACCATGTCAGACTGGGGTTCATTAGGCTAGAGTCAAGAATAAACTAAGGACAACAAAAAATATATACATTTTGTTTTGTTTTGTTCAGACAAGAACATAGAAAGGATACCTCTACTTGGAATAAATGGATAACAAACCAGAACTAATTCCCTTTTTAATTCTTCTCTATCATGAAAAAATAACCATCTAATTGAAAAAATAAAATGAACTTTGCAAGAGTTCATTGAAAACTAAGTGAAGAACTTATAAGAAAATATCCTAGCTTTCTAAAACTTAACTTTTCTTACCTAGAAAAAATTACATCTCAGCAAAGAGAGTTTACAAGTAAAGACTTACATTTAGGATCAGCACAGAGTAAGATGTTTTGGGAACACACACACACACACACACACACACACACACACACACACACCTTGATTCTTAAAACCAAGACAAGGAGCTTTTCACAGATCTTGAGCAAAATTAATAAACCTATTATTAAAGTAATATCTGGGGACTTAAAAAAGGAAGAAGTTCAGAAGTTTTGAGCATTCACTAAGTAGTCATTTCCTTTTTTTGACAATGTTGCTATACCAGTAAAGCAAACACATCAGATAGACAAAGCACATCTGCTGTTTAGCGATCTTTCTGAAAGAGATTGCTTTTTCCTAATCCCTCAGCCTAGGTAAGGGTAGTACACTCTCTTCTAATTTCTGTAAAGATGCCATGTACCCTGGGGCAAGGAATGAAAATATGACTCAGTAACACATGGGTGCTCGATTGATGAGATCATTAATCGACAGCATGCTAATTCAGTGTCAGTTGGCAAGGAAAGTTTCCGAGAATGAGAACTTGAATGGTGACATGGTATACAGACCAAATTCACAGAAGATGTGAAATTGAGAGGTAGAACTACTCAGTTACATCAACAATATTCAACATATCAGCAAGCTAAAAGATGAGACCTGAGTTAGCACACTAGAATGTAATAGACTAGCATGTTAAGTGCTAAACACAAATTGTTATGAGTGTAGGTTGAGGAGGTGTGTTTTGTAGCAGTTGTGAAAAAGACTTTACTACTTGAGAGTTTTAGTAAATTGTAATATAGGAGTCAATAGGGTAATATTGCTTCCATAATAGCTCCCAGGATTTACTTGCAGAAATACAGTAATCGGAACAAAGCCATAAATTACATTTTTACTGTGTGTTATTTGGATGAAACCTTGAATTCATTTCTTAGAATCAAATTTTGAGAGGGATGATGGCAAAATAAACCACCTTCCAAAGGCTTTCAGAAAGGATGAAGAAAAGCTGATACATTCTCCTGTGGAACTAGACTAGATGCACTCCGAAAGACTCCAGAGGGCAGAATTGCAGACCTTTGAGGCTTATTGTTTAGGGGATCCTTTGCAAGAGGTGATGTTATTCAGCAGCAGATTTCCAGGTCCACTGAAGGCAAAATGGGGTGAAGGGGAGCTATGCAGTGGGTACTGCCTCCTTTGAAGAGTTCTCAGTGCGTGTTGCATATTATGATCACCTGGAAAGATAGTTTAAATTGCTGATGCTAAAACTCTAGCTCTAGGATTCCAATTTATTGGTCTGGTGTGGGGCCCTTATCAAAAAGCATTTTATCAAGGCTCTCCTGAGGGTTTGATGTTCTAGGTTGGAGAATCACTGAGCTAGAAGGTTACCTGTTGAGAGGCTAAATAAATCAAAGCGGATGCTTTTTTAAAGGTCTCTTCTAAATGTGAGATGCTAAATGGAAATTAACAACTATGGGTTATGTACTATAGCTAGGCACTCTCACGATTAATTATTTCTAATAATTAATACATATAAGTCCCTAAACACAGTTTCTAGCATGAAATTACTCAAATATTAGCTATTTGTATTGTATTCTCTTTATAATTGTTCAATGAAAGTATTATAGCTCTACATTACAGAGGAGGAATCAGGCTCTAAAGTTACTTTTCCAAGATACCTTGTAGTAAATTGCAAAATAAGAATTTAAAGCCAGATTAAAACTAGTTCTGAAGTTCTATAGTACCTTGTTCAGTTTCCACAGGCCATCTCTAAAACATTGGAAAGTTTATGCAAATCAGTGGTTTACCTGAGTGAACATAACAAAATTTTAACAAAACCAGTTCCCCTTGACCTACTTGTATGGAATCTCTTCAAATGCAGTTTCTGAGAGAGGGAAGCATAAAAGTAGACATCCACATTTTTTTTTTTTTTTTTTTTTTTTTTTTACTAATGTAGCCTAATAGAAAATCTTCCGTAGGTCTTGAGAACAGGGAAAATGATGGAGGTGGCCCTTTAGAACGCAAACAAAGCACTTTGAAGCGAATGGGAAAAAAGCACTGCTCTCAGGTAAAACATCTCCAGTTCTAAGGAATGGGTAAACATCGGTCACTTCTGTACTCTTAACTCTGGTAGGTTAATCACAGGCTAACAGTGAGGAAGGCAAAGTTAGCCCTGAGGTGATGTCCCTTTCGTATCTGACACCCCCCTGAAGCCAGGTTGGTGCAGTGGCTGCTTTAAGAGAACGAAAGAAACTTCTCCAAGGGGGCTGTGACTACTAAGGTTGCAAATCCTCCCCCTGCAGAAGTCGGACGGATAAGGGGCTTCCCTCTCCCTCTCCAACCACCCACACAGGCCTAGGAGATAGGGTAAATGGAATATCCTCGTGAACTGCATACATCGAATGCTCTGTTCCTGACTCTTACCTTTGATGATTAAAATCTATTCTGTCTGCAGGGTTCATTGGTTTGGGACTTACTGTATTTTGTTAGTACAGTTAAGGAGAGAACTGCTTCTAAATAGGTGATTTTCTCCCTTCTTTCTGAGAAGAAAGTAAAACTAAATGCAGGAGAAAAGGAGTAACTATTTTGGAGAAGGTGAGTGGAGCAGGCAACAGCCCCCAGTTGTAAGGTTCTCCACGTTTTCCTCGATTTCTTTCCCCAGACTGTACGGAAGCATAGGCTTCTCCCTATGGGCCTCTAAGAGTATCTTTCGGTTGGGGGCGATTCTAGAGTCGAACCCGAGACGCATGGGTCACTAGAACCTACTAGAGCAAGTCAGAGCCCAAAAGGCCTGGCAGGTCTGGGTTCCGTGGAGTCGAGGCCGGGGTGGAAGGGAAGGCCAAGCGCAACTTGCAAGCTGCCATTCCCCGGAGAGGGAGGTGGGGGTGGGGAAAGCGGGGCGGGCCAGAGATCGGGGTCCGGTAGAGGGAGGGGGTCCCCTTTTTCCTCCTCCCCATCCTCGCCTTCTTGGGCTTTGGTGACGTTGTGGTTTCCTCCTCCCTCCGGCTGAGCCTCGGCGCCCGCCGCGTCCCGTCCCGCCCTCCCCCCGGTTCGCCCACACCCCACCCGCCCGCGCCGGCCCCGCTCGCAGTAGCGCCGCCCGAAGCTGCAGCGGCGCGTCCCGGGGCGCGGCGCCCACCGGCACCGATGGCGCGGCGGGCGCGCTGAGGGCTTGACCCCGAGGGCGCCGGGCGCCCTGGAGTGAGGGGGGCCGCGGAGGGGCCCCGGGGCCTGGGCCCAGGCTGGGGAGGCGACGCCCGAGAAGACGAGGCTGCGGCGCGGAGCGGTGAGCGGAGGGGCGCGCGAGGGGCGGGAGGGGCGCGCGAGGGGCGGGAGGGGCGCGCGGCGGGCGCCGCTCTGGGCCCGGCGCGGGGCCACTTTCTTCCGGAGTCCCGGGCGGGTCGCAAGCGGAGGCGGGGAGCCACGTCCCCCGCCCGGCGCCCGGGCGCGGCTCGGCGCGGTTTCTCGGGGCGCGCGAGGCGTGAAGCCCGAGCCGCGGCTTCCCCGGCGGCAGGGCAACCTCGGGGCCAGCCTTTCGTCCCTTTCCACTATCCGCGCGCCCGGCGCCGAGCCCGGCGCACCGTAAAATCCCCGAATCGCTCTCTGGGCGTCAGGTCCTGCCCGCCCAGCCGCGATTTCCCGGACGGCCCCCGGAGCTCCGCTTCTTTCTGCCGGGTTGGCTGGCACCGACTCGCGCCCTCCTTAGCCTGCGCCCCCTGGTAATGGGGCTGGTGGTGGTCGTGTGTGCCCATCCTGGCGCTGGCAGCCCGCCCGTGCTGCTGCAGAAGCCCAGGAAGCACGTCCCAAGCCTCCATCAGTCGTTGGATTCCAGCGCCGCTAGGCTCGGCCGACGCTCGGAAAATTGTTGGTGAGCCTCCCTCCGAGGTAGCCTCTGATGGTGCTGGTGCTGGTGCTGGTGCTGGTGCTGGTGGGACGCTTAACTCATTGGCTGGGAAGTTCTGTAAGCAATGCCACATGGGCCCAAGAACTGTCGTGGCTGGAATCTGAGCTAAGTTTGTGACCCGAGAACTTCCTCATTTTCATCGCTCATTTGATTGAGGTTGTAGCCTCTGCTTGGGCCGGCTGGCATGGAAGGTTGAAACCAAATCCATTGCTTAAAAGCAGAGGTGATCCGCATTTACCTGGAATCCTTTAGATCAGGAAATGACAGCTTTTAGTTTCTATGGATCTTCATGTAATAAAAATCTTTTAAAATTTTTTCCCGTTATCATGGATTACAAAATAGAGGTTTACTTAATGTTATATTAAATTGAGAATGGATGTTTTCACTTAGAAATAGTTTCAAAAAAGTTTTTTTCCCGGTATTTTCCACATTATAGAAATTAATCTTTCGTGAATTACCTTTTCCTCAGTTTTTTGGATCTCTCAATAAAAGATGACCTCTGAAATGAAATGTGATGTGCAATATTTTTGTAGAATATTTAGATAGTACTACTAAAATCGGATCACAAAATGTATGTTGTTCACATGGAACAAATAAAATATAGGATTATTTGAGTATTTGCCTATTTTGTGTTACTATTTTTTTTAAGGTCACCAAACAGATATGTCCTTTTATGAAGCCTGTAGGTAAGATGTGTTCTAGTTAAAATAAAGAAAGGATTGAATTTGATACCTCCATCATCTAGTCACCATCTGTGTGGCTTGGGCAAAAAGTACAAGATAGTGCTGGTCACTTAGAAGCTACATAGAAGTATATGAGAAACTGCCCTAGCTCTCCTGGGGCTGCTAATGTAGAAATTGCAGGGAGGGGGAAGAGGGGGAGGAACCAAACTAAACATCTGAAAATTTGAGCTTGGGAAGCATCACTTTTGCATTGATCGGTATATGTCAGTATCAGTGTTTATTAAGTTTTGGTTAAATACATTTTTACATTCAGGTTAAAAAATATCAGTAGTAACAGTCACCAAGTAGAAGGGATTCTCAACAAAAAAGAGAACTTGGACAAAGAGAAATTTGCAACAGAACACTATAGACCTTTCACTGAGGGGATTATTAGGACCTTCCCAGTCCTGCTGGGTAGAGGCCTTTTAAAATTCCCCTCTTTGAAGTTGGGGCCTGGTTGTGAGAAAACACCCAATACGAAGTCTGCTAGGTTGGCCACTTGAGGTCAGGACCATCATAGTGACTAACATTTGAATGTGCATCTACTTTAATACTTGTAAAATGAGTCAACATATTAATTAATATGGGTTTTCAGTGAAATTTGGGTCTTTCCAGTTCAGTATCCAACATTGCTGCATGGAGAGGACCTGGTGGCTTCCACAAGGTGAATTTCTTAACTTTACAGATACTGTCCTGCCTTTTCTGATTCCGTATTATAAAGATTTTTTCATCTCCAAAAAAGTGTTTTAAAATCATAGGTGAAAGTGCATTCTGCAGTTAAACAAAATATTTAATTATACATTTCTTAATGTTCTTTGTAATAGATTTTTTGGTATCTATTTCTTTTGCCTTGGATCACACTGTGTTGCATGAAAGAAATTACATAATTCTCATTCAGAATTATGATTTCAACAAATAATTGGAGAGGTACGAAGGAAGATAAAATATTTAAATTTGGGTTTTAATAAAACAGTGATCTTTGTTTTTAAAAGGGATAAAGAAACTAATAATAGAAAGACTAGCATTCTATAGTTGCAGCATATATTGAATATTACTTAACCATTGGCATGTTTGAGTCCTAAATATAGTAAATATTCTTATCATCTTTCAGCACTCCAATAAAAAAAGAGAAATACTGTTATTATCACATAATGTGTATGTGGCAGTTCTTTGAGGAGATCTAGAACCTGTGATAGAGGGAACACCAACATTGTAGTGGATATTGTCATTCCATTTACTGAGAAGGGCTGGATCTTTACTTTTCTGAAAAAGGGAGTAAGGGACATGATGAGATTTGATGACCAGCAACCTTCTGAAAGAATGTGTCCAAGCAGAGGACATGACAGTTTTTATTACTCATGCTTTAAGGTTTTCTCATCTTGGAATTACGTTGTCTTCCCCTGTAGTGATCTCTAGAATAAAAGTCTTTTGGGGGAGAGGTCACCAAATTACCAGCAAATGACACAATAAAATTCTCTAAACCTAGAGTCAGTGCCCAACATGGAAATTAGGCAAGTGTATAAACCCAGAGTACTGAAAAGAGAAATTATTTTACCATGAAATTCATATAGTAAATTACTGGCAGAAAGGGAAGTAGAGATTAACATTGCAGATTCCTGAGGCACTGATCCATGCTTCCATTTGGTGATAGCAATAATTAGAAATGGTTGCGTTTCAAAAAGTCTTGCCAACTCTAATGCTCAATTCTAGTAGGGAATACCCTTTAAAAAGTTAAATTTTGCATTAAGTAGACACTATTTTAATTGAAATAATTGTTGTTTTTTTTTTTTAAAGAAAATCTTTCTCTATATGTTAGTTAATAAATGTAGACCCAGGTTCTGACCTATATAAATTTAGTGTTTCGCAATTCCTAGTTATGTATTCAAGAGTGGTTTTGTTAGCTGATGGTGGAGAAGTTTTACAGAAAAGAATCAAACTAGAAAGAGAAATGCAAAGTTTTGTGGATGGGTTTATTAAAGAGGGATCATTAGGATTAATAAACTCTTCCTTACAAGTTCATATACGTTTAGACAATTGAAGGAAAGGTAAAGTCCCTCATAAACCATAGAGCTGCGCACATGCTTGCATTTTAAAATTGCCTAGTACTTTTTAATTTTTTTCAAATCTAATATTTTCATATTTTAGTCTAGTGGAAATGGAGAGTGATGTAGAGCAGAGTATTTTCACTTCCCTGCCCCGTCTTTTTAGGGGCAGGGAAGTGAAAATACTCTGAAGGTAAGCAGTTTGTTTTATCATACAAGTAATCAGTGGCCTCTCTCAAACGTAGGATTAACCTAAATTGCACATTTAATTCAACCTTTCTCCTTTATGACTCCAAATTCATGTTATTAAAGACTCATTTTCTTACAGATCCAGTTATTATCTCTTTTACTACTTGCTATATTGTCTATGAACTGTCAGCTTCCTAGAATTGACAGGCTTCTGTAAACTGGCTACGTAGCGGACCTCCTTCCCACAGCTCCCTCCTCTTCCACTCCTCTATATCTCTTCTCATGCCGTATAATATAAGGATTCTACTGTGGGGCCACATCTAGATTCTGCAGAGCCCTTGGATCAGTTCTTGTTAGCTGGTCTCACTCAGGTCTTTGGGTGCTTTACCAGTTGTGTTGCTTATTTCTGCCTATCTAGGCAAGCTCCAGCCTGTTGAGGGTGTGGATTCTAGATCCTCTTTCAAATGCCCAAAAGAATATAAACCTGCAGGAGGCAGAGTCTTCAAAGAGATGGTTGGAGACCACAAAGAAGAAAAGGGAATGCTTTTAATTTGGAAAGAGAAGAAAAAGTTATTGAGGCCATGTGTTTATTTTTTGAATGCAATAATTTGTTCAATCTTTAATTCATAATTACACTATGAATTTTAATGTGCATAAAAATTACTGCTGGATTTTTTTGTATTTGTTTTAACTCTCGAGATATTTCATAATCGTGATCTTGGTGAGCATTGTCATCAAATTTTAATAAACAGGTCCTGAAAGAACAGAATTTGCCTCTTCAGTAATATGTAGAAGCTATAAGCATAGTGATAACAAGCATGACTTATTTTGACATTGTATATTTGGGAATAGTTATTATAACTATTAGGGAAGTGTGGTCTTGTTTTTAAAAATATAACAAAAGACAAAGATGCAGTTAACTCCCAATTATGCATACGTGACATGTCCATTGTAGGTTATTTATGTCCATGTGCTTTTCCTAGACAGGGTCAGAGTGAGTTTGCAAGTGAGTGTGCGTGTCTGCATGCCAAAAAAAAATGTTTTTGGTATTATTTATAGAATTTATCGTAGCTGTCTTCTCCCCAATTAATGTGAAAAATAGCAGGACAATCATAGTAAAATTCCCTGTGTATGTTTAGTTTACATGCTCTTTTAGTAGAATTTGAATAGGTTCACAGTCAGTTAAAAAGCTGCCATTTAAACCTTTCCATTTGAAATATTCATTGCACACACAGATACTATAGCATTGTGAATGCATATTTGTTGATTAAATCTAGGCTTTTGCATTTTTCTCATGAGTAACAAACTTAGCTACTAAGCAATAGGCATTTAGTGCATGCAGATGTTGTACCACAACAAAGTTGAATCAGCATTTCATAACTCTTAAAAGGGAAATGGGCTCAACAAACTTGTGGGTCTATAATATTTTTATTGATGAAGTAGTCAGGCAATACAGACTTTTGTTTGGAGTCTGATAGCTATTGCAAGAAGAACGAGGATATTTGTTAGCAATTCCTGCAGTGAGAGATAACAACATTAGATTGGTTATATAAATTTAGGTGTAGAGTGTAGTAATCTGAAGGTTATGTTACCATTGTAGTAGTAGAGATTACTTACCTGAAGGAATAAGACTACAAATTGACACTTTCATTTAGAGTAGTACTTTAGATTGATGCAAATATTGAAAGAGTTACTGCATTTCTAAAGTTAGCTTACATCCAGAAAGTTGCGTCAGTGACAAGAAACTCAAGAATTGCATGATAAGAAGCTCTAAGTAGTTTAAACATGTTTCATACCAAGAAGCGCTGAACCACCCTAACATATGAAATAGAGTAGTAGCAAAGACCAACACGACCTGGCTGTAGGACAACACTTCTTACCGTCTCTACAGTTCTGACTGTAAACTTTTCTTGAAACTGTGCTATTTTTGTTGTTTGAATATATCTGAGGACAGACTATAAGCCATGGATTTCTAGAATTCCACAAATTCTGGTAAAGAACTTACCTCGGGGCCTTGGCAGTTTAATGATGTCATTCCAAGAGGCATGAGTGGGGCCAGGCTCACCAACCCTGGATAATCTGGTTTGGGCCAGCCGGATTTTGGAATCACCTGTAGTGTTTATACTTCTCCCATGGGGAGAATGAGCCTGGCAAGAAAAAAAGAGTAACCTGAAAGGGCATGTTGAACAGCTGTTTTCCATCTTCCCTGAAGAAAAAGAAGAGGAAATCGACTTACAGCAAGCATCAAGAGGGATTTATGCTAAATACAGGGAAGTTTTTCTGAAAGTTTTAACCTTCAGAATAGATTTCTAAAGGAGGCTTTTGAGTTATTCTCTGTTTAGAAAGGTTTAAGTGAGGTTGTCCTGAGGGAATGTTTGCATTTGTCTTCTGGGGGTCTAATTTTATGATTTCTGCTCATCAGGATTTGAAAATCTGAAAAACTAAAAATGCTTTAATTGCAGTTGACTCCTGAACAACATGAGTTTGAATTGCATGGGTCCACTTATATGTGGATTTTTTTCAATAAATATGTACAGAACTGTAAATATTTTCTCATGATTTTCTTAATAACATTTTCTTTTCTCTAGCTTACTTTATCATAAGAATACAGTGTATAATACATATGATATACAATATATGTGTTAATCGACTGTGTTATTGGTAAGGCTTCCAGTCAACAGTCGACTGTTAGTTGTTAGGTTTTTGGAGAGTCCAAACTTAAACTCATATTTTCTACTGCATGGGAGGTCGGCACCCCTACTGCCATGTTGTTCAAGGGTTAACTGTAAGTGAATGTAGGAGAAATGGTCAGTTTTAGTGTCTGAAATATAAGTTGCTTTTATAGATTCTACTTATTATTTTTATTTGTTAGTACAAACTATTTGCTAACTGGTTAAATATTGATTGTACATAAGAGTCCTTTAACTTTCCATTCAGGTACACATTGCCATATCTGAAAATTTCTCTATACTTAATCTGTTTTCACCTCAAACAGGTCACTTTCCTCCACGTTCCTTTTTTATTCTAGAAAAATCTTAAAAAAAGAAAAAAGATCCTGACACCAGACTATTGTGTTCCTTTTGGACTTTCAGTAATATATTTTATATTTCTCTGCTCCATTTTTTATAATAGAACTATACTGGCAACAGTGGCCATAAAATATGGAGGTTGCCCATGTCAGAAAGAGTCTGGAAACTTCTCTCATATACTAGACTTTTTGTAACAGTAATTATGGTTAAAAATAATGTATTCCTAGAAACAATATGAACTTTGTTTCATTTTTGTTAGGAAGATGACTCTAATAGAATTAATTCTGTGGTTTCAGACTAGTGGTTTCTGTTTTTTTTTCTCTCAATATTAAAATTAGATAGTACTTAGGATGTAATTATCATAAAAGCAGGTTCATTTTGATGCAGCAAAAGGTGTTGGAAAATGCACTCTCAGCCAATATTGAGTCAGTGGGTTTGGGAGAAGCCAAAAAGTTGAGCCCAGCAAAGTCAATGTCTTAAGCAGTTGGATTTAAGTGTTTCAATTTAGTTTTATAATCCATAGTTTTAAAGCAATTTTGAAATGCGTTTTTCAAAGGCAACTGATTCAAAGCACTGAAAAACATGCAATTATCTTAGGTAAGAATGTCTTTTGTTGTAAAATAATATTAAGTGTCAAGTATAATTGAAAAAAAAAATAGTGTCTTTTGCTGGCCTCTTGAGTTGTGAGGTTAATTTCTTCTTTTCTTTCTCTGTCTTTACTACACACATATAAATTAGACCCTATTGGTTCTAATGAGAACCCAGGAGAAGTAGAGAGCGAACTAAGAATCTGTTGCTTTTATTCAGTAGTTCAATTTATCCTTTCCTAAACACTGGTATGGAATTTTAAGATCCATATTTTTTTTTTTAAAGGAAACCAAAATTGTTCAGTTTGGATTTATCCTGTTACCATGTGCTATGATAAAGTTCATGAGATTTTTCCCTTTATGTGACTTGCATAGAATTCTATATAAAATTCAAATTTACAAATGGTATTTGAATATCTATTGTGGGAGCTTGGGAACTTTAAAAATCCAATTTTGCCTCTACTCGTTAAATTTCATCTTGCAAGTTTTAGGTTAAGTTGGAACGCTTCCAATATCTTTTTCTTGGGGAAGAAATGTATTGCAGTATTTATACTACTAAACTGCCATAAAATGATAAGCCCCGTGCCTAAACAAGTTGAATTGAGCAAGCAATGTTAGGGTGGTTATATAACAGATCCTTCTTTGTGTGCTTATACCTTTTTTTCTTGATGAAGCCAGTGAAGTTTGGTTGAGTGATTGCAAATTTTAGAAAAGATAAGTCTATGTTACTTGGGAATGAATGCTTTGATATATAACTTTTTCCAATGTACTTTTGAACCTGGAGAGTCAGATGAAAGAATGCTATACTTTAGCACTAGACATACTAAAAGGATTTAGTCATTCAGCAAGTATTTGCCAGATACTTCTGTGTTTGAGGGGACATCTGGGTAGAAGCTAAGAGGGGAGGCATGCAAAATAAATATGACATAGTTTCCAGCCTTGGGGTGCTATAAAATCTGGATGGAGAAGGATAACTGAGTATGAAACTTTGTGAGAACAATTAAATGCTGAACAGAGACAAATGCCTGCAATAGGACTGCACGAAGGAGGAGATCTGTAAGGGTTACATGGGCAGAGAATACTCACCCAGGAAGGGAGAATGAACTGGGTCTCAGGATTTTAAGCCTAAAAGGGGAGGGGAAGAAGCATTGCAAGGAGGGTGAAAGCACAGGAAGATGAGTGAGCAACGAAATGGAGTGGCTGCCAGGTAGAGGAGAACTTCTTGGGAAAATCATGAAAATTCAATTATCACCTTTTATGACATTCTCTTTCTTTTCTTCCTTCCCTTCCTCATGTATTCTTTCATCATTTTCCACAAACATTTTTTGAAGGCCTGTATTGTGTGTAATCAGTGGTGCTTGATAATAAAGGAAAGACAAGAGTAAGATCCCTGCCTCCTAGCAGCTTATGCCTGAGTAGGTGACATCTACCTTCAAATTCCTTTTGAGTTCAGAGAGGACTGAAACGATAAGTGTGAGAAAGGAAGATAATATGTATCTTCAAATAGCTTGTTATGCCTGTAACTAGTACTAAATGCATAAATTAGTGGAGACAGAGCTATAAATATTCTTATTGACCCCGTTTTAAAGCCTAGTTCAGATACCACATTCTCAGTGCATCCTTCCTTTCCCCCAGCCAGAAGTGTTAATTTAGCACCTTTAAATTTCAATAGTACTTTGTCACTCTCATGCATACCTCCTTTTATTTTAGTGGTTTGTATAAACATTATTTCTTCTGCCATCTTATAAGATGATATAAGCACCTTCTTCGCTGGCCTCATCCCTGAATTCCCAAAGAATATTGAACAATGCGTATATGGGGCCTCAGTGGAGAGCACTTATGGATGGAATTGCTAGGGAAGCCTTCATAAAGAACATTGTGTTCTCTGAGAAAGGTTGGAGGTTGAGTGTGAAGCAGTAGAGGGAGTAACAATAGGAATATAGAACAAAAATGTGAGTGGTGCTCAAGCAAGGATGAGCAGGGAAGTGTGAAGGGAGAGTCCGTGTAGAGAAGAAATGAGTGATAATATTAAAATGGTAGGCCAGAGCTTAGTTGTGGAAGCTCTTGATGGAGAAAGTTGTTCCTTTTGCTGTGGGAAATAGAGGCTCTTGCATAGGAAAGTGATATGATGATGATTTATTTAATTTTTGAGAAACTTTATAGTTTACAAAGTTAGTATTTCATGAGTAGAATTGGCACACTACCTGGGTATATCTTGGCTCCTTCGCTCTCTGTGTGGTCTTAGGGAACTACCTTAATCTATCTGTTCCTCAGTTTCCTCAGCTGTGGGGCTGTGGTGAAGATTAGATGAGTTAATCCATGTGAGGTACTTAGAATGGTTTTTTTATAGCAACTTTTGGTGTAGATATAATAAGAATTATAGTCCCTACTTTGGAAATGAGAAAAATGTAGAGCTAGGATTCTACTGTTTGCTACGGCTTTTGTAACAAAGTACCTCCAACTATGTGGTTTAAACACCACAGATTTATTGCCGCACAGTTCTGGAGGGTAGAAATCCAAAATTAAGGTGTCAGCAGGGTTGGTTCCTTCTGATGCCATGAAAGAGAATCCTTTCCATTCTTCTCCCTTTTTTTTCTGTTAATTTTTCCTGAAGTTCTTGGGCTTGTAGATCCTTCACTCTGATCTCTACCTTTATCTTCACATGGCATTCTTCTTCTGTGTGTGTGTGTGTGTGTGTGTGTGTGTGTGTGTGTGTGTGTGTGTGTCTCTAAATTTCCCCAATAAAGATGCCGGTCATATTGGGTCAGAGGCCCATTCTACTCCAATATGACCCCATCTTCACTATATCTTCAATGACACTGTTTCCAAATAAGGTCACAGGATGAGATATCACCGATTAGGACTCCAGCATTTGCATTTTTGCAGGATTCAATTCAACCCATAAGAGATTCCAGGTCAGATCTTTGGAGCCTATCGCACTATGACCATGGCGTGCCGAAAGAATTGTATAAAAGAGGAGGGATGTGTAGGTTTATATGAGAGACAGTGAATGAGTTTTCCTTGGCTCTTCCATATTTTATTTGCCTAAACCTGAACCATTTCCTAAACAGCCTCAGCAGTGGACATGTGACTGAGAGCCTTGGGACAGCGATGTGTTGTTGCCTGTCTCCTAAAAGGATCTTTTGCCTTTCTTCTTCTTTCCAGCATGGTAATCTAGGTAACTTCTTTCCTTTTGGAATTGGAGTTATAAAGATAGTAGGATAAGTTTAGGGTCATTATATTTGCCTTGGATAATTTCAGTCTTTTCTGTAAATTTTGATGATATATTAGTGTCTCAGAGTATAAGTGATAAAGGAAGAATTGAATACTTTTGGAAAGAGTCACAAACCTAAAGTATCAATGGTAAAGATTTTATTGAGGAATCAATTGGAGATGAATAAGTGGGTGGGTCTGTAGCTGTGAGATAAGATTGAAGTTAATGCTTCTCAAGTACTTAGTAGGGATTAAGGTAGAATGGAAAAATATGATCGAGGTTCCTAAATCACAGAGGAAGTTGGAAGTATCCCCAAACAATAGAAGATTTTAAAAAGTACATAGACAAATGATGATTTTAAGTGATGAAAGCGCCAGGAGAGTCACTACCAGAGAGTCACTAAGAGAACTAAGGTGGCCTCAGGAATGAAGAGGCTGGTTCCATCTTTCTTATAGATTGGGGAGAATGAGGGTCGGCTCCTGTGGGAAAGCACAGCAGAGGATAAGGTGTCACTGAAAGAGTCAAAGTTACTTCATGAAATCTTTAATTCGGAATATCTTAAGTGGCATCTTATTCCCTCCTCTGCCCCATTTAACTCAGGAATTACCTGACAGATGGCCATATAATCTCCACATCTATTTACAACAAGACATGAAAAAAGTTTTAAAAATTTAAAATTAGTACAGAAGGCATTTTCTCCACCATAGATTAAGAGAAGTTCATCAGGTTTGCTTAAAGAAGTAGCTAAGTGGAATCTGGCTATCAGTAGACATAGGGTGAAATGGGCAGGGTGGATGGATATGAAAGGAAGATGCCTAGATAAGGAGATGCAAAGCATGGGGCTAATACTCCCAGAGTACAATGTTAAAGAGACAGCAAAATATAGACAGTTGATTCATCAAGACAACGATATAGACACTGAATTAACATGATTTTGAACATACGCACAGATACAAACATTAAATACCCAGTCTTATTTCAGGCTCTGAGTTGGGATATTTCTGGCAGGAGCATGCTTTTTGGCCTGTGGATCTGTGGTCAGAAACTCAGAGATTATTCTTTTGTTCTGCACTGTGCGTGTAGTCTCCATCAGTACAGTAAAACTTTCTCAGAAGTTGTTTCCTAACTAGTGGCAACACTATATAGATATAAAAAACTCAGCATGATAAGTTTTTTTTTTTAGCACAAATAATAGCAGTGATATTGGTATAAAAGTAATAATTCATTAGAAACCACTCTTATTCTAGATAAAAGAAATGTTAGCAATACAGAAAGCTTTTTTCTTAAATTTGCAAATAATAGCACTACTAAAGCCCTTATACCAAACCATTAAATAATAATAATAATCCTTAGAAATATGGTTAAATAGGGGACATGGAGGGAATTACTTTCAATTTCAAAACAGAACAACCTCAATAAAAGCACCCAAACAACCATGCAGGCGAGAGAGGCATGGCTAGTCTGGGCTGCATAGATGGGAGAGTACTGGGATGTCTAATCCCGTGCAAAATGGGCTGAAAGTTTGGAGATGGCATTTAGAAAAAGACCCCAAGAAACCGATGAAAACCATCCATGGAATGTTGGAAAACAACAAAGAACTGCGATCTGAGGTGGGCCATACACATTAACAAGGGTGTGGCAAGACTTGGGGGTACAGCAAGCCAGCTGCAACCTGGGGTGGACATAGTGAAAGCTATGTGCCTAAGAGAGAGTAGGGAGAGTTCTGGATATGGTGGCAACTCTCAGTAAACCCTGTAATCATTGCCCTGAGTAACCTTGAAAGGTTCAAGCATTGTAGTACATTTTACCTCTAAATGGTTTGTCTTGGTACACAGAGATTTTTATGGCTTCTTTTTACGTAGTTGTATATATAGCTATATAATATATGTATAGTTATTTTTGAGTTTTTAAAGGTTCACATCTTCACAAATTAGTTAATTCATTCGATAAAAGATCTCTGGGTGTTTAAGTGATAGGCACTCTTTTTGGTGTTAGGGATATAGCAGAAAGCTAAGTGCCCTCATGGAACTTACATTCTGAACAGGAGCCAGGCACACAAAAGAAATAAGTAAATTATCAAGTAGATCAGAAGGTTGTAAGTACAATGAAGAAAAATAAAACCTTGAAGGGAGTTAGGGAATGGTGGTGGTTGTAACTTAAATAAGATGGTGATGGTCAGGGCCAGCCTCACTGAGAAAATGACATCTGAGCAAATATTTAAGGAGGGAGCCAGCCACGTGGATGCCTGGGGGAAGCATTCTAGGCTGGAAGAACAAGCACGCAGGCTCTGAGGGGGGAGACTCCCGTATTTACAAGAATAGCCAGGAGGCCACAACACGAGAAGGGGTAAAGTGGTACAAGAGCTGTAGGATGTAAAGGCAGAGAGGTAACAGGGCCAGACTATATACTTAGTGCCTTGAGAGCTGTTGTCAGCACTTTGATTCTGAACTTTGAATAAAATGGGAAGCCATTGGAGGATTTTCAACACGGCGGTGACATATTCTGGATTACAATTTAACGAGGATGGCTCTGGTTCCAATGTTGAGAGTGACCGTTGGGGGGTAAGAGTGAAAAGCAGTAGGGGCTGGTTTGGAGGCCTTTGTGGTAAGATGTGGTGTGGCTTAGGCAGTTATGGGGTGGCAAAAGGGTTTGGATTCTGGACCTATTTTGAGGATGAGGTCAACAGAATTTGCTGATAGTTTGCATGTGGAGACAGAGATGGGAAGGGAAGGTGGGCGGGGGGTGACGGGAGTTTGGGTCTGAATTGCTGGCAGGATTGACTGCCAGTAACCGAAATGGGGAAGTATGGAAAGGCAGTGCCTGCATCCTTGGGTTAATTCATTTGTGTCTCATTGTTTTACAAACCAAATCTGTGGTATTCTAAGTTTTCGTTATGATTCATAATGGGACATTTGGAAGTTACTCAGAAATTTTAATGCCAAAGAACTGTGATCTGTGAGACAAAAATGATCAAATAATGTACATACAAAATGTTTGCAAATGTAAAAAAAGCAGCAAAAAAGTAAATTTATCATTGGTGAATATTTGAAGATTAAAAAATGGAAAAATACTTGAATATAAGGAAAAAATAAAAAAGAGCTTCCTGTATAGTGCTAAAAGCATCACATATACACTCATCCGATAAATGAAATTTTTATTTTAAATCAGACGAACTGGAAATGTAGGTTTAATGCCAGCAAATTACTTTCCCATGAAATTCTTTTAAACCTTTTGCCTAACATCAGTGTACTTCATTTTTAGACAATATCTAAAGCTGTTAAACAATCTGTAAGTCCAGTATATTCTGCTGTGGCCTTAGCTTCCATAGTAGCATCCTCAGACTGAATCCTTTTTTCTGGGTATGAGTCAGAGAACAATAACAAAAGTTGAGTAAAGAGAAAGATTTGGTGAAAGTATCACAACATTTTCTATTCTAATGGGGCAAAATATTATGGCAAGACTCTCATAATTCTAACAGGAATTTAAATAGACTGAACATGAATGTTGGGGTCCCTAAGATCCCTGTTGGGTTCAGTGAGTCACGAGGACTCACAAAAAGCTGCTATAATCATGGTTATGGTTTAATATAGCCAAAGAATACTTATTAAAATCAGCGAGGGGAAAAGGCGCACGTAGCAAAGTTCAGAAGAAACCGAGCACAGGCTTCCAGGTGTCTTTTTCCTAGTGGATTCGCACTCCCAGCAACAATATGCCACAACACATACAAAGTGTTGCCAGCCAGGGAAGCACACCCCAGCCTAGTGTCCAGGGCTTTTACTGGCTTCAGTCATGTAGACACACAACGCCTTCATGACTGATTTCAGCTATTCAGACTCTAGCCCCCCAGAGCAAAGACAGGAGTTTATCACAAATCACACTGTTAGTATAAACTGCCTAATCAAACTGGTACCACATGGCCCAAGGCCTCAGACTTGCAAAATCTCTAATCAGGTAGAATATTACAAGGGCTCCCAGCTCATCTCCCCTGAGCTACACAAGGGCCAGTCCTGTAGACAGGCCTTTCTCTGAAATGTGTAGTGTTTGAGCAATAGGCCTGCTGAGTCAATTTTTTCCTGCAGAGCATGGTAGGGCCTGGAACATGGTATTAGTGCTTCTTAAAGGCATTATCATTAAGGTGAACTTACAGGACCCGATCCTGGAGGAGATGATATAAGGATATACCCAAAATATACATTGTTTTGGCTAAATTCATAAATTAGCGAACCAGAGTAGATTACATACAAGTGGTAAAATGTGTTTTGTGGTACTTCACCTAAAAATCAATAAGTTAATGTTATGACTCACCCCACCAAAGTTTGCAGATACTGGGCTAATGGAGGAATATGTGGTAGCGATTGGAATCAGGAAGGAAGTGAAAAAGAGGAAAGGTAGCGTGGAAGATGATACTAAGGCAGAGGAGTTGGCTCATGTGACTGTGAAGGCTGAGAAGTCCCGTGATCTGCTGTCTGCAAGCTGGAGTCCAGGAAAGCTGGTGGCGTAAGTTCCAATCCAAAGGCAGAAGACCGATAGTGTGGGGAGGGAGGTGGGGAACAGGTGGTGGCGGGGGGGGGGGGGGAGAGGGAGGAATGTTTTACTGTGTAAACACACACACGTGTGGTATGTCAGTAAGCTTTATCTATTTATATAAATTTGGTTGATAAAGTAGTAATATTAGATGTGAACACTTCTTTTCTCCTTAGATGTGTTCAGTCACTTGGAATATGTACCCTAAAAGTTAAAATTGTGCAGTTGAGCAGGAAGAAGGAGAAACCTCTTGGCATCAAATACTTTATATTTGTCAAAATATTTGCTATTTTTAGGCTCTTGAAGAGTCTGCAAAATCATGAATACACAATACATTGTTTTTTATGAGCACTTTCTCCTAGTGTCATGGCATAGTTCCTTTCAGTTCGAACAACCTCAGTGTTCTCATTGAAAAGATGATGATGACTGCTAGCATTTATCGGACACTTTGTAAATCCTAGGCACCCTTTTATTGCTTCAAGCATATCAGCTCATTTAAGATCACAGAAACCTTGCGAGGAAGGTATTATTATTGTATCCAAAACAGGGACATAGCTAATGACATGGTTGGTGGCTCTGGGGATTCAAACCCTACAAGTCTGTCTTCCGCTTGTGCCCTCAACCACTAATCATGTTTTGAGGTGAATGATGATAATTAGTTTTTTGGGGGGAACAGAAATTTAACAGAAAGTGGTAAGTGCTTTATAGGTGTGATCTAATCTTCCAACCAGTCTTTCAGACAAATACCATTTTCATCTTCATTTTAAATGAGGGACTTGGTTTCGATAATTAGCTTGTCCAGAGTCATACAGTGGTGAAAAAAGCCACTCTGCCCCCTGCGCCAGCCCTTTTAACCACCTCAGCCGTCTGCCCTTGTGAATTAATTGCAGGAAGAAAAATTTTACCTTAGTTTTCATGAGCATTTCATAGTTTAGTTTAACTGTTATTTGAAACTGTATGATGTTATATTTAGCTATTGGCTTCCTTATCTCTATTCATCTTCTTTTCTATGCTTTATTATTTTGTTTAGCCAGTAATGCCAGAAAAGAGTATTTTCATGCTTAAAGCGATTGCTGAGAAAGCTATCAGTAGTTTTTCAGACCTTTCCAGAAAATCTTTGGTTACTTACTATTTAGAAAAATTTTGAAAATAAAGATTGTTAATTTTCATTTGAGGCCAGTTACAGTAAGGTAAATAAATTGCTTTGGACTAAGAGAGAAATTCCTATTTAACTTTAATGTCAGACAGTAATACAAGCACTGCATTTAAAAAAAAAATCCTTGGAAACGCCAGTTCCTTATATATTTTTTTAACCTATATTTATTTAGGGCAGAGCATATTTTTCTTGTTTACTTTATATCCTCATGTCTAGCATAGTTTCTGAATTTAATATCTGCTTAATACATAGATTAATAATTAATTAATTAATATTTACAAGAAATTCTTACTCCCAACAGGGATAGGGTATTGATATTCCTATTCTAGAAAACAGTGCACTGGAAAGCTTAATATATATGCATAAATTACTATTTAAAAGATTCAGAATACCAAAAAGAAATACACTTGATTATACTCAACATTAAATTATTGTGAAAATAATATCAGAATAAAAAATCCTGAAAATATTTTAAGATTTTGTATTCCAACACCATCCTTAAGGAAATCAATTAAAAATATTAAAACTATTTATAAAAATAAATATAAAGAATATGAAAATAAAAAGAAAACTAATTAAAATTAAAATAAAGAAGTGCTAATCAGAAGATGTCCAATCATTAGACTGCTAGGTAAACTAGATTTTACTTACCTTAGAAAGTCTAATCATTTCACTTTCTCTTTTAGCCTTTTTGTAGAGCGAAACCTCAGTAGTTGCATCAGTGACGTTGTAGATGCCCACTCCAGCCTGCTTTCTCTTTGCCTCCATGAAAATTATGCAGATTTTACTTCCTTTGTATAATCTGTAAGATAGTCTGTTTCTCAAAAACAGGATTATAATGGTTCTTAGTTATGTAGTAATGTTCACCAGGCAAAACTCTACTGCTAATTTATATCTTCGGTTGGATAGCCACTAAATTACTCATACAAGTAGTCTCCAGTGAATGGAGATGGAGCCTTCAGACTTGACACCGGAAAATATGTATGCCCATTTTGAACATAATTTAGATTAATTATTCTTCTCACTTAAGGAAGTCATAAGAATTAACATTGTTTGGTGTAGGGAAGAAGTGAGATTCAGATTATATTATGAGAAAATGTGGTGTCTTCACAAAAACTTTTCCTGGGGACAATGTAGAGATGTTCTTTGACTGCACAGAGCTGTACTTAACTTACAAACCTAACCTAAAGTTTCTCCAGTGTTGAGTGTGGAGGTGGTAGACACCATTATTATACACGGTGTGGTTTTGCTGTGTGGGTTCAGGGTTATAATTACTCCTTCAGTAGTGTGTGTAAATTCTTGAGGGTTCCATATGGTATAATTTCATATTGTGGATTTTTGTTTGAAAATGACTTCTTAGGGAGATATATTTTATTTCACCCTTAAATAAAGAAACAATAAGGCCTCAGTGAAAGGAACTTTCATTTTGATTAAGAGCCCTTGGTTTTTAAATTTTTCTTTTTTGGCTGAGTCTGCAGATTTTACACATCAGGGAATATAATTTTAGAGAAAGATTGTATAGTACCCAAACCATATGTTTTCTTAGGATTCGACATATTTAAGAATAATGTTAGATTTATTTCACTACAAAAATTTACCAAGAACATTTTTCTATTCAAAAAAAATTATTTTTGAAAAATTATCCTAATTATACATTTAATAAAATTGAAATAGAAAAGTAAGAACTTTGCACCAGGTGAAGAACTTTAAAAATGTGTTCATTCCATTAGTTAAAATGTGTGGAAACAGTGAGGATAAAGACTACGGCAAGATGTTTCTTAAACACTTGGAAATAGATTTCTCTGAGAGTTAAATCCTAAAATAGATCAGAGAAGAAAATGTGCCCCTCTTTTAGGATATATTAGTGCTCTCAGGCCGCTAGAGTTTGCCTAAAACCAGATCAGAGTCCTAAAGAGGGAGGAAACTTGGATTTAAATGTTTGCATGAATAAGGAAGAGTCATAGATGCTAACTTCTGTGAGTCTACACATTTTCCAGGGGAGATGATTGATGTCAGGGGCATTCAGTTGTCTATTCTGCTAGATTGTTTTAGCCCTTTATGGATATGGGTACATCCAGTCCTAGTGTGGGAGGTATTTGACTATCCTAATCCTGCAACTAACTATGCATTAGTTTGGGCAAACTGGAACAGCTATTCTTGGGCCGAGCTTGGTGGGGGTGGTGGCAGGAGGTGTGAGGGATATACAATTTGCTCTTCTTTCCTAAATTTCTTTACAGTTCAGTTTTTAAAAATTTATTTTTAATGATATCTCAGATACTGACATTATAGCCTCCTTTCAAGTGCAGTTATGGCAGTGATCTTGACTGGTTGAGTTGCCTCAAGCCCAAGGCCCTTCCCACAGCCTTGGTTCTGATTCCTTGTTCGACAGGCAATTATCTAATAATTTTATTTCCTATCTAGTTTTCTGATGAAGCCAGAAATAGTTCCCATTCTGTTTGATCATTGTATTTCTTATAAAGGAACGCAGACATTCTGGTTTCATATATGTTGGAGGAGGAGAGTTTTAGTTTTATTAACATCAGAGAGCATCTCCTAGGGTGATCAGCTGAAATACTGATGACATTGACTGAGCCAAGACCAGATGCTGGAGTGAGGTTAGCTCACTAACTCTGGCAGTGGCAGGAAATGTCCTCCAAGTACTCTTATACCCTTTCCATAATATAAATCTGTTGCTAGTAAACAGCTTCTCCAGCCAGAGATTGTAGTATTTTCCAGCCCCTATTATATCACTTGGCCTTTCTTTTGAAAGAATACAGTAAGAGGCAGTCACCTTTTATACGCCAAGAGTTACTGGTCTCAGGAAACAATCAAACTCAGATAATGGTTTGTTTAGTTGCTTTTCTTTGCTTTGGGGGCAAAATCCCCAACAAATACTCAAATTTTCAAAGGTCATATACTTTCTTTTCTAGTGAGTCTTGAGCTCACTATGAACAATGTATTAAATAGGAGCATGTGATCAAGTTTCAGAAGTCCCTTGTAGGTGGCACGACCGTGCCCTAGTCAGTTAATATCTCTGGTTCTCATTCTTTTGCTTATAATATTTAGTTTCTTTCAAATAAAATATTTTTTTGGATAGGTTAATATAATCTTGTATGTTTGAAACTTCATTCCTTTTATTAAAAATGACAAATACTTATTGAGCTCTTACTTTATGTCAGGTTCTATGCTAAATGCATCATATAATATTTAATTGTCCCATGAAGTTGAGACCATTTTACTGATGAGAGAATGGAGGTTTTGAGAGCAGAAGTCAGTTGATCAAAACTAGTACACAGTGGAGCTGGGATTATACTCATCTTTTCCCAGCTCTACACACATTATTATAAGAGGGTTTTTAGTTCATCTTGATTTGGGATATGTTTTACAATCTACAGTGTGTTTTCTCTCTTCGATCCTTATACTTTCTATATTTATTTTGTTTTTATTTTTAAACTACTTTATTTTTCCAAAGCCAGAAGAATTGAAATAACTTTTGTACTACCATGTGTTTCATTTATAAACAGTCTCAGACCATTTGGAAACCCACTTCATTTTGTAAACTCAATGTACTAGTTTTCAGTTCTTATCATTGACAATTATTCTTTTTCTGCTTTCTTGGTATAAGGATGGCAGAATCGGAACCCTTAATGTTGAATGTTGTTAAAAAAAATTTGGTTAAAAAGAAGAACTTTGGTTTAGGAGATTTGAGTTCTAATTCTGCCTGAAGTTAAAATGTTAGAGTACCAGTAACTTTGAGTATTATTTTGCTACATCAGGTTATCGTAAATAAAAGACAAATATGTGAAAAGCATTACACACAAAATTTCTCTATGTGTCAGCAGTCATAATAGCTGCAGTGGATTGTTGGGATCAGAATTATAGCAAAATGATTTTAGGCTTATTGTTGCTATGTAAGGACCTACTTAAGGTAATTCGAATTTGGGCATCTTGTTAAGTAATTTTTATATCCTTTGGCTTCGCCTAAGCAAAACATCAAACTAGAGCTGTTGTAGATATATTTAGGGCATACTGGCAGAGAGATGATCAAATTGCTCTCTGAATTATCTTGTAGTGACAGCTTAATTCTTAAAGGATTGCACTGTATTCATTGATTAGGTCAAAATCTGGGAATGTTTTGCTCTCTGATCTGTGTTGAATGAGGCAAAAAAAAAAAAAAAATGGGTGGATAACTGGATTAGGAAAGCTAGTGTATCACAGTGGAGGAGAAGAGAAAGACTTTGGGGAAATGAGGCCCAATGGAGTCTTTCAGAAACATCCTGAGAATTGAATTATGGGTAAACTACTGTATTATTAGAGGCAGCTGCTAAGCGTAGCCTGTGATTTTGCCATATTGAAAATGCCATGTTCTTGAACTGGGACAAGTGCAATTTAAAGATTTAAGTGAGTCAACAGTTCTCTCCTTTGTCTGCAACACAAAGAACGAGGGGAGAATGCCTTGAGAGATTATCCTCAGATGTCTGAAAATACAGAATTATTTTTCCAAGGTGTGTGTGTATTTGTTTCATGGTAGGGGGTGTCAGAGTTAGCTATTCTGGTAAACTCATTAGCCTTTAACGGCCATCGTTTCACTCAGCATTTTCGGCATCTCCCAAAGTTTAATTATTCAGGTTCCACCTTCTTCAACCAATTTTGCCTTATCCATTTACTTTTTCTGTTAAACTTTCAAACTGAAATGTACTTTAAATAAGTACTTTATATATCTGTCGAAATCTCAGATTTGATGTGCTAGTTATAGTATTTCCTAATGTACATTGAAATAAGTACGTAAAATTAGCATAAAATCTGTCCATCTGTGGTCCACCTAAAATTGTCTTGAGAAATGTTCCTTTCGTCTGATTTTAGCCATTCTCTTTACAGAGTGGGTCTACAGAATGCTAAGGGTAGATGTTAAAGGGGAATCCCAAAGAAATGTGGGCTTTTCAGTGGAATTTTCGAGATAGATGTAAGATGGTAGATGGGAATTAAGTTTCCTTTTAGGGAAAAACTACTGAATAGTTTTGAGGCTATAGGAGTTTCTAGGCCTTGTGAGCATTTTTCTTCATCCATTTTCTAGCAGATTTTTTTTTTTTTTTCTGAAGACTTCTAAAATTGCTTTGGCTTCAAGTAAGGGAGAATAAGGTTTCTCTTTGCTCATTTTATCTACTACCTCCTGAGCTCAAGAGTTAGTTCAGTTCAGCCAGCATCCATGAGCTGCCTTTATATGTAAGCCCCAGTGCTAAGCCCTGTGATGCAAAGAGGAAGCTATAGTTCCATCTTCTGTGAGGCATGGCATGTAAACAGCCTGAACAGTCCGACATAATACAGGTATGTGCCAGATACAAGAGAAATGAACTCTTTGGGTAGATCAACAAAGGCCTTAATAGCTGGGAGAGCAGTAGCGACTGGGCATATTGAGTATGATATAAGGGAGGCAACTCATAATTTGTGCCACCATAAATGCTGTGGCTTTTTTCTCCCCAGGCAGTCTTCGGAGATGATCGTTCTACAGAATTTCTGTGGGTCCTGCAATGGCCTACATGATATTCCTATCAGAATTAATGTTTTACATGTGCAGTAACTCACAACCTTGCTTCCCTGATACCCTCTCATGAATTTGAAGTAATAACTAGGGAACTTTCAATAACAATTGGCATATTGAGATGGCATCTTTCCCAAAACAACGTCTTAATGAGGTTCTGTGCTTCAGGAGCAACTCTTCTTGTTTAAATATGCTTAGGCATGTTCTACATAACGGAAAGCAATGTGGCAGAAGTGGCTAGGCTCATAGTATGAGTCTTGAATTGTGAAGGACTCTCTAGAACACCCCTAACTGTCTTAGTGACTCTGGACCTGGGTAGGGGGATGGTAGGCGTAAGGGAGGAGAAAGAGAATATAAACTCACCAGCTTTAAACACCTTTGTTTGTACAGAATTTGAAATAAAGAATTTCTGGTCTCCACATAGCTTCTTACCCACCCCCCAATAACTCAAGCCACCCCCTACACACCCCTTGGACTTGAGCTACGTATTCAGGAACCAGTCATTAGTGGAGAAATCTTCAGTTGTATGCGTGTAAGGGTCAGTTAAAGGAGAAACTTCCAACTCATCCTCACCCTGGGTACCTAAAACCTCCATGATGTTAATTGTATAAATAGATGCATCCTATCTAGACTTTTGGGGACTTAATATATACAAAAAATTGTTACCATAATTGTTCTCTGAAAAGAGCAAGAAACAAACCCCTGGGGGGAGGGGCAGTGGGCCTGAGCATTACTTCAGACTCAGCCACGTCTCTGTATTGCAAGAGACCACACCCCTCCACAGACATAACCACAAAATATTATTTCTTTTGGCCATGTCTCTGACCTTGAAGGATCCTGCCAGCCGCCTTGAAGCTTTGGGTGCTAGACATAATATGGACAGAGTTCAAGAGTTATTTCTATTTTATATATTTTATTTAGCATGGCTATACTAATTTTTTCATTCACTATAGGTTCTACTCTTGAAGTAAATCTAAAATGCTTTACAAAACCACTGCCTTTGATTCAATACGCTATATATATATAGTCCAGTGCACATTCAGAAATATAAATAACAGTAGAATTTATGACAGCATCCACAAATGATGCCATATTGCCTTTCTCTTGGAGATAGGACAAGTTGAGAATCTGGTTTGATCTTTAATATATGTTAAATCATTAGTTTTCTTTTTTCTGAGTATGATGAGGCAGATTTTCCTTGGAAAAGTAGTTTGTGTTCAGCTGGGGAGGTTGATTTTTCTCCATCAGTTTCTCCGTTTAATAATTGAAAACTACTGTTCATTATTTACATAAAAATGTCTTTTTCTGGTCTGCTTTCTATAACCTTTCCCCTCTGAAGAATTTTAAGAATTCCCTGACTTTCCTCTAGGGGATTTTATGCTTGCTTTATCCCAGATGTGAGACATAGACTAGGAATAGGCTGAGGGTTTTTTTGTTTGTTTTTTTTTTTTAGTGTTACAACTTTTGAAAGACGTTCTTTTAACCTGTGAGCAAAGCTGCCACTTAAAAAAAAAAAAAAAAAAAAAAGGGCTTTTAAGAAAGTTAAGAAAAATATGTGAGCTTGGTTTAAATGTCTGATTTACTGAATGACACCAACATCCCATATGCAAAATGAAGAAGTAGACAGAAGTTTCAAATATTAAGGGGAAAATGCACACGTGTTATTTTAGCCTTTTGATTCTGGAATTTTATTTTCTGAATGAAGGCGTGTCAATTTCCAGTTCCAGCAGCCCCGTGTCTGGTCTTTCACTGCATGCTCGATGATGTCAGTCCAGGGAATGCATGGGCCTGGCAGATGTTTACCCTCCTTTTGTCTTCTCGGTCCCTACCTTCTGTTGACACAAAGAGGATAGTTAGCCTTACTCATAATATTTTGTCTGTTTACATTCTTATAGATGTATTGATCTTAATCCCTCGTTCTCGGTGTAGAATGTTAGGAAGCGGGGAGAAGTTAGAGTGATGGAGGCTGTCTTAAGAAAGGCAGGATTTTTTAAAAAATTTTCTGCTAATGTTCATTCAGATTCCCAGACATTTTACCACTAGTCGTTGGTTACTGTAGTTTTCACATTAATATCTAAAAAATACCATAAAACCTAAACTTCTTTGTGTGGTAAAATACAAGAATGCCAAGAAGTGTTTGTCTTGCCTACTTAGATACATATTAGGGTTTCCCCAATTCCAAAGATCTGTTTTCCACAATGAATGCATGTCTTATATATCATGCTTAATTAACTAATTAATTACTTTTAAAGTATTAGGTTTCAATAAGTTTCTTTCTAGTTCAAATTTTGTTGTATTAAAAAAAATCTAAATTGATATGCTTTATTTTTCAGTAGACCTTTTGCTAGTAAGCAAGGTCACTCCTTATCATATGTTTCTACTTTGCCATGTTCCTGTGGCTGACATATCCTCTTCTTTCTTTCTTCTCATAGGATCTTTCAAAGATGGTTTGGCTGCCTTGGAGATTTGGAGATCTGATGTCACGATGAGGACTCACACACGGGGGGCTCCCAGTGTGTTTTTCATATGTTTATTTTGCTTTGTGTCAGCCTACATCACTGACGACAGCCCTGAAGTCATGATTCCCTTCACCAATGCCAACTATGACAGCCACCCAATGCTGTACTTCTCCAGGGCTGAGGTGACAGAACTCCAGCTCAGGGCTGCGAGCTCACATGAGCACATTGCCGCCCGGCTGACCGAGGCTGTGCACACCATGCTGTCCAGCCCCTTGGAGTACCTCCCTCCCTGGGATCCCAAAGACTACAGCGCCCGCTGGAATGAAATTTATGGCAACAATTTGGGTGCCTTGGCAATGTTCTGTGTGCTGTATCCTGAGAACATCGAAGCCCGAGACATGGCCAAAGATTACATGGAGAGGATGGCAGCTCAGCCTAGTTGGTAGATTTTTGTCTTTTTCTTCTTACTGTATTAACTCTGCAATTTAAGGACACATATATTCAGATGAACTGTCAGAGGCCAGATTTTCGCATACTTGTTTATCTTTGTATGTGTGTGTGTGTGTGTGAGAGAGAGAGAAAGAGAGAGAGAGAGAGAGAGAGAGAGAGAGAGAGAGAGAGAGAGAGAGAGGGGAGAGAGAGAGAGAGAGAGAGGAGAGAGAGAGAGAGAGAGAGAGAATGAGAGAGAGAGAGAGAGAGTGTGTGTGAAAGGGAGGGGTTACTTGTTATTTCTGTTGCCAGTAGCTTATGAATGGTTCATAGTTTGAAAAGATCTAGTAACTCCCATGTTTAAAGTTAGAAAGAAAATATTTAGATGTAACTTAACCAAAGGAAAAATAATTTGTGAATTGAGTAAATAGTACCATTTTGGTTGTTGAGAATTCCTTCCACCTTGTTTAACAAATATATATGACCATCTTCTGGCCTTAGGTTCCGGTCAGCCTTCATGTGGTTAAAACCTTTTGTCTAGGAGCTAAGAGTAAATGTGATGGGATTAACTTGCAGTATATAAACAAGATCTTATTCAATGACCAGCAAATTGTCTAAACCTATAGGAAAACTAGTGTAGTTTAATCATATGAGGAATTCTTATTATGTAATAATTTACTTTCAGGAGTTCAAGAAGAGAACAAACTTCCTGTCTCTTTTTGAAGAGTTTAACTTTATTTTATTTGTTTATAATTAATGTGTCTGCCTGTGTTTCCAAAAATATATAGATGAATTGATTAAGTTAGAGATTTAGTGGGTATTCTTACTTAAACTTTGTTTTAATACATATATTCGTGGTTCAGTTGCACTAAAAAATTACAAACTATATAAAATACCCTTTTAAAATTACATAAGCTGCTACTTTCCATAGGACTGGAGAGAGCTCATTTTTAAATGCTTAGAAAAATCAGCGAATTAATTTAATGCTGTGATTAATTACACTTTACATATAGGGATGAAGAATGATAGTTAGCAAGCTTCCTAAATTCTACCAATATGGTAAAGAAATTTAATTCTTTCTAAATTTCTACCAATATGGTAAAGGCTGTTGTTTGCTTACAGAGTGTGAAGGATTTTCTAGAATTTCTCAATGAAAACGATTATGGAAGAGTTGGCATTAAATTCATATCAGAGCTGACTTTATGGCTGATTAGTTAGGTATTTAAAGCCATTTTGAAGCTTACAATATTTTAGGTTGAAAAGAACCTTTTTATTTTGTTTCATAGCTGAACTGTATATATAATAGTTTCTGACTTTGATGCTAATTAACTGATCTTATTCTATTCTTGACAATACAAGATGTATGAAAGAAAATACCTTCTTTTAAGGGTACTTTTTCTTTTAAAGTCCTTTTTTTCATTTTAAGATACATAGCGAAATTTGACAGATACTGATAAAAATGTTCCAGGGAGAGACAGTTACAGTAAAAAGCCATCTATTTGAGTTTATAAAAGAGTAGCTGACTGTGAAGTACTATTTTTAATGGAGGTTTTTTGTTTGTTTGTTTGTTTGTTTGTTTTAGCACAAATATGATAACATTAAGATACTTGCACAAGACTAGCACAGTTTTATTACTATGATATAAAACATTCAGGCATATAAATATCAACTGAATGAATGCTATTAGAAAGGATTAATAAAAGGAGAATAAATAACTTCAAATAAAAATGGTAATTTTCACTTAGTTTCTGCAGGTTTAGATTTACTGGTTATTGTGAATGCGTAGAAATTTACTAGTGGACTAGTACTTTATTCACGACAGTATTGATAAAAATAGATATAACGGTATGCCATTCTTCAATAATCCAAAAGCCAGTCTCTGACTTAGTAGAGCTAAATGGTTAACTTCTTTCACTTGACTTCCTAGAAGCTGAAGTTCCAAAATTGAGAATTTACCTTTATATCTAGTTTCTAGTTCCAGAAGTGATCCTGATACAAAAATTTGAGCTACTGGAAACTTTCATCTTGGCAAGTACTATTACTAGGCTGTGCTTTTTAATGATTTTATGGAAATTTTAACTTTCTAAAAGCTACCACACCTAATCCCTAGACTCTTAAATTTTCATTTAAGTTTGTAGTTGAGCATAATCATTTTTTGACAACTTAGAACGCTGTTAAATGCTTTTATAGTTCACCTATCTCTGTTTAAATGAACTAAATCATGTCCCCACTATGCACAAAGAAGATGATTGTGGGTGTTGTCATGGTCTTGGGATAGTTAAACAATATTTGGTTTCAGAGAAAAAAATAAAAAAGCTAGCTCTTATTTATAAAAAGGCCGATAATTAATCAATAATTAATACTTTGGAATTTAAAAAGAGCTTCCCACAATGGTCCCATCAGACTCAATACATTTGCAGTTTCCTAGAAGAACATGTCTACTCTTTTGAAAACCAATGACTTAAATTGTGTTCATTGACTCATTCAATCGACAAACATTTATTGAGCATCTGTTGTATGTCACACACTGTCCTAGGTGATGGAGATTCAAAAATGAAGATGTAGCCCAATGATTTTTTATAATTTGTGCCTAGGGTAAGGGACACAAACATTGGGTATTTGAAACCTAAGCTAGGGCTGTATCATCTTCTCAGAAATGAGTATAAGTAAGGATCACTTCATAAGGGGTTTTATTCGTTTTTGTTCATGACTTACTTGAAGGTTTGTGTCACGCTTCACTCTAGTACAGCAGAGAAGTGCCAGCTCTAGAGTCGCTGTGCCTGGATTTGAATTCCAGCTCCCCACTCTTCAACTGTGTAACTTTGGACGAATTTACTTAATTTGTCTGAACTTTCGCATCCCAATGTATAAAGTGATAATAACAGCAGTGTTCACCTCATAGCATTGTTAGGATTAAAGGCAATAATGAAAACGACTTAGCACAGTTTCTGTCACATAGCAAGCCTTCAATAAATAAGAATAATGACAATAATAATAATTATTGTTACTGTTATTTACTTAGCACTTAGACCCTATTTGCTTTATAATTTGTTGTATGTAGGCTCTAAGGAAATAGTATCTGTTTGATATATATTTGGAGATTTTACTCATTTTTGTTCAAATTGCTCCCAAAACTAGAACATCTGTTTAATTCATAAAATTTTCCTTTTGGATTTGTTCCATTAAAACCTTCAGTGATGCTCCCCCTGGGCCCTTTTATTGTGCTTCTGAGAATCTGATCGTAACACCAATAAAGAAGGCTTAGGGGAAGTAACAGTGATGTGTCTTTTGTCTGGTATTAGAGAGAAGTATATCTGCGATATACACAAATACAGATTTATTAATGTGGTTCATTTGAGTATTTTGTAAATAAAGAGCTGAAAGTTCACACCTATAGATTCCCTTACTTAAGAATCTTGAGCCATTGTAAAGGAAAAGTTAAATGAAAAATATATAATTGTACTAATCTTGTCATGTGTCCATCTGATATGATGTACTACAAAGTTGAGAGGAAATCTCTCAAATAGATTGATAATTATGATGGTTTTTGGCATCATGAAAGATGAGACATGTCTATGTGTGAAGAATCTGTCTCTGTAGAGAGGCCCACATCCTGTCTCAGAAGCTCTCTCTCCTTTGTTCTTCTTTCTACAAATGTTCATACATTCTTCATAACAATAAAAGTAGCAGAGTAATTTAAGCTTGTTCTTAACTTAGGTCTAAAAAATAATTTTTAAAAGGTATTATTTTAACCTCATGTATAAAATGTTTAGCATAACAAATAATGTCTTTGACATTTGAATTAGCCCTTTTCCCTATAGATTTCATCTTCCAAATAAGAGCTAAGATTTGGGTTGCAGTTGGCTCTGTGCTATGTAAAAGCTTGATTAGAATTTAATATGCAGCAACTTTAAGAATGCTTAATGAGCTGAAATCATAAATCTAGGGCTGGTAAGCATAGAAAATGCATTTTCTGCACTTAAAGTAAATTTGTTTTTTATATACTATCACCTAGTCACTAGAACAAGTTCTGTGTGTGCCAGTTGGCACATGGGGGCATTCTCATTTATAAATGGTGGCTTTGTATATTCAATTCTTACATAGCTAAGAAAAAGAGCACAATCGGACCTTCAGATAATTAAAAACCTTCGTCAGTTTTTTTTCCCTATGATGAGCTTAAACTTTTAAGGTAGCAAAATAATAAAAAGCAGTTCTTAGTAGAGATTTAAAAGGGATTTCCATAAAGTCGATTTCTAGGATGAGTTTTCAGAGTCAGCACATATTACTCACTTTCCTGAAATTTTTGTAACATAGGATGAGTTGCGTGATACAGTTCTTTTTACACCAGGCTAGACTAAGGACAAGATCATGTCTGTTTTGCTCGTGTCTATCCCCCACGCCATGTATATTTCTGTCGAGTAAATGAATACTGTAGTATCCTTGGATGGAGGCTCTCCGAGGTAAAGTTTCCTAAAACCAGGGTGGAAGTGGAGGGGACGAGCTTATGGTTTAGCCCCAGGCCAGTTTTTATTTTCTTGTCTAGCTTATGCCTTCAGTAGAATTTCGCACGAGTAGAAAAAGGAAATGAGTGCATATCTATCTGGCAGCCTGGGGTACACTGTGTGTCTCAGCCTAGTTCCTGGTAGATGAGTTGTAGTGATCTCGACATTACACTCTTCGGCAAGTTCTTACAGTGATCTTCTACAGCTAAAAACAAACAAAACAAACAAAACTCACTCAAATGATTATTGGAAAACACTGCAGATCCTGACTCACTTAAGAAAGGTAGAGTTAAGTTGACCACATTTTAGTTAATAATATGAAGAGATGAATACATTTTGAAAAAGATTTAAGATAGGGTTATAACGAAGGATTTGTTGTTCAAGCTCTAATTGGTAGTGTATAGTTATCCCATGTGCATTTCCAAGCAGCAGGCTTTTGGTATTGAAATCCCTGGGCAACAGATCTAGCATAGTGGTCTTTGGAGGCAAGAGGTGCACTTCATCTTGACCCTGCCATTTGATTAGCAAGGCGTCCTGTAGCAAGTCCTTAACTTCTGTAAACCTCAGTTTCTTCATCTATAAAATGTGGGTGGTTCTTTCCATGTAAGGTTATTCCAAAGATTAAACAAGATAACATATGTAAAGCTCTTAGCATTACGTGCCTGGCACATAATTTTACTAAAAAGTTCACTGTTATTACACAGCAATACGTATGAACATGCAGCTTTATTCTTACTAAATTTCTTGATACACAGTACTCCATTTTACCTACTCCGTCATTCTGGAGTTATATTTTTGAGAAGTATTCATTGTGAATCATTCTTTCCCCCTTTCTTTATGGTATTTTTGCTTACTTATCGTCAGAAAATAAATCAGAGAGGAAAGAAATTACTTCACTCTTGCACTGGAGCCAGTGAGCTACAGGAAATCAGAGCTGGTGAAGGAAACAAAGAAAGTTGAACTTTCAGACAGAGAAGTAATTATATTTTTATTCTCAACAGACAGAATATTAAATCCTTACCTGTGAATTCCAAACTTCTGGAGAGTGACACCTGAGGATGTATTTGCAAAATATAATAAAAAAAATATAGTAAAAAAAGAAAAAGAGGAAGAAAGCAAAGCCTCTGGCATATTGAAATGAACCTATCAATTTCATTCTTGCACATTCCAAAATGAAGAGCGTGCCTGTCTTTCTCAGCATGGTCTGTAGAGCTCTAAACGCAGTTCCCTATAGCTCTTTTGCAGGCTTTTTACTTTTCTGAATTGCGCATTAAGGCTGGGAATCAAAGCAGGGGAGGATGTAGCTGGGCCCCAAAGTGTGGAGCTACCGCTCTGTGAGTGAAAAGATCATAGTTTCCTCTCGTAACCTACAGTGGCAGAGACTAGGAGGCTTATTCCAGAATGCACCTGGAATCCATTGACTTCAGGGAAACAAATCTAGTGGGCTCTTGGAAACGAATGCTGGGCTCTCAGAAAACCTAGCACCCCAGCTTATTCCTATTTGTATTTTTCTTTCCTTTTGGCCTTTCCCCCTCCCTCTCTTTCTTCCTCTCTTTTTCTCTGTTCCTTTCATTCTGTGATCTAAAGAAAATTATCCCCTTTTTCCCTGTTTCAGATCCTTTGGAATGGAAAGCTAAAACTGATGACGACAAAGCTTTTTATGATGACCAGATTCTTTAAAATTTACAGAAACACGTGTTTTAGGAATCTAGCCATTGGGGATTCCCTTCTCGAATGCCATTTAATAAGCAGGTTGCTGGCCGGCATGATTCCAAATGAAGACATGGGGCAACGATCGAGGTCAGGTGACCTGTGGCAGAGTTGCTAAGGGAGAGGTTAAGTCAGCTGTGCGGGTTAGCTGAGCACTCAGAGTGTGATCGTTCAGTACATATTAAGCAAACTGCTTCATCCTTTTCCAATGCAAGTCAGGATAAAGTTTTAATAATCTTTCTAACAACAAATTGAAGGTATTTTACAAAAGCTGTAATAATACGCAATTGAAAAGAAATCCAAAGTTAATTTTCTTTGTGGGATCTGTTTGTTGTTTGACTCTAAGATTCAGTATCGGTAGGATCTTCAACTCATCTCCATGAGTGACTCACTCTCTCCTACTTCCTGCCCTTTTGGGGTCATTTGTTGCCTTTTAAGTCGCAACAGGAGCTTTCAGAGTTGCCTGAGGGAGCTGTGCTTAAGGCCAGAGGACTCCTCCTCCCCCTTTTGGTGAGGTTCTAAGGCAGTGCCCTTCACCCGTATATACAGACATGAATGTATAAAGTTCCACATGGTCTTTACAGTTTGGCTCTTAAATTTTTCTAATATTAAAATCTTGCCAAGCATGATGTTTAAATTTTGTGCATTTCTTGCCCCACCTCTTGAGGGAAAATGTTAGCTAGCAAGTGCTGCATATATATCTGTATTCTATTTCAATAATGTTTCATAATCATTTTTTGAAAGTTGGCTCTACCTATGAAGTAAAATAATTATTCGGTTTTAATACCACTTGAGAATAGGGTCTTACATACATTAAGTTCTCACTAATGCTGGATAGACATTTATAACTGCTAGAGAGTAATAGTGATGTGAGTATGCCCACGGAGTCTAATAAAGCCAGGTAGTTCATTTAACTTTCATTATCTTCAGAATGGTTTTTACTTCATCTCCTTCTGGCATATCCAATAAGGGAACATGTTTTAGCCATGCTTATGACTCTTATCCATCTTTCCTTTCTTTCCCAGTGTCAACATGCTGGCATAGGACAGCAGGAGGAGACACAGTCAAGAGCCAGATCATTGCTTATCCCACATAAGTCAGTGAATCACCATCTCGTGGAGTATGCCAAAGAACCTGCCCTTTTAACGAAGTCCCTCGTGTGATTCTGAGGCACACTGAGATTTCAATAGTAAAGAAGGGAGGTGTGCACAATGGTGCTTGGTTTTTGTCTTGGCGGAATGGCTGACGGTGATGCCACAGATGAGACAGAGAATAGAGGAGAGAGTAGGTTTGTGGGAAAGGAAAGATAGCTCACTTTTTAAACGTTCTTTTCATGTCACCGTCTGTCTGCTTTATTCTCCCTTCTTTCTCCTCCCCGTTATTCTATTCTTTACGCTTGCTACTTGGTGAATGCACTTGCTGTTTACGTCATTATTGAATGTGGATGAACTCTTCGGAAAGAATTAACTTTAGGCGGTAAAAAAGGATTAGCCTGTCATCACCATCACCATGAAACATGCCCACATTCAGAAGTTACAGATTTTTAGGAGCTTTTTTCCCTAGAATTTTGTAATTTTAGTAGTCTAGGCTTTTCATTGGCAGACACTGACGTACATCTCTCTGGTGGTCTACTTGGAACACGTGCACTGGCATTTTCTTTTGTTTCAATTAAAAAAAATTTTTAATTACAGTTTCTGTATTTTATTAGTTTCAGGTATACAGCATAGTGGTTAGACATTTATGTGATTTAGAAAGTGACCCCTGATAAGTCTAGTACCCACCTGACAACATACATTGCCATTATAATATTTTGACTATTCTCTATGCTGTACTTTACATCTCTGTGACTGTTTTATAACTGCCAATTTGTACTTCTTAATCCCTTTACCTTTTTCACCCAGTCTCCCCTTCTCACCTGGCAGCCATCTCTGTATCTGTGAGTTTGTTTGTTTTGTTTAGATTCCACATATAAATGGAATTATATGGTATTTATCTTTCTGCAACTTATTTCACTTAGCATAATACCCTCTAGGTCCATCCGTGTTGTTGCAAATGGTAAGATTTCATTCTTTTTTACGGCAGAGGCATTTTCAGCTCTGCCCTGAGTCTAGTGGCAGGATGTTTACAGACCAGCCCTGAGCTGGCCTGTCTGCCTACCTGCATCCCAGATTTTTCCATCTCTTCTTCTTTTCCCTCTAACCCTGCCTCGACTTCAGCATCCAGTTTAACTTTTCCTTCTTCCATAATGTTTTCTCTACGTCTTACACCTCTCAATTCCTATAGGCATTTTTCATGTGACTCGTTGGTTTGCAATAATAACTGAGTTACTTATCTGGTTCTTTGGTCAGGACTATGTCTTTGAGATGCAGCCCCAAAGAAACTTATTTCTAGAAACCACCTGGAGTCCTACTCATACCTTGGCCAACGTCATTCAGATATTCCAAGCAACCCATGCGAAACTCTTATAGGCTGTTTCACCTGCACTATAATTCTTGGTTTATTCATTTGCCTTTCCCACTGGCTTCTTGAGTTTATTTGTTTGGCTCCCTCACCCACATAAGCTTATTGAGGGTGGCACCATCATCATGTTTTCCTGTTGAGTCTTGAGAGCCAACTATGTCATACCTGCCACACAGACACTAATCAGTTATATTGAACAAATGGATCAATGATCTAATTTTCATTGAAAGTCTAAGCTTAACAAGAGCAGAAGGTCCTGCCTTTATATACAGCTTTGAATCTGATTTAGCACCTTGTGCCCTGTGGGTGCTCATATTTGTCTGGCCTCACTTTTATTCTGAATACCTTCCTGCTGTCAGCCTGTAATCAGAGGCATTATACCTTTGGCCCACTTGGAGGCCAGTAGGAGGTACGTCAGGATTTGACATCTTGGTGCCTGGTTGACCAGAAACTCGGATTACCTGCTCTTTGAAGTGCTCCTCCTGCACCTGGTGTTCTCTCCTCCCTAATCCCTTAAGCATCGGCATCCAGCATCTAAACATGTCTATAATATTCATGAATGTTTCCTTTCGGATAACCTCAATAAAATTTTGGGTTTTTTACCTTAAAGCCACCTGCCTTCATTCTTTGAAATGGATGGTAGTGACATTAGGTGATGTGAGGTAACATTTTATTGAAATTAAGGGCGAGGACTGTGGAGCGAGACCACCTATATCCTAATCCCGTTTATGACCTGTGTGATTTAGAGCATGTTACCTGCCTTCTCTATGGCTCAGTTTTGTCACCTGTAAATTGGTGATAAATATAATACCTCATAGCATTGTTAAGAGGATTAAATGAGTTAATGAAAGCAGAACTTGTAATAATATGTTGGCTTTAGCTATTACTTTTTAAAAATATTTTCTGTTACAAACTGATGCCAACAAAGGCAATTTTCACTTAATAAATATATGCACACATTGATTTTATGTAAGTTTATTGTGTGTTTATTCTGTTCTAGGCATTGTGCTAGTTATTGGAGATACAAAAATTTGAGAACAAGTTATACCCATCTTGCCTTAAGTTGTTGATCTCTGGAAGATATAAACTAATAGACAATATCAATGCAGACTGCCTGTTGTGATAGGGAAAGTACAGTTTGTAATGGGAAGACTTCACTCAACACTGGAGCATCGAGGAAGGCTTTCCTAATGGGGCCTGAAAGACAAATAGGAATTAGCCAAGTGAAGGGAGAAGAGAGCAAGTTTGATTGTTCCACATAGGAGTGACTGATAGAGACCGTGACATAAAGCAGAGTGCTTTTTAGGAACTGAAAATTTAATATAGTCAGCATGCTTTGAGGCTTTGAGTAGAAAAGCAGATGTTGTAAAGCCTTGTCCACCATGTGAAACAGCTTGAACTTTTCCTTACAACAAGCACTATGAGGCCATTGAAGGGTTTTAACAGATTTGTGTGTAGTTTTTTTTTTTTTAACCTTTTCATTGCAAAATAAAATAGAACACTATACAGACAAATGCGTAGCTTACTAAAGCAACTAAAGCAAGTGTCCTGGTAACCACAGCTCAGATCAGAAAACAGAACTTTGCCAGCCACCCAGAGAAGCTCTGTCGTGGGCCCCACCCCAATCACAGCTCCCTCCATCCTCACAGAGATGACCTTGACTTCTACAGTCATCACATCCCTGGGTTTCTTTGTAGTTCATTCAAGTGTGCATCACTAGGCACAGATTTAATCTTTTTGCTCATTTTTAAAAATGTCTTTTACAAGTCTTTTTCTCTGTTGGCTGGTGCAATTCAGTGGTGAGCTGATAGTAAACCACAGCTTAGGAAACAGGGTTGTTCTTCGCACGGATAACTGTGCCGAGGGCATGGGAACATCTAGGGGGAAAAAAAAGGAGGAAAAAGGGGGGAAAAAAGTCTTTTTTATATGCAATTGCCCCTCCATTCCTTTATTTTTGTTACAATATATCTATGGAAGAACCTGGGGCCTTCGACCTGCACAACTTTCCACTGTATGCTGGAGGCGTAGCTCTGTGAGTTCCTCCACTCTTGCTATTTCCTGCAAACTGACCACTGGATGCTGAGGCTTGATCCAGTTCAGTGTTGATCACTTTGACATAGGTGGTGGCTGTGGTCTCATCAGGAGACTTAAAATGGCTGCTGGTTTCTCCATGTGACAGATTTGTGTTTTACGAGGGAAGAATCTCTGACCACATGTCAAGAGTAGATTGCAGAGGTCAAACCGGGAAGACAAGTTAGTCCTTTTGTGTTAATCTAGATGAGAGCCTGGAATAGGGGCTCTGAGAATGGAAAGAATTGCTAATTTCCAGAAAGGTTTCAGAATTAGCATGTATAAGACTTGACAGTTGTGTTTGAGGACAAAGAGGATGAAGAAGTATTTTCCTGGGATGCTAAGAAGATGGTGGGGCCTTTCAGTGAGATTGTAAAACTTGGAGCTGCTGGGGAATGATAATAAAGCATTTGGTTTAGGATACACTGAGTTTGAAGTGCCTGTAGACCTAAGAAGATGTCAAGTTCACATCTCTCAAGCATTATTTTTAGCTACTTTCTGTTTGCCAGCAGTGTATTGTGACTTAATAAAGTGTTGTCACCAGAAAAAAAAAATATTTTATTCAATATAAAATATGCTGTCAAGTACAACATACGTAGTTTCTGTCAGTGATTTAAAAAAAATGTAAAAGGAAAGTTCACAGAAGGTTAAATTTAATTAACCTGGGCCTACCACAATAAATAAATAAATGAATAAACAGTCAGAAAAATGAAAACGCAGCATGCTAACAGTATTCCAGCCGCATGGGTGTCTTCACATCACTTTCTGGAGCTGAAACCAAAATGAAACATTGCGCAGGCAGTGTTCCAAGAGGGAGGCATCAGCTTGAGTGAATTGGGCTGTTTCTTCTGAAATTATAAAAAGAAATAGGAAAAAGATTATTGATGAAGCGCGGATAGCGACTTGGCTTGTAACAATTTAGTGAGCAAATTTTAGTTCATTTCTGTGATTCATTTACAATGAATTCACTATGATAAAAAAAAAAAAAAACAGGGAAGGAAGACGTGAGAATAAATCCACACATACTGCTAAAACTTTTTAATATCTTCCCGCCCTAAACTTTTGACCATCATTTTGAAAAATCACATGGAGTTTACTGTTTTCCCTTCTTTGGAGAACCTGTTGACTTGGGAAAGATTTTAAGTATTCCTGAAGCCAGTTTGACTCTTTTGCTCTGTCCTGTCATTTGGTCAGAGATGGAGAGAATGTGACTACATTCAGCCTTCGGGGTGCAGTCAGCTTTTATTTTCAATATGACAGATAACTTTAGATCTAAAATTCTGGGAAGTGTTTAATGTCCATGGCACGTTGAAGATGGCTCACAAGTTTGACTTAGAATTTGATTTAAATTTATTTTACTCATTAATTCTGTTTTGTGGCAACACAATGAGGTAGTGCATCTTCAAATTTTTCATGATTCACAAAGAAAAATCCTAAATTGACTTTTTCCATTTCCTTGCCAAATTATTTTCTAAGAACTACTTGAAACTGTGTCCCCGGGGCATGAAATAAAATAAACAATATTAGCATAGGGTATACCCTTTAATAAACAACATTGGTATTGTTTTGGTATCCACCAAAGTAAACAATATTGGTATTGGTATTGGTATAATACCTAATGTTCATAGACATGGTTTCATTATCTCTCTGGAATGTAAATGGCTTTAAAGCCAAACAGAATTGTTTTAAGGGATGAGAGATGTTTTATTGTTTTCCTGCACGGTGATAAATATTTTGTTCCCGAATCGACTGCTGGGGCCCGTTTGGTGCTTCACATCTGCCCCTGCCATGCAGCACTGCCTGCCCTCTGCTTTGAACAATCTGGACTTCTCTGGTGTCCTGGGTTCCTTCCTAATGATCTCACAATGGGATATTCCCTCAGTGCTGGCTTCCGGACCCGCCGCTGGGAAGTGCTCTGGGGAGCGCAGGACTCAACCAGTCAGTGAACCTGGGCCGGGGATCTCTGCCCGCAGGATGCACCTGAGGGGCTGCTTGGTTGGAGTCACCTTTTTCCTTTAAGCCAGTGGTTTTCAAACCTTTTGTGACTGTGACGTGTCACAGTAAGAACAGAGTTGGTGTCATGGCCCAATGTACACATAACTTTAACTCTATGTATGTCAATATATAAGTAAAAGTTGCACAAATTAGCTCTTGCATTTATGTTATGCTTTCTGGTCTACTGTTTTCTATTTCATTCCATTAAATTCCACTAAAAATATGGTGCTCATAACCTATGATATGCATTCCACAACCTATTAATAGCTTGTGATTTTATAATTTGAAAACTCTGCCTAACCTTCTGACGAACACGTGATACCTTTTCAGAGAATTCCTTCTCAGTATCCCTATTGAATATCTCCAGAGAGGGGACTGCTTCATGCGTCGAGGTCAGCTTTTTATTTCATATTTCTAGTATTCAGAGTACTTGTTCCTAAAATATATTACGAAGCATCTTTTTTCATTAGGAAATAGTGCAAGTCTGTGATTGAAGATTATGTTTCAGGTTTCCAGGGCTCCATGGAATATTATTTCTTATTGGTACCCAGAAGAAAATCAGCTACACAGTTCATTCACTGTTTTAAAAAGGCAACTTCAGCAAAACCTTTAAAAAGCATATTATAAGAGGAAAATTTTGATAAAGCATTAGAAAGTGGGCATCTTGAGTAAATACCAATCTTACTGAGGAGAGCATAAGAAAAAGTAAAATACTATATCATGTACCTTAGCACCTTAAGATCTGCCTCATTTTGGTTTTGATATTTTTCTACCTTTAGAGTGACTAGATTTAGCAATTTGAGCACAGCTTTGCCATCGTTAAAGTCTCTCCCTTTTTAAACTTTATATCACATGTAATTGTCATTTTTCATGTTGTGTTGTCAGAATATTAGAGGATTACTCTTTAAAATAAATGGGAGTATTCAGGCAGGAACACAGTGGGAGCAAGACGGCAGTGATGGCAGGTGACGTTTAAGGTTCATGTATTCATCGCCAGTGTCGCGATAACCAACCACCACAGACTGGGTGGCTTAAAACAAACAAATCGATTCTTTCACAGTCCTGGAAACTAGAAGTCTGAAATCAAGGTGTCAGCGGGATTGATTCTTTCTGGAGGCTGCAAAGAGGAACTGTCCCATGCCGCTATCCTAGCTTTGGTGGTCGTAGCAACCCCTGGTGTTCCGTGGCTTGTGGGTACCATCACTCATCTGTCTCCCACATAAGCCCTCTACCACCAACACATGCATTCTCTTCTTCCCCCCCCCATCCTCTTAACATAGAAATATCATAATTTTAAATCTCATGTCTTCTTCTTTTGACATGTATCTTAATTTGGGTGGACAAATTCTCCACTGGTTTCCACAGTCAGTATTCAAGAGAAGTAAATTTTGCAACCTTGGATGCCTACATGTGTTTATTCTACCCTGGTGCTTAAATGATAGCTTGTCTGGATGTGGAAATGTACTCTGAAAATTGCCTCTTGAGTTTTGGAGGCATCGTTGCGTTGTCTTCTAGCTTCTGATGTGCTATTGAAATGTCTGATCCCACTGCGATTCTTGATTTTTCTCCCTGTAGCTTTTAGAGTCTTTTCTGTGGCACCAGTGTTATGAAATTGTGAGATTATGTGCCTTGGTTTGGGATGGGTCTGTTTTCATTTATGTCCTATGCACTTGATGGACTATTTCAGTCTTGAAACTCATGCTCTGTAGTTCTGCGAAATTTTCTTGACATATTTGATTTCTTCGCCTTTGTTTTTCTTTGTTTTCTTTTTTGTCCCCTTCTTTTTCAGATATTTATCTTCTTGACCAATCCTCTAATTTTTTCCCCTGTTTTCTTTGGTTCATTTACCCACTCTCTTGATATTTCTTCAACTTTCCTTCAGCCCTCCTATTGAACTTGTCTTTCAGCTATTTCATTTTTCATTTTCAAGAGCTCTTTTTTGTTTTGAAATTTTTTTCTACCTGCATGGTTTAGTTTGATCATTTAGTTAATTTGCTGCATTTATCATTTTGTTTATTTGGACAGCTTTTTTTCTATTATGGGATTTCCTTAAATTTCTGGTAGTCATTGATTGCTTACTCATATATAAGAATGGGGTTTATATATTAGTTTTCTATTGTTGCTATAACAAATTACCACAAACTTAGCGACTTAGCAGACTTATTTTACATTTCCGTACATTAGAAGTCCAATGTGGGTTTTACTAGACTAAAATTAGGCTGTTAGTAGGACTGCCTTCCTTTCTGGAAGCTCCAGAGGAGAGTTTGTTTTCTTGACCTTTTTGAGCTTCTACAGGCCATATAAATTCCTTTGCTCTTGTCTCCTTCTATCTTTAAGGCCAGCAACATTACGTCTCTCTCATTTTTCCACTGTAGTTACATTTCCCTCTAATCACAGCCATGAAATAAGATTGAGTTCACCCAGATAATTTAAGATAATCCCATACCACAAGGCCCTTAATTTAATCACATCCTTAAAGTCCTTTTGCCAAGAAAAGTTATATATTTATAGATTCTAGGAATTAGGATGTGGATATATTTGAGGGGACTGTTATTTGCCTACCATGACTTCTAAACAGCTGATTGTTCACTCTGTGTTTTGGGGGGCAGTATGCAGGGGTCCAGTACACTATAAGATTGATAACAATTTGGCTAAACCTTTTCCTTGGGAAACCCTTGATATCAGAATAGAGTACTTACCTTTAATGTATCATGTTATGTTTGAAATAGATAGCATGTTTTTAACGTTTCATGTTATAACATTTATTGAATTTCGGAAAACAAATAAACAAGTAAAAATACACACAATTACTATAACATTTATAAATTATCATTTTTTCTGAAATTTTTAATTTGAAAAATGTCAGAGATACATAGAAGTTAAAGATTATGTAGTTAATTTCTACTTACATATTCAATTCCTATTCAACCATTATTTGTATCTTCAGAGAACCAATTTTGCCTTTGTTGATTTTCTCTTATTATTCATCTGTTTCATATCTCATATATTTATCTTATCTGTATTATTTGTTTTTTACTATTATCATTGGATTTAATTTGCTCTTTTTTAGCTCCTTAAGGTGGAAGCTTAGATCATTAATTTTATACCTTTTTGTTTTCTAATATAAAACTTAAAGTGCCATAAAATTTCCTCTAAGGACTGCATTAGCTGTATCCCCACAAATTCAGACATATTGTATTTCCATTATCATTTGCAATAATTTATCTTTTTGCTTATGATTTTTTCTTTGACCCATGAGGTATATAGAAATGTGTTGTTTTTGTATAACTATATATATTTGAAAGCTCTTAAGCTCATGGTAGTGGTTATAAGTTTTCCAAAGTTCTTTTTTCTTGAAAGCTCAAATTTTATCATTGGCAACCAAGACTTTCCATTTTCCTTGAACTGTCAGGTTTCCTTGTTCATTTTCAAGAAAACTTCCACTTAAATGCCCAAGTCTAAATAACTATAATTTGTCGGTTGGTCCTTTTACTCATGTAAAAATGATGTTTCATGAAAAAAAGCAGCCAGCTCAGTTCTCCACTCAATGCACAAATTCTTTTTCTCGTGATTGTTTTTGCACTTTGGTATTCATTATGCTTTTTTACATATTTCCCATGTCATCACACAGAATATTGAATAGACATATATACAAAAGATTGAGATTTTATAAAATTAATCATTTTTACTGCTTTATAAAGGATATTATTAAGTGAAACTGGCTTTTTAAATGTAACTTAGAGTGAATGACAGCAGTACAGAATCATACGAGGATTACTAGCACAGGTTGGTTCCCCTGCCTGGATTCTTGCTAAGGTGACAGAATTTTTAGCTGTTAGTGCTTTTGCACCACTAGTGCAAATATCAACATATAGCATCTTTACATTATTATGAAAATAATTTTTACTTGGGATCCCCTAAAAAAGTCTTGGGTTCATGGACCTTAACTTTAAGAACATCTCTCTAAGGGGCGAAAGTATAGTGTATAAAAACAGGAATAAAGGAAAAGTTTTCCTAACCTCCTCTTAACTGACTTGCCAATGAAATTAGCCTCTACTCCTCGTTAACTAAACAGCATCTTTCCTAGACTGCTGGGAGGCATGTCAAGTCTGGTCAGCCTTTCTCTCCCATGTTCATTCATTTCTGTTCCCACCAGTAGAGTTGTGTGCTTACCAAATATCAGTTGAATTTGTCTTAAACCAGTTGATGCCAGTTGTGCTAATAACTGTAATTATACAATTTTAATACTATTATGTAAATGGAATAAATGTGAGTTCAAAAATAAAAAGAATTTGATGTTTCTAAAACCAACTTTAATGCTTTGGAGCGACTTATTGTAAAATATTTCTGTTATAATTTAGTGTGGGTGAGATTTATAAACTTTAGGGGATAACTTAAAAATCTGAAAGTATTCTCCAGTCTTTCACAGGTGTCTATAATTTTTTTCCTATAGTATAAAGAAAACGAAACTAGAAATTGTGATGATGTGTTATCTGCAGGAAGGAACAATGAAACTCAAATCTGTAGACCCATATTCAAAGAAAAGGCATTTAGGTCACCTTCAGATGTTTAGTGAATGTGTGTGTCTATGGCTATTTTAAGCTGAAATAAAATTTATAAATGGATACCTGTATATATTTTTTAACGATTCCCCACTTAACCAGCTTTACAGTAAGTTGATTAACCACTAGTCAGAATCATATTATATTAGATATTTTCTCTGTCATCCATGAGCTAGAAGCAATTTCCTTTGCTTTTCATGGCAGTAAAATATGTTCTCTGCCATTATTGCACTTTGTGTTTGAGGCTGGGTGTGATTGTGTTGGTAAAGGATTTAGGTAACCTTTGTGAAATATAACTATTACAAGTCACATTTCATAATATAGTGATGAACCTGATGGTATCATAAACTTTTTTTTATCAGTGTGCTAGTATTTTGTTGAATTAAAAACTATTCGGAATGAGCAACTATGTGGGAGCTTAGAAATTATCACAGAAATTGCATAGTGATATTTTCTGAAGGATATTCTTTTATCTATTAAAAAAATAACTTCATTGGTTAATCAGACATGTCAGGGTTCAGTAGGTAGAAGCAGGTTGTTGACGTCACCTTATTGTGACTAGGTGAATATGCTGTCATTTATAGATGCAGTATGACATGGTGCAGATACAGAGCCGAGAAACGGATGACCTGATTTCTCTGCCTGGCTCACCAGTTGCCATGAGTCAGTGAAGACTCTGGTCCTCACTCACTGACAAGGAGCTTGCAGTATGAGTTGTTGCTTTTTTTTTCTAGAAGTAGGGAATTAATTCACACTCTTCACGTTCTGTTTACAAACAATACATACTGGCAAGCCAACTGGCAAGGCGGCTTTGTCTATGACCAAATGGTTAAGAAACTCATCAACCATAATCATTTTAGCACCAGGCTGTATCACTAGAACAGCTACCAAACACATATCATTACGAAATACCAAGAGAGTCCTCCAAATTCCTGACTGCATAATGATTGCATATTCATTGTGAACAGTGTGGCCTAGTTTTACAAGCACATTCTTTCATGTTTTTCTATCTTTCCAAAAATATTTATTTAGAGTCTACTGTGTGCCTGACACTGTTGTAGGATTGGGGATCCAATAGTGAATACAATAGAAGAAAAAAACCCTGCTTTTATAGAACTTAGATTCCAGTAAGGGATACATATACATACAGTATACTGTACACACATATATGCTAAGAGGACAAAAAGTAAGGAAAAGAAATGAGAAATTGTTGGTTGGGGAGTGACGTTGCAATTCTAACAGGGCAACCAGAGAAGGCCTCACTAAGATCACTTCGTTAGTATTAACTCCTAAAGGAAGAACACAGTCTAGAAGAAGTAATCTCTCTGAACATTTTTAAGTGTTCTTAACCTGGGGTCTGTGGGGTTCATATGAGGGAAATACTGTATCTTGCTTTAACTAACTCTGACTGAAATTTACCATTTCTTCCAAATCACGAATATAGATAATCAACTTTAGTAATATTAGGAGAACCTGTAACTTCGTCACAGATAGATATCATAGTTATTTTCATATCACATTACAGTTATTGTAGACATTTCAAAATTGTTTCAAATATTGTTTGTTCTCATCACTCCTTATAAATTATGTTCGTTACTATCCATGCTGTTAAATCTTACTTAATACCTTAATAAAGGAGCCTATATATCACAATTAAAAAAAATAATCTGTATTGATAATTACATTTCAAAGTAATAGCTTTCCTTGTATTACTATATCTTTTATCTTACGACTTTTAAAACATACTGAGAAAGAGGTTAAGACTTCACTAGATTGCCAAAAGAGGCTTATGGCGTAGAAATGTTAAGCTTCAGTCTAATCCCTGAGAGCTTTCTTCTACCTCCGACCAGAACAGCACACTCTTCATTTGTTTCCCTCTCTTAGAGATTGCTCAAATACATCCTGAAAATATGAGGAGGGTTTTCTGGATAATTCTATAGAGTTTTGATTATGAAAAATCCTTTTTAGCTTCCTGTTTAAGACACCACACACTATTAAAATACTGGCTGAATGATGTAGCAAGTCAAGCAAAAATTTGGCTTCCTCAAAAATGACAGTTTAATGCATCTAGATCCAGTTTTAGACTTCTCTGAAAGATGCTCAAAGGACCTTAGCGGCAGTGCAGTTTATTTTATGAGAAGAATGAGATGTAGAAATAGTTAGAATCAGCTCATTGCACTCACTTATATAAGCTTTTTAGCTAACTTCCCCATGATGGTGTCGACAAAGTTGGCCTGTCCAAATCGAGAGGTCATAAACTATACAATCATGCTACCTTCACCTTGACCAGCCTATGGGAAATAAAATGAGATGTACATGTTTGATCTTTTTAGCAAGGCAGCCATGAGAACAGAACTGAGAATATCTTATGTAGGTAAAAAGGGGAGAGTGAGCACCACCAGTTAAATGGGTACACCAGAGAATTTTGCCTTGCTTCTACATGTTATATGCTTTAGATCTTTTTGAATATATGCTACTGTCATCAAGAGTAAAAAAATCAAAAATAAAAATTCGCAACGTCTTGATGTTACCAGAAGCCTAAGAGAGAAAAGTGTTGACTCTAATTTTCACATTAGATAAATTTTATGTGTGTGTCTAATGAGTAAGGAAGTCGATTCTGTGTCCTAAACCTCTTGGATTATATCTCCGATTGTATCCTTTAGTTCTGAGCAATAGACACTTAAAAAGTATGATGAAAGCTGTGAGCCTTGTTGTGCTAATTGGCATGGCTTACTTTCTTTTACAGGTTGGTGAAAGATGCTCCCTGGGATGAAGTGCCTCTCGCTCACTCCCTGGTCGGTTTCGCCACTGCCTATGACTTTTTGTACAGCTACCTAAGCAAGACACAACAGGAAAGGTTTCTTGAAGTGATTGCCAATGCCTCTGGATATATGTATGAAACTTCATATAGGAGAGGATGGGGATTTCAATATCTGCACAATCATCAGCCTACCAACTGCATGGCTTTGCTCACAGGAAGCCTAGTTCTGATGAACCAAGGTGCGTGTGGACACAGCTGAGGGATGCCCAAACTGACATGAGTCAAAATTGCCATGTTGTTGGCAAAGCGTTTTTATAACCAGTCTTAGTACATGTTCATACTTGGATCCTAACTAAGCCAATGCAATAAGTAATACCAAGGTCATCTCTTAGAGAGTTGAGAGACATCTCTTTCCTCGTGTCATGCCTGCAGGTTATTTAATTATGTCTTTTGATTGTCCCAAGCCAAATTCTTATGGCACATGATCAGTGGCAAATATTCATTTTTTTCCAGAGAATTCTGACAGTAAAGACAGCCAGCCTAGATAAATGGTGTTTTTAAAAGCTAAACAGGTGGCTTATTATTTGAAATGAATGTTCCTTGCACGCAGATGTGTAATCATTACACCACTACTCTTTTATTCTCTAAAGAATTAAAACAACCAATCTAGATCATTTAGGTCAAATTTATAAGTTACTTTTGTAGATCGTATAGCAATTTTACCTTAAAATATAATGTAATTGCTAATATTATATTTTCTCTCTCATAATTCTGACTTAATTACAACTCCTGTGGAAGTCTATAAGTGACTAAATAAGATTGTATTTAAGAAAAGCACCCCTAAGATCACAGTGAAAATTAGAATATTAAATAGGTACTTGGAGCTGGCAAATCTAAAAGAATTTAACTCTTGATTATATTCCCCATAGAATAAAGCATTTTGTAGATTATCTAGCATCAGATTTTCCTCAAGATTAGCTTTCACACTTGTTACGTCAACCAACCATCACTTTTAATTAGACCTTAGAGGTAAAGAAACTAACATTAATTGAGCATATGTCACATGCTGATCCTTGTCCATATTTTATTTAATTCTCACATCAACCATATAAGGTAGCTGGGATTTGGACCCAGTTCTGCCATATTCAAAAGTTCCATCTCTTTCTACTGTATTTTGTTGCTTCTCTCAGAATAGAAATTCAATTCATAGTAATTTAAGAAAAGCTTAATTAAAAGGGTGAATTTTCATCCTAGTTCCCTTTGCCCCTTACTCTCACAAAAACAAATAAAATTTAATCCCAAAGTCTGACACTGGTTCCTAGTGGATCAAAATTCGTACTTCTCCTCTGACAGGAGTTTTCAGATGCATTTTTTTTCCGATTAAAGTTATAGGGGGCTCTGGGATACACTTCCTCAGACCCCCTACATAAGCAGGGCACACATTTATAAAAAGACTGGGCAGAAAAAGGAGTGAAATCTCTGGTCCTGTACATCTCAGTTCACAATTAGGCTTACAGTCCCTGCTTTTTTGGCACACTCACTCTAACTAACTTTAGGAGCTACTTTGGCCAGCCTGTTTCATTAATTCCATGTTCTCCAGACTATGGATACTGACTGAGGTAGCATAGAGCATACCTGTAGTACCCACTGGACTCATAAAATCTCAAAAGTGGGAGAATTAGAATTTTCTGTCTGTTCTGCTAACCCCGTCTAAGGCTTGGTGCACAGATCACAGGATCACATGTAAGCAATTTACGAATCAGTTAGAAAGGAGACAGATGTGAATGAAATGTTTAAATGATTACCCAATAGTTATAGTAGCACTAGGGAATGAAATAAGAGGTATTACAAAGTTATGGTTACATATCGATAGAGCGTATTAAGTTTGAATTCAAAAGAACAATGTTCTTTAAGTGAGTTTGAGATGGTTCGTGGAAATTTGAAGGCTGGATAGGATATGGTAAGTGAAAATAATGAAGAACATTCTAGGTGAGCTGTATGGATAGTGGGAAAATGGCATCAATAACAACACCAGTAAGTCATATTGATAGATTTGTAGTTTTCAAAGTATGTTGGCAGAGATTGCCTCATATCTCCTGAACATGGCTGTTGTAAGAAAAAATATCCAGGGAGCAACAGGCCTGATTTTAAGCATCAGTCACATTGGTGTCTGGTTGCAGATGGAAGACACAGAGTGGAAAAAGGTGAAGATGATTGGAATTTTAAACCCTAACGATTAGAGAATGGAAATTGAAAACTATCCAGAAGACTGGCATGTCAGCTGTGGAGCTGGATGGAAGGTGGACCCAGGGCACAATTAAGTCACCTCCCTGCACAGCTGAACCCGAGGACAGTGTTGCCCACATGAGATGCGAGCCAGGACTTACTTACCCTGGGACCTAAGGTTTAGGCTGGGAACTGTGGTACCTGGAAGTGCCCATACCTAGTAGACGGTGGTAGACTGTTCAGCACCAAAGATCACACATGTCTGTGGGAGTGAAGCAATAAGACTCCACCCACATTAAGAGCACTGAGCTTCATTTTATCCTCCGGGGTTGTGTGTTTAAATACAAGCAAACAAAACCTTAATCTTGCAATCTAGGTTCAGATCAAAGTCCTGTTCATTTGTAGTCATGCACCAAAGGTCTTGAACAAGTCAACTTCTCTGTAATTTTGGAGTAATAATGCATAATTGAATTGTTAAAAGGATTAAGTAAGATTATGTTCAGTACTGTGTAAACTGCAAATGTTAAGGAAATATGAGGAGTTGTTATCTCAAATATAGTATTGAAAATATTGTAGAAAGCTAGCATTTCTGAGTAGAAAGGATTTTTTAAAAAGTTTTTAGACCTTTAATTTTCATTTGGGAAGATGGAAGAATGTGACAGGTTGAAGAAATGCTCAAAATTACATAGCTTATGTTTGGCATGTTGTGGACCCCAAGTTGATTTTGTTTGCCCTTAGATTGCCCCTCCAATGATCTCTTCACCCTGCTGTGCTGCCTTTTCAGATCCTAAGGAACCTAAAAGCACAAAAAGAATGAGAAATTGTCTTCTAATGACAGAACGAGTTGCAGACTGCTCATTTCTCCTTTTTAGTATTTGCAGCTAATTATAAATCCTATAAAATAATGTTGAAAGTTTTATAAGGTGATAAACTTCAAAGACTATTTTCAAGTAGTAGTTTTTAGAAAAATTGAATTAAAAGTCTCAGTATATAGATCTTTTTCCGTAGACATAAACTAATGTGCAATTCACAGTCTTAGACGTGATGTGTGGTTTCAGTTTATTAAAGATTGGAAAATGACTGACACTCCTTTAAAGGTTTATCTTCATTTTGTTAATAAATGATTTGCATTCAAGAACTTTTAATTTACATCATGGACCCATCACAAACCTGGATTAGCAGGATGTTATTTATAACGTAGATTAGTGAGAGTTTTACAAAATGCTGTTTGTAATATAAAACTAGTCAGATAACTCAGAGGGTTTTGTTTGGCTACAGTTTTGTTTATGTTTGTTACAGCCTTAGTCATTGTTTCCATGTGTTTTCATCCTTTAGGGTATCTTCAGGAAGCCTACTTATGGACCAAACAAGTTCTGACCATCATGGAGAAGTCTCTGGTCTTGCTCCGTGAGGTGACAGATGGCTCCCTCTATGAAGGAGTTGCATATGGCAGCTATACCACTAGATCACTCTTCCAGTATATGTTTCTTGTTCAGAGGCACTTTGACATCAACCACTTTGGTCATCCATGGCTTAAACAACACTTTGCATTTATGTATAGAACCATCCTGCCAGGTATAGTGAGGAATCACAAGGGAGCAATGTTTACTACTGTAATTTTTCCTGATTATGAAAATGGGCTAGAGAAGTGTGGGGTTTGAGTCAAATTGTGGTTAAAAGGACTTTTTTTTTTTTTTCCCCAAAGCAAAGTAGAATTCAATTCAAGAGTTATATAGGCAAAACATCGCGGGAGTTAACATGAGGATTTGTGATTTAGGGAAAACTTGGAGCATAGTGGATCAAATTTAATTTGTAGTCCCCACAGGACTTTTGTTTTTGTATATGTAAAACTTGGGTACATATACGAATTCATTTCCATGAGTCTAAACAGAATATAAGTATTTATGATTACATGTTAATTTTCCTTTGTGTGTGATTCTTATCAATCCTATTTTGGTTTTTAGTTAATAATTTTTTCTTCCAAACTATATGAGCATGATTCGAAATGAAAGATTGAACCTACATATTTAAGTTGGAGCTTTATTATTTTCTTTATATACTTATTGACATAAATAGTATTAAATATAGAAAACTAACCAAAAAATGAATTGTTATAAAACTAATCTCTTGTTGCTGTGTGCCTTAGCTTTCTAAAAAAAAAAAAGAAAAAGATATATATGATTTAAGAACTTATTTATTTCTAGTAGATTTTTGTAATTCACCTTATTTCTAAACAGAACTGAGATGTTAGCAAAAGTTTAGGAGGTACATTTGCATCAAGGTGGGTATTTTTACTCCAGTGAAATGCAGTTTTAAGATGATAATTCTAGACTTACAGTAAAGAATTCAGTATTTAAATCTTTTTTGCTTCATTGTATACTCATGGATTGGATAGAATCTCCATTATTGGATTAGTTTTCCAAAAAATACTGCAGAGCGAAAGAACGATATTAAGATTTAGTTTAGACTTACATTCAGAACGCTATTGTTTCATGCCTCATTCTTAGAGACCTGTTTCGTAGTTTATCTTGATAAACAAAGGCCCTCTAGAACAAGGGACCTTTAAGTGGTTGCCGTGCTTTGTAATTTGAGCTGAGATCTAACAGCCAACCACAGCAGGGCTTGGGTCTGTAGTGGCTACTTTCTAAGCTAGGAAGGACAGAATGAACACCTCTTAGAGGAGGATTCAAAAATTTATGTCGATTTGTTCAACAAACCTTTATTGAACATTTCTGTGTGGGTCACTGTACTAGGCATGAAATTCAAAGAGGAATAAAACATCATCCGTTTTCAAGGAACTCACAGATTAGTAAAAGATTAAAAAAAAAATCACATTGTATAATAAGATTTACTTGGAAGAACATTCACTAAACATGTAAGAGCAAAAATTTCAGCTGTAAATTATAGAAATAGAGCCCTAAGAACATTTAGAAGGGATTCTGTGTTAAGTCAGTCTGTTTTCAGCATTTCTCTTTTTTTTTTTTTTTCTCTACAATGACTGTTCTAGTAGTGATTATTATCTCACCCAGAGGTTTCCCCCATTCTTTTTAAAGAATGCCTGGAGCATATGCAGTGTTACTGGCTTTTATTTTTCTGACCTGTTCCTATATGATCTTTGCATTTTCTCTTTTCTTTAACTTCCAGCAATCCATACTGGCAGGATCTTCTGTGGGAATTGTTAAGTTTTCTTCCTACAGAAACTCAGTTTCTCCCCTACACCTTATAACTTCCACATTATTGGAGGCCCAATTGAAACATCTTATTGGATTATCTTGGCGTAGGATGTGGGATGAGTTGGTAGGAGAGCTTGTGCTCACTTTAGGTTCAGGGACTCACCATGCACAAGAGGATAGTGTATGTATCAGTGCCAATATAATTGCATATAGCATGGATACTGGAAAATGAGAAAGGTGGGCAGTTATCTTTGCATTAATTGTTGCAGCTTTTTCATCACCAATGACAAGTTGCCACATAACAAATACACTTACACACAGATTTGTGGAAGACTGTCAAGAGGGATTCTGATTAATTGATGTTGGGTGGAGCACAGGCTTGAGGTTTTGTTTGTTACTTTTATCCAAGATAACAAAATTGAGTCTAATTATAGGCAAGATTGAAAATCATTGTTTAGACCTTATAGGGAGAATGCAATTTTAAACTTATCTTAGTTCTGTCAAACTTCTTTCCCCAGGGTTTCAAAGGACTGTGGCTATTGCAGACTCAAATTACAACTGGTTTTATGGTCCAGAAAGCCAATTAGTGTTCCTGGATAAATTTGTCATGCGTAATGGCAGCGGTAACTGGCTTGCTGATCAAATCAGAAAGAACCGTGTGATGGAAGGTCCAGGGACACCATCCAAAGGGCAGCGCTGGTGTACTCTTCATACGGAATTTCTCTGGTATGACACATCGGGCTGGCTTTAAGAAGAAATTGTACCCAGGGATACAGTGTGCTAGTTTTTTTTGCATTTGAAACAAAACAAAACAAGACTAATCCTAAAACACTTTTAAACTTTTTCTTTATGCCAGCTAAGTACCTGCAACTTCAACAACTTCAATGCAAATTGCAGTATTTGAAACTCTGTTAGAAACATTTCCTTACATTTAAGATCTAATTACTGTTTGCAGTTTTTGGTTTTCTATTAGGGATGTCCTAGGCTCACACTATATCATAGATATGCGTGTTTTTATTTACATCGTTTTTGAAATCATATAAAGAGAAAATCACAAATTAGACTGGGTTATTCTGATAATGACACCAAAAAAAAAAAAAAAAAGTAAAATGGTTTGTTTTGTTTTAGTAAATGGAGCATTATAATCTTCTAACAGGAAAGTTGTTACTAAATTTTTGAAACTATTTAAAAGTGTTTGACAATATTTGACAGTTATACTTTGATAATAAAAGAACCGTGTAATTTTTTTTGCCTTAATCTTTTAAGCCCAGAAAGAGAAGCCAGAGCCTCCTTTTTAAAGTACTGCCAAATATATTGCCAAATATATTGCATCCAATAAATTAAAATAAAAATTACAGGGAACTAGTTAATCCCTGATGTCTTTTCAAGTTTTTGAAAATTTACATTTGACTCCAAAATAAGCTTCTGTCATTTTATTCTCTTTATTATTTTTTTTTAATGTAAACAATTAAGAGGAAAATAACAATAGAAAAGAGGTGTCTATAGTTTAACCAGTGTTTTTTTAAAACTTTGGAGATGAACTAAATATATTCATATACAGCCATTCTTGATTCTTTTTAGGGGTATAACGTAGTTATGTAATAGTGTTTTCACTTACTTATAAATAAGCAACCAAGAGAGTTCTATAAAGTTGATTATAGGAGTCAGATTAATGCTAAGTCTAACTTGACTTAAAGTTTGCCTTATAGGAATATTTAAACTAACCAAAAACTGAGAGAAGAATGACAAATTCAGCTTGTATCTGGATTCGTTAAATCACAAAATTAACCCAACTTTATTACACAAGACCTAAGTAGAGACACAATTTCTAATATGCTGAAACAGACTCTAGAACAATAGACAAAACAGCCAAATTCAAGCACCAATAAAATTAACCCTCCCATTGGCGATTTATTTACATTAGAAAAAAATATCTAAGCTAATAATACAGACCTGCTTTTCTTCCCTTGGGCAGGAGATCTTATGAACCTGTCAAGGCTGTTATCTCAAATCATCAAAAACAAACAATCATGTTTATTGTTATTTTTGTAGCCTTTCTGAATTAAAAATCTGTGTTCTTAATCACTGTGGAAGTTTATTGTTAATTTTTGTATTACTTAGATAAAAAACATTTATTATAAAAATAAGATGCCATTTATTGTCCAAAATGTGTGACATCATCTGCAGACTAAAACAGAACCTTTGGATCTGGGCTAGGCAGTGGTAGCCACATTTCGAAATCCTCCAGCATTGTTAGTTTTCTGAATTTCCTCCATATATTTTCTTAGAGGTAATATCGGTAGTAAATTTTATCTAATATGTGAAGTTCAACTCAAATTCATTTTTTAGAGGGTAAAAAGTACTCGCCCAAACTTTTACTAATACCATTTTGTTGCAGAAAAATTATTTTATTACAACGAAAGGCTTGTTAGGGTCCAGATCTTAATACGAGGTTCCCTAGTACAGGAGCCCCTCATCCAGATTTAGATGAAGTGCTTAATTCTCTGCGCCCCAGTCGTTTGGATGGCAGCTCTGACATCCTTAAGCAAGGAAGGTTCATGTAGTGATGAGCAGCAGCAGTCATTTCAGACTCAAACCGAAGGATCACATGCTATAAGGCACGTGTCCTCTCCCTTTCACGTAAGGTGTTCCCCTACACATGCTGATCATCCAGACATCTCAGAAATGTCTCTAACACAGTCTACGTTGTCTAGTACAGTCTAGTTAGCTGATGCTCTAAATCGCATTTGGGCATTGTTTCCTCCAGCTACATTACTAAATGTGGCATCACAGTTCTGATGTGTTATTTCAGTTCCTCAGAAAATTAATTAATTTTTTAAAATTAATTCTTTCAGGTATGATGCCAGCTTGAAATCTGTTCCTCCTCCAGATTTTGGCACCCCTACATTGCATTATTTTGACGACTGGGGTGTGGTGACTTATGGAAGTGCACTGCCTGCAGAAATCAATAGATCTTTTCTTTCCTTCAAGTCAGGAAAACTTGGGGGACGTGCAATATATGACATTGTCCACAGAAACAAATACAAAGATTGGATCAAAGGATGGAGAAATTTTAATGCAGGGCATGAACATCCTGATCAAAACTCATTTACTTTTGCTCCCAATGGTGTGCCTTTCATTACCGAGGCTCTCTATGGGCCAAAGTACACCTTCTTCAACAATGCCTTGATGTTTTCCCCAGCCGTGTCTAAGAGCTGCTTTTCTCCCTGGGAGGGTCAGGTCACAGAAGACTGCTCATCGAAATGGTCTAAGTATAAGCATGACCTGGCAGCTAGCTGTCAAGGGAGAGTGGTTGCAGCAGTGGAGAAAAATGGGGTGGTTTTCATCCGAGGAGAAGGTGTGGGAGCGTATAACCCCCAGCTCAATTTGAAGAATGTTCGGAGGAATCTGATCCTCCTGCATCCACAGCTTCTCCTGCTTGTGGATGAAATACATCTGGGAGAGGAGAGTCTCTTGGAGACAGCAGCAAGCTTCTTCCACAATGTGGATTTTCCTTTCGAGGAGACAGTGGTCGACGGGGTCCATGGGGCTTTCATCAGGCAGCGAGATGGTCTCTACAAAATGTACTGGATGGATGATACAGGCTACAGTAAGAAAGCAACCTTTGCTTCAGTGACATACCCTCGGGGCTATCCCTACAATGGGACGAACTATGTGAATGTCACAATGCACCTCCGAAGTCCCATCACCAGGGCAGCTTACCTCTTCATAGGGCCATCTGTAGATGTTCAGAGCTTCAGCATCCACGGAGACTCTCAACAACTGGATGTGTTCATAGCCACTAGCAAGCACGCCTACGCCATCTACCTTTGGACAGGTGAGACCACAGAACAGTCTGCCTTTGCACAAGTCATTGCAGATCGTCAGAAAATTCTCTTTGACCGGAGCTCAGCCATCAAGAACACCATTGTCCCTGAGGTGAAGGACTATGCCGCTGTCGTGGAACAGAACTTGCAGCGTTTTAAACCAGTGTTCCAGCTGCTGGAGAAGCAGATCCTGTCCCGGGTCCGGAACACGGCTAGCTTCAGGAAGACTGCTGAGCGCCTGCTGAGGTTTTCAGATAAGAGACAGACTGAGGAGGCCATCGACAGGATTTTTGCCATATCACAGCAACATCAGCAGCAGCAAAGCAAGTCAAAGAAAAACCGAAAGGCAGGCAAACGTTATAAATTTGTGGATGCTGTCCCTGATATTTTTGCACAGATTGAAGTCAATGAAAAAAAGATTCGGCAGAAAGCTCAGATTTTGGCACAGAAAGAACTGCCCATTGATGAAGATGAAGAAATGAAAGACCTTTTAGATTTTGCAGATGTAACATATGAGAAACACAAAAACAATGGCTTGATAAAAGGTCGATTTGGACAGGAACGGATGATGACAACAACTCACAGCAAAGCTTCATCACTGTCTGCTTCATATACCAGACTGTTCCTGATTCTGAACATTGCTATTTTCTTTGTCATGTTGGCAATGCAACTTACATATTTCCAGAAGGCCCAGAGCCTACATGGCCAAAGATGTCTTTATGCAGTCCTTCTAATCGATAGCTGTATTTTATTATGGTTGTACTCTTCTTGTTCCCAGTCACAGTGTTAGCACTGAAGCTATCAATTGTTTGATCATTTGTGGTCACAAATCTATGCAAAAAAATGATCGCTCTAGTTTGTCATTGGATTTTTTTTTCTCAGATTTATTTTAACAAATTAAGGGGGAGAAAGATACGTTCACACAAGAAGACAAGGACATACATTGGCACAGGCAAAGACTTTATCAAAGATTTGTCACATGGTGTTTCTGGAAATGTGTGGCTTGGCTAATTTAGCAGTTCACATAATACTACTCTTAGGAGAAACAAAAAGTCTTGTTTTAAGTAATATTTTTTCTTAAGAGAAACCAAAAAGAGATAGAATTGATTTTATTCATGTTAATTTAATGCTATTAGCAATTTCCAGATACTATTTTATGAAAAGACTGAAGCACACATTCTGAGAAATACAGACTTTTTAAAATAGTGTATTCATGTTGAAAATAAATGTTGCTAAGTCCTGGTATGGTGGTGTCGACTTCTTTGGAGGGTAATTCAGTAGTTAAGTGAATAATAGCACCTGCATATTGGATTACTGTTCAGATAACATAGTAAAATGGTGGCAGAAAATCATTAAAAACTTAAAATATATTTCCAGTAGAAAACATGTATCTATGAATGAATATTTCTTTGATGATGTCAGACTGCACATATGTAACTGATTTTTTGATGCATCCATTGGTTGTTCAACAAATGAAACAATTTTAGGTAACTTAACTTTCTATTTTCTTTATATGGAATACTGTTGTAGACCCAATGACTAAACTTCAAAATAAAATATTTTATATCCTGCACATTGATTTTAATACCAAAGAAGATGGGGAAGCCAGAATTACGTTTTTTAATAGAAAACTTTCTTTAAATTTATTTTGCTAAATAAACATCATAATTGTGATTTTCTATAGTGTCTTTCTTCTTTGTCTCATTACATTCAACATGTATATACAACACTTGAAATCTCTGAAGAGAAATGTTTATTTGGGTATGTATTAATTAAACCTATAAAGTATTGTTTGAATGGAAAGAAGCAATTTCTCTGCTTACTTACCTTTTTGTTATTTGGATATACTTTAAACATTTAAAACAAAAGCCAACTTCTGGTATTTGAGTAGCACCAAACTTTTAAAAACAAAATTTTCTTCTTTATTTGCAATTGAGTCCTCAGGAGTGAAGGGCAGCACAGAGTACTGGAATCATTCCACAGTTCACACTTCAGCATAAGACAGTGATATACTTCAAAGGAAGTTAAAAGGAAGTAAGTATGCAGTTAGCATATCTGAGTCCTCTATATTTCTCCCTTGAAAACAGAAAATGTGTTTGGCTCAAATTTTATGGTGGGGACACATTCACTGATTTATAGGTCTAAAGTCAAAATGGTGATCTTTTTGTTTGTGGAAATGCCAGCATGTTACAGAAAACCAGGACACACAGATTCCTTTATGAGCACCTTTTTGTAGTTCTAATTTTGAACCTTCTTACCTAAAGAAAACACAAGTTTGACTTTTAACTGTGCTTTACTCATTAGACTTAGAATCTAGAAAATGATTTCTGAGGAAGTATTTTTTTTCTTTCATGGAAAAAGTCTCTAGGGAGGATGTCATTACACACTGTTTAAAAGAAGAATGTTTTCAAAAGAATAATGCTTCCGTTTGTCCTGCATGGATGCTGTTACTAGGATTTAAACTTGCTTTATGTGACAGATTCTCCGTTTACTTAACCTCATTCAACATTCCTGTCTTCTACTCTTTCTCATTCAGAAAGATGAATTGTCTGAAATGATCAAAAGCAAATTTTGAAGGAAAAAAAAAAGGGAAAATTGCCCTTCAAGGCTACCAAGCAAACCTGATCTCGGATCCAAACACTCAGGCGTACTTTCTAATAGAGATGAAAAGTGCAAGGGAGTGCCAAGTCCAGCTTTCCTTTTGTTTTCATTAGGTTAGGGCAGATGTAAATTAGTCACAATACCATGATCCACTCAAATACATTACCTTTTTCTAAAAGTAATTTTTAAAAATATAGTAATCATGAAAATGAATTAAATGGGCTTTTTTCCCTTTCTAGTGGACCTTGTATCTATTTTACTTAAAAAAAGAAAATTCCACAGGCAAGTGACTTAAGTGGTTAAGGGGGAAAAAAAAGCTGAACCAAATCACTGCTCTTCATAGAGACATGTTTTATTTATATCAGGGGAAGTGCATATTTAATTAAAACTAAGGAGCTCTTTGTTTCTTCCAGAAAACCAAGCAATGTGAAATCTCCCTTATAACTGAGTAATCAATTATGGAATCTGTTTCAGCGCTGCTCACTATGAAAGGAGTGTTTTAAGTTCATGGGATAATATGTGAACTGTTTGTTGTTCAGGGGGTTGGCAGGACTTTTAGTCCTAGCCTTAAAGAAAATCTGGGAATCATTTAGCATACAGAGCTTGTCTTTGCAGTGGAAGGAACATATTCTCCAGCTGGTAACAGCCATCATGATGGATGAAACCTATAATCTGCTGAGAGAACATTCTTTTGAGATTATTGTCATAATTGATAATAAAGTCAGGTAGAAGACCTTATTCTGGGACCGTTTTATAATTAAAATTTCTTGTGTTGTCTAGATTAATTCTCCAATGTTTTAGTCATAATTTTAAAGAAATACCCAAGGTTCTAAGATTACTAGAAAAGTTTAAATATTATGCACACTGAAAAATATTTTAAAAAGAGAGTTCACATTATCACTTACTCTGTTTTTTAAAAAAATTTTTAATCATTCACAAACCACCCATAAAGGAATCAAAAATTTCTCTAAAATTTTAAGAAAAAGCAAATTATGAAATGTTACATTTGCAAGTTAAAAAGTAAGTTCCTGTTTTTGCTTAGAAATATAAAACAAGATTAAAATGGATATAGTCATGAGAAGAGGGCCATGTAATTTTATTTTCCAAACTGGGCATGTTTGAGAGTTAAAGGAGGAATAACAGATATAAACTAAGACTGGTCTAGGAAAACTAGGGCATATGGTTACTGTGTCAGAGATTAATTCAGGAAATAAAAGGGGTTAAGGAAGCGTGTGAAGGTCTAACTTGAAGTTAGGGAAAAAAAGAGATCATCTGATCGAGCCTGCAAAATCTGCAGATAAGGAAACTAAGGCTCGAACAAAAGGGGCTGTCCTCTCCCACTCTCTGCCCTGAGTTTATTGCTTTTGGAGAATCCCATTGGCTTGATTCTCTCCTCTTTATGTTCATGTTGAGAAGAGGTCGGTTTCTGCAATTTAGTTAGCTTACTGGCAAAGATGACATATTTTTCCAGCAATGTTTTAGCTAGACATTTGCTTTATCCTATGTAATGTCAATGAAGTACTGACAGTTTTGAAAAAAATGAAGGAAAAGTCATACATTCCACTACATAGTCTAAATATTTAAATTTTTTGGTCATCTGTTTTAATATGAAGGTTCTAACTTTTAAACAAGACATGTAGTCACCATGTGAAGAATAAAAGTCAAAGTTGTATTATGACTTCTGTTCTTTTTCTTTACTATAATTTCCCTTTTTTGGGGTTTCTTTTTTGGTTTCGGTGTAGCATTCTTTTTTTTTTTTTTGTATAAACTATAGATGTATATGAGTAAAAAATTAAATAGTACTGGAAGGCTTGTATTTTTAAAAATCTGCCCACTCCCTTCTTTGATTTGAGTTTCCCAGAAGTAACCAAATTGTGATTATTTTAGCTGTTGCATACTTTATGTCCTTGTTTATAATAAGGTCTGAAACTTCCTACCTATGAAGGAGAGATGATTTAGTTCTCTTATCCACTTCCCCTCTCTTCATACCTGTGTAATTCCTCCCTAGCCTTCTAACAGAGTCACCATAATTTTTGGGTAAGTCACTATTCAGTATTTATGTTACAACTATGTAAATATGACTCCTAGGTCAGTCATGTAGAGAACTATCTTCCTTTCCTATATAACTTTGGCTTCCCCCGAGAGAGTGATTATTTCTTTTTTTCATGTATTTAGTTGTCAAGCAATCTCATTTTACCTCTGAACTTTCCAATTTAACTGAATCTCCTCATTCTGTGTAATCACATGTATGAAATCCGATGTTTTTTTTTTTTTTTTTTTTGGTCTTAGGGCCAGCCCTCCTTGCATGTTGGCTGTCCTCAGATCTCCTTTCAACATCATTCTGAGGGTTCTCTATGCCTCTTTTCTGTGTAAATCTGTTTTCTGAATCCCATGCTTTCCTTTTCCTTCATTAATGCCTCATTTCAGTGGAACGTATCTTCCCTAAGATTCCACGGGGAGTAAATATTTTGCCACCTTCCAGTTTTGTAAATATCTTTATTATCTCCTTCACTCGATTGTTCAATTAGCCAACAATTCTAGGTTGGAAATAACTTTTTCTCAGATTTATTTGTTTGTAGCGAGAAAGGCTCCATGATCTTCCAATTCCTGGTGCTGCTGTTGAGAAGTCTGTTCCAGAGTTTTCTCTCCAACAGAACAATTTTAACCAGAGAGGAACTCTGTAGTCTCCTCCCTGGTTTGCTTTGTGGAGGTATGCTGGAGGAGGGAGTTGCTTAATAGGACTAACTGCTTGTATTCTCAAAGTCAAAGGGAGAAGGGGGCCAGAGGTCTCTGTTTGGTCAGTAGACACTCATCTTCTGGTTAAGCGCAGCGTCTCCACTTATCTGGGTTGTGTCTTTAATCCAGAATCCCTCTTCTCCGTCTCCGGCGAGTCAAAGCCTCATCTGCTGGGGTCTGAGTGCGCTCTGCCTGCTGTGGTTCCGCTTTCCGCTCAGGTGTGTTTCCACTTGCAGAGGGACCTGCTGTTAATGCCTAAGCCTCCTCGTGGTTCTGCTGAGCTGACTGACTTGTTTCTGTCTCCATCAGCCCCATTCTCTCCTGCTGGCTTGGATTTCAGCCTTCTGTTTAGTTACCCTACAACCATCTTCTTTTAGCTTCCCCGGTCTGGTTCTATTTTCCATTACTTTATTATACAATTTTTTTTTTTTTGATTGCCCACTAAGTACTAGACACTGTTCTGGTGCTTGGAATACTACGTTAGTGAATAATATTAAGATCCTGCCTTCTTGGCACTTAAGTCCTAGGGATGAGTCTGAAAAATTAGCATAATTTATAAGTAAATGATATAATCTATTGAAAGATAATAGGTGCTACGGGGAGGAAGGGAAAGGCAGGATAAGGAGGGTCTAATTTTAAATAGGGTAGTCAAGGTAACTTTTACTATCCGCCCTCCCATTCTCATTTTTTTTTTTTTTTGTTTTTTGAAATCCCTTTACTGTCAATTTAGTAGGGTTATAGGAAGGAACAGAAGCAAACTCATATACTGAATCCAATATGTTTAAATGGAATCCCCATATCATTTTTCAGATGAGTTGACAAAAAAGAATGACAATAACACCTGTTGACTGAGCACGTACTATGTAACAGGTACTGTTTTAGGAACTGGAGATTTGGTAGAGAACAATAATAACAAAACCTGGTTTCCATGTAGTTTATGCACTGATGTGAGTGTGTGTGAGCGGGAAGTAAATAACAACAAAAATGCAATATGTCTAGTAGTGATAAGTATTATGGGGAAAGAAACGAGGGGAGGGGATGTGAAGTGATGGTGAGCTGGTACTATTCTGTAAAAAGTGCTTTCAGATGTGATGATATTTGAACAGGCACTCAAAAGAAATGATGATAGGAACCCTCGGGACATCTATGAGAAGAGAATTCCAGGTGGAGAGAGCAGCAGTTACAAAGCCAAGAGGGCAATATGTGTTTGGCGTGTTTTAGGAGGCCAGTGTGGCTGGAGCAGAGTGGATGAGAAGAGAATGGTGGAAAGCAAGATCTGATAATACATGCCCTCATAGGTTGTAGCAAAGACTTGGATTTTGAGGTAGGAAGTCAGCTGAATGAATGGAGTTTCAATTAAGTGAGATGTGGTGGGCTGCAGGAGGAACAAGTATGTGAAGGTAAGTCCAGGAGCTTGTATACTTTCTAAACTATCTAAGAGGGGATGTGCAAGCCTGGAATTCAGAAGCGGGCTCTAGCAGGAGATATAACTGTCAGTATCTTCTTAAAGGTTAAATACCTCGAAAGAACTGAGGTGTACAACAAACACCCATTACTAAGCAAGCAGGTGGTGAGATATGTAGATGGGAAGCAAAAGGGACTTGGGTGAGGGAGGCGATGATGATGTCACACACCTCTGTGTGTGTGTGTGTGTGTGTGTGTGTGTGTGTGTGTGAGGTTTTGAAAAATCCTTGAAGTTGTGCTGATGTGCCTTCATTTCCCATACATTCACTCTACAGGAGGGTTTCCCTCTAGATGGAAATCACTGCAAACAATGAGGAGCCATTGAAGGATTTTATTTTTACAGAATCAGATTTCCATTTTAGAAGGACAACTTTAGCATCCACACAGAAGATGGGACCCAGTGAGGAAGAGGTCAGGAGGCTATTTCCATAGTCCTGGTAGGAGATAATCAGCAACTTAACTAAGTCAAGAGAGGGAATATTTAAGGCCCAGCTCACAGGTGAAATGTACAACCAAATGAGTGCATATTTTGTGGGAATATTGGTCAAAAAATGATAACCCAAGGAGCCCTCAGGACGTATGTGTCTCTGAGTCCCATTGACTATAAAAAAACATGGTTTCCTGCTATGTCTCTACCCCAATTACCCTGTCTTTCCCTTGATAAACTTAGGAAATTGTTCATATCTTCATGCCACTTCAATTTTCAGCCTGCCTGTTTCAGGGACATCACCTAGACGGATGCGACCCGGAGTGCAGGATGTGTAATGGAGGATGGTAGAAAACAAGACTGGAAAAGTAGACAGGGAGGCAGAGGGGATGTCCCCGCTCCCTTTAATGGTTTAAAGTAGTGCCAATTGTGTGAGCATTGTGATTAACCGAGGCAGTTGGAGTACCTTCTAAAGTGGAAAAGTAAAAGTGAGGCTCTTTCTGCATGTCTCTAGAAATTAGCTCTTGGGAAGTCTTTGTCATGGAAAGATCATATGATTTTAGTAGTGAGTCCCAAAGGAAACACTCATGATTTGGGATGGGCCTTTGAGGCTTTGGTTTAAAGTAGAATTTCTTTAAGCAACAGCTTCTAAAAGCATTTTAGTCAGCCAGCCCAACACCTTCCAAATTAAACAAAAAAAAAATGATTTCAGTATATATTTAGGAATTATTTTCTGAACAAGTTTTCAGTGGCTTAGGTACCTTTTTCTTTCAAAGAAATAGTAATAAGAAGGTATTTTTCTGAGGGGAACATCTTGTCAGCTTTCTCTACTTTCCACTTTTCAGTTTACCACTTTTTAATTTTGTCTAGAATAAGAGACAGCCAGTAAAATAAAATAATTTGACTTCCTGCGCAGATAACCTTGATTTCTTAGCTCTTTTATCCTGCTCTCTAAAAAATTTGTTTTACTGACAAGAGATGGATCCATGTCATTTATTAGAATTCTGAGAAAAAATTCCTGGAGCACTGTATATATTTAAAGCTTTGTTCTTGATACAAAAAGGACTGAAATATGAATTTACAGAGCTTTTTATAATCAAAGTTGAAATACAAATTGCAATAATATATTAAAACATCACTCTAACTAAATACTGCCCTTAGGTAGCTCACACTTAGGTGACATAAAATTGCTGCTCTGTCTTTATCCCCCTCTAAGCTATACTCATTGAGGGCAGGGATTGTGTGTGTCTCTTGCTTATTATGTATGCTTGGTTCTTACACAGTGACTGGCACAAGCATGGTAGTCAAAAAATACTTAACGATTGACTGAATGAATGGAGTACAGGAGACTGTGGTCTCCAAAGTCCTTAATATATAGAGTTCCAGCTCTTATGAGCTAACATCACTAACTTCCAACATAGCTATGAGACACCCCACCTAAATCCTGAAGCTGTTTCAACATTGTCACCTCTGGGCTGTGGTGACCCTAAAATTCAATCTCCACAACAGGCTACATCAGAAACACAGATGTTAATAAGTACACGTGCAGCTATTATATGACTGTTATACATGCAGTGGTCCCAAGTGGGATAGAAAGCCCAGATGCCAAAGCACAACTTAAAATAACACACTATTTGTGTGGGATGTTGTAAACCACAGTCATCAACAGACTGTTGCTAAGCTTCAACAATTGCCTATGAGAATGCCTCTTTAGTTCACGGCATTGTGTAATCCAGCAAGCAAGGCCTCACCAGTACAGCTGACTTCCTAGAGAAGATAGGACAATGTGGCGTGGGCGCAGAGGATGTGGGAGAGCAGTGTGGATGGTTGGGAGGGTTGGTTATTCAGCTGGCGTTGTAGGCACACCAACACACACGGAGAGTCACACCATGGTACCTCAGAGAACACCAGACTTTCTGAAAAAAACATAGACAAGGGAGGTATTCCACATAAGTTACTGCATTTTTTTCTCTAGTTCTAAATAGAGCTCCTGTGTTGTCTAGTGGATGTTTTAAGAGCCTCATCTATGATGAGAGAATCTTTGTGAATTTGCTGCTGAGGAGAGGTCATTTTTTTATCTAAAAAAGCAATTTAGATGCCAGAGGAAGAAGCGGAGAATGAAAAAATATTTGATAATTCTGTAAAATGTTTTGTTTTTAAAATAGGATATAAAGAGCCCACCTGCTAGGATTATTTTATAAAATGTGCTCAGTTCATGTTTATACCATTATTGTGTTAAAGCATGCTGATCAACAATGATAATAATATTATCTTGCTGAAGCCTATAGAGTTCAAGAACTTAACACACCTCAGCATGTCGGTTCTTTAAAGATGATACTAGCTACAGCCCCTCTCATAAATTAGGAAGCTAGCTACAGAAAGGTTAAGAAAAGTGATCAGAAACACACAGCTAGCATTTATTATGGGCTATTGCATGAAGCTAAAAATAATATGTTTTAATATTTGTTTTCAATTATTTGGAATGTTCAAATGCTCCATTATAATCTAAACTATTAATTGAATGGTGAACACAATTATATAGAAACTATTAAAGTCACTCCAATGCTTTACTTGTGAAATGGAACAAGAAAAAAATTTTTGTCAAAGTAGGTTTTTTAAATATGCTAGATTAAAGGACACCCCAAAACTTTAGAAATTACTACAACTATTTGTCATAGTTTAGAATCCTGCAGTGTGGCTTACAAAGAATATAAGATATATCATCAGTGCAAAATCAGATATCTGCTTGCTGTTTTTAATCTCATCTTATACCCAAATTGTGTGTTGCTTTGATTCTCTCAATATTAGAAGAGCTTCATAAACACAGAAAAAAATTATTTGCTAAGTTCTTCATATCTGTCTCTTAATTTAGTGTTGTTCTACAGACTTTGCCCATAGTCATAAATGTGGTTTTCAGGTGGTTAAAATGAACAAAGTAATTGTAAAACTATCATGCTTTCAATTGGCTGGCTAATAATTTATATAAAATAAGCCTACTTTATCACTTTCTCCTAAAGAAGACAAACATTTGGCTGAAATAATTATTAACAGGCATGGAGACATAGAAGAGGCTAGAAAATATTTCATAATCAATGCATCATCTCAGGGAGTCAATCACTTATCACTCACATTGCTTTTTAAACCCCTGCATTATATGAAAGGAAAAAACAGAACTGCAGGGTTTCCCCCTCTGTTTTGGAAGATTTTGAAACTTCTTCGTTTTTTTTTTTTTACTTTTGACTGAATTATGTCACTTCTTGATTGAGTGTTTGTATTTTTGGAGATTATGCTTGTTCTTTTCTACAACTAGAATTGTGTATTATAGAATGTTAGACCTGAAAGGGACCTTGAAGATGATCTAGTCTACTCTCCCACTTTACAGTTAAGGAAACACCGTGCTTGACTTTTCCACTACTAGTTAGATAACTCTAGGTTGGGGAATAAACAGGGATGAAAACAAGTTTATGGTACCATCGATTTGACTGTTGGAGTGTTCTTTCCCAAAATATTTTCATGTAAGTTATAGACTTAAATGTTTAAACTATATTCATTAATTTCATTGAACAAAGATGGCTGATATTTTGTTTACTAAACGTCTGAGTCTTTGTTTCCTGGTTAGATGACCAAGTCAACAGTTAATGCCCCATAAAGCACAGTAGCTTATTATGGTGGTGAATTAGCGCCCTCTAGCATATTTTTTAGTCACCCTGTGAAAAAAATATTTTATAAAATGTAGCTGTGAAACTAAAATGTTCTAAATATTGAGCTGGGTTCTTTACACAGTCTCACATTAATTCTCACAAAAATTGAATGACATCAGTTGGGACAGCTTTGTAAGGAGATAAAGCTAATACAAAAGGTGGTGAGTGCTATTTCACATGTGAGGGGTGCAATGATGAATAAAAAGAAGTCCTGGCTCTCTGGGAGCTCCCAGATTAGCAGGGACACTGGAAAGGAATGTTGCAATAGGTACTTTAAGAACTATTGCAGCATTATTATTTATTATTATTATTATTATTATTATTATTATTATTATTATTTAATGTGGGAACATTAAAACAGAACAACTAACTCTGCTTGGAGATTTTGAAGATGGCTTCAATGAAGAGATAACATTGAATTAAGCATTAAAAGAGGATAGTTTGTCAGATGAAGAACAGAGAAATGTCATTCAAGGTAGCAATAAAGAGTAAGTGAGAGCGCAGAATTGAGGAAGGTTATGATATGTAAGTTAAGGTACTGTAGTGGGGATCAGTGCTGTTGCAAATCGGGGTGCATGGGTTAAAGTGGGGCTGCAATGGGTGCAGCAAGGTTAGGAAAAGCTTCTGTGCCAACACAGGGAATATGGAACTTGTCCTTCTGACAGTTGGGAGCATTAGAAGTTTTTACCTGGAAAATAATACAATTGGATTTCTTTCTTTTCCTGCCTTATAAGTCAAAAAATATAACCTATAGCCAGAAAACTAGTAAAACAAACATACTGTACAAAACATAATTAGAAAGCAAACACTTCTGTATAACCCTCATCCTGTTATAGAAATATAACATTGTGAACATCCTTCCCTTCCTCCCTACCCCAGTCATAATCTCATTCAAGCCCACTGTCTTTGTGATTCTTAATCACTACTTTGGTTTTCTTTGTAGTTTTGTTACATCCTCAGGAAATAAAGTTTAACTTTAGCTGTTTCTGAGCTTCTTCTAAATGAAATCATACTGAATATATTGTGTTTGATTTCTATTACTCAACATTATGTTTTTACAATTCATCTTTGTTACCAATTTTGCTATAGCAATATTTACTTTCATTGCTGTTTAGTATTCTCTTGTTTGCTTACTTCACACTTTATCTTGTCTTCCATTTTTGGATATTTGTTCTTTGATTTTTTAAAACAAGTTCTTTCCTAATGCAAACGGTATATTGCTATGAAATGCGTACCATATATCTTGTTCACATGTGCGTGTTTAACAGTTTCTCGAGCACATTCAAATTCCTTTTTCAGGAAGTTAACTCTGATAGGACTGTATGGCATAAACCACAGTGGAATAAGGTGCTAATGGTCTGGCCCACATTCATTGAGGGTGGAGAGGAGATGTCTGATCTGAGGGACAGTCTCGGAACAGAATTGAGCTGCACAGGAAATGGAGTGGTACCCACAGGTTACCCTGAGTTTTTAGCTTGAAAGACTGATATCCTTCACTGACCTAAAAATTCTGAAAGAGAAATAAGTTTTAGGGGAAAATGAGTTCTATTTTGGGTTTCAGGTGACTGCTGGACACACAAGTGAAAATCTTGGCTAGGCAATCAGAAATGCCTCTCAAGAACTTAGGAGATGAAGATTTGGAAATGATAACAAACAGTTGGTTGTCAGAGCCATGGGAAAAGAGAATAATGATCATTGACAACATTTTTTGAGCATTTACTATGTACCAGGCACTATTCTAAGAATGTTACATGTATTAACTCATCTAATCTTCACAACAAATATTACTATTTTCATTTTATAGATGAGAGAACTGAGGCACAGAGAAGTCAATTAGCTTGCCCACTCACACACATCTAGTCAGCAGTGGCACCAAGAGGAGATTATTTAGGAAGTAGTGGAAAGTATTGAACTTTAGTGATGACTAATATTAATGGTTAGGAAGAGGAGGAACCTGAAAGGGAGCCTTAGATGAATAGTCATAGAGTTAGGAGAAGAGCCAGAAGACTGTCATTAATAGCCAAATTTAAATCAACTTAATAAGGTAAGTACTGCAGGTGCCTGGCACAACTGGAGGAAGTCAAATCCCAAAGCAAGAATCACAGAGAGTCAAACTCTGAATCTGGGTGTCAACGAAACCTATTCAGTTGTCATTGTTTGCAAGAATGAAAGTGAAACCTCTTTAAGAAATCTAATAATAAAATATAGAAAATAATGATTTCCCTTTGGTAGCTGTCTACTGCTAAAGCAAAGAGAAAATCCCTCCCTTAAGTAATTCAGTTATGTGTGGGTATGGGAAGATAGCAGAGAACTGGAGAAGGTAGTGGGGAAGATGAACATTACATATCAGACAAGTCTGCTGAAGAAATGAGCTGAGCTGGGCAGGAAGGAGGGCGGGAGGAAGTCATGGGAGAGCCTGCTTTGCCAAGGCCTGCAGTTCCATCATCCCTCACTGTGGCATGGTGACTGTGATGAAAGTGGGTAGCAGTAGGTGTCCAGATGGCCCTTTAGCTGTACCTGAAACCTGCCCGTGCCCCCGTCCTCTCCCTGGTGTTGTCCTGTTTCTCTCTGGATAGACTTAGCTGCAGTTGTCATAAGATTGGCATTTGAAATGTTGTGGGCATGCCATTGTAAATGGCACTCCTCCTGGGTCAAAGAGAAGGTCTGATTTTTCTTTCTGTTTATACTTCCATAGGAAGAACTTTTGTAAACAATCAAAAATCTTAAGATAACAATAAGTTCCAAATTTTCAAATTTATTACTTAACATAAATGATATATCTGTAAATCATAACATGAAAAAAGGTATTCTTTAAGAATGTCAGACCTTCTAAATTTACTTGTTAATGTTAGTATCTAAAGTTGTGCCTTGCGCATGGTGGATACTTAAAAGATATACGAACTTACTTAAAGATATAAAGATACTTAAAAGATATATAATTTGATTTTACTCTCATGTGTGGGTCTTGGAGCCAGAGTGTACACTTTGGTTTTCTAGCAGTCCTATTCCAATCAAGGCCTTACTATTATTCTGAGTTCTCATGAGAGGTGTAGAAATTAATGTTTTAGAACTAGCTCCCTTGAAAATTACTGCAAGGAACTTTCACATTCACAGTATAAATGTGCACTTCCTTTCAAGAGTTTCTTTTGCTTTCTTTTCTGAGAAATGTTTTGTGATTTCTGAAACCCATTCCCGACACTGATTATGATACTGTTGAGAAACCGCTGCAGTTAAAAACAAACAAAACCCATAACCATTGGTTTTATAATATGCTTCGCATGAGAATATCTCACTCATTTCTTAAAAGCTAAAGTAAATTAGTGTTAAATTATAGATTTTCAAAAGTGTAAAAGTCTTTATACTTTTATTTAGTCTACTCCCAGAGAAAATTCTTGAATCTTCTCCACACTGTATTTTCTTACTATATTTCCACTAAGGGCTGGACTTCTGAGTGTCCTCTCAAAACAGAGATGCATATAAAGGGCTGGGTCATCTTCCATAGACCAAGGACTAGAACTATCCACTGCTCCAGAGGCAGTGAGGGTAGATGTCAGGGTACTAGACTCAACCTCATATGCTGGAGAAAATTTGGACTGGCAGGGAGAACCTTGACTCTCATGGCTATAGGAACCTGTAATGAGAACAAAATGATCACAATACCTAGGGAACTCACGACTAGGGGATCATAGTGGTGGCAACCCCAGGAAGTGTTTGGAGACACAGTCTGACTGGATAACAGGACAGGATGCAGCTCAGTCTGTAATGAGATTCAGGGGGGCAGGATTGTAAACTACATACTCTAATCTATAAGGCTCCTAAACCTGACCTTTTACCTGTAGCTCTGCCCTCATGATGTGCCATCTTCCTCCTCAACCTCAACACTCCCATCACTCTGGCTTTCTTTCCAATCACAGAATAAATAAAACGAACCTAGTGGCTGGTGTGCCCTTAGCTGTCCACCTCACTACTAAGACGGTGCCTGGATATGGAATCTGGGTGAGCAGGTAACAGTGAATTGGTTGCTGTTGGCACCCACCCACAAGGTCTGCTTTATTTATTTGAGAAAAAGAAGTGACCTATGTAACCGAGTGGACTGTTAGAGAAGGGGCAATACAATCCTTGGTCTAAAACTGAGCATTCATTTAGATTCTTAATTTACATACAACAGTTATTTGGGTCTATCTCCAGAGTTGCAATGCAAGAGGTAATCCCTCACAGTGAACTTTCATTTAATATGCACATGCTATATGCAGAGGTGCTTTACATATGCTACTCAATTTACTTGTCTCAACAGTCTTAAAAAGTGAGCACTACTATCCTTTTCCAAACGAGAATGCTATGTCTTAGAGGGGTTAATATCACACACACATACGCACTGCACTTAACTTCAAAGGCTATATTCTTTCAAATGCCTCATCTCACTCTGGAGCCACACAGAGAGGCCCAGTATTATAGAAGTGGTTACAGGTGAAGAGAACATGTTAGTTAGGTGTAGCTGCATTTGAAATGTTTTTCATTCAAGTAGTATTTTCGGATAACTATGTACCCACCCGCTCCCCAACCCCAGTGATCAACTTGGTGGTTATTGAGTAAGAATTCAACATTCCTTTAGGTACTGACAGTGTAAAGACATACCTGGGGAAAAAGTGGCAGAAGTCAACATAACATAGCTAGTCTAATGTCCTTGATATCCTTTGGGAGATAAGCAGAGGAGAGAACAATCAGGGTGAATGAGGCTAGGGGTTCTATCCAGAAGGGAGTCAGGAAGGAGACAGAACATCGTGGAGACACTAGCACTTGAGCTGCGCTTTCTTGTGAATTAGCTAAAGCAAGAGAAATCAGAAATTTGTCCTTGAATAATATTTCCCGTAATTTTATTTATTTATTTATTTATTTATTTATTTATTTATTTATTTATTTATTTATTTATTTATTTATTTTAACTCTGATCTTACTGAAAATTGGCTTAGGAACTAGGGTGGCTGTAAAAGAAGAAAATCTGGTCTTTCCTAATTTGACCAAGTAAAATGTATTCTTTGCATTGAGCAGCTGCATTGGGGCAGGAATGATAAGGAAAGACCCTGGTTGGTTGTCAGCTGCGTGATAACAAAGGTTACAATGGAACAAAGTCTGTCCTCAGTCAGAGTTCCTGAATTGGGAAAGATCACCAGTCTCTAGAAAGGGGTTGGTATTGGGGAGGTCAATGGTGCTTGCGCTTGGGTCTGTTTGTCAGCCAGGGCTGGTTTGCTTGAAATATGAAAGTGAAAACTCACAAAGTTCAGAGAAACCCTCTTCCCTTTTTAGAAGCTGCTTCTTAGCAAAGGGCAAAAAGCCCCAGTCCCCAGTCCAACCACACCATCGAAGAGCAGGGCGGGTTAGGGAGGCACGAGCATCCACAGCGCTCTGAGAAAGGAGGCCCATGGAGAAGTTTCAAGCAGTGCTGAATCTGCACCATAAACACCAGAGCGCTTTGGGCTACAGCCTGGTAACTCTGCTGACTGTGGGCACGGAGCGGATCTTCTCCACCGCAGTGTTCCAGTGCCCCTGCACTGCATCCTGGAACCTACTCTACGGCTTGGTGTTCCTGCTGGTACCTGCTCTGGCACTCTTCCTCCTGGGCTACGTGTTGAACGCGCGCACGTGGCGCCTGCTGACCGGCTGTTGTGCGCGGGACGCTTGCAAGGGCTGCTGCGCGCCGTGTCACTGTCTCCAGGTGTGTGTGCAGCTCAGCGGAGTGGCCGCAGTCGCGCCTCTCACTTGGGTGGCAGTAGCGCTGCTCGGGGGCACCTTCTACGAGTGCGCGGCCAGCGGAAGCAAAGTAATGGCGCGGCTCATGTGCCCCGAGAGTGAACCCGACTGTGCTGCCCAGCTGCCGCTGGTGCCCTGCAATCAGGCCGAGGCGCCCGTGCAGGACCTCCTGAAGAGCCTCAGGGCCCATTCGCAGGTCAGGCACTGTCGTCCACGCGGGGTTTGGAGGGTGACGGGGTGAGGGACGGGCTACTGCCGGGCGGACTGGGTAAAGTAGAAATCGGTACCCTTTTTCCGGACAAATGACACAGAAGACTAATTAGAGTGGTTTCTTGGCGTCTAATGAGCCGACAGGCAAATATTTAAATAAACCGGATGAAAGGAGGAAAGGCGCTCTTTTAGTGTCAGGCACCTACTCTGTGCCAGATACTGCTCTAGGCCCTTTACCTCCTACATTATTCTCTTAGGTCTTTGTAACAATCAAGTTGTTTGCCTAGCCAGAAGAAAGCAGAACGGTTTCGATAAAACGGGTCTGCTTGGCTCTAAAGCCATCTCCCCACACTGCTTCTGGACATATAAAACTCAGGAGATTTTGAAAATGAATGCTCGTTTCATTGGATTTGCCTTAATTCCACATGTTTTGAATTCTAGAGGAGTGACATAGGTATCTTCCCCGGCCCTTGATATGATCTGAAATATAACTGACTTGCTAAGCAAACCATTGTACTGAGGGATTTGGAAGGTTACTTGTTATTCCTTTCTCTTAAGGGATTAAGACCTAAAACTGTTGCTTGTTCATTATGACCAGTGAGTAGTTGAAACTTTATCTGAGGATTTTAAAATGTCTTGTTAAAAAAAAGATGATTAAATTAGTATTTTGTTGTGTTTTCCTAGCTACTAGGCTGGTTCCTGATAGCAGCTATTATCATCATCGTTCTGATTGTTACATCTATCACCCAATGTATCTCTCCAGTTAGTTTTATGCAGCTGAAATTTTGGAAAATCTATTTGGAACAGGAGCAGAAGATCCTTGAAAATCAAGCCAGAGATCATGCAGCGGAATTGGCAAAAGAGAATGTTAAGTGTTTCTTTGACTGCTCACAGCCAAAGGAATTAAACACCCCAACCATGGAACACTGGAAGCAGATTTCATCATTATATACTTTCAATGCAAAGAAACAGTACTACAGTACATTGCACAAATATGTGAACGAAAATGTGAAGAGCCAAAATATCATCGCTTCTGAAGAGGATACAATAGTTTCTGCTCTTGCCTTTGTAGATACACCTGGTATGAAAACCACCACTGATTTATGACTTTATTAATGTATAGAAAAAAATGTTCTTTTGAGTTACTTCTTTATTAAAAAAATTGATATTGTTTATGATGGCTTTTTTTTTTGTCTTCTAAATTGTAGAACCATGGAATTTTAGATCTGAAATGAAAATTTAGAACTTTACCTCTTTATTATATTATTAAGGAAGTTGAGGTTAAATGATTCACTCAAAGTGACAAACTGGAACTAGATCAGTGGTTTTATATTCCTAGTCGAGGGTTCTTTTCACTGAATAATAATGAATAATGTTGCTTTCAAATAAAAGACTTTAGTAGCAAAAACAGTGCAAGAATGATTGAACTTCAGACCATTTTTTCAGTTTATCTGTAAGTTTACTTTCTTGCAGGCAGCACCTTGTTTGGAATTTTAAAACACTGGGATTTTATGTCTCTGATATGGTTACTAAACAAAAATACAAAAATTCATCATGAAAAGGAAAGTAAATTTTTTCAAATACAAAATTTGAAAAACTAGGTTAATTGCATGCAATAATTGTTTTCAGTTTGTAGGATGAAAGGGAAATTTTTAAAGCTGTTTATTGTGGTAAATTTCCAATGTGCACAAAAGAGAGGATAGTAGGAACTTCTATATAGTCATTACACAGCTTCAACAGAATGGGAAAATCAGATAAAACACACACCATGCAAATAAATATAGAAATAGAAATTGTGACCTGATTTAGATTAGGGGAAGAAGGGTTTGGGGAAATCTGTGAGAACCAAATCTTAGAGCAGGAGTAGAGCGTTTCAGTTTGCAGAAACAGTTATGTGCAAAGATTAAGGTGAGAAAGATATTAGTAGAGTTGGAAGCCTTAAAGGTAAATGGGAAAAAATGATCAAGGGACAGATAATGGTGCCCCTTGAAGTCATGCAAAAGATTTTGGTTTTCATCCTATGAGCATTTTAGAAGGATCAATCTGCTTTTCTTGTGGAAAAAGGAATGGCAGGGGGAAGAGGGAAAGCCAGGGTGGAAATGAGAAGTCTAATCAGGAGGCCACTGCAGTGGTAATAGGCAGGAGTGAACTTGAACTGGGTTGATGGTAATAAAAATAGAAAAAGTAGATAGATTAAGGGTAGATTTTGACTACAGACATAGAATTTGTTAATGAAAAGAATGAAAGATTTATTGAAAACAATGGTATCTATTCTGTTGCTTGATGAAGCTAAGATTTTTTCAGGGGACATTAGATTGTCATTCACGTGCATCCCACAAATTTGTGTCTGTTTTGTGCATGTTTTAAAAAAGATATGAAAACTTTAAACTGTAAAACAATTGATCACTGATCACTTTTAACTCTTTCCCTCTTAGCATACCCTTGTGCAAACTTCCATTTACCCTTTGTTGCACAGGGCCATTAAAAAAAACTTGTCAGTGGGGCTAAATATGCTGTTGCTGAGGACCATATATAACAAGAAAATTGACAGCAGACCCTGCATGATCAGGTTTTTTCTATTCTCTAATCAATACTTTTGAAAATCATATATCTATTTTCAGTTTTGCTTCCTTTATTTCATTTTCCAATTTCTTTTGCACATTATTCCCTTTCAATACTTTTTTTTCTGGTCTACTTTTTATACTTGCATCTTCCATAGTATCGCATTACCTCCATTTTGTTGGTTTATGTTTCACTTTCTCTGTCAAAGTCTTTAATAATTATTGTTAAAGTATATGTGCCTAAGATAAAAAAAAATGATAATGGTAGAAAAGTGTGTAAAGTAAAAAGTAGAAAAGTACATTTTTTTGCAATATATTCTTCCCAGAGCCAGTCATATACTCTCTGTGTCTACACAAATTCCATATTATAAATGTAGTTTTTCAACTTTTCACATAAAATATCATTGTTCCATGTATATATGTAACAATGTACCTCATAAAATTACTGCATACCATTCTACTAATTAGTACTCTATGACCCCTTTTTTTGGGGGGAGGGGGAGGACACGTGCACACATTCAACACATACATTTAAAAAGTATATAAAGGTAAGCACCAAATTGTTGAATTTGGTCAATTCTGGGAGCTAATAATTGGGGAGGAGATTTTTTTAAAACTCATGCACTCTCGATCTTCGGATTTTTTTGGTAATGAATAATAAATATTAACTGTTACTAGAGCTTTATAGTCAACAAAGCGGTTTTGCATCCTTCACTTCATTTTATTTTCATGTATTTGTGGAATACCCATGAAACAGATCACTCACATGAGTGAGGAACTGAAAGTTAAAGAGGTTACATTACTAGTCCAAGGTCATGTGGTCAGCAAAGGCAGAACTGAAGCTCAGGGGCTTATCCTCTCTGATCATGTGGTCCAAAGTGTCCACTTAGTAGTTTTTAATACAGATTTTTCCCTTTTTAGCAAATTTGTTCTTGTAAGTAGAGAAGATAAAGATGACCCCAATATTTTTCATCTCCTTCAGAAACTTTGGCAACTGTTGATACCTAGAACTACTTTGAATAACCGTAGTGAGATCAAGACAAGCACAGTTATCTCATGGTGGAAACATGTCACCACTGTTTGATAGAACACACTAGTCCTCCGAGCCTAGCCCCAAACAGGCCATATCATGGGCTCAAGAAACATTTCTGAACTCAGTGTATATTTATTCGCTAGTTCTCTAAATAAATCTTCATAAACACCCTAGCTTTATGTTTCCCTGAAGGCTTAATCTTGGAAGAGTTTCAGACACAGCATCTGCTATTAATATTTATTGAAAAATGACCATATTGTTCTAAGAGATGATTCTACAGTGTATTGACCACTGGCAAGATGATGCAGTTTACAGAACATAAGAGTAGGCATGGCCTCCTTGCTCCATCCAAAACCACGGACAGAAATATAATGGTCTATGAACTAATTAAAGAAGCAAGTCCTGAGGGAAGCATCCAGAAATCAAATTAACCACATACACAAGTGTCTCTAGCTGATAAACATCTTGGAACTCATAAGTTTCACAACATCTTGTATCTTATCTACCAGGTGGCCTATTGTGAATAACTCTTCCAAAGACAAGAGATGGAGAAATGCTCCCTTGTCTGAGTCAGCCCCAGCAGCAACCACCACTGCCTGCTCTGTCAGCAACAAACTCCCACTGAGGGCTTGCTGTTTGTCAAACACTGGGCCTGACTTGAATGCTAAATCTTTACTTAATCTTATTTTGTCTTTTTCTCTTTATTACCTACTTATGAAATATCTTTTGTGAAAGCAATGTAAGGACTGTGGAATTGATTATATAAAATTGTGAGATATCAAAAATAGAGATTATATGAAACATTTGTGTACAGTTTAAAAAATAACGACAAAGCAAACATTTAGGCAATCACCACAGAGAGGAAAGAAATAGTACAATTGCATAATCCCCCACAACTTCCGCCTCTTCACAATCTCAGCTCTCTCCACCTGGAAGTGGTGTTTGGGAGGTGGGGGGGTGATCATTTCCTCATTTTTGTTTATAGCTTTACCACCTATGTGTACATTCGTAAACTATTAATTTTTAGTTTTTTCTGTTTTTGAACTTTTTATAAGTGAAATCCTCTAAGAAGTGTTTTATTATTTTTTTAATTTGTCTATTTTGTTTGTTTGTCTCCTTGTTTGGACAATTCATCTACATCGTGTCTAGAACATCTTATTTATTTTGATTGCTATGTAGTATTCCACTGCATGAATATACCATCTATAACAATCTAGTTGTCCATTTAACCACTGATGGACATTTGGGTTACTCCCAGTTTCTGACTCTTATGAGCAATGCTGGAGAGAACATTAATGTACTTGTACTCTGTTATACCTGGGCAAGTGTTTCTTCGAGGTGTGTTCCTAGGACTACATGATAACACAAGGACATGTACATATTCTAGTTTGCTAGATAATGCTGAACGCTTGCTATAAGAGTTGTACCCATTTACACTGCTGCGAGAGTTACGGGTATAAGTGCTTCTTATCTCCGTAACACTTAGTATTTCTAATTATTTACTTTTTGTCACTCTGGAGAATATGTAGCATTTCTCATTGTGGTTTTAAATAGCATTTCTTTAACCATTAAAGTCTTTTGGAAGCTTTTCATATGTTTACTAGCCATTTAGATATCCTCTGTTATGAAATGCCTATTCAAGACTTTTGCGCATTTTTTAATGGTTAAGTTATCTGTCTATTTCCTATTGAGTTATAAGATTTCATTACTATTTTATTCACTTAAACTAGCAAATATTTATTGACTGCTTGCTATGTTCTGGGCGTATTTCAGATATTTGGGCTGCATCAGTGAACCAATAGCAAAGACCTGACCTTGTAAGCTTACATGCTGAGGGGAAAAAGAGATAATAGACAGTAAGCATTATAAAGAAGTAAATACTTGGGTATGTAAGGATGAAAAGAATACTAAATTAAAAAGTGAGAACACTTTGGGAGGCAATAGAAATGCCAGGAGTTGAAGAACTGTTGTCCTCATTGAGATATAACCTTTGAACAGAGACATGAAGAAGTGGCCTGAGTAGTGAGCTAGGGGACAAAATTAGGCTATGAGGTCAGAGAAGTAAGAGGGTAGGGGACAGATCATATAAGTCCTTTGGGTCATTGTAAGGTCTTTGGTTTTTACTCTGAATTAACTCAATAACCACCTTGTACATTCCCTACAACACCTAAATTATCTGATGACTGAGTCAGACCATTGGACACTTCGAGATAATCAATAGAAAGGAAGAAGATACTGATTTAAAAAAGAGAAAGTGATGCTCCCTTTTAGACAATAGGTGTCCTGGAATTAAGAAAATGATGCTTAAGACCTAATGAACTATGTTATTGTGGAATTAAAGTCGGTTGAGAAATATATGTTAATATATACATGTGTATTTGGGTGTGTACTTGAGTTCTCTTATGGCACTTGGCATACATTTTTGTTTTGATAGGAGAAATACAGTTTTTAAAGTGAAGCTATTGCTGATTTGCTGAATTTCACAATTATGGGATTGTAACTGGCTGACTTTTCAGAAGTGTGAGGTTATCATTGACTGGTTGGCTCTCAGCATCACAGTTACTGGAGCAAAGTTGTCTGTGGTCAATTGAGACAGATTTCTCTAGACAGAGACTGTCTGCTCTTGTTCCCCAATATATGCCCAGTGCTTAATATGGTTAACTTATTAAACACATTAGATCCCTTGTCCATCTGTCTCAGTGTGTTTGGGCTGCTATAATAAAATATGGCTTATAAACAATAGAAATTTGTTTCTCACAGTTCTGGAGGCTAGGAAGTCCAAGATCAAGGCCATGGAAGATTCAGTATGTGAGGAGAGTCTGCTTTCTCATCCAGAGATAGCTGTCTTTTCACTGTAACTTTGCATGGCAGAAGGAACGAGAGATCTCTATGCAGCCTCTTTTAAAAGGGCACTAATCCAATTCATGAGGGCTACAGCCTCATGACCTAATTACCTCCCAATGCCCCACCTCCAAACACCATTACTTTTGGGATTAGGTTTCAACATATGAATTTTGAGGGGATACAAATATTCAGTTCATAGTGCTATCATTCAAAGCCTTTAAAATCTACCTGCGCCCCTCTACTCCATTCCACCTGTCTATCCTTATCTTTCAATATTCCCTATTATATTATCTCTTATTTAATCAGGCCTCTGACCATTCTACCACACTTTTTAACAGCATGAAACACATAGGCTCAGATGCACCTCTCTACTCAACTGAATCTCTTTTCTGTTACTATCCCAATGTCTTGTCTGGGATCTGATTTTACCCACTTATAAGCTAATAGTTAATCTACTACTGTATCATGCGAGCTGGCAAAGAGATGAAATTTCTGGGCCAATGATAAAAAACTATATTTATCACAGTAGAGGAAACAACAAAAATATCATTTTTGCATTGGTTCCTCTTGCCCCCAAGGGGACAACTTGGAAGGTTAACATGGATAAATGCACCACCAGTAGATTGTCTTGCTAGAAAGAACACTGAGTTTGGGGCACCACCATTTTATAGGAAGTAGTAATAAAGCCTGCTCTTTATCCAAGGGGAAGCTTAACTTTCTCTCTCAAGCTTGCCGCAAACACAACCCCGAGAAAGGCCTGGGTAAAACGCAGTCAGAGCTTTGCATGCTGGAATACTAGTAAGACGTATAAGAGTGTGAGAGATCCATAGAGGACTGCCTTCTAACACATAATATTTTTCATTTTTTAAGCCTCATCTCAATCATACTTCTTCCTCAATGTATTTCCCAACTATATCAGTCCACAGTAATGTCTTCTTTCTTTGAACTCGTATGACTTGGCCTCTCAAACTCACTGTAGTTCTTGATCATAAATCTTTTTATATCATATTAAAACTATTTGTTTTCTTTTCCCAGAATGATTTTATGGCTTCTGAAAACTTTTTAAAAAGCATTATCTTGCCAATGTAGCATAACAGCAACAAGTAAAACAAGGTGATAAAAGCAAGTGAGAAAGACTAAATATTTTATTGTTTTATTAAGAAGAAAAAAGTTAAAGTATCATGAATATTTCTTGAACTTTTTAGACACAAGGTACATAACCATAGATAATAAATCAACAACCACATTTTTAAACTTTAAAACTGTTTGCCACTATTCATACCAACAGAATTCCACAATCTTTCCAGCCTCATGAGCACATTTATCCCAGCTAGAAGCTGCCTAACTTTCTCTGCAGATGTGCGGTGAAGCTCTCTCCATAAAATAGTTCCTTCATTTTCTTAAACTCTAAACCTTTATTCCAGATCTTTATATTCCTACTATAATTTGAGATTCAACCGTTTATACTTATTAAAAATGATCCTTGGTAAATATGGCTATCAGCAGTGAAAAACAACTAAAAGAGATACTTCTGGTTAAAATCATTGGTTTGAAAGTACGTATTCAACCACAATAAAACAAAGCAAAGAGATCTTTTTTTTTAATGTCATAAAGCAAACAAAGAACAGAAATGGAAAAAGCAACACAATCTTTGAAATTGAAAAGCAGATTTTAAGTGGTAATTGCACTAACAGACCTGAGAAATCTGAATTCTAAGCCAGAACTAGAGATAGATAAGAAGCAATATAAATTGTACCATGGAATCTGTAAAAAAGAGCCCAGGAATTAGCAGTACCAGTTACCTCTGAAAGTGGGGTTGGAAGTGAAGCTAAAATCAGGAAAGTTTGTTTAAGAAATAGTCCTTCAGATCTCTGTCCCCATTCCAAGTATCTGGGCAACTGCAAAAGATATAGTTTTCAAAAAAGATTTCTTAACTGAGAGACACTAGGCTACTTGAAGTTTGAGATACTATATTGAACAAATACGAATTAAGTTAAAATGTACACAGTTTCTTTTAAACTCCTTCCTTCAAGAGATAAATTCCCTCCCTTGACTGTGTGCTAGACTTAGTGACTCACTTCTAATGAATAGAAAAAAAAGTGGAAGTAATGATATGTATCTTCAGAACCTAGGTCATAAAAGGTGTTGCAGCTGTTCTTCTCTGTCTCTGTCTCTGTCTCTGTCTCTGTCTCTGCCTGTCTCTCTCTCTCTCTCTCTCTCTCTCTCTCTCTCTCTCTCTCTCTCTCTCTCTCTCTCTCTCTCTCTCTCTCTCTCTCTCTCTCTCTCTCTCTCTCTCTCTCTCTCTCCCTCTCTCTCTCCCTCTCTCTCTCATGGAATTCAACTGCCAGGTTGTGAGGAAAATCAAGCAGCTGCTGGAGAGGCCCATGTGGAAAGAAACTGAAACCTCCTGATGACAGCCATATGAGTGACCTGTCTTGGAATTAGTCAAGGCTTCAAGTGGACGCAGCCTCTACTGACATCCTGATTGTAGCCTTGGGAGAAATCCTGAATCATAACACCCAGCTAAGCTGTTCCTAAATTCTTGATCTACAGAAACTGTGAGATAATAAATTGTTAAGAGATGGTTTGTTACACAACAAAAGTTAACTGATACACAGCCTTTTGAAATTTACTAATTTATAACTATAAGGTCTATCTTCCCCTCTGATGCTGAGTGACATTACATCTCATTTTCCCTACTTGAGTGTCACAGGCTTTTCTTCTCCTACTGGTCAAGAGACAATTTTGGTGAGAACTGGGATTTGTATATGTCCAGCTTCCGACTGGTGAGCACCCTCTTCTTCCTTCCTACATTACAGTTATCAGCAGCATCAAAATTTTATTATAAATTTAAGTCAGTTTTTCTCCTCCCCATAGAAATAGCTAAGCAACAATGCAACATCAGAAAGCTCAGGAGAGACTTTTTTAAGAAGATAAATTGATAGAAAACTTAATTTATTTGAAAATATTGAGAGGAGACTTATGCAAGTGGGGGAAGAGTATGGGGATTAGTGATAAAAATAAAGCTACAAAAAATGTAAAAATCTGTTCTACTATTAACTCTAGAGAAAACCAAAAGTTGTGGAGGAAAGGAAATCTACTCTTACTTGTTATATGGTCCAGTGGTCAATAGTGTTTACACAGTCATTGTAGTGTAACCACTATTGATCTAACTCCAATTACAATGTACCAGGAAAAAAGAGGATCAAGAAGTTTGCCTATGTATATGGTTAGATTAGAGGCCGTGTGTGAGAAAGTCTTGTTTCTCATGTGAAAATTTAAAAAGTCATGTCTCAAAGTAAAAAAATCAGGAAAGAGCTCTATAAGCATACTATGTTTGGTAATGCAAGAAATGCCAACAACAACAAAAAAAGTGGTTACAAGAGCAGAAAGGAGATGCTGGTGTGAAGCAGGAAGTGGTAGAAGGCGGAAGTGGAGGTCACAGAGAGGAGCTAGGCAGATTACTTACACTGACTCTAAATTATTGTCATGAATACATTTTAAAAAAGTAAATTAAAAAGAAAAGAGAAACAATAACTAAAATAATCACTAAAATGTATGAAGAGAATCTGTAAATGTAATAAATGTTACTAATTGGTGCTTTATATCTTTTGCAATGTCAAAAATTCTCTGAGGTTCCAAAATATGGTCCTTAACATTAACTTCCACTTAAGATCTTCCAGGGTTTTTTGAACTTATTTAAAACAATCCTATGACAACAGCTGTAATAATTTGCTCTCTGAGAAGAATCTTTTGGTGTTGAGAAGGAAAAATATCTCTAGTGATCACTTTAATCTGTTTTGTTGACTATTTTGTTTTCTCTACTGATTTAAAAGTATAAAAAACAGTATTCTAGTTATTTAATAGATTTGCTTCATTTTAGCCTTCCTTTCTCTTTGTAATGTCACCTAAAAAATTTTAAAATGGGATCCAACTTGATTTAATAAATTTTTATCAAGCATGTATTACATGATCATAGTCTAATGTGTTTCAGAGAGTAGACTTGTAATCAAATAATTATAATGCAGTTGAATTTGTGTGATGATTAATGTGTGTAAACATCAGAGAAATAGTCTAGTGATAAGTTTCCTGGGAGCTGCCTCAGATATTTATGGAATGAGGCAAGATACAACTAAAAAGTGGGGTAGAGGTGATATGAGAAGGCTTTAGAGAATGTGAGCCCTGAAGAGGTTTTTGGAAGAACTGTTTACCAGGTAGATGAGAAGGGGAGGGGCATTGCAAGAAGAAGGAGCAGCTTGTGAAAAGGTACAAAGGCACCAACAGCATTGTGTATTGAGGAATTGAATTACTTAAGCATTGCTCTGAGTGCAAGGACTGGAGAGGACGATAGAGGGCTGGTCACATAGGGCTTCAGTTGTCATCATAGGGGACTTACACCTCACCCAGTCTATAATGGAGAGGCGGTAAAGAAATTGGTGATACCGTTAGATATAAATGGATCATCCTGGTGGAGGAATTTTTTTTTACCTGATGTTATGAAAATTATATAAACAGAGAAAGATAAATAGTATGATGAAGTACCATAGACATAGATTTAACAATTTTTAATATTACAAAGAGTTTATTATGAGATGTTTCAAGAATAAACAAAAGTAGAGAAAGTAATATAATGAAGTCTCATGTACCCATAAGTCAGTTTCAACAATTATCAACTCATTACCAACATTTTCTATGCTCCAACACACTCCCATCATTCACAGATTATTTTGAGGCACATCCAAATGTCATATAATTTTGATGCAGAACAGTGCAAATTTCCCCATGGTGTGGAGAGACCAAGCCCTGTACTTAGAGAGGAAGAGAGTCCTTTAGAGGTGAGTGTAGAAAGAATTCAACACACATGCCAAAGTTAGAGTCAAAAAGAAAATTTATTAGAAGAGAGGTAACACTCCACAGACAGAATGTGGTCTCCCCTCAGAGGCAGCGAGTGAGAGGGTCCAAGAAAGATGTGGAAAGACAGTGAGTAGGGGCTGACATAGAGACAACAGAGAGACAAGGACAGTGAGAGGGACAGAATAAAGGCACTGAGAGGGACAGTGAGACAATAGAGAGGGGGCAGGCAGGAGAAGGACCCTGAGTATTCGGGGAATTCAGTTTATATATCATTCTTTAGAACCTGTGAGTTATAGTTTAAAAGACTTTGTTAACCCATTTCCTTTGATATGGACTCACAGTGAGAAAGGAAAACATTATGTAGCATGAAAAGGTAAGAATATGTAGAGTGAAAGGCCATCAGGCAGTTCCCAGCCTTTAATCCATAGGTTCCCCATGGGTTTAGCCATAGGGAATGAGCCTGTTGGTGCCTGGTTCCCCTTCACAGGTGTGGAGAATGGGCTGTTTGCAATCCCAGCAGAAACCTTCCTTTGTTCCTAAGGTGTCCTCCTGGCCTGGCCACAGGGTTGATCAGCACATTGCAGTCTCTGATTGTGGCTTGATTAACATTTTAATTCTCTTGCTTCCTCTCTACATTAATTTTGTCTGTAAATATTAAGTACATATCTCAAAAGAAAAGGGTACTGTAAAAAAAAAAAAAACAGAACGAGTACAAATTGGCAGTTACAAAATAGTCACAGGAATGTAAAGTGCAGCATAAGGAATATAGTCGATAATATTATAATAACTATGTATGGTGCCAGGTGAGTACTAGACTTCTTGGGAGATCAGTTCATAAGTAATATAAATGTCTAACCACTAAGCCGTACACCTAAAACAAATATAATATTGAATGTAATGTAATGTAAAACTAAATCTAAAAATAAATTTTTTTAAAAACTTACCAGAAGCTACTCATTGTTGTTGTTCTATAGATGTCCTTGCTTTTTTAAAGAAATATTAAAATAGTGTGTTGTATTTATTACAGAATATATATCTGTTAAAGATATTAAGTTAGAAAATTTTTTAAAAAAACAACATAGAATGTACAACACCAAGAGTGAATTATAATGTAAACTATAGACTCTGATTGATTATGATATGTCAATGCAGGTTTATCAGTTGTAACAAATGTACCATTCTGGTGGGAGCTATCGATGATAGGGGAGGCTATGAATACATGAGGGCAGGGGTATATGGGAAAGCTTTGTGACTTGCAATAAAGTCTTAATTAAAATAACAAAACAAAAGAAACTAACAGAAACCTCACAATACAATCACCACATCTATGAAATAACAACTTGTTAATATCAATAGAGTCAGTACCTGAATTCTCACATACCTCATAAAGGTATTACTTATTAGAACTGGGATTCAAATAAGGTCCATATACTACAAAAATGCTCTTAAATATCTTTTTAATTAATTCTTATTGTTTATTTAAAATTTTATTATTATTATTTAAAATTTTTTTAATTGTGGTAAAGTACACATAACATAAAATGTACCATCCGAATCCTTTTTAGGTGTAGAATTCAGTAGTATAAAGTCTTTTACATTGTTATGAGACCATTACCATCATCCATCTCCAGAATTCTCTTTATATTGCAAAACCGAAACTCCATACCCATTAAACAATAACTCTCATTCCCTCTCCCCTCAGTCCCTGACTACCATCATTCTGCTTTCTGTCTCTATGCACTTGACTACTCTAGGTATCTCATTTAAGTGGAATCATACAATATTTGTCTTTTTGTGACTGGCTTATTAAGCTTGGCATAATGTCTTTAAGGATCATCTATGTCGTAGCATATGACAGAATTTCCTTCCCTTTTAAGGCTGAATAATATTCCATTATAAGTATATACCACATTTTGTTTATTCATTCATCCTCTGATGGACATTTGGGTTATTTCTATTGTGAATAATGCTGCTCTGAACATGAGTATACAAATGTGTCTTTGAAATCCTGCTCATAATATTTTTGTGTGTATACTCAGAAGTGGAATTGCTGAATCATACAGTATTTTATTTTTAACTTTTTGAAGAATTACCAAACTGTACATTATAATATAAATGTCATTGAACCATTTTACATTCCCATCAACAATGCACAAGTGTTCCAATTTCTCTACATCCTTGCTCATACTTGTTATTTTCTGTTGTTGTTGTTGTCATTTATAATAGCCATCCTAATGGATGTGAGATGGTATCTCATTGTGGTTTTTATTTGCCTTTCCCTAATGATTAGTGATGCCAAGTATTTTTTTCATGTACTTATTGACAATTTGTATATTCTTTATGTATTCTGGATATTAACTCCTTATCAGATATATGATTTGCAAATATATTCTCCTATTCTATAGATTGCTTTTACACTCTGTTAATTTTGTCTTTTGACACATACATTTTTAATTTTGATGTAATAAAATTTATTGCCTATACTATTGTTGCCTGTACTTGTGATATCATATCTGGATTTTTAAGAAGCTATATATACATCATAAATTCATTCTGATAGTTTCCAATTAAAACCTGGACTACAAAGTTTTTTAAATTAAATTTAAATTTATTGAACATGTATTTTGATCTCCTTTTTCTTATGCCAAAAATTCCAAGTCTTAACACCCCCAACTTGATTAGTACTTTTCTTTACACCATGATACACATCTAAAATAATGACTTCAACAGTACTATAAACAATTTGATTACTGGGAGAAATTTCAGAAGTTTCAGATTTTTTTATTTTGGATTCTTGGCTGTTCCTTTTTGTCCTTAAGGTATATTCCTCTAAAGTTATAGAATCAAATTACTGTGTTTAAAATAACTTGAATTAGTTCTTCTCTATATTTTATACCACTAACTCAATATGCAGTTAGGTTTATTTATTTAGTTTTGCTTTTATCTGTGAAGAATTGCTTTAATTTGAAATGTTTAATTATTGTGTAAAGTGATTGCATGGCTACAAAGTTAAATTATCCAAGCAAGATGTATTTTGAGAAGACTAGCTTTTATCCTTGTTGCTTCCACACTGATCTCTTCCTCACATGGTAACCTTTAAAAAATGTTTTTGGTTAAGTCTTCCATTAAAAGGAAAATATATATATATATATATGTATACATATATATTTGTATATGTATATAAATATATATGTATGTATATGTATTTATTTGTAACCCATCTCTCTTAGGTAAATGTTAGTTTACTATGCACCCTTTTCTCTACTTTTCTTTTCTTTTTTTTTTTTTACTTAACAACATATCCTAGACAACATATCATCATGCTATATAATAAATATTATTTATTTCTTTTTTTATAGTAGTATAGTACTCCATAATGTGGATATGCCATAATTTATTCAATCAGTCCTCTGTTGATAGACATTTCACTGTTTTTGTTCTTTAGTTAATACAAATAAATGGTTTAGTGCATATGCCTACACTTAATATTTTGCCATATTTGATTATTATTTTTTTGTGAATTAGTTTTAAAATAAGTATAGATATCATTTTCCAAAACTATTTAATATATATCTGTAAGAATGATAACATCATAAATAACCACAATTCCATTATCACACATAATTAACAAAATGGTAGTTGATTTTTAGAATGAGGAAGAAGAGAAAGCCATTGCTGGTGGTGGTAAAGATAAAAACTAAGGCAGTGGCGGAGTGTAGGGAGAAAACAGAGAATTGATTCAAGGGACATTCAGGGAAGGAGGTGTTAATCAGCGAGATTTGGTTATATGATAAACACTCTATTGTGGTTCTTTTAAGATATGCTCACTCTAACCATGAGGATAAATAAAATCTCTTTTGATCATGTACCCACTTTCATTATTTCTATAGTCCATATGTTTTTTTCATTTCAAAGCATATGCATTGAAGAAAATGAGCCCTTTAAGGAAACAAAGGACAGGTAAAATAAAAATCATTTACTCTATTTGTCATGGAAACTCTGGCCACTCCAGGAAATTAAGAGGCAGACCAAATATGCAGTAAAGTTATGCTCTCCAGCCTAATCCCCCCCTTCTTGAGCAAAGCAAATTACGTGGTTCTGTGCATGATCAGTCAAGACATCCTATATATCCTCATGACCAAAGGAGTCTGTAATTTCAAGAACATTTTCCATGGGCTTTATATCGGTATTTTAGAGAACGCTGTCCTAAAAGCTTGGCATTAACAATAGAAGGCCAAATGAATAATATAAAATGACAAACAATCTTCTAAGATGGGCCAATTAGATCTATAGGTTATTATCTCATTTTTTCATTCATTTTGTATATTTGTCACTCAAAAAATACTATCTAGTATTGACTGAGTATCAAGGACCATGCCAGATTCTGGGAATACAAAGAGAAATAAGATATGTTCTTTGCTAAAGAGTAACTCATAGAGAAATTGGGAAGAAAGACATATAAGAAAATACTCAGCTTATTTAAGGTAGAGATACGTGAAAGGTACTAAAGACACCAGAGATTAGGAGGCAACTCGCTCGGTTCAGAGGCGGAGTGTGGTGATGGTTGTTGCTAGGTTAGTCTTCACTGAGTAAGTGACATATGCAGGAAGTTGATGACTTTGACTTCTCTTGATGGATAAAAAGTATAGTATGTTCTAGAAGCTATATCCTATAGACAAGAAAACCTCTGAGAGATTTGCAGTGTGGCAGTACCACTATCTAATTTGTATTTTCTAGAGAACACTCGATTCCAATGTGGAGAGTGAAATGACATGGAAACTAGAGGTGGGAAACCAGTTAGAAAGCAGCTTAAAGAGTACAGATGAGTCCCTGAAATAGGGGGAGAGAAAAATCAATAGGAGTTTAAGATGTAGAATTAAAAGCACTTAGTGACAAATTAGATATAAGTCGTAATAAGGAGGAAGGAGTGAAAAATGAATGAGGCTTTTAGTTTTGACAATGGAGTCATTAACCAGAAAACAAAGTATTGGAGGAAAAGAGATTTAGCAGCAGATGAGAGAAAATAATGAGTTGAGTTTTGGACACACTAAATATGTGCTTCTGGGACATCTAGGTGGAGTGAGTAGTAGAGAATAGGAGCAGATGGGTGAAGAGAGCAGAAAAGAGAGGTTTTCTGTGTAAGGGTTACAGTGCCCAGGTAGAATGTTTACCTCGAGAAAAGTGCCAACTACAGAACCTGTGTGTATCAAAATATTTGAAAAGAAGAGGAACTGAAGGAATGAAGGGGTTTTAGAATTAACAGCCAAGTGAAATACAGGAGAAGAATCAGGATGGAGAAATCTAGGGTAAACATTTTAACATAGGATCGTCCAATTTCAATGTTAGCACCGTGTCGTAGTCAGTTCAGGCTACTATCACAAAAGTAGTTACCAGAGGGGAGGGGGGCAGGGAGGAGGTAGATGGGGTAAAAGGGGTCAGATATATTGTGACAGAAAGAAATCTAACTATTGGCGGTGAACACACCATGTAATATATATATGCCTTACTGTTGAATTGTACACCTGAAACTTATTGGATTTTGTTAACCAATGGCACCATAATAAAAATTAATAAATTAAAAAAAAAAAGTCCATAGACTTTTTGGCTTAAAATTTTTATTTCTTACAGTTCTTGAGGCTAGAAAGGCCGAGACCAAGGTGCTAGCAGATTTGTTGTCTGGTTTGCAGATGGCTGTCCTATTGTGTCCTCACAGGGAACAAAGAGGGGAGAAGATCTTATGTCTCTTTCTCTTCTTCTAAGAATATCAATGCCATTATGAGAGCCTAACCCCTATGAGCTAATCTAACCCTAATTACTTACCAAAGGTTTCACCTCTAAATGCTATCACATTGGGGATCAGGGTTTCAGAAATGTGGTGGTAGACTTTCAGTCCATAGAACATTCTATCTGCTACATCATGTTTTCTTAAAGTTCGCCAGTGAAAGCATGAGGGATGCACTGGCACTGGTGGCCTGTTAGGGAAGCAGTGTTAAGAGCAGGTTTTTTTTTTCCTAGAATGATAGAGACTTCATCATACTTTTAGGCTTACTAGAATGAGCTAAGCGGAAGGAAAGAGGGGATAAGTGATGAAGTCAGGTACCTGAGGAGGTAGTGGGTGCTAGCGCATGCTGTGTCTATATAAGAATAAGCAATTCCATAGACTACAAATTATTTATTCAATTTGCTCTTCTTTGGGGTCTTCCTCAGAACATCATTATCAATTTTCCTGGTCTTAGTAATCTCATTCATTAAAAAAAGTAGCATACTTTAGATAATCTCCAAGACCAATTTTGGCCCTAAACTCTCATCTTTAGAGTTTTTTTCTATAAAGTCTACCATTCCAGAACTGGAAAAAATCTTATGAGTTACTACATGGTCTGTCTCCCTGCCTCTGAGCCAAATTTTCCATGAATATTTCTATCTCTAAAAGGCAACTACCAGGCCTATCACTGAGAATTAATTCAACTATGTTCAACTACATTTAACTTTATAGAGTACAAATCTCTACCGAGACAGCTGGCCCCATCCACACATAGAAATATCATCTTAATCAACTGTTGGACCTGGAGAAGTTGAATTCTTGGCAAAAAAGAATTGCCCTTGGGCTGTCTAAACTTGAGTGACTAGTTTTAGGGCTCCTTTTCCCCCAGTTCATTCATTTTGATTTGACATCCTCATGAGGGACTCTACCCAGCAGGTGTTCAGAAAAGTTTAAAAGGGCAATTTTTTGCCTCTCGAGAGAGTTGAAGGGTATATTGCTTAGACCTGGTGCTCTTCCAGACTGTCTGAAACATCTTGGGCAGCCAGAAGACAGCTACAGGTCACAATTTTTAAGGACTATTGACAATGGGGTGGGGATTTTCCTCTTTCTGTTGATTTTTAAGTATTCTTGCAGAAGTAAAAATTGTGTCTGTGGTCACTTTTATTTATTGGCTCCAGCTTTTGTGCTGCTTTTCCTGGAGTGTTTCTTAAAACATTGGCATTTGTCAGCTTTCCACAGGATTCTGCACAAACACTTGAAAAATCCTTCCCAAAGGGAGCAACACCATTTTTTTTTTTTTAACCACTGTTGGAAATCTCCTTACAAGTCTTTGCAGTCCATTATGTGGCTTTCCATGGTTTTCTTCAGGGATCATTCCTATTTGAACAGTTTCAGAATTTCAGTTGCACCTGGGGCAATCCATTCACTGCATGGAAAAGCTTCCTGAAAGAGTCTGCAACCAAATTTGGGGTGTTTCCTGCTTTGGGGTGTGAGAGCTGACATTATGAGCAGTGGCATACGGCAGAAGGTTTCTTCATTGAGCCTATGCCCGCCTCCATCTCCCATAGACCTTGAATCTTGCTTTGCAAGGGAGATTGAGCTAACATCGAGGTCTTCCTTAACACCTTCCTTAACATCCTCGTCTATGGTCACCCTCACCTTCTCAGGAAGGTTAGTTCAGAACAAAATCTTTCTTTTAGGGTCCAAATCCCGCCCTATTCCACCTTCTCTATTTTCAAACGCCTGCATTCTTAAAAAGTAAAAAGAGTAAACAGCCTAACTTTGCAGTAAGAATCCTATGTCTCTTTTCATTTAAAGTCAGTTTCTAAGAATCATCTCTGCACAATAATCTCACCTCCTGTTGATTCTTCAATCCACTGCAATGAGGCTGTGGCTTCCATTTAGCTCTGAAATTGCTCTGAGGCAAAGACTTTCTCCTTATCTTCCAGCATCCCTTTCTGGCCTAACTTCTTTGGCTTTCCGAGGGCATCTAATACCTCTGACCATTCTATTCTCTTTGAAATTCACTTGGTATCAGTGTAACAAGTTTCTCCCATCTACATTGCTAACGAAAATTCTGCCTCACTTGTGCTATTCTTTCCTCGCTGCCTTTTGAGATTCTACCTTTGCTCTTTACATTTTCTCAACTCTGCTCTCCCTAGACGTTGCTATGACATCCACTGCTTACACTGTTACCCATATACCGATGACTCCAAAGTCCATCTTCAGTTCTGACCTCTCTTCTGAGCTCCTAGTGTTGTTTAGATGTTTCAATGACACCTTAAACTCAAAATATAAAATATTTATTAGCTTCTTTCCGAATCTGGCTCTGCCTCCTATGGTCCTTCGTTCAGCCTCCCAAACTAGACACTCAGAAGCCCTTGCCAATACCCTTTTCTCACCATTTCCATACCTTTTTATTATTATTATTATTAAAAATTATTGGGGTGACATTGTTTAATAAAATCAAATAAATTTCAAATGTGCAAGCTCCACATCTTTACGTATATAAATCACTGACAAATTTAGCTCCTTAGTAGTTTCATTTGCAACACCCCACACACTATTACCAACTTAATGAGTCAGATTGTTGTGAAAATTAAGTGACATACCACATAATTAATGAGCCTAGCACTTGATAAAAATCTTAATTGAATCTAAACTTGAGACAGTGGCATTTCCAGGTGTTTGTATGCTTTGGCATGTACAGACCATAAGCATTTCCTCTTTTAAGTCATTAAAATCAGTGTGATTCACGCACTACACTGAAGTAGCAAGTCACTAAATAGAGTCTACTGGCTTGAAAGATTTAAGCCACTGGGAGGCTCCAGAAATCAGAGGATTGTTCTGACTTGTAAATCCAAGTTTTATTTTGTGGAGCTATTCAACCATGTGAAAAATGTAATAATAAACAGTTTGTTCTCTTTGGTATTCTCCAATATGCTGCAAATTATCTATCACTTAGTTATCATGCAATGAACTTTGTTGCATAACTATAACAGAAATCCAAGTCTACTCTCAAAGAATATAGTAAATTTATTGGCTCATATAACAGGCAAGCTTTCCTTCTCTTCAGCCCAGTCATCCTTGTCATCCTCCCTATGTCTATAGCAATGATTGTGGTCTGGGAAATGCCATGTCCTGACTGGCTTATATTTGGCTGGAAAAAAGGGTGGTTTTAAACTGAGAATGAGACACTGTGACCAGAAAATGGTCATTGTATCCAGAGGCAGAATTTATAGGCAGCCAACAAATGTCTACTACATGAAGCATAAATAAAATAAAGGAAATGGAAGAGGGAATAAAGGAGGAAGTAAAGGAATTGCAGGAAGATACTTGATCCTCCATAAACAGGGAAAAGAGAGAACTTTCCACTTTTTCATAATAGTTCATTGCAACTGCTAAAGAGCAGGCTTCTGATTACTAATTGATTAAATGGAGAGATTTGAGAAGACAATGAACAAGTGCACACGCTACTGAGAGAAGTATTCCTGATTCCTGGTAACTTTAAATAAATAATAAGCAGCCCTCCTCAGTAAACAGCTTGGGCAACAATCTGGTGATGTCACTTGAAAGCACTAATCTATCTCTCTGCCCCAAACCTCTCTTCCCTTTGGATTTTCCAAGATAATAAAAATCTCTGAATTGATCAAAGTGATAGATTCCTTCAGGTCTTAGTGTGGAACTGGTTTGAAGGTCTTTCCATTGATGCTTCAGCTGTCCTCATGACCCTATTTGGTCCTAAATACCTACCTCAATGTCCTTTTGACAAGAAAGCAAGGTAGGTAGGTAGGGAACAAACAATTTCCCCATAGTCTCTTAATGTCTAAAAATTTCAGTGGTTATTGATGTCATTTAAACTCATATATATCATTTTAGATATTTATCATATCCTTTTCTCTCATTTTACAGAGAGATGGGGAGAAAGAGAGAGAGGGAGAGAGAAGGAATGAGAGAGAGAAAGAGAGATTATAACCCTTAGAGAAATAGATATTATATCTTACCCAGGATCAGCCGAAGCACTGTTTAAACAGAACTAGGACTGTATCTTCAGGGTCCTGAGTCCTAGTTGAGGTCTCTCACTACCATATCACATATACCAGTTTTATCTGATGGTGCCACACTAATTGTAACTTTAATTTTAGTTCTTTGAAGAATCCAGTAGATTCTGGACTGCCATATAGGATGTCCTTGTATGCCAGTGGTCTGGTTTATTTAATCCAGTACATTTTGAATTTTAAATATGTTCTGGTTTTTATGGGATAAAAATGTTAGTAAAAAGTCTAACTAAATAAGCTTTATATTCTCAAAGAACATTATTTACTTTTTATTTTAGTGATTTCTTAGCTTTGCCATCAGAAATATTTCATGAGGAAAGGAAATAATCTAATGCAAATTAAATGAATTAAAATTAAATGCTACTTCTAAATGTTTCAGAATTAGTATCCAAATAAATAGCTTGCCTTGATTATAAATCAAGAGTAGCTTCAGGAGGCTGAGCTATAAGTTGAGCCAATATTGAGAAAAATCACACCCATTGTGTTTAAAAAAAGTGGAAAATTGCTACAAATGGAACTGCTTCTATAGAGAATGCAATGTACAGTATCTACAACTAGAAATAGTGAACTCTATGTTGTATGATTTCATTCATTTTTCCAATGAGAAGAGATAAATATACCAACTGTATAGATGACATGGTGTTTTATTTCTGTTACTATAAATAAGTGAAATGAATAGACCTCTTAGGCTGGACTATGTAATATGTGCAATTCATGCTTGCTATCTTATAAGGAGTTATTTTTAATAGAAATTTTGACATGAGATTGAAAATGTGTGATTTATAAGCAAAAGGGGTGGGAGCTTTGTATCCTAGTACCTTGTATTTCAAATTTCTGGCTGATTTATAAGCTTTTTAAAGCTCATGCTATTAAGCAAGTTGAAATTTCAATGGCTATATGTTTAGCTAAACTAACTCCTCAACTAGCTAGCCAGTGGAATTTTCTTCACTTTTTCCATCTGTGTTTTTTCTCATCGTGCTTTTTCAGAAATGTTATTCCTATTTCTGTCACACTGTCACCTTTTAGTCTGTCTTGCAAGAATGTAACATCAGCAGCCAAATGAACCTAGGAAAGAAAAAAAAAATACAGGCCAGTGTCATTCAGGTTAAAAAAAAAAAAAACTCGCTACATTTTTCTGTCTCTTTTTTCAGCTTTATTTATCTCATAAAGTGCTGACTTTTCTTATGGAATAATAAAAAGAGCTTGTTTTATGGACGAAGAGCCTTTTATTGTGAGACAGTCTGGCTCTTTGTCAGCTCTGCCATACAAGCCTGCAAAGAAAAGGGTGCTCAAGGCCAGGCTCCACTTGGACAACACTGGGGCAAGCCTAGAGATGTGGGCCCATGCCAAGTTTTGCTCACAGGACTGAACTATAGATCCATCTCAAGAAGAACACAAATTCCCAACTCAAAGATAGTCTTGACTAGATTTGCCTTGCAAGCAGCACTTCTAAGGATAAATGAATTCATAAAGAACTTGCCATAAATCATTCTGTCATTAGCTAAATAACATAATCACTTGTCCTAACAACAAACATTTAGCAACCACTTATGGCTTTGAGATGTTTGAAAAAATATCAACTAAATAAATTATGAATATAAAATTAAAGATTGAAATTACAGACATGAATATTTGATACCCATGCCTTCTTTTCCTCTGTAAAGCATATCCCATTTCCCAGACTTTGAAGTAAACCCTAAGGGCTTACTTCTCTATTCATTAAAATGTATTCACATAAGAGCGGCATGATATTGCTGACCTACCCTCAATAGAATACTGTTCAGCTATTTTAAGTCTTTGGGGTGAATAAGATAAATAAGCAAAAGCACCTAATAAAAGCAAATAATAAGTGGGAAAACTTGGGTCTGGTAGGCAATTAATTAATATTTATTGACTCTTATCTGACTCACTACCCTCTCTCACTAAGGTTTCCTTGACCACCCCGCCTGGATTTGTTAAACCATAAACTTTGATTTGCCAAGTTATCTGGCTCGTACATGGTACAAAAAAAAAACATGCTTTGTGATGCCTACCACCCAACAGAAGGATATAGACTGCACTCTGAAATGTAGAAGATAAATTCACCCTCATTTTTTTCCCTATAAGATCTTTTTTTGTCTTTATCAAAATTTAACATAAAATCAATTAAAATAACAAGAAGACCATAATGAAGCTATCTGGATATTTGGGGCCACGTGAGGTCTGATATCTATTTGTCATTCAGCATATATAATCAATTGTTATCCATGAAAGATGGATACTTTTTTCCCCGTTTTTAAGTTGGTTTTATGGTTCATCCCATAAGCTCCCAGAATTCTTCCCTTCCTCTTTCCTGATTTCATGGCCATTAATTGTAGGGCATGCCTTAAAAAATAGTAGGACAGGGAAGATATGTGTAAATAAACATTATTTCTATTGTTTTATTCATTTGGATTACCTGTTGTATTTGTCCCATAATTATCACCAATAATTGAATATTATATGTGTACCTCATCATTGGATAGCTCAACACATGTCTAGCCTTTGGTTACTATCTGGTCCCACTTTTCAAAATAGCTAAGCTTCTGAAAAAATGAGACTTGATTATAACCTCTGTCTAAATGCCCTTGGTGCATCAGTCAGTCTTTGACAGATTGTCTTCTCCCTTCACTTTCCCAAAACAGCTTTATCAAGGTCCTTCCTGATCTTTTGGTCCCTAAATGTGAATATTTTTCGGTATTGTTTTACTTAGTCTCTGCTGTACTTGATCTTGTCAGTCATTTGTTTTTTTCCGAAATACTCCCTTGTTTCTATGACTCCCTTCTTTCCTGGTATTTTTCCTACCTCTGGTTGCTCCTTCTGGGGATCCTTTGCAGTTTTTATATTCTTTGTTTAACTTATTATATTTTTTTGCTTCCTAGGGTTCCACATGTGACTTCTTTTTCTCTTTACTCTACACTCTCTCTAGACATTCTTTGAGAGTTCCAGTGCCTTTTCAGTCCGCCTTTCTCTGTGACTTCCAGACACGTGTAACAACTGCTTAGCGGATATCATCACGTACGTGTGTATTACACAGCTCAGTACCAGCAGCTTCCCACCCGAACTCCTCACTTTGTCTCTCCCAACCCCAAGCGTCCTCCTGCTGGTTTTGCTCATGGGTAATAGAGTCCAACCATTTCTACAAGTTGCTCAGAAACCTGAAAATAATTCTTTACGCTTTTTTTGCAATCTTTTCCCTTTCAGTCAGCTGATAATCTAGTCTTAATTTGTCCTACCTTCTTAAAGTTACTCAAATTGGTCCTTTTCTCTCCACTCCTTGTGTCAGGGCTTTTTCTGTTTATTTGTTTGTTTGTTTGTTTGTTTTCCTTGAGGTTACAATCATTAACTTCCAACTATTCTCCTCCTCCCTCCAGCATTGTCCCCTCAAGTACACTTTCACTTTGTTGACAAAGGAGTGAAATTCCTAAGACACATTTTAAAATATCATTATCCTGTTTGTGAACCAATAATGGGTCCCTGTTGTTTCAATATAAAAATCCGAATTCCAACTTGTCATATGAATCCCCCTTCTTTTTTAAATTATTTAAATCTGTAAAATATTTAAATCTCCTCACGACAATCTCTCTTTCAATCTACATGTCAGTCATACTGAACTGATTCAAGTTCCTTGTTCCTTGAGTGAAATGTTCTTTTTGTGCCTTTGGACATGCTGCTTCTTTTACTTGGAATGTTATTTTCCCCTGCTCCCCTTACCTCTTACCTGGCCTTCACCTAACTCTTATTTACCCTTCAAATGACAGGAAGCCTTCCCTGCCCCCTGTTCCCTCCCAACCCAACCCAGGTGCATTCATAGCCCTTAGTAACACTTCTTTACACATCTGATTTCTGTGCAGAAGATTGTTAAAGGGGAGCAACTGTGACTTGTTCATCTCTCAGTTCAGTGCCTGACTCAGCAGATGCTAATATTGTCTTAGATAAATCAATGAATAATTCAGGTGTGAAAGCCAGATTCCAAAATGGTCCACAACGATCCCCACCTTCTGTTATTCACACCCTCACGTAGTCCCCTCCCACTTTGTACCAGGATTGGCAGCACCTGTTGTAATTAGATCTACAGAGAGGCCTATGTAGTTAGGAGCTTCATGAAGCCTCTGGCCAACTGCCAGCAAGGCACTGAGGCCACTGAGCTAGCTTACAAGTAGATTCTCTAGCCTAAGTCAAATCTTCAGATGCTGTAGCCCTTAACAGCAATTTGACTGTATGTGTATTAAGCCATGAAAAGCTCTGAGCCACAACCACCCAGCTAACCTGCACCCAGATTTCCAATCTTTAGAAACCATGTGAGATCATAAATATTTGTTGTTTTAAGCTGCTATATTCTTGGGTAATTTGTTACCCAGCACTAGACAACTAATGAACCCAGCAAGTATGTGCTTTACCATTTCCAGAGCACCTCTGATAATCCCACAGAGTAAATTGCAGTAGCACAGAGAGGATCGCCCAGCGGGGAGCTCTTCCACAAACTCCGACAGAGGATTCTTGTCTAGAATCAGGGAAAATTCATTTCTGCTTGCATTGTTACAGGTCACACTTGGTGTAATTCCCAAATACATCTTGAAAGCAACCTAACAAAGAGGAGAAAAAATTAATGAAACTTGGCCTAGAACAAGTACCTGTGAATAGGGCACCCAAATACCCTGTTTCGGGTAGTGCAACACAATGGTTAAGCATATGGAGTTTGTGGTCATGAAGTTCAGGATCACGCTTAGCCTTCACAAAACACACAGCCTGGAATTTGAAATTTATTAATGAAAATGTATCGGGTTGTTATGTTGTCATCTTTCAAGTGCCTTAATTCATTTAATTTTTAAATTGACACCAGTATAAAAGATAAATGGAAACAATTACCTTAAATTGTTTCTAAATAGAAGTACTAAAAGATTCATTCATTCATTCGTTCATTCAATAGGTACTCGATGAGCACTGTCTGTCTAACATAGCGCCTGGCACACAGTGGGAGTTCAATAACTATTTGAAAAACAAATTATTGAATGAGCATCCATACTGTGTTTGACATCATGTTTAGGCTCAGAATACAAAAGTTAATAAAATGTAGTTCCTGTTTATAAGAGCTCATAGCTGAAAAGGAGTTATAGGTATTAAACAAATTGGTGTGACAGTACGGTTAAGTCCTACAAGTACAATGTTATGTATTATAGGAAGTAATCCCAGAAATAATTGCAAAGGAAGAAAATTCTACCTTGTTCATGAATATTGAGTGAGAGTTTTTCAGGTGAACAAAGTGAGGCTGAGGGGAGGTGGCGGCGGTGCTGTTCTGGGTAGAACAAATCATGGGCATGAAACGCCATAAGGTTCATAGGAGGTTGGCATTTATCAGCTTGTGGGCAGTGGGGATGCCCAAAGCCATGAGTAAGCTAAAGCCGAATTAAACTTCCGTTTTAGAGGGCTCTCCTTCCCGTCATCATGGAGGATAGATTTTGGGTTGGGGCGGGGGGCAGGTGGGTATGACGTCAAACACAGAGATAGCAATCAAGAGGTTACTGCGAGAGCCTAAGAAAGAAATGATGAGGACTCTTCTCATTTTGTCTTTTATTCAAAAGTCTAATGCTCCCTACACTTTTTCATATAAATTTCAAATAGCCCGGATCCTAAAATTTGGTTGAAGTCTCTGACACCAGCCAGCTTAAAAGGATATAAAATGAATCTCCCAGATTTTAAGTCAAGCAGCAAGAGAAAAAAACCATCATGAAACCTCAGGCTTGGAGAATGATCTGGCTCTCAACCAGTTGGCTGAAACCCATTTTTGCTAATATTGATTCCTCGGACTGGAAAATTCTTTGGCTTTTATTTGTGAGAGAGAGAATTTCTTTCAAATTCTCAATCTAAGCTGCACAAAAATAACATAAAATGGAGCCTGTGCACTTTGAATTCACTCTTAATTCTCAGTGTTTCGGCTTTAGTTCCATGACCCAATACCCAGCAGTAGGAGGCATTATCTAAAGCAATTGGGAAAGACTCATTCCAAGGGAATGACATTGTTTCCTTATCTGGCCGAATTCAGTCTGAGAAGGAGGACTGTTGTTTCTAATGAAGGAAGAGCTCCACCCTTGGCCACAGCACAGCCATAGCTGCTCTGCCAATAAATAAGGCAAAACATTTTCCCTCTTTATATCCAACATGGATGCTTTTTATGGGATTTTAAAATCCATCCTCAACCAGAAAACTGTTATTGGCTACAGCTTTTTGGCTCTGCTGACCCTGGGAAGTGAGCGTCTCTTTTCCCTCGTGGCATTTAAGTGCCCCTGCAGCTCTGAGAATGTGGTCTACGGGCTGGTTTTCCTTTTTGCTCCCGCCTGGGTGTTACTAATCCTGGGATTCTTTCTGAACGGCAGGTCGTGGAGACTCTTCACAGGCTGCTGCGTGAATCCCAGGAAAATCTTCCCCAGAGGCCACAGCTGCCGCTTCTTCTATGTCCTTGGCCAGATCACTCTGAGTTCATTGGTGGCTCCAGTGATGTGGCTCTCTGTGGCTTTACTCAATGGGACTTTTTATGAATGTGCCATGAGCGGGACGAAGAGTTCAAGACTGCTGGGACTGATCTGCGAGGGCAAGCCCAAAGAATGCCGGGAAGAACTTTACAAAGTATCATGTGGCAAAACCAGCATGACACCCGTGGACACCGAAGAACTGAAACTGTCCCTGCAAGCCCAGTCTCAGGTAAAAACGAAAAGACAGGCTCGCCTTTTCCTAGCAGCTTGCAGTATTCTCTCTGTTCTATTTTTAGCCAAGGTTGAGTCTGAATCTTGCTAGAACATTTTGATACATGAAAACTGGAACAGATGCAGTGTTAAGACAATCTCAGGAAAAGCTTTTTAGAGGGTGGATGGCTCAGTAAAATTGATGATTGAATTGTCTTCTCTATTTCTGAAAAAGAAAATATCTTCTGGGTTATGTATATGTAAATACTTAAGTACTTTAAAACAACCTCTATGGGTTGACTTTATAAATGATGCATAACACTAACTCTTAATTGAGTGTTAAGGGCAGCTGTTATTAGAAATTACTGCCTTGTATCAATGGTTTATTTTCAAACTGATTTCTCAGAAAAACACACATGCATAGCATTCATCTATTAAAATATAGCTGACCCAAATGAACTAATACTTTGCAAAGTTTCATGTACTATAATTAATATAGAAATTCCTCTGAATAATTTCTGGCAATTGCTATCTCTATGTATAAATATTGTCAAGATTGAGAAGAATTTCCCATATGAGGGAGGAATTGACAGTCTTTAAATAGCCGTGGGGAAAAGTGGTCCTCTCTAGGGAGATTACTTATTATGCTCTTTGTGCTGCACTGCTAAAGAAGTCCTTATATTACTTTAGAAGCTGAAGATTTGGGGCATTGTTTTATTTAACAGAAGGAAATCATAGCTTTACCTAATTGATGAGGGGAAGTAGCTTGTCATCCTTCCAGGTACAAGAGCACAAATCCAGATGTAAAGCCTTGCCCTGGCCTCAGGAAAAGACTGAATTTCTACTTGTAAGTAGTAGGGATTTCATTTCCAAAACCAAAGCAAGCAACGAGAGTGGATAAACAGATCCCCAGTTGGTCAGGAATACTATATGTTTCAGAATAAATGCACTGAAAATGGTATAATTTTACTTTTCAACAAGGATTTATCTTAACAATGACACATCAAGGCAAAGTCTGTTTCTAACATCATACATTTTTAAGCTGGTTGTCAGTATAGTCATACACTTTTAATAAACTGATAAACCTAGAAATACTACAAAGTCTTTTGTTTAACGCACAAAGCAAACATGCCAGGCTCCCTTCTTTTATTGAAGGGAGGTATTAATTAGGAACATTATGACACAATGAGTGATTTATGATTTATGTCCCTAGGCACCAGGCTCCATTCAGTTAGTGCCAGATCCAAGCACTTATTACTGTGTGAGCTTTTCTTCTCTAAACATCAACATAAGGAAATCATGCATGTGCTGTCATAGCTTAGCCTGGGTGCACTGACCTGTTTGCTTTTCAGCAGCTTGAGAAGGGCCTGGGGATGATTCGTAGGGGAGGATGTGTGAGGGATGTGAACAGGAAGACCTGTAACAATAGCAGGTGTCGACCACAGTGGTTCACACAGGAAGAGCAACAAACAGTCTAAAGTAATAATTGGGTATGTATCTGGGAGTGAAAAAAGTGCCCCATCCGTGGGAGGGGCAGAGAAACAAGAAATCCAGCTGGGTGATGCTCTACTCTTAAGAGAGGTAGAGTGTAGTAGTAGTGGAAAGAGCTTGGCCTTGGAGCTGGCTAGGCTTGGGTTTGAGTCTTGACTCTTCCACTGACCAGCTATATGACCTAGAGCTAGTGGTTTGACCTCTCTGAGCCCCTATTTCCTCCAGTTGGGGGTAATTATACCCTACCTTGGGGGGTTGCTGAAAGGTATATAGATAGCAAACATAAATGGCATAAAGCTGCTGACACACAGTAGTATGTGTTCTAAATTGGTGAGAAAACTGCCAGGGTTTGAGGAAGAGGCTCATGCAGAATGGAACACTACTGAGGGCTGGGGTGGGAGCATCTACCATATCTGGTTACATGCTGAACACTATGAACTGGGGAAGAACAAGAGGGCTCAGGAGAGCAAGGCAATGCTAGGATCATGCGGCGGAGGGAGGGGGGTCTGAAGCTCATCAAATAGTATATATAACTCAAACAGAATTGGCTCAGGTACTGAGGTGAGATGGCCTACTGGCCCACAGGAGGCCTAGTGGTGGGGAACAAGGGAGGAAGAGGATAAAGAAAAGAGGAAGCTCTGAGGTAGCCAATCGCAAATGATTCAAGGTAAATATGAGGATTTTCACACAATGGTAACTGTGCCTCTTTCGTTAATCATAATGACAGAAAGATACATGAGTTCAATAATGCTTTTACACACACCTATATACATTTGAAAAATAACACAATGTGACAACAGCTAATACTTACTAAATACACCTGTATGTCTACATCATGTCATTTTAATCCCCCAAATTACCCTCTGAGGTAGGTAACCCCAATTTTTATGATTGAGGAAACTAAGACACAGAGAACACCCATAGTAAGGGGAAAGCTCATATTTAAACCCAACCAGTGCCAATCCAGAGTTGACATTCATGTGGCATCTGAGACCTTTACAATGACTCTCTTATCTGAGCCAGAGTGTGGGAACCACTGGTTTAAAGTATTGGAGTAATTTGTGGTCCTGTCACTGTCTGAATGGATTTATTTGCAGATTTTTTGTATCTATTATCAAGTAGGCCTGTCTACTGAGAAATACTAAGGGTAATTTCACTGAAATGTCGAGAGAAACTTTGAAAGACCTTTGTTAGTTGTCTAAATATGAAATTAATTCCAATTGTGAAAAATACAATTAAAATAACAGCAAAAGTTTAGAAGATAAGTTATCTAGACTTCCATTTTTAATATTCAGAAAAAAGCCCAGCTGAACTGGTTCATATTCAGAGAGAAATTTATTTTTTCTAATTTTCAAATTCAGGATCAATAATCCTGATGGTTCGAAATGACTGCAATTTTTTTTTCTCATCTTTTATGCAGGCTTTCAATTCTTATAGTTTCAGTTTCCTTATTGTATTATGTTTGTCTTGCTTTATCATTGATAATGAGTAATGATATTTCTCTCAGAGAGGGTTGCTGTCCCCTGTAAACAATGGAACATGGGGAAAAAATCAGTCACTAACCACGTATATGCATTTATCAATGCCTGAAAACACCTGGCTAAGGAACTGGTCATTTGCTCAAATGATCATGTTTATAATTCTTTCCTCTAATAGCTAATACTATTTGAGGTCTTGGTTTATCTGATTCTTGGATAATCTATACTTTGTGTTTTTTTATAATTTGCCTGCCAGTTGTTTCTTTGCATACCAGAAATGGTGGGCAAGATGGAGAATAATTAGGTAAACTCTAACTTTATCTTGACTACTAAAAATGTGTCATTAAAAAATTAAGATGAAGAATTTCAACTGACTGTGGTGGTGATGTAGCCATATACTTCCCAATAACCTCTCCCCAGATCCATGGGAAGTGGCATTGCTTTTACATGTCTTCAATATTTCTTTCTTTCTAAGATTCTAGGATGGTGCCTGATTTGCTCAGCATCTTTTTTCTCTCTGCTCACCACTTGTTATGCTCGCTGCCGATCTAAAGTAAGCTACCTTCAGATGAGTTTCTGGAAGACGTATGCCCAAAAGGAGAAGGAGCAGTTGGAAAAAGTGTTCCTGGACTATGCCAGCAAGTTGAGTGAGAGAAATCTGAAATGTTTTTTTGAAAATAAGAGGCCAGATGTCTTCCCCATGCCCACTTTTGCAGCCTGGGAGGCTGCTTCACAGCTGCATTCTTTCAACCAAAGCCAGCAACACTACAGCACCCTCCATAGGGTGGTGGAGGATGGACTGGAACTCAGCCTTGAGGACGATGAGACCGCATTGGTCCTTGTGGGTACTGCCCACGATGTGTAGCTCACCTGCTGTCGCTGGCTCATGGTGTCCAGAAATACACTCATTCTGACATCTTCCTACTGCATCAACAGCAACCTGGGTAACTCTGTGTTTTCTCACATTCAGTGTTTCTTTAAAACACATTAACACAGGGAAGCAGCTTTGCAGTTCCCAAGAGCGGACAATGTCAGGATGTGCTCAGACTGAGGCTGAGTGACTGGTCAACGATGGTGACAAAGGTGCTCTTGCATGGGTTAGTGGTCAGGCTCAACGTCTTCAGGTTCTAAAATTTTATGATTTGACAGCAAGACTCATACCGCCCTATGTACATATTGGTCATGGTATCTGGGGGCAGAAGTAGTGACTTGTGAGTGAGCCAGGTACTCTTAGTCAGCAGAAAACCTTGTCCTGGAAATCTTTCCTACTGCCTTTCAAGGACGTATAAAATTCTACCATTTGAAATTCAGAAACTGAAGACATCAGTTCCAAATATAATGCATCAAAAGGATGTAATGCCTAGAATTCAGAGCTTTTCACTGAGCTTTTCAGTGTTCAATGAAAGTGTGTCCCTGCAGGCAGGGCTGTATCGTGACTTTTGTGGGCTCTAAGCATTTTTGCCTTCATGGATCCCTTTCTACATTAAAATACACACACATATATTCATGGCCATATTGATATAAAGACAAATATATTAATTTTGTATATTTTTTTAACCCCAAAGTTTAATTATTTTCTTCTGACTTTAAAAAAAAATAAAAACAGTTATGTGGGCTCCTGCAGGTATCGTGGGCCCTGGGCACAATGCCTACTAAGCTGAATGGGTAAGTTGGTTCTCACTGGAGTCTGGGGAAACTTTCCAGAGTAGTGCCAGTGTAAAATTGTGTGGCAGTTCTACGTTTATCAGAAATAATGCAATTTTTTTATTCTCCTATGTAATATATTCACATTAGTTTAAATGTCTATGATATATGTAGATAGATGTAGATATGGATATAAATATATTTTAATTCCCCCTAAATCTCTGAGTGGGACTGATATTTAAGGAAAAAGCACATGTGCTTTGGTGTGGCTCACACCTTATGTCACTGAGAGTCCTTGTCTCTTAGTTTGAGAATCCTGGGAATGAACTCATTACCATGGAACATTGTCCCAAACTGGAGATAGCACCCTATAGGTATAAGTCCTGGAACATATCCTTGGTAATTTGGAGGTGCAGGGGCAGGTGTGTGTGTGTGTGTGTGTGTGTGTGTGTGTGTGTGTGTGTGTGTGTGTAGGTGGGAGGGTGGAAAATGGGAGCTGTGAAGTCACAGTATTTGAAATATTTGTGTTTCAGAAAATGGCGTGATAAATGTTTAACAACTGGTTCTCGGAGGGAGGAGGGGGAGTCCTGATTTGAAGTGTTTGCCAATTCTATGATGTAATTTCAAGCTACTAAGGTGATGTCACTGAATGCAGATTTAGAAAGAGATGCTAACCATGGGCTCTCTTGAGCCAGTATGAACTTTCAAAGAAGGCTTTACAGCTAGTGGTGTTTTTTCTGTTGTTATTTGTTAATTTTGCATTTATATTGATTCAAGACAAACCAACTTTGGTGCATCTTTAGTATATCTGGATTTCACTTTAATAAAACCTAAGCATGGTGAATTAAATATGGCTCAATGGCTCCAAATGAGAGATAGAGTCCCATTTTCTTCCCCTCGAATCTTTCCTTTATAAACCTGTAGAATGTAGCCAGCTTGTAAGAGCGTTATAGCTTATGCCTTGGGCTCTTACAATGCTCAACCTAGTGGAAGCCAGCTCCCATGTAAGGATTCTAGTTACCCTGAGATCCACAAAGCTCTGAAGAAGAGAAGAGAAAAGAAGAAAAAAAGAGAGGAAAGGAAAGGAGAGACTTGGACAGCCTCAACTATTCTAGTCATTTCTGTTTAGATGCCCAACATGTGAATAAAGAAGCCATTTGGACATTCCAGCCTCAGTAGATCTGACATGAAGAAGAACCAATGACTCAACCAAGAGCCAGAAAAAAGACCCCAGAACTATGGTCCTAGTGAAGCAATTCCAGCCTTCTAGATTTGAGCCACACCATCTGAAGCCGAAGACATTATAGAGCAGTCCCTACTATGTCCTGTCCAAATCCCTGACCCAGGAAATCATGAGCTTAAATAAATGTTTGTTTTTTTAAGCCACTAAACTTTGGAGCACTATGAAACAATAGTTAGCCTGAACACTAATGATATATGATAATCAGACTTTAAGAAAAGAGAGAAATTAGAGTCAAATTGGATTTATACATAGATTTATATACAGATTCTTTATATGCACAGGCTTTCCTTCACAATTTTTTCTCCTTTAGGTTTCAGTTAGTCCTATACCCTCTGTGGCATGATTTGATAGATGCTGAATAGGTTCCTCTCCAAAATATTTCACCGAAGCCTGAGATTAATTTTTAATTATTTCTGGTTAAATTTGGTTCAAAAGGAACACTCTGCTGTTGATTAAATTCTGTTTAAAAGAAATATACTACTGAGAGAAGTGACCTATTATTTGTTATTAACACCTAAGAAAAATGGAGTGGAGGGAATAGGATTGGTTGGCCTTGTGTAAATCAGAAATAGATTGGCCTTTCAGTCTTGCTCCTCCAAATGTTGTCTTCAGAGCCTCAGCATCACAAGGGAACTTGTTAGAAATGCAGAATCAGACCCTATTCCAGACCTTTTGAATCAAATCTGCAGTTTAACAAGACGTTAGGTGATTCTTATGCATCTTTGAGAAGCACTAGCGCAGTGGTTCTAAAACTTTAGCTCAAGTCAGGATCATCCGGAGAGCTTGTTAGCACATAGCCCCATCCTAGATTGTCTATTTTGATAGGTCTGGGGTAAGGGAATTTGCATTTCTAACAAATTCTCAGATAATGCTGATGTTGTTGGTCCAGGGATCACATCTTGAGAACAGCTGCTCTAAAGCATAAAGCTAGAACGAAGTCAGAATATTGGGCCCTATCCTAGATCTACTGAATCAGGCACCTTGGTTTGTTGTTTTTTTATCAACCTATCTAAGAATATGGGTGCCTTTCTATTTATTTTCCATTTATTAAAGGCTACCTTTTGTCACATAAGTTTTACGAGTTTCATATATTTCTGGTATTCTTTGCTGCTATGATAAATGGTTTCTTTTTTCCCATTAAGTCTTTTAAGTGATGTTTTTTGGGTACATAAAATGCTATTGCTTTATGCATATCAATTTTATACCTCTCTGCTTTACTGATCCTTATTTTATTCTTTGAAGAGCTTTTCAGAATTAGAAAAGCTTAGAATTAGAAAATAACCATTTTGAAACTCCTAATGACATAATGGATCTAAACAATAAATGATTAATTCTAAACTTCTAAGTGAAAGCATGATGAGGGGAAGACCACAAAACTTGCAATCACTTATCTATCTTAGCATCCCTAAATATGGGACAACTGGGTATTATGTGCCTCCCAATGATGCAATGCAAGTAAGAATACAGTACCGCCTGTGAAATATTGTTTACTAAAAAAATTAAATCTGAATCAAGAGCACTAGGTTATTTAAACTATTTGGAGGGGGTTAGGACATCATTATTACAAATATAAAAAATATCATATTTGAGTCTGGAAGGAAATCTGCTTTTAGGCATCTTCAAATAATATTTTCAATGTTCAGTTGTTTGTTAAAATTGAGTTATGCAGAAAGAACACTTGCCTAGCTGTAAGAGAGATCCTATGCTAAATTTTGTTCTCCCACTAAAAAGGGAAAAACATAATTAATGTTTATAACAACATATTATGTGCTGGATACTTTACATATGATTTATATTTAAAATTCACAAGTATACTGGAAAGAAGGTTTATTTTTATTTTTGTTTTTTCTATTCTGTTTCTATTTTATGAATGCACTAAGGTTCAAAAAGATTAAGCTTAAGCCTCAGATAAGAGATAGAGCCTGAAATTATCTGACTCTTAACTTCTACCGCATAAAATGTTGCATCGTGTTGGCGTATTCTCAAATATTCATTTAGCTGTTAAAAGCATGTTTCCTCATTTTTTTAAAGGCAGAGTATCACATTAGTACATCTCAGAATTTCTTTCAACTCTGCTGTCCTTACTCATAACAGCCAGTAGCACATGAATGACTAGTCAAGTGGCTTCTTAGTGTACTTCTGGGAATTGAAGTTCATCTCCAGGTTTCCTGGCCTCTCCCTGGACCCCAAGCCTCTTTTCCATGCTGTGCAATTTTTTCACCTTTGGTTTCTAGATATTTGGGACATTCGTCCTCAAACTATATTCTTCTAGTTCACTACATATATGAGGTCAACTTCTTGTTATATCTCCTTAGATAAAAATGGCAATTGATAAAGAAGGAATTTTCAGTAATAAAGTTAATAAAAGATTTAGAATAGTCCCCAAATTTAAATGTTGATATATTTTAGAGCATATATTTCTGTCTATAGTTACCAAAAGTAACTATACAGAATGGTCCGATCTTAAATTCCTAACTGGGCAGGCCATGGCAGTTAGTCACATCCCAGGCCTACAGCGTCCTTAGCAAAGGTCTATCTTTTCTGTAAGTAAACTTTACCTATTATTCTTATGCCTCTAGGACATCATACATTTGAAACGTTGGAATAATTTTCTTTCCCTACCTCTCGAAGGCACAACCACAGGCACCAGGGCACAAGACCACAGAACCCCTCATTGTTATCTCATTCCCCACATACCATCTCTGTGTGCTGTAAATGTTAATTAACTACCCTGTACCCACCCATGGAAAAGAAGTATGTGTTTTTCCATGTTCCAATCCTAGAGATTTCCCTGCTTTGCTTTCTCCGCCTCCTTAATCTACCATCGATGGATTTTATGCACCTTCCTTAAGTCTTCTCCTTTGATTCTAATGTATAAAATAAGCTGCAAAACTGTCATTCCATGGAGCAAGTTCTCAATTTGTTGAGATTTTGCTTCCAGCGTGTCCTCAAAATTTGGCTCAAATAAACACCCTTAGTCTTATCTATAGATTGGACATTCTTTCATGGACAAATCCACACACTTTGTTTCATAAGTCAGTCTCTCATTAGTTGCATCCAAATAAGTTAAGCAATAGAAAGAAAACCAAGAATCCCAGTGGAAAGTTGGAATAGACTAGATTTTTAAAAATCTTCTTTATTCATTTTTTTAAATTAAATTTTTGGGATAACATTGTTTAATAACATTATGCAAATTTTAGATTAGATTTTCATGTGCTGAGATATCTGGAAGATTAAAAACTTTCCCCTAGAACATCTTTGATAATAGCACCAAGGAAACAAGATGCCTAGTTAAAGCCAACTTTCCTGTAAGTCCTGATCATAAATGAGTGGAAGATGAACATTCATAAGTAAGGAGAGATGAACTATAGAATTTACCAAGACTTGAACCTTAAGACTTGAACCCTGTGACTAGAGGAAAAATAATGTTACACAAATACTGTCATAATAAAAGCTGAAGAGTAATTTTCCTGAAGGTGTCTTCATAGTGGAACTCTGCCGTAAGTAATTGATGTGATCTGTTGGATTAGACCCAACCAGTCTTCAAAACCCACAGACCCTGTGGCTACTCACTTTTCCACAAAAGAAAGCTTCCTACACTTTTGTTCTTTCACCCTACGCAGAGGTACAAAGAGGAATAGTTCAAGTGTGTGGGTTTTCATATACGGCTGTTCTTGCCTACTCAGAGGGGAGAATTAAGCCTAAATAGTTATGTTTATTTAAAGAGGTTTTTTATTTCTTAATAATTTATCTGCCATATTTCTGGCCCAAGTGGTAAGAATTCTCAAAATACTTTATGAATTGCCCTTGCTGTTAATATTCATAATTTTTTTTAAATATTGAGAATTTTTTGACTATAAAGTATTTTTCTTTCGTTTAAATTTTTCCATTCCCTTATTCCCTGCTAAAAATGCTACTAAGTAGGAAACTGGCCTGGCATTCAGCTGTGATGCCGGCCTTCTCTGGAATGCTGTGTGGTGGTGTGACTTCCATGGAATTCAATCCATGTTTATCAAGGGCTCCCACTTATTCTAATACCATATGTTAGGAAAAGTGGGGAAAAAATCAGTAGGCTCCTACCACTAAATTTTCAGTTAACCTTTGAAAAACAAAAAGACATGTTGTATTTTAGGCTTAATCTGATTAGATTAGCTTTCACTGTTAGGCTGAGGAATTAAAGGAAGCAGTTATTCAGGAAGGTGTTGAGAATGAGGCACACATGTTTTTCTGACTCTTACATCCACTTCTGCCTCTTCTGTGCTGAGAACTGCTCTCTGTGACCTGGTCACCAGTTGCCACTCTGTTGGTTGTGAACTTGTATTTACAGGACGCCCTTAGGATTAATAGCTGAGCCATTGACTTTTCTTCTCCCCACCCCCTGAGTTCCTCACAGGAGTCACATGGCTAAATCCCAAGTATCTGTTTACAAATTATTCTCGTACAAAACAGTGGCAAGATACCTAATTATTTTAGGACAGCGGGATCTTTATATCTAAAAGAGTCACAAGTGTTAGCTCTTTGTTGTCAGTAAGATAAGCACTGTGGGGTTTTCTGGCAGGTTATCCTGGGTAAAGCACTGAGCTGCCTGAAGTGGAGTAGATTTGAGCTGAGTGGAAGTTGCCCTCCATTAGCATCTGTATGGGGAGCACAGAGCCTCTACTCAATGGCCAAGAAGGTAGAAGGCGGAGCCAGCGCACAACATCATCTGATGATGCTGACAGCTAGGCATGGCGGTGATGTGTCCCAGCCCTGAGGAGGTGAAAGCATGAATGAGCCACCTTTTGAGAGGATTATCAGCAAAAATCAGTCTTCCACATCAATGAGAGATTTTAATGCAGGGCAAGAATTATTTTGTAATTAAAAAGGTTCTAGATCTCCCTCTATTTTTTGCCATTCAGGCTGCATTTCTTAGTCTATCCCTTAAAATAAGTTGTGTGGAAGAAGAAGGAGTGTTTGGGGGTGGGGGGATATGGTTGTAATGTAAGGAGGAGGCATGAGAACTAAATGTTAAATCAAGCTATATTCAGAGCCTGCAGCATGTTGATCAGATCTATAGGGAGACCATGAGGGAACTTACAGAACAAAGGAAGATTCCAGCTGGGGTTACTAAGAAGCCATTACCCACACGGTAAAGGGAAAGTAGAGTATTTAAGTCATACCCTACACAAAGCAAACCCAACCATTCATTCCTTAAGGCCAAAACCATGCAGAACCTTTGGAACAAAGGTTAGCATGCTTTTCATGCTACATATCCATTCCTTTCACAATGGATAGTCATACCATTAAAGGAAAATTGGTAAACAAAGTCTTTAAACTGTAATTCATAAAAACTAAGAATCATACATAAACTAAATTTCATGAACACTGGGGCCTTGCTCTCTTGGTCCCTCTCCATCCCTCTTAGTCTCTCTCACTCTCTGTCTCTGAGAGGAGACCATGTCTGTCTGTGGAATATTATTCCTTCTCCAACAAACTTTCCTTTTGTTTCTAATGCTGGTGTGTGCTTGAATTCTTTCCTGTGCTCAGTCAACAGCCCTCTCTCTCTCAGTATAAGACTTGAGAGACCACTTGAGTGACCACTTGAGGGGATTCGGCCTGTCTTGTGTCATTTGGGAGGCAACTTTAAAATTGAGATTTAAATTTTTATCCTGGTTTAAAAAAAGGTTATTCAAAGAACAGGGACAAAAAAAGCCTCCTATTTTGTGCATAGAATTATATTGTCAACATAATTCAAGTGTGCATTGTACTGGGAGTATTACATTTAGGTTTACACCCAGAATTGTGAAAAATGATGATTTTGGGGGAAAGTATATTTTTAGAAGCTACATTATTTGGAAAATGAAGAAAGCTAAATATAAGGAGAGAAAAAAAGAAAAGGGAAAATAAACTACAGATACATAAAGAACAAAGCCGTTTGTTTTGTTTTTAAGAGAAAGGGAAAAACCTAAGATATGCTGATGTCTCTGATTGAATGCCTGGTTCAAGTTCATTTCACCTGGACAGCTTTTCTATTTACCTAAAAAATCAGGGCACCTCTGGTAACATTCTTTGAAAAAACACAGAATGCCAAAAGAAAGAACTGAAAAAGATTTAGAGAGAGAGAGAGAGAGAGAGAGAGAGAGAGAGAGAGAGAGAGAGCGCAAAAGTCCAATAGGATTAGAGAACCAGCAAACTTTTCCGATTGGTTCCTTTATAAGAAATTCAAAACAAAATCTAATGCTATATTGTAGTACAACATCATTCTTCCCAGGAGATTTTGGTTATCTTACTTCTACCAAAGTGTCTCTCTGGGTTTACTATTCTGAGCAATGTCTGTTCCACTCTTGCTGAAGATCTAAAATATTTACTTTCAACTAACAATGTGGTTTCCCCCAGAATGCTTTCTAGAGGAAACATTTTTTGGGGGAGGGGCGGTGAATTTGCTTACTTGATTATTATCTGCAAAATGCATAGCAAAGATGATTCTTTCTACTTCAAAATCTTATCATTAGCATGTGAAATGGAGGCTGCTACACTATTCTGTGCAGGAATTCTAGCTTCTGGGACAAAGGAAAACAAACACCAGCACCAGTTAAGATAAATAATGTGAGCAGCAGGCTCATAGGCAAATAAGGCTCATAAATTACTGTTACTAATTTTCCAGACAGCATGAACAAAGCCTGTGACAATTACTTTGCCCTATTTTGGAAAATCTCAGAATGTTTTTCATATGCAAATCTCCTTCCTTAGGGGTTTCCTATGATGGTCATGTTCTGTGTCTCATTATCCTTCTGTTCTGGCCATAGTTACTGAATGAAGATGGGCATTTGAGAGTCCAGGCGGTCAGCCCGTAGTTTGGCTGCAAGCCTGGAAGTGGCCTACCATGAAAACTCTACCTAACAGAGGGCTACTGACTGACTGAACAGGTTAGATAGAGACTCTCTGTTCGGGATGCCGAATATGAGGCACACAGAGAAAACCACAGTTTGGATGATTGGGCAGAAGACAAAGAATATCCAGAGAAAAGAGAGTAAACACAAGACATGAGGCAGCAAAAACTGTGAGGTAGCAGAAGCACTGGGGAGGAGAGAAGGAAAAGAATAGAAAGCTATTAGTGAGTTGCTAGCTGCAAGAGAAAAACAAGCAGAGAACAGCTTAGCCGCGCAAATAAATATCTGCTCCTGAGATAAGATAGACTAAAGGATTTTCCTGTTTCCATTCTTCCATGAGGCCTAGCTGTTGTGTACCAGAATAGCCTTACAATAAACCTTTATGACCTGCCATAACCCGAAAGACAGCAACCTAAAGGAGTCTACCTGACAGTTTGCTTCCATGATGAATTTGAGGATGCATTTTAAATATTTTCCATAATAATGGAAATAATTTATTTAAATGATAGAGTTCATCACTAGTTAGGTTCTTTTAATAAAACTTTTATTATATAACTGTGTTTGGAAACCATGAAATATATTTTTGTATAACTCACAAGATTTTTTTAGACCTTAGACCAGAAAGAAGCATAATTAAATTTCCTCTTTACCCTTATAATAAACTGAGAGAAATATATGCCTAATAAGTAAGTTAAGGGAAATGTAATATCTAATGATTTGCATTTTGTAATCACAATTGACCTCAGTGTAGCAAGGATAAATTTCTCTCTTCTCATGAAACTTTCCACAATCATATATATATAGTGAGAAAAAAATAAAAGGTTTCAATAAAATTATAAAGATGAGTTAGTTCACTGTCTATTATTTAATGAGAATCAGCTATTTTCCTCTCCAGGATTCTATTGCAGTTCAAATCTTGTTATCACGGATTTATTATTGTGAGCAATCAGACACTCTTGGATTTTCAATGTCGTGAATATTGCTTAAAATAAGGGGACTTCAGCAGATCAGGTGGGAAGTGGGAGTGAAAGAGGTAGGAGTTAATTTGAAGATAAATGTGGACTACTGCCCTCTTCTGGAAAAGTATAGGAAGAGCAACAGTATAGATGTGTGATAAGGTCTTCAAATATTTTCTAAATTCACTTTAGCAATATGTAACGAATGCCTGCAATGTTCTGGTTTGCCACGGCACGGTGGGCCAAACTCTAAGAATGACTGGAATTATCCTTTTGAAAAGCTCACAGATGTAATGGGGAAATGAAATTTTCCATAAATAAAAGATAATTTCATGGTTAATACAATAAAGTGTCAAATCGAACAAAGTTTATGTTATCACCATAACTCAAAAAACTCTGCATTATTCTCATTCTTTGTAAAACATTTTTCCTCTGGTTAGGTGGGGAATAGAAATATATACAAAAGAATTTTTGGAAGATCAATAGGCACAGACCACAATAAAATTATATTTACAGACTGATTAAAACATTAAACTAAAATTCACTTACATTGCTCTATTTTCATTGTAAGATGTTCTAGGTAAGGTTAATCAGGAGTTCCCTTACCTTTCCAAGGTTGTTCTGTCATGCTCCCTTATTCATTTTGGCACTCAATTCCTGTCTCCTACCATGCAAACTAAGTTTCATGTTATTATCTATGAATGTTTCAGAAAGTGGACCCAGTCAATTTAAAACCTGTAAGACCATTACACAGGTTATAAGACTAAGTCCCAAGGTCTCAGACCATCTTTCACTGGGTGGGTGGTAAGCTTACGTGCCAATCCGTCATTGTGCCTTGCTTCTCACTTCCTTATAATTCCGAGGAAGACAGCACAAGGTACTGGCCAGCCAGCCATATTCTGAAGTTCTTTGCCGTAATGCCATTTAAGATACTTGTAACCATAATAAGATAGAGAGAGTAGATTTAATAGTCACGGGAGAGTGAGAAAATAGATTTGGTTGTAGAGACAGTAGAAAAAAGACGATGGCTGCAGTTAATAAATTTCAGTGTTTAACAGAAAGCCTATTTCCAAAGAAATGTTTGCACATTGAAAATTGTGCTCATCTTCAGCCATAAGAAGAAATGAAATACTGCCATTTGCAACAACATAGATGGACCTTGAAATAATCATACTAAGCAAAATAAGCCAGACAGAAAAGGTTGAAGATCACATGATATCACTTATATGTGGGATATAAACCTAAAAGCAGCAAATGAAAAGGACAAACAAACAGAGGCTCATGGACATGGACAATGGACTGACTAGTGGTTACCAGAGGGGAGGGGGAAAAATAAAATGTAAAAAAAAAAAAAGAAAGAAAAGAAAAAAAAGAAAAAGAAATGTTATTTGAAAAAAAGAAAGAAAGAAAGAAAGAAAGAAAAAGAAAGAGAGAGAAAGAGAGAGAGAGAGAATGGAAAGAAAGAAGGAAGGAAGGAAGGAAGGAAGGAAGGAAGGAAGGAAGGAAGGAAGGAAGGAAGGAAGGAAGGAAGGAAGGAAGGAAGGAAGGGCCAGTGTCAGCCCACTTACACTCCAGTAGGGGGTCCCTGCTTAGCAGTTTTGATCCATAGCTTCCTGCCTACCAGTCTCAGTCTGCTAGGCTTCTTCCACCTTCCATGGGCTACAATTACACCCTCTTCAAAGACATTTGAACGTCATCCTTGGGAAGAGGGACCCCCCCTCGAAATGTGTTCCCTCTTTGGATATTCCCTCTCAGTATTAGGGTACTCTTCAGCATTTTTTTTCTTTCTTAGTAGCTAATCCCCTATAAATTGTGTGTGTGTGTGTGTGTGTGTGTGTGTGTGTGTGTGTGTGTGTGTATTACATTGAACCTTCCCTGCTGAAATAATTGTGTGGTTTCTGTCTCCTGACTGGGCCCTCACTGGTTCTCCTTCCAAGGCAAGCACACTCTTCCCTTTTGAAAACGTCTAATCAAGTCAGATTTGAATGTGCTTCTGAGCACAAACCTGTACGGCGATTGATGTCACTATCTAAAGGGACTTGGGAGTTCAAGGCTTCAAAATATTTAATTAACTTGTATAGATTCAACTGTGACAGTTTGGATCAGAAGCAGGATAAAAAAATAACCAGTATGATTTGCTGGAATTCTTCTATGAAGATTAAATTCTAATATTAAATGAACCATTTTATTGAAATAAAAATGACTCATCCATTGAAAAATCCTCTCTGCCATTTAGATGCTTCTCTGGATCATATTCCCAAGTCTTTTGCTCACAACATTCACCATTTAGATTTCCTTCCCTGCTTTAGGCATTTTCATTTATATTGCCTCCTTATGAACATTTCCTATTATTTAAGGCAATATTTCAATTTATACTATTAAATGGAAAAGATCACATTTTTCCTTCCTAAAATTTCAATAAGTACAATATATTGGGTTCCAATTTTTTACCCAAAGATCAGAATTTCAAGTCTTAATAATATTTTGATATATCTTATATATTTTAAATCATGTTTTGTCTATTTAAAAATTTCATTTTACTGTGACAATACTAATGATGTCATGTTTATACTGAAAAATTATAAATTTCATTTGTACCCCTCAGAATAATCATCATAATTGCATTGATCTGACAGTAAGAAGCTTTCCCAGCTTTGATGAACAGAGTGTATGCTAGGCCAAGCAGTTGTTAACACTGTCAGTAATTAGAAATTATGGATGCTCTGAGGGAGGCTTTGGAAGCTACAACCAGGACACTCAGCTATTTATGATTATAACTTCGTGTCCAGATTTTAGCTAGAGAAAGCGATACCTGAAAATCAGGGCAACTGCAGGTAAAAGGTCTTATTTGACAGATATGGAAACTGAGGTCTGGCTGGGCTAAATGGCTTGCGCAGGGTCACACAATAGGAATGTGGCTGAGCAGGATGTGGACTTCAATCTTTTATTTTAGTACCTCAGATTTAGTTATACTGTGCTCTGACTCTAATGGAATCTAATGAGGATCAGAGCTCCTTGCATTTAAATTACTTTTAAAAGACAACATTATAATATTTCTTGTCAAGCCTAATCTTTATTATCATCTTAATTTAAATGATTGAGTTTATCTCTAATTAGTTTCTCCTAATAATAAATCTTTATCACCAATGGGTTTGGAAACCATGAAATACGTTTCTGCGCAACTAAGGAGGTGGGTTTTAGAACTGAGACCAGAGAGAGGTACAATTGTATTTTATACTTGCCATTATAATAAACTGAGAGATTTATTCCTGTTAAATTATAGTTAAACTCTCTAATATTTCATAACTATAACTAAACTTAGCTAAGGTAACTCTACTGCAAATTCCACAATTCCATTTTTCTCAAAACAATAATCATAATAGGAGAAAATCTTCAAGGGTATATTTTAAAGAAACGATTATTTTTTTTGAAAAAGCAAATCTGGAATCAGGACAGAAAAAAAAATTCTAAGCTGACTTTTCTTACTGTGTGTCCATGATGATGTCATCTAGTCTTAATTACATCATTAGTAAACTGGGGCTCATAATAGATGCTCCCTTCACAAAGCTCTTGTAAGGAAAAAAAAAACAGATAATAAATGGGAATTGCTTCTAGCTTTTCTTCAGAAAGGCTCTGTATTACTAAAATTTTTCAATACCATAACACTAACAATTTTACAAATTATATGTCTTATTTAAAATTTGTTATACTTTGAGGCAATCAGCACAAAAAGTTGACTAGTATATAATAAAATCACATTAAAAGCAGTTACATTGTAATGTTGCAGGAAAATTATTTGAGAATTAGCTTGTCATTTCTTTAATATATAAAATATTAGGCTAACAAAAATTTTTTAATCAATAATTTGGTTACTGTTATGGGAATTCTCTCCATACCATGAGATGGCGCAATTTGAGGTCTGCAGCCTGTCAAAATAATTTCTCAGAAGCTTAGAGATAGTTACCTGCCCTTTGGAAAAGGTGAAATGAAGAAAACAAGAGAGAGGGGAATGTTATTAATAGCTGAAGTTAGTTACATAAACTTCCTCTCCCAAAGGCAGAGGAGTGTAGTGTAAAGCATGAGGTCAGAACTGTTCCTATTTGCAGTCTTTCACTAATGAGCTCTTAGAAGACTCACTTCACTCATCTGGACATAGGTTTCTTCATCAAGTCAATTCTCTTCAAATGCATCCTTTCGCTACTTCCTTCTTTCCTTCTCTGGAATCAGGACAGATAACTAGTTCTGTGTATATAGGTGCTAAGTATTGAGAAGGATGTTGGTAGTGTTTGGTATAAGTAGATGGTGTGAGACGGCAGCCAAACAAAATTAAAACCAATAGATTCAATTCCTGATCCTGCCATGCTCCATGGGCAGCATGTGACCATGGTAAACTTCCTCTGACCTTGCCCACTTCTCCATAAAACCAGCTCTGCAACATTGACACCTGCCTCCTTTGAGGAGAGTTAGCAAGGATTAATGAGATAATGCTGCCCAAGGCCAGACTTTTAAATGAAAGCAGCTAATTATAAGCAAAGTATCAGTGGGTGAGTATATACTAAAATCTAACCCTTCATTTGTGTTAAAATGCTCCTGGATTGGGTGACATCATTCCCACATGTAAAAGAACATTTTGCTAGAGAAGGGAAAATGATTAAGAGGGAAGAAAGCAGGCCTTTGAAGGAAAGTTTAAAGACCAGGCAATAATCCCCCTGCATAAAAGAGTGAGGGTAACAAAATATTCTCTTCATTGATAAGAAGGAATATTGCATGAGTGGAAGTTTTGAATTTATTTTGAGTTCATTTTTGTGGATAGTGTGAGATCAGGGTTAAATTCCATTCTTTTGCATGTGGATATCCAGTTTTCCCCAGAACCATTTGTTAAAGAGATTATCCTTTCCCCAGTGCCATACTCAATGGTGAAAAATTGAAATTTTTTTCTCTAAGATCAGGAAAAATGTAAGAATACCTACTTTCATCACTTCTACTCAACAGAGTAGTGGAAGTCCTAGCCAGAGAGAGCAATTAAGCAAGAAAAAGAAATAAAAGGCATCCATCCACACTAGAAAAAAGGTTGTAAAATTATAGCTTTTTATAGATGATATGATTTCATACATAGAAAACTCTAAAGACTCTACAAAAAAAAAACCTGTTAAAACTAAGAAGTTATTTCAGAAAAGTTGCAGGATACAAAATTAACAAACAAAAACCAGTCATTTCTATATACTAACGACAAACTATCTAAAAAAGAAATTAAGAAAACAATCTCACTTACAATAACAACACCAAAAAGAGATAAAATACCTAAGAATAAATTTAGCGAAAGAGGTGAAAAACTTGGATACTAAAAACTATAAACTACTGATGAAATATATTAAATGAGACATAAACAGATGAAATGACATCCTATGTTCATAGACTGGGAGACTTAGTGTTGTTAAAACGTCAATACTATGCAAAGTGATCTATAGATTCAATACAATCCCCATTGAAACTCCAATGGCACTTTTACAGAAATAGACGGCACTTTTACAGAAATAGGACACAACCATGTGCATTTATATATTTCAAATATTTACTTTCCATTAAAATAACTAGTATTCTTGTAGTACTGCCCATAGAATTAGTTCAGTAAAAATTATTTTATTTTTCAAACTACTGCTTCAGGATCTTAGTGACATTCTGCAAATATGGAAGGGAAAAAAATTAATCCATTTAGTAGTGTGGCAAACTCACTGCATTAGGACTCGAAGACCTAGATTTCAATTTCAGCCACATGATTCATTAGCTATGAAATAATGAAAGTAATACTAACTGGAAAATTTGTTCATTTGAGTTGTATTTTTTAATGTGCAATTATTTTTCACATATACTAGTATTTAATTTCTATCATATTCTCTCTGGGGCTCAGTTTCTTGTTTGGGAAATGAGGATACCAACTCCTACTTTGCCTACTTCACAGGGATATTGCAAAGATGAAAGACAAAAGCTATGTAAAATTACATTTAGAATCACAAAGTGTTGTGTAGAACTATTATTGCCATTAATGTGAAGAGTCAGTATGGCAATGTATAACAATATTAAGGATCAGGAGAGAAAAGAAGAGTGAAGTTGACTTAATCGGTCAGTTGTGAAAACCTGCAGGCAGCAAGCCTGGACCTTATAATATCTCATATCCATACATACTTTCTAGGTCTCCCACAAATGAACAATAATAGGTTCATAACCATAGGCCTGCAGATTAAAGGAATTCTGGCTAAGGATGCATTTCCCAGTCTCATCTTATATCTAAGAAATTTGAGTTAGTCTCAGATGATTTCAAGTTGTCTCTCATATATCAGGGCTGTGAAAGTTCTTAGAACACATACATATACAGGAAACTTTATTTTTCTCTTGGGAAAACATTGTTCCGAGACTGAAATGGCTACAATATTCTCTAAGGCAGTCAAAGGCTACCTCCTTCTATGTGCTGAAAATGATTACGTAAAGAAATTGGTTTGGGGCGTGCATGCTATGAGGCTGTCTCATTACGCTCCCATTCTGTTTACCTTCTCAAAACGTTTTTCCCAGTGTGGGACATATAGCCCACACATACGATTTGGTCAGAAAAATCAATAGATGCTTAAATGCTTGGAAGCATTTATCTGTGTTCACAAGAGCCTATCTCTGTGCTGAAATAAAATGCTTTTTGATCAGAACCTCCTCTCTTAGCACCTAAAAACAAATACAGATGGAACCTGTTCAATCAGAGCAGAAAACCACCAAACTCAGGATGAATCAAAGATTTTCAAAACATATTGACAGAGCTAAAAATATGTTTACCTGGGCAATTATGTCTGTAATTTCTGAATAACTGTGGCATCGTCTTACACAAGTTCGTGCCAAAAAGTTTTCCACTAACCGTGTTCCGACACCATATCCCCTGTGGATGAAGAAAAGAGTCGTCTAAAAATTACATTTGAGTAATCAGTGAAGTTTTTCAATGTTTAAGAATGGATTCATCTGTGCAGCACTTGTACAAATAGATAACAAATTAAAACAAATGTGACAAGCCAAATGACTATTTGGCAGTGGGCTCCTTCTTTGTCCCACAGACCACAGAAACAGAGAGCAGTGCATCCAGGAAATATTAACTAGTCTACAAACAAAGAGATTTGAGGAGTTGAAGATGGCCCAAGTTTGACGGTGTAAACTAAAGGTAAGGAAAGTCGGTTGGTGTTCATAGCCTAATGTTTCTCATCAGCAGCTAACTTTCTTATTGTTAGCTGTTGATGGAAACAGAATGTGGGTCTAGCTAACTTTGCTGTAGGTGTGGTACCTGGAGGCTCATTCTTCTCCTAGCATCGATATCATGATAGGAGGGCAGGCGTGTCTGGGATGGGCTCTGGAAAGAGGGGAAGAAGGGAATAGAGAAATCAATTTTTGTTGCCAGTGCAGATTTCAGTAGTTGGGACTCTGAAGTTTAGTAAAAAGGAAAAAAAAGCCAAATTAAAAAAAAAATTCATTTTCCATTCCAGGGAAATCAAATTTATGGGGCTTGAGAGAAAATATTTGTATTAGCTCCACCTCACAGCAAATAACTGTGGACAGTTCTGAAAGCATTTTATTGAGATGTGATCATGTAACTGAATATGTGGCTAAGATGGCTGAATAGACACCCTCGACAAGATAAAACTAAGAACTTCCAATCTAGTTAAGGAAATAGAACCGTGATGGTGGAAAAGAAAAAGAATAAGACTGCTTTTGTCAAGACTCTGAAATAAAATTTATCTTTTAATGTCATGCTACATATACAGAGATAAGTGAAACTATTCGAACAGAGCAACTAAAGGCCCAGCAAGATAAAGACACCAAAGTTCGTAGAGGCAATATTTGCTTCATAGGGTCTAAAAAGCACGGCGATATTTGGTGACAGGGTGATTGGGGAAGACAGATTTGATGTCCGAGTGCTCATGAATTCACTAAATCTATGAGATAATTCTGTTTATATTTCTGAGTCGTTAGAGACATTCATTTTAGCTTACTTGCCTTTCAAGAAAAGTGTTTTATTGTTCTAGTTAGGAAGTTCACCCTGAAAAGACTTAAAAAAAAAAAATGCATACTTTACAGAAATAGTTGTATCAGGAGTTAAAGACTGTTTTCAGTTTTCAAGTGTATATACAGGCTTGGTCACTGGGAACAGCGACGGGAAGCCAGAATGTAATGGTCAGTGTTGCATTTATATCTTTCTTTGGTCAAAGGGTAAGTTTCTGCAAAGGAGATGTTTTATGTATTTATATATCAAATTAAAAATGTAAGATGCTCTTAGCAGAAGCTATTAAGGAAATCCAAATGTGAATTGTTTTTCTTAAGGCAAGTCCTTTCTAAAACCTCTCAAAATTTATTCTTTAACTAGTATTTCATCCATATTTGTTAAAATGTATTCTCAAGTAGTAGCTAACAAGAGGGTTTCTTTTTTTAGTCAAATAAATGAATATCTTCATTTTCTAAAGCTGTTCCACAAAACAATCCAAATTTCACATAAGCTAAATTAAATGATGTAATGTATGGAAATGTCATGTGTCACAGGTATAAGTGTGACCTAAGTGTAAAATAACTTAAGCAACTCTTGCTTTTACAGATAATGTAATGGAGGGCATGCTCCTGACTAAGAAGAAATGTAAAAAACAAACAAAAACAAAAACAAAAGGTATGTGGACCAAAATAAATAAATACAAGACAATGAAAAGAAACTTTTCAATAGAAAAAAAGATAAGCAATATAGAAAGTCAGAAAACTAAGGGTTCGGAGAAAAGAATCTTTCAAACTTTATGTTTTTCTCTATATTCTAACTGAAAATACAAGGAATTCTTTTTTAAACCTTTAAAATGTTTAATGAGGCCAAATTTTCCACTCAACCTGTCTAACTAAATCTTCTACCTAGGACAGGTTTTCCAGCTATCGTCCTGTTAGAATCCTTTTTAAGAGCCATTATTAAGACATTCGAAAAATGTCGAAAGACATTTGATGATTAGGCAATAATCTGATCATCATATAATTATTCCGAGAAAATTAAAGGTTGAATTTAAGAAGGAATTTCCATTAATAAAGACAAACTTTATTTTAAAAGGAAGAAATAGATTCCTCTATTTAGTATATATTTCAAGTAAAACATAATAATGGGAAAAGCATCCAAACAATAAAATACTACAAAGGAAAAAGTAAATCTCCCTTCTACCCATAATCTCCCATTTTCCAGGTCCTTCAAGTAATGACCATTAGTGATTATTTTGCATATCCTTCCATATATGATCCATGCTTATGTAAGCACATACTGATACTGGAAGGAGTTATGTTAGAACAAAATATTTCTGAAAAGAAGCAGATTTGATGATTCATCATATTGTTAAAAGAACAATTTCAGTTTTACCAAATCCTAAGTTTATGTAACTAGCAAAAAAAATGATTTCCAACTAAATGATTTCCATGCTTGAAACTCTTGGAAAGAAGTTCCTTCCTATTACTTTATACTTTATGACTACAAAATGGCACCTATCAGAAATTATATTTAGCTTTAAGGTGTTATTTACTGAAATAGAAGAACTGGTGAAATGGAGCAAGAGAAGTCCTTAAAAGTGGACAAAATTCAGAGGAGGTTAAGAAACAATGTATATTCCACAAGAATGAAAGACTTCTACTTACATTTTATCTAAATATTTATTCACATCTTCATCTTTTTCATAATCCTTACACAGTTGGGCAACCAGGGCTCCATAGGTGAGGACAAAGAGATCTTTGTTCTGGAGAAAAATGGATAGTTTTACATTACATGCAAAGTTTCAAATAGTATACTCTTCTTAGTTACAAAACTTTATTTATCTTTATTTACAAAACTTTCTAGTTGGAAGCAGCCTTCAGATCATCTGTTCATTTTTTCCACCCTCCTATTAATTATTGCAACAATTTTCACCTTTAAGAACAAATTATACTCATATTTGGATACATAGCTAGAAGGAAAAAAAACTGTGAAATAAAATTAATTTCTTAACAAAAGGACATCTTCCTATGCATTTGCTCATATAACCTGCAACTTCCAACATTCACGTGGAAGTTTTTTAATACTAATTGCTAATATAAATTCATTTTGTTCTACAATGGCCTTGAGTACATGCCGCCCATGTTTTCATTTGGAAGGAATAACTGGGTGAGACCTCTCACGAGTCTGTACGATCCCTAATGGGTTCCAGATCATCCAAAAAGACCAACAGGATGCACTAAAATGCAGTAGCAAATTTGTGATATTCTTCTTTATACTTAGAGAAAAAAGAATTTTTACTTTCCTCACAGATCTCCAAAAATATATGTCCTGTTTTCAGAGTAAATTAAACATTAAAACTAAAACTGAGACTAATTGAGGTTTGGTTTAGCATAGATAGGTTGAAAATATGAGAAACAGAAAACATAAAGCTCAATCAATCCATTTTTTAAAGTCTCTCTGTTTTGTGTCTACTACTGAATACTATCTAAGAAAGGAAAGGGGATATTAGAGATCATTTATTCCAATGCTCTCAGTCCTACAAAGGAAGGAATGAGACCTCAGGAGAAATGAGTGACTTGCCCAACTAGCCAGCAATTGGCAGAGCCAAGGATGGAGTCTGAGACTCCAGGCTCTATTCTGACATAGGAATTATCTCGGAAGTACACAAAAGAAGCCACTGTTCAGAGAAGAAGTGGGTGGGAGAAGGAGGTGTGAGGGAGTCCCACCATTGAAAACAACCGTGTTTTGTGAATAATCTTGTATTTTCATGGAAGGTCAAACGTGGATTTCAGGTTGGAAGAGGTATCCTTACCTCTAGGCCCAGGTATCTTGAAGAGTCTACCGTGGAGGGGAAGATAAAGCCTGATAACATGTATTCAATTTCTTTTTTAAATCATGGGCAGAAATGGCTCAACAAACCAAAAAAATTGTTTATTCAACAAAGTAGCTTCTATAAAATGTTATGTAATTTTGACCCAAATATTTCCAAAATTGGCCCAATACTACCAGTATGTACTCCCTTATGACATGATTCATATACTTTTTTTAATCAAGTAGAATATTTATTATCACTAAATAAGTAGATGAAATCTAAATATTATATAGCACATGTGGACATAATTTATGTTGAAAAATATAAATTAAAATGTCATAAATGTATTTATAATATATGTTATATACATTAATTGACACTACATTAAGGACACTAATACATATAATTCATAATTAATATACTAGTAATCCTACCAGGAAACAGAGGATGTAAAGCAAGTGATCTGGACAAAAACATTGTTAAATTGGAAAAGAGTTATTGTATATTCAATTTTAATTCTGCTCTTATTTAAATTTTCCAAGAACCTAATCATAAGCCACAAGAAATGGCTGTAAACTATACAAGAAACATCTGCTTAACATATAAAGAACCACAGCAGAAGATAAATTATTGCTATGTATCAATACGACAGTATAACATAAGCAAAAGTGAAGGAGAGAGAGAGACAGAGAACAATAACATTGTTGTTTCGCTAGCAGTAAAACAAAAGAATTTGAAAAGGAGAGAAAATTATACCCTACCTACATGCCAGAGTCTTGCATGGTGTCCCTTTATAAGGAATAATGACATTTTCTTGTGTGTGTGTGTGTGTCTCTCTCTCTCTCTTTCTCTCTCTCTTTCTCTCTCTCTCTCATTATGATGGGTGGATACTAACTATATTTCAGCTGAATTTAAGATCAATGCCCATAAAGGCCAGATTTCTCCATTCTGCTTCATGGCCAAGGGTGTACTTCGAACTACTTGTCCAGTAGGGTCTCAGATCCAACCATATGACCACAGGAAAAATCAACATAACTTTATATGTTTTAAAAATAATCTTTTTCACATATGAGAAATAAAACATCAATAATTATTTCAGGAGTTTGGGGATATATCAGGACAAAAAAAAATGTGTATTTATCAAATGATTAGGTACAATATGAACTATGTACTATACTTTTTTAGTTTTTGAGAGTCCCACAAAAAAAATAAATCAAGATTCCAGAATGCCAGGGGTGGCATCTGCAGGCATTTCCAATTGAGGTGTGCATGGGTCAGTCATATAATTTTAAGTACCCGTGGCTGAATTTGCTTAATTTTATGTAATGCCCATCAGTCTCCTGAAATAATGAACAGAGCTTTAAAATTAATGAGTTTTTAATGTATATAACTTCTGAATGCCTGAAACTACAATAAGAGAGGATTAAAGAAGAACATACAAATCTAATCTGCAAATAATTAAGTTTTTAAAATAATTCTGAACTTGGAACATATAGAAAAGATAATAGCACATGTTGAATTATAATAATGACCACTTACATTTAAGACTAAGAAATATATTTTTAAAGCCAATCTTTTAGTAATGCATTTTTGATGACCTATACCTATTTAATTTAATATATAATCAACAATTTTCTATACATTTTATTTTGTATATCATGAAGCATGAAATAAAACAAATTATAAATATGAAACAAAAAGAATTGCTTACCCTTTTCATATTTTCTATAAGAGACAAAAAATCTTGACACTTTTGTAGATAAAACTAGTCAGAAGAGAAGACCCAGAAATATGGTAAAGAATTAATTATTCTGTTACAGTATGTAAGAGGTTATTGTAACTATTCCCAGAGGTGTCTTTTGATTCACTCCACTAAACATTCTCTGCTCCACTAAATAACTACTCAAAGCATTGCCTTTCAAAATAAATCAGAAATCACTTAAGAAAACATTTCCTCTGACATAGAATAAAATATCTTTGAGAATGTTTATAAAAAGATCTTACTATTTTATGGTATTCTGGTCTTCTGTGCGCAGGGCGAGACATAGTGCTTGATGGATGAAGAATGTGATCTTCTGTTTCTCTTCTTTGGCTTTGTTTTGTTTTTGCAAGTTCCTCTTTGCTTTGAGACACGTGTACTACTTATGCATCGTACTGCTTTTGCTCTTTGCTGAACTGAAGAAAACAGTCATAAGCAGAACTGTGCTGTAGCCATGTACCTTGCCACCCATCAAATAAATACTGCTTGTGAGAATCAGTTGTACTATAGAGACATAAAAGCTGAGAGTGGGAAGTCAGACCAGAAGCATTGGCTACTGAAATTCTTCAACCCAAGGGAGTATGAGAGTGGTGTTTTGTGCGCATGCCAAGGCATTGTTTTAAAATCACAAACAGAAACCTTTACAATCCAAGATAGATCTAAATGTTAGCATTATTCAGTCTTTGTATTGATTGTTGTGTGAATTTGAGACAGGATCAGCAATCTATAGGCATTAAACACTGGTTCAGACCTAATCAACGACTCTAATGGGTATTACATTATCTCCCAAATAATGGGCATCACAGACTCCCCCCCCTCCATCTTGTGTGATTACAAAATTCAAGTATATCTGGTAACTTATTTTTCATACACAGAAATTTGAAGAAGTGATAGAATTTGGGTGCTGATATTTTCTTATAAAACTGTTGTTCAAAATGGGCATTCTAGTTTAATAGTGTATAATGATTCTGGCAGCGAAAGTAAGCCCTCAGTTTTCTTTTGACAGTCCCTGAGATGTTAGCTATTTAAAGTTCTGTTTATTTACGCAAAAGCATAGAATTTAAAGTTAAAACAAGAAACTCCCTCAACTTGACAACTGCAGGATATGGAGGATCAAAAACATTTCCAGAAATAGAAGCATAAAGCTCCGTTTAAGAAAGTAGTTTCCTACTTCTTTCAGCTTGAGTCAATTAGCCCCGTGTGTTCTGGAAAATTCTTGCTGTAAAGTGATGGACTACTGATGACTTTGAAGAAGAGTGTGGGAGGATTTGGGAGGCTCAAGCTAAGCTGCAGTTCTGCCATTTACTGGCTCTGTGACTTGGGCAAGCCATTTTATTGCTCTCTGGCTCAGTTTCCACATCTGCAAAATGGCAATAATAATACCCACCTCACAGAATAATTGTGAGTATCAAAGAGATAATGTCTGGTATAAAGCACATTATAATGACTGTATAAACACTAATTACTATAGATTATTCTTGTAGTTTACTATACTGAATGGAATTCTAAGGTATTTCCATTAATGCCATGTTTTATGACCCCACTCTCAGGAAATCGATTTTGCTGGGTTGTAAGGTATGGGAAGCTTTTCAGTAGCAAATTAATAGCACCTTATATTTCTATAAACTTTACAGAGTAAGACATGGTTTTCATTTTCTTTATCTCATTTTAATTCAGCTACCATCTGTGAAGCAGTTAGTACTGTAATCATTACCGTGTTATAGGATAGAAATCTAAAAGTCAGGGAGGTTAAGAAATTTGTTCAAGGTTAGCTGGATAGGAGGCAACAAAGAAGGATTTGGGCTAAATTTGCTGACTCTAAATCGAAAAGAATTTTTTTTTTTCTTCACACACTATAACATGTTACAGTAAAATAGATTCACAAAAGCTACTAAAATAAGGTGACAATGTGTTGCTAGGGCCAGCTTGGGGCAATTCTGGGTTCTGGATGGGAGATCCCTGAGAAAAACATAGAAAAGTCCTGTGTATTTTGGTGGGAGGGGAGAGATGGCACAGGAATCAATTTTACTAAACTTTAATGGCGGCGTTATGGTGATATCAGGGCCACCATGAGAATTCAGGACATTGCGGGTACTGGAAAAAGTCAACTGTTCTTTCAGACTGATAGGCCTTCCCCTCTCCCCTGGCCCTGCAGCCAGGACCATAGGGCTTAAGGAAAGAGTCACTGCCTGGCATTACTGTACAAGCACACGATCTCCACAAGCAAAGATGTAGGCACTGGCTCTGCGACACGGTTTGGCTGTTCTTCAGACTGCGAAATTCAGTCACCTTCAGCTGCTCTCATAGTCCAAGTAAGCCTGTGTCCCCCAGGTTCCTTCTTTTTATGTAAAATTACCCTTCACTTAAATAGAAGAAAGAAAGCACAGAGGTTGTTTCAAACACATAAATGATCCATGATGTCTGCCCTGGCAGCAAACTAGAAAGAAGAGTAATTTTAAAATAATGCAGAAGAGAAGATTTTCCTCTTTTATTAAGAGTTCTTTCAGTGGCCTAGGATTGAATTCAGAGCTGGGGTTGAAAAAATGATGCCTTCTTTAATCTCATCATATCTGTGTTGCAGTGTTAGTAAACCAAAGTAAATAGTGAATTGGGCCATTGCCCAATACTGGTTCTTTGGGAGGTACGTGAGCAACTGAGTAGAGACTTGGGGAGAAGCTAAAAGAGCAGGACATCTACTAATCTGTCAGCCATATGATTGCCATCTGAGATCATCCACAAACTCTCAGATAAGGCAAAGCCCCTTTCAGCTATCTGTCCAGCAGCTCGTTATCTTTTTGCAACTTCCTTTTCTATTTAAGCCTGCTTTTCGTATTTATTTTAACTGAATTTTACATAAAATTTATTGATTTATTCGGCACCCCATCCCCTCTAAGGAGCACTATAGCTGTCAAACCCAATTTCCCTTATCTATGTGCCAGCATACACACAGTGAGTGAGCTGGTGGGTCCCTGTTGAGGAGCAGACATATTATGTGATAGGTAGACAGGGAACAGCAAACTATCTTTAACAAGGAGATCGTTTGGCTATAAATCCACCCCCCCCCCCCAAATTGATTACTCATAGATGTAATCATCCACAATCACTGACAAGTTATACACTGGAGTCATTAACTCTTCCAACAGTAAACGACAATAAGGAGTTAAGAGTTTGTCACCAACAAACTCCTTTACAGCGAGACTTCGACACCTCAGTGGTACTTTGGAGGTAACTAAATCAATTCTCCAACCTTCATGCTTTCCTACATAGTTTCTTGAGAAAATGGTCTACAATTTTCTTCTCTGCTTCCTCACTTCCCAGATACTTTATTAAAAAAAAAATTGAAGTTGAAATTATAAACATAAGGAAGATGTGGTACTTACTACCAAGCTTTACTGAACAAGTTGCTCTATATATTTTAGGCTTTGTTTTAAGCAATAGAGCAGCACTGATACAGCTGAAATACCATATACCCTCTTTAATCCTATTTGTTCCTCCTCAGTAGTCACCACTACCCAGAATTTGGTATTCATTATTACTGTGCCTGTTTCAAGATTTTTGCATATGTTAGTAACCACAGACTATGTAACATTATTTTATTTTAAAACTTTACATAATGTCTTTTACTGCAGGTATCCTACAACTTGCATTTTTCCCTCAAAGCTATTTTGTTAAGATTTATGCATATCCATAGCTGTCACTCTAGGTAATTTATTTTCACAGCAGAGGTCTGCAAACTTTTTCTGTAAAGGGTCGAATAATCAGTATTTTAGGCTTTACAGTGAAATAGACTGCCATGACTACTTAACTCTGTTGCTGGGGTGGGAAGGCAGCCATAGACATTTCAGAAACAGGGGTGGCTATGTGCCAATAAAACTTTATTTATAAACATTTGGATTTGAATTTTATGTAATTTTCACATATCACAAAAATTTTTTTAAATGTCCAATAATTTGAATATGTAAAACCCATTTTTAGCCCAAAAGTCATATAAAATAGGCAGTAAGTCAGTTTGATCCCTGAACTATAGATTACCAACCACTATTCTATAGTATTCTATCACCATGGCTTTTAAATCTGTTTAAATTATAAAAATATTTATTTTCTATTTTGAGGGTATGGGATACTACATGTATCTTAGACAGAGTTTGCTAATTTTGTTCTACATTTTTAATATTCTTTCTAATGTTTACTTGATAAAACATTTCTGATAAAGATATGTTTAAAAAAACTTATAAGAATTTCTCCTTATAATTTTATCAGTGTTTGTTTTATATATTTCAAAGCTATGCAGCCACGGGCATACAAGTTGATGATTGTCATATCTTATAATGGATTGTTCCTTTTATTGTGATAGTGTTCAAAATACCTTTATTTTTCAAGATTTGTGCGTTGTCTAGTTTATAGGTGGGTCACTTACAAGCACCATGAGTGTTTTTCAGCTACTCTGTAGGTTAAGTTTACCCTAGCCCTGGTGTCATGGTTAAGGGCGTATTCCAGACCGCCTAGGTCCTAATCCTGCCTCTTTCACTCATCTCCGTGTGACCCTGTGCAATTCTCTTAATCTCGCCACACCTGAGTTTTCTCATCTATAAAAAAGCTGAGGATAATATTAATACCTCATCATAGGCTTATTGTGAGAATTAAATAAGATAAAGTTCCTGACATATAGTAAGCATTCAGTAATTGTTAGCTATTTAAAAAAAAATTTGTGTGATTATTGATGTATTTGGTCTCATTTCTACCACTATTTTGTTTTCTTTTTGCTACCCTTTTTCCTTTGTTTATTCTCTTTTCCTACAATATTCCCTTTTCATTCCATTTTTTGAGTGATCTTTATATACTGTATTTCTATTATTTGATAATTATACTTAAAATTTTACTGGTTTTTGATATATAATTGATGTACGATGTGATGAATTTTGACATATACATACATATATCCTTGAAGCCATCAAGTCAATCAATATAATTGACATTTCCATCACCCTGCTTTAACTGTGTTCTCTTAGATTCTTTGTCAATTGGCATCCATTAATTACAGTGTCACAGTAATGGCCAAAATAATTTACATCTCCCATACAATCCAGAGCCCATATTCTGAACCACCTTCTGATCTCTTATACACCAAGCTAATATTTCCCCTATTCTAGATCAACTCAAGCCCAGGTACCAGACAAGTAGTGGCAGCTCCTATCCCCCAAAGCCTACTAAAATCATTTAAACTAGCCAGTCCTAGCCTGGTTTTCCTGCCCTGTCTTGTCTTTTTCACAGAAACCCCAGTAAAACTTCTGCCTAGGCTTTCCCTTCCTCCTTTCTGCCCCCTGACCAAACACAGTGCTTCCCCATGTGGCCCTGTTTGGCCTGGCATGCCCCTTTCTCTTGGTTAACGTAAGTAATAAATTCTTCTGTCAATGGCATTGGCCTCTCTGTGTCATCACTGAATCACCTCCATAAATTAAAATCTTGCTGGTACAAGTCGATACGATGCTCAAAACTCTTCTTATGCTCCTTGGTAATCTCTCTCTTCTCATTTCTCCTCCCCCATTACCTAAGCAAGCACTGGTCTATTTCCTTCCATATAGTTTAATTTACATATTTTAGAATTTTATATCATCACACATTAGGTATTCCTTTGCTTGACTTCTTTGATTCAGGAAATTATTTTGAATTCATTCTTGTTATTATGTATGTCAATAGTTGATTTCTTTTATCTTGCTGATTAGTATTCCATTACATGGATATATAGCAATTTGTTGATGGACATTTGTGTCGTTTCTGGTTTGCAGCTATTATAAATAAAACTGCTATGGACATTCATGTACAAGTTTTCATGTGGACAAATGCTTCCATTTCTCTTGAGTAAATAAATGTGTTATATGGTAGATGTATAGTTAACTTTTAAAGAAACTGACAATTTTCCAAACTGATTGTTCCATTTCACATTCCCACCATCAGTGTATGGGAGTTTCAGTTATTCCACAGTCCTCACCAACATTTGGTATGGTTGGTCTTTTTAATTTTAGCCATTTTAATAGTGACATCTTATTATAACCAGGTATTGCTTTACTTCTATCTTTTAAATTAAAAAGTAGTTATTTCTATAACTAATAATTAAAGGAATGTCTTAAAAATATCGTATTTGTACTCATCATTACTTTTTAGCTCACATGTCTTTTCTCGGTGTTCATTTTTCTCCTTACTGAAATATACGCTTTAATAATCCTCTGAATGAGCTTCTGTGTGTAGTAACTTCCCTTAGTCTTATGTATCTTTATTTTTGTCTGTCTTGAATGATAGGTTAGCTGTTATTAAGCACACCGAAGATATTTTCCTCTGGTCTCTATTGTTACTGTTGATAAGACTCCAGTAGGTCTATTGTCTTTCTTTTGTAGGCTATGTATCTTTTCTTTCTGGTAGCTTTTAATAATATCTCTTTATTTTTCACACTCTGAACTCTTACTATGACGTGTCTGTACATGGGTTTATCTTTATTTACACTACTCATAATATCGAACACTCTTCTAATGTGAGAAGTGTCTTTGATTCTGCAAAATTCTCAGTTATTTCTCTTCAAATATTGCTTCTCTGACTACTTCATTTTTTTCTTCTGGAAATTCTATTAGATGACCATGGAATCATTTAATTTCTCTTCCTTTCATTGGTTTTTCAAATATTTTATTTCCTTGTCTTTTTGTACTTAACTTTGGATGAAAGCCTCAGCATATGTTTCACTTCACTAATTATGTATTAAATCATGTCCAGTTGAGAGTTTGACAAAAGAAATTTATATCTCATTCACTTTTTATAAGCCAAACCAAGCCTGGTCCAGTGCCTTTTATATGGAAGTTATACAAAAAATATTTGCTGATTAAATAAATATAGAAAATGCTCTACATATTTGATCATTTTATTTATTCTGTATAGATACATAACAATCAATACCCCAATATCATATTTTTATATAACAAAAAGATATCATATAAACAAAGTTGCAACTTAACTTGTAAAGCAATACATTCATATATTAGACTGTCCATACAAACAGATTTTTATGTAAAATTAGAATGCTTTTGTTGTGCTTTGGCTTTAGGGGTATCCAAGCCTTGTTCTTTTCTTTTGAGAAAGCTTTTAGAATGTTCTGGCAGAACTCTTGGGTTATGGACACTCTAAATAGCCCTCAATTTTGGATCACTCAAATTTTCGACAATTCCCATTATTCTTTATGCCATAATTCTATGGTAACCAAATCCTGGACTAGTACAAATAGTAAGAATATTCTCTGTTTTGCTTCCAGTGCTCTATTTCCTGGTGCGGAGCATTTTGTGTCACACAATGCAGCACATGGGAAAATGACAGCAGTCTGCTTTGCAAGTAAGCCATTTTCTTTTTAGTGGGAAGATACACTGGAGTTTTCCCTGTCACTCATACCAGATGAATCTCTTCTTTAATTTCTTCTAGCTGTAATCTGAAGTGCATTTATTAGCTCAGGATTCTCAAAGTACATAAGGAAAGATGATAGAACCCTTTAAACATGTAAGGAGTTTGGTCAACTGACCCAGCCAGTTAAACCAGTAAGATCCCATAAAATGGTTATAGCTGGAGGAGTCTAATGATCAGAAAGGGCTACAAGTTGATTTGTGTAAGAGCTTCCCAATAATGGGCCCAACTCTCAACAGTATTGTATCTTCTCTGCAAAGAAGTGGAACATTTGTCAATTCTTTGATTGCTGCTTTGACTATTGGCGGGCAACAGGTATTCTCCTCTTTCATGTTCAGATGTCCCTGTCAGGTTGGGAAAAACTTCTACTATGGTTCTGCTTTTCTAGTCATTCCTGCCTTGATCCTTCTGGTTGCTGGCTATGCTCTGAGAAGCCAAATGTGGACAATTACCAGTGAATACTGCTGCAGCTGTGCCCCTCCACACCGGAGCATCAGCCTCCTGGAGCGCAAGCTGGCTTGCCTTAGGTTCTTCAGCATCACTGGGAGGGCACTTGTTGCTCCGTTGACTTGGCTGGCAGCAACCCTGATGACAGGCACCTACTACGAATGTGCAGCAAGTGAATTTGCATCTGTGGATCATTACCCAGTGTTTGACAATATGAGTGCCAGCAAAAGGGAAGAAATTGTAGCTGGGTTTCCATGTTTCATATCAGCTCCATCTAATGTGATTCCGATAAGAGATGAAGTAGCTCTTCTGCACAGATATCAGTCACAAGTAAGTTCCTGTTGTTTTTGTTTTGTTTTGTTTTGTTTTGTTTGTCTGTTCTCTCATTCCATATTAACTACAGTCACTGGTAATATTTCACATTCCTGCAGTTTCTCATATCATTTGATAATAGATGCCACTCATCCAAGTGATTTCTACTGAGCAGCAGTGAGGAAGCTGGGCTCTGAGTTTGAGTCTTTGCCACTTGTTAACCTGCAAAACCTTAAGCAAGTTATATAACTTATCCATGCTTCACTTATTCAGCTATACAATGGGGATATTAATAAGATCTATAGCATCAGGTTAGCATGACAAATAATGAGCTAATATATCTAAAGTGCTCAAAACTGTGTCTTGAATCTATATCTATAAAAACAATAAATTCTAGATATTGATATCGAAATTATTTTTACTACATTACTAAATTTCATCTTGCTGCATGTATATCCTTGAATATGCATTTTTATATGTTAAAATATCATCTAAATTTACAGGAGGCTTAAATATAATTAAAAATAAACTCCAATGATGGTTTTAAATTTAGTATCCTTAGATAGGTTTGTGTGAGGAGTGGGGTGAGGTGGGGGGAAGTTCCAAACTAAATGCACTTACAGGTTAAATATAAAGAGTGTAAAATTGCATTTTCATTAGTAAAAAGTTATAGGCTTTCATCAGTTTCTTCAAGGCATTTAGGGAAAAAACATATTTTTCTCTAAAAAATACTGTAATATAGTAAAAAATATGATCTTTTAACCTACTGATTGCAAAGGTATTTTTTGACTCATCACTTTTCAGTTATTAAAATTTATAAGTGTAATGATATTTAGTTAAAAAAAATTACTATCAACGCACAAAATAATGAAGTGTTGCATATGGCTCAGTGTAAGCAAAATTAGAGATGCCATTAAGATAAGCTTTGTCTCAATCTTTTTGTATTGGCCCTAAAGCTCAGGCAGAGGAGCTATGTGAATATAGGTGAAAAGTCAAGAAAAACTAAAAGGTAATACACAATGGTAAGATTTTCTTATAGTCAAAATAAAATCTTATTTAATGATAAACAGGCTTCTGTGAAAAGACAGTTTTACAGTCTGAGTGACTTAGCCAGTGGACTTTTTAATTTAGTGACAACAAAACTAATATATATTGAGATGTTCATCATATACTGTATAAATATTTTATATCTTAACTCTAATCCTCATAATCTTAAGAGATAGGTAAAATCAACCACATTTTACAGATGAAGAAACCAAAACTTAGAGTTTGTGTAACTTTCATAAATTCATAAAGCTAATAAACAGCTGATTGAGATATTGAAAACATCATTTCACTTCACCAGGTCATCTTTTGCAACTATCTTGCATGTCAATCTCATTTGAGGAACATATGCTGTATTTCAGTTGAATTATTCTGTATTGACCATAAGATCAACACAGAAGTTTAAATCCTTTCTGTACCCATACCTCATTCTAAAATACCTTCCTGAACTGAGTTTCACTCCATTTCAATCTACTTTTTACACTTAGGTCAAATTTATCTTTCTAAACGCAGATTGTGATGAGCTCTCCCCTACATGCCCCATATAACATCCTTCAGTGATATCCTACCAGCCTAAGTACGAATCCAAATAATTGGCATGACCTACTAGGTCCTTCAGTGTTTGACCCCTGACCACTTTTCCTCATGACTCCTATGACCCTATAAATCCAAATTTCTTGAGGTTTTCCCAACTCTTCATACTCTTATTTTTCTGTCTTCTTCTCTTAGTAGAACTCTCCTCAACTTCTCACATCTGGTGAATTCCTCTTTAATAATTTAAGTCTGAGCATCACCTTCAGAGAAATATTTTACTATATTTTTCACCTTGCTATTTTGTCTCCCTCTTTTGGCTTAAAGACTGTGAAAAGGATGACTGTATCTTAAATTAGTCACATCCGAGTCCCCATAACCAAGTACCATACGCAGCACATGGTGGCAGGGGAGTCAACCTGGAGCTCAATAAATGATAGTTGATGAATTAATAGGCATCTGAGATGGCCTTTGCTCCACCGTGTTTAATTGTGATGATTATCATTTTGTAGGTTTTAGCCTCCAAGAGTATAGCTATCCCGCTGTGCACACCCTGGTAATTCTAGGCCTGTTGGTGAATCACAAACTGTGGAAGAGACCTTCATCTTCCAGACTGTGGCTACCTACCACTGGCTTCCCTAAATGTGTGGAACTTGTGTCTCTCACTTTACATAACAATAGCTAAATGTTGAAAAAATGATTTTAAGAAAAGTATTTTAAGAGTAGAAACAGACATTCACATCTGTCTTTAATGTCAGGAACTAAATAGTTGCAAATGAAATCTAGTTCATTTTCATTTCAAAGTGTATTTCAAAACAAGTCATAAAACTAGTTAGCAAATGACTATTTGAAGGAGAAGGGGAATGAAAAGGAAAACCATAAGGTGCTAGATATTTAGGAACATAAGAGTTTGCTCACTGACTTCCTTCTTTGGTCACAAAAAAATAAAAGGAAGGAGGAACGCAGGAAGAAATATCAATGACTATTTGTTGGCACATTATTGAAGACGCCTTAGGAGGCTACCATTATTATCTATCATATTATCATTTTCATCACCATCATTTACAAATATTTATTAAGCCCCCAGAGAAAGCACCTTTACCTGATGGTTCAAAAGTAAAGTTAAGCCAAAAGCAAAGAACATAGTTTATGTACCTTATGCAAGGGTAATTGGTGTGTTATATTGGTGCCACTTCAAAGACAACGCTTAGAATTCCTTTCAAGTTAACTGTCAAGTCTTTTGTAATCCAAAAACCAAATAGAAATGGTTGGGCCTATACATCACAACCATATTCATTTCAAATGATTAGCACTTTGTTAATATGTTAAAAACTAGAATAACAAATATCTTACTCACAATTTAGTTCTCAGTCTTGTAAGACTCCCTCCTACGATGGCTGTTTCTTGAATATTTGATGTAGTGATGTTTTCTATTTTTCTTTTAAATAATTACGTGAAGATGCTGGCCTGGATTTTGATCACCTTGGCAACTGTGGCTGCCCTAGTTTCCCGCTGCTTGGTGAGGTGCTGCTCTCCCCTCACCTCTCTGCAGCAATGCTACTGGACCCACCACCTCCGCAATGAGAGGGAGCTCTTTGAACAAGCAGCAGAGCAGCACTCACGTTTTGTCATCCTGCAGCGCATAAAGAAACTATTTGGCTTCATTCCTGGAAATGAAGATGTCAGACACATCCGTATTCCTTCGTGTCAGGACTGGAAAGATATTTCAGCACCCAGTCTTTTCTGTATGGGTGAAGACTTGCAAGGTCACTATAGCTTCCTTGGAGACCAAGTGGATGAGCATAATGAGGAAAGCAAATTGGGAGATATTGAATTAAAACCTTGATTGTAGCACCTTTCGCAATTCAAGTTGCTTAATAGATACTTCATTTTTATGATGATAGAGTTTCAATGGAATCTCTCATTCTTTTCTGTCTCTGATATTTCTTTGCATAAGTCCATCCAAAATGGCTGTTTCCAAAGTTAATTTGTCTGATAATTGTGCCAATCTCTCTTTTTGAAATTTCATTGATGGTCTGGTATTGCTTATATTGGTCTATGTAAATAATATGGAATTTGGAGTCATATCAAAATTTGAATCTTGACTCTGCTTAGTTGTTGTGCAAAAATTAATATTTTCAATTGCCACTTTGTTATCTGCACATAGAAGCTACCTCATAGAGCTATTGTGAGGATTAAGCATAATAAGCAAAATGCTTACCATGGTGCCTTTCATAAAATAAGTGCTAATAAATGTTACTTTCTCCCTTTATCTTTGCATTCCGTGTCTTGTATCACATTTCTCTGTCTCTAATTTCTGGGGGGGGGGGTTGTTGTTGTTGCTGTTTGTTTGTTTGTTTGTTTTCTATCTCTGTGTAATATCCAGGTACTTCTCACTGCTTCTTCTTCTTTCTCCAAGCTAACATATCTGATTTTTTGGGAACCAGGATAAAAAGCCCTTTCTAAACTGGTAACTTGTAAGAGAGAAGCCATGCAAGAAGGTCTGGAGTCATCCTGCCATAACCAAGGAAAAGCGACATATTATTCTATTATCATTAGTCTCATAAATGTTATTTGTAGCATCTTCATGCTAGGAGTATTTTTATAGCTATGACATATAAAGTTTATTCAAGAACGCTTTTCCATGTGCTCCACTACAGGAACACCACCTGTACCTTTTTATTATCAAATTGCAACTTTGCATTCAAAATCCACTTGGGACAGCAAGACTGACACCTTTTTTGTATACTCATTATCTAGAACTCCAAAAAGGAAAACCTGTCTGACTCTTCTGCATGGCTTCGCACTTCTAATATTAGACAATTTTCTAATTTATCTTGATTATTCCTGGTATATGTAGTGTCTTGTGTCTGATTTTTGTCACATTCATGCAAGCAACTGGTTCATTGGACAAAATAAGCAAATCAAGGGCCTTTATTTATTTTTTCAAACCAAAACGATGGCTACTTATTTACTGGGCAATGGGCCAACTATCAATAGTCAAGCTGACTTTCAAAATTCACTTTCAAAGAGACCTGAGAACTTGACTACCTAAAATGCAATCAATTACTTGGTAATCTACTTTTACACAATTACAGAAGAAGGGGTCTGTTTTATGTGAAATTATGGGTCCCTCGAACTGAACGGAAACAAATAGAAAATGAGTTTTAAGGAAACAAAATAATTTTTTTTTGACCAGCAAGAAACGCATAGTATAGCATTTTACTAGGACAGGAGACCTCTCTCTCCCTTTTCATTACTCATTTAGCAACTCAGTCTCTCTGGGACTCAATTTTTTAATCTGTAAAATAGGAATAATGAGACATTACCTGCTGGAATGCAAGGAAATGGACAAATAAATTCTTGAGGTCCCTTCTAAATCTAATAAAAGTTTTATGTTTATGTTTATATGTACACAATTTCCTGGAATCATAGTAGGCCCAGGTTGTTTCTACTGAATAAAAATATCTTTGACTTTGATTTTAAGCTTTTTTAGATGACACCTGATGGCATTCCACTTTTTAAAAATGTTAATATCTTTTACACGTGGCCAAAGAAAGCTATTCTACTTGTCACCTAACTATCTACAGTACTGATATGACATTCCAAGAGGGATCTTTAAAAAACAGAAATATGGATGGAAACTAGGGTCCTTGTCTGGCTCTGGTACAAATGAGCCACATAAACATAGAAGGTCGTGTATTCTTTGTTCTCTCTAGTCTGTTCCAGCTCTAAAATTCTATGGCTCTATGTATCTGAGAATTTTTGAAATTCCTCTATATTGGGACACACTAGTTAAATCAACACTTTACTGTATGCTTATGATTATCTTATTATTTTTCAGAGACTATGACACAGTAAATACTCCAGTTGACAGCAAAATCAAAGAGTAGATGAAGTTAAAAAAATATATCATCAGAAAGAAGAGAAAAGTTGTTTATATACTAATACCAGGAAACTTTTCACTAGATTCTGGAAGCCCTTTCTACATTAGATTCTTTTAGAAATGAAATATACAATTTATATTTTGAATCACTTCATCATGATCTTCCACTATAGCTTTGTAGCAAAGGATTGTAAATATTCTTTGGCTCCTTTACACGGCGTCAAAAGATTTTATGCCATCTACTGAACATTTCAAGGATGGTACACATCCTTGAGACTTCATTGTATACATCCATTTCAAATTAAATAAATTAAATTCTCAGCCTTTTTTTTTTTTTGTCCAGAGTATTCTTTTGTTTCACTGCCAGTTAGACAAACTTGTTCATTAAAAACATTGTGCTTCCTTCTTTTCATGCTTATTGGATTTATGTAATTTTAAAACATATAATTAAGGTCAATTCCGTACTGATACTATCTCATATTTTGCATTTGACTACTGCATCAAATGCCACAGCTTGTCATATCTATTTCTCAACCTCAACTTTGTCGTTTCCCCAACCCCACTGCTGCATCTAAGTTGCCTCCTTTCCAGGAGACAAATACAACGCAGTGTTTAGACGTGTTTACTCAGTTTTCTGTATGTTTTCCAATTTCAGAGTCATACTTATACTTGTCATCTTCGTTGTCTCCTTTCTCTGTTCTCAATCTCCAATTCCATTTCTAAAAATTCTGATGCATTATTGTAATAAGAAACAATAATGTGATTTTTCAAATGCTTGTTTGCATTCTATCGTTTGCACAAAGGGAAACCATATTAACCGTAAAACTTTGAAATATCACAGCCAACCAAAGGCCTTCCAACAGCAAGACTAAGTAGTATTTGCTACCTCAAAATATAAAGTATAGAGATACAATTTAGCACTGGTCATGAAAGAACAAATATTGGTAGGCTGTCCTCAGAGTAGACAGCTACACAAGTGTCTCCTTGAGCTATGGGGGCACACATCTATAATTGTGACCTCTGGAACAAAGAGCAATGGATGGTGGTATGTCCAGAGGTACAAATTACATTACCCTTGACCTTAATTATTTTTCTGTCCTAAAGACCAAGTAAGATTAAAGTCTGATCTCAGTTCATTAGAACTTCATTAAGAAATGGATTTCAAATAGTTAACTCTGCTGCCCTCCAGTGGTCCAGACAGGTGGCTGCACCTGTAGTGGTAGTAATGGTGGTAGCAAAAATAATTTGTATGGTGTTTACTACATTCCAACTGCTTTAAAAAAAAAAAATGATACTGCTTACAATAAACTGATAAATACATTCACATATTAGAAAACAGATTTCTGAAATGGCCTTAAATAACAGAAAATGACAGAAAAAATTTTGTATAAAGTCCTATACTAATGAAATGCTTTTGTATTGATATAATTATTTTATTAGATAACTGGTGAATCGTGGTTCATGGAATCATGGAATCCAGACCTATTTGACCCCAATAAAATAAGTCCCCCCGTTTTATTGAGGAGGTAACTGGGATACAGAGAAGTCAAGCAATTCACCAAAGGTAACACACCTATTAGTGATGGCGCCAGAATCCAGCGCCAGCAGTCTGACGTGTGACCCTGCATCCACAGCACTGTGCTGCAATACGGCAACAGGAGGCACATTACAAACTGTTCAGGGCCTTGTAGGTGTTAGCAGATTCTTCTCCTACACCTGTCAATGAACAACTAAAACATTCTGAGCCCCAACATTAAGATATCATGTCAGATCTGAGTTCTTCTTCTTCCGCTGACACTGTACCATATATAAGGGCTCACCTTCAAGGCACTGTGCTTTTTAGCAAAGTGACTCGTCCACTCTTACTGAGGCATAACTTTGGACCCGAGCTACCGAGCAGCCAGCAGCACTGATTAGTCACACACTTAAGCTTGCCAAGGAAGCTCAAGTATATGCTTTCTTATTCAGAGAGTGGAAGAATACCACTATAATCTGTTGATTTATCTTCAAAAGGCCGTAGTTACGAAGGGTCAAACGAGGGTCAGGAAATCATACTCTCTCATCATTTATATGGTCTTATGCAAGTCATTATCTCTGGGATTTTAATTTTTCCTTACAAGAGACAGGGGAGGAAGATTAAATTTGTGGGAAAGAGTGATTAAACTATTTTGAGTCATGGACCCCTTTGAAGAGCCATTCTGGGGAAAGCTATTTTGAGGAAATATCCAGGAAAACTGCATATCCACAGACACAGGCTCACATAGCTCAGTTTGAATACTGTGGTAAGCTATTAAATAATGGCTTCCCCAAAGATGTTCATGTTCTAATTCCTGGAATTTGTGCTACTTTATAATTTATATGGCAAAGGAGACATTGCAGATGTGATTGAGGATCTTGACATTGGAATACTATCCTGGATTATCCTGGCTGGCCGACATAATCACAAGGATCCTTATAAGAAAGTCACAGAAGGAATCAGAGTCAGAGAGAAGGCAAAGAGGCAATAGGAGTGTTAAGGAATGTCAGAGCGACCCCTGAGAAATTTGCCATCACTGGCTTTGAAGATGGAGCCAATGTGGGCAGTCTCCAGAAGCTGGAAAAATCAAGGGCATGGATTCTCCCCTTAAGCCCCCAGAAAGAACACAGCCCAGCTGACACCTTGACCTGTGTCTGACCTGTGTCAGAACAGTAAGAAATACATGCTATTCTTGCAGAACTATAAGACAATAAATTTGCCTTGTTTAAAGCCACTAATTTTTGGAGATTTGTTAGAGTGGCAGTAGGAAATTAATATGCATATCAATACATTTCAGTCATGAATGCCTGTCATGAATGCCTGTCATGAATGACACCCTCTGGAATATGATCTCTTCAAGGTAGTTTCTAGGAGAAGCATTCCATAGTTCTATATGCATCAATGCTATGCCATAGATAAAACAATTGCTCCTCGAAAATAAATGTATCTATAATATTTTATAAAGATATTAAACATAATGTGTTCTCATACTTGAAGGTGTTCCAAAGTACAGAAAGGTTGAATATATACTTTAACTATTTCAGCCTAAATTACAAACAAAAATAATATAAATGCGCTTTTCTTCTGTAGTTTCCAGTTAGCGACATCAACAGAACTATATAAACTATTTCATGATGTAGACGTATTCCAATGGGAAATGTGGGAAAACAAATGTCAAAGAGAAAAAACTAATCTGGATCTATGTGGTACTTTATGGATTATATAAATTTCATAAATCAAAGAGTAATCAGCTTTTTATCAATAAGTTTATGCCTGCCATTACTTCATTTTGAAATAATTTGAATTTATTTGAAAAAGCTGCTTACATAATAAGACTCTTTAGTCCTATAATGATTTAATAGATCTTATGATAAAGTCAAAAGCAAAAACCATCCAAGTAATTACTGGCAGAACTAAAATAATAAAATTTAGTATGCCATTCAGTAGTGCCTGCCATCAGTGCCTTCTGTGTTTGAGCTCATTCTTGGGAACTTCTGGGACCCACTCACATGAGCCAGTGTCTTCCCTTTCTGGCTCTCTCCAAGCTGGGATATTCCGACCAGAGGTGCCAACATTGTCTATAGTACCAGAACCCACAGGGTGGCAGCAGTCCTCACCGTACTGGTCACACCCAGGGTGGGCGCCCACACATGCTGCATGCCTGTGATAAGGCAGTCCCCTAGGGAGGTGTGTACTTTGTCTTCCGAGGCTTACAACTTGCTTTTGTGATCATTGCCCTCACTGACCTTTGATCATGTAGACATGCTGTGCTCTTGCTTGGTCAAGCACATCCCTTGCATGTGAATGGCACTCTTGTCTGGCTCTGCCCAGAGGCACCTGGCCTGTCCTCCCTGCTGATGGCAATGTGTGAAAAGCTGGATACAGCCAACATGGAAAGAGATCTCATTCTAGGAATTCAGTGATTATGGTCTAAAGAAATCAAAACAAGACATGGCTGGAAGACGTGAGGTAAATTTAACATAACTAGAAAACAAATGATCATTCCCATTCTCCTGCATACTTTGGGTAAGACTTGTGTTTATGGTCATCATTAAGAGAGCACAGTCTCTGAGAAAACTACTGAAGCCAGTATTCAGGATGAGCATGATAGATGTTGGAGCTTAATGAGAAACAATGTGATCAGTATTACATAAACGGTACTAAGACACCACAGAGGTGGAAAGAACTATGGTGCTTAAACAGAAATTATAAAGAGCCATTGCATATGTGTAGTAACAGCTCTGCCAATTTTCTTTTAAAAGGTAGGAAATTTGAAATAAGACAGGAACAATTCATTTGACATTAAAGAATGTTGAGGAGATGGTTTTTCAACCTGAATAGGAAGAGATAGTGCATGGACACAATGGAAAATCTTCATGCACAATGATTAACAATAAGCCAATCGTAAGTCCCTCTACCTGTCATTCTAAATCTTCATCAGTAAATCACTGTATCTTACATGGGCCCATAAATTTTTAAAATACATCTTTTAAGGAAATTGCTTCTATAGACACAGACCTCACAAAAATGTTTGCCCAGAACCCTGCATACCCTTAGGGGCATCTGTGACTCAAACAGGCACTAAATTTTCTTTCAGGATGCCAAAACAGTGATTTGACTTAAATTTTAATTTTCCATTTTAACTCTCAAGTTCATCTTCCTATCTATTTTAAGTAATTCACATTACATTTCACTAGCCCCATCTTCTTTCATCTCTTGTGCTCCTTTATTCTCTCCTCCTTCTCCACCCAGCCCCTTTCAAATCCATAGCAAAAGGGTGTGTATGTGTAGAGAGAGGGAGAGGAAGAGAAGGGGGAATGGGAAGGAAAGGAAAAGTCAAAGAGAAGACCGAAATGATCAAAATGGTCATTGTTAGGGTGGAGAAAAAAGGAACACGTGCAAATGTTATTTCTTGTCTGCCCACTTCGTACTTTTCCTTACATGTAAGGTAATGTCAGAAGTGTACCCCCACTTAAAACTCGTGTGTTGTCCCTACTTTGTTGTTGCCCAGAATCGAGGTCACCATCTGCTATATGGCTCAAGAATATTAGCGTCAAGGCTGATAGAGTAAACAACTCCATCCATCGATACACTCTTTTGGCCATGACACCTTGGATCAGAGATGTTAATGGTTAACTTTGAGGTGTGGTTCCACATAACTGGTTACAGTATACATAGGATCTTGAATTGTAGATTCTTACATCAGGAGAGTATCTTAAAGATTAATTTGCTTAACTCCCTCATTTTATAGATGGCAGAAGCTGAAACCCAGAAAGTGTGTCTTGTCTAAATTTATATGGCAAATTAACTGAAAAGGGCTGAAAATTAGTCTTATTACCCCTTGGCCTAGTGCTTTTAGAACCACACCATGTTACCATTCTAATGCATTCACTTACTAGTTCACTGAATATGTTTTCTGTGCGCCTACGCTGTCTCTGAAACTGTCCTATGTGCTAAAACATGTTAAAGAAAGATAACAACCCTTATGGAATTTATATTCTAGTAGGGAAGGGGGGATATGAATGAATGCATACATAAATAATTCGGGTACAACTTAAAGTACCATGGGAAAAATAAAATAGGGAAAAGGGGACAGAGTGTTGGTAGCCTCATTGACAAAGTTACATTTGAGGGAAGACTGGAAGGAGGTGAAGGTAAACCATGGGGTATGAGATGAAGAGCTCTGCTGGCAGAGGGAACAGCGAATGCAAAGACCTTAGGAGAACCTGCCTTGTATGTTTGAGGAACAGCAACATGGCTAGTATGGCTGGAGCAGAGAATAAGTGGCAGAACAATAGGAGATAAGGTCAGAGAGCTAACAAGAGCTGCTTGAGGGTCAGGGGCCCAGATGCCATAGAGCTTATACTATAAATACGTGGCTTTAATTGTTACAAGCAGAGGAGTAATGTGAACTGATTTACATTGTAGCAGGATTACTCTGGCTGCTATGTTGAGTCAAAGTAGACTGTAGGAGGTAAGGGTGGAAGCAAGATCAGTTAAGCTACAAAAAGTGATCTGCAGATTCACTTCTCTTCAAGGGAACTCTTCGTTTTATGAAAAATTAGAATGTATATGGCTGTTTGTATTTGTGTCTGCTGATGAGTCTTTGAGACACCTGACTAAATGAAACATTAGCCTCATGAACTGAGAATTAAGATTAACCTTTAAATAGGGCATTCTCAATTCTGCATCTCTGAGACTGGTGAGATTGCCTAGAAAACTCATAAGAATAGAAAGGTAAAAATAAACGCTGAAACAAATTTTAGAGACTGATAATATTGGGAAGTAGCTACTGCGAGTTAACATTACCTGCAGAAGAAACTTGGATGAATACAATAAGATGAATCTCTTAGGAACTTTTTTTTTTTTTTTTTTTTAAGCAATAAGGATGAACAGAGAATAGTGACAGGAAACAGAAGTGCTCTAGAGGATATTATGTATATTTTAAAAATTACTAATAACACTGATAGTATATTTTAGAATTTGCAATCTACTTTTGTATACATTATTTCAGCCTATTGGAATGATCTTGTAAGCTTATACAGTTTGTAAATAGCTAAGGCAGGGCTTCTCACTTCTGGTTCCAGATCCTATGATGGTTGTTCTCACTACACTATTTGCCTACACGCAGATCTTCAAACACATTTGTCCTATAACCTCTTAAATTAAAAATGAAATACTAAAAGAAAGCCAATTTACCTCATAAAAATTCTCCACTTTCAGGAAGTCTTTCCTGTGTTATGTGAAGTGTCTCTGTTGTCAAAATGAAATTAGAGATTAACTAAAAAACGCTTAATTATGTCCATGTAGGTGTGGCAAAGATTTGAAATGTGCTCTCTTGATTACATTAGTAATGGAGCTATTAGGGAGTAACCTCCAGTATTAAAAAAGAAAACAAGAAAACAACACTGTTAAGCATTCTGAAATATGAAGGCTTTACAGTGAATATATAACAGGTTTTGAAAAGGATGTTTTATCAAAAACCTATGTTAATAAAATGGCAAAGCAAATAAAGGGGCACTCCATTTACTAAATTAAAATTTGCAACCCAAACTTTTCTAATAAATCTTTAAATTGGTTGCTTTGCTGCAACTCTCTTGATAGGTTATTATCAGTTAGGAAATGAAAAAAAAAATTTACTTGATTTTTTTTTGATCCAAAGATTAATTCTATATTCCTCACCTGTTACTTAGGTCAAAAGAACTCCATCTTTATAGTTCTTTTAGCCACAAATCATTTTGGCTCTTCTTTCTTACAACTCAAATCAAATTCTGACATCTCTACCTTCTAAATACATCCAGAATTTAACCACTTCCTCACCACTTTCACTTGTACAGCTCTGGTTCAAGTCGTCATTGTCCTTTGCTTAGATTATTGCCATAGCCTCTTAACTGGTCTCCATGCTTTCAGACTTTGTCCCCCTTAAGTATATTTGCACTCAGTAAGAGTGGTCTAGAAAGTAAGAGTCAGACTGTCACTCTTCCATTTACACCCTCCAATGATCCTATGTGATCTGCATCCCACAATCACCCCTGACCAGTTCACTGTGCACCAGCCACACAGGTGTCCAAAAATACGAAGTAGGTCTCAGCTTAGGACCTCTTCACTGGCCATTCCCTCTGCCCATAGGCTATTTCCCCAATAACAAATCATTAATTTCTCTGAAGTGAGGATACCCAGAAAAATAAGCACCTTAGCTTTACAGTTCTTTCTTGTATTTTGATTCTCACCATCTTGAGAATTCCCCCTTTACTCCCGAAAGTTTAAAAGACTGTTTCAAATAAACCCTTAATACTTAAGACATGGTTTCTCTGCTATAGGTAAGCAATACTTCTCAGTAAAAGATCGAGATGCCTTCTGGTCCATGGGACCTCATCATTTTAGAATGATGAAAGAAAACTTCAAAGCCTCATCATTGGGAACCTTCTTATTTAAAAACTTTCCCGACACAAGTGAAACCAGATTTAACAAAAACAAAGGAAAATATTTAAAAAGTGTGAAAAATTTTTTAATGTTGCCGTATTTTCTCGCATTTTTGGACTTACAGTAAGCATGTCCTTTTACTATAAATAGCTCCTTAATAAGCTCATAACAATACCGTTTAGCCATTTGCATAGCTTTTGCCATTGCCGTTCTTTGAACATTTTCCTTGTAACTGAGGCAATAAACTTTGAGATGACAGATGTATATAAGTATATTCCTCAGTTTTACTCTCCCAAATTAAAGGTTCTGAACATTTTTCGGAGTATTGATACTTTTACACTGCTTATCAAAACGGTCACTGAGATCTACACCACCCTTCATCAATTCACAGAAATACGCAATCACAGACGTCCTTAAATTTATCCAGCCGCGTTCATTTTACCAATTCAAAAAGTGAAGCCTAAACATCTGAATCTAGAACCCAATCTCCGGACTTCTAGTCGATTTCTCCCCGGATTCACCTGGCCGGGCAGTTCGGCACTAGGCCGACCCTTCCAGCCCCGCGGGACGCACTAGCAGAGCTCCTGCTCGTCTGCTCAGTGAACCCTACACCGTTCTCCGCTTCTCGCCCGACTGCCGTGGGCCACAGGCCCCGGAGGCTGGTGAAGCGTAGAAGCGCCGGGACGCCACTAGCAGCCGACCCTGGGAGACACATGCGTCGGGCCCGCCAAGCAAACCGGAAGCCGGAAACGACAAAAGTCGCGGCACCACCCCCCTCCCCTGTCGCGGGTGCCTCCGCCCGCGGCCCTGTCCCGCCCCGGCGCGCCAGGCCGTCCTTCAGCCCAGACACATCGAGCGAGGATGCCCAGCTGAGGGGCTTCCCCGGCTCAGGCCCTGCAAAGCCCAGGAACCGACCCTAGGTGTCCGTGACGAATGCCAGACCGGGCGCCTTCAGCCTCCGCGCCAATCCGAGACGGGCGTGGGGCCGGCGGCCTCTCAGAGCCCCGCTGGCCAGGCCGAACGAGTCGAACGCGGAGCTAGGGAGCAGGCGGAGCCGGCGCGAGGCCGTTTCTCCAGCAGGCCTGGCCTGGCTTTGGGCCCCGGGCCTCCCAGCCGGGGACTCTGCGCTTGCGCCCGCGGGCCGCTGCGTGCTGTCCCGGCGCGGCCGCGGCCCCCGTGCAGCACGCCGCCTGGGTGCCTGGGCGATCCATGGGCAGCGGCGAGGGCCACGATGACAGATTACGGCGAGGAGCAGCGCAACGAGCTGGAGGCTCTGGAGGCCATCTATCCCGACTCCTTCACCGGTACGACTTGCGCGGCCGCGGACCCGCAGCCGCCTAGGGTGGAGTGGGATGGGCCGGAGCTGCCGCGGCCCTCGGCAGGCCAAGATGAAGAAGGGGACAGCGAGGCCGCGTGGCCACATCACCCGCCACTGTCTCCTCAAGTTTTCCCGAAACATTCATGCACTTAACTTCACCGGTGTTTTCCTTTCTCCGCTAGTTCCCTGAAATCTAGAAATCCGGGCAAGGCTAGCGAGGTCCCTGGAGAGTGTCAGGCCTGAAATTAAATCAGGGGCACTTTGGTTTCTCTGTAATTTAACAGCAACCTGAAATTTGGTGAAATAACACGAAAACAGATATTGCAAGTGGAAATAATCTTTCCAGAGCCACAGAGCTATCAGTTTTCACATTTTCATCTTTATTCAGGTACAGTCTGTTTTTCACACAAAGATGTTTTAAAGTTTATGGATTCAGAGTGCTGGTTTCCCAGAATCAGACTGAGTAGCATTGTCTCTGAAGTTTGTCCTTTTCTTGCTTTTTCTTTCTTGTTCTTTTTTATTCTGGCATTCTGAAGAATGCCCAATGAATGATGTGGCTGGCCCAAAGTTCAGTTCCACTGAGGATTCACAGGTTGTTAGACTGGAAAGGATGTTAGACATCCTCTTGCTCCTACTCTTGCTACAAGCAAGGCAGTAGAAGCTCAGGAAAGGTAAGTGGCTTGCTTCGGGTCGGCCAGCAAGTTAGCACCAGGACTGGTACTAAACGTTAATTAAATCTGGAACTCTTTTCCTGTTCCTTCATCTCCAGACATGTGGGACTTGGTATCTAGTTTTACCTGGGATGAGGGGGAGCAGAAGATTCCTTGGTAGGTTGGGCTAATAAAAAATATTGAGTAATTAATTAGGTCTATTTTAAAGGAAGAGAATTCTGTATTAAGCAAGGCTTCATTCAAATGATTCTGAAAATGCAAGAAGATAACCATACCAATAGTGCTTCTTCCACATTACACTCAGTTTTTGAGGAGTGATCAAATAAAGCAAATAAGAATGAGTAGAACCTAGGTTTGTGGGATTTATGTTCCCCATCCCTTTCTTTGAGTGTTGTCTATCATTGATCGTCAGAATTCAGAGTGTAAGGTATGTTATTTTATCTCATAAGCTCCAAACCCTCTCCCTTTCATTATTTAGCATAGTTTTCTTAGCTCCTCTTTTTGACTACTGCTTGCAATGGTAGCAAATTTTGTTCTGCTTTGCCAACAGGCAGATGTCTCTCAGCTACCCTGTATAGCTCCAGTCCTGTTCATGTTCTATCTCACCAGCAGTACAGCAGTGCTGTGAGGATTTTAAGGGGATGAGTGAAGAGGGGTTTGAGAGTGTCATGAACTGGGTGAGTGTGTATGGAGTCTGGCTCCCTTCTCTATCCTTGCTTATATGTCAATGTCTAAATAGAATAGAGGGTCAGTTGTTGGATATATTTTTAATCGTGACATATGGTCATTTCTAGAACATTGGAAATGTAACAGGCATGTAGTAGGCAGAGTTAAGAAAGCATAAGATGTGCTGTTCTTTTCATTTCTTTGGTCATAAGATTTTCCTCATTAAATACTATGCATATAAGCCTTTGTAAAAGTGATACATTTTTAACCCTAAAACAATCTTGTGGTTCTTTTCAAGTTGTACTAGGTTCTCATATAGTTCAGTATGTGATATAGTTCAGATGCAGAAGTGCTTGAGGATTTTGAGTCAAGGTAGTAAACGACAATTTATGAGTCTTTGATGTATGCAAGTATTCTGCAGTATCAGCTGAACCCATCTGTTTCTAATTCCTATCAACATTCCTACAAGCTTTGCAATAAATAAATTAAATTGAGATGTCTTGATTATACTTCTTTAAGAACTTTGCCTTACTCTTACCATGTTCTTTTACGAAACATCTCAGGGAAAAGGCAGTGGACTTTGGAATAAATGTTTTTGTGTTTGATCTTTCAAAATCTTGAGGATTTGCAAGGTTTACTGTTTCATAGCCTTCTTTTGTGTTGATGATTTCATACTTTCATATTTTCATACCAGTTTTAAGAAGGAGAGCTTGCTTGTTTTAGTTTGCTGAGGAATATGAGTTGGTCATTTTCTAACTACATGTTGAATTACATTTAATATTGGATTTGGTAAATGCTCAGTGCTGTTAATGAAGGAAGTAGAAATACTTTTTTAAAAAATTGGTGGCTGAGTGCTTAACGGAGAAGCCTTTGTTCAATACATCATGACCCCTTTGTGGATGCTGAAGAGGCACAATCCAACCAGACTGTAGTCCTAGCCACATAGACCTAGCCTAACTTCAGAATTGATTGCTTGACTATTTGAAAAGAATTGTTCATCCATTGCTACCTTTGTTGTGAATTTAACAAATCATAATACAGTTTCTTCATTTTGTCTGTTCTATAGCTTGATTGCACATTGATCCAATCCTTCTAACAACTAGTCTTCCAAAATATAAACAGATTCTCCTGATAACACATTCATTTTCAGTAGTGCCTCATTTGACAAGATCCTGCTAAGGTAGTAGAATTTGGTTATTTCCATTTATGTATCAACAGCTCTTACTTCAGGCTGACCAAAAGTAGGTTCCCTTAACTCTGTTAGGTCTTAAAAAGAGGGGTACATAATCCTATATTACCTCCAAGGAGCAGCCAGGAGCATTTAACGTAATTGTGGCTTAGAGATGGGGCAGAAGCCATCTGGTAAAAACAGTTTGTCTAAAACAGACACTACCTAAGAACCAAAGGGAATTATTTTAATATGAGCTGTCTGGTTCTTGGTGAAAACCTTAATGTCATTTGTGTGTCCCTTAGTGTACCTTTCAGCCTCTATCTCCATTATCTCTGTTCTTGACAAAATCTTAATTCTGTCCAGTTTAACTTCATCTTCCCCTGTATCACCTACCACTTCTGTCCCTCCACTGATTCCTTCCACTATGCGGAACAACCTTACTCTTATTCTTAAAAGTATTTGATCCACTTACAGTGATGGAAACCTAGTATCTTTAGTGAAGGCTAATCTTTCCTCTGCTTACCCCAATTCAACAGTAATGCACCAGAATGGGATTATTTCTTCATAACTCAGGAATCATTCATCTTTGTAAATCTAATTAAGTAACTTTCTCATCTCTCTTTTAGTCACCTCCAAGCTTTGTTATATTATCCCTTTCCATGGGGCGTGTGTGTGTGTGTGTGTGTGTGTGTGTAAGTTGAGTTTAGCTGTGACATAAAATCTCAAATAACTGGTTTTAAAAAGGTGAAAGTTCATTGCTCTTGCACATAAAAGGTAGTTGTATAGCTCTTGTCTTAAGAATTCCTCAGAGACTCAGGCTTCTTAGTTTTCTGTCACCCCTGAAATGGCAGCATTTCTTTTCCAGACAGTAGGATAGCTAAAGGAATGATGCGAGGTCCGGGAGGGTGGGGTGGGGTGGGTAAAAGACAGCATTTCTTAAGGAAATTTCCTGGAAACTGTCAGAGGACTTATTTGTTTCCATCTCATCAACTGGAACTTAGTCTTTTGGTGAGACCTAACTGGTAGGAAGGCTGGGAAATGTAGTCTTTATTCTGGATAGTCAGTATGCTCAATTAAAAATGGTAGAACTGGAAGAAGGGGAGAGTGGATGTTGGAGGATATTAGTTAGCAGTGTTCTCCAATATCCTTTTGTCGTTGTTGTTCCTGGTTCACAATGGCTGCTTAATGTAGTGAATATTATTAGCTCTATGTCCTTAGACAAATCAGTAACCTCCAATCCTCAATTTCCAGATCTCTTTAATGAGAAATTATGTAAATGTAAATACTTTATAACTGATAAACAAATATGAGAGTCTTCTAATACGGCTTCATAATTTCTTGTCTTTATCAACAGTTTTGATTTCCATTTTCTTCAACTGCATGGGGGCATAGCCACACCTTAGAAATGCCATCTTCAAAATTTTGACCTCTGAAATTCCTCTTTCTGTCCATTAACTTCTTAGCCCTACAGTTCTTTCATTCCCATGCTTTTATTGAACATGCCACACATTGTGATTTCTCATGGATTTATAGTTTGTCACTTTCTTTCTTGTTCATCTTGCCTCCTTAGTCTATCAGGCTCCCAAGGTCAGGCAGTTGTTCAGTGATGTTCTTGCTAGCACCCCCTTGTCCTCATTTACCATATGCAATTTTTAGAAGCTCAGTGTGTTGCAAAAAGATATCGGATAAGTAATTGATAACACAACAGCTTTTTTTCTTTCTCAGTGGTACATAAAGTAATCTCATATTTCATGGCCTCTTAAGTTTGGTGAAATATGGTAGCAGTATAAAATCATGAACTTGGTGTGAGAATTAACAGATTTCTTTGTAAATGCAGAGCACAGCACAGACAAAAAGTAATGCCCAATAAATGTTAGCTGTTGTTATTGGATATAGGGGACCCCTAATTTAATAGCCTCATGAATTCCTAGAAAATAAGTTGGAATGTCATTCAGTTAAATCCTTATTTCTGTAGTTGCAATGTTTACATTTCATTACGTGTTAATGCTAAAGTTGGTTATGGAAAGAAATAGGAATTAAATACATAATTTTACACACACTTTTTTTTTTTAAAGGTAGGGCTGATCAAATTGTAAAAGCTTTATTATAATTTACTTTCATGGACTTTCTCAGCTAGGCTGGCCTGCCTGAGGCCTGTAAAAATGTGAATCCATTGAGTCTTTATCTTCCCAACAAATACCACCTTTCTAGTAATCATAGATGTTCATCTTTGCTTCAGGTACTTTTAAACTTCAATTAAAATGAAGACGTATGTCTTGAAAATTTGAATATTAATGAATAATTATGAAGGCCTCAGAAGTTCTGGAGTAGGAAAAGCTGAGGAGCTTTCATAGTGACTTCTTCATAAATCCCTTCACTCTTTCATTTCTACCAACCTTGACGGGCCAGTCCTTTCCACACCTGGAGTGAGGCACAGGTTTTTCTCACTGATTCAGCAGTTATCATGGGTGGCCTGAATTTTCCTTGTTTATTCTTCTAATGGTTCTGAATGCAAGTTTTCCTTGTTTAGGTTTTCTTCCTTCATTTTTTTTAGTTTAGCTGTTTCATTGAGCCAAAATGTATTGAGTTTCTAGATATTGCTAGGTACTGATCTAGGAGCTCTCATAGAGTCTCTATAGTGTTCTCGTGGTGGAATAGATAATAAACAGACATATAGTATCAAAGGAGAGGTGTAAAATGGTATAGAAAGCTTATTTTTGTAAACATTGATTTATGTGTCTTGTCATGTTTAACAAGTTTTAAGCAATATGATATTTGGATTTATGGCTAATTTTGTAATTCCATGAAATATTGTAGAGGCTCAATAATTTGTGAAAGAATAAAATTTGGTTCTAGAGATGATGTGGGAGAAGAGATAGCTGGAAGACACAAACTCTAACAAATTAATATTTACTATTTGTCATGGAGATTCTGAATTATATTTCAGAAATTTTAAGCATAAAAATTAGTGATAATACTGAAGAAACGTCAAACTTTTTTTGTCATTCCCTTTTAGAATACTTTAGAATGTAACCTTCCATATATAAGTAGAAATTTTGAATTAAAAGATAAATTACTTAATTAATTTGGTAAAACTCCAGGAGGGTATCTACTATAGGTATTTCCAGAATAAAGACAACCAATATTCAAATAGAAAACTGATGGATATCTTTTATCATTCGAATGTTATATTCAGTTTGTATTTGTGGAAATAGAAATTCAGGCTATGAATCAGTTTCTCAGACTGGGCAGTGATATTTTGCTAATAAGGAAAAGCAGTCTGTGTTAAGAAGCATCTTAATAATAACTTAACATTTGTATATATTTTCTTGCAGTATTATCAGAAAATCCAACCAGCTTCACCATTACTGTGACATCTGAGGCTGGAGAAAATGATGAAAGTAAGTCTAAGCAAAACTACTTTGGGTTTTTTTAAGCCTCCCTCAGGAATTTTACTCATTATGCAGCCATTCTGTGCTGGACATTGCAAGTGTAAAAATGCTAAGGTGCTGTTAAGAATCTAGTAGAGTGTTTTGTGTTTCTTGTCTGTACTGTGTAAACATGACTTCTATAGAAATAGAGAGAGAGTCAATGAAATACATTCTGACACAATAAGCTTAATATTTAAAAGCAAAACAGAAACATTAACAATTCAGCAGATGGAGAAAGGGTATAAGATTTTTGGTCAAAACATGACTTTGCATGCACACATATTTCAGTGGTTGTGTGATATTCCATTGATCAATTGTTATTTTTTTCCACGACTGTTTTTAGTCTTTGGACTTTTATAGATTGTTTACTGGATTTCTGCTGTTATAAATTAGGCTGGATAAACACCTATCTGTATGTTTTACTCTTTCTCTGTTCAGGATGGGATTTTTTACTGTTATTTAAATATACATGTATAAAACCAGGTAAAACCACTATTATACAACCATAAAACTAAGACAAATACACAAATTTAAATAAAGCATATATAAAACTAATAAGTTAATTTAAACTTGGCTGATGTTGGGCAGGGCCGGGGGGTGTCTGAAGTTCATTTCTACCTTTAGCCCAGTTCAGTTAATATTGTAATTTGATAAAAACATTATGTAAGTTGATGTTAACCTCAAGGATTGTTTTAACCCATTAAGCTAGACAACTAAAATTCTGCTGTATAATACCAATTTTAGTGCTATCACTTGATAACTAAATCTGTTTTGTACAACTGAAAATGAGGCATTATAGAGATTGAAATCTGAATTAAAAGGATGTTAGATACAGTTATTTACATATAGTACATTTATATGTAGATGTTTATATATGTTTATATATAAAATCTCAAATACAACATGAGCAGTTTTTTATATTTTGTTTAAAATGTAAAGATAGACATAGAAAGATATAAAATATCCTTTTAAAAATACTTTAAAGATAATTTAAATATACTAAAATGGTAACAGTGAACTCTTCCTGATAATGGGATTATTATTGATTTTATTTTTACCTTAGTGTATTCCTAACTTTTTATAATGAATGTTTCTTACATCATATAGTAGAATCAATAAATTTTTTCAAAAACTTTTTTAGCAATAAAATTAGAGACCTATTAATAAAGAAAAATGCCAAAAGACACTGTGTATTTCTTATTGACCTAACACTCAATTTTTCTTAGATCCATTAACTCATAAAATACTTTATTGTCATTTTACACAAAAATTGAAAATGTCAAACTAGCACATTTTAAGGTGTTTTTTTTTTCTCCTGTAGAGAGAAATCTAAATTTGATTTAAATTCATCAAAATCAAGAAGCTTTAATAATTAAAACATGAGTTACTAAGAAGGTGAAATCTAGATAAAGGCTCATGGCTAATGGCTAATAAGTTTTAAACAGAAAATGATTATTATTACATCAGCTTAGTTGCAGATTGGTTGGTGGAATTGAGAATTCACTAGACTGGGTTGCAGAGAGATAGCTTGTAATGATGTACCTATAAGAATCACACTCCTATATAAGTGTAAGATCCATGAATTGGCACAGGCCAAAACAGTGAGTGAGAATGTATAGATGAGTCAAGATAAAAGTTTCTCAGCCTCTTAGAATGTTCAGTTCAAAACCACGTCATCTAGCAACCCCCAGCAACCCCCTGCTGGCATTGTGCAGATAGAAATATAGACTCCAGGACCATTGCCAGATCTTCTGCAGTGGGAACTGGCTCTAGTGGAGGCCTGAAAATAAAGCCCAGTAGTACTTTTTCTATGTTATATTCAGTGTCTTTTGTCCATCTTAAGGAGTGTTTTACAAAGAGGGTATTCCCGTGATTTATTTTCACTTATATTTGTGGAATGTGTTGTTTGTAATTGTAATTATCGGCGTGGTCTCACCTTTTTTTTCTTTGCAGGAAAATATGTTCTCCTTTTCTCGACACATTGTAGATTAATCACCAATTCAACCAAGATGTTGACTTCTCTGTGTATCTTAAGGTATTCATATCAAATTCTTATCTTTTGTCTTTAGCAGTCCAGACTACCCTCAAGTTTACATACAGTGAAAAATACCCAGATGAAGCCCCACTTTATGAAATATTCTCCCAGGAAAATCTAGAAGATAATGATGTTTCAGGCATTTTAAAATTATTGGCTTTACAGGTAAGAAAATAACAAGTTTTGTTAGAGCATTATTCTGTTAGCCTTAAGTATTATATATTAACTTCAAGAGTCAGGAAATGCTATTAAATATGTATAATTAGTACACTGAACAAGCAGAATTCATTTATGTGTGTGTGTGTGTGTATGCATGTGTATATGTATGGATGAATGAATGAACGTATGAATGATTGGTTGCGGAAAAGATCTAAAATCAGACCAGCGAGAAACCAAGCAGCATTTGGAGCGTTAGATGACTCAGGTTTATTACGCCGGTGGACCCAGAGGAGCTAGTGCTCTCAAGATCTGGGGCTGGAGCGCAGTTGCAACATTCCTTATATAGACCTTTTTGGCATGGCCTAATTGGATAATTTGAACTTAGGCTACTACAAAGCAGCGGTAGTTGCTGTGGTTACAAGTAGTAACATTGCATTATAAGAGTGGGAATTGCTATGGGCTACTAGGGGGTACAAACAGTTAAATTTGTTGCTTAGACAGAATAAGCAAAAAGGTGAGTCTTTAATCAATTTCCAGTATAGCACATGCAACAAGCATATTTACAGAAGCAGAACAGAAAGCCAATTAGCCTTTTTAATGAAAATTCCTTTTCATATCCATTATAAACACAGCTTCAATTTTGTTCTCAAAATATCTAATCCCATGTGCAGTTAAAAGGTTCAACTTTTAAAAAAGTTAAAACTTCTGATTCCTCTGACCCGTTGTAAGCTACTTGCCTACAACCTGGGAAGAGGGCTGGTGATTGATTTATTTTTCCCTTCTCCCAAACCTTACAAACAGCAACAATCGTTTATGACTCCTCCAAGAAAGGAGGTTATGTGGAAATAAAAATTAGTATCAGAAAGTTCTTATTTGGCTAGTTCTATTGTGGAATGGGCTACCCACACTGAGGGCTTGGCAGGTATTTAAACTGTTTGTTGCTTGGGTAGAAGTTTTTTGTGGATTCTTCAGAGTAGGGATAGGTAGGGAAAGTAAAATCTTTACTCTCTATCATAAAGTCAGAAGTCCTAGTGTTGTTTGTTCTAAGAATTGACAGGAAGCATGTTTCCACCTTAAATGTGACTTGCATATTTCAAGGACAATAGGTCTTTTGATGCTGATATTTTTTAAATATTTGGAGCTAACCTGTATAAACAGTGTAGTCTCATTCCTGATTAGTTTGGTAATCTATTGAGAGGTTTTTAAGCAAGAGACTGACTAAATCAGTTTTGCGTATGCATTGACTGATCAGAGAAGTTGATGTCAGGGGTGACAAGACCAGAGGTTTTAAGAAGACCAGTTAGGAATTTCTTGTATTATTCCAAGCTGAAGACGATGATGTCCTGATGATAGTGTTGATACAGTATAGTTGGTAAATTTAAATATGTAAGAATAGATAAGAGCCAGTGATAGAGCTTAGGATGGAATAGGAATGTTCCAGTTGGGTGGATGGTGGTATGATTCTGAGTTGGAGAAGTTAGAAATAGGTTTTGTGGAAAAAATGGGTGGTTTCTGTATTGAGATGCTTGTGGGACATCAAGTCACTGTGCAATGGGCAGTTTTTATATGGGTTTGGCACTCAGGAGGGAGGTTTGCTTAGAGTCAGATTTAGGATGGTTAGCATGGAAACACCACAGAAAAGCTCTATTGAAGAGGATTTTAGGAGCTGGCTTGAAACCTAATATTCATGGAGGGTCAGGAGATAAAATGTCAATTAAATGCTGCTGAGGCCAGCCCTGTTGAAGGAAGACTTGGAAATCTCTTTTGCTTCTAGGACCGAGATTCTGACTTGTATATTTTAGATTTTTTTTTTCTTTTTGTCTACTTCTTTGGAATTCTTATCTTATTTCTATGGATAAATAAGATAATCTTGTTTTGTTTTATTTTATTGTATTTTATTTCAAATGACAAATTTCCAAGTAGCTTTTGAATTATATCCATTTCATGAGTCATAGGTGGTTCTTATATTTTGTTTTAAACCATGAAAAATCAAAAGAAAAAAAGATAAAGGTAAATCACAAAAGTAGCTACATTCTTTATTATTATACTATGTTAGAAAATTCCTTTAGCCTCAAAGTTTAGTTCATTGTCAAAGCTCTTAAAATACCCAAAAGGAACTAAGATAATGAAAACATGCTGGAGAACTGATGTTGCTAACTACTATAGAAAAGGTTTTCTGAATTCTACCTATGTTTATAATTATTAAACAGAAGTTACTAAAATATGTGTTTTAGGTTGGATATAGCAAATTACATGACTTTTAAGACTTAAGATATTGCTATTTATATATATGCTCAATTCTTAAATGATCATTTATCCAAGTGTCTGAACTTACAGGGTAGCTGAATTAGTAATCATATTGTGAATGTATGGAGTTTAGTGATTATGCTGAAACACTTTTTTCTGAGAAGTGTGCTTTTCACTACAACCTCTTTTTTTTTTTGGTTACATAGGCAGAAGAAAACCTTGGTATGGTGATGATCTTTACTTTAGTAACAGCCGTGCAAGAAAAATTAAATGAAATAGTAGATCAAATAAAAACTAGAAGAGAAGAAGAAAAGAAACGAAAAGAAAAAGAAGCAGAAGAAGCCGAAAAGGTATATTAAAAGCCATGTTTTCTTTCATTATTCTCTAAATTTAGGTTTTTTTGGTTATTTGGTTGTTCGTTTGTTTTCTTTTTTCTTTTTCTTTCTTTCTTTTTTTTTTTTTTGGAAATTTCAGTAACTTTTTGGAAATCACAAAAATAAACCAAAGTAAATTTTAGTAAACTTTACTAAGTAAAATTTTAGAAGTACTTTTAGTTTGTGGCATAACACAAGTAATGATTAATAATAGTTAATATAAGTTAATAAATTTCATGCAGGTAAGATAAAGAAATATAAATTACTTTACTTAGTATAGAGTTTGGAATTATAAAGTCCCACCAAGATGATTTAAATATAGTTATGCATAGCTTAACAATGGTATATGTTTTGAGAAATGCATCATTGGGTTATTTCTTCATTGTGTGAACATCGTAGAGTGCACTTGCACAATTCTAGATGATGTAACCTGCTAAACAGCTAGTCTATATGATATAGCCTTATTGCTTCTAGGTTGTAAACCTGTACACCTTGTTATTGTACCAAATACTGTAGGCAGTTATAACATTATGTATATAATAAGTATTTCTGTATCAAAACGTAGGAAATATACAATAAAATTATGGTATAAAAATAAAAAATTGTAAACATATATAGAGCACTTAATGTGAATGGAACATGCAAGACTGGAAGTTGCTCTGTGTGAGTCAGTGAATGAATGGCAAGTGAAGATGAAGGCCTAGGACATTACTGAACACTACTGCAGACTTTATAAATACTACATTTAGGTTACACTAAATTTGTAAAACAACACAAGATTAAATCAAGCATAAGAGAAATGGTGTAGTAAACATGAGATGTATGAGGCTGCTGTCAACTGTTTTACAGCAAACATTTTATAAGTAGAATGAATATGCTCTAAAATAATGATTAAAAGGATAGTATGATAAATACATAAATCAATAACAGTTGTTTACTATCATGATCAGGTATGTACTGTTCATAATTGTATGTGCTAGCAGCATGGTAGGTTTGTTTTCATCAGCATCACCACAAACACATGAGTAATGCATTGCCCTATGATATTAGAACAACTCTGATGTCACTAGGCAGGAGGAATTTTTTTGCTCCATTATAATCTTATGGAACCAATGTCCTGTAGGTCATAGTTCTCCAGTCCCCAGGCCACAGACCTATATCGCTCCCTGGACTGTTAGGAACCAAGCCATACAGCAGGAGGTGAGAGGCCAGTGAGAGAACGGACAGGTCCCTAGTGCCAAAAAGATTGGGGATGGCTGCTGTGGTTGGTCCATCCGTGATCTAAATGTTGTTATGCAGCACACAACTGTATTTCCTCAAGTAAAGAAATCGTCCAATTCTGAACTGAAGTGAAAAGATAAGCTGTGTGCTAGGGTTGTAAATTGATGTGTATTCAAAACATTAATACTTTCTTTTTAGTGGTGAATATCAATGGGGATACATTGCATATTGTCTTTGATTTCTGTAATAAAAAATGAAAAATGGACTTTTCCAGAGTAGATGGCCAAAACCAATGAAAGTAGCCAGTGTAGGCAGAAATCAGATTAAATATTTCAAAACTTGAAAAATTTTTTTCTGTGTTTTTCTTGTAAGTGACCAGATTCATTTGTCTAGATTATTAGGTCTTATTTTTTAAAACTATTGTCTCATTTATCTGGTGACATGTCTTTTTTATTTTCTAAGCAATTATTTCATGGTACACCTGTTACAATTGAGAATTTCTTAAGTTGGAAGGCCAAGTTTGATGCAGAACTCTTGGAAATTAAAAAGAAACGAATGAAAGAAGAAGAGCAAGCAGGAAAAAATAAATTAAGTGGTATGACTCCTCCCTATTTTCATTTCCCAAAATCCCTCTACACTGCATTACTTTTTATACAGCAAGAGAATCATTTGGACAGATTTATATACAAAAATAATATACTTAGGCATCTGGGACAAAAAAAAGGAAGCATTCTCTCTACATGATGATGTATCTTCATGCATAGTTATAATTCATGTTTATGGATTATCTTCGATCTCAGTATTGCAGTGGATAGATCTTGAGATCCAGCTACCATGACTTTCAGAATCATAAATCTTGGAAGTAGAGTCACACCCATTTGTTTTTCTAGGACTCTAATGCAGACTAGGTTATCACTTTTTCCATTTTAATGCAAACTCTCAGCTGGGTTTATAAACTTATTGAAATTTATAGAGAAACAGGTTTTCAGACTTGTTTTCTTATGTTCTTATACTTTTTAAAGGGTTGTAGAGAAGAGAGAGGAAATTATGCTATTCAAATTAAACATTTATTTCTTTTAGGGAAACAGCTATTTGAAACAGATCATAATCTTGACACTTCTGATATCCAGTTCTTGGAGGATGGTAAGATAATATTAGAATTCTACATGTACATATTGTACTGTTTTTCGTATTAAACCATGAAAATCAAAAAGATAACTTAATCTTTTCTCTCAAGGGTGTAAAGAAATACATTTTGAAGAATAAATTCTAATGTTTGATCAACTTACACATTAAACTATAGCAATGTATTCTTTAAAGTTTTCTGATAACTTAAACAAAGTCAAAGATAGCAATAGGTAAACAATTATGGTCACATTAGCCTCTCACAATGAGTAAACCAGGTCACTGTGACTTAGGTAACGTGTCTTCCTCAAATTTCTAGCATCATCAATCTAGGGAAACTATTCTTTGGTCTGTTGTGGAGCTCTATAAAAACCTCAGATCTGGAGCTCCCCTTGCTTTGTAACCAAAAATCTTATATTTCATACCACTCCTATCTTTGGAGCATCTAGTCCTTTATGCTTTCCTTCTTCTCCTCATTATCCTAACTCTTACCCAGTTTCAGTCTTTATCCATTATCTATCCATTCATAAATACTTCTGTACCCCTGCTATAAGCCAAGCACTGTCCTCCTGGCTGCTGAGGATATACAGCAGAGAACAGCATAGAAAAATTCCCTGTTCCCATGGAACTTACAGCCTGTGTCTGTTTCTTAAACTGTGCTCTAGACTGTCACACCTCCCCTGGCACCTTAGGTATGGTTCTGCACTTCATTAATCTTCCGTCATGTCCATGTTGCCAATTGGGGATCCTCTAGCATCTGCCCTTTCAACCTTGTTCTTAAACTATCTTTTGTCTTTTGCAGCTGGAAACAATGTGGAGGTAGATGAGTCTTTGTTCCAGGAAATGGATGACTTGGAACTGGAGGATGATGAGGATGATCCAGACTACAATCCAGCTGATCCAGAGAGTGACTTGACCGACTAATGGATTATCCCTGTCTGCAGAGAGGCTTGACTGCCACAGCATCTGTGGCTATGCTGAGAGGGTGTTGATTTTCCTTTCTTTTTTTCTAAGAAAAAAATTTTCAGGAGAATATTCTTCTGATAGCTTTCATCATTGAACTTAATAAACTGACCTTAAAATTTCAAATGCAAAATGTTCAATTCCTCTTATTGGTGGGAAGAAGGTCACATATTTAAATCATCTGGTATTGAAAAGAGATCTGCCTGTCACTCCAGACTTAAAGATAGGCTGCTACGGTGCTCAGGTGTGGTTTTATATATAAGGAATTGGAATAACTCAGAATTTCTATACTGGAGACAATGGTAGCTTTTGGATTCTAATTGTTATCATTCATATAAAATATTAGACTGAGGTGATTAGAACATTAAACCTGCATTCTAGCCTTTAGGCATGATAAATTTAAATCTTAACAAAACCAGAATCCCATATTATAGTCAGGAATAAAATGGACTTTAGTTCTATTGTAGCATTCTAATCAGAACCATCTGTGGAGTCATTAAAAGGTGTGTATTTCTAGGCCTTCTCAGTTTAGGTTAATAAATACCGAGCCTTAATCTGAACTTTCATGCCAGTGACTCAGGTGATTGTGATGCACACTCCTAATTAAGAACCACTGTCCTGTAGTTACAAAGTTTGTGTATCTTGATGTTCTCCTACGTTTCTAATTAACCAATCCAAAGGGATCTGAATTCTTGGGTTGTACACTGTCTCTAAGAGAACCACACGTTCACGTTCATGCACACATGAAACCTTCTTTGTAATAATTTGGAATGATTGACTTGGGGATTCCAGGTAGGAGAGTCAGGATTTGTGTAAGTTACCTAGTCATTGCAGTTTTGGAGGATTGAATCTTAACCACAGTGAGAAATGACTTGTGTTATTGCAAATAGCTGCCTCCATTCAAAAGTACATATACCACATACCCACAAACAGCAATATCAATCTCACATTTATTTTTGGAGTCAGACCTTGTGATTAAAATCGAATAAATCTACAGGCATGCTACCCTGAACAAGCCCAATCCTGTCTGATCTCGGAAGCTAAGCAAGGATAGGCCTGGTTAGTACTTGGATGGGAGAACACCTAGGAAGACCAGATGCTGTAGGCATAAAAAATAAAGGATTGTAAACTGACGAGTTCCTTGCAATCTGTGAGGTCAACCAAGGGTTGCCTCACCAAATAAATAAAACCAAATGAGACGAAATTATTATTGAAGAATTTAATACTTTTCACCAGCCTTGATACTAGGCCAATAAAAAGGAATGGCAGTCATGTTAGCATTTTTATAAAGAGAGAAGTCCAAAAGTTTGTGTTAGGTGATATTTTGCATTTCCTAAGGAGAGAGCCTTTTTGAAGCTGATTAGCAGGTGTATAAGAGTCTAAAAGAACAGTTCGATTAAGGTTAAGAAAAGCAATGAAGTCAATGAAGACTTCACTTTGAAATATCAAGAATGATTCCACCTCCCCCTCTATTTTTTAAAGTCAAATTTTATATGTTTTCTGCAGGTATTGAAGTAGATTTCTACCTTTGTCGATTCGGAATGTCATTTTCAGAATTAGGCAGAACCTGATGATATGGAAATAAAGACAAGCTGGTTCTCATGGTACTCCCAAGTATTTTCATCCAGAGTAAATATTAACTTTACTGTTGGCTTTGTATTTTGTGAATTAACCAAAAACTTTCTCAAACTGGAGCACACATCTTCCCAGGATGTGTAACCATGACTCGTGGTATTTGAAGCAATAATTGGCCCATCTTGGATTATCAATTTTGCTCTTGGATTCGGGGAATTTTTTTTCTACTTCTGCTAAATTGTGTAAATATTAGGTTAAAAACAAACAGAAGTGTGTATAGTCATTGCCGTAGCTCTGTAACAATATCTGGCACAGAATAGGCACCTAGTATTGAATGAATGAATTATGCAGTAGGATGAAAATTCTCATGCATTTTAGAGATGAGAGTTCAAAGAAATGTTTGTCATTTGCGGCTTTGAATAATACTTCCAAATGCTGCATAACTTCACATTTTTCTGCTAGCAGGGATGCCTTAAAGTGGAAAAATACTGATGAAAGCAACATGTCTAAAAGGTTACATGAACATTTCCTAGTTGAGGTAAAACTAAGAAGTGATCAGTAACATCTCATCAATGAAAAGGATAAGATCGTTGATGGTACTGTCACAAACTCCAAAGATATATGTGTCAAGAAGCAAAGAGATGCATTCTTGGATCCAGAAGAAGGTGATTGTGGGTTTTCAATATTCATGTGCTAGCCCATGTGAGGTGTTATGAAGGTATAAACAAAAAGTAGGTGAACTACAAGTAGCTCACAGTGTCTTTAAGAGAACATAGGTCAAGCAGCAAAGGTAGTCCTTATGTGAATATTTTTCAAAATGAGTCACACATTTCAAGAACTGCAGGAAGTAATTTTAGACTATTATAGAGTTCTAAAGTGGTAGAAAAGTTTTTCAGAAATGACACATGAAATGCAAATTCATATTAAAATGTAAATATGAATGACAGCTTGTTTGCTGCTTTAGGACCCATGTCTGGGTGACAGGACAAAATGCTGTCAAAGAGGTTTATTTTGAAGTTTACAGGCTTCTGTTTCATGTCACTTTGTTGGGCAAACTTCAGAGGACTTGGAAAGAAAGTGGGTAAGTTGGGTTGGGAATCCATTAAATCCCTTCCATTAATAAAAGATGAGGAAATGCTGGAGAAAGTTCAAGAATATTGTAAAGTGTTATCAAATCAAAATTTTAAATTACAGGGCCATATTGGCACCTGAGGCAAAAGGAAAATAAATATTTAAAATTTGGATATTTCATTTATCATGGATTTTACGTGAATTGTTTTTAAATATTACGTTAAAATCTTTACCTTCAATACTGTGTTTTTGGTGCCTCCTTACATTTTGCACCCAAGGTAAGTGTCTCACTCACCTCAGTCTAGTTTCTAGTAGTTCAAAAGGCTTCCAGGGTTCCCTGGCCTCCATCCCCAAGATCCTTAGGTAGAAGTGCCTGGAGATTGGACCACGTGGAGCTCTCTGATGAGAGGGTCTTTGCATTAATGAAGGTGCTCAGTGGACAAACAAAACCAAGCTATATTATTGCCAGCCCCAAGCAGATAGTTAAGCTCAAGCAATTATGGACTTGGAAATGATTGGAGTGTGGGCTACTGCTACATACCCAAGATGTTAAAAATGAGGGTTATTGGCTTTGACCATACCAGTCCAAACATATCTAAGTGTCATATAATCATTACATTAAATTATACTCCAAATGTGGTAGTATCTTTAATAGATTGATTCTTGTCAAACTCAGACTGTTTTGAAACTATTGATCAGAACATTTTCAACCTATAAAGTATTTTTTTAACTATATTAATTTGGTTATGTCTTCTGACATTTAAGTTTTGATTTTTAAAGTATCAGACACATCTATCTCTATAAAAGACCATTAAGGAATTAGGATCTGTTACTAAAGATGTAAAAGGTAATGATGCTAAGGCTCTTGAAAATGACATTGAAAAAGAGTGTTAGGCACATTCTCACAGGTAGGCATTTAATGTCTGTTCCTTTCCTTGATATTATCAGCTAATCATACAGGATCCTGTTTGAGACAGGGAATGTCTCGGTGCACATGTATATTTATGGAGGGAGGTGGGGTTTCTCTCTGACACTGGTTCTTGATGGCAATCCAGCACATACTGAGCCTGCCCCAGTACTTGAGTGCAAGAGGGATAGTGAAGAGTTAATATTTCATACTTAATATTTTAGTTTCCCACTGAAATTTAATACCTTGCTTAATATGAAAATATAGAAAGATGGTTCTGGTCCCAAAAGGGTGAGAATTAGGATAATAGGCTCTTCTATTAACTGTGGGAGATTGAAAAACATTCACTTAATCTCTGATCCTCAATTTTCTCATCTGTATTATGAGGATTATAATAATTTCTTAATATGAAAAATTAAAAAGGAAAATTAATAAACATCTTCAAAATCGATTCGATCAGCTACCAACAAAGTTCTTCGCAGAGCTATGTCTACAAATCTCTTGCACCTTCCTTGTTCTACATTATTCCACCTGCTCTACATAATCAAATTATAGTGAAGGAGTATACCACTGTGAACTAATGTTTGTGTCCCCCTGAAATTCATATGTTTGGATCCTAACCCCAAGGTCGTGATACTGGGAGGCAGGGCTTTTGGAAGGTGATGAATGAGATTAGTACCCTTATCAAACAGGTACTTGAAAGCGCACTTGCCCCTTCTGCATGTGAGATTACAGGGAGAAGACAGCCAAGGAAGCGGGTCCTCACCAGACATGAACCTGTTGGTGGTATCATCTTGAATTTCCCAGCCTTCAGAACTGTGAGTAATAAATGGTTGTTTATAAGCCACCCATTCCATAGTATTTTGCTATAGTGGCCCGAATAGACTAAGACAGACTCCATCTGTCTTCTGCTATTATTTCATTAAAAACGAAAGAAAGAAAGAAAGAAAGAAAGAAAGAAAGAAAGAAAGAAAGAAAGAAAGAAAGAAAGAAAGAAAGAAAGAAAGAAAGAAAGAAAGAAAGAAAGAAAGAAAACTAATTCAGGAAAAATCAAACACTTTTTACAGTGCAGATAGCACCTCCTTCAGTTATAGTTACACAGATGACAGATGTTACCCCATCCGGTATTTGCATCTGTAGCTGCAAAACTGTTTCACGTTAGAACAATTCTGAAGGGCATCTCAGCTTCTTAGCTCCATATTTGATCATTTGTTGCTTTAGTTGTAACTGCACTGCAGTCCAACTTTTCCTTCTGCCCAGTCATGCTTCCTTTGTCCCATACCTGCATACAAATCTCAGTCTGTTTCTTGGGAGAACCCAACCTAAAATATCTCACAAAATGATTTAAATTAAAGCAGCATGGTGACCCAGTGGCAGAACAGCAATGGCGCAGAACTGGCCGAGGGCAGAGTTTGGTGGGATGGGTCTTGACTAGTACCCTTGGCTATCCATAGACTTTAAGTGGTGCTAGGGAAGTGGTTCTGAGTAGGGGTTAGAAATGCGTGGGAGTATTTTTGGTTGTCACAATATATCGGGGTGGGTAGAAGCCAGAGATAATAGGCATTTTATGATGCGAGGAAAGTCCCACAACATGAAAATGCCCTGAATCCTGCATGAATTTCTGATGTTCCTGTGGGCATTCATGGCTGTGAAAAACCTATCTAACCACTTTAGTAAACAAAGAGTATTGAGGAAAAAAGAGAAAGAAAAAAAGAGAGGCTGATGTATGATAAAGTCTGACTTTTTCTAGAATATAAAGAAATCCACCAAACTCTAATAACAGACGAAGTGCTAAGAGAATCTACTGAAACGAAGAGATAAGGAGACTCCTGAGTAGGAGGAGCTTGAGACCTTAGGCAAAGCAAGACCCATGGTCACCAGCAGTAGTGGTAAGCTTCATGCAACAGACATCTATCTGGATGCTCAGGTAGAGTTAGAGACATCTTAGTGGAGGTTTGCAAAGCTCAAGAAGAGAGAACACAGGCCAGACTAGAAGAACCTCCCTCCACCAATATGTGGACACTAAACTTCTTCCCTGTTGTATGCCCTTTTGAAAAGGGGTAATAAGAGTGAAGATCTGTTGAGGGGTAGAAACAGCCCTGACAAGAAGTATAAATTGTCATGAAATTCACTCAAGTCACTGTTTAACATTGAAAGAGATCTGTCATCTTTAATCTGTAGGTTAAAAACAATTTTATTTTGATAAGGAAAGGAGGATATGAGAATAAGATCATATGGTTATAGAAAATAAGAAATAACTTTTTTTTTCCATATAACCCTTTTATTGGGTTGTGGGAAAATTAAATGAAACAATATAATTAAAGCCTTGGCTTGAATTTCAATCAGTTTCTAGGGAACAAATCCTTTAGTGAATGGATTAGCATAAAGAATACTCTGTGGAAGATACCTGTGAATCTGGAAATAATGTAGATTCTGAAATTATACTTAAAGAATATTAAGTGATAGTTATGTCCAAAAGATAGCAGTGTTGTGTTGAAGCAAGTGAGATGAGTTTCTTTTCTTTTTATTCCATATTTTTCCCTTTATTGTTCCATATTTTCTATGATGAAAAAATAAGCAAAAATAAGCACATGCCCGAGCTTGTGTTATGTTGTGAATGAGAGAAATTTATGTGAATTTCTTTCCGAATTAGCATATGACACAAATACATTATTACCATTTCATAAGAATTTTTTGTTCATATAGAGTGAGTTCCTTTTGCTAAGCACAGGGAGTACTCCTCAGACTGCATTTTCTAGAGAACATGTAAATGATATTTAATTTCAATACTTTTTTTCATCAGTAAATAGTCTTGAAAATGCTGTGTTAAAGAGTGCCATCTAGTGGTTAAAGAATCTATTGTATTTTTAGCAGCAGAACTGTTCTACAACTGAGCCTGGATCCAGGGACAAAGCAGGCAAAAAGCAAAAAAAAAAACCGAAACAAAACAAAAACAGGGAAACTTGTCCCCCATCCTGGCCACTTCTTCAAATTTTGTTTCCCCTCCCCAAAATGTCTGCATTTGTTTACTCTTGGTATCCTTTGATAGTTGTGGGGTTTAGGATTTTGTTGTTGTTTTTTTGGTGCTTATCCAGACTTTATAGATGTTTCAAAGGTGGGCTGAAGGGAGTTTACACCTCCTACTGGAACCAGAACTTCAGTGACAGAGTTTGACTGGAGGATTTTGTAGAGCTTTGGGAGAACAACAACTGTCTTTAAGCTCCTTTAGATTGGATTGATTTCTGTCAAAATCCTGACCTCTCAGGTAGGATTCTCTCTCTCTGTCAGTATGAGGAATATTTTTGCACAAAAAAAAGAAGCACCTGTAGTTGTTCCTTAGAATTTGCCTTAGTTCCCTGTCTAATCTTTCCTTCAGCCCTGCTTTTTCCAGGAAATAATTTTACTGCAGTTAAACCTCATCTCAGTCCCTATGAAGACAAAATTTTTCAGTAGAAACACCAGGGGCCAGGAGAAAATGGAATGACATATTCAAAGTATTGAAAGACAAAAATTGCCATCCAAGAATACTCTATCCAGCAAAGTTATCCTTCAGGTCTGAAGGAGAAATAAAGGCTTTCCCAGACAAACAAAAGCTGAGAGAGTTCACTGTCAGTAGACCTGCCTTGCAAGAAAGGCTGAAAGGAGTTCTTCATGCTGAAATGGAGAGATACTAATTGGTGACACAAAAAATAAAAGTATACAGAACTCCGATAAAGATGATAAACATACATTCAGAATGTTTATCATCTGAATAAACATTCAGATGTTTATTCATCTGAATAAACATTCAGACTTAGAAAAGTGTAACTCTATTTTAGAATAGAGTGCTAAACAATTATAGCATAAAGGCTAAAGGGAGTATTAAACTCTAACTACTACAGTTGGCTAACAAATTCACAGTATAATAGAGGTAATTTGTGACATCAAAAATATAAAAGAGAAATAAAAAAAATTATAGGTGAATGAAGATAAGTTGCTAACAGTAGAAAAAGGACTATTTTATTTATGTGAGCCTCATGGTAACTCTAAAGCAAAAAATCTAGAGCAATGACATGGAACATTAAAAAAAGGGGGCGGGGAGCCTCAGCAAATTACCATGGGAAACCATTAATTTTCAAAGGTAGACAGAAACAGCAGGAAAAAGAAACAGTGGAAATACAAAATAACCAGAAGGTAAAAGGTAAGATGGTGGTAGTAAGCTTTTACATAGCAATAATCACTCTAAATGTATTGGATTGAACTCACCAGTTAAAATTCATAGAGCGGATGAATGGGATTTAAAAAAAAAACCTGGCCATATGCTGCCTACAGGAGATTGATTTCCATGCTAAATACAGACATAGGTTCAAATGAAGGGATAAACGATGATATTCCAAGCAAGCAGAAAACAAAAGAAAGGCATAGACTGCTTTTTTGATATCAGACTTCAAGCCAAAAATGGTAACAAGAGACAAAGAAGGCCATTATATCAAGAAAAAGGCCTCAATATATGAGGAAGATATAACAAATGTAACTAGATACACTCCCAACACCTGAACATTAAGATATGTTAAGGAAATACTAAGAGATCTCAAGGAAGAAATAACTATATAATAATAGCAGGACACTTCCATACCTAACTATCAACGATGGATAGGTCATCCAGACAGAAAATCAACAAGGAAACATTGAATTTGAACCATACTTGAGAACAAATAAACTTAACAGAACATTCTACTTAATAGTAGATGAACATTCTTCCAGAGGGCACATAAAACATTCTCTAGGATAGAGCATATGAGAGGACACAAAAAAATCTTAGCGTATTTAAGAAGAATGAAATCATACTAACTTTCTGATCACAATGATGTGAAACAGAAATCAACAAGAGGAAAGTGAAATCTACAAACATGTAGAAAATAACACATTTCTAAATACCCAATGGGACAAAAAGAAAGCAAAAAGTAAATATAAAAAATATCTCAATACAAATGAGAATGGAAATACAACATATCATATCTTATGTGATGTACAAAAAGCAGTTCTAGAGGAAATTTTATAAAAACAAACATATATATTAAGAATTAGAAAGATCTTAAATAAAAAAAATTACACAGCAAGGCACAAAGAACTAGAAAAAAAAAACTTAAGCCAAACGTTTCTTAAGAAAGAAAATAATAAAAATCAGAGTAGAAATAAATGAAATAGAGACCAGGAAAATAGTAGAACAGAGCAACAAAACTGAACTGGTCCTTCAAAAAGATATACAAAATTATAAAACTTTAGCTAGACTGAGAAAAAGAGAGAGAACTCAAACAAACAAACAAAATAGAAATGAAAGAGGAGACATTATGAATGTTACTACAGAAATACATAAGATCATGAGAGACTACTAAGAACAATCATATGCCAACAACTTACATAACCTAGGAGAAGTCAGCACATCTAGAAACACAACCTATCCAGACTGAATCAGGAAGAAATAGAAAATCTGAACAGACCAACAATGAATAAAGAGATTCAATCAGTAATCCAAAACCTACCAACACAGAAAAACCCAGGACCAGATGGTGTCACTGGTGAATTCTACCAAAAGTTTAAAAAAGAATTAACAACAACCCTCATCAAACTCATCCAAAAAAATCAAGGAGGAGGGATCACTTTAAAACTCATTCTTCAATGCCAGCATTGCCCAGATTTGCAAACCAAATTTAAGAACACATTAAAAGAATTATATTCCATGACCAAATGGGATTTATCCTTGGGATGCAATGATGGTTCAACTTACACAAATAATTAAATGTAATATATCACTTCCATAAAATTAAAGAAAAATCACATATTATCATCTCATACATACATATACATACATACATATATAATAGAATATCATTCAGGCACATAAAAGAAGAACATTTTACCATTTTCAACAACATGGATGAAACTGAAGGACATTATGCTAAGTGAGATAAGCCAGACAGAGAAAGACAAACACTGTATGGTATTAAATATATGTGAAAAAAAAATTTAAAGTCAGAATCATAGAAATAGAATAGAATGGTCATTTCTAGGAGGTGGGGAAAATGGGCAAATGTTGGTCAAAGGGTATAATCTTTCAATTATAGGATTGGTAGGCTCTGAGGATCTAGTATGCAACATCATGACTATAGTTAATAAAACCGTACTGCATACTTGAAATTTGCTAAGAGAGTAGATCTTTCTCACCATAAAACAGGAAAATGTAATGCATATGCAGGAAAAAAGAGCAGTTAATTAAAACTGTCTTTGAATGGACCCAGTAGCTATTAAAGGTATATCCTATTTCATGAGTCATCAGAAAATCTCAGCAGCAAGTTTGATCTGGCAGAAGAAAAAAATCTGTGAACATGAAAATAGTTCAATAGAGATGACCTCATCTGAAAAACAGAAATACAAAAGAACAATAATAATAATAAAAACTGAACAGATCCTCAAAGATCTTTGGAAAAAGGAGAAACAACAACCACTTCTAGGAGGAGATCAGAATCTAGACAAGTTGTAATACTCACTTTGCAACAAAATGTACCGTATGCCAAAAAGCAGCATCTGGGTCTGCTCAGAGGCAATTTTTTATTAATGGCTCTTTTTTTTTTCTTTTCTGAATATGTGTCACACTTTCCTGTTTCTTTCTTTCTCTTTCTTTCTTTCTTCTTCTTTCTTTCTTTCTTTCTTTCTTTCTTTCTTTCTTTCTTTCTTTCTTTCTTTCTTTCTTTCTTTCTTTCTTCTTTCTTTCTCTTCCTTTCCTTCCTTCCTTCCTTTCCTTCCTTCCTTCCTTCCTTCCTTCCTTCCTTCCTTCCTTCCTTCCTTCCTTCCTTCCTTCCTTCCTTCCTTCCTTTCTTTCTTTTTGCTTTATTTTGTTTTGTGTTGTTTATTTTGGTAAGTTACCAGAACTAATTCAGTAGAAGAGTCTGTTTTCCCAGCAGCACACAGTCTTCGATGTCTCCATTCAGATTTTTTTAAAAATCTTGTTTTATATTTAAAATATTACTCAGCATAGGCCAGCATAGCTCAGTGGTCAGCTTGTGCACATTAAGCTGGTAATTTTTTTACCTTTTCACTGTTTTAAGATTGTCATAAAATTAAAAAATTCAACAACCGTAAGTTTTGGTTTACTTTTCTTAAGTTATTCATTTTAGTTAGTGATTCACATTAGTCTTTCTAACATTAACGTATTTTGTCTTCATGAAATGGGTTATTTTAGTTTTTTATATTTATAAATCACTGTGAGAAAAAGACAGTCTGAATAATTACAAGGTCAAATTTCTGTCATATTAAACTCTTATTTTCTTAGCAGTAAATATTTCTCCAATTAAAGATGTTGAAGCCTTTTTTTGGATCAAATTTTTATTTCGCAAAAGGTAACAATAGAAAACATGAAACCATGAACTTCAAGCCATGAAGGGTAGTTAGTTCCAAGTAAGAAATACAAGCTTCGCCTGGTGCAGTGCCTATAAAATAGGGGTGATGGAAAGTGTGTTAGAAATACCTTGAGTTATGTTCCAAATCAGATAGTGTGCTTAGTGTAAAATCAACAGAAGCAAGATAGTTATTATTTACATTAGTATTTGGGAAGAATTATTTGTTATTCAGGAATTGCTACAGTAGAAGAGAAGGAACAGTTAAGGTAAACAACCCAAGTGAATATAGAAGGAATTTGAAAGACCTTAGAATATTATCCTTTATGGTCATTGTACTTAGAAGACAAACTAACCGAATAGAGTGTGGACCTGTGAAAAAGATGACACAAAACAATACTTGAAGAACAAACCCCAGAACCTACCTGTACCCCTGTAATACTGTGGTATAAAGACTTTACCAACATTTACCCAACTGAAGGCTATAATGGCTGACGAATGGTGATTCGTAGTTTCATGAGTATTAGATTTGTGTCAAGAATATTGTAGAATTTGGGGAAATGCCTAATCCTTTTAAGTTAATATATAGTACTTACAGATATGGCTTTCTTTACTCATCTTCTCAGTTCTTCACATTACACTACATTTTTCAACTGTTTCATAAGAAACAACACAAAAAATTTAAAGGCCCCAACAGTGGTACTACTGAAGTATGGAAATGCATTTTTGTTAAGAAAAATCCCTTATATTTGAGATCTATGATTATGAGTGAAACAGTGAGCAAAATTACTCTTATTTTCTGTGGTTATTCCAGGGCAGGGCAGGGACATTGAACTCTACCCAGCAGCCCTGAGAGTCTTTGACCTGGTTGAATTATTTACCCTCTATTATTTGATCAGGCCTTTATTCTAGTCTGTTGTGAGTTTTACATGTCAGAATCAGCATAATCCCTTCTCTTGGGTAAATTATTGATTCTGAGAGCAATGTGGACTACTTAGTCTTCATCCGTATTTTTCTCTTTGGGCAGCAACACATAACAGATTTTCAGGAATTTAATACAATTTCTAGAACCATTATATTAATAATGTATAACTGTACAAATACAATCAAAAGAAAGCTTAGCATCTCTACTTGTGTGTTGGGAGCCAGGCTGCCCAAAGTCAGAGGAAGCCCCTCGCCTGAATATAGGAACGACTCAGACCTGTAAAGATAAACGTCCTTCCTGACATTGCCCGGGGGACTAAGGTTCCAGGAACTGGAAACAATAGTATAATCCTTTCAAAACAGCTAGCGCTTTGCTCACGTTACCAAGATAGATAAAGAAAGTTAAGAAGTTAAGACGTCTTGTGATTAGGTAACTCCCACCTAAAACTGCATGTTCCCTCCCTTAAACCTGCCCCTATATATGTAACCCCCCTACTTACAATAAACGAGACTTGATCAGAAAGCCTGTCTTGTCTCCATTCTTTGCGCCTCTTGTCCCCCTTCTCCTTCAGTCCTAGGACCTCCGTTGACTGTCCCGCGGGCCGGGACACTTGTGTAATAACACTTAGTATGTAATTTAACATATCAAATAAGCCTAATTAGTGTATTTCTCTTTTTATAAGGGGAGAGAACAAATCCTTTGAGATGTTCCAGGGGCCCTCTAGAAAATATTAAAAGTAATTCGAAGTCAGAAAGATTTTGTTTGAATTTGATTTGGGGGAAGTTTCTCAAAAATATCAAAAGGTTTTAAAACATTTGTTTAAATATAATCAGAAGTTCTTGTGAAACAACATTTAGTTAACTGTTTAATTGAAGTGATATTAATATATATTTCAAAGGCAAATACACAGTTGTGAGTAAAACTTAGTTCTTTAACATTAAGGACTCAGTTTTCTTAGGCAGTCAAAATCTGATTAACATAACATGAAGCAACAAAAATTATTTTGCTAAAACACAAAATCTACTTTCTAAGTAAATAACAGGTTAAGAAAAATATTTCACAGTCTATCAAGAGCAGGCCAATAGTCTAAGAAAATTTGTCCTAGCAGATGGAAGAAATTCTTAGTTTTACATAGGCACACTATGATATTAAAGCTTTAAAAAAAAATCCTAATAATAATGATTCAATTTTAGCCAGTGTGACCACAGAAGGTTAATTTTTCTCTCTCTCTTCCCAACTTTCTGTATTCAGTTTCTTTGTTTTTCTCTTTCACATTCTGAAATAACCAGCTTTGCTTTAGGACAAAATTACTTTCATTTTTCTTAACAAAAATGCATTTCCATACCTCATACCTTTCCTTACCCAAAAGCACATCTTGTTTTTTATCCTCTTGCATACAGAATGTTTCCCTTACTATTTCTAGTAGTTTTAATTACATAAGTTAGAATTCTTAACCCTTAGAAACTTTAATTTCTAGTGAAAACTAAATAAGCATTTGTGAGTTATTATGCCAGTATTCTGTAGACTGGCAAATTTATGAATATATTTCACAACCCCTAGAAGCACATATGCTTTCTCACAGTAGAACTTTTCTTTTAATGTGGCACAAGACATGTTTACTGACAGATCCTAACATTCTCAGGGTTTTTTTTGATAAGAAGTTCAAGTAAATAAACCTGTGTTCAATACTTAATATTTCTGTACTTTATTTTACTTGAAAATGATCTAGCTATTCAGTGAATTTCCCTCATTTAATTTAACTTACTTAAACTCTAAGGGTGTAAGTTACCAATGAGATTTGGGAAACTATTTAAGTAGGTATATTCTAAAACATAATTACTGTTATAAAATTCACTTAAAAATTTGTATCTCACTTACATTTATTTAATCCATTTGCTCTTAACAACAGTCATACTTAGATTACTCATGAAAATTCCATGAGACATCAAAGTAACTGGTCATGATCTCAAGTTATTTTGGAGGGCTGACAAATTTTATAACAGAGTATGATAACAGTAGATTTTTCATAGATGCTTTTCATCAGATTGAGAATATTCTCTTCAGTTCCAAATTTGTTGAGAGTTTTGTTTATTTGTTTTACCATAAATGGATATTAGATTTTGTTTATACTTTTTCTGCATCTATCGAGCTAATCATGTAGTTTTTGTCCTTTATTAGTATGATGTATTAGTTGATTTTCAGATGTTAAACCAACATTTCATTCCTGAGATAAATTCCACAGGGTTTTAATTTATAATCTTTTTTATATTTTGCTGGATTTATTTTGGTTCGTGTTTTCTTTCCTTATAATGTCTTTACTGGCTTTGGTATGGGGGTAACATGACCATCACAGAATGACTTGGGCAATGTTCTATCTTTGTATTTCCTGATAGAACTGTAGAAGTTCTTTTTTAAATGTCTAATTGAATTCATCAAGGAAGCCATAAGAGACTGGTCTTTTCTTTAAGGAAAAAGGTGTTTAATCACTAATTCGGTTTATTTATTTGTTAAATGTCTCGATTCTGTTTCCTCCATTTGCCTCCTCTGCCCTGTTTTTCTGTTTATCTGTGTTATTGCTACTGGTTTTTGTTTGTTTGGTGACTTGCCTTGACTAACTCTGCAGTTTTCCTCCCTGCAATGACAGTGATGACCTCATTTGACCTCATTTGTGTATATTTATTTTTCTTCTTCTGTTTACTTTTAAGTCCAACTTTGTAGGTGCCTACCCTAGGTCAGCGGCCAGAAGTCCTAAGTTGTATGCAAACACCTTGAGCTAGTAAGGTTTCCACCTTTTTGTCCTGGTATGTGTGTAGAGATTGGTGTGCATGTTTGTATTTCAGGCAACAGGCAGTTTACACATTCCCCATGGTTTTTACTTTTTCTTCAGGACTTCATATTGAGCCAGGGAAAAGTTGAGCATGGATAACCACTTTACTCACTCCTGTGAGTGTGTGCTGACTTCCAGATTCCCAGAAATATGTACTTACTTATGAAACTCCACTATATACTAAGATTTTTTCTGTTATATTTCTAGCTTGTCTGTTGCTTCTACCAGCCAGTATAATAGCTGTAATATTACCTTCCCTAAATGATGCCATCGAGATTACATTTATTTTCAACAATGCCACTAGGTATAGGGCTTTATTTTTGAAAGAATTAAATAATAAATGTAAGTAAAAGGAAATTAATTCCTTTTGCTCTTATCAATTGTTCTTATCAATTATGTAACTGCTCTTATCAATTATAATATTCCTGATAAGCTAAATATCTAAAATTGAAAAAAAAAAACTGTAAAGGAAAGAGAAACACGTCATACTGTTTTTTATTCTAAGAGCACGTTAAACTTTTCTAAGCGAGACAACAAATACAGATGCCGTAAATGAAAAGACTGATGTATCTGATTACATAAAAACTTTAAATTGCTAAACACAGAACAATATAATAAATAACATGACATGACACTCCACTAGTTCGCAGGGATGAGCTACAGCATCCAGCTCTTGTCCTATGTAAGAGACCCCAGCAGCCAGTGAGAAAAAGGTAAGGAGAATTTGAAGAATAATTGGTTCACAAATATATATTTTTCGGCTTGACCAGATATTGTCAGATTGCCCTCCAAATTGATTTTATTTCCATCAGTAATAACTAAGTTTCTATTGCTGCACACATGCTCTCCTATACTTAGAATCAACACTTATTTTCTGCCTATCTAATGAGTAGGAAGTAGTTTTAATTTGTATTTCCATTATTACTAGCAAAGAGAGCATTTAAAAGTATTTTCAATTCTTCATTTAATTTTTTTTACGATTGCCTATTCATGATTTTTGTCCTTTGTTCTATTGTGCTATTTTTTTTCTTCCTAATATCTAGGAATTTCTATACATAATGAATTCTCTTTGATAGTTACATACATTGCACATAATCTATATTCTATGGGATTTGGTTGAAATTGAAATTTTCATATAATTTCAAACAAATAAAAGTCACAAAAACAGGACAAGGAATTCTTGTTTGCCTTTTACCCATAATCACCAATTATTTATATTTTACCCTAATTGCTTTATAATTCTCTCTCTTATCTCTCTCTTGACTATTAGTGAAATAATTTTGGTAAAATGCAAAATCTACTTTCTAGGTAAATAACAGGTTAAGAAAAATATTTCACAGTCTATTAAGAGCAAGCCAATAGTCTAAGAAAATTTGTCCTAGCAGATGGAAGAAATTCTTAGTTTTACATAGGCACACTATGATATTAAAGCTTAAAAAAAAAATCTAATAATAATGATTCAGTTTTAGCCATAGGTTTATTTTGTCTTTAGTAGATATACATTTCAAAGAATTATTATGTTATTATTATCATTTGAATTTTGTTATAAGATGTGGAATTTTTTAAAAAAATTTTTGTTATATAAGCACCTACATAATATTTTTGATCTTGCTACTTGGCCAGCAAAGCTAAACCATATACTATCAAGCCCTTTACCAAAAAAGTTTGCGTACCCTGGTAGGCTCGTGTTTTCTTAGTTTATTCAAAGGATTATAATACATTCTATCTTATTTATTTTAATATTCAAATTGTCTCAGAATTGATAGATGCAGTAAGCCCAAGGCTCTGGTGTCCTTTTGTCTTCAGTATTCTCTGAATATTTCTTTACTTTGTGATATAATAAGATGTTCCAGGCCCATTTGTACTTTCCTTGCCCCATATCTGAAATCTTCCATTTCTCCTGATTCCCCTAGAGAAAAGTATTTAGAAACCAAGATCTTGGTTTTAAGTGTGCTTGTTTGTTTGATTTCTGTTTGCTTTTAGATCCTTCAGCAGGCAGAGCTAGGAAATATAATATGGTATAATTCGTTGTGGTATAATGCAATATACACCTAATTGTCCCAGTTCTTCAAGTTCTTAAAAGGTGTAAAAAGACAAGATGAATTGATTATGGAGAGTGAGGAAAAGGAATGAGTGGTTGTATCATAATTATACAGGGCTTTCCAAATTCTTTCTTCCATTTCACCTTTAGTTGATATTTTGAACTGACCATTATTAGAATAGGGGCACACCTTCCAAAAACTTAGAAAACAAAGATTTCACTAAGCAGTGGAAAGTTCTACGGAAACAAAAAGGTCAGTAATATTTTTAATTGCAATATGTACCATATCATTGTTTGGTACGCAAATGAGGAAACTAAAAGAATTTTTTTGGTCACAGATGTGGTACTGCCTCTTTCATTAGCGTTATTGCAGACTGGTTTAGAAAGGGAGAAAAAGAAAAAGATGCCTGAGGGCATCTCAAAGTGCCCCCCAAAGCTTTTAGTTCAGTGAAAATTATGTTATGAAATAAGAAATTATTGGCTGAGCTATTCATTTTAATATATAGCCTATTCTGTTTGATTTCTACTTTTCAGGCTATGCCACTCTCACAAAAGGGATTATTGTCTTGTTCAGAAACATGATGTGAAACAAGAGACAGGTTAAATATTTGCAAGCCTAAATTACCCTTATCAGTGAAGATTTATGTTACAAAGATTAAAAATCTTTCCTAGAATCAAATTGCGTTTACTGGAAACCTGAGAATCATTATTCAAGAGCTGTTTATGTAAGTAACAGGTGGCTGAAAAATGAGATAAAGTTTCTAGGGAGTTTTTAGGACAGATCTGAGACATATTTTAATTATTGTAGAGTACAAAAGGGATGGGCTGAATCTTCTGTGATGTCTACTTAAAAAGAAGAAAAGAAAACAAGAGTGGGAAAGCATCACTCATGAAGAACATCCTGGACATTGTGGAAAATAAATTTAAATATTCTATAAGTTTATAAGGCTCTTTGAAATTCCTATAGCCATAGCCAGTTTTACTTAGGATGTTTCAAATAAAAACCCAAAGAAAGAGGCCTTCCGATATAGGTCTAAAAGATTTTACTAACTATCCTTCATGCCCAAAGAAAATGTTGCTGTAATTTTCAAATACATCTTGTTTGTTGTATTAGTTTCCAAGTTTAAGGAAATACGACTATTGGTTACATGCCGTTCTCTTTAATATCTCCACCGATTATCGTGTTTTTGCTTGTTCTAGAGTTATTTATTTCCTAAGTGGTAAACTCTTGCCCAATTTATTTATCCTGCTGGCTCCCTAGAATATTACTATTGGCCAAGACACATTCTGTAGGTAGTATTTATTTTTCAGCAACACATCATTCCCTGTTGTCCATAAAATTATATCAGAAGTGGATTTTGCTTCATCAGTTGACCTGTAACAGTGAGTAGTAAAAGGGTAGACGTAGAGCCTCTTTTAAGTCTCACTCTCTCTTCAGCATGTAATATATTTTTTTCTCCTCATTTTTCTCCTTTTCCTCCATTTCTATTGGACTTCAGTTCAAGAATAAGAGGGAAACAAATGATATTCTTTTTCTTTATACAATCACTTTCTCCTAAATTCATTGAGATGTAAATAATATATGGCTTGCCAATGCCAAGATACTGTATGAATGCATCTTACACTCCACTCTTTTCCTTTTGTTTCTGTGACAAAACGGCTCTTATAATTCTCTTTATCCCGAGACATTGCGAGCCAGCCTAAACATAATAGTAAAAAAGAAGTGATTTCAGAATGTTTTTGTGGTCTGTCTGATACTCTGTACTCTTTTCTCAGCATCAGGAATTTCAGGAATTGGTGCTTTTCTGGGTGTGTGTAAGGGGTAACATTGCATGGTGTCAAGGGGTGTGATAGTGACTCACACTTTACCTTTCACTTTATTTTGTACTTATAGACTTTTCCATTTGCCCATGTTATGCAGTATAAAATCTCCCTCACTACACTCCAAAGGCTGAGTTATCCAGGATTTTCCTGGAAAATTTGTGATGCCAATGTCACAATAGCACTCCATCTATCTCCTGAAACCGTTCTTTATGGTTTATCAGCCAGTTTCTTCTATCCTCAGTTCTCAATAGTTTAGGTTGACTGGACTTCAGCTTAAGTCAGGAAACCTCCAGCAAGTTAGTAGGGCCTTAGCTGGATCTTTTCATTGGAAGTCAAATAACATCCCACAGAAGCATTTCTCTCAGATAGTGTTTTATTAATATTTTGGTTCTCAATTTTAATATGATTGGCAGTGTTGTTAAAATGCAGATTTCCAGGTCACACTCCCCAGAAATTCTGATTCTATCAGCCTGTTACAAGGTCTAGAACATAAACATTTACCCAGAAACCCAGGTAGTTCCAATGACAGTGATTTTCTACTCAGCAAAATTCTAACCTCTGACTTTCTTCTATTGGTCAGGTGAGTTAGATTGTTTGTAAAGAAATTAAATGTTGTTTGTTGACATATAATTTAGACAAAGCCATATTTGCAACTTTTAACAACTTCATTTTCTTGACATGTGCAGAGATTTTTTAGTGTACGTAACTGAAATATATGTTGGTTCTAAACCTGTTACTAGAACTTATGGGATTCCCTCATCTATTTAACAGTCAAGAACAGATTTCTCAGGTGAATCTAATAAAGAAATGCTTGGCTGATCCAATTTTGACATATATATCTTTAGACTGTTTGCTTCCTCTTTTTATTTTGACCTACTTATTTAGATTTATTTAGGATTTCTGATAAAAATTCAATTTGGAAAATATAATGATAACCATACAATATCTTGCAACTATATAAAGGCAACATCTCCAAAGTAAAATCAATAGATATTACTCATGCAGAGCATATTCCACAATTCATTTGAAATAGCATACATATCTCAAAGCCTCAAAAGCTTCTTTCAGAGGTGGCAGATTATTTGTTTCAGAAAAAAAAGAACAGAAACAAAAAGCACATTCAGTGAAGAATTTCCTATTTCTACAACAATGAAAAAAATGTAAAAAATAAGAATATATAATACTAAGAAACTATTAGCTAAAGTGATTGAAAGCATGGACTCTGTGGTCACATTGTCTGGCATCAAATCATGACAGGTCCACGAACTGGGCAACCTTCAACCATTTGCTAAACCTCCCATGCTGGATTTTCTTCAGCTATATGTTTGGAATCATGATAATACCTCCCTCAAGGGGTTTTAGAAAAAGCTGTTTAAACTTTTAGTATCTTAGTTTCCTCATCTTTAAAATAGTGAAAATACTTCTAGCAACACTTGGTTGTTGTGAAGATTAAATGGTTTATATGTGCAATCTGTTTAGTATGGTATGAGTTGATATACATATGACATTGAAAAGATGCTTGGTGCACATTGGACACTCAGTAAATGTTACTCATTATTATAAAATACTAAGAACTTGAAAATAATGTTCTCTGTTTTTACTTGTAGGTGACTAATTATGGAAAACACACGCACATATTTATTGAACTTTAAAGGCTATAATTTTTATTATGAACAAGCTGATGTTGACTTTCTAGAAAATCTAGATGATTTTGAAATTAGAGATGATGATGTCTTCATAATTACATATCCAAAATCTGGTAAGTTTGTAGAGTGTGCCACCTGTTATCAGTCTTCTCTTTGGTTTGGTAATATATGTTTACAAATACGCCCTTTTCCAGATATTAACAATAACCCAGGCTACATTTAGACCACCATATAAGGTAAGCAAAAAAAAAAAAAAAAAAAAGTTAAATAAATCTCAAATCTTTATTACATAAGGCCATTTCAAATGCATATATTGTCATTTTTGATGGCATATATGGAAAAAACAAATAGTGAGCCAAGAACAGATAACTGGCAAATGACCTGTTGGCTAGTTCTGAGAATGGAAGAAAATATATTTAAAAATCCAGTAGGATTTTTGTTAGCAACATATCTCAGTCAGAACTAATTCCTAATATGCTTTTCAATTACTCTAATTGCTTTGTATTTCCCTATAATAAATGAAATCATTTTGAACTAAAGTAAATTGCCCTCCAATCTTACATTCCAAAAAAATCGTATTTTTTTATATTGTGCTTTTTAGAAAATAGGATGATTGGTGCTCTTGAAGCAATGTTGTACAGAGTAGCTAATGTTACTTAAAGGATACACTGAAGTCTAAGTCAATATTAAAAAAAAAATCCTGATTTTCATGAAAATATTCTAGTCCCTTCCTTTTACCATCTACTTTGAAATTTATGGTCTTGTTTACTTTGTCCAAATTAGTAATGCAATGCCTTTTTCCTGGATTCTTCTACTCTGCAAAATTCATCAGCATATCTGATATTGTTTTTTTTTTTTCTTTTTCTCCCTTTGATGCTGGTGGCATCTCAATTGTTTTGCTTGATTTTAGGGGAAGCACTGCAGCTCATAAAAGTCTGTCTTTTACCCTTAATCCAGCCCAAGGTTTTGGGACACCACACAGCAGTCCTCAGTCTAGGCTGCTGGGTTCTTGCTCAACTTGGAAGAGAGATTAGTGACTCTCCCCAGGATTCACCATTAATTTTATCAAATCTGTTATGTCTATAATAAGTTGAGTGGTTACAATTACAAAATTGTTGGCATCTCACATCCTTTTAGAACATTAATTGCATATTCATGAACATAGATGCAAGAATCCTAAACCAAATATAAACAAAACAAATCTAACAATGTTAACTATATGCGACCAAGGTGGATTTATTTCAAGAGTCAAGACTGGTCTAAAAATGTATTAATGTAGTTCATCCACATTACTAGAGTATAAGAGAAAGCCTGAATTATCATCTCAATAGATGCAGAGTAAACATTTGATAAAATTTAGCACATGTTAATAATGGAAACTGTTAATTAGGGAGAAAAGTGAACTTCTTTAAACTGATAAACAATATCTACCAAAAACTACCACAGACATCATATGCAATACTGAAACATTTAAAATATCACTTTTAAAATCAAGAACAAACCAAGAATGCTTGCTATCAGTTCTTTGATTCAACATTGTATGAAAAAACCTACGCTATACTATTAAAAAAAAAAAAGAGGTAAAAGGAGCTTTGACCTCTTAATTTGTTTCTACTACTAAAAGATAAAACTTTAAGAAAGGATACTAAAAAAGGTGAAACAAAGGTAGCCAAAGAAAATTGTACAAAAGGACCTTACATGAAGTACAGGGAACAGAAGGAGCTGAAGGATTAATCTGAACTGCGACTATTATGGAATCAGAACCACCACAGCTCTTTCCCAGTAGAAAGGGAACTATGAGCACTCGATTTTATCTTTATTAATTTTAATGTAAGGCACACACAAACAAAAAAAGTTGGACAAATTTCCTTGGCACAATCAGAATGGTTAAAAGAAAGAAAAGGGTTCCAATAATTTTGAAACGGATGGCATTATTATTGACATTTTTTATAAAAAGTTAATTCAGGGTTGAAAACGGGATTATTTATTTTTACAGGCACCATCTGGGCTCAGCAGATATTAAGCTTGATTTACTTTGAGGGACATCGTAACGGAACTGAAACTGTGGACACGATAGATAGAATTCCCTTCTTGGAATACAATATACACAAAATGGACTATCACAAGAAACCATCCCCTCGCATCTTCTCTACTCACCTCCCATATTATTTAGTACCAAAAGGTCTCAAGAACAAAAAAGCTAAAGTATGTCATAGAACTAGCTTATGGACCTTTTCACAAACAAAAATACTTTCTTCAAATATTTTTTTTCAGCTCCACTTTTCCACATTCTTTTAAATATTATTAGTATAATCTTTATGATATCATTTTAAGTATATAATTATGAGTATATGCATAAGTTGAGTCACCATGCACATTATTTGGAGTGTAATTATATAACATACAGCAAAAATTTTTCTATGACAGCAGATAAAATTCTATTCTTTTTAATGGTATAATAGAATTTTACTGTATGACTCTACAATATTGAATATATATATATATTTTAATATTGAGTGTATATTGATGGAAAGGTAGGTTGCAGCAAGTGAATATATCGCATTACAGTAAACATTCTTATAAATCTTTGCGCTTTTTTGATCTGGTGAAATGTTTCCCCAAAAGTGGAGTTTTCAAGTTAAAGTGTTTAATTATTTTAAAGGTTGGTAAAATTAGCTACTTGCCTTCTATAATGCACCAACTTACACTTTTTCTAATATAAGAATTTTTTTTCTCACACACTTACCAGTAACTGGAATTATCAATCTTTGCTAATGTACTAAATTAAAAAAATCTCATTCTTGAGTAATTGGCAGCCCTTTTGGTTTTGGTTTTAATAAGTTTGAGCATCCGTTCATAAATGTCTAGCCTTTAAAATATCCTTTATATTCTTTTGTATTTTTCTTTAGCTTGTCTTTTATTTACTGTTTTGTAGAAGCATTTATATGGCACACATATTTTTCCATTTAATAGTCTACCTTTAAAGATTATTGAATGCTATTAACTTTTATAACCAATCTATCAATCTTTTCTTCATACATTATAGTATTTATGCCTTGCTAAGAAAAGACCTCCCCACCACAAAGATTGTGCAAATACTCTCCAGGGTTTTTCTAATTAACTTTATGTTTTTATTTTTTATTTTATATTTAATTACAAATTATATCTGATACTACATGTAATTTGAAATATGACCATTGAATAATATTAGCCCCAGGGGTTTCCTCATTTGTAATGAGTAAAAATGTTATATTCTTTAATTTTCACATTTTTCAGGATATCAGCAGTTTTCTATTATATTTTTTTTTCTCTAAAGAGCCAGCTTCTTTTTTAAAATATAATTTAATGTTTTCTACTTTATTGGTTCCCGCTTTCACTTTATTTTCTCACATTTTGTTTGCATTTATTTTTCTGTTTTCTTCGATTAAATCAGTATTTTCAGTATTTATTTTTAAAATATTGACATTTAAAAATGGTGGATACCTTTTTAGTATAGCTATAGATATAATTTTGTTACTATCTAAATAATCTGTCATTTCAGTTAGATTGTCTAATTGGTTCAAGTTATTTTGAAGATTTTTTCTAAGTGTTTATACAATTTTCTGTTTTAACTTTTTCATTGTTGATTATTAGTATGCACTAGCATCAGGTAACGGCACTATAAGAGTTTTAATTTTTGCAATTCATTAAGAAATTTTATGGCCAATTACATGATCTATATTTTTAATATGTTCCACGACTATATGAGAAAATGATGTATATTCTCTGTATGGAACAGTAACACACACATATATATAAAATAAATTTTGTTAAATATTGTTACATTTATTTTGTTAATCCTTTTATCCTTGTGTATAAAGGTAAATGAGTATAAATCTCTCACTATGGTTGTTGATAAATCAAATCTTCATAGACTAGGTAGGAATTCCATGATTTAAGATATCCTAATGTACAAAGATTTCTCAATATACAAAGATTTCTGTCCTGTGGTCATTTCAAACAAGTTACATGTTGTCCTGTTAAATCATTTGGCCTTAAATTTTGCTTAACTTTATATGTTTAAATGCCACTTATTTTTTATTCCATATGCCTTTGTTCTAGATTTTTAACATGATTTTCAACTGCTGTATAATTTTTCAAGTTGTGTGAGTTATTCTATCTGTTCTATGCTTTCCCCCCATTGAATAATTAGGTTGGGCCAATATTTTCTTATTACAATACATGCTGCTATGAACATTCTTGAGCATGTCTACTGGCACATATCTGCATGAGCTTTCCTAGAGTATATGTCGAAGAATAAAATTGCAAATTCACAAAGTTAAAAAATATTCAGCTTTATTAAATGATGCTATTTTTAAAAAAATAAAGCAGTTTTACCTGTTTAGGCTTAAACCAGTAATATATGAGTAATTTTATCCTAGAAATTTTCCTATCAGACTTTTTAATTGTTAATATCTGTTAATTATAAAATGGTATCACAAGCTGATCTGAGTTTGCATTTCCCTAGTCAATAATGATGTTTTTTTATGGTTATTGGCCATAATTATTTTTTATTCTGTGAAATGATTATAATTTTGCCCATTTTTAAATTTCATTGTTTGTCTTTCTTATTGATTTGTTTTAATATTTTCTGAATACTAATGAATTATTGGTTATATGTGTTGTTTCTCTCAGGTTTTGTTGTTTTTTGTAACTTTATGGTATATTTTAATCAACAACATTCTGAAAACTTTAATGTAGTTGAATCAATCGATTTTTATTTTAAATAATTTTTTTCTGTTTAGGAAATCCTTTTATTTTCCAAGACCAGAAATATATATATTCTTTATTTTTTAAGATATGAAAGTTTTGCTTTCATTTTTAATTCCTCAATCCATTTGTAAATGATTTTTGTGTATGGAATAAGGTATGAGGTGGAATTTTATTCTTTTTAATGGATAATTATTTCTTTCAACAGCATCTGTTAGTGTTTTCTTTTTTCACTGATCTCAAATACTACCTTGGCTATATATCAAATATCACTTAATGCTCACAGAGGGTAAATTGAAACAGCTTCTATGCAAGGTAGTTTGCGGTGTTAATCAACCTTACAAATAAATAATTTCACAATTAGAAATTAGTCTTATATGTTTGCACATGTAAAATGTCATGTGAATAAAGTAATTTATTTCAACAGTCTTTATAATAGCAAAAATTAGGGCATAACCTAAATTTCCATGATTAGTAAACTGGATAAAATAAATTATTATACATTCCTATAATGAAACATGTAGGTATTAAAAAAAACTGTAAGGATAACCATGAATTAAAAAAAAAATTTTTCTTATTCCCCCTGCAGATTATTTACATCTACAGAAACCCCAAGGATGTTTTGACCTCATTCTTTCATTTTACGAATTTGTTGGTTACATATGAAGCTGTAGATAGCATAGAACATTTCATGGAAAAGTTTCTAAATGGAAATGGTAACTATGAATTTATTTATATAAGCAATGTATTTATGAGGCATTGCTGCCATTTAGCCAAATTTTCAAACTTAGGGAATATATTTTAGGGAAATTGAGAAGGGTAATGATAGAAACTGAAATACATATAAATAGTTACTATTCTGTCAATTTAATTTGCCACCCAATTGCTTTTGTATTCTCACCAGGACAACTTTGGGGATTGTCATGGTTGTAAAGGTATATTGTTTAAAAAATATTTTGACCATATTATAAGAGAACCACAATATTTAACAATTTAAACTAGTTAGATCCATGTGTTCTAGGATAGCTAACGTTCAAAGTGGTTGTAGTTTTTCTGCTCTATCATGGACCTATGGTAGGCCTTATATGGCAGTGGTGGAATTTTCATTTCAACGTGGAGGAGGATAGATTGATGCAAGAGGCTTGTGGAATATGGAATCAGGCTCTTGTTCATTTAGAAGATTATACTAGATTCATCTCATTGTAGATAGCTGATGTTGCTATCCTGAGATCTTAAAATAGACAATAAAAGGAGAAATATGACATGTTTCCAGGTAGAAGAAGTAGGAAAAGTAAGGGGCTTACCTTGAAGAAATCTTCAAAATTAGTTCTTTGGGCTTCTTATTTCTGCATTGCTGCTTTCCTACATACATAAGACAGCAGGTTTCTTAACATCATGTAATTGTTTCCCAAAACACCATTTTTAAATGGTAACAGAGATGTCCAGTGGTAGGAGCTGTATTTTTTCCTGAGGATTCCAGAACAGAAAAAAGAGATTACAGTTTGCTGTTCAGTAAGTGCAATATCTTTACTTTATTACTTACTCATTTTCCCACAGTGGTAGGAAGCCTTTGGTTTGATCACATCATAGGCTGGTATGAGCACAGACATGACTTCAACATTATGTTCATGATGTATGAGGAGATCAAAAAGGTAAGAGGAAAAGGTTACTATTTAAAAAATTATTTCTTTGATACCTCTTTTTTTTATCTTGGTTTTAATGAACCACATTTATCTAGTTTTCTTCGTACCTAACTACTTCTCAGCCTTCTTTAGGGATTTCTAATTTCCTGCCCATCCCTTAATACCAGTCTTCCTCAGGGTTCCCTTCTCACTGTACACAGTTATCTTTTGTGATTCCTTTTCCTGTACCATCTGTAGCAAACTCATACACCTAGAGCTTAAAAAGAAAGAGAAAAGTCACTCACGTGAAATACTGGGGTGAAAAGCCACTGAGATAAAGGTTCATTGGTAAGAGGTGGTTGTGTGTTCTATAATGCAAGTCCTTCTGTTTTTTTAAAGATAACTTTGAAATGTAGCTTTTCATGTCAATCACATAATGTTTACATTTTGGATCCAATCAAAGCTGTTCTAATACATCGTGTAAACCAAACAAAACACATTTGAAGTTCACTATTTTGTGGTCTTTGATTGATATGTTGATTAACTGTTACATAATTTATCCATTCATTTATTCAAAATTATTAAATGACTACTATGTGACATACACTAAATCATGAGACAAAGAGGATTTAACCCTCTATTTATAGAATTTATAATCCAACAGGGAAGACCAGTATTCACCAAGTAGGTATATATACTTCAAAACTGTGATAAGTGCAATTAAGGAAAAACACAGGTATATCAGTATAATATAACAAGATCTGGTATAGTTAAAAGGCAATTATTTCTGGAAAAATTAACATGAGAACTGCAAACTAATAAATGAGTAAACAAAAGGAAGACAGGTAAAGGAGAATTCTAAGCCAAGAAAGGAGAATTCCCTAAGGCAGTAAAGTACATGACATCTTCAAAGAACTGAAGAAGTTAAAGAACAAGGTATCAGTGATGAAAGATGAAGGTGGAGAGGTGTGTAGGAGCCAGATTGTGCAAGGTCTGTAGACTATGTTCATAATAGTAATTTCTTTTATTTTAAAAGCAATAAAGAGCTCTTTGAGAGTTATGAGAATAGCAATGTGATAGAATTAGTATTTTTAGAATGTCATTTCCATTAATCTGTTGAAAAGCAATAATAATAAATATAGGTAAACTAAAGACCAAGGTGCTAATCTACTGAAAATCATTGGTGTTTTGGATTAGAATGGTATTGAGACTGGAGAGAATGTAGAGTTTCAAGTCACATTTAGGAGATAAGAAGGAAAGGAATTAACATATAGAAAAAATGACAAAGACTAATATGTAGCATGCCTCCTATATTTCTCATTCATATATCTGTATAGATAATGGTATTATTCATGAAGATATTAAGGGAACACTGAAGCAGGATAAGGCTAGTGGTAGAAGATATGAAGTTGGTTTTGACATATGGAGTTTGAGGTGACTTAGAAATATCCTAATGAAGATATTTGAAAACAAGTGGAAAATACAGGTCTAAAGCTCAATGATATTAACTTGAGCATCATCACTGTATAGTATATAACTGGAACTATGGACCTGGATAAAATTGAGAGTGGAAAAGGAGAGGGAGACAGCAAGAGGGAAGAAGGAAAGCAGGAGCAAATGGAAGGAGGAAGGAAGGTGGAAGAAAAGGAAAAACTAGAATCTCTTATTGAGTGACCTTAAGATATAGGTTTGGGTAAAGAGAAATGAACCCACTAAGGAAATAGAAAAAGATCAGAGAAGTAGAAAGAAAAGGAGGAATTTGCGGTGACATAAAAGCTAAGGGGGTGTGTCAAGAAAGATCTTTAAGATCTTTTTAAGATATTTAAGGCTGCTGAGAAGTCAAGAAAAAAAAAGTTTAAATATCCATTAAACTAGTGACATGAAGTACAATATAAGGCATAGTAAACCAGATTGGAGTGGGTTGGGGGATAAGTTGGTGAGTCACAAATATATATCACCAGTCAAGATACATATGTTGTAACTATCTTTCTATATACCTACTTTTATATCTAATATTTGGACTTCAAACAAGTCATGTCCAAAAAACAGTTTATTACCTCCAAACAAAAGCTTCAGTCTCTCCCTTTAGATGCTCTATAATTCAAGTGACCTTAATTAGAAACCAGGCTTCGTACGTAATATCTTTCACTCTTGTACTTCATTTTATTGATCAATCAACAAGTCATGTTAACAATTTCTGTAAATTTTGTAGAAGACACATCTTAATTTAGTGCATATTGCTCCTTCCCTAGTCCAGATCATCATCATCTTTTGCTTAGTTTCTACAGCAACCTTCCCAATTGGTCTATCTGACTCTGGCCTCACCTCATCTTCATTTATTCGCCATATCTCAACCAGAGTTATCATCTCAAAATGCAAATCTTATTTCTTCCCTATTTTCATATTTGAATTTCTCCATAAGAATGTGCTCACAACAGCATTAGTAAACAATAGAATTTACTGACGACTAGGACAAAGACCACAGAGTAAACTATGCAAAATCTCTTGACTATTTCTCTATTCTGTCACCAATATGCCAGCACCAGGTATCACTTTTTTCTTCCTTTCCACCAAGTAACCCATTGTTTGTGTATTTTTTATCTAGGATTTTCACCAACCTTTTTTAAAAAAAGTTTTTAACTATATGATAGGGAGAGAATGTTCTTTCAACTTCACTTGTCAGGAAAAATAGGCTTTAGTCAACTCAGGATTTTCTACTTTAAAGTCCTTTGTAGAAACACATCCTAATTTCCTCAAGCAATTAGCTATCCATCAATGTAGATGTAGATTTTGAGGTGTTCCATTGTCTGCTACTTTCCTTGAAAATATCTTGGTAATTTTACCTAATACTATTTATGCCTGGCTCTCCTAGGGTAATTGCATCAGAAACGCCCAAAGCCTATTTAGCTTATCTCAGAATTTTGCAAATTTCCCACTGATTTGGAGGTTATATCCTGGGTTACAACCTAGGGAATATGAAGAATCATTTACTACTTCATTGTCTCAAGTATCTTGCGGTATGTAGTTGGCATGGAGGAGGAATTGCAGTAATGTTCAGAGATTTATATTTACATATGAAAACTATAAATAAAACCAAAGAGTGTTATTATAAAAATAAGGGTAGTGGTGGTTATTTGGGAGGAGAGGCAAGGTTTATAATCATGAAAGAGATGTGTTTGGCGGAGTTCTGGTAATTCTACTTTTAATTTTTTAAGGACCTGCTATATTATTTTCCATAGCAACTGCACCATTTTATATTCCCATTAGTAATGCATAAATGTTCCAGTTTCTCCAGTCTACCCTCATCGCCACGTGTTATTATTATTTTTTTATTAATAGCCATCCTCATTGGTATGAAGTGGTATCTCATTGTGTCTTTTTATTTGTATTTCACTAATGATTAGCGATTTTGAGTCCAATCACCTTCTGTTTTCCAAAATGTGATAAAGATGTTGGGCTGTAACTCATACATTCCATATAAGCTGAATAGTTTCTCATACCCACAATTCTGTCAGGATCTCCGAAGTTCTGTGCTTAAAATCAGCAGTTTTCTTGAGAAAGAACTGAATGAAGAGGATGTGGAAACTATTGTGAAACAATCTACATTTCAGAACATGAAGATTGATCCACGAGCAAATTATAATAAGATTATAACATATGAAATTGGGAGAAGAACATATGACTCATCTTTTCTGCGCAAAGGTGATGCTCAGGGGTTTATAAAAGCAACTGTTGACACTTCACTTGAGTTCTTGGTTCCCTACCCTAATGAAGGAGTGTTTCTAACATATCTCTCCAAGTACCGTCATTTGGGCCCTAAAGAAAATCAAAGATCCTCACTGAACATGGCCCTGAAAAAAATATGCCAGAAAACTGAACAGTTTTTTAGTACAGAGCCTGACACTTGAACCTAATTAATCAATATTAGGTTTCTTCCTTCCAGTCCACATGACCCTACTCTAAAATGTGTTAGTAAGTCTTACCTGAAAGTGATGGATATATGTGACCAGGACAGCTCATTTTCCTTTATTTCTCCTAGATCATTCTAGAAGTAAACTCAATGTTTTTTGTTGTAGGGGAGGGAGTTTGGATTAAAGTTATTTCCTCATGTGTCATCTGTATTCATTAGAAAAAGTAGATTAATATTTTATTAACCTGATGTGCTTTGAATTTAATTATTCAACAACTTGCAATACATTTTTATTGTGCTTCTATGATATGCAAGGAATTGTTGAGAATGAATATAATTTCATTCTGATAGTCAAGCTCAAATAATTTTTTTAATTTGATCTTTTAATATACATTTTTTAAAAACATAATTTGTATTTATTTTATTCCTATTTTATTCACTAATTTATTCATAACAGCATTTTGATGATGAACATTTATCCTTAGTTATGTAAAGATCCTATTGAAATTGCTCTTAATACTGCTGCTTTTAAAAAATTGTTTCTTTTGTCCCATTTATCAACTTTCACTTCTCATTTCTCATCTAGATCAAACATAAAGCAATTCTCATGTCCATCATAGCTAGCTAACTGTTCCAAATGCCAATAATAATGCTTAAACAAGAACGTTTGAAAGCTAAAGATGCCAAATTATTATTCATTTAAAAATTGGTTTAATGATAGTTTCTAATTTCTATCAAGTAAAACTGAAACAATGGCAGCTCTGGGCACCCTGTGATCTTGACTTCATTGCTTGAAAATCTTTAGGTTTCATATTATTCAATCTTAAAGAAATACTGATATTGTAGGCTTGTGTTAAGAATTATGTTACATGATATAGTTTGCCAAGTATAGTACTTAGCATTTGGTAAAATATATGTAAAAATTCTAATCTCGTCATATATTTTACTTTTGTTTTCCTTCTAAATAAAGATTATAATCTAATGGTAGTGGTTGGTGGAAGTATAATAGATAAGGAAAGTGGACTTTGGAAGTGTTTTTAAGTTTGTTTCTTAGTTCATTTCTATATATGGAAAAGTGAAGTATCAACCCCCACCGAGAACTAACAGATATTTAGCTTGGCTTGGAGGAAATACTTGCATAGGCACTGATCATGTGCTTATCCCTCTAGGTACAATTGGAGACTGGAAAAATCACTTCACAGTGGAGCAAAATGAAAGATTTGATAGAATATTCCAAAAGAAGATGAAAAACTTTCCCTTGAAGTTCATCTGGGACATAAATGAGGAATAGAATTAGTGTAAAAAAATTCTATATAAATCTACTAATTAGAGAGCCTCTTTTAATGTATACATTAATTTTTGCTACTACTCATACAAATTGTTAATTATAAAACTTCGCAAATAAAAAAATAAGTAAAATGTGCTTAGATTAGTTGCCGTGAGTTTGATATACACTTTGAAATTTCAAAAATTAAAATGCTTTAGGAGATCATCTGTATTGACAGCCTGTATTATAAAGTGAAAAAAAGAGAAAGCATATGATGTGAATTGTAAATGTCCTGAGTTTTCTGTAGTGTGTATTTTTTCTTTATCTATAACTAAATTTAGTATCAATGAAACATTAACAATTATTTTATTGTAATTAACCTTTAATTCTTGGTTTAAAATTGATGGGAATGTTGAAATAAATAAAGAACTCATATGTAAGCACGTACGTCTGTTTAATAATTTACCAGATCACAATATTTACACTAAAGATCAAAGGATCAAAGATGGACTAATCATCTTAATGGTTCAATCATTTAACTATCTGGATGAAAACATATTACTCACTAAACTAATTCCACATGTATTTAATAGTTAAACTTAATATAAAATCATTTTGAATGACTATGAAAATATGTGAATTTGTTTATAATTTTCAAGCTTGAAGCATAAAAGTAGTGGAAAAAACTTAAAAGAAAAATTTAGTAAATTTATAATCATAAATAATCAACAAACGAAAACAACCGAATGTCCATATATAGTAAAATAAATAACTATCATGACATTTCATATAAGCAAACACTATATATCAGTAAGGATGCATAAATTAGAACTATATAGAAATCATATATGAATCTTTGAAACAATATTCAGTGGAAAAAGCCAGACACTTATTGCACGATTCATTAAATAAGATTTTAAAACAGGTAAAATTAATCTATAGATAGAAGGAGAGTGGATACCTTTGGGGGATGGTGTAGTAACTGAACAGACATATGAGAGAATTCTTGGGGTCTTGGTATATTCTATTTCTTGATCTTAGTTCTAGTTCCAGGGATGTGGTCACTTTGTGAATATTTATCTGTACATGCGTAATTTGTGATTTTTTACATATTTTTGTCATAATTTAATAAAATTTATGAAATAATTCATAAATGTGAAAATATTCTATAAGACCAGTCAAACAAAAACTTGTAGTTTATAGAAAAGACAAAATGAATTCATAATTAGCAAAAGTTTAACAACTGGGCAATGCTCAGTAATAGAGTAGAATGAAACAGACATTCTCATATATTTTCATGGGAATAAAATTAGTTCAAACCTCCTTTATAACAATTTTAAAACAGAATCAAAAGTCTAAAAATTGTCACAGCCCATGATCCTATAATTTCATTTCTATGAAACTTCACAATTCTTATTTAATTTAATTAACTCAATTTTCTGTAATTTAAATTTCACTTTCACGATATTTCTTTTTTTAAACTAACATATTTTCTTGTGTCCATGCAATTGACTTATTTTTATTCCACAGACAAAACATCCAGTTACATCTTTGTTGAGAACATGGTCTGAAGTGTTCTCTCATTTTTGAAATTTTTCTCCTGGCATCTTGATGAAGCACTTTGTTGCAAATAAGAATATTCTATTTGTAACCAGTTTGTGCAAAATAGGGTACTTCATTAAAAGATTAATGGAACACAAGAAAGGAATTGTCTTGAACTTCCTGAGAATTGAAAACTAAAAAGTATGAAGCAGTTGGGGATTCTGATATCTTTTCACTTTCTCTCTCTCCTGTCATGGTATTTCATGGTCTCTATCTTTGCATCTGTTATGTTATGGATATATTCTTCTCTCCCTCGGTCTCTGAAGACTGGCTTCAACAGGATGGCATTCATACATTGTGTCCAAATGACCTCTGTTTGAACAATAGAGATAGACTGGTGTTGTTGAATTCAAATTTAAATTTCAAGGAGAGAAAATGAATGGTGTAGTTTAGGTCACTAAGCTTCCCCAAGCAGACAACCAACGTCATGGAGCGCAAACAGAACATCAAACCCTGTACCATCGTTGAAAGGATGAGATAGTGAAAAAAAAAAAAATTATACCCGATATGGCTTGAATTATACCCTTCCAAAAAATATATTGAGTCTTAACTTCTATTACCTCAAAATTTGATATTATTTGGAAATAGAATCATTGTAAATGTTATTAGTTATATTTGGATACTGGAGGAGTGGGGCCCCTTAATCCCATGAAACTAAGAGGAAAGAGATACAGGGTGAAGACAGCCATATGACAACAGAGGCTGAATTTCCAGTGATGCTTATACAAGCCAAAGAATGACAAAGATTGCTGGTGAACACCGGAACCTAAAAGAGGTAAGGAAGGATTCTCCCCTACAGGTTTCAGAGGGAGTATGGCCCTGCTGATGTCTTGATTTTGTACCTCTAACCTCCAGACAGTGAGACAATACAGTTTTTTTAAGCCATCTATATATTGGTATTTTGTTACAGCAGCCCTAGGGATCTAATACAATACTCTACAATGCAATTAAATAGTTGGTACTTGAAACCACAGCTATTACACCGGTTCTGAAGCCAAACCAAAGGAGTCAGTAAGGTAGCATACTGTTGATTAGCTCTGATGCATAGGAATATATCTAAATACATGTCAGCAATCACTGTAATAACAACCGGGGATATAAGCTGATTCTCATCACTTCAATTCAGCCTAGCTAGGACAATAAGGCAAGAAAAGGAAATAAAAGCTATAAATTGGAAAGGAAAAAACAAAATCATCAGTTTGCAAAGTTGCATAATACAAGTTCTCAACACACAAAAATCAATCATATTTCTATATACTAGCAATAATAAATTATAATAAAATTAAAAACATAATACCATTTAAATGACTCCAAAAAATAGAAATATATAAGCACACATCTAACAAAAAATAAATAGGTACTGCATACTGATGAATAAAAAATGTACTCAATATAATGGAGCACAATACCATGTTCACTGACTGTAAGATTTACCATAGAAAAGATGTTGGTTTTCCCCAATTAATTTATAAGTTAGAAATAAAATTCCTACCAAAATCCAAGTTGGATTCTCTGTAGCTATAGAAAAGCTAATTCTCAATTTTAAGACTATATAGCAACAGTTAATCACGATAGCATGATACTGGCAGAAGAAAAGACACATAGACCATTGGAAGAGAATAGAGATTCCATATACAGAGCTTCTCAAGTATACCAGCTGAATGTTGACAAAGGTGCAAAAGCAATTCCATGGAAGGATAGATTTTTCAATAAATGCTGTTGTAATAATTGGATACTCATAGACTAAAATAATGACAACTGACCTAAATTCATACCTTATAAAAATTACCTCAAAATGCATTGTGGATCTAAAAAATAAATCTATTAATATGTTTAGAAGAAAATATAAAAGAAAATATTCATGACTTAGGTGTAGGCAAAGGGTTCTTAGATTTGGCAACAAAGGCATGATCCATAGAAGAAAGATATGAAAAATTAAACTTGATTAAAATAAAAAAACAACTTTTGTACTGCAAAAGACCTTATTAGGAGATGAAACCCATAGACTAGGAGAAAATATTGGTAAATCACATAACTAATAAAGGATTTGTATCCAGAGTATAATTAATTCTCTAAAATGAACAGTAAGAAAACAAACAGTCCAATTAGAGAAAGGGAAAAAGACTTGAAAGATGTTACCAAAGAGGATAGAGGAATAGCAAATACATAGTTCAAAAGATGTGTACCACCATTAACCATCAGCTACCATGAGATATAAGTACATAGTTAAAAATGAACTGAAAAATATTGACAATACCACGTGCTAGTAAAGATGTGGAGCAAATGGATCTCTCCTGCATTACTGGTAAATATATAAAATGGTATAGCCACTCTAAAAGGCAGTTTGGCAAGTTCTTATAAAGTTAAACATACTTAACATGATTCAGCAATCCCACTGATGGGTGTTTATCCTAGAGAATGAAAACTTACATTCACACACAAACATGAAAATAAATTTTCATAGCACCTGTTGGTAACAACCCCAAACTATATATATCCCAAAAGTCCTTCAATCAGTGAATGGATTTTTAAAAACCCTATAGTATATCCATACAATGTAATTCAGCAATAAAAAGTCATGAACTAAGCACAATAACTCAGATGGATTATGAGGACATACCAAGTTAAAAAAGCCAAACTCAATAGGTTACATACTTTACGATTCTGGATTTTTTTTATTTTTTATTTTATTTTTTTTTTACTTTCTTAAAGTGACAAAATTGTAGTGATAGAGAACAGATCAGTGATATATCCAGGTACTAAAGTTGGGAGGCGGGTGCGACTACTAAGGGGCAACACAAAGAACTTCCTTTGTGGTGATGGGACAGTTTTGTATCCTGATTGTGCTGATAGTTATCTAAATCTAAACCTGACACAGTTTCATAGAACTATAATCACCTTACACACTGCAAAACAAGTGCATGTAAAAACTGCCAAAATCCAGATATTGTCTGTATTTGAGTTAGTAGTACTGTACCAATGTCAGCTTCCTGATTTTATAATGTACTATGGTTATATAAGATATCATCACTGGGGAAGCTTGGTGGAGGAAACACAAAAATTCTCTATATTATTTTTGCACATTCTTACAAGTCTTAAACTATTTCCAAATAAAAATTATAAAATAGAATAGCCAACATAATCTTGAAGAAGAACAAAGCTGGAAAATTTATCCCATATGGTCATCAAGATGTATTTTATAACTTTTTGTTTTTAAATAAGAGATCTACAGAAAGATTTCAAAAGTGGAACAGAATCCCAATGTTCCTTCTTTCTCTCACAGTGAGAAACCTATACCTACAATATACTTGAGTATTTGTTCAACCTTAGCATGCATGTAAAGTAGTTTAAAAATCACTAAATCATACTTCTATGAGAAAATAAAATTACCAAATGGAATACAGTGTTGGTATTCAATTATTTTTGTTTTTAGCTTTCCAGCATTGAGACAAAGTCTAAAGTTTTTTGGATCAAGTCCTTTCTCCCATTCCATTCAGTGGTGTTAAATCATACATCTGTAATATAGTTAGATCCACTTGTCCCAAGTTAAATTCCATCCTGCTTCCTCTGACATCATGGTAGCTTCTAAAATTTACGTATATATTAAAAGCCACTCTTTGTGGTAGAGTGGATACCTGTTATGGCCTAAAAAGTCTTACGTGGCTGACCCAGGTCTAATTGCAGTCTGATCCTACCCATTGTCCTTTTCATTCTCTCTTTTACAGCCAACTTTGCTCCTGCCAATTCCTACAGTGTCACAATCCCTGTAATTAATAGGCCTTTCATCTAGGTTTCTGTTTTCTGCAAGAAACTTTTCTTGATTTCTTAACTTAGTGTAGGCCACCCATTCATAGTGTTATTGGTTCATTTACCCTTTTATATTACATTCATTGCAGTCTATATTTCTATATTTACTTGTGTTTTTAATTTAACATCTCTTTCTACTCTCATTCTGAGACTAAATACTCTATGAGAGAAGGGATTTTGTCTATTTACTGTTATATCACAGTGCCTGATACACAGAGTCATGAAATAAATGTTTGTTCAGTGAAGAAAAAATAAAAGTAACTACACAGACAAAGGAAGGAAACACTCGATGCTATGGAAACAATCTCTCTACTAATCCCATATTTATATGTTTTTCTTTCTTCGTAAATAGAGAGATGGGAGTTAAAAAATAACCTATAAGTACAAAAGCTGGAAATCTGTCTCCTCTAAGTAGCTGAGCCCCAAATTTGTACTACCAAGTCAAAGAAAAAAATATGCCTAAGACTGAATTCAAAGTTTAAAGAAAGTGAATGCAGGGTAAAAAAATTAAAGAATCAAAAATATGCTTGGATCATTTTACATGTTTGTGTAATTCTAATAAACAAATGTTTTAGGTGATTTTCTGGCACGGAATTTAAAGTTCTTCACTAATATCCCAGATAAATTTAACAAGAAAAATCTTTCATCTTTTCTTGAAAATCCCATCAAATCTCTCATTCTGTTACACAGTCATGTGATTTTTCTAGTCTCCAATTATGGCTAAAAAGAAATGAGAAAAATGCACTTATTAAGGTATTATCAGGTTCGTTAGAGTGAACATACATACATACACTATTGACAGTAGTAAGGCACTGTTCTCTTAAAATATTTTAGTTACATCTAATGTAGTTGTTATTTATGCTAAGGGGAGGGGAACCGAGTGTAGTGAAATGTGATTTTGTTGCTTTCAGTTGCCAATAATTGTGTGTAATAGTGATAGGTACGGATGAGAGAAACTAGAGAAATGGTCAGTTGCAAGTGAGTTTTATTCAGATAAGGTATATTTTGTTGAGAGCCTTCAGATCTCTGGATAATTTTACTGCATCTCTGCCACTTTGAATTTAGAAAAGTGTGATATAGTTCCTGGGTCAGGTCTGCAGAGCTCAGCACTTCCCTTAATGATCCCAAGTAACAACTGGCTGAATGGTCACATAACCTAAGTGAAAGCCTAGACTTCCACAAGGCAGCCCATTCAATATTCAGACAGTACAACTTGCAGGAAAGCTGTTATCTATAAAATGAGCTATTTTAGATAAGTACAGAGATTACTTCTATTTATGTTTTTAAATTTAAAAATTGATGACTTGTGTATTAATAAAATGAAATGACTGCATTATTTAAGCAAAAAAAAACATGATGAAATTAATACAATAAAATATTATCTCAACGCTAAGTTATTTGAAATACATTTTTGTAATGAATTATCAAACTCCTCTGTACTCTAGCATGTCAATATTGTTTTTCGGTTTATGCCCTGTTATTCATACCTTTTCCTCTTGTCTCTCAGCAGCATAACTTCAACCTCAGGCACAGGTATCCTTTGAACCAGTAGGATCTCACTGAAAGTGGGTAGAATCTCTGAGATTGGCTCATTTGAGATAAGAATGTGTTCCCCTACCTCTGTTCAGCAATCTTTTCTCAAACAGATCTCTCCTGACTGCTCTTCTTTTTAATAATGTAAAGGTTGAGTCTCAACAATCCATAACTATTTCTATCATCTAGTTCACACCAAATACAATCATATGTATATAACACAATAAGCTGTGATAAAGTCAAAATTCACCTCCGTTACGAATGCCTTGCCCTAGCTCTTGGGAGACCTTCTACACATAACTCATTCCCAGCTTTAATATTAACTAATCTTGGGGTCGAATATACAAGTCCAACTTTATATTTCAGAGATGTTAGAGAGAAGAAATTGTACATGATAAAATACTGTGCAAATAAAGGAAATATTATAATTTCAATTTAAATAGTTACAGGGGGAATTATCTTAAGTAGTTAATATTTGCATTTTGTAGTAAATTTAACTAACAAACACTGGGTTTACCAAAGACAGTGGGTTACTGCTAGGCTCTCTGTGGTTAAGAAAATTTTGCAGAAACCCAGTTACTTCCATAGAGAAGTTTATGTTCTAGTTTGAATAATAAAGTGATATTAAATATAAAATAATACATTAAAAAAAAAGAACTCACTGCTAGAATTTAAAATATTCATTCCAAATGAAGTTACATCGAATTAAATGGGATAATGAATGTAGTAGGTGATGAATTTTAAGATGAACTGTAATCTACTAAGAAGGCACAGATTGGTAACAAGTAGGTAGAGAACGGAGAGGAGGGAAAACTCATACATACATTTGGTTAGTGATGAATCTTGAAGCAGAGGCTGCATGCAGCTCAAGTCCAAACTCTGGTTGGAGGTGAGATAGAATTTAGAGGTCTCCAATTCAACCTCTCATGAATTAGAAACCCTTTCTGCAATAGCCTGACCGAGACCACACTATTTCTGATTAAACCGTACTATTCCAAAGGGCACACCACTCCCGCAAAGGTAGCCAATTCAATGTTCAGGTAATAAAACTTTGCAGGAAAGCTGTTATCTATAAAATGAGCCAAAAATGGGAGAAATGGCTTGAAGTTTTTGGACATGCCTCGCACTTGATCATATCAGGATCTGCGTTCCATGCAGGGCACCTGCTTGCTATAAGCAAGGCAGTTTGCATAGTTAATTCTGTAAGTAATCTTATAGAGTTCATGTTACAATGCCTGTTTTATAGAAGGAACTGGGCTCCTGCGTATGCAATATGACCCAGTTTACACAGTTAACAAGGAGCAGAGCTGGGATTTCACCCAGTTTTGATTCCAAAACTCGTATCTTCTCCTCTCTTCTTGATTGGCTATGTGTGCTGTGTGTCAGAATAATGGAAGAGAGGCAATAATGAAATATAATTATGAAAATTTAGGAAAAAATGGAAATTCTATGAAATTGACTGAATGAAATCAAATAAATGTAATCTAATCTATTCAATTAAAAAATTGGGATGATAAAGAAAGTTGGGAATTTACTAGAACTGGCCTAAGAAAATAACGAATGGAGCCAATATACCATAAAACTAAGTAATTGCAACTTTGCATGATAAAAAAGGGATTGTATCAAAAACAAGACAGTCTTCCAGAAAGTTAATTAGGGAGAAGTCATAGAGTGAGAGATGCTGAGGCAACCAGCCACGCGGGTCCGAGAGACGTTGGGTGGGCACGCGAGCCTTGGCACCTCTGTCCACGGTGGGGCAGGCAGCAAGCTCCTCACCCATTCTGCAGGTTTTGGTCCCCCACTAGCACCAAGGTGGCTGCTGGGAATCCCAGTAATAAAGAGAAATACTCAATGCTCTCCAGCACTGACGGCGGACATGTAACCCGTCAGAAGGAAACTTTACCTGCTGAATCTAGCTTTAAATCGAAAAGATGTACAGGTGCGATGAGATCTCACTTATTAAAGTTTAAGAAAAGTTCCAAGATTCCTTATAAGGCCATTGCCTGCGCCACCGTGCAGTTTTTGACTGGTGCCTCTCTCATTGTTACGGGCTGCCTCCTGCTGGCGGGCTACATCCTTAAAGTAGGAGCCAAGAGGGCCTTTGCAGTTCTAATTGTAGGCATCCTGGTGTTCTTGCCCGGGTTTTACCACCTGCTCATCGTCTGCAGAGCACATCGAGGCTGCCAGGGCTACTCCTATCAAGACCTTGCGGACTGTGGTGACTAACCTCCCCATACCCAGGAGAAGCGACTCAGATGGGGCTGAGCGGAGTAGGCTTTTGGCAGAAGCTATGGAAATCTACGCCTAAGGATTAAGGAATTTTAAAGTTTTGCTGATACTTAGCATGACTATGGCCAGATTTCATAAATCCTTACTCAAAATGTTAATCGAGTTTATAACAAACAGGAAGTTAGGGCGTACTCTATTTTTATTTTCCTGGCCCTAGCCAAAACTTCTGACAAAATTTTCCATGTGAATACTAACAGTAGAAGACCAGCAATGTTAATTGTATGGGGAAGTAAAAAGTATTCTGTAGAACGAAAATGTTGCCTCCATCAGCCTATTTAGTGGAACCTTTCTTTTAAATAGTCCTCATTGATAATTTTATCTAGTGGCAAACAGAAAAATGCAGTATGTCTAATTTCATATTACTAAGTTAACTTTGGAAATTTAGAATACAAATTTATATCTAAATTTGTATTCTATGGATGATCTTGGTAAAATCACATATCAATTTAGGAAAAATAAAAACAGCACTACAGTTGTGTTGTGTGGAGTACCCATGAACTTAAAGTCAGAACTTTCTAGTAGCATGTCTTGGACCACTCTGAGACAGAGTTTGGAATCATAATTCCTACTGTTTGGGGTTTCAGTTGGGATCAAATAAAGTATTTTATATCAACAACATGGAATACAGATGTTCCCCAGAGTGTTAATTTCTCACTGTACAATCAGGTTTTGTAGAAGACTACACTTCAAATCAACTAAAGCTACAAGTCAATTGCATCTGTTCACTTAAAGCTAACATAGGAGAGTTGCTCACCCAAGAGAATTTGTAATCTGTAAAGTTATAATCTCAGTTCACATCAGGACACGAGATTGCTTTTGATTTGTATGAGCTTTCTCCTCTTGAGTCCTATATAGCAGGGGTCCCTAACCCCCATGCTGCTGGAGACCTATACCCATCTAGAAAGGCTCTAGAGAAAAAGACTGAATGTAGTATACGTCTGCAGTTAAGGCTGTCACTCCAGATTAAAGGAAATGATAAAGCAGTAGTGTTTTCTAGAATAAATGACATCAACCTATAAAAAGAAACATGTTCTTAAGTATTGTAGATAAACAATGGAGACTTAGATTTGTAAAAGATAAAGAGCAGAGCATATTTTCTGGAAAAAAAAATATTGGCAATTCATAAAGGAGACTCTCACCTGTGTTATCCTTAGGATAAACAAAATGTATCTAGCATAAAGAAAAAAGTTTGGTGGTCTTCCAGGGGTACTATATTATGTATTTGGACTTAAAATGAATGGGAAGAAATGATAAATGTCTAAATATTAGTTTGAGATCTATCGAATTACACTAAATGAATAGGGATAACATGAACTGTGATTTGTTTGGGCTCTGATAGCCTCATCATATCCTCCTTCTATTAGAAACCACAGCATATATGGACAAGTCCATTGGAAAAGTAACTGGTAAAAAGTCTACTGCAACTTCAAAATGAATAATTAGTAGTATAAGTGACAGTCATGTAAAGAAAGTGCCTATTGAATACATGGCATAGTTAACCTATGCAAAGTTTGTTAAGGAAAGCCAGCTTAGGAAGCAAAGATCCAAATAAGGTCAACAGTGTAAACTTTAGTCCAGATATAAACCTTATCACCAAGAGAACAAAGACAAAAGGAGTGTCAGAGCAATATCATATATAGATACTAAAAATCCAAGCATTGTTTTCAATGCAAGTTTCCCGCATTTGGTTGGGGCAGACGAGACGCCTTTGCCCTCTAAGTGTGAGTCATGGCTGTCCTGGCCTTCACACTGGAACCTGCGCCTCAAAATTCCCAAGAAATCGGCCTCCCCCGGCCCCACACCCTCCCCCCCCCTCCCCCGCCCTCCCCCGCCCGACCCCTCTCCCGGCACGCACGCTCTGTAAACACATTGTCCCTTGCCTAAGGCACCGACTCACGCCTTACCACGTTAACTAGAATCAAACTATCTCTTGAAAATGCTCCCGCGCGGCGTCTTGGCTCGTCCTCTTTTGTGTTCCTGTGCCCGACCCTTTCTCGGGCTTCCAACCACCACGGCCTCGGGTTTCCAACCACCACGGGTAAACTGCAGGTCGGATTGGCTGATCTAGGAAGAGGAGCAGAAGCTCTACCAAATCACAAATCTAAGATTTTCATCTTTCTTGGTCTCCTCCCTAGAATCTTGGCAACAGGTGGGTTCAGTTGTTTTTCTTACAGGAAACTTGCTCGGGTTGCTATAGAGATAGGACGCTGCAATTAGGACCCAGACATCGCTTAGCAAACCTCAACAAAGCCACTATCTTGCGTTACCTCCTTCCATACCTGCACTTCCCTTTCATCTAAAACTCTCTAACCCGCGCCTCCCCTAACTGCGTCTATGGAAGAATTGGCCTTCCTGAAGCAAGAAAAAGAAAACCAAGAACCGGCGGAAGAAGAGAGGCCATGGGAAGAAATGACAGCTGCTTCTTCTCAAGATCCCAAGCCTGGTTTATTAAAGACCCCGGAGTCCGAGCAGGGGCCGGAAACTGGAATCCAGCCCAGAATTAGTCCTCCTTGCAGCCCCCAGTCTAGAGGCAGCACTCCTCTGGATGACCTCAGAGGTGCATCATCTCCACCTCCTCCTCAGGAGCCATCTTCCACTCTTTCTTCCCGGGACGTTGCAGCTCCCTGGCAGTCAGACAAGACCACTCGTGTGATTACTGAAGCTGAGACACTTCACTCCGACCATTTGGAAGAATCACATGATAAAGGAGAATCGACTCCTCATCAAACATGCCAATCAGAGGGAAATGCTTTTCAACAGCCCCAGCAAACCGATGATCACTTGTATGGACCAAAGGATGTGAGCTGTAGCAACTCTATACGGAAAGAGCTGAGATTTGACATTTTTCAGGAGAGCGACTCAAACAGTAACTACTATCTGAATGAGGCCGAGCCTGGGGCCTCTGAAATGGCCCCCAGCATGCTTGAGATTGCCATTCGGAATGCTAAAGCTTATCTACTGAAGACCAGTGGCAAGTCGGGTTTAAATCTGTAAGTCCTGGAGGAAAAAAAGAAAGAGGAAAGTATGGCAAAAAAAAAAAAAAAAAAAAAGGGGGGTGTGGGTACCACTGTGTGAATGTCTTCTGTGGGTGAATGGAGATATGTTTGAAAGTCTGTATTATGAGAGTTAGTAATTTAGTAACTCTCTGTATCTTAGGATTCAATATAAGTCATTGATGGGGATTCTTCTAGTTTTTCTAAAAACCTTAGGCATACAGGAATAAAACTTAGGAATTATGGAATCTTAAGTTTGAAAGAGACCATAAAGATAATGAAGTCCAAGCCTCTCTCTAAGATGCTTGTAAAAAGTAACTGTCTACCAGTGATGCCAAGTGCATGGCTTTAACCTAAGCATGCTAGTGCTTCTACAGTTTAGTTTTGAGTTCCCACCTAGGCCAGTGCTAGAGTGACCAAAACTATCTCAGTTATCCTGGAATTGTCCTGATTTGAGCATTGTAAGTTCCACATCCCGAGAAACCCTTCAGTCCTGGGAAAACCAGGAAAATTAGACACTATTATTTTAATGTCTGAGGAATAACAAATAGTTAACATTTAATGTGTGAAATTTGTCACAAAACCCAAATTGACAATTTAAAATATTATTTATAAATTACTGTTATAAACTATAATTTACTTAAGCTTCAGGGATGTGATCTACTCCTCAGTAGTGGATTCTACTTAAATTTCTGATATAAACTTCTTGTCCTGGGTTAAATAAGAAGCATGAATTTCAACTTTGTTGAAAGTCCAAAAGAACTCATTATAAATAGTTGAGAGCTCACTATTTAAAATTGAATACAAAAACACAAAGCTCGAGGAAGTTTTAAACAAACTCCAAGTCATAACATTACTGTTAATTTACAATAATAGCAATATTCTGGGAAAGAATGATATATTCTTCATATATAATATTTTAAAACTGCCTTTCAAATTTGTTCCATATAATCTACATATTTTTCTTTGATATGCCTAAGATCCATTAGCTAAATACAGATATTAAAGAAGAAAAAACGAAAAATAATACCTAAGGTCAATTAACAGAAAGTAGGCAATTATTGAGCATCTATTTAATTTCGCTATAATAAGGGATGAGATATATGAAAATAATAGCAAGCAAAAACAAAAACCCAATTTTGGCCATATAAGAACCCAATGCAGTTCCTGAATGAGAAATATATAATGTACACAAATACATAGCAGCATATCAGTGATCTCAGAAAGGCCCACTCTAAACTGAGGAAGAATGGTTTTCAAGAGTGACTTGACAACAAAGTAGTTTTAACTTATTTCTTGAGAAAAATGATATATATGGAATACAGCAAGCAAAGGCTCTTAGGTAGGACTTAGCAACTATATGAAAGTGATTTTTAGTAGATTTACTTCACTGGGGCAGAAGTTATAATTGAAATAATTATTAGAAATGAAATTGGAGGGATTCAATGCTTATCTGTCAGAGATGAAATTTATGCAAGTTTTCATATTGGACAAAGGAATTTCTTTTTAATCTAAGAGCACTTTGACAGACATGTTTAGCTCTAAATAGTAAATTAGCAATGTAAATCTGGTATTTGAAAAAGCGTACTCTAGCAGTTATGTATAAAATGTAATAAATTAATGAGAGGTTAGAGGCAGTTTCACTAAGTCATGAAATAAAAAGCTATAGCACTGTTTTTAATAGAACAAAAATATTAGAGAGCATCACATTTCAATAAAGATGAATAATATTTTATGACACTTTCAGTTGTGTGTGGGCAGGAGCTGCAAAATAAAATGCATTTTTTATAGGTATCAAAACACAGAAGTAGATAATTGGCCTAGGAAATAAGATAGAAGACAACATACCTTAAGAGAGTCAACAGGATTTGGAAATTAAATTGGATTTGGTGATGGTAGGGGAAGAGGGATGGGAAAGAAGTTAAGATAAAAAAATGAAAAGTGTTCATCACTTTTAAATATAACTAAGATTCCAAGCTCAAATAAAATGTAAAAATGTTCCTGATGTGAAATATATATCTTTCTATAATATTTTTTCTATAGTGTATTAAATATTCATATCATATTGGAGATATTTCAAAAGGAAAATTCTGGAATAGGTTTTTCTGGCAGTGGTAGAAGTTACTGTAAGTGTTTTATCGACTTAGAATTTCTGAAGTCTTCGAGTTGTTGAAGTTTTCTGAAAATTAGATAACTGAGTCTGCATGAAATGGTTCTTCAAATGCTTTTGACATGGAAATTATCTGGAATTTTCTCTTTTGGAGTAGATATGAGCATCTTTCTAATATGCTGACCAAGGTCTTAGATGAGCGTCCTGAAAATGCTGTGGATATCATTGAAAATATTAGCCAAGATGTGAAGATGGCACATTTTAGTAAAAAATTAGATACACTCCAAAATGAGAATGAGATGCTTCCAACATATGAAATAGCAGAGAAGCAAAAGGCTCTTTTTCTCCAGGGAAATTTAGAAGGAGCCGATCAAGAACTGGAAGATGAAATAGTAAGTCACTGCTATAAATATGAATAGTTCAATCTTAGGGTTTTATTTGAGGTGAGTGGTGTGACTTTAAATTCATATCAACTGTCTTTTATAGCTTGCTAAATAGTATTTTCAGCCTCATTTTACACTACTCATTTCCTTGTTTAGAATTTATTTTTTCACATTGTGTTTTAGTATTTCACAGGCTTAGCTGTTTGTTAGGTGTTTGTGGGGCTGAGGTACTGATATTTAAGAAAATGTTTTCTTCATCTCTTATATTCCAAAGTGCCTGGTACAGATATGAACCAATATCTGTTTCTTATTAATACTTGTTAAAGAATGAATTAATGTTAGGTAATTAAAAATTAGGCTTTGAATCAAGTTGCATATTTTTCCCTTTGATTTTACTAGAAAGATTAGAAGTACTTCGAAAGTCATTTGTATTCTCTTCTGAGGCAACTTCCTAATATTATGTCTTGATACTATGCATATTATGTCAATGAGATAAAATATTTCTTTTAATCCCCAGAGACAAACTGTTGAAAATATTTATAAAGTTAGTGACAGAAATAAAAAGCTATCATTAGAGTATAAAATCAGTTGTATCACAGAAATTTTAGCAATGAATATTTTAAAATAGGATCCAGCATTGTTTCCTAAATGTCTATATGCTTGTTATTTAGACTGCTGAGTAATTTATACAGCTACTGAGCTTTCAGGTTTGGTTACCACTAGACTATTCAAAATCTGTCTAAATACTTGCAAATTTAATGTTTAAAGTGAGCTGTTTTCAGAAAAGAACAGAGTTCAGTCAGGGAAAAGATAGGAGGAGTAAAGATCTGAACAATAGGTATACCCTCTAGGGTTTGGCAATTTTTGTCGGGGGACCCAACCTGATATAGTTGGACCTAGAGTACTCAGAGGAACAGATGACACGTATTAAGGAGTTGACAACAGCTGTCCTTTTCTGAAAACATTTTACTCCAAGATATTTAAGTAGCTACCTACAGCAATGACAAATCTTGGAGCCAACAGCACTTAGGGATCAAGCAGGAGGCAGACACTCTCATGGAGGAATTTATCAAAGAAAGTTTAGACTCCGGTATAAGAATGAGGCATTGGACTATCTGTAGGCATAAATTGTAAAGTAGGGATCCAAGTTCTAAAACCAGGATATGAAGTGAGATATAAATCAGTTATTTTGATGCTGGAAACCGAGCCTCGTAACTAGATTCTATAAATTCCTCCTAAAATAGAGTAGAATTGGTTTTAGAGCCAGGAAGACCTGAGTCATCAGATGAAAATTAAAAACTCTACCTCAGGGAATAGAAAAATGCGGGAATAGGAAGACAAGTAAGTCTTGGAAACATTGAAATACGAGCTTTGTGACTGACTCTATTCCAGACCTCTATGTGGAGTGTTCATGTTTCTGTTCCTGTCTTTGACCACACCAGAATTCCTGTCCTCAGTCTTCAGTATTCATTTTTTCATTTACCTGTTTATTCATTTGTAAACATTGTGACTCCTTTACTACATGCCAGATACTGAGGTATACACATGAAAAAGACTTTTCTGACTTTAAGTTGTGAAAGAGTAGTGAAAGAGACAAAAAAGATTGTAAAGCTATTTGATTGGTTCACTAATAGAGATGGCCTTGTATGGTGGTGGTGGTGTAGGGGAAACAGGGGCTTTGAAGTTAGATTTGAGTTAGAATCCTAGCTCAAAAACAACTTGTTGTGTGACTTTGGATTAGTGACTAAACCTTTCCAAGCCTCAGGGATAGTCACATGGCACCAACTTAAGGGGTAGAGGTACTATATAAAAAGGGTCTGGCATATCCTAGGAATGTAATGAATAGTACCAACTATTATTATATTCTTTTGACAAGTTCTGAGATGGAATGGAGCAACTGAGTCTATTATAGGGAATTAGGCAAGGCTTTGTAGTGGAGGTGATATTTCATTTGGATCATAAAGGATAAGAAGTTCACCAAGTGAAGACTATAAGAAATAAAATTCTGGGCAGAAAGAACAATAAAATGTTGGGAAAGATTATTTAATGTTTAGGAATGTTTAGTAAATTGATGCATAGATTCGAAGGAGAGAGTGATAGATATGAAGCAAATAAGATGCTTAGAGTCAGACTGCTCTTTGTGCATTGAAAAGACATTTCTTTCTTGTATAAAATAAGAAATCAATATAGGCTTTTAATAGCATGGTCTGATATGGTTTAGAAATATTACTGTGATAATAATGTGGAGAATGAAAAAATAGGGGCAAGAGAGTATTAGAAGCTTTCTGTGACAATACAAGTAGTCAGCGTGGAAGTTAGTATATTAGAATTGAATTAAAGAGGCCAACAGCCTTTTATGTGGTAGAATCAACAGGACTCGAAATATGAAGGTCGGAGGAAGCAACATTGACTGAACTTTCTGGATTGGGAATCTGAGTTATTGGTGCTACTTTTTGAAAAGATAGAGTATACACAAAAAAGAGAAGATTTGAAAGAAATACAAATTCATTCTCAACTTGAGATATATGTAGAATATTCAGATTGAAATTTCTCATAGGTGGCTGGAAATATGGGTGTGTAACCCAGGAGAAAAGTCAGAGTGAGAGGGGTACATGTTAAATAACCACATATTACTTGGGGTGGTGTGGAAGAAATCATTCATGCATAAAATATTGAGTGATGACATGACCGAAATTTCGAGAACACTAGTATTTAGGGCTCAATTGAGAAAAAAGAACCAATTAAAGAGACTAAGGAGAAATAGTTATAGAAGGCAGAGTAGGATCAAGAGTGAGTGGTACAATAGATGCCCGGGAAAGAGATTTACATACTTACATCAAAGGGATGAAGATTGAAAATGTCATTCTTATTTTGACACTAAAATTATAATATAATTAAGAGCAGATCATTTGTTAGAATAGAAAAGCAATCTCAATTTCTCCATTTTGAAGATCTAAGATTTGTCTCGCAAATTACCCCTACTTCAGTTAAAGTTATTTTCCATTTTCTCAGAAATGTTTTTCTAGAGTATACTTGTGTTTTCATTTTCCTGTATTTCTTTTATGAATTATTTCTGATTTTCTTCCTTATTTTAAATCCAAAATATTTATTATAAGTACAAGCAAACATCTGACTAAATTACATCTTCAAATGTAGTCATGCTTGGGCATGTAAGTTATTCTATGTTCCTTTTGTTTGTCCTATATATTATGCTATGTATAGGGTACCTTACTGAGTTTTATTTGCCCTATGTATTACCATACATATATAATATTTATTGTTTATAAAATATACGGTAATATTTAAAAACATATACAGTCATACCAACAATCTTCACCAGGAGTAGATTTCGTCTCAAGAAACCACTTTCATATGAAGAAGCTACTCCTCATCCGCTAATGTTTTATTACGAGATTGAAGCAATTATGTCACATCTTCGGGCTCTACTTCTAATTCTAGTTCTCTTGCTGTTTCCACCACATCTGCAATTACTCCCTCCTCTGAAGCCTTGAACCCCTTAAAGTCATCAATGAGGGTTCTTCTGAACTCTTGTAAATGTTGATATTTTGACCTCTATTCATGAATCACAAATATTCTTAATGGCACCTAGAATGGTGACTCCTTTCCAGAGGATTTACTTTGCCCAGATAAATCAGAAGAATCACTATGTTAAGACAGCTATAGACTTATTAAATGTATAAAAATTGAAATAACTCCCTAATCCATGGGCTGGAGAATGGAAGTTGTGTTAGCAGGCATGAGAATATGAATCTCATACATCTCCATCAGAGCTTTGGTGACCAGGTGCATAGTCAATGAGCAGTAATGTTTTAAAAGGAATATATATCTATATATAAATATTCAAAAGAGATTTTATATATATATGTGTGTGTGTGTATGTATGTATGTGTATATATACATACATACATACATATATATATTTTATATATATTTCTGAGCAGTAGGACTCAACAGTGGGCTTAAAATATTCAGAAAACCATGTGCTGTCATCCAGGATTTGTTGCTCCATTTATAGAGTAGATTTAGCATAATTCTTAAGAGACCTAGGATTTTTGGAATGGTAAAAGAGAATTGGCTTCAAATTAATATCTCCAGCTGCATTAGCCCCTAATAAGAGAGTCAGTCTGTCCTTTCAAACTTTATAGCAAGGCATTGACTTCTGCTCTGTGGCTATGAAAGTTGTAGATGGCATTGCCTTCCAATATATAGCTGTTTCATCTACATTGAACATCTGTCTATTTTTTTTCAGGTGACTAATTATTTATTTTTTATTATGATGACAATGGTTAATGAAATCTAGTGTTTCAAGTGTACAATTCAATAGTAAGGCATATATATATTGCATTGTGTGTTCACCACCCATAGTTAGATTTATTACTATTACCACATATTTGACCCCTTATACTCCATCTAGCTCCCTCTTCCCCCACTACTCTCTGGTAACCACTAGTCAACTGTCCATGTCCATGAGTATCTGTTTGTTTGTCCTGTTTGTTTGTTGCATTTAGGTTTATATCCCGCATATAAGTGATAACATATGGTATTCATCTTTTTCTGTCTGGCTTATTTTGCTTTGCATGATTATCTCAAGGTTCATCGATGTTGTTGCAAGTGGCAGTATTTCATTTCTTATGGCTGAGTAATATTCCATTGTATATATGTACCACAGCTTTTTATCCAATAATATAATAATCTATTGTACGACATTTCGGTTGCTTCCAAGTCCTGGCCACTGTGAATAATGGTGCTATCAACATGGGTGTACAAATAGCTTTTTGGATATATGTTCAAGCCTTTGAGGCAGATATCCAGTAGAGGGATTGCTGGATCATATGATAGATCAAATGTTATTTTTTTGAGGAACCGCCATACTGTATTCCATAGCGGCTATACCAATTTGCAGTCCCACCAACAGTGTATGAGGGTTCCTTTTTCTCTGCATCCTCTCCAACACTTTTAGTACTTGTCCTACTGATAACAGTTATTCTAACAGGTGTGAGATGGCATCTCATTGTGGTTTTGACCAACTGGACATAATTGATATTTACAGAGCCTTCATCCCAAAACAGCTGCTTATACATGCTTCTCTAGTGCACATGGAACATACTCAAGAATTTACCACATATTGGGATGCAGAGGTGGTCTCAACAAATATAAGAGGGTTGAAATTATACCACCGTATTCTCTGATCATAATTCTTTGAAGCTGTAGATTAACTGTAAAAAGAAAGTGAGAAGAACCATAAATACATGGAGATTAAACAACAGGCTACTGAAGAATGACTGGGTCAGAGAAGAAATAAAGAGAGATCAAGAGATACATAGAAACAAATGATAATGATAGTACAACATATTAAAGCTTTAGGGACATAGTTTTACGGTTATAAGAGGAAAGTTCATATCATTACGGGCCTATCTCCAAAAATAATAATTAGTCCAAATAAACAAACTAACACTTCCTCTTAAAAAACTAGAAAAGGAAGAACAAATGAAGCCTAAAATCAGCAGAAAGAAAGAAATATTCAAAATTAGAGCAGAAATGAAATTGAAAACAAAGAAACAATAGAAAAAATAAATACAACAAAGAGCTGATTCTTTGAGAAGGTTAATAAAATTAACAAACCACTGGCTAGACTAACTAAAGAAAAAAGAGAAAGGACACAAATAAACAAAACCAGGGATAAAAGAGGAGAAATTATGAAGGAATACAAAGGATCATATAAGAATACTATGAAAAAGTATATAACACCAAATTTAATAATCTAGAAGAAATAGACAAGTACTTAGAAAGATACACCCTTCCTAGACTGAGTCGAGAAGAACTAGAAAATATAAATAAACTGATCAGCAGTATGGAAACTGAAACAATCTATTTCATCTGATATTAGTACCACTACTCCTGCTTTTCTCTGAATGCCATTTGCTTGAAATATCATTTCCCACCCTTTCACTTTGAGTCTATATTTATCCTTGGAACTGAGATGTGTCTCCTGGAGGTAGCATATGGTTGGGTTTTGTTTTTTGATCCAATCTGCAACTCTGTGCCTTTTATTGGTGAGTTCAGTCCATTTACATTTAGGGTGATTATTGAAATGTGAGGTCTTCTTATAGCCATTTTATCTTTTGCTTTCTGGTAGCTCAGTGTTTCCACTGCTTCCTTGTCTTTGTATTTCTGTTTTCTTTATTTTGGTTGGCTTTTGTGGGTTTTGCCTCTGTTTCTTCTTGTTTTATGTTATATACTTTAGTTCTAAATCTTTGGTGTATGGTTACTTTTATGAATACGTAAAGAATAATTATATATAGAGAGGGTAGTTTCTTTTCTTCTGTGCGTGCCTTATCTCCATTCCCCTTTGTAAATTTGGATCTTTGAATCCTCCCCTTTTCTGTCATTGTTGTCTTAATTTGTCCTTATGTATGCTGAACGTTCATTACTATCTTGCAATAGCAAATCTCTTCTTGCTGTTTATGCTTATAATGCTCTGTTCTTAATAAAGGTTGCACTACTCTGGCTTCTATCTGCCTGCTATTTGCCTTACTCCTAGTTATGTATTTTTATTTTTATTTTTTGTCATTTTGTTTTAGGTGAGATGATGCCTTTCAGTATTTCCTATAGTGCCGACTTCATAGTGGAGAATATCCTCAATTTTTGTATGTCTGGAAGGTCTTTATTTCTCCTTCATATCTAAAGGAGAGCTTAGCTGGATACATTATTCTTGGCTGGTAGTTCCTTTTAATAGTTTGAATATTTGATTTCACTCCTTTTTTGCTTGTAAGTTTTGTACTAAGAAGTCCTACGATAATCTAATAGGTTTTCCTTTATAGGTTACCATCTTCTTTTCTCTGGCTGCCCTGAGAATTCTTTCTTGTCATTGATTTTTGATAACTTTAATACAATGTGTCTTGGTGAAAGCCTTTTTGGGTTGAGATAATTGGGTGTTCTGTTGACTTCTTTAATTCCAAGCTCCAGTTCATTCCTTAGATTTGGGAAATTCTTGTCAACTATTTGTGTGAAAATCCTTTCTAATCCCTGCTCTTTTTCTTCACCTTGAGAATGCTCATTATTCTTATGTTTACTTTCCTAATGGTATCAGCTAGTTCTTGTATTTGTCTTTCATTATTTTTCATTATTTGGTTTCTCTCTTCTTCCTTCTGATTTATTTCTAGATTTCTATCTTTGATATCACTGATCCTTTCCTCCATTTGGTTAACTCTGTTTCTCAAGCTTGCTATTTCATTCTTCATCTCTTTTAGTGTGTTATTTATTATTTTTCATTATTTGGTTTCTCTCTTCTTCCTTCTGATTTATTTCTAGATTTCTATCTTTGATATCACTGATCCTTTCCTCCATTTGGTTAACTCTGTTTCTCAAGCTTGCTATTTCATTCTTCATCTCTTTTAGTGTGTTATTTATCTCCAGAAATTCTGTTTGGTTCTTTTTGAGGATTTCAATATCCTTGCTAAAAAACTCATTCTGCTTATCTAGTTATTTTTTCAATTCCTAGAATTATTGATATGAATTATTTTAATAGGATTTCATTGAGTTTTTTTCAGAAGTACATTTAAGTCACATATTTCTATGTCTTTAAGCTTAGTTTCTGGAGATTATTCTCTTTCTTTCTGAGTTCGCCTTGGTTGTTCATGGTGTTTAGTGGACTGTTTCTCCACCTGGGCATTAATGAAAATATATTCTGCCTTTTTTTTTTTTCAGAAAGAAAATTTATTATATAAAGGTCTATCTTTAGCCTATTGCTAAGAAGTTTTTCTTTTTAGTTTCCAGTAGGTGGTGTCTAAGCCTTTTGGATCTCTGCTTTAAATAAAGCCTTAATAATACTTTTATTTTTCTTATAAATATTCAATCACACTCGCTATCATCAGTCTTAGTCCCTGTCAGTGTTAGTGACAGTTTTTGTAGTGTTTGCTCAGATTTTCCTGGGGCTCTGTGGTGTTCAGTCTTGAAGAATATGGGGAGAAGTGTCCTCTGGATTGGAGGATGGGGACTGTGGCTCAGCCTTGCATTTTGCAACCAAGGCTGCTAATAATCAGCTGTTGTTTCTTTGCCATCTCCACTTTGTTTTGCCTTCTGCCCTGGATCCTGGGTACTGCTGCTGCATGGAGCTCACAGCTCTCTCAGGCAGGGCTGTTCAGGGAACTCATCACACCTTCTCCCTTTCCCCTCCTACTGCAGGGAGCTCTGGCTGCAAGAGGCAGCTTCTTTGTTTCCCCCTGTCTACCACCCAATTCTCCTCTTTCTGACCTGTGGTAGCTCTTATTCACCGATCCCTCACTCAGATGTACTTGCGTTCAGGTTGGGTTTTTGTTGTTGTTTTAGATGTTCAGCTTATTGTTGTTTCAAGGGGAGAGATCTAGGGACATCTCTTACTCCACCATGCTTCTGACCAGGTGACTATTAAAAAAAAAAGGAAAGCTAAACATCTGTCACTTAGTGTAGCCACCTTCATTAATTATCTTAGCTAGATCTCAGGAACTTGCTACAGCTTCTACATTAGTGCTTGCTACTTCACCTTTGATATTGTGGAGATGGCTTCTTTCCTTAACCTTTATGAACCAACCTCTGCTAGTCTTTTCTTCTGCAGCCTCCTTATCTCTCTCAGCCTTCACAGAATTAAAGAGAGTTAGGGCCTTGCTCTGGATTAGGCTTGGCTTAAGGGAATGTTATGGCTGGTTTGCTCTTTTATCCAGACCACTAAAAGTTTCTCCATACTAGCAATAAGGCTGTTTCACTTCCTTTTCATTTGTATGTTCACTAAAGTAGCACTTTTAAATTCTTCAAAAACTTTTCCTCTGCTTTCACAAATTGGCTGTTTGTCGCAAGAGACCCAGCCTTTGGCCTCTCAGCTTTTAGCATACTTTCCTCACTAGGCTTAATCATTTTTAGATTTAAAGGGAGAGATGCGTGACTGTTCCTTTCACTGAAACACTGATAGGCTATTTTAAGGTTATTAATAGGCCTAATTTTAATATTATTGTTTCTCAAGGAATAAGGAGGTCTGTAGAGAGGGAGAGACATAAGGGAGCAGCTGGTCAGTAGAACAGTCTGAACACAAAATATTTATTGATTAAGTGTGCTGTCTTATATGGCCATGATTCATGGCATCCAAAACAAGTTCAATAGAAACATCCAAGATCACTGATCGATGATCACCATAACAAATATAATAATAATTTAAAAGTTTGAAATATTGCTAGAATCACTAAAATGTGACAGAGAGACACGAAGTGAGCAAATACTGTCGGAAAAATGATGCTGATAGGCTTGCTCCATACAGGGTTGCCACAAACCTTCGATTTGTAAAAATGCGGTATCTGTGAAGTGTAATAAAAGCAAAACACAATAAAATAAGGTATAGCTGAATAGCTATATAGCTATATATATATGTATATATATATAAATATTTTTTCTAAATATATGTGTTTAGGTAGGTTATACTATATTTTATTATTTCAATATAGTAAAGGGGCCAGTTAAGTATTTTTTATAAATGGGATGTTGAATTTTATTCATAATGGTTATTAAATTATATCTGCCTGAGATACATATATACGAGATAACTATTATATTGGTGCATGTAAGACACAATGGTATAAACTACATTTATAAGTAATGAAAGGATTGAAATTCAGAAACTAATAAAGTTTGATCTAAATCTTCAAAGAAGTGGTGGGAAAGTAGAGCTAATATCAAGCTGTACAAAAAGGGGAAAAAAGCAAGCAGTTCTCTTTATAGATAAAATATTAACTTCAGCATTTGTATTTCCAGGCAGAAAACTCTCTTCCAAATGTAATGGAGTCAGCTTTTTATTTCGAACAAGCTGGAGTTGGTTTGGGCACAGATGAGACTTATCGTATATTTCTTGCTCTCAAGCAGCTTACTGACACCCACCCAATCCAAAGATGCCGTTTCTGGGGCAAGATCTTGGGTCTGGAAATGAATTATATTGTAGCTGAAGTGGAATTTCGTGAGGGAGAAGATGAAGAAGAAGTGGAAGAGGAAGATGTAACTGAAGAGAGGGACAATGGAGATAGTGAAGGTGAGGAAGATGATGAAGATGAATTACCAAGGTCCTTTTATAAGGCCCCACAGGCCATACCAAAAGAAGAAAGTAGAACAGGTGCAAACAAATATGTCTATTTTGTTTGCAATGAACCAGGAAGACCATGGGTGAAGTTGCCATCAGTTACACCTGCACAAATTGTTATTGCAAGAAAAATCAAGAAATTTTTCACTGGGCGATTGGATACCCCGATCATAAGCTACCCACCTTTCCCAGGAAATGAGAATAATTACTTACGAGCACAAATTGCCAGAATTTCAGCAGGAACCCATGTCAGTCCGCTAGGATTCTATCAGTTTGGTGAAGAGGAAGGAGAGGAGGAGGAAGAGGTAGAAGGTGGGCGAGATACCTTTGAAGAAAACCCTGATTTTGAAGGCATTCAAGTGACTGATTTAGTGGAATCTCTGTCCAATTGGGTTCATCATGTGCAACATATTCTCCCTCAGGTAGGGACTCTGCAGTTCTCAATCTATCAGCCAATCAGCAAATATGTATTAAATTCAGTCTACAATGTACATATGCACACATGCAAAGCAAAGGCCTTTAGACTCCAGGCAAAGAGACTGTTAAAAAATCAAGTGAAAATACAGACTACCATATAATTGCCAAGTAGTATAGACCTAGGATCTTCAGATTTTTATTTCCAAACAGAAGTAAAATAATTATTTCTATGGAGTATATGACAAGTTACATAGGATTTAGATTTATGTGTGTTGCGAAATTATTTTTTATAAGTTTAATATAAATGCATTAATTTGGGGAATAACTTTTTTATTCTATTTTTATATTATATGAAACTTTTATGCTAAGAACAATAAAGGATTATAATAAAACAAAAATAGCAAACTGTGCTAAATAGCAATTATATAGCACATTCTGCCAGGTGCTCTTAATAGCGCTTTATATGTATTAACTCATTTAATCCTAATAACTATATGAAAAACTAACATTTTCCTTATATTACAGATGAAGAAATTGAAGCAGAGCGTTTAGGAAGTGTGAAAAAGGAAATATGGCTAATAAGCAACAGGATTAGATGTGAATGTGCAGAACAATCCAGAGTTCATCCTTTTACTCACTTCGCCCTACCACCTCATATGCAGATAGAAAAACTCCATTATACTTCTTCCTATATATCAGATACTTTTATGTATCCGGATAAGAGTTAGATGAGAAATGATAATGCCAAATCTCTATACCTAATCTTATCACATTTTAATTTTATTAATGATAGTAGTACTTTGCCTCTTTCTTATAATTTATTACAAATTAGTAAAATGCATTCTTACCTTTTTAAATAAGGTACTGCTAATTTTAAAATATAAATGTTCTGTACCTTCAAGAAGTTGGCAAATTCTTGAAATAAATAGTATACTCTTTTGCTTGGAAAAAACCTAGCACTTAGTAAATGTACGTTGAATGAATGAATGATTACATTTCCACACAGTGGGACCTTGTGGAGGTAATTGCTTCAATCCAAATGAATAGTCTGATATGCTATGAAAGTCATCTTGCAATATTCATATTTAGGGTCGCTGTAATTGGTTCAACCCCAAACAGAAAAGTGAGGAGGAAGAGGAAGAAGATGAAGATGATGAAGAAAAAGAAGAAAAAGAAGAGCCTGACTACATAGAACAGGAAGTAGGGCCTCCTCTCTTGACACCAATCTCTGAAGATTTAGGTAATTTTACACAAACTACATAATATTTTTTATATATATATATATATATATAAAATGTACTGTGTATTATACATAGTATATTATACACATGTATATATGTATATAGCCTATGTGTATATGCTTTATATACATGCCATATATGCTATATCTATCTATATACACACACATACAGACTAACTACAGGGTGGGGAATAAGGAATGTAGCAGGGCACTCCGCCTACCTTATCCGACAGGTTAAAGAAGAGCTGCACAGGGAGGAAGCTTAAGTTGGCAGTAGGTCTTACTGAAATGCTGACCGTTACGTGTACCACTCTTGTTTCGCATTCTGCAGATCGTAAACACATGGCCATAAACATATGACATTGTTATATAGTGTATAAATATCCAAATTTCATTGTTCCACATTGTTCATAAAATTCCCTCCTGGTTTTAGGTTAAGCTGCTGCTGTTTTAACTTTTCCTTCTATGTCAAATGTGCTTGTTTTACGATTGATAAAAATAGCTTTTCCGTTACACAGTATATCGCTGTCAAATTAGGAGTTAAGCTTTTGAATTTCTCACTGCTTTACAGAGATCCAGAATACACCACCTTGGACAACACGGCTATCCTCAAATATCATTCCTCAATATGCTATCGCTGTTTTGAGGTCCAACCTTTGGCCTGGGGCATATGCCTTTTGCAATGGCAAGTAAGTATCTGACAGCTTACGAAATTATTATTGTAATTATTTTATTTCTAGAAAGTACAAGTTATCACTGGAATTTATGTTACTATCATTTTAACTCATCTTTAGTATGTTGTTTGTTGTGGCATAAGATTTATCCAAAGAACATCTGTACTATACAGTAAAGCCTCAAATTTAGAACATTAAACTATAGTACTTGGATGGGAGACCACCTAGGAAGACCAAGTGCTATAGGTATAAAAAATAAGGGATTGTAAACTGACAGGGTCCTTGCAATCTGTGAGGTCAACCAAGGGTTGCCTCGCCTGAAAAAAAAAAAAAATAGAACATTAGACTAATTTAGACTTCTGCCTTTTCATCTGAATTATCCAATTCATAAAGTTAAATGTGGTTTTTCTTCTATAATTATTTGAGTAATCGCCTTATTTAATAGAGGTATGCTAAGCACTGTTTAAATTAGTTTAAATCTCACATCATTTTTGTTGAACATCTTGATAAAAGATAAGTTAGAGTATGTATTATTTAGACTATTGCTTTCAAGAGAATTAGGATCTAGAGGATACTAAATGTCCTTTTATCCCTCATCCAAAGCATACACTTCCATTTGTCTTATTCTTCCACTTTTTACCTAATTACCCAGTGTCAGAAGCTTAGCTGAGCTGCCAAATGTCAGAGTAGCCATTAAAGCAACAAGCCCAAAATGAAAGTGTTAAACCTTTAATTATGTACTGTGATGGTATAAGCAAGAGAAAGCACTAATTGCCCCCTGTTCCATTTTCCCCCACTGGTGGAAGGTCAGGTGGATCAGGAGGAATGTGGGGGTCATTTCACTGACGAGGAAGTCCCCAACATAAGGCTCTTGCAGTTTTACAGACGAGGGGGCCATGGGAACTGGGAGAGAGGTAGTAAGTACCGATTACTGAGAGTGGGGTTTACACTTCTCTTCTTTCCATTTCTCTCCCCAAACCCCAGTAAGGAGGCCTTGGCAGAGGCACTTGAAGAAGACCTCTGCCAAAGCCTCAGAGACTTAGGAGCAAAGGCATCTGGGCAGGGAATGCATATGTGTGATGAGCAAGGCAGGCCAGAGGAGTCAGTGTCCTTGACATCTCTCCTTAGAGACTGCAGTGTGCTGACTGTGCACCAAGTCACGGGAGGAGAGGGCAATTTCCCATCAGGCCTACCAGGAAAAGCCTTTGTAATTGCCCCTGGTTGGGCCTGAAAAATCACAGAGGTTTTTCACCACAAACCCACGCCTCATCCAGTCAAGTGTTTACTAGGTCGGAAACTTAAAGTCTAACTCTAAGGACGGTAGTAACTTTTTAACTTAGTCTTTTGTTTTTCTGAAAATAATTAAATGATCAAAGGCTGTGGTCTGGGTGTCGGGTACATTTTGACAGAGTCTGGTCCCCTGGTCAGCTTAAGCAGTTTAGATCACGGAAATTCCGTGATAGAAAAATCATTTAGGAATACTTCATCTCTAATGTATTTTAAATGTATTGTTTTAAAATTATGAGACTATGATACTCTAAGTACCTTATCATTATAGGCGGGTCAACTTTTCATACCGATTATCTTTTTTTTTTTTTTAACTTATAGGAAGTTTGAAAATCTCTATATAGGCTGGGGTCATAAATATAGTCCAGACAGCTATACACCCCCAGTTCCACCTTCAGTTTGTCAAGAATACCCCAGTGGACCAGAAATTACAGAAATAGATGACCCTACTGTGGAAGAGGAGCAGGCTTTCAAGGTTGCACAGGAAGCAACCATACTTCCAACCGAAGAAGGTGAAGAAACTGAGGAAGATGAAGATGAGGAAGATAATTATGAGTAATAAAAAAACTGGCCCAGTCTTATGAGACTGATACATACTCCTTGCATGGGACTAATTACATATACATATATACACTGGCAACTATTCATGTGTAAACTGTCATTACTTGAAAATATCAAATTTGCAGTTTCCTATGAACTGTTAATATGTGCTTTAAAAAGATGCTTAACCAATTTCCCAGAGGCTAAATGATATATTTTTAAACCACTGTTTTGATAGCTACAACTAATAGAATATGTGCTTCTGTATATATTTTTTCAAGTCTCAGGTCTAACTTCTTGGGTCTTCAATATTTTTTGAGCATCAAGGAGTATTGAGGCCAAGGAAAAGGAGAAGGGTTTATAATTCTATCACCTGCTCAAAGGCTGGTAACACTCAAATTTTTAACCCTTATATTTGTTGCTTCTTAAAAAAAAACAATAGAAATTTGTTTGCTCTGGGAAAAAACGATTTGTACAGAGAGAGCTAGCTGGGATAGCCAGAGACTTTAGACTAATATTTCTACTACTGCTTCTCTAAAACTATATTTTCATTCACTATAAAAGTATTCAAAGTCCCATCCATCCCAGGCACCCAGTTTCCAGATCACTGATCTGCACTTTGACATTGCTTATCAGACACGTAGAAGGTCCATTTATTTGGACTTGGGCAGTTTAGGAAGCACTTCTAAGAGGAAGTCCATTTAAGAGGCAGAGAATTAAAGGGAGCAGGGTCCTAGGTAGCACCAGCAGTATTTTAGCAAAGGACTTTAAGCTGAAAGGAGTGAAATTTGAATTCAGAGTGGTGAGAGATGGGCCTGGAGCAGGGACCAGATTGTGTGGGGTGTCTGGATTTTGTCTGTGAACAAGGAAGAGGACTCAACTAGGAAGTGACAAAATCACATTTGTGTTGAACATTTTGGCTTCAGTGTAGAACATGAACTGACAGAGGATCAAGACGAGGAGACCAGTTAGGTTATCACGTCTATGTGAGATAATGATGGCATGAGAAAGGATAACTGCATGGAGATGTAAGGTATAAAACTGGTTACGTGTGAAAGACAAAATATTCTTAGAAAGGATGGTTTCCAGAATTTCCAATTGGCAATATTATTCATTCTTGGAATGTAACTTTCAGGATCTGAGAGAGTAGCTAATATTTATAAAATTTCAAGTACATTCTTGTTCATTTCTCATGGTAGAGTTTTTGCTTTTGTAGTTTAATATCTATTTCCTCGTGCACCCTGATTTCCTTTTGAGAAACTGCCCCTGCCCATGGCATACACCATACCAATCAGATGTGCCCTCTCTGGAATCTGAATTTTGAGCAGAGACATTCAACCTCGGCTCCTAACCTGGTTCCTCTACAAATTAGACCATATCCTAGCCTCTAGAGTTGCCTGGATTCCAGCACAGATCCCTAGCTACCTGTGGATTTTGTGAGCTTCTCTGATAATATTTCAATGAATTCCCTTTTGCTTAAATTAGCCAGAGTAGGAGTCTTTCTTGCAACCTTATTTGGCACATCCAGTACCTATCTGAATGTTTCTTTCCTAAAAGACACATTAAACACAAATCTCTAAAAGACACTTATATAGATGAGAGTGTGAATATTTAACAAAAGCAAACTCCTCTTTTTAGAGCTATTCCTGTTAAGTATTAAGGTTATTTCTAAGTGGTGAAGAGGGAATTTCACTGTATATGTTTTATGACAGAAGAAAGCAGAACGTTATATTGGTAAGAGTTTGGAAGTGAGAAAGCCTGGGTTCACACCCTGAATTATGATAATTTTCCCAGGCAAATTACTCATCTCGCAGGGCTGTAGCTCCCTCACACAGCTTATAATAGTATTTGTCTCAGAGAACTACTATTAAACTAAATTAAACTAATTAATCCATTGAAAATACTTAGGGTACTTACCTATCACAAGTAAGGACTCAATAAATATTACATATAACTATAATACAAAGTCAATTTCTGAAACACATAAGAAATTACAAAACCCACAATGAAAATATTTTATTGAAATAATTACTAAATAATGAAGCATTAATGGTATAATTTAGACATTTTAGAAACAAAATTGAGTATTTAGTGATTTCATAGATTCATAAATTATATTAAGGAGTTTAATAGCAAATTTGGAAAATTCCACAATAATTGAAATGCTTAATCCTTCAAGGAATCTTCTCGGCTGTAAAGACTTGAGAAGCTTGTCTCCTGGCCTTGAAAAGGAATTTAAAAAAATTGTTAACCAATTAATTAGAATACCTATTACTTACCATTCTAATATTTAAAAAAAAATCTAGAAATTTTTTCAAGATAATGAAAAAGATCAAATTACAACTCTGAATTTAGGAAATTAGGAATAAACATTTTTAAAGCTAAGCCATAAAAACATTAAATAAAATTCCAGATAAAGACAAAACAGAAAGAAGAAAATGTCACTTTTTTAAGGAATATTGAGTCAAAAGTAAAAAAGCTGGCTCAAAGTCAGAGAGAGACAGGTAAAAACACTGAGAAAGAAAAAAAAGAGAGAGATGGCTATGAACGGAGAACCCTTAAGAAATTTATCTTTTTTATGGCCTTAAAAATGTCACTTTAAAAAACTTAAATGTTCGTGTTATTTTTACAGCTTGAGTTACAAATCAAGGTTATATTATACCAAGCCAAATTAAAACAAAGTTAAAAGTACAAGGATTTGTACTTTTAACATGGCAAACAAAGAATTCAGTGATGTAACTTAACTACAACATGTAAAATGTTAAAAGAATCAAAGAACATGGCTATTAAGTAGAATCGTATTTATTATGTGACTGAATTTCACGAGGAGATATTTTCTAAAATAAGTGCTCCAACATCCAGAACAGAGTTTGAAATTAATAGATACTCAAAATATATTTATGGCAGAAATGTCTTACGGTAATTATAAGACAGTTGCCAGGATAAAAAGGTTTTTGTTAAAAAACTGATTGATTGCTCTCGAATAACAGCTATATGATTATTGAAAAATTATAATTAAGTCCAAATATGAAGAACAAAACATGAAACGCTGTGTTCTGGGATACTTTAATATACCAAATTTGTTCTGAAAGTCCTACAATTAAAATTGTAATTATTACTTAGGAGGAATAAGATGTTTGAGCTGTAAAAATAAACATAAAAATAAAATCTTTTCCCCCCCTTATTTAAAGCTGCAGATTTCTATCTGATGATAGGCAGAGAAATCACTACATCAATATTTGCTGAATTTTTAGTCTACGGCCATGCCACCCTGAACAAGCCCAATCCTGTCTGATCTCAGAAGCTAAGCAGTGTCAGGCCTGGTTAGTATTTGGATGAGAGACCACCTAGGAAGACCAGGTGCTGTAGGCATAAAAAAATAAAAATCAAACAAAAAATAACAAAAAATTTGAATTTCTGCAATGTATAAAGCATTGTTATAAAAGAAAGAATAACTATAAGACAGATGATTAAAAAGAAAAAAAACAAAAAGGTGTGAAAGCAGTATGCAAAAACTTAAATCGGTAAGTTTTATCACTTTTCAAAATCCTATCTTTTCAATGATAAATGTGAAACTGTTAGCACAAAAGTTTATTAGTAAACATGAAACTATGAGACTGTATCCTCACATAAATAATATAGGGTTCTGGATATAACTTGCCTGGATTGGAATCCTGATTCTGTTACTTAAGAGCTGTGTGACTTTAGCAATATAACAATTTCTCTGAGGACACCTATCCTCATCTTTAAGTGAGAAAAACAGTGCCTATTTTATAGGGCAGTTGTATAGATTACGTCAGTTAATATATGTGAAGTGCTAGGGACAGCACCTAGTAGAAAGTAAGCACTACACAAGCATTACTTTTATTGTTACTTTTTTTAATACAGTAAGTCCTCACTTAACTTTGTCAATGGGTTCTGCAAGTTTAAGCAAAATGATGTAAAACAAAACCAACTGTATCATAGGCTAATTGATACAAACATGAATTAAATTCCTAGGCATCTCATAAATATTATAACAAAACAACATTGAATAAAATGATGTTATTTGAAGACCTGCTATAATACAATTTTAATCATAACTATTATTCCTTCTTTATTTGGCAGTATTGGACACTGTCAGCTAAGTTTTGATTCTTATGATTAAAGATACAGCTACTCTCTGTAATTCAGGAGGGAAGGAGGGAAGGAGGGAAGGAAAGAAGGAAGGAAGGACTCTTCAGGGATGGATGAGAAGGAATGAAGGAGGAAGAGTAAGTAATGTAAGGAAGTCCTTAATTCCTTCATGTCCTATCCTCCGCCATGCCCTCGCTCACCCTCCTCCCTCCCTCCCTTCCCTACCCTCCCACTCACTCTCCTCTCTCCTCCCCCCCTCCCTCCCTCCCTCCCTCCCTCCCCCCTACCCTCCCTCCCTCCACTCCCTCCCTCCCTCCCTCCTCCCCCTACAAGAAAGAAAAAGAAAGAAAGAAAGAAATAGAAACAAGTGTACATTTTTAGTATTCTAATACCACCAAGGTCTCAGTTTCCAAAACCAGAAATAGCTAACTAAAATGTTCAGCTAGACTCTATGATAATATTTAACCCCACCTATGTTCTCAATTTATCTGTATACTGGTGAACAAGCATCTTGGTATTTTATAATAATTAAAATTATCCTACAACTTTATCCAGCCAAATTAATAACAGTGTAAATAATGAATGCAATTTTGGTATTTAAGTCACTACAAAGAAACCTTTACTGAGTTGCTATTAAATTGAGGAAACTCTTAAACAATCCTTGCCTTTTATATCTCAAGTTGTGAGGCTAAAAAGATTACCCTAGTTCCCTCTCTCATTTCAAACAATTTTAGTCCTTTCCCCCATGATCCCGTTATTTTCCATAAATGCTCCTCTTCAGTCTTCTGTCTTTTCTCTCTTTAGAGGGAAACAAATCAATGCAAAGTACTCTAATAGTGGCATTATTTTTTCTTTAAAATCCCAAGAACTATATAATTTCTAGACTTGATATGCTACCACACAGCTTCTTTATACTAAGTATAAATTCCTCGAAATTTTTCTATAATGTACCATTCATCACTTAACTGCAAGGGATAAAGAGGCAACTGTATTGAAGTTAAATTAAGAATTGTGTATATCCGAAAAGCCTAAGTGTACAAGATACAGCCTCAGAAATCACAGGAATCACATTTCATAAACAATAATTATAAGACCAATATGAGTTAGGTTTCTTTGGATTAAAATTAAATTAGGTTTTCTTACCACATGTTATACATGTTGCTATTTTTCATCATTCACCTGACATTAAAAATTATTTTTTATAAAATTAAGTATTTTTATAAAGCTGTGAGTAAAGGATAAGAAAATAATTAGGTACCATTTGAAATTTAAAGACATCCATTCCAGAAACTAAATGACATAAAAACAAAATACCTTTGCCAACTTAAATGATGTAGAAAAAGTGTTAGGCAATACAAAGTGATAATATTGATTTTAACTAAAATAAACTCTGAAGTTCAACTTGTTTAAGCTTCACATAATAAATATTCAGATACTTACAACTTTCTCCTCTGAAGTGAGTACACCCTCTACTGACACTATCTGGTACTGTTTATGTTTTAAATTTCCTACGAATTTCCGAAGTTGTTTGAGATTGCTAGCCTCCACGTCTTGCTTTAATAGTTTCTGCATTTCTCGAGAAGGACATCCGGGATCAAATATTAGTAAACATAATGTTCGGTTTTTTCTTTCTTCAATTCCAACAACTGTTCGACTATGACCTATCAAAAATAAAATAACAGATATATATGTATATTTCTATAGCTATACATACAGACATAAACACACACACACACACATACACACACACACACACACACACACACTGTATACTCTGTGTGTTCAGAATATAAATATAGTCAGTACTTCTGACATGGAAGTATCTGGGCTCTTTCACTCCTAAAACATGAGAGTTTAGTTCTACTTTCTAACCTTCAGTTTCTTTTGTTAAATTTTAGTTTTCTAAAGGCTTCATTACAAAAAAATTCTACTTCTACTGTGCCATATATTTCAGATTTTATTTCCTAATCCCTTGCCCCTTTTTATTCACATTACCTCAAATGAAAGGATTTAAAATTTATCTACCATAGAACAAAACTCTCATAGTTCCAAAAGGTAAACAAAAATAAATTTATATATACTAGAATTTCAGTAGGGGGAGCTTAACCTTTATAGCTTGTACTCCTAAATGATAAAATCCCTAACATTTACTTCTTATTCCTGCCAATCCAAATCATCCATTCAATAAAATTTATCAAGTATCTATATGTCAGGCACTATTTCAGACAGTGATACAGAAACTAACAAAACAAACATTCCTGCCTTCACAGAGCTTATACTCTAATTGGAAGAAACACTCTATAAACAAGATAAAATATATACAAATAAAGCAGAGAAGAGAGATACGAAATGCCAGTAGTAGGGGACTGGGATAATGAGATGAAACTTTAAACAAGGGAGTCAGGGAAGGCCTCGCTGAAGTGACACATGAGTAAAGAACTGATAAAAGTAAGCGATGAACAGTAAAGGAGTAAAGTTAGCAGCTCCGAAGATGCCAGAGATATTGTCTTTCATCACCCAGGAATGTATTATAATTAAAAGGGAGCTATGAAAATAAGACTATTGTCACCATACTCTCCTCCTCTCCATTTTCAGAATCTTAACCTGTCCTAAAGCAAAAGCCAATAACTCGTCTTATAAAGATACTGTCTTATAAGTTAAACTTATTATCTATGTATTATACTAACCTTGATGCTGAAGATAGATAGGAGGTTTAGATGTACACACTACTTTCTGACTCCCTTCCCCCTCCGAAGAATAGTAATTCAATATCCATTCAAATAAACGAGGGTGTGTACCTAAAGGACCAGTTGACTTGTGAAAATCAACAATATGACACCTATAACAAGTCGACAAAATAGATAATTTAGAGAATATTTAAAAAAATATTTTCATCAGTGGTGTTATCGAATACATTCTTAATATAGAACTAATTTTATCTCATCATGTTTTTCCTAAGAAGAAATAAATACAAATTTTTTATTATCTGAAAAACTGTGATTTTTATGAGAAAATAATTAAATAATTTCAAAACGAGGTTGATGATTGATCTAAAAGTTACATTTTCTGACATATAAAATCTGCATGAACAGTAAATGAGGACCATACTTGATTTTTAAAAGTGATCTACATATAACCTGAGACATAGCTTTTATCCTAAAGCTTCTAAACCTGGTAATCAATCGGAAGCCAACTTCTAATTTTAATTCCTCAATAGTCACTCATATCTATCAAAAATCTACTGAATATTTTTTTGTCAGTTCTCTCAAATTCCAAAAACAGAGAATAAAAGAATACCCGTAAAAATCATAGAAAAACCTGTTATGTACCCCCATTTTATATCTATGTTCCATTTGATGCTAGACCCAGTAGTATTATTTCCTCAAGAGGAAGTCAACCTTGAAGAAAAAAAATTATTTTAATCAGAAGCACTGTTTATACTCTTCAACAACCATTTTTAAAAGGTCAGGTATAAACCAAAGGAATTAAAAGCTTTATTTTCACTTTATAACATAGATATCTTGTCTTTGTTTTTCCTGGCAATAAAATCTCTGAGTACATCCAAATTGTAATGGTTGCTATCTTTAGCCTCAGTTAAGTTTAAAGTCCATAACCTTCAAACTGACACTGTTGAGTTTTAAATGTTGAAATGAACATTTGGATAAATTGTTAAAAGGTAGAAACGTGCTTTGGGGTTAGCAGTTGACAGCAAATTTAGATTGGGAATTTGAATAGTACCGTACAGAGTATAATTCAAGAGAGCAACAGGCAGATATTTCAATAACTAGTAAACAAATTTATGGTTTATTAATAAAAAGGCTTTATTGAAAGACTAAACTATTTCAGTATCAAGAAAAAAATCTGGACACATCACGTATTTTAGATGGAAATTTTCCTTCCCTTAAAACTTATTACTTAGAAACATAGAAGAAAATAGAGTCATGAAGCTTAAGGCAAACTTTCCTTAAAGATGATCACATGCACCTCTGTTCCTTCTAGAAAGCCCAACATACTAACTACTGAAGGAGAAGAAGATTTAAACACCCAAGTAATGTAGGGAGGAGGCAAGAGAATTAAAAATTTAATCAAACCACTTTCAGAGACTGCAATATGCTGATCGGCCCTGCAGCCAGGCCAGGAGGACACCTTCAGAACAAAGGAAGATTTCTGCTCGGGTTCCTAACAACCCATTCCCTACACCTGTGAAGGGGAAACAGGAACCAAGTCATTCCCTGTGGCTAAACCCATGGGGAACCAATAGATTAAAGGCTAGGAACTGCAAGCTTTTTACTCTACATTCTTACCTTTTCATGTTACATATCCTTCCTCTTTCTCACTGTACATCCATATCAAAGGAAATGGGAACTAAAGAATGACATATAAACTGAATTCCCTGAACACTCAAGAGTCCCTCTCAGTGAGTGTCTTTACTCAGTCCCTCTCGCGCCCCCTCTCTCTCTCACTGCCTTTCCTTGTCTCTATTATCTCAGGGCCCTTTCTCAGTTAGTGCGTTTACTCTGTCTCTCACTGCCTCTCTCACTGTCCCTCTCATTCTCTGCCTCTGAGAAGAGACTACACTCTATCTGTGGAGTGTTACCCCTTTTCTAATAAACTCTCTTTCTGACTCTAACTTTGGCGTGTGTGTTGAATTCTTTCTATACTCTCTGCCAAAGGACCCTTTTCTTTCTCTCCAAAGGACCTTCCCTCTTCTCTCGGTTCTGGCCTTGGTCTCCCCTCCCTGGCCCCTAAGTCACGGAAATTTGCCCTGTCCTGCATGACAAGGACAAGGAGAATGGGAACAGATAAGAAATTGCCACACATTTTTGAAAATGGTAAGCAGCAGAAAAGTGAATGCAAAATAATAAAGACGACTGTCTTAAAACTCCAGAGAGGTTGGAAGCTCAGAGGCACCAGATATTGGGGAGAATAACAGTGGTGCTAAAAATATAAGATTAATTGAAAGTTTCAATAAAGAAGGTAAATCACTCCTCAATTCTCACCACTCACTGCGCCCCCGCCCCAACCCCAAGGCAAGAGCTGTAACAGAAGAATGGAGAACTCTTATTTCAATGGCCTCTGAAAAAAAGATCTTTTTCTATATTGATATTTGAGAGTTCTCCAACCAAGTAGCAAACTTCCATAGATATGAAAACAAATTAACATGGAGCAAATAGAAAAATGCAAGGAAGAAAAAGATACAAAATGTTGGGAAAAATTTTGCTACCATATAAGGCTATGATGCTATGAAATTACCCCTTAAAATTAAAACACATGATTGCTAAAATAAATACTTCAATAGAATAGTTAGGAGAAAAAGCTGAGTGAATCATATAGAAAACAAAAAGCAAAGATAAAAAATGAGACATGTCCAATAAACTTAAAAGTCAAAGTTCAGTGGTCAACTAACAGGAGTTTCAGAAAGAAAAATAAATGAAGGGATTATAATTATCAAACAACGTTAGCTTTTGAGCTCTTCATACACACCAGTCACAGTTCTAAGCACTTTATCATCTCATTTCATTATCACTATAACTCTATGAAGCACTTACTATTTACATGTTCTTTTTTCAGTGGTAGAACTAGGGTATAGATAAGTCAGAGAGCTAGTAGGCAGGAAAGCTAGATGCAACTGCAGGCGGTCTGACTCCAAAGTCCAAGCTCTTAACCACTATTCTCAGATCTTAGTACTCACAGTTTCAGATTCAAAAGGAAAAACAAATGCCCAACACAATGAATTAAAGCCCCACCCACATCCCATGGTGAAATTTCATTAATATCAGGGCAAAGAGAATCCAAAAACTTTCACAGAAAATAAATACATATAGGAATGAAAATCAGGTGGCATCTCATCTTCTCAATAGTAATACTGATGTCAGAAGTCTAGAAAGTAAAAATCTAATTTAACCTGAAAATAATTTTGAATTTAGAATAATATAGCCACCCAAAGTATCACTTAAGTAATGAAGACTAGGCACCCTTTCTTAGGAAGCTAATAAAGGAAGTGTTTAAACAAAAGAGAGTAATTCAAGGAAAAGAAAGACTTGAAATCCAGGAAAAATCCAGTCTTGAAGTCAAGAAAACAGTGAAGAAATGCTACATGACTATCACCACACAGGAGATCTAGAAGGCAAATTATCCAGACTGAAGCAAAGGGGATACATAGCTTTAAGAAGCAGGTGCCCGGGGGGAAAAAGTGCCTCAGATTACATGATAATGGAGTGTCTGGAATAATTTGAGACCATGATGTGGTCAAATAGTAAAAGGAAAAAGGAAAAGCAATCCTTAACTTGAGGGAAAAAAATTTTTAACTTTCAGGAAAGAAAAAAATCAGCAATGAATAATACAGTCATGATGTAAACTCTGAATTTAACTTAATAAAAACTGAGATTCAACGTTAGAAGGTTGATGGTGAACAGGTGGGAGATATAAGAGGAATGTAATAAACAGACAACCGTGAAAACTGATAAACCAAGAAAAAGCCATGAAAAAGAATGTTATTTAAAAACAATGAAAGTGACAGCTGCCTCTGAGAAACAGTACTTGAGAATAGAGATGAGCATGAGATAGAGTTGATGGTTTTCATGATAAGATTTTCAGTGCTACTTAAATTTTATTTTCTAACTATCACTTCAATAGAAAAAAAGAACACCAATAAAACCTCCCAGGTATGACAATAATATTAATTTGGCTTTTTAGGTACATACTTTACCCTTAGGGAGGTCAGAAGTGTATATACTTCACATGCTCCGATCCAGGCCTTTGTTCCCTGTAACCTGTTATTAAGTTGAGAGGCACCCTGAGGATCAAAACCTTCCTTCCATGCATCTTCAATCATAGACTGAATTTTTGGAATACAAGGAACTGATATACCTAAAATCATACAAGCAAACATGTTATATGACAGTTACTAAGGTGCTCAATGTCATTGAGTCGTAAACCATATACTCTAGAGAAACCTACAACACAGTTTTTAAAGATATTCCTGACATCTTCTTTTGTATCAGTTTCTCTTTCTCCAACCAGAATACAGTTTACTAATGTAAATATCCACCAAAATACTTCTTCATTAAAGTTATTAATTGTGCCTAATATGTATTAATTCGTTCCATATCATATTAGATGACTTTATTAGATGACAAGTTCAAAGTATTGTATTTCACATACCTTTCAAGCAATCATCATAAGCATCATTTTGTAATAATGATGAAAGCAGCATTTGGAAATTTCTGTAACCACAACCCCAACCTCTGTCACCAAAAGATGATTGAAAGTGATCCACCACTGTAGAAAGCCACACACGCCTCACATCTGGGGCAGCATTCTGATAATACCTATGAAGTGCTTCAATAATTCCTGAAGTAGAAAAGAGATTTAGAAGTATTAGAAGATTATCATCTTTCTATGGCTAATATATTTCTAATATCAATCTGTTCCTCAAGCACCACATCTAAACCCTGTCAATTCCATCTTTATCTTTTCACTGATATAATCTTAGTTCATGCTCTGTTTTGCCGCTAAATCAATCACTTCTAAATTTCAAGGCAGCTTATCAGAAGGACATATATATTATAGGGCAATATATTATAGGGCAATAATCTTTTACAGATATATTTTAAATTATATATACATTAGTATATTCCATAGTAACTCTTAAATATATGCACAAATAGAAATTAAAGAATGGCATGAATTAAAACCAAATAGAAGTTCTAATATTTTTTTCCTGTATACTCTAATGAATCATATTACACATCTGCTGGGATCTCCTATTCCACATAGAAACCTCTTCAAATGGAGACCCTTAAAGAAGTATAAAGTCAGCCTTCAGAAACAGACACATGAGTATATGAAAATATATGACTTATGGTATTACAAGTAAGTGGGGGAAAATACAGTTTCAACTAAATGGTACTGAGATAAATCAGCGATAAGAACTTTAACTATTGTTATAAATAAGGGGAAAATATCTTATCTAGATCTGCTCTCTCTCCCTCCCTCACATATACAAATGTACAAATAAATTCCAAGTGGATTAAGTCAAAATATGAAAAGCAAAGCATAAATATTTAAAGAAAATAGAAAGAAATATGTTTATGATCTCAAAGAAATGTTTATGGGGGAATTTATTAAACAAAGACACTTAGGATACAAGTAAAGGGAGAGATTGAGAAATTTGATTATATTCAAATTTAAAACTGTCTAATTAAAGACACCATGTACAAAATTCAAAGGTAAGACTGTAGACTTGAAGAAGGTATCTGTACCTCATATAATCAACAAAGAATTAGAATCTCGAATACTTAAAGGACTCCCACACATTAACAAGAAAAACAATCCAATAGAGAAGGACAAAGGAAAGGAATAAATTATTTACTGAAGGAACTACCTTAGGAGTAACCAGGGAAATGCAAATTAAGACATGTATCATCTCAGGTCCTATTAAATGGCAAAAATTAAGAAGTGCCACCACATAAAATGTGAATGAAAATATACTGATGCAAATGTAGATCACAATCATTTTGGAAAACAATTCCAAAATAACCTTAACAAAATTAAAGATGCACATGCCCTTAAATTTAGTACTGTATTTCCAGTTCTGGATACAATATGAGAGAAACTCTTGAATGAGACCTGTTCAAAATTAGTAAGAGTGAAACACTGGAACCAACTTAAATGTCTATCAACATGAAGAGAGATAAATAAGCTATAATTCATACAAGGAAATACCATACAGTAGTCAAAATGAATGCAATACAGCTGTAAGAATTAATATATTTGGGCAAATCAAATTAGAGCATATATATTATATACCAGTTTGTATGTAGTTTGTATATAGTTTAAACATATAAACTATTACATATTATTTATGGAAACCTAGAATATGATAGAGTATTAAAACACATAGGAGACTGATAAATGTCAAATTCAATATAATGGTTCCCTTTGTGGACGAGGTGGAATTAGAACTGGAGAGTGGTACACAAGGGGTTTAAGGTTGTGTACCACTTGTGAAGGTTTTACAGCTTTAAAACATAAAGATGCAAAACAGCTGGGTAGTAGGAACAAAGCTGTTTCCATATAATTTTTTTTTAAAACAATACTAATAGATTAACTTAAAAAAAAATTAAAAACATTAGGAAAAAAGGCATTCTTCTGAGCAAGGCAAATCAGACTGAAATACTAGCTGGGCCAATAACGAGCTATACAACCTTACCTGGGGAAAGTAATTTAATCTCTGTAAGTCACAATTATCTCACCCAGAAAAATACAATGGTAAACAAGAGAATGTTGGTTTTGAGAGTTAAATGATACCTTATTGAAGTATATATAAAAGTTTGTGTCTAAAATTATATTGAACAATATGGCAGTCACTATCTACATGTGGCTATTGAGCACTTGAAATGTGACTTGTTCACAATGAGATGTTCTATAAAGTATGAAATATGCACTGAATTTTGAAGAATGTACAAAGACTGCAAAATATCTCTTTAGTAGTTTTTAATATTGATTATATATTGAAATAATAATATTATGGACACACTGGGTTTAAATATTATAATTTCACCTGGTCCTTTTTACTTTTTCTAGTGTGACTATGGGAACTTTAAAATTATTTGGTGGCTCACTTATATTTCTATTATACAGCACTGGTCTAGAACATAGTAAGCATGCAATAAAAACCTCTCAAAGGTTCATTTTCAAATGTCAAGCAAGTTAACATTATAAAAGTGAAGTTTTTTTTAAGTGAATTATTTACTATAAAAATAGAAATTTTGAAGTTTCAAAACAACACATTCAGAAAAATTATTTGAATATAGTCTCCTCTAAAACTACATAGTGTGAATTATGAAAATTAAGCAAAATTCAAGTAATTCTGATTATTACTTCAGTGATGTATGGAATAGTAAAACCATGATTTTGATGTTTTCACACTCACCAGAAGTTTTTGTTTTTCCATCATCAATACCAATAGCTAGTGATTCCATCATATCAGCTCTTCTTTTATGAAATTCAGATGGATGCATTCTTCCTCTGTTTACTTCTCTTTCCATATTTCGTAGTTGCTGTTGTTTGTACCCTCCAGAATTATCTAAACCATACTGTCGCTAATGAACATAAAAATAAACAACTTAGTTTTTATGTCCCTTTACCTTGAGAAACTTCCCACAATTTAATTTTTCTGGAAATGCATTTTGAAACACTGGTTTATAGATTTTTGTACATGTGAACTTTAAGATTTTTATAAAAAATAAATCAAGCACACAAAAATCCCTGAGTTAGTAATAATCCTTCTCTCTAAATAACCACTGTGGCTAGAGACTTATTTGTCTTGCAGAAGGCAAAGTAGAGAATCCTGTCTTCCTACTAAAAATACTGCGAAAGGCAGATGAGTTCTGAACATACTGCTGATTTTTTTCAAGGAAATCTGTCAGTACTTGTTATTTAGTTCCCAGGCAGAGTAAAAAGTCCTTTTTAATCCATAATTCATCCAGGCATTCATCCTAATAGTAAATGAACTATGTTTTTGCACACTGTTTAAACAGAGAATGTCAAATAACATGTATAAAACAGTTCTACAGAAAAGTTTTGAGATCTAAGCAACCAACTTGCAAAGTTACATAATGATTTCCCTTTGACATCGGACACTTTTTATACTGAAAACATTAAAAATTACATAGGGCAAGAAGACTTAAGAAGACCCAACTTTATTTTCTCCTCTGAATTCTGGTGGGAAAACACTTTATAAGTAAATGAATCACCAGTGAAAAAGACAGCCTAAATTAGATGTTCTGAAGTGAAAATGAGATATTCTCACATATTATGATGTGTGAAATGTCTGAGAAAAAAGTCGGAGGTCAAATAAGTTTGGGAAAATTATGATATGCACAATGCACATTAGTATAGAAAAGGATTTGAGAAGTCTTAAAGTACACAATCTGTTTAACTCAACACTTTCAAACCTATTCAATCATAATCTCTTTTTATTTATACATTACCCTATTAGCATAAAGAAAAAGAACATGTAAAAACTATGAGTATTATTAGCACAGCTGACACCACAGACCAGAGTAAATTAAAATTGAAAAAAGTAGAAAAATCAATTAAAAATTTAAATGCATTCAAAATATAATAGATGCTGCCAGTTTAGTTCCACAGAGACCACCGCCTACCTAAGATAAATGAAGTTTCAAATTTCATCAAAAAGCACTCTCCATTAAAAATGGTTCTTTCTAAATGTCTGAATTGTGATCACTAAAAGAAATGAATACTCAGACTATATTAATTCTAAGTTCCTCTTTAAGTATCTAAACAAATACTTAAATTCTGAGTGTCAGTTTCCTAATTTGCCGCATTAACTCAGGTTTGAATTCAGGCTTTACCATTTAATATTGCCTGATCCTGAGCAAGTGAAGCTACTTAAGCACCCTTTGTCTCCATTTTGTCATCTGTCAAAAAAAAAAAAAAAAAAAAAAAAAAAAAAAGTCTAAAATAACGTCTTCCTGGAGCTGTGAAGATTTTGAGATACTATATGTAAAACGCTTACCCTAGTACATGACCAGAATGAGTACTTACAGATGATGGCTGATATGAACTATAAAATCTCTATTTAAAAATATTTTGTAAATAACAAGAACAAAAATAAAAGCCTTAAGTGTTGACAGTATGTTTCAAAAATAAGAACTCTATCAAGCCACAATATTATAATTCTTATGAATCTATGTACCTGCAGCTTCTGAAATTCTTCCATTTCTTGTCTTGACTCTTCAGATTTCCTTCTTCTGTCTTCTTCTTGTTGAAGATGATGAGCTAATTCTAGATCTCTAGAACACTGAACTCTATCCATGCCTATTAGATATTTTTACTATTTAGAATAATGTAATTATTACAATCAAAGCTTGCTTATTTTATGTTTATAAGTATTTCTTAAATGAAGGAAATATTATTTTGCCATTTACGTCATGGAAACAATGAGCACGAATCTAGCAGAACTTAAACTGCTTCTGTAAGGGTATAATCTCCTTTAAATCACTAATATTCATTGAGTACTTAGGCTGTGACATGTACTTTTCATTATCTCATTTGGATCCTTATAACAACCTTAGAAGCTAGGTACTATTGACTACTGAAAAAACTAGAACTTAAAAGAAGTAACACCCTTTGTTGCTGTTCGTTCTTCATTAACACAACAAATCAGGCAGATTGGCTTTTTAAAAGAAATACTGGGAAGGGGAAGGAAGATGATAAAGAGCATAAAAATGTTTGCAAAGTACAGGTATTAGATCATAATTTAATTATAGTCTGGCCCCAAAGAAATAGTACAACTTTGTTACATCTTACCCTGTTTCCTCTCTACCCAGCGTCCCACAGATCCATTAGCCAGTGGCTTTTGTCTAGTATCTTGTCTCCCTGACCTCTCAACTTGATGGTTTAATTATGTACTTGAATATTCTTTCTTTCCTTTCAAATCTCTCAGCCCCTGTTACATCTTTCTATTTGGTTCCCACTTCCATTGTTGGAAATATGATGCAATTCACAGCTGGTTTTTAGTGTACTTCTGAGGCTATCTACAATGCTATACTCAAACTATATCTTTCTCTTATTACCTATCACAGGCTTACAGAATAATTTATGCATCTATACAAAGGCTATCATAAAAAAAGTAAGAATTATCAGACATTCAGCTTCAGAGGGTTATTCTTCCACAGTAGTTAGTAGAGAGCCAACGGAGTAGAAGACTGTTCCAGTTTTGCTACAGTATTTCTTATTTTGGGATTTGGCTGAGTGAACAGATACTGCTGCTGTCCATGGAGATCACCAACTGCTACCAGGATATTGCCACTGGACACTAAAGACCCATGCATTAACAGGTGATACCTATGGACCTTAAGAAACTGAAATCCAGTAGAACACAATTGGTTTTGCTTAAGGTCTATTTTATATTTGTTTCAATGTGATTGTGAAACTCATATGGGATCTTTCTACTTCTAAGGCACTATAATGATTACTTATACAATGCCACATTAAGAAAATAGGGGACAGAAGAAAAGTTTTACAGATTCACATAAAACCAGTAAGCAGTAATATAAGAAGTTAGGCAAGCAGCCGGAAATGTACTTGAAAAACTTTTTAGTCACATAGTTCTCATTCTTTTTTATATGTGCCATATGGCAGCTTCCTAGTTTATCAACAATTTTTGATGACCAGATGCTAAATTCAGTTACTTTCAGTATCTGAAAAAACAGCCTCAACTTATAAATCAAAGAGATTTTTAAAATTGTACAATATTTCATTGTCTTCTAAATATTGGTGGTCTGGGGCAAAACCCTGGATGCATACCTCTAGTTCAGTGGTTGGTCTTTATAGTTCATTCTTAACAATTTTTCTATGAAATAACTTCTTAAAAAAGGTGAAGCTAGATTAAAATTCTTTAAAGGTACAGGTTTATTTTTAACCAGTATGTTTTTCCCCCTATTTATATATCACTAATTTAAAAACTAGATGTGTCCTAGGAAGTAGAAATTAAATCGTGACGTTCTTATTTTTAAACATGTAAACATACCTTGTCCAAAGCTGCTTTCTTCCAAATGCAAGTCAACATGTTCCTGGAGAATATGGTAATTTGTACAGATGAGTCCACACATAGGGCAGTTATACAGAGGTTGATCACAGTCTGTATTAAAGATATAATTCAATTGATTTTATTTTTAAAACTTAAAATTTTCATTCCAAGTCAAAGACTGTCTTATTTCATTGTAGTTGGACTTAAATCTATTTTTCTATTTCTAAGGTTAAAATAGAAGACAGAACACGAGCACAAACTTTTCTTATGATACAATAAAAGAAAATAATACATTTAGCTCTGTAGTTAAAATAAGGAATATAGATGGAAGATTAAAATAGTAAGTAGAGGCCAGTTCAGCAAAGGACTTTAGAGGCTAAATTCTTAGCACTTTCCAAACAAAGTGGTGAGATGCAGAATTTAATCATTTGACATAAAGCTAAGAATTGGGGACCAAACTACCTAGTTGGGTGCAGGAAATCAAAAAGCTGGATTCATCAACTAGCACTGTAGGTAGATAGGTGAGCTTGTCCAAGACAGCAGCGGTACCTCTGCAAGTCCAAGACCTGAGCGATATTGGGCACCAGAGAGGAACCCAGATAATGCAGAGTGAAAGCACTGATCAATCCATACATGTAAGGCTTGTTTTGGAAGTGGAATGATTATATTCAGAAAGTAGCTGAGACTGCTGTACAGCTGTTTGTTTCTGCAGACAAAGCGAATGTGACTGGTCTTGTTTTAGCTGGATCAGCTGACTTTAAAACTGAACTAAGTCAATCTGATATGCTTGATTGGAAGTTGCAATCGAAAACCTTAAAAGTAGTTGATACATCTTATGGTGGTGAAGATGGAAAACAAGGTATTGAGTTATCTACTGATGCCCTTTCTAAGGTGATAGTCATTCGAAGGAAGAAATGAATTCAATATACTTTGAAAGACAAAATCAGTCAGGACACAGGCAAGCACTGTTTTGGAGTTGAATAGGCCTAAATATACTGAATAAATTGAATCAATAATTAGTAACATTCTTGGGAACCAGGACCAGATGCGTTAACTGCTGAATTCTACCAAACATTTAAGGAAGAAATTATACCAATTTTCCTCAATCTCTTCCAGAAAATAGAAGGGGACTACTTCTTAACTTATTTATCAAGTACTATTTATCCCAAGTGTGCAAGGCTGAATCAGCGTTCAAAAATCAATTAATATAATTTACCACATTAACAAGCTAAAGAAGGAAAATCACACGATCGCATCCATAGATGCGAAAAAAGCATTTGACGAAATCTGACATCTATTCATGATAAGAACTATTAGCAAACTTGATAAAGAATATCTACAAAGAGCCTACAGCCAACCTCATAGTTAATGGTGAGAAAGGAGAAAAAGTACAAAATTCTGATAAAGGACATCAAAGAATAAATAAAGAGGTATTTCTTCCTGTTTACAAAAAGAAGTATTATCAAGATGTTAGTATATAGATTCAATGCAATGCCAATTAAAACCCTGACAAGGTATTTTGTGGATAGTGTTAAACTGATTCTAAAGTTTATATGAAGAGGCAAAAGATCACAATAGGGAAGAAGAACAAAGTCAAAGGAGTGACACTTCCTGACTTCAATTTACTAGAAGACTACAGTATCAAGACAGAGTGGTACTGGAAAAAGAAGAGACAAACAGATCAATGGAACAGAGTTCAGAAATAAGCCAATATCAATATTGTCAACTGACCTCTGGCAAAGAAGCAGAAGTATTACAATGAACAAAGACAGTCTTTTCAACAAATGGTACTGAAACATCTGGACATCAATATGCCAAGAAAATGAACCTAGACAGACCTTACACTCAAAAATGGATCATAGACCTAAATGTAAAAAGCAAAACTACAAAATTCCTATAGCACAGAAGAAAACTTGCAATGACTTGGGGCACGATTATGATTTTAAGACACGACACCAAAGGCGTGCTCAATGTATGAAAAAATTGATATGATGGAATTTCATTAAAGTAAAATATATTCTACAAAAGACAATGTCAAGAGTATGAGAAGACGGGCACAGTATGGGAGAAAATATTTGCAGAAGACACATGTAATAAATATCTGTTATCCAAAATATACAAAAAAACCCCTAAAAATCAACAAGAAAACCAAAAAACAGATTAAAATATGGGCCGAAGACCTTCACAGACACCTCTTCAATGAAGATACACAGATTGGCAAGTAAGCATATAAAAAGATATCCATCATGTGTCATTAGGGAATTGCAAATCAAAACAAGATACCACCATACACATATTTGAATGGCCAACATCTGGAATACTAACAACATAAATACTGGCGAGGATGTGGAGCAACAGAAACTCTCATTCATTGCTGTTGGGAATGCAAAATGGTATAGCCACTTCGGAAGAGTTTGGCAGTTTCTTATAAAACTGTACACACTATTATCATACAAAGCAGTAATCACAATCTTTGGTATTTATTCAAGTGAACTGAAAACTTCTGTCTACACAAAACCTGCACATAGATGTTTTATAGCAGCTTAATTCATAATTGCCCAAACTTGGAAGCAATTAACATGTCCTTCAGTAGGTAGATAAACTGTGGTATATCCACACAATGGAATATTATCTAATGATAAAAAGAAATAAGCTATCAAGTCATTAGAAGACAGAGAGAAAACTAAAATGCATATTACTAAGTGAAAAAAACCAATCTGAAAGAGTTATTTACTATATGATTTCAATTATATGATATTATGGGAAAGACAAAACTATGAAGACTGTTGAGGGGAGTGAGGGCTGAAGAGGTGGAATGCAACTATTCTGTAGGATACTACAGTGGTGAGTACATGTCATACATTTGTCCAAACCTGTATAATACACAACGCCAGGAGTGAACCCTAATTTAAACTAGAGGCTTGGAGTGATATCAATGTGTCAATGTACTCACTGATTATTAACAAATGTTATCACTTGGTACAGGATGTTGATATGGAGGAGGTTGTGAGTCTATGAGGAAAAGGTGTATATGGTTTCTTTGTCTACTTTCTGCTTAATTTGGCCATGAATCTGAAATTATTATAAAAAGTAATAATTATTAATCTGAAAAATGAAAATAGACTCTCTTACACCTTTTATAAAAATTAACTTAAACGAAAAATGTAAAATTCAAAACTTTAAAACTTCTAGAAGTAGAAAAGAATTTGGCAATGAGTTTTTAGATACAACACCAAAAGTACAATCCATGAAAGAAATAATTACATAAGTTGTGCTTTATGAATAGTAAATATTTTCTCTGTAAAAGACAGTTAAGAGAATGAGAAGACAAGTCCCAGACTGAAAAAAAAAAATATTTGTAAAACACATATCTGATCAAGAACTTGTATCCAAATTACACAAATTAGTCATAAATCCCAACAGTAAGAAAAGGACACATTCTAAATGTATACAAACAACTGAGCCTCAAAAATACATGGAACAAAACCTGATAGGGCTGAAAGGAAAAAGACAAACATGCAATTATAACTGGCAACTTCAACCCCTTTTCAAAAACCAGTAGATTAGGAAAGATATAGAAGATCTGAACTCAATTAAAAAAAATAAATGATCTAACTGATAAATACAGAAGACTTGACCCAACAACAGCAGAATATATTTTCCCCCCCAAGTGTCCATGGAACATGTACTAAGATCATACACCATATCTTGGGCCATAAAACAAATTTAAAAGAAATGAAATAATAGAGTGTGTTCTCTGATCGTAATAGAATCAAACCAGAACTCAATAACAGAAAATCAGAGTCTGAAACAGTCCCGATGACATAAAAGATACCCTATGGAAACTGGAATGAGTGCATTTTTCCTCAGAAAGGTTATAAAACAATTCTCAGTGTAGCTGAAACATTTATTATCTGCAAAAAAATTCTCTTAAACTGAGACTGTTACTTATTATATAAAATTACACTTTACCTTCTAATGGAGTGTCTAGAAGATTGGCGTGCTTTGTTTTCACATGAGTTTCCATATCTTGACTACAGTCTTCTATTTTTCCACAGAACGGACAATCAGGAGGACTATACATTGTTTCATAAACTGATCCTTTTATTTTGGATAAGTCACACTGTTTTTCCTTACTTTTTGGGAATTTCCTAGATTCTGTTAAGTTCTCTGAATAAAAGGCTTTATGTTTTAAAGTGCAATCCTTAGGTAGACTTTGAGCTGAAATTTTTGGATGATTAGATGCACAAGCTGAATGAATACTTGAATTAACTTCCATTCTACACTGTGGAGTGTTGTCCTTCCCATTTTCTGAAGTTCCATACTGTATTGTACTGATCCTCTCAAAGTTTCTTTCTAGTTCATTTTGCTCAAAATGAGCAGTTTCAATATGAAAACACATTTCATCATAATTCACACCTGACAACTTGCAAAATGGACATACAACTTCACTTTCCATGTGAACAATCAGGAGGTGAGCCTTCATGTCTGGTTCTGAGGTTACTGTTTCACCACAAATATCACAAGAAAGCATGGTAAACAGGTAGCTAAAAAAAAAAACAAAATTATTTTAAATTAGCAAGTAAGAGTTGAAAAAAAAGAAAATGCATTTGATAAAATTATCCGGAAAAATTGAATTTATTTAAAACTGGATTTAGAGGGAACAATTTTCAATGTACTTACTGTTTCTCAAATATACAACAAACATAAATCTCAACCAAAATTTGACAACTGTATTTCAAGTTTATGGTTTCAATAAAACGAGGCAATAATAATGCAAATTAAAATAAATAAGTTTTCAAATATTTCAAAAAATGTATCTAAGATAGAAAAAATATAATGTTTAAAAAATTGCCCAGGTAAGAAAAATCAGGTAAGAGGAAACAAAGTGAATAACCTTTATCAACTGATGTATCTAAATACAGAAACTTAGAGTTGTTAATCAAAGAGATAGTAAATAAACACATCTTAACAACAGCAGTTAACAGTTAAACCATTCTGTCTTAGATATGCCACCACAGACAGAAAGTGGTTGGCCAAAAGGCTAACCCAGTCAAGCTCCAGAAGATGCACTCTCAACCCAAAGAACAGACGCAGAGTGAGCATAGCAAAAAAGAACACTGATTCGAGTTAAGAGAACTGGACTATAATCTCACTCAGGTTTTATAATTTTAAGTAAACACTTCACCTCTTTGAGGTTCAGTCCGTAAAATGAGTTGTAGTAAATGCGCAGTTGCTTTTAAGTTTTATGGACTGATAAAAAGTACTGGCTCCCGAGAAAAGGTGATTTGGCGATGAAATCTTTTTTCAAAGCAATCGCGGCCACAACCTTCCTACTATAGACCACAGTTAAATTAAGAACTTTTTTTTTTTTTTTTTATGATCCACTGAAAAGCTTATATTAAGGGTTCAGTCCTGTTGCTTAGTTCGGGAGGCTTCGCACTCGGCCCGGAGAAAAGAAAGATAAGGAAACCATTCCCATCATTTAAATAAATTTAGTTATATAAGAACTCCTTACACTGTCCTTATTTTTCTCATTTCCTTTCAGAAAAGCGAAAATAGTCTGGCTTTAGAGGGGAAATCCCCCAAATCCCAGAGGAAAAAAGCCACAACTTGAGAGATTATTTCTTTCCCGTGGCTGGGACACGGCTAGACACAGGATAGGCTTAACTCTCATCCTAGGTGAGGGCTGTTAAGGAGGAGGGTGACAGGTGCTGGGATGGGTGCGTGGTGAGACAGGCGGTAAGGACCAACGTCCCGAGCCAGTAACACGAAACCAGCTCTGACATTAACTAAGTCAAAGCTTTGAGCCTGGGAAATGAAAACTGGGCAGTTCCTACCCGCCCAGAGATCCGGCCGCAGACACACTACCTTATGCTTGGTTTCCTTTTTGGGTCGCGCAGCTGACACTGTCTGGCTCGCAGGCAGAGGAGTGCGTGCGAGGCATCGATTATCTTTTCGGGCCTGAAAGACAAAGGCAGGATCTCTCTTCACCCAGAGGTTCACAAATAACCAAGAAAAGAACCAGGGACTTCACAAGTTCTCAGCCCCGAGCATTACATTCAAAAGAGCGTTTCCTCTGTTCCCCGGAAGGGAAGGGCTCCCAGCATGCACCACTCCACGCTGGTCTGGGTTGTAGTGCCTTCTGGAAGTCGTAGTCGTTTTTCCACCTTCCTATTAGGGTTCTGACTCCTAATTTACTAGGAGACACACCAGGCTCTGAGGTCTTTATGAATAAATTCCTAGGGCGGGTCCTAGGACATTACATAAGTCCACAGTACCCACTGTCTAGTGCCTGGACAGCACTCTAGTCTATTGTCAGTAAAAGATTTATGATGCTATTAGGTGTCACATTCCAAATTATGCTCCGCAGATGGAGGATGACTTAATACAGGTTCTTGCCTCAAGATTACAAAATCACCATAATTTTTTTTTTTTTTTTTTACAGCTCAGTCCTTATTTCACTCAACAAATATTTAATGGTGTCTATTAGAAAGGCATTCTGCACAGAACTGGAGTTGAGCTGCAGCAGTAATCAAAATACACAAAATCCAGGCCATTTAAAGCTTACATTCCGATGAGACAGAAAATACACAAATAAACAAAATGGTCATGATATATATTATGAAGGAAAGAAAACTGGGTTATTTATAGAAAAGATAAATGTGGTTAGCCAAGGTCTCTCTGAGATGATGAACAAATCTTGCACCAACAAGAGGAAGAACATTCCAGGCTCTACGACTGGAACAAAAAGAACATTTTGTGATCTGAGCATAATGTTCTAGAAGGGGTTACAACATGAGATCAGAGTTGTAGGCAGGGGCCAAATCATGTAGGGCCTTGTAGAAAACTTTTGGAGTATTTAAATAGGTGAGTGGCATGATCTGACGCTGTACAATATATATTTTAAAAATAATTCTGGGGATTGAGTGGTTAAACAAGACAAACTGAATATGTACATTTATATTCCTTGCTTCTCAAAATCTACTAAAGTAAGAATAAAAAATAATAAAAATAAATGCTAGTGATATTTTAACAAAAGTTGAAAGCTAGAAAAAGGATGGATAAGTAGTAACGAACTCAGCGAAGAAGGGACGTCAACAAAAAAACAAGTCACTTCATAGGCCAAAACTCTGGAGATGTTCAGAAATTAAAGACCAGATGCTTTTGAAAAGATGCTAAATTTAGGCCTGAAAACAGGAACATGTTGTTAAAATTCTGCATAAGAAGCTAGAAATCTACCTCCAGATTTCCTCCATCATCAGGTTGCCAAGTGACTCATCTTTCCTCTCAGACAGAACAGTACAGGTTTAGTTTATGAAGAAAATGAACTGGAGAGCCTATGAAATAAGAAACACACAGCTAAGGGTGAGGGCCAAGGTGTTGCACTGAAAATGGAGAATAATGAAAACTAAATACTGAATTACAAGGCCCTTAGCCATTTCCCCCCATCACATTCTGATGTCTGATTCATGCCTCCAAGTCAGGAGACTGGAGAATTCTTCTCCAGGGAAAACCATTGATCCCAGAGAAAAGACCTGCAGATAATGACTTCAGTGAAATACTCCTGAGAAACAGCCAGCATGCTATTTTATTACTCTGCAGGGAGGCCAATCAGTGAATAAACAATACACAGGCTTACAATAGGTTTCTTTAGTGTCTCACACTTAAATTTGAATGGATACTCTAGTCATCAGACTTGGAGTACAGCCTGTGGCAGGAAAGATGAAACCAAAATGATCAAAAAGGGGGGAAAAAATAATCCAATAATTTTCTCAGAAAACAAGAGAAACAAGAGGTGGAAAACAGGAGCATTTTCAGGGTAGAAGCCATGTTATCTGTTGTAATATTCTGTGCCTAGCATTGCATCTGGAAGCCTTTTTTCAATACCGTTCGTTGAACTCCAGGGTGGCTTTCAAAACTATACGTGTGTTCTAATAATTTAGAGTACTTTATCTGGAGTCATTTATTTCATTTATCAGCGACTACTTTTTTGTCAAAAATCCACGGATGTTGTAGAATCCAAAATTTTAAAATGGCAAATTGAAAAGCTTGAAACAAAGGAGAGCATACAGGAAGAGGTTAATGACTCTGAAGAAGGAAAGTGCCTCTGTAAAAGCTCCTACGGCTCCGTGAGGCTGGGATTTTTATCCGTTGTGTACACTGTTGTAGCTCCAATATCTAAAACAGTGCCTGACACGGATGGATGGACGGATGAATGCCAGCTCAAATGAGTGAATGAACTACTGCACGGAGGGCTAGGGCAGTAGCATACGCTCCTGCCGCAGCCACCGCGCCCGGTTTAAAATCCAGGAGTCGGTGCAGACGGCGCTCCTCCTTCGGTGGGTGCGGCTGGGCGCGGCGTCTCTCCGCCTTGCTGCGGGTCTATGCAGCCGCCTCCGCCACCGCGGCCGCTGCGGTCGCCGCATGCAAGGGCTTCTGGGAGCCGAACCTCGGGGTCTCGGGGAAGGGGCGCAGGTGGCCGCCATCTTAAGTTGCAACCCTAGTCGCTACGCTCAACGCTAGGGGCGGAGTGGCGACCCCACTGTTATCCGCAGCAGACGTCGCAGCGGGGGGCTGGAGGTCAGGGTACCGGATAGTGCCACTTTAATGGGTAAGTGGGAGTGACGCAGGCTAGGTTGGGTGAGCCTCGGGTTTGGTCATTTTGAGAGCTACTGGTTCCTGGGCCACTATTTTTATTTACCCCCTTTCTGGCGAAGGGTTCAGGACCAGGCTGTGTCTGGGGTTTTCTCAAGGTTCCCCTAGGGGAGATAGCGGTGGCGGGGGCGTGGCAGCCGGACCTTTCTAGTGCCAACGCGAAGGCGCGGGGAGTCCAGATCCTCTTAGCAACGCTGGCCTTCGGAAGGAGCTTCAGGCGGCGCGTCTCATCCACTCGCCCCTCTCCTTCACGGTTTTCTCTTCTTGGTGTGTGGTCTTATCAACGTTGACAACTCACTTCTGGAACTCAGCGTCTGTCTGTGTCTGGCAGCTTGTTAAAAGTACCATAGTGTCCAGAATAAGGCAGAATAGGTCCCAGGGGCCTACAGGTTGCACCTTCTACATTGGCCAGCTGCCCTCCTACACTTGGATGCAGGTGCCTAGAAAGATTTAGTCTTAACACTGACAGGTGTGGATTAGGTGCCTCTCTGGAATATTGTCTTTCAACTCCCATCCAGGACGAAAATTTAGTAGTTTCCTCGAAAAAGCTTAAGATATGAAAGGATCCGAAAGCTGTGAAATGGAATGGGGTGATACTTCAGAAAGATAAGACATTGGCATTTACTCTTGGGCTTTCGTAACGCATTATAAAAACACTTCTGACAATGCATCTTCATTACAACACTCAATGATTCATATTCTGTAGGAAAGCGACTTAGTTTTTGGGTAAACAAGACAGTTCTTTTCTTTAGATCTTGAGTACTGCTTTGTTGGTTGTACAGGCTGCAGTCGGCACACTTTCCCCTTCATACAGATCGTGTAATTTTACTAATAGACACCCAAACCCATAGAGATGGAGACTATGGGCTCAATAAATTCCATTAATAGATGTAAAAAAATTTTTTTAGATTACAGTTATTTGCTCATCAACACAGTTTTTCAAAGAGCTAAATAAAAAGTTTATGACTGAAAATTCCTCTATTCTCCAACTTCGAGGTGTCTGAATAGCATTTCTTACATTTAAAATAACTTGTATGAGACAGCAGCCTTTATTAAACTGATAATAACAAATGCTACACTTGATCGTAGCCAAAATTCTGTAAAGTAATGACAGCAGCCTTTAACGTACAGTATTCAAAGTTATTTTCCAGAGAACGAAACTATCCCATTGGGTGAGGCACCTTTAGAGATCATTTACTGTAGGCTTTATGTCCTCTTTAAAGCAACTGCAGCAAGAATGCAGGTGTTAAATAAGAGGCAAGAAGTTAGTACTATAGAAGAAAAAGGAACAAATGATAAAAGGGTTGTTGGGGCTAGATTTGATTTGGTTAACATTTATATTGAAAGATTTTAATGTGGACTCCCTGATTAATTGTCTTAAAAGTAGTGTCTAGTGTGTGTGTTGGGGGAAGGCACAAGGTGACTTAGATGTGGGGAGAAGAGTATTAGAACTCCCATTAGTTTACTTTTTAAAACTATTTGAAATTTTTTTATTTGTGAATTTTATAATAGGATAGTTCATTAGGCTAGTAATAAGTGTATATTAATAAATAAACATTGAGGATGAATGCACAAATATATTTTGCATATATAAGAATATGTGATCAAAAAAATTTAGAAGCCAAGGGTCTAGATAATGCCTAATGTATAGGTGATAAATATTTTTAAGAGGATTATTGCTGCGAACATTTAATTTTCTAAAATATTTAATACTTATTGCGTGTAATTCAGAAACTGATGTTGAGGCTCACTTTGCTCTGCGATGAACTCTGATCTCTATTTTCCCCTCCAAAAGACTAAGTTCTTATTAATGAGACAATTTTTATGAATGAAATAATTAGAGAACAATGTTATACATTGTTGTTAATAAAGTTTGAGCTTTTTTTAATGACAGGTATTTCTAGGTGCATGCAGTATTGCTGAAATCAATTCATGAAATATTTTAAAGAGGGATTTGGGTCAATTATAAATGTCATTTAGTAAGCTAGAATATACATATGTTAAGTTCAAAGGCACAAAGTACCATTTAAATCATTCTGAAGTCCTCAGCTCATTCTCTTCTACCTTTAGCTCCACCACTAATGAAATTTCTCTCCTATCTTTACCATTGACCTAATTATCAAATCTTATGTCTCGTGTAATAATTGGCCTATTGTAGGCACTAATATTTGCTAGGTGAATCAGTAAACGCATAAATTAAGTGGCTTGTTTTTATTCCTACCGTAAGTGAAATACTCTTTTACCTTTTGAATTCCTTTCTCTTTCTCATGAGTCTTATTTTCTTCTGTTTCTCTGATCTATTTCTTTTTGGTTTCCTTTGCTCTTTCCCACTAAAATATGAAAATCCTCAAGATTTCACATTTGTTCATCTGTTATAGCTCTACATGATCTTGGATGATCAGTCAGGACTCTTATCCTGAGTTTTGACCCATATTTTTAACCATCTATAAATCAGATCCTCCTGTATGTGCCCTAAGTACTATAAATTTAACATGTTCAAAATGAACATCACTATACACCTTATAGAATGGCCACAATTAACAAAAACAACAACAACAACAAAACTTCTGGCAATACCAAGTGTAGACAGGATGCAGAGCAACAAGAACTCTTATACATTGATGATACAAAATGGAACAGTTACTTTGCAGTTTGGCAGCTTTTTATGAAATGTGAAGCATACACTTGCCACATTATCTATCAGTCCTACTCCTAGATATTTATTCAAGAAAAATGAAAACTTACATTTACACAAAAACCTGTACATGAATATTTATGATAGATTTATTCATAATTGCCCTAAACTAGAAATAACCTAAAATGTTCCTCAACTAATGAATGGATAAATTGTGATATATTCATATAGTAGGATACTACTCTATGGTAAGAGGTAATAAACTAGTGGTACATGCCAATAATATGGCCAATTCACAAATACACTATGCAAAGAAACCAGTTCAAGACTACATACTGTTATTCCATTTATGTGAAATTCAGGAAAAGGCAGAACTATGGAGGTAGAGAGCAAATCAGTGGTTGCCAGGTGTTAAGGGTCTGAGGAGGACTAATAGGAGCAGCCTTAGGAAGTATTTGGGAGGTGATAGAACTGTTCTGTATCTTAATTGTGATGGTTACATGCCTGTGCATTTGTCAAACTCATAGAACTGTATATAAAAAGAGTGCTTTTACCGTATGTCAGTTAAAAAAAAACAATCGAATTAATTATTTTTGTCTCAAAAAACAAGTAGGCAAGCAAACAACCATCCCTCTGATCCTCCATCTTTATTCTGCCTTGGGTTGTTTTGTCATAATACTAAAATAGCTCAAACTAAAAACCATGTAGCTATCCTCAATTCCCATTTCTCCTCTCTACATATTCCTTAAATTCATTTGGCCTCTAACTATTGAATCAGTTTCCAAAATGTTTCCGGAATCGAACTGTCTTCTATATTTCCAGTGCAACTATTAATTTAGTTTAGGTCTTCATCATCAAGGTTTGAAACAGCCATCTCTTTAATTACTTTACTTCTGTTCCTTAGGATTGAGTCCTATTTCTCAACCATATTTTAAGGCCATATATGTTCTTATCTACCATTATAGCTTTATCTCCTACCCCTTCTTACATGTGTCCTCTTGTTCAGGAATACAGAATTTCTTACTTTTTTGTATTTATGTCTGGTCATTTTCAAGAACTCTGTCTTTACATGTATTCCATCTGCCTGAAATGCTTGTTTCTTCCCTTTTCACTCTTCATCCTTTTCCCTGGGAAATTCTTGCTAATACTTTAAAATAGGATAACTGAGATTTTCAGAGCTCCCTAAGGCATACTTTGTAGCTATGTATTCTATGCTGTCATAGGAGTGAATGCATATATTTTAGTGTACTTTACTACTTGAATATAATTTGTCATTTCATTAGCCTAATCTCTTCTACATTAGGGATGGCAGATAAATGGCAGCCTGCCCTCAGATCAATGTATTTCATAAATGCTAGTTGATCACAACATTGTCTCTTGTTGGACATGGATATGTTTTCAGAATTTATCAGAATTACATTCTGGATAGCCATTAATTATCTCTCATGTTAAATTCAAGTTGAAACCCTGCATTAGACTCATTATTTTAATGTGTAAATCCAGGATAGGTTATAATATCAGTAATTTAGTATTCATTTTAGATAACAAATGTCCATATACTATTGTTAAAGTATTTATAATTTTTCTAAAAGTAAAACTATTACATCTATTTCAAACATAAAATTTCATATTTGTATAAAATACATATTTTAAGTATGTTTATTTGTTTATATAAATATTAATATTTAAAAATACATTTGTAATAAAACTATTTAAAAATAAAGTATATAAGTATTTTAGTATTTAAAAGAAACTAATTATACTATAGTAATGAAAACTGGCATTGCAGTCATGACTCAAGTCATAACCTGTGTGGCCTTAATTCTTAAGCAGTGCCTTAAGTAAATGAAGGAAGCCGGACCCCTGTAAATATTTGAGGGGTGCTTATTGAAGCCTAATACCATATTCCATTGAAAAGAAGACACATCATTACTGATTATTTCTTGATCTTGCCAGAATCTGTAATTTAGAATTTTTTTACCCAACTGTTTCCTGGCAGACAGTGGTTTTAAGATGCATCCCACTTAAGAAAGGTTAAAATACCAGGGATGCATGCATCTTCGATTCATTGAAATTAGGGTAATGGCATTGTCTGTGTTTAGACTATAATCTACTATTTGTTTGATAGTTTAGTCCTAAAATATTAGGTCATTTTTTTTTCCAATTTGATGTGGAAATGAGGGAATGTGTTCTTCGTACCTAATTTTTAGAATGGATTTTGTGCCTGTTTAATTGGTGAGCCTGAATTTAGTAGCCCTAGGGTAAACATTTTATGTTATTTTGATAGTTATCACTATCCTTTTTTATTTCCCAATCTTAAGATGCTATGGCTAGTCCAGGGAAAGATAACTATAGGATGAAAAGTTATAAGAATAAAGCCCTAAATCCCCAAGAGATGCGTAGACGAAGAGAAGAAGAAGGAATACAGCTTCGAAAACAAAAAAGGGAAGAACAGGTTGGTGTTTTAAAATAATTCTCTGTTTAACACAAAAACATTATATGCAGATTTTAGAAGTTGTATTACTATTGCAAATTTTTAGATAATTTTAATTGAAAATTGTTTTAGGAAATCGAATATAGAGAAATGTATTTTTAAATTTATTGAACATCAGGAATATTAGCAAATTCGTGAATCAGAATCCTGTGCTATTTTAAATCACTGACAGGAATGGTTTTTTTGTTGTACTGGTAAATATTTTATGTTAATTATATTTCTACCCCAATGCTAAGAGATTTTTACTCTTGAGCCTATTTAGATCATTTCCATTTGTCATTGTAACATTTGTCTCCTAAAAAAACATTATTTTATTTGTTGCTTTATGATTTTCATCTCTCATGCCCCTAAGTTAATTATAGTATTTTTCCTATGCTACTCATATAGTTTTTCTTATAGTCTCATCAGCCAGATCTCTTAGCCTTCTGTGTTTGAATTTTGTCTGTGTGACATAAGGAAAAAAATTCATTTAAAAGAGTACATCTCAACATTTTTCATTTCAAGATATATTTAAATTTAGAATTTATAAGTAATAAGGAAGATTTGATCCTCAGATCATAAATTAAAACTAATGTGTGAAAAAGACTAGCAATGAAGACGGTAGAGAAAAAGGCCTGTTTTAGATATATGGTTATAATTTGTCATCTCCCTATCTGTACTAGCTAGCGTAGCCCCTACTAGGTGCTCAAAAACATCCTTTGAATGAATGATTTGATCCTTGTACAGACTGAAGAAGAGCAGAATTTATTTAGTTATAAAAAGTATAAGTTTTTTTACCCTCAATTTTGATATAGGAGATGTCCCCTTAAATTTCCATTAGTCACCATACCTCTTTCCTGCTCTTTTTTAAAATTTTTATCCATTCCTGAATTAATAAGCATAGGGCCATCTTTCCTGAGAGTTCTCTATTCCTTGTTAATCTGATATACTCGTTATGTTAATATACCACATTATCTTTCCCATGTAACAGATTTACTTTTTAATTAAGATTTTGTTAGAAAAATTCTTAGACCTCTCATAATCCAGTGTAGGCATATGTGCTTTTTGGAATGCTATAATATGTCAGGGTGTATTCTACTGATGGGGCTGGCCTTTGGTGGTAAAAGACCTGATTAAGAATGACCCAAAGCATTCTACAGGGCAAGAGCCAACCTCGCCCAGAAAGTCTAACTTCTTGTCGATAATTTAGATCTTCATGACATAGTGATTGAGAAATAGTAAAATATTCAGAATTTTAAATGATAAAACAAACTAGTTTGTTTTATTGACTTAAATGGAAAATATAATTTCATGGGAATGCAGCGTTTTAAGGAAAGCTCAATGTATAAAGTAATTTCTCTTTATTACAGCTGTTTAAACGCAGAAATGTCTCTTTGCCCAGAAATGATGAATCTATGCTAGAAAGTCCTATCCAGGATCCGGATATAAGTTCCACTGTACCTATTCCAGAGGTAGATATTACACAAATCTATTTCAAATTATACTTTAACAATATTTCAAAAATAATGGATGCAGCAAATGCTATTCATGTAAAATATTTAAATGATAAATTAATTTTATTTTTTTTCTGTTTTAGGAAGAAATTATCACCACAGATATGGTTCAGATGATTTTTTCTAATAATGCTGACCAACAACTAACAGCAACACAGAAATTTAGAAAGCTACTTTCTAAAGGCAAGAATTATTTTTAGTATCCTTATTTGATATTACAAGATTCTATGATAGTGTTTTATTTATGAGATATTTTTTATTTTAAGGCACTTTTCTTTGACAGGCACTCTTAATTTTTCTTTAAAATATGTTTTTATTTTTATTTTTTGTAGTTTTCTAATTAAAATTATTGGAGTGATGTTGGTTAATAAAATCATATAGGTATACAATTCAGTACTACATCATATGTATATTGCATTGTATGTTTACCACCCAAGGTTAATTTTCCTTCTATCACCATATATTTGACCCCCTGTCTACCTCCCCGCCCCCTTCCTTCTGGTAACCACTAATCTGCTGTCCATGTGTCTCTGTTTGTCATGTCTGTTTGCTGCTTTCAGTTTTATATCGCACCTATAAGTACACCAAGAAGATATACAAATGGCCAACAGATATATGAAAAGATGCTCAACTTCACTAGCTATTAGGGAAATGCAAATCAAAACCACAATGAGATACTACCTCATACTGTTTGAATGGCTCTCGTCAACAGGACAAGTAATAACAAGTGGTGCAGAGGTTGTGGAGAAAAAGGAACCCTCAGACACTGCTGGTGGGAATGTAAATTGGAACAGCCACTAGAGAAAACAGTATGGAGGTTCCTTAAAAAGTTAAGAATAGAATTACCATATGATTCAGCAGTTCCCCTTCTGGACATTTACCCAAAAAACTTGAAAACACTTATCTGCAAAGATATATATATATATATACCTGATATTTATGGTGGTCAAGACATGGAAACAACTGAAGTGTCCTTCAATAGATGATTGTTTAAATACATTTTTAGATAAAATTTGTTTTTTAAAAAACATTATATCATCAAAATAACACATATTGATTGTAGAATATTTGCAAATGTAAGTGAATTTAAAGAAGCACATATAAAAATCATAATTTCTACTGCCAAGAAACGAAGTTATAGAAACATGTTTTTAAATTCCTTTAGAAATATTTTCCAGACGTAATTTTTTAAATGGCAACATAACATCAGAGTATGATCAATCAATCAGACCTTTAATTTTTCTCAATTTTTTTTGTTTGACAAATTTATTGGTATTTTGGTAAAGACATTTATCTCAGTCATTTTTGTTTCCCATCTTGACCTTACGTTACTATTTCATTTGAGTCAAAAAAAGAATATGTAGGAAAGGGATGTTATTTTAATGTAAGTTGTAAAATGGATAAAAATGAAAAGTTTGCCTACATTAAAGCAAATTAAATTAATGTTACTTGATATAATTAAATCATCATGTAAGTAAGAACTGATAGCTAGTTCTGTGTACATTTCCATTGTTTTACTCTAAATTTAAATGGAAGTGAACAAAGTGTTAGGAAGGAATATATACATGTGCTTCTCTGGAATTATCTACTAAAACCACTGAGCAAGTAATTACCACCATTAAGACAGTCTGAAGCTGCTGCCTGCAAATATAACATTATAGGAGTTTTCAAGGAAATTACTATATTGCATTTTTCTTTTATCTATGACTGTCTTCAAGGATGTGTTTAACTTTCACATTAAAAAAGAATTGGTATACTATACAAAAATACAAAAGACAAAATAGAAATAACCCTACAACACACAGCTCTGACAAAGTATATGTGGTCAAAGATTCCATAAAATGATTTTCTTTCCTTCTGTTTTCAGTACCTAAAGTTTAGTTTTGAGAGGCCATTGGTTAATATGTATACACTTAAACCATATTATTGGACCAAATAAGAATTCCTATAGTAAGTTCAAATCAAATTGGTTTTCACAAGTTAGTAATATACAGAAAATGCGTTTTTTGTTTTCCTTCTTCATGCAATATTTTTCTGGTGTTTATTACCTTTAAAATATAAAAACATCCAGATATTTAAATATTATTTACATTTAAAGTTTTTGGAGGTGGTTTGTATTTTAAGAGAAACAGCTTTCTTATGACTTGCCTCCAGATCTGGTGGAAATGCTTACACGAACTAACAGCAAAAACTAAGAGAAGCATATTCAAAATACTCATTTACTTTGGTAGCAAACGGTCGTTCTTTGAAGACTAATGAATATAGACAAGACCTGTTAGGGGGAAGTATGCTATTTCAAATACCTAACAGTTTACATAAAATTTAAAAAAAGTTTTTAAAAGAATTAAGCATCTGTATCCACTGATAGTAATGCAATATTCAGTTTATGACTTGAAACAAAACAAATGCCAACTAGGGAAAAAAGCAACATTTAAAAAATATAATACTCCCTTCTCCATAAGGCTGTTCAGGTGAGCCAGAAATTTTAGATTAATAAGGCAGTTAGAGAGGAATTGCTTAAAGTTTAAACAGATAATACTTTTTGCCTCTTTCTTAATGTGCTAATAGTTGTATCTAAAAAAATATGCAGTTCTTAAAAAGGTATCATTTCTGATTTTTAAAATTATCTGTAACCTTTGGAAACTAATTACATGAAACTACACAATTAGCAGGTGTTTTAAAATCTGTGTATAAAAAACATAAATTACCTCAAATTTCAAATTCTCATTTATTAGTATACCACTGTCTTAAAAAAAATAAAATAAAAAAGTGGCTCCAAAGATAGTCATATACCATTCTTTAAAAAGAAAACTATTTCTTTTAACTTCACACCCACCCCACAGCCCAGTTTCAAAACACATTATTTAATTGTCTTAGCCACTGATATTTCCAAGATGAGATTTTATATTTCACTTGCATAGCTTCTGGTTATTAGAAAACCCATACTTTCCTTAATTTAAGGAGTTTTGTCCTGTCGATGTTGATGTATCCCTTCCAATATCTTTCATCCTCATCTTTGCTTCTGTAGGCATTTTTTATGGTTCACTGTCTTCATCTTCATTAACAGCTGCTGCTACTGCAAGGGTTTTTGGAGAGAGAGTTAGAAAAGTTTTCTTAGGCTTACCAGATCCAAGTTTGAGGGATATGGCTGAGGCTTTCTTTGTCAAATGGCAAATCCAGACGTGGAGATCTCTGTAGGCTTTGTTGGGAGGTCTGCTCAGTGCTGTGACTGGAACTTCCCCCTCTATTACTGGAGGAAATAACCTTAGTTGTCACAGGATTTTCTGCTTCTCCTTTAGGTCTTCTGGTGGCACCAGCTCACTACAGCTTCTCAGGTTTCTCCCCTCTCTCCTTCCCCTCCCCATCAAGGCCTCCCTGCACATTTTCCTCCCAATTTTTGATGATCATAAAGCTCCATAAATCCTCGATCAACCTAAAACTTCCTTAGTATAAATTATAAATTTATAAAGTAAAACTGGGGGTCAAAGGAAACAAACAGCATTTTAGTTTATACTCTTATCTTCAGTTTGTATGAGTATTCATTTCACTGTTTTTATCAACACGACTATCTTTAAAAAACAAAACATGCTCTGTAGTAGCATATTGTGTGGCATTTTTGAATACTTAAATATTTTTCTTTTATTATTGACCTTTGTAATTCATAATTTACCAGTTTATGCTATTTATCCAATTTAGTATTGTTTATAAAAATTACTTATTAAATAAACATTTAACCCTTAGTCTATTTTGTGTTTTGTATATGGAAATAATAGAATTAGTTACTAATTATACTGAGTTGTGTATTTGAACTGATAAGATTTTTGAAATTGCCCGTGGCTAGCTGCCTTATCTTCCCAAGAGAGACAGAATTTAGTAAAACCTGAGGAATGAAAGAAATCTTGTGTTCAGGTCAGCTAAAATCACAAAGCTTTTGCTTTTGCTTTCTTATTGTAGTTCTGCTTTGTAAGTAAATTTAACTTTTGTTTTCCATTTCTTCGAAGTTCATATAGTTTAGTAATGTTAGGAAATCCTTATATAATCGAGAATCCCTTCCTCTTCCTCATCAGACTCCACATCTTGGGGTTTTGAATTTGGGATTATGTTTTTAAATCAGGTCAATGTTCATTATATTCTCTTTCAAGATTTCTTTTTCATATATGCACAATATTATAACCAATTAGCAAAATTTATTTAGATTTAGTTCTGTTTAAGAATTTTAACATTCTTATGCCACCAGTGTTTTTATACTGCAACTTCCTCATTAAATTCTTTAGTCATAAGATTTTATCTTCATTTGCCCAAATTCCTCAGGGTATTCTGTTTCTTTTAAACTGTAGTATCTTTTTCAAAGAGCCAGTGATTTTTTTCTGATTCTTTATAGTGGTGTTATGCTTCCCCAAGTTTGGCACAGAGCAGGAATTAAAGATGCTTCTTTTACCAATTGATGTGAGGTTCTGCCAGATATGTCAGGTCTAGAAAAATACTAGATTTGCTGTAATTTTACTTGATCCATCACTGGTAGAAACATGGGACAGGAGCTAGAACTAGAATTCCTCTGATTTAAGTTATGATAGTGACATTTAGCTAGAATCTCCTATTTACTTCCCTGTCAGGGCCAGCTACTCCTGTGGGTATAAATCATAGGTTTTCCTTTTCGTAAATCCCAGTTTTTAAAGAAATTTCTCCATTTTTGTTGCTGTTGTTGTGGAAGACTCTTGCTTAGTTTTAAGTGCTGAAGCAGATAGTCCCCTATTTTACTTATGTTTATATCGCCACATTGACTGAACATCTTCTTTATAATAGTTGATCACCTTTAGAAGATAACATAGCTATTATTATGTCAATTAATATAATACCAATGTAAAAGTCAATAATAGTTCATGATACCTGTTAGATTAACTGATGATCCAAGTGCACTTTTTTTCTTTTAGATGCAAGTAACCATAAAGTAATTTCCCAGGAAAACTCTAAAATTTATAGATATTTATCACATATTTAAAGCTGACAGTTCCCATACCCACTTCTCTCACCCTCTAAACCAGAAAACACAGTTTTCTTCTTTCTCTCAACCTCTGCTTTCTCTCCCATCAAGGAAGAAAGAGCAAGAAAAAATTTTTGTTTTTTTTTTAAAAATAGGAAAGTAGATTTAGAATTTTCTTATGGAAAAAGAAAAAACTAGAAGATAAAGGTGGTAACTACAACTCTAATTTTGTTTTCATTTTTTAAAAGATGGACATAAAGGCATTAGTAATGTATATTGTTTTGTCCTGTTGATGTTTTATAACTCTAACAACAGTTTAAGCTAGGGTCTGGAATTTACATTTCGAGGAATTCAGACTTTTCAGTTAGAATAACCAAACAAAACTTTTCTGTGTATGGCTTTACTAATTTTGCAGAAATCTAATTTTTGAACAAATTAGAAGGACAGCAAATTTATAGAAAAAAAGAAGAAAAGGAAGAAGTCCATTTCTGAAAAATCTTAACAATTGAGAGCATGATTTCTAAAGTTTAAACTTAGTAATGTTTCTCTATATCAGAAAGAATTTGTACAGATCTTTTATAGTTACCATTCATTCATTCATTCTGCCGATTAAACTCAATATGTGTTATTTATGGTCAGTAATACAGTCAAACAGAATTAAGAAGAAAAGGAAGAGTCAAAAGTAGAAATGAAATTTCTCTCCTGTGAGTAGATGAATAGATTACTCAGCAGTAGACAAATTTGGGTAGTGGGTACAGTGCATAGTGATTTACAAGTTTGGTTTTGGTTATGCTACATTTTAAAGAAGCTGTGAAAAAAAATGTGGCCAGTAGATACTTAAAAATATCTAGAATCTAGGAGAGAAGAATTCAGTTATGAGGGTTAGATTTGTGAATTACCACAGATGATAATCATAAGTGACAATTAAGTTAGCAAAATAGGTAAAATTTCTAGAGAGAATAAATAACAGGGAGAAAACTAACAGAGAAGTTTCTGGAGAACATCAACAGAGAAGTTCCTGGAGAACTACTATAAGAGAGCACTTTTTCCTGAAAGCCAAGAGAGGAGGAGTTCTTGGTACTTAGATTGTCAGTAGCTAAAATAGCTTTGTTTTACTTTTGCATGTCTTTGTTTTAAAGTTTCTTAGAGATTTTATGATTCTCAAAAGCCCTCTGTGTTTCATAAAAATTTATCAAGAATTCTAGATTGTTCAATAGCATTTCTGTAAATAATAAACCATACCCTGACAAAATATAACCTCATCAGACTGAGACATTAGGCAATTTATGGCTGATAGTGAGGGAGACATCCCTAGAAATTGCGGTATAAAGAATCAGTGGGAACATTACCCTTCAATTTGTGTTTGAGTGTTAGATTGAAATACTCCCATATTGTGAAGGTGACCTTCTAAATAGACTTCAACTTAAGAAATTTAAATATTTGTGTAGTAAATATCTAAAATTTTTATTGTCCTTATGGTTATTGAAAAAGAATTTGCTTTGCAATAAATATTACAATTTGAGAACATTTGTTTTCTTCAGTTACATCCAACTGAGAGTTTAAAATTTGTCAGTCAAACCTAAGAGTTATTTTGTGTGCCTGTTAATCAACACAGGGACCAGATTGTTGTCTTTTTGTGTCTATGTAATAACTTAATGTTTTTTTAAATTTTTAGAACCTAATCCACCAATTGATCAAGTTATACAGAAACCAGGAGTTGTACAGAGATTTGTGAAGTTTCTTGAAAGAAATGAAAATTGTACTTTACAAGTGAGTTCTATAGTTTTCTTTCTTAATGACATAATAAAAGTTTCTAGTGAAAACAACATAACCATTCAGTGATTACTTGACAATTAAAGGAAAAGGTAGTTCTACTTGTCTTGCTGTGGCCATGGTTAATTTTATTAAACAATTTTGGGAAAAGTTTATAAAATTATTCCAGATCTTAATAAAAAAATTTGTAGTTATCAACCTTTAATAACTTTTTTTGTTTTAGAAGACCTCAAACTAAAATGTTCACTATGGTTAAATTTATTTTGGCTATTAGCTAACTTGGGTTGTAACTTCTTAGGATAAACTCTTTTACCTCTTAAAACATTTTATTTGAAAATTAGGGGTTTTTTTCTGAAAAATGAACAAATCAGTATAATTTACTAAAAATAAATCAAAGTTAGGTTTGTGTCATAAAGCATTACTTCTTAATTGTAATCTCTTCCAAATAATTGTCTATTATTAGCAAAGTACTGAAATTACCAAATATTATACTGATAAAAAAAAGATTGCTCTTACTGACCTTCATTGCTATGTATATTCTTAAGTAAAAGTACAAGGCAGAAGTATAGCTATCAGGATTTGCCCAAGACCTACACTTAGTTTATCAATGTTATTGTCAGTAATGGAGGACTGTTACTGGTATTTTAGTAATAGTTGTTGAAATTACAACTTAGGATAGTGTTCCACTTCTCTAAATAATTTGGGAAAGGTCTTCACATTTTAGTAATAAACAGTGGAATGTGTTGCATAGCTGAGTGTTACCCATCACGAGTTGTATGCTGAAAATTGTCGAGAATATTTGCAATAAGTATCTGAAGAAAAGACCACTTTATTCGTGTTAAAGTCTGTCAATTAATTTTCAAAGTCTTTAGGTATTAGTGCTGTAAGGGCTGGAGATCATGATTTCTAGTTCATTTGCCTTATAGATAGATAAGCCCTGAGTCCAGACTAAAATCCAAGCCTTCTGATATCTAGTTCATTATTTGATTCTTTAATTTTAAATGATTGAAAGAAAAAATGAGTGAATATGAATAAATAAAATTAAGTGTTAATTTGAACTGTAATTGTGTAAGGCATTATAGTTACAAAATTGAGTAAGATATTGTCCCTCTCTGCAGAAATTCTTCACTTTTTGCTGGGGAAGACAAATACATAAACAGATCTGTGATACCATAGTATACTTAGTCCTATAACAACTATAAACCAAGTGCTTTGATAGCATAGATGACATAGCAACTTAGCTGTTTAGGGGAAGTCTAGGAAGACTTCACAAAAGTAGAGTTACATGGGTAGTCTTAAGGATAAATGAGAGTTTGGCAAGCTGAAAAGAAGAAAATTAATATCAGGTTGATAATATCATGCATGGAGAGCATAGAGTATTCAAGAAGAACATTGGGTACTTGAGCATTTATTAATCACTATAATTAAAACCTAATGAAATTCAACAGTGTGGTCTTGGGACAGCTATATGCTATCCCATATTACTCACATTTGTATGAAATATGCTAATTCAGAACACTGGTCTGTCTAACTGAGGCCTCAAACTGAGAGCCTATAAGCCAGTTTGGCCCACAAATTTTGTTTGGCCTGCATATGTTTTAAAAGATGTGAATTAGATATTAGATTTTAAAATTGGGGAAAATCTAGCTTTGTGAATGCTTTTGACAAACAAAAGTTAGCTTTGTCGCCACATAGTAAAGACCTGAGTCGAGTTCTGCTTCTTTTTTTGAAAATTATTTTTCCCCCTTTTTAAAAAAATCATAGCCATGTTCTCCATTTTGCCACCGTTCTCCACTTGCTCATATGAATCTTTTTATTTAATTATTTGTTCTATAGACTTGTGAATTCATCTTTCTTCACTGATGCTTTCTCCTGGGGATGGCTAGGACATTTTAATGGAGTAACCTTTTAATTGTCGTTTAGTTTATTTCCTTACCTGTAATTGGTTAGGACGGTGGTCTTCATTTTTTAAAATATAAATTCTTCCCTTAAATTGTTTTCTTAGTCTATAATTGTAATAGTAAACTATACTTTTCATGCCTTTCAGTAATGCTTTGGGATGCCTTTTTTTTTTTATTAATCATAATAATATCTACCTTAATGTGAAAAGTTAACTGTCAAATATTTTTGAAGCTATAGTCAGTTTGCCTGTGGATTTGTATTCATTTACCTTATGTTTAGGAGACATGAGTTGAATTTTCTCAATTGCTTCTGTTATAAATCTATCATATGTAAGTATATCCAAATTCTAATTGAATCGATAGAGTAACTTCTCAGAGGCTCTGCTGCTTAAAAGAAACCTCAGGTCCTATCTTGTTTATGGCTCTTTTTGACCTTGAACAAATAACCTAAATCTTGAGACTTCTAATTTTCTTAGTTTTTAAATGAGGAGGTTGGGACTAGATGACCCCCCTCAGGAAACAGAAGTACCATTTACAATTCTAGGTTTCATAAATATACTATTGCTCTATTAGGTAGTGTTTCGTTTATTTTTAAACCGCTTGATTTTAGAACACCTGGCTCTCGAGTAGTAGACATAAGGAGTTTTATGAATTATAATATTCAAATATGCTCATTTGTTCATGATTTTGTAAATTTTTATTATATTCTTCCCAGTTTTTTTTTTTTTCTGGATTGACCAGTCTTTTAAAGTAAGGATTTTTTCTGTGAAATCTAATTTCACATTGGATCTTACTAATTATGTCAGTCTTTATCGCAGACTTGAGCAGCTAAATCTTTATTCCCCTTTTCCCTTCTTCCTTTCTCTGACATTTCTTTGGTGCTTTCATTTATTCTGCTTTATTTTTCCCTAGTTTGAAGCTGCATGGGCATTAACTAATATAGCATCTGGAACTTTTCTGCATACCAAGGTAGTGATTGAAACTGGAGCTGTTCCAATTTTTATCAAACTTCTCAATTCAGAGCATGAAGATGTACAAGAACAGGTAAATTTCCAGTTTAAGTTGTTATATTTACTAGATTAATTTTCTTGTGAAAGTACCATTTGTGAATTTGATTTGAAATTTATTTTTACCAAATTGCCTGTGTATTGCATTTTCTAAAATATAGTAATTTCTATTCAGTGTCAAATTAGAAGGGAGGAAGAATTAACTGTCTCAGGCATCGTCCTGGGTTATATATGTGTGATCTCAGTTATCTGGAAGTTGTATTCTCATTTATTTATGAAAAAGCATACCAAGACCCAGAAAAGTTAGTAATTTACCCAAAGTCACAGTGAATGGTTGAACCAAATTTTAAACCTGTACAGTTTGACTCCTTATTTTTTTGCATGTATGTAGATTATTTTGTTTCTTTTTAAAACATTACATAATTTTGAATACAACCATTTTAAAATAAACTTTATGAATAAATTCTCATAGTTTTTTGGTCTTACATATTTATTAAATGTTTGAACTTTTTTCATCTTTATTGAAATATAGTAGACAATTAGTTACTTGTATTTATATTGTACAATTTAACAAGTTTTTTTCATTTATAGTTAGCATGCAATAATATGCTAGTTTTAGTTGTATAGCATAGTGATCAGAAATCCACGTAACTCGCAAAGTGATCACCCCGCTAAATCTAGTACCCTTCTTCCCCCTTACCTATTTATTACCTATCTTCCCCATGGTACACTCTACATTACCATGTCTATTCTGCATCTATCCATTTGTACCTCTTAATCCCTTTGCCTTTTTTTTTTTGTCCCTCTCAAGTCCCCTCCCATCTAGTATCCCTCTAAATAGTCTCTGTATCTGTCTCATAGTTGTTTTAAGAGAGAAAATTTAAACACACAATTTGTACCATCCAAAGAAAATCACGTTTTAATATTTTGTTTAGAATCTTTTTTATGCAAATCGAATATCTGTATGTATACATATATGTATATATAAAATTATTTTCCCCAACTTATCACTAATATTAGGAGACTTTTCTTACAGCATTAATTATAGTTCAAGAAAATTTTACTGATTACTCATTATCTATTCATGTACCATAATTTATCTATTTCTTCATTATTATACGTTGGCGTTGTTTCTAGCTTATTATAGTGTTATTAATAATATTGTGATAACATTATTATATATCAATCTTTATGTTCCTCTTATTTCATTAGAGAAAAATGATTTTACCCTGTCAAAAGAAAAATTTTTAAGTTCTTATTACATATTTCAAAGTTGATCTCCAAAAGAGCTATACCAGTTGATCTCCCTACCAGCAGATTATTAGACTTCACAGAGGGAAAATGTCATTACTTTAAAAGATTTTTCTTAAAAAGAAAAGAAACTTAGGTCTAGAGTAGATATTAAAAATATTAACTCATGCTATAAAAGTTAAAATTTTCCCAATTGGAAAAGTAACTTATGTCCACTTTTATAGTTATATGAAAAGTTTGAAATGAGAATATAATAAAATGATAATTTGCATTTGCACAGTTCCTCATCTAAATGAAATTTAATGAGTAAATAATTTGATCGTATACTATTCTTCATTTAAAAAGTTATAATGAACCTGGACTAATTCTAAACTTATTTTCAAGGATCAGTCCACGCCAATTTTAATATCAACTTTACCTCACTTTTCTATGCTTTGTCTCTCTTTCTCTTCTTCTTTTACAAATCAATCCCTTCCCAGTGAGTAGAGTCCTGGCCATAGGAGCAAACCTCTAATAGAGGTTATTGGAAAATTCCCTAAATAGATATATGTTGTCTTTCCTTGTAGATTCAGTATCTCTTTATTGAACAAAATAAATATATCAGTAGTGTGTAATGAAATTTTAAAACCTCTCCTGTCTTTCAGTTTGATTAAGATATTTATTTTATTATGCTTTTAAAGTTTTTTTCTTAGTCTTACTAACATTTTTTAAACTTCTTGAATAGTTCATTCTATACTAAAATCTCATCTTAAAAGAGAGCATAATATTTAAGAAATTGTCATAACAATATTTTTTTTCTTATTTTTCTAAGGCTGTTTGGGCACTTGGTAATATTGCTGGTGACAATGCAGAATGCAGAGATTTTGTTTTGAATTGTGAAATACTTCCACCTCTTTTAGAGTAAGTAGTCTAAATTTACTGTAATTAAAGTAATACTACTTTTGGAAAAGAAAACTATTTTACACTGTACTTCTATATACATAATTAAATTCTTCAGTGATGTTTTTAAATTTGGCTTATGTTTAATTATGCCTGCAAGAGCTTAAAAATACTAGAAAAAATTTCCAACTGTGTCTTATCTGTCTTTTATGTTCTCTTAAGACATACTTCACAATGGTCATTAATTACTTGTTGCTTACTATGCTAAGATAACTATTCTGGGAAAAAAAAAGATAACTAGCTGTTTTTAATACAATAAAAATTCAAATTATGCCAAAGTTGGGAATCTTTAGCACGTGAACAGATGATATATTTAGGTTGTCATGTTTTTATATTTGATTTTAAAATGTTCTAAGAACAAAGATCATAAGAGATTTTTCTTTCAGAATTAGAATTTTACTTAAAGTGATTTATCTAGTGGTTTCTTTTAAAATACTTTACACACTTTTTTTTAAAAAGAAATTACCCTTAATGTAAGGTCCTATACAGAAATGACATAAGATTATATGAAAGTAGGTTTATTTATCTATCTTGACTGTCATTCACAAAGAAAATCTTTAGGCTAAGCAGCAAGTAGTGAAAAAGAAAAAAAAAATTAATTGAAGTAGTGGTTGGAAGAAAAATTTTATTCTTATCATTTCTGTGCCATCTTCTATCCTCTCTAAGCTCATGAATTCAACACATTTTTAGATATTAGTTTGCAAAAGGTATTTTGTTTTAGAGTGAGTAGTTTTCTAAGGACAGAAGTGATTTCTCAGCATAGTTTCATTCAACTAACAAGAAGTACCTACTCTGTGTAGGCCACTGAATCACTTGCTATATTGTCATTTATTTTAGGCTTATCCAAAGTTAATGTTCCAAAGTATATGAGACTTTAGCTGAGCTATAAAGGAAAATACTGATTTAGAATTCAATATCAGAGTTATTTTGAAGTTTATACTATTAAAAGCATCTCTTAAATTTTTAATCTCAAGATTTTCTAGCCTGATTCTTTTTACTTTTGGTCACTGTCTCTAAATTACTTTATTATCTGTTAATATCTCAAGTTGATAATGGTTTATGAAATAGTAAGTAAGCATTTTTTAGTGCTAATTTCTCTAAATGTTCTAAGGAGCTTTTAATTGTAACTGAAAAATAAAACTCTAATGGAGAACAGACAATACCCAGCTATTTGGTGCTAGTTATAATAATTTTCAGTAAAAAAGTAGGCTTGGAAAGTTAGAAAATTTCAAAATTTTATTTAAAATGAGAAAGGCAGTAAGAAGGAAGTTATGTCAGGTTAGAAACAAGATGCTCTCACTTTAGTTGGGCAAAAAGAAAAAAGTTATTAGCTCATAAAAGATTATAGCTTATCTGTTGTTCACATTGAAATTTACACTTAGCTAATGCTTAAATTAAGTAAATATAAAACTTTTATTAATGTATAGTTTGTTAATTCTGTTTGAATCAGTTTTAATTTTTTTATTCTAATTCATTTGATTCTCAGTAAATATAAACCTTTTACTACTACAGACTATATATACTGACACAGCTTTTTTTTTTTTAATTTAATTTAACTTTAATTTTTAATACAGCAAATCTGGGCAAGAGATTTGTACTTTCTCATAATATCCCCATTTATATCGATAAAGAAGAATAGTATATAGCACAAGTTGGTCAATCACAGTACTCAGGCCAAATCTGGTGCTTCCTGTTTTTGTAAATAAAGTATTATTGGAACACAATCACACCCATTAGCTTATTTAATGTCTTTGGTTGCTTTCATGCTATGTCCACAGAGAGAAAGACCTGAAAAGCCTAAAATATTTACAGAAAAAAATTTGTCAACCCCTGCTATAGAAAAATCAGTATAACTATTTTATTTTTAAAAGAGTTAATGAAAGGTTTTAGGCCTCAAAGACCCTTTATAGGAAAACCTTTAGAACAGATTTTTTTTGGTAAAATACACATAACCTAAAATTTACCATTTTAACCATTTTAAATTATACGGTTAACCGGCATTCAGTACATTAGCAATGTTGTGTAGTTCCAGAACTTATCACCCCAAACCGAAAACCTAGTACTCGCTGAGCGGTCACATCCTATTTCCTCATTATTCCGGCCCTTCGAAGCCACTGACCTACTGTCTGTCTCTATGGATTTGCCTATTCTGGATATTTCATATAAGTAGAATTATACAAATTGTGATCTTTTGTGTTTGGTTTCTTTCACTTAGCATATCATTTTCAACGTTCATCCATATTGTAGCATGTATCAGGACTTCATTCTTTTTAGGTTGAATAATATTTTATTGTATGGATGTACTACATTGTGTTCATCCATTCATCAAATGATAGTCATTTGGTTGTTTCTACCTATTGACTACTGTAAATACTACTCCAATGAGTATTTGTGCACAAGTTTTTGTTTGAACACCAGTCTTCAATTCTTTTAGGGCTATACCTATGAATGAAATTGCTGGGTCATATGGTAGCTCTATCTTTAACTTTGTAGGTCTTACCAAACTGTTTTTCACAGCAGCTGTACCATTTTACCTTCCCACCAGCAATGTATGAGGGTTCTACTTTCTCCACATTCTCACCAACATGTGTTGTTATTTGTTATTCTGATTTAAGCCATCTTAGTGGGTATGAGCTAGTATCTCATTTTGCCTTAATTTGCATTTCCTAATGATCAACATCATTTCATGCATTTGTTGGTTATTTGTGTATCTTTGGAGAAGTGTCTATTTTGGTCTTTGCATATTTTGTAATTCAATTATTTGTTGTTAAGTTGTATGAGTTCTTCATACATTCTGGGCAGATTCTTATATATATGATTTACAGATATTTTTCGCTTTCTCTAGGTTGTCTTTTCACTGTGTTGATAGTGTCTGTTGATTCACAAAACTTTTTCATTTTGGTGAAATGCAGTTTATTTATTTTTTCTTTTCTTGTTTATGCTTTTGATTTCATAGATTTTGCCAAATCTAAGGCCATGAATATTTACTCTTATGTTTTCTTCTAAGAGTTTTATAGTTTAAGCTCTTGATTTTACAACTTTGAGATACATGTAGACATCTACTTGTCACAGCATGATTTGTTGAAGAGATTTTTTTTTTTTCCCATTGAGTAGTCTTGACAGTCTTGCTGAAAATGAATTGACCATATGTGTGTGGTTTTATTTCTAGATTCTCTGTAACTTCTCAATTCTATTTCATAACTCTACACATCTGTCCTTAATCCAGTAATATATGGTTTTGATTAATGTGGCTTTGTGTTAAGTTTCAAAATCAGGTGTGAGTACTTAAAATTCCTTTTTAAAAATTTTTTTAGCTATTTAGGACTCCTTGCAATTCCATATGAATTTGATGATTGATTTTTTCATTTCTGCAAAAAAGACAATTGGCATTTTCTTAGGGATTACATTGCAAATTTGGAGAGTATTGCTGTCTAAACAATATTAGGTCTTCTATCCATGAACATGAGAAATCTTATACTGGCATACCTCATTTTATTGCTCTGATTTTTCTAGTTTCCTAAGATAGAGCTTTAGATTATTTATTTGGGATTTTGTTTTTGTTTCTTTGTTTATTTTTAAATTTTATTTTATTATATTTTTAATGTAGATATTTACAGCTAGATATTTCCCTCTGAGCATTGCTTTCACTGCATCCTGTGTATGTTGTGTTTTCATTTTAATTTATTTTGAAATATTTTCTAATTTCCTTGTGATTTTTTTTGTCCCATTGGTCATTTAAGAGTATGCTGCTTAATTCCCACATATTTGTGAATTAACCAGTTTTCCTTCTATTAGTGATTTTTAGTTTTATTCCCTTGTGCACAGATCCTTTGTATGATTTCAGTTTTTTAAAGTATATCAGGTTTGCTTTGTTATATAACATATGGTATATCCTGGAGAATGTTCCTTGTGCACTTGAAAAGAATATATATTTTGCTGTTACTGAGTAGAGTGTTGTATAGATGTCTATTTAGCTGGTTTATCATATTGTCAATGTCTTCTATTTTCTTATCGATCTTCTATCTTAGTGTTCTATTATTGAAAATAGTATATTGAAATCTCTAACTACAGTTGTATAACTGTTTCTCCCTCCAAGTCTGTCAAATTTTGCTGTGTATATTTTGATATGTTATTAGGTCTTATAAGTTTATGTGTTGTAGCTTCATGATGTATTCACTCTTTTATCAGTCTATAATGTCCTTTGTTTTTTAACCCATTTCCCAGTTGTTTTGAGAATACTTGCTAGCAGCACTTGTAGCTGCAGTGTTTACTTGAGATAACTCATGATTACAGTCCTAACCTTACCCACAAAGGTTGCCATGGAGTATCTCACTTTCATTATTATTTTTGCCTTGCTCTAGTATATCAATTATGTTTGGAAACAAATGACATCATTCTGCCTATAGAATGTTTTTAGTAGTGGTATTTCCATTTACAAAATATAGTAATTCTCATTGCTAAAAATGTCATATCCTAGAAAACATAACATTCTTACACATGATGTTAAATTAATGCTGGCAGTGAGCTGCACTTTTTTGTTTTTCTAAACAAGAAATGGGTTAAAACAATTTTTGACTTAAAGTATGTTTGTCTGATATTAGTGTAGTTACCCTAGTTTTGGATTATTATCCTTTTTTATCCTTTTTACTTTCAACTTATTTGTGTCTTTGAATCTAAAGTGTATATCTTATAGAGTGTGTTATAGATGGCACATGGATTGTCATTTTTTTTTAATGCATTCTGTCAGTTACTACCTTTTAATTTGAGAGTTTAATCCCTTTACATTCAGTGTAAATACTGATGAGAAAGGACCTCTGCCATTTCATTGTTTTCTATACCTTTTTTCTTATATCTTTTTTCTCCCCTCAATTCTTTCCTTGTTGCTTGCTTTTGCGTTTGACTTTCTGTTGTCATTGTTGTTATATAGTGTATTGGTTCCCTTCTCTTTCCCTTTTCTGTATATTTTTTGGCTATTTTCCTAATCATTAATCTAGGAAGTATAAATAAAATTTTAAACTTCCAACAATCTTGTTTGAATTAATACCAATTTAGTATCAGTATTATACAAAACTCCTGTACATCTCTGTTCTACCCCTTTAAGTTGTTGTCAAAAATCACATCATTTACATTGTGTGCTCATTAACACAGATTTATAATTATCGCTTTATGTATTTTTTAAATCATACAGAAAGAAGAAAAATTATAAACCCAAAATAAAATAATCCTTTACTTATGTAGTTATTTTTAGCAGTATTTTTTATTTCTTCATATGGTTTTTAATTATTGTTTATTGTCCTTTCATTTCAACCTAAATGACTTCTTTTAGTTACTCCATAAAGAACATCTACTAGATGATTTTTTTTTTTTTTCAGCTTTTGTTGTTTTGGAAATCTTTTAAGTTTCTCCTTTACTTTTGAAAGATAGTTTTGCTGGATATAGAACTTTTGGTCAACAGTTCTTTTGTTATTTTAAATATATAATTGCATTGCCTCTATCCTCCATGGTTTTTGATGAGAAATCAGCTATTGATCTTGATGAGAGAGTTCTCAGTTAGGCAAAACAAAGGAAAGCACCTTATATCAGTCCTTCAGGGAGCACTCAGACAGGTCAAAACAGACAAACACAATTCCTTGGAAACAAAGTTTCCTTAGCTCTTTTTGGAACCAAGAACTTACAGTGGGAACTCCAGCTTTTGACTTCAAGGCTGCTGCCAGACTTGGCAGGGGTTTGGACAAGGGTAAGTTATACCGCTAGAAAGTGTTCCTGCCACATTTCAACTCTTCCCTGGTTAAAAGTTTTTTTGGTTCCTTAAACTTTCTGCTATCTTTGAGAGTTCAGGTAAAGTTGATTCTGACAGCATTTGTATGTTTTTTCGGTAGTTCTGGGGAGGAATGTGCCCCAGAGTTCTCTTCTCCAATATTTTTATATTTTTGATGATGTCACTCCTGAATTAAGTTATTATTTTTTAAACCTAGGTTCTCTATACTTCCAGCAGCTTGGATATCAAAAATTCTAAGACAATCTGTTTAAAAAAAAAAATGGCTTCTTAATAACTGATCTTCATTCTATTTGACCCTATAGTCCTTGCTTCTCAAATTTGTATAATGTATTATTTTCATTTTTTAAGAAAGTAATCGAATACTGTTTTTAAAGTATATAGAGATAAGTCAATTTCCCATGACACCATGTATTTTGAATGTTTATCTCTTATAAAAATCCACTCAGATCATAGATTCAAATTTTTAATAATAGAGCTGTACTGAATTTTTTTTTTCTGGAAACATAATGAATTTAAAAAATTCCCTTTTCCTATTTTGCCAGGTCATTTTGAATGCCTTATAAAATGTACTGAGAATGTGTATGTTACGATAGAAAATTGCTAAAGAGGAAAAATGAAAGTAAAGTGACAATTCCTTTTTTCTTTTTCTTGGCAGGTTATTAACAAATTCAAACAGACTTACAACAACCAGAAATGCTGTATGGGCCCTCTCAAATTTATGTAGAGGCAAAAACCCTCCTCCAAATTTTAGTAAGGTACGGTTAAAATACACAAATTTAGGAATCTTTTTATATAAACTTTTAAGTCTCCTTGTAATAGATTTTTAGAGATTGAAAGGGCTTTATTCTTATTTTAGTAATTATTTTCCTTATTGACTAGATTATTTATATATATAAAAACCAAGAGATATACAGTGCAAAGGAAAAGAAAGTTTTTCTTTCTACCCTTACTTCACCCCATGATTGCCTATCTTCAGAGGTAACCACTGTCACTAAGTGTTTACGTATCTTAGAGTTGACTTTAGTAATCCTCTAGTCTGGTTGTCATCATTTAAAGGAAATTGAAGCCCCCAAAAGATAAAGGTAATTCCTCCAGGTCCACTGTTGGTCAACTAGTCAAGAGTGGCTTGTGCTTTCCCATTATATTTTTTATCTGCTCGCATATCTTTTTCCCCAGCTACTAACATTTTGCTGCTAAAAGAATAGATTTATAAATTTCAGTCTAGTTTTATTGTCTTACTAGTCATGTGTTATTAGAAAAATAGAATGTGGGTAAATTTGGGGGATACCATTCTACTTTTGAATTTAGTGTCTATGTGAATTAAAGGTGAGCAATGACTACAGTATTTGCATTTTGACATCTCTTCGTTCTAATTATATTACCTGGGTTTTAGCATTTCTTTAACCATAAGCAGTAAAGATTTAAAAATTTTATAATAAACACTTTACAAGAATAACTTGTTAAAAAAACTTATATGATAATACCTTTGAAATTTATGTAGTATGTTTTTCCTGAAGAATTTGCTTTTTGAAAGATATTGAAATTTATAAAATTTATAATCTGTAAAACCAGTAATCCAAACCATATTTTTCTAAGCTTCTTTTTTTAAAGTTATTACCTTTATGAAATATCTCATGGAACATTAGGAACTTTGAGAGAGGTACATGGATCATGAGAAGTCATGTGGTTATCTCAACGTGAGGTTGATTCACATTTCTGGTATTGGTTAATAGACGTTATTTAACAACTTGCAAAAAGTTATTAATTAGGGACTGTTTATTTTCTCTTCTGTCCTGCTACCTCTGTTTCCTCCTTCTTCTTCATCACCTCTCAGCTAATGACCTTGCTTCCTACTTCAATGAGAAAATGGAAGCATTCAGAAGAGATTTTCCAGAGATTACCATCACCACACTGGGCATTCTGTCATTACTTGTACCTACCTATTATACTTTCCTGTGATCATTGGTTATTGGTTCCATGTTCCTTTATAAAATTAATTCATCTGCTTCTATGCTACCTAGCCTTCCATCTTTCCTATTCAGGGTTATTTGTCCAGCAATTCTCTTTTCTCTCTTCAACATTAGCAATTATTTTTCTTCCTTCCACATCATTGTCATTACTATAAAAATATGCTATTATTTCTTCCATGTTAAATCTTTTCTTTGTCCCTGGAATCTCCTGTCATTTTCCTTGTTAACTCTCACCCCATATTTTTGTTCTATTTTACAGAAAAATTTCTCATTCATCTATTCTTGTATTTTCTACTTTCTCTCCTTGCTTTTTTTCTTGAATTTACTCCAATCAGGGATTTGCCTTAGTCACTGTACTGAAACTGTTTTCATTAAGGGCATAAATGTCTCTCACTGTGAAATCCAAGGGTCCAAGGGTCAATGTTTAAAATTCATCTTACATGACTTGCTAAATACCATGGTTATTTATCAGTGTTCATGGTATCTGATCTGTTTCCTGCATATGGTACAATTGTTCACTTCCTCCTCCTATATATAATATTTTAAACTTGATTTTTAAGCTACCACACTCTCTTGGTTTTCCTTCTACCTCAATGATTGCTTCTTCTCAGTTTCATTTATTAGTTCTTCCTCTTTTACTTCCTTAAATCGAGGGCACAAAGTATATTATTTTGGCTTTTTCTTGTCTTTATCTCCGCTCACTTTTTCACTGATTTTATCCATTCTGTAACTTTAAATATCCACATGCCAGCAACTTCCAGATTTCAATGTTTGACTCAAATATTCGTCTGAACTCCAAACTCTGCATCTTTATTTGAATATCTAAGAGACATCTCAAACTCATCATATCTAAATATAACTCCATTTCTTTACCCGCTAAGCCTGCTCTGCCAACAATCTTTCCTGCATTACTCAGACAGAAAACTTTAATATTTTTTGCCCCCCCCCTTTTTTTAATCTTACACTCTACATCTCCATCAGAAAATTCTGTTGGCTCTACTTCTAAAATATATTTAGGTAGTGGTCCATCTGGACAAATTGAGGATCAAAATGAATAAAGGAAGGAAACATTATTAACACATCATATCAAAAAAAAAACTATTTTGTCTATCCCAATACTAAAATTAAAATGGAAAAAGAAAAGCCTTTTTTTTTTTTTTTTTAATATAGAATGCCTACTAATAGAAGGGCTATTAGAAAAGACAATCACCATAGTAATAACTCATTCAGGTACACATCATCAGTGAGTTCTAAAACATTTAGGTAAAAGATTGTTGGGGAGCAGAATGTTCACATGATTGGAAAGTATTGCCCTACAGAATATTATTAATTACAAAGCGGGTAGGAGGGAGTTATATTTACTGTTGAGAATTCCAGGGGACACCAACCACCTTAACCAAATGATTAAACTTAGCATTACTAATAAAGGGAAATTGGGGTTTAGAGATGTTATGTTATTTGGCCATGGTCACACAGTTGGTGAGTAGTGTTTGAATAGAAGTCTGTTTGATTTGAGAGGATGGATCATAGAATTTATCTATTCAGCCTCCCCTTGTCACATATTCTGAAACTGAGGCTCAGGGAGGTAAAGTGACTTGCTCATCTCACAATTGATTAGTCGTAGTTGTAGTATTAATGCTAGAGGGATTAAAATCTCTTTTGTCATGGGTGTTTTTTAATTGACGATTTAGGGTTTCAATACATTAAGGAGAACAGTTTATAAATGACTTCCATTAAAAAATTTCAGATTTATTTTTGCATATTTTATACCTTTGTTCTTCAAATGATTATTAGATTTACTTTCGATAATGTATATAAAATAAGTAAAGTGAGGTTAAGTTGCATCATATTCCATGATCATTCTATTAAACACTTAACAGAAACATTTTTATTTCTCTCAGTTTTGATATGTCTTTTTTTGGGTGTGTGTATGATGTAAATATAGGGGATCACAAATACGTGTTTTATTTTTAAAAACTATAAATTACCACATATTTTATGTAAAATTAATAGGAGTCACAATCAGTGTCATGTTTATATTGGTTATAATTTTAAATGGAATGTTTATCTGGTATTTTTATAGCATTAAATTTTGATTTTAAAATAGGTTTCTATATTTTTCTCAAGGAACTTGGTTTTAAATAGAGAAAAAAATTAAATATTGGCTTTTTCTTTCAGGTTTCACCTTGCTTAAATGTCCTGTCACGATTGTTGTTTAGCAGTGACCCAGATGTATTAGCAGATGTGTGCTGGGCCCTTTCTTATCTCTCCGATGGACCCAATGATAAAATTCAAGCAGTCATTGATTCTGGAGTCTGTCGAAGATTGGTGGAACTTTTGATGTAACTATAATTTATGATTAGTAATTGTATGATTGTGTATTAAGTTTGGCAATTAAGTTAGAATAATAGCCTTGTAAACACATCAAGAGTCACTATCTGTGGGAAGAATTGAAAAGCTACCAACCCCACTTTGCAGAATAGCTGTATGGAAAGCCTATTATCTGACAGAGTGTTCTGTAAGATATTTTTACAAAGTACAGAACATAGTTCCTGCTCTCACAGAACCAATAATGTAATTGTTCATTACAGTAATTGTGTAAAAGTTCACATAATGAAAATTATTTTGAATTTCACTTGTCTTAAAGATAATATGTTTCTCTGTGCTAAACTATTATGCTACCTTCTTTATAAAGAACAGATTTTCTATACAAAACAGTTAAAAACTTGTAAGAAAACTTATTTTAAAAAGGAATTCTAATTTCTTCATCCTTTTCTTTTAAAAAACTTATTATCTTCCTTCCTTTCTTATTTTGTCAAAAAACAAAAACAAAAACAAAAAAAAATTAAGTAGACCCAAACAAGGTAGATAGCAGCACAAAGAAGAGAGAGAGGTCTGATAAGGGGTTGTGGCCCAAACATGAAGACAGCATCTGATGAGGGTGGGCAAGCAAGTCCAATGGGTGGGGAGATCAGGGCCCAAATTTGGGGATGTTGTCCACTGGAGCAGAGCAGACAAATAGGCTGGAGCAGGAGTTGGAGCCAGCATACTGTGGCAGAGCAGCCTAGCTGGATCAGAAGGTTGGTAATATATGGGGAAATTCTGAAAATAGAAGCCAGTTTCTTATTCTATGGGAATGGAGTTATACATATGAAAAGAAGGAAAGCCAGAATAAACTTGTGGTATTAGACTGAGGTTGGAAGTATCAATGCAAACTCACTGGTTTCAACATTAAAGATGTAGATGTAGGAATAAGTATGTATGTAAATGTATGTTTATGTCCTCGCAAAGGGCCTGGGAGTAGTGACACATTTATACTAAAAAGCTGAGCACACCAAATGCCCAGGTCTTGTTTTTTAAAGACTACTCTTTATTAACAGGAATGGGGATTCTTAGAGAAATGGCTAATTCCAGGGCTGAGACTGAGAAAAAAATAAGATGAACCTAGAAAATAAAGAGTGGTCAAAGAATGGAGAAATGTTAAAAGGACACAAAAGTCCACTTGAAGGGACTCCTACTGTTCAAACCCGGGATGATTTGAGCATTGAAATAAATTATAGCAATATAACTTATTGAATAAAATAGGAATCCATGAGTTCACACTAAAATAAGTAGATCAATAGATATATAGGAAAGGCACGTAGTTAGAATGATAGTATTAGAAAATTATCCTTTACAACAATACTTATTATTAATAATTCAGACAATAAACATGAAGAGATGCTAAAACTAGTGGTGAAAGTAGGTTAAGGCAGAGGTCCCCAATCCCCTGGCCACTGACCAGTACCTATCCATGGCCTGTTAGGAACCAGACATCACAGCAGGAGGTGAGCGGTGGGCAAATGAGCAAAGGTTCATCTGTATTTGCAGCCATTCCCCAGAGATAGCATCACCCACCGCCTCAGCTCCACCTCGGATATTCAGGCATTAAATTCTCATGAGAGCACCAGTCCCTGGTGCCAAAAAGATTGGGGGCCACTACACTGTTAAGGGATGGGGTGTTACATAATCTAAAAGCATTTCCTTACAAAGTATTAATAACAAAGGGAAAAACAGTAATATCAAAATAGAGAAACAGCAGGCATCATCTTAATTAAGTAACCAGACAAAATAGATAACATATGCTATCCAATACTATGTAATGAAAATACTATAGCATTTGTGTTATCCTAGCCAAAAGTGTGTGACTTGGGTCTTAACCACGAGGAAACACTATAAAAAATGTCAAGATCATGAAAATCAAGGAAATACTAAGTAACTGTTTCGAATTGAGAGTCTGGAGAGACATGACAACTGGGTGCAGCACATATTACTGTAATTATAGAGATACTACTGTGATGATTAGTGAAACTTGAATCGGCTCTCTGGGTAAAAAGTATAGGAGAATTTTTTGTACTATTTTTGTAAATTTTCTGAAAATTTTAAATTCTTATATAGTGTGTAAGTTCTTATTTTTATTATTTTAGGCACAATGATTATAAAGTTGTATCACCTGCATTAAGAGCAGTTGGTAATATTGTGACTGGTGATGATATTCAAACACAGGTGAGTTCTGACCATAAGTACAGAGGCAGACAGATGTGTGGTATGTTTAAGAGGCATTAAACTTGACTGGAATAGAAACAGTGAAACAGAGAAAATGATGGATTATAAATAGAAATGCGGTGGGAAATGGAAAGGGCCTTTTGTAGTAGATTGAAGGCCTAGACTATGAGAATGGAAAGAAAGATAGTAAGGAAACACTTCCCTGATTAGCAAGTAACTCCATTTGCGAAATAAAAAAAAAAGTGTGATATCAAGATTATCTTCAGATTTGCGATAGTCTTTTTTGAAGATAGCTACCTCAACTCTGTAACACGTTAGATTCCCCTTTTCTTGCCACCATATTTTCTTCATTTTTAATCTTTAAAAGATTAAACTGCCTTAGTTATTAAACATTTGATCCTTAGTGATTGAGTTATTAATTTAAAATAGCACTTTAAATGAAAATACTCTTCTAAACATACACTGTTTTTAGCAGAATTTTGGTCTACTGCTTCATACATTCTTCACCAAGTAAATTTAATGTAAATCATTATGGATATTTTGAAAATAGGAACATAATCTTGCCATAGAATAAAGAATGTAAAGGAACAAAGTATAATAATTCTTTACACAAGAAAAGTGGAATAGTAAAAATTTTAATGAAACAAATAAACTTACTCTACACATTATTTCCTTTCATCAGTTTACTTGGCAAAACTAGAGATTGGATCCTGACCAGTCACCAAATCTCTCTTCAAATAGTTAAATCGGCTGCCAACTTTTGTCAGTGGGAGAGTGGAAGACAGCAAGTGCCTGAGTTTTACTTTGAGAGAAATTTCTTTTTTCTTAACTTAGTTTTTCCAGAATGGTTTTGTATTTCTAAATAACTCATTAGTTATATTTTGTGTAGTTGGATTTTTGTTTGTTTGTTTGTTTTGCTGTAAAACTCAGTTTCCATTTCTAACTTTTGTTTTAGGTAATTTTGAATTGCTCTGCATTACCCTGTCTCTTACACTTATTGAGTAGCCCAAAGGAGTCAATCAGAAAAGAAGCCTGCTGGACTGTTTCCAACATTACTGCTGGAAATAGAGCTCAGATTCAGGTAAATAACTTTTCAGAGAAAAGACGAAGATCTCAGAAGTTAATTTAGAAAAAAAGTCAATATTTTATCACTGCTGTTTTTTAGTGGTTTACTCAAAAAGATTCTTAAAGATTCTTGAAAAGTATTTTTAAAGAACATAGCCTTTCCCTTTCTAAAATAATAACATTTACTTAAAGTATTCAAATGAGGAATAGCAATTGTGTGTGTATGTGTCTATAATTGTCAGCACAGTGCCTAACAAATAAGGGTTAGTCTTTAAAAAGGGATTGATTTTCATTAGTTTTAGAAAAGTTAGGCAATGATCTTCCTCTTTAAATTTTTGAATAATGATTTATTAGGGCCCTGTCAAGCTCCTTGAGTCAGTAATTACTTATCCACTTGATTAGTCATCTGCCTTGTGCTTTATCACACTTAAAATTTAATTTCTGCTAATGTATTCTCCAGCCTTAAAAGGAAGGTATATGAAAGTTTATTAAAAGATTAGAAATAAAATATTTCCAAAGGTATTTCCAAAAAGCCTGACATTTTAAAGCCAATGAATTTCAAGATCCTCTACTTAATTAATATTTTTAAAACTGTATTTGCATTGATTATGCTCTATCATTTTTCCTCTTTAGTCTGTTATAGATGCAAATATTTTTCCTGTTTTGATTGAGATTCTTCAGAAAGCAGAGTTTCGCACCAGAAAAGAAGCAGCTTGGGCTATAACTAATGCAACATCAGGAGGCACTCCAGAACAAATAAGGTGTGATGCAGATTTTTTAAAATTGTTTTTAAATGTAAAAAAAATCAATGTAAATGAGACAAAATTTGAAATAATATATACTTTTTGTTTTTTGATGAAACGAAAACATTTTGTCAGTTTAACAAGCATTTTTAATGTGAAATGACAGTGTTATATCAGTTATATTATTCATTTACAGTGGCTAATTTTTTTCATTTAAAGTATAATTGACATCATTCTCTGATGAAAAATCAGAGATTAAAATTCTGAAAAAGAATAGTCATGGGCATTAAATACTTTTTATTAAATACTCTCATGGGCATTTTTTAGACCATTAAATTACATACATGTAACTTTATTATATAGAATGGCTAATAAAGTTAAATACCTACTTATTTAAAGTAAAATTGAAATAGACATTTGTTTATATAATAATGTCCTAATCATTATTAGACTTACTTATGGATAATATCTTACTTTTGTTTTTCTGTACTATTTTTTCTTCTTTTTTTATGATAGCTTTTTGAATTTAGGCATTTTATTATTTATTTGCTTGTTTCTTTTACTAACAACACAAATAGTAGTTACAGGATTTTCTTTCAAATCCTGCTCCTTCAGTACGACCAGTGTGACCTTGACAAAATCATGTAACCTCTCTAATCTACAATTTAATTTTTTAAAATGAATTCAATAATGGGTAGGGTAGTACCCTATAGTTATTATTTTGACACTTAAATGCATTTCATACATTTGAAGTGCTTAGTTTAGTGTGGTGGTGCCTAAACCTTAAGTTCTCTACTAAGATTAACTGTTATTATCAGTAATATTTGTAATAATTGTAATTTTTATCAGTATTGATTTTAAAGTCACTTTTCATCTTGTACTTTTACTCTTTTTTGCACCTCATAGCAAAGTTCTAATTTGCACTTATATAAAAGCCTGACATCCTACAGAATCTTCTTATTCTGAGTATCCCTCCGTGAAACTCAGGATTTTTTTTGGGTTTCTTGAAATGACCATTTAGGAGCTGTTTTCTAATGAGTATTTTATTTGTTTCTTAATTTATAACACAAGAAGTCAGGCTACTAGGCTATTTAAAAAATTACAGGATTTTGAAATCTACCTATTGTGAGATCATTGTCTATTATTGCCTTCATTTGTACTGTGTCTTGCTCTCTCAGATTCATATCTCTCTATGTTGACATTTGTCTCTGCTTTATATTTCCATTCTACCTCTTTGCTTTAATTAATATTTCCATTTCATTTATGCCATGAATACAAGCAATAATAAAACAAGATTTTTCCTTTGTTCTAGCTTGTATTTTTTTTTTAATGTTAACATTATTTTTATGTTTTGGGTCCCAAAGTTTATTTGTTCACCTCCAAACAGTTTTTAGGTTTTTTTTTTTTTTTGTCATTATATCTATTCCATATATTATTCCTTAAATTTATTAGTATAAAGCAAATATTCAAATTGAGGGCATTATTTTTTTTTAACCATTTTCACCTTTTCATTAAATCTGCGTATATGGGAAGAGGCCTTGATCTCAGATGAGGTTTGGCATGCATACCACTAATATTTGTGGAGTGTCTGTCTAACACTGCCACTTGTGCTTAATCTTTTCGATCGTTGAGCACCAGTAGTGTGCTTTCACATCTTTTTCTCCTTTAACTTCATAACTCTCTGAGATTTATTCACTCAGTAAATATATTTGATGAATTATAGTATAGTATATGGCAAGCGAATGCTGTAGTGAAGGTATGTACATTGAAAAAAAAGGAGGATAGAAACTAACTTTTATTGAATGCCTGCTGTATTTTCACAGCAACCCTCTGAGTTTGGTTCTATTATTATCCCCATTTTAAGATGAGGATACTGAGGCACAGAGATGTTACTCAGTCACACAACTAATAAGGAGCAGAATTGGAATTTGAAGCCACGCAGTCTGACTTCACGCATATTTTTTTACCTTTATGCTTAATATGAACTTTTGCCAAGTGAAATAATCAGTTACCTTATTTACATTATGGAGAATGGAAAAAAGAGCTAATAAGAACTAGAAAAGAACAAAACATTATGAAAATCAGAAATTTTATGAACATAACTAAACTTATTCACAACATGGCCTGTTTTGCTCCTAGAAGCCTCCTTTGCTTCTGAAACAGCAGATGTTTCAGAACGTTAGCTATGATTATTTTTATGGGGAACTTCCCGAAGTTTGATTTGGATGTCCCTTCTCCCTCTCCATTTCTACCTTCCCCATCCTACCCCTATATGTGACCCACCTTTAAAATAGACAGAAAAACTTCTAACCCACTTAGCAATTTCCTTGCATGTATATTTTTATAATATTTGTAATACCATTTATTATTAATTGTGTTAAATTCTGAGAACAGGAGAGTAAAAAAATTTTCAGGTTCCTATGTAAATTGTTTTTAATGTTTGAGTCTATAGGAACATTTTCTTAATTGTTTAACATTTCACTGAAAAATATTTTCATGTCATTACTATAAATAACACTTAAGTCTTTTTTTAATGTTTTTCCCCTGCCTTTATTTTATTATTATTCTGAAGGTATTTGGTAGCCTTAGGCTGCATTAAACCACTTTGTGACCTGTTGACTGTTATGGACTCTAAAATAGTCCAAGTGGCTTTAAATGGACTTGAAAATATTTTACGTCTTGGAGAACAAGAATCTAAGCAGAATGGGATAGGCATTAATCCATACTGTGCTCTCATTGAAGAAGCATATGGTAAGTAGTCAATTAAAAATTTATAATTACAGTCAGCCGTTTTGTTTAATTGAGATATAATTGACATATAACATTAATGATTCAATGACATACTACTTAATGATTCAATGTTGTATATACTAAGAAATGATCACCACAATAAGTCTAGTTAACATCTGTCACCATACATAAGTACATCATTTTTTTTTCTTATGATGAGAACTTTTAAGATTTACTCTCTTAGCACTTTCAAATATACAGTATTATTAAGGATAGTCCCAATCTTGTACATTATATCCTTATGACTTATTTATTTATAACTGGAAGTGTTCGTACCTTTTGACTCCCTTCACCTATTCACCCACCCTCCACCTGCTGCTACCTCTAGTAACCACCAGTCTATTTTCTTTATCTATGAGCTCAGTTTTTATTTTAGATTCCACATAAATGAGATTACATGGTATTTGTCTTTCTTAGTCTGACTTATTTCAGTTAGCATAATAACACAGGGGCTATTCATATTGTCACAAATGACAATATTTCCTTTGTTTTTTACTTTAGGGCTCTCTTCTAGTCCATTGATTTCTTTCTATGTCACTACCATACTGTTTTAATTATTATAGTTTGAAATCAGGGAGCATGATGCTTCCAGCGTTGTTATTCTTTCCGAAGGTTGCTTTGGCCAGTTGGAGTTTTTGTGGTTCCATACAAATTTTAGGATCATCTGTTTTATTTATGTAAAAAATGCCACTGGAATTTCAATAGGGATTGCATTGAATTTGTAGATTGCTTTGAGTAGTATGGACATTATAATAATACTGATTCTTCCAATTCATGAGCACAGAATATCTTTTCATTTATTTGTGTCTTTTTTCAATTCTTTCATTATAGTTTTCAGTGTACAGGTCTTGCACTTCCTTGGTTAAATTTCTTCCTAGGTAATTTTTGGATACAATTATAAATAGGATTGTTTTCTTAATTTCTCTTCCTAATAGTTTGTTAGTATATAGAAACACAACAAATTTTTGTATATTGATTTTGTATCTGAATTAGTTAATTAGTTCTAACAGTTTTTTGGTAGAGTCTTTAGAATTTTCTACATATAATATAGTCATCTGTGAATAGTGACAGTTTTACATTTTTCTGTAGATGCCTTTACTATGTTAATAAAAGTAGTGAGAGTGAACATCCTTGACTTGTTCCTGGTTGTAGAAGAAAACCTTTCAGTTTTCCACCATTGAGTATGTTAGCCGTAGGCTTATCAAATATGGCCTTTATTATGTTGAGGTACAATCCCCCTATACCCACTATGTTGAGAGTTAGGCAGTTCTTAATTATCTTCATAGTCATTTTCCCCCTTTACTTCCATAAAGATATTTTGTGTAAAAGTAATATAATAGTTTTTAAATAATTCTTAAGTTACCCTTAATTCTACTACCATAATAATTGTTTTTCATTATTTGCCTTTATACTTTGTCTTTATGCACATTTTACATTGACATAATTTCAGTGTATAATTTTGTGTTCTACATTTTAATGTTTTGGAGAAATTTTGTATTTCTACACAGTTATAATTTTTAATAGCCAACATAATATTAAGTGAATACTGTGTTGTTTTAGCCATAGTGAATGCAGTTTTAGCCATATTCTTGTAGTTGACCATTAATTTGTTTCCATTTTGTTCACAACTTTACATATGCCAAAATAAGCATCTTTCTGAATATAATTTTTTTCTACTGAAATATTTTGGGGTAAATTTTCAGTAATGCTATTGCTGAGTTTTAGGCACAGACTTATTTTTAAGCTTTTGGAATATTTTCTCATTTTTTTTTTCAAGGGCATGTGACTTAACTGTCTCACTAGCACTGTATGAATCTATAACCTTTTGTTGACTTTGCTGACTTAGCAGATATAAAATCATATCACCAACTTTTATGTATTTTCTGTTTTAGCTTATGTAGAAGGTAGTATGTATTTTCCATGTGTTAATGTATTTTCTCATCTGAATTACATGCTTATTATACTTTTTCCATTTACTTATTTGTGTTTTTTAGTAAAAACACAAATTAATTTCATTTTAGTTGTTTAATATGGCTTTTCTCCCATTTTCTGACTTTTTTATTTTAATAAGACAAACCACATTAATTTATATTTAATAAATAACTCAATCTAATATTCTATTTCTTCAAAGTTTACAAAGTTGCCCCTACAAAGATTTGATGATTTTTTTTTTTCTTTTATTTTTTTGGTTGGATTCTTAAACATTTAACTTAACTCAGGTGGAATTTATTTTAGGATAAGGCATGAATATAAGTTGATGGTTTTCCTTTTAATGTATTTCTATTAAATACTCATTTTCTGCCATAAGTCCCATTATATTATAAGGTCGATTCAAGCTTTTATAATGATTCTTACACTATGCCTAGGATATTTAAAATTTTAAACTGTGCCTTTATTTTAAATTACATAATGTCACTGATTAAGATATTATGTAAATACAAGATATTAATCACTGATTTTAAGAATATTACCTTACCGTAGTCATTATTTTGATCCCCAGTAATACTAGAGTTAGAGATAGTCTATGATTGTGTGTAGATGTGACTACTTTGTTTATTCTTTGTATCCTGCAATAATGTATTTCAAGGTTTATCTATAATTAAATGAGAAATAATTTCAGCATCACTCAGACTTATGTGGAAATTTTTTTTCTTGCAAGTAATAAAATAGAGTGCTGTGGATTCTCCTTATCCTATCAAAATGGGCTTTTTCAGTTTTATTTATACATTGTACTTTTTGTAAATTATACAGTAGCTATATTAGATTTGCAAATAGTACTCATTTTGTTCATATTGGTAGTTTAGTTGCTAATGTTTTACTTTTTTTTTGTTTTGTTGTTTTCCCATTTTATACTTTTTATTTAGCACAATTACTCTGGAAAGACCTGGGAAGTTACATAATAGTGTAATTTTAAAATTGAGAAACTAAAGTACTGAGGAACCAAATTTATTTGGGCAAAATCACATAGCTTGCATGGTGGAATCTGTGAACTTCTTATTCATAGGCCTGTGCTACTTCCTCATACTGCACTGCTCATATTCTCATTCTTAAAGAATAAGGCATAAGTGTTGGTTATCAGTATGTGCAAAAATTAGATTAAAATAGCAGTCCCATTGTCAGTAGACTGATAGATGCTATCGATTTATTATTTTGTTACAAACATAAGTTGAAACTTGAGTAACAATTTTGTTTCTATATATGCTTTGTATATCAGGTCTGGATAAAATTGAATTTCTGCAAAGCCATGAAAATCAAGAAATTTACCAAAAGGCTTTTGATCTGATTGAACATTACTTTGGTGTAGAAGACGATGACCCCAGCATTGTGCCTCAAGTGGATGAAAACCAACAACAATTTGTATTTCAGCAGCAGGAAGCACCAATGGAAGGGTTTCAACTTTAACTTGATGGGGGGGAAATTAATGGCTAAAAAGGGTAATTTCAGATATCTTCTCTTTGTTACAATGGTATTAGGAACATTTGATGTGTTTTTGTGTAGAACAGAAAAAGAATTTGATGCACTTTTAAAAGGCAAAACAAAACAAAGGTTTCCATTCAGATACAATCTTTTGGTATAGTTTTGTTTTCACTTTGGTGTGCCCGTGTTTGTCTTATTGTTTTACCTATTTTCATCTATTTGTGAACCTTATGAAATTGTTTAATAACAAGGAAAAGGAAAACTTTAATGAAAAGGAAAACTTTGGTAAGGTATTACATATGGTTCTGAATTTTTTTCTAGCATTCTTGAAAACTGCATATCAGCAGTAAAGATATTTATAATTGCATTTTGGCAGTAAGTCTGACAGGCCCAGTCTCTACTAAATCTACCTCTATTTTGAAGCAAAAACAAAACAAAAAAACTTAAGAAGCATGAAATAGTGTATAAGCTAAATTTGAATGTGAAAATATCTAGTACCTTAAATTATAGATCACTGTGTTGTAGGTTATACTTTGCAAAAAAAAAAAAAAATACAACAGAAAACCTGTAAAATTTATTTATAAAACACAGAAGAAATATTGTACTGATAATCAATTAAAATGTGGCAATCGTGAAGAGAGAAGATGTTCTTCATGTTGAACACATTAAAATGATTATGTGACATTTACAATTTGTGTTTTTAACATATAAATGCTATTAGTATATTTTGTATTTTGACCAAATGTGCTACTACCATTTTTGAAAGTGTTTTATTATTTTTTCACTCTTCATTTAAAAAGCATCATGATAGAGAAGCCATCATGAATCTAAAGTAGTGCTGCATAGCAAAAATAATACTGTAATTCTTTCTCTGATTTTTCAGAGCAGTGATTGAAAAGTTTCATTTTCTGTTTAATAATGAAGTTAGGTACTTAAATGGCAAAATTATCCTGAAAAAATCACCTTTTTATGTGCTAAAGTTTATTCAATACCCTAAATGTTTGGATGCTAAAAGATGGTATTAATGAAAATTGCTAAGGATTCTTTAATATAGTTGAAATCTATGTTAGGAACTTTTTTTGGTAATAGAGGGTCATACTGTTCCTTGTCATGAATTGGTGTATTAAATTACATTTGTATCAGATTGGTCAATAGAATGTATGTGTTTTATGTATTAAAAGCGAAACCTTTTCAAACTGAAACTTTAAAAGAAAAAGTTTCAATAGAAGAATTACATATATATTTATTGATAGATACATATATGTGTGTGTATCTGTGTGTTATTTTCACAGTACTATACTTGGTAGAGTTTTCTGAGCAGATATGGTACTGTTGAACTCGGTTTTTTCATTTGTAGTTATATGCAGGCTATTTACATTTCTAATTATATAACTAAAATATTTAAAAATTAGTTTACAACTGTTTTAAGATGGGAACTAAAGCATTTTTGATATGATTCATAGTCTATTCTGTAAAGAAAGATTTCACTTATGATAGCATTTATAATGTTTCTGCTGGAAATCAGAGGCATGTTACAAGAATAAAATGTATAAATAAGTAGTTTTAAATAGTATGACACTTTGTAAATTATATCATGAAACTAAACTTTTGACAAGACACTTAAAATCTACAGCTATAACATACAGGTTTAAATGGTGTCCATAGTGCTGACTGTATCTGCCAAACCCCTTTTCTATTAAGTAGAGGATTGTATCTGTGCCCTTTTTATTGTAGTGGAAGTTATAAAGTTTAGCATAAAAAGTTTTCTTTTGCATTATGTATGTTCAGAAGAACAGGGTATTTATATTAAAGGTTACCAAATTGAAGGTGAATTTATGAGTAAACACATTTTTGTGGTACAGATAACCGATTCTATAAGGTGACAGGGTAATTCCACTCTTTCTAATCAGTCGAACTTAATAATGCAGCATAATTCATAAACTAACCAACTGTGCCTGCTTTTATTTTGAGGACCCTGTAGTCACATTATCAAATCTCTAAGCCAAGTCTTTCAAACAAAATAATTCTTATAGAAGGTAAAATAATATATATGTTTGTGCGTGCACACACACACACACACGCACACACACACACACACACATACACATACACACACATATAGAATGACCTTTAAGGGGAGAATTTTTAAATTTTCACCAGTAAAACAAACATATCTCTAAGTACACATATGACCATATTTTAAACATTCAAATATAAAATTATGTTTAATTTCATGGATCTGTTATGTGAATAATTAATTTGATTAGATCTGAGTACAAGGGACAAAATCTAATATTTGGGACCAGCTATTGTTGTGGTGATGACTTTATTGAACCAAGACGAGCAAATACTTTGTTCTTAAACTTTTTTTCCAATGACTACTTCTTTCAGATATACTTAAATGCTCCAAAAATATTTTTTCATTAATCTTCACTGACTCTTGTGGGGGAAGAAGTTTTTAATTTTCTTTCCTAAGAGCTATTATATTTAAATCCGAGAGAAGCTGTGCCAAAAGAAAAAATTAAAACATGTTGTAAAGGGGAACACATGCAACATTAATGCAAAAATCAAGAAAATACTTGAAGGAGTCTTTTACATTTATTTAATTAAATTCAGTGTTTTACTTAACCTGACTTTGAATTTTTCTAGTTAAACTATGCAATTGTGCTTACTTGTTTTATATTTGTAAGTGCTTTACTCACTGGTCTGTTTTTGTTTTTGTTTTTGTTTTTTTACTTTTTGAAAGAGGTCCTAGGACTTAATTTTTAGCGGTATTATGTTCACTTACTGGTAGCACCAGAATAAGAGAGCAAAAAACAAGTAAAAAAAAAAACCCAAAAAAGTAATAAAATCTGCTGGCACAGAAATAACATATCATTTGGTAACTGTAAAGCCTCTTTGCAGTTAAAACTTGATTTGTTGGATAAAGGACTAAAAGAAGCATTACCTTTGCCTTCGTATTTTTTCTTAAGAAGGAGCATTATGGAAAAAGTAACTATAATACAAAGTCTTTATAGAGTTTTGTTGCTGTTCTAAATTCAGCAATCTTCTGGCTGCTTTGTGAAACTGTGAAATCAAAGTAATCATTGTTAACCTTTACTCATTTTAGTTCATAGTATTACTGTTTTATGAAATGTGACATATTACGAGCCAATATGATAGGGCTCTAAAAGGATAATGTATCTTTAAATTCTGGTTGGGGACTAGGATGTGGGGAGGATATTGTTGCCTAACTAAATAAACCAACGTTTGAGCAGTATGCAATATTATGAAATGTTACAGCAGTATATTAAAATAATAAAATACTATTTTACAATTGCATTTATAATTGTGTCTATTTCATTTGTTCTCAGTTATTACTGTGTATTCCTAGTGGAGCAAAAACATATCCCTCATTGATTAAAATTCCATCCTCTTTCTAAACCAGTAAGATTTTTGTTTGTAGCATATCTGATTGAAGGAGTATGGTGCTTGTATTTTAGAATCTATATGTTCTGCTATAATAGAGAACATGTCTAATTTATCTGTATCTCGAGCCTTGGCAATTAATGCAAATTTACATATATAATTGAGATTATTTTTTCCTTTTTTGTTATTTTAATCCAATACAATGCATTTATTTAAGAAGTAGAGTTTTAAACCTAATAAACAGAAATAAGAGGGAACGTCTGATTTAACTTTCTTAATGTCTCTTGAACATAAGGTCACATAGTAGCCAAGCCTAGGTCTCCCTAGCCTAACGTTTTTGTTTTCTTTCGCTACCATGGTTTTTGTTGGGCTGCCTTCATTCCTTCAGAGTGCTAATCAAAGAGTAGTGAAAGTAACTGGATCAGTTATTTTTAGGTACTTGTTCCCCGTAAGGCATTCAGCAATTTTAGTGGCAAATGAATTATTGAAAACATGAAAATACAACGTATAGGTCAAACAGTAGACTTTAATGTGCAGTGGAGTTCAACTTCTCAGAAATCCCCAAGTACACCCTTAATGTTCCTTCCGTTTGCTTAATTTTATATGTTCTTTAATTTTCTTTCATATTTGAACAGTCGACTAGTTAAATTCAATGAGCACATGAATCCCCCCTCTTAGCACATCTAATGATTTTTATGTTAGTTTCAATAGTTCACATTTTAGGATATGTATATATTGTATCATTACTAATATCACTTTAACATTTCAATTTTTGTTATGAAATAAAAATTTCAAATAATTTCACTGGCTAACAATACTGTATAGTAGTACCAGAACTAAAATGTGGATTGGGGGCAACCCCACCAAGTAAAGAACTTGTTCTCAGTAGTTAATGTACAAACATTTTAATTTGGAAACAGTAGAAAGTTTAGGAAATTTAATATGTAATACCCAAGAATGCCTGTTATTCAAAAATCGAATGTTTTAAACTTGTGAACTTTACTTTTGAGAGATCCCTCCTGTTGCTTTTCAGTTTAGTTAACATGTTTTTAAAAACCTTTATCTAAAATAGCATGACAATATTTAATATACTTCAGGGCTTTGACGTGACTATTTTTTGAGCTTTCCATTCTTTTAAATTGTTTTATTATAAATTATACACAAAGAGAATAGTGTGTAAGAAGACAGATTGAATAGTAAAATGAACACCTATTTATTCACCACTCAGCTTAATACATTATCATCAGACCCTTGTAACCATTACTCTGGATTTTATTATTAATTCTTGTGCTTTTCCTCACTGCTCCATCTCACCTGTAAGTATTCCTAAAATACATAGCTTCATTTGCCTGTTTTTGAAGGGTGATTTTTTTTTTTAGTTCGATGTTAACATTTTTTTGAGATACATTCATGTTGATGAATATATTTGTGGTTCATTCATTTTCTTTGCTGTATGTTATTCCATTTTATTGTTACATCATAATATCTCCCGTAGAGCAAGTTTGTCTTTTTCTTCAGGAATATCTTAGCCCTTTGCATTTCCAAGTAAATGTAGAACTCACTTGTTAAACTCCATAAAAAGCCCCATAGGGATTTTGGATGAAATTACATTTAGGACAATTTGGGAGGGATTAACATCTTAGTGATACTCTTCCAATCCATGAACAAGTCAGAGCTCACCATTTTTTTAGGTTTTCCTCACTGTATTTCAACAAAATTTTACAATTTTATTCATAAAGGTCATTCACATCATTTAGGTTAACCCCAAACAGAAAAAAATAAAAAAATACTGTTGTATTTCTAGCTAACTTATTTTGTCATTCCTTGCTATAGCTTATTGTATTTAGACATATATTCCTACTTGCATCCTAGAGTTAACATTTTTCAAAGAATAACGCTTCAGTATGGGATACTGAAAAGCATACAGTGAGGAAAATTTCTTTGAGCCTATTACATTTTTCTTATGTGAAACTTGAGGAAGGTTTGTACATTTGTTTGAAACACTTTTTTTTCTCATGAAATACGTAGTTAAATTGTACCATAAAACTGATCATCCTGGCTTGCTGGCCTAGACTATGGAGGTTTTGTAAGGGATTGGAAATTATACTGATCTCTCTAAAAAGGGAAATTAAAAAAAAAAATTTCCCTTTACCTTTTGCACCAATTCCCCCATCCCCTCCCCTCTAGCAACCATCAGTTTGTTTTTGTCTCTATGAGTCTGTTTTTGTTTGTTTTGTTTTGTTTTTTTTTAATTCCACATATAGTGAAATCATATGGTATTTGTCTTTGACTTACTTCATTAAGCATAAGACACTCTAAGTCCATCCATGTAGGCACGATGACAAGATTTCATTCTTTTTTGTTGCTGAGTAATATTCTGTGTGTTTGTATCACATCTTTATAGACGGACACCAACGTTGTTTCCATATCTTGGCTATTATAGATAATGCAACAATGAACAAAATGGTTCATGTATCTCTTCAAATTAGTGTTTTTGTTTTCTTTAGATAAATACCCAGAAGTGGAATTGCTGGGTCATATAGGAGTTCTGTTTTTAATTTTTTGAGGGCTCTCCATACTGTTTTCCATAGTGGCTGTACCAATTTACAATCTTGCCAACAATGCACAAGGGGTTCCCTTTTCTCCATCCCCAATTTGTTATTTGTTGCCTGCTTGATAATAGCCATTCTGAGCAGATGATGAACATGTTGATGACAGATATGCCTTTACTTCTCACAATGACATTGTCAGACACAGTCATATTACCTCCTGACTGTGCATTTATGGACAGTGTCAGTACCCACCCCATCATCAACCAGTGAGCCTTTGGCATCCTAACATGAATTTCTACCTTCCAAACCCAGATTCCACTTTCATGATTAAGGCTATCTCTATCTGATTAGCCCATGGTACCAAATGCTCACCTGTAGTTTCTGGTTCAATGGCAAGGTGAACTTCAAAAATGTCTTTTATTAAAGCCTTGAATTTTCCGTAACAGCGAGATTAAGGGTATATTGATTGGTTCCCGCTATAGCCATTGGCTTGACCCACAATTTGTAGATAAATCTCAAACATAATGTTGAGTATAAGAGTCCACATTCACAAGCACATATGGTGTAATTTCGTGTACACAAAGTTCAAAAACTAATGTATGTTGATAAAACTTAACAACAATGGTTACCTTTGGAGGATAATAACTGACAGCAGAAAGAAAGGAGGCTTCTGAAGTGCTCTTGATATTCTACATCTTGACTTGAGCAGTGTTTGTGCAAGTGTGTTCACCATGTAAAAAATCTATCAAGCTGTATACACTTTGGTGCGCTTGTCTGAATATGTGATACTTCAATAAACATGTACTTAAAATGTGAACATAGAAAACACTTTGTGCTCCTTGTCACCAAAAAAAAAAAAAAAATCCGCTGCAAATATTTTGTTCAGTATTCTATTTTACCTATCTTTTATCGTTGCTGATAATAGTGATGATATTCTGATGAACACTTGGTCACTTAGAACGTCATTTAGCCTTAGCCTGTGCAGCCAATGCAGCTTCTTCACGCCACTTGGCTTTCTTTGCCAGGTTCCAACTTGTCAAGGATTCGTGTCGTTCTACAGCCTGCAAACAAACAAACGAAAGCAGTGTCATTCTCTGGCAAGAATTTGTGTTTTAGCTAGACATATAGAGGAGAGACTCCGTGAAAAGGAGAAAAGTAACTTATACTAGCTGTCAAAACTAGTATTCAAGGAAAATGATCCTTTGGTATAGAAAAAAATTCCTTAAGTTGCTAGACTTCCAGTCAATAGACAGCTGATATCAGATATTGCCCCACCCTCCCTTGGCACATGCAGATATATTTGTTGGATAAAAAGTAACAAAAATATTTTCAAATTACTTAAGTTCAAAATCAACAAAGGGAAATCCTTGGGCACCAGAAATTTAAAGAACTCAAAAGGTGTGAATTGGTGGGGAATGAGAAGGATTGAAGCCAGGGCAGAAGGAAATGGTTTTAGTCTGAGGGCATTACGGAAAAATATTGGCTTTAACAACTGTGGGCTGGGAGTTTAATCTCTATATCAACAGGCAAGTCCAGGATTTGTATTTTGGGCATAGAGCTGAGCTACCAATAAAAAGTTGGAGGTATCGAGAAAAGGTACCCCTAGGAAATTACTAAAATTTCTCTCACTAGCCCCAGAACTGGCAAAGAAAACAGGCATTTCCCTGGGGTATAAAACTGTGAAAAGAAATCAGCATCATAATTAGGAAGTAAAAATTCTAGCTAGAAAGTAGATCTTAGGAAATAATCTAAATGCAGTACAGAGATAAAGATACAAAAAGGAGAACAGAGAAATTAAGAGACATGCATTATAGAATTACAAGTTCCAATGCACATTCATAACAGGTGGAGAGAGTAGACAGGTTGAGGGAAGGGGCCATATTTGAAGTTATGACAGCTTAAATTTTTTAAGAAGTGAGGAAAACTGTAGGTCTTCAGACTGAAGAGAACACTATGTCCCTAGTAGAATAAACGAAGATTTGATATTGATGGATGTCTAAAATGCAAATATACCCAAAATAGAGGACTGTCATACCTATCAGTTTTTTCCCCAGCCATACGCATCTCAACAATAGTATCATCATCCATCTAGTTGTTCAAGTCAAAAACCCAGGCTTTTGGGTTTCTTTCTTCCATTTTCTCTCCTCCTCACAAAGCAAATTTACCACAAAGTTCTATCCTTTGTACTTTCCCCAATATATTTCAAATTGCTAAACTTTTCTCCACCTCCAATCTGCCACAATCTAAGTTAAGGTACGTGCATTAATGATTTAAAATGAAAGGTGAATTGGAGAGTGGCAAGAGGGACAGCAGTGAGACCATTTGAAAGTTACTGCAATAAACTAGGCAACAGTTGCTATCGACCAGGGTGATATCAGGAAAGATGGTGAGGGGTGGTCCAATTGTGGATATATTTTAAAGTACAGTCAACAGGATGGCTGACATATAACTTATTTGTGAGTAGCTGGAAAGATGATAAAAAAGTGAATACCTGGATGAGGCCATTTTAGATGGGGTGGTCAGGGAAGCTTTCCCTATGGAAAGTGAGAATAAGCCAGCTATGGCAAGAACAGGGAAAGGAAGGAAAGCCTAGAGAGGAGAAAGAGTTTGACGCATTAAAAAATTAAAGAGAACCAGTGTGAATGGAACATAATGAACAGAGAGAAGATGGTATGAAACAGGAAGGTTCCAGACAGCGTCAGGCTCTAATCTATCATTTAGGAGCGAGAGAATCATCAACTTGGTGAGCAGTCATTTTATTTAAAGTAGGTTAAAAACAAGAGATGACCAGATTTCTATATTTCTATGTTTAGGTCGTCAGCCCAGCAAATATTTAAGAATTTTTCCATTTGATCATAATAACTTCAAAGCATAAATTCTTTGTCAAGCTAAGAGAAATGAATGAACATGTATACAACATCAGGAAGCTTAGATGCCCTACTCCATATGTGAATTATTGGGTTCAAATACTATGAAAACCTGAGAAGAGCAGAATCCTTGGCCTAGGCAGAATTATCATTCCAAATCACCATTATCTGAGCATTGGCTAAACATGTCCAGAGAGTGAAAACATATGGATCCAAGCAAACTATTCTGTGATGTGGCTATCAAATCTAGTTCCGACTCTGCTTATACTACTAAAACACAGTGTGCATAAACAAGGAAGTTACGAATATACACTGATGGGTTCAACTTCAGGTGTCACAATGAAGAGAGACACTGATACACTAGAGTGTGTCCAGAGAGAGCTCAAAATAGAGGGAAGTTTTTAGGGATAGAGTCATTAGGAGTGAAGAGAAGTCGCATAGGGATGTCTTAGATGTCCCCAATATGTGCGAGGCTACTCTTCATGGTAAAATGGGATCAGCAGATGGAAGTTTTGGGGGAAGCGAGAAACAAAATTAGAGAATAATTAGCCTTTAATTTCTTTCTAGAAACCACATATTGAAGATGGCAAGAAAAGGGTTCAAATACAGAATACAAACAAACTAGTCAGCATTGATGATCGCTTCCAACTTTTGCATTTCTAACTATTTTATAATTCTATGCACTAGCTAATTGAATTCATGATTTAAAGAATAATCTGGTCTGGATAATTGTCCTACATCAAAGTTTTTCTTGTGCAGATTTTGACCCTGTAATATACTGTTTGTTTTTGTTTATCTTATAAATGGAAACAAGCTTTTGTCTCTCCTGCGCATGTAGTTAAGTTGTTGACTCAAATTTGCATGAACAAGTTTATTTCCAGTATGACAGGTCTATGTGGGTGGCTCAAGGTGTCTCAGACAGAATTGTTCTTTTATAGGAAGAATAGCAATAATCCTCAAATAGAGAACAAAGGTCATAATATTTCTTAAAATTCACAAGTTTATCTATTTTTTCTCCCACACTTCTAAATGAAAACATACTGTGCTTCTCTCTGTATTTTAATGTCTAGATTTATTTTAAAGGGGTACTCACCCTTTTGGCTGATGCTATCACTGCAAAGCAGGCGATAATTGTGAGTCCAATCATTATGTAACAAGCTTTCACTCGAGCTTTGTTTCTTGCAGCATCTATCATTTCTGGCCTAAATCAAGATATGTAGCCTGTTAATTATATTAAAGTAATATGATATTCTGACTTGCATAACAGACAATGATTTGTAATGTTACTATTTCAAAAATCTCTGAGCGCAAATTGCAGACGTGAAAAACTTTCAAATACTAGGTTATTATCTTACCAATTTCAAAATTAAGAAGTATTTATGTAAGTCTTATATCAGTAACTAATATCAGTCACTATGAAACCACAGTGTAGTATATTTAGTTTCTAAGTGTTCAAAATATAACTACTAGAGATTATGGTCTGACTCCTGACTCTCCATAATTTTCCTTTTTCACTGCTTGAGGTAAAGTGAAGAATTAAAGTCTTTGTATGTGTATGACTCATGCTTATTTGGTCCCTATGTTATTAAGTGGGCTTTGTTTTCAGTTTTAAGCAGGTTGCTTTTTAAACCTCATTTTCTTCATTTTGTGTTTTCACTGGCCTCCCAATATCTTCTTGCCCCCTCCCATCCTACCTCAATTAAAAAAAACCTATTATACATTTTGCGAGAATGGCTATTATATTGTTATAATACATTATACATTTTGTGAGAATGACTATGAAGGAAGGGTGTTTCTTTCATGGCTTTTGTAGGAAGTTTTCAAAAGTAATGATCAAAATCACAATAATGTGTCAAACAAAAGAGAAAAGACATCTTTGTTTTCTTATTATTCTGAAATTTTATATGTTCAGTTGAACACTGGGTAGTCTTGTTTATTAATAAAGTTATAAGCAAGTTGTCCAAAAGCTTAGCAATACTCCTTACAAACTAGTGTTACAAAAGTAATTATACTATGTGGCCTTTTATATTGAAATTAACAGTCTGCAATAATATGAAGTGGCATTTACAACCAGATAAAGACTAATTCTTGAGAATATATTCAGCAGTATTCATTCTTATCTAATGTCAAGTTTAAATAGAATGCTGTTATATTTAAAAAAAAAATCCAAAGTTGTAATTTCTTTTAAAAATGTAAAACTTTTCCGCTAGTTGAAAGAGGACAGAAAACCAATATCTAGTCTGTTTTTCTTAGATTTTAGGCAGGTTAATGTAAGTTTTAAGATGTTAGTTGCAAACAGGTGAATATGAAGACATAATTAAATTACATTTGTTTTTCACTTTTGTTCCAGATGAAACCTAAAAGATATGATCTTTTTTACCCATTCATTTGGCTTTGATCTACTATACCAAATTAGTTTAGCACAAGAAAAAGTACAGTTATTATTAAATGTCATTAGTGTATGGTACAAAAATTGTAGGTCACTTGGTAATTATATGTCCATTAAGAGCATAAAAAGTGAAAGCTGTTTATACTGTAAGTCTAAAATCAAGCATAGAAAACATATCCTTCCTAAGTAGCAATGCTTTAAAAAATTATACAATATTCAATACAAAAATACAAAAATATTGAAACACTTTCATGTCTCTAAAACTAGAATATTTTTCATAGATGTCTCCTGTTTATAATACTTCTTTTGACTGTGATTTTGGGGAAATTTATTCCTATAAAATAAGTCTCCACACACACATTGCTATGTTAATGCAATGATAAGCATTAATTCACAATAATGTGGGTCTTTACATTCTTGATTCCTCAGTAACAGAACCAGACTTCAAAATCCAAAAAATTGAGGGTGAGATTTTAGTCTTACTGAGGCTAATTTCTTCTTTGGGTCGTCTGTAGTTTAGAATATATAGAACTCAAAGAAAATAAAATCTGTTTTATAATATTAAAAAATGTCTCTGTGATTAAATAAATGCTGAGAACAGATTTCGAATCCCACATTATTTTGAATCCTATGTCCATTCCTCATTAAATAACATGATCCAAGACAGGAATAAAAATGTTTGAGAATCCATTACTGACTGAGTATTTCCCACCACGGTTTTTTTCCCATTTATTTAATATGCTTTTGATAACTAGTAAATTAATAAGAAAGAAAAATGAAGGAAGTATGTGCAGAACAAGAAGTAGGCCCAGTTTCCATTTTCCATTCTAACAGGCGTTGACTATGTTGCATAAATATACAGAACATCTAAAGTTCTTATTTGATATAATAGTTCTAGTCTATTTTTTTTAAATCAGTTTAAAAAGTATTAAATTAATTTTATTCTTAGTTTCCTTCCTTCCTTTTTTATCCACGCCCTTTTAAAAGTGCTGGCAAGCTTTTTGGGCTTTGCATAAACGCAAACTGTAGAAAGATGGTTTTTACAGGTTATATTTGTATATTTTTTTAAACGGTTACATTTACCCTAGAAGTGAAGTTGTTTAATCATCTATCGACCCTCTATCTTGGTTTAAGAGGCCAGCGACGCTGACGCTCCCGGCGAACCAGCCAGACTAAACTTGGTGCTCACAAGGCTGTAGAGCCAGGTAGGCCAGGTATCTCCCGCCCCAGAAAGGGAGGTCCCCCGGATGCGGCTTCATCCCTGAGTCTCCAGCCACCCCACGGGCCGTTACACTTCCTTGGGTGGGGCCAGGAGCCTCCAGCCGCCCCCGATCCCTGTCGAGCCGCGGCGCCCCCAGGGTGCTAGGAGCTCACGGGGGGGCGGGTATCTGGGCGATGGTGGAAGTGCCCACTAAACTGGGTTTTCACCCACTTCGACAATCTCCCGGTAAACTTAGCTGCCCAGCGTCCAGCCGAGAAACTTGACATTTTAACTGCAGTAGGAGGGCGTAGGTAAATTCCTTAGGGTGGTAGGTGTTGCTGTGAGGCACTGTGTGGGTGGACTCCGCAGCCCTCCAGGCCCGGGGCAGGACCCTCCGCAGCGCGCGGAACTCGGGCCGCGCGCGGCACGGGACACACTTACGGGATCCGAGGCGGGATGTCCTCCATTGCTTTGAAACGCCCGGTCCACAGCAGGATTTTCTTGTCGAACTGGGAAGGCTTGTGCTCGGCGGGGACCCTGTGAACCTTTCCTGCTGCTAAAGCGACAGGGATGGATGGAGGAAGCGACAGACCCACGGTACAGCGGATAAGCGCGCGCGACGCTCAACCCCCAGCCCCAGCTCTTCGCCCGCCCTGCCGCACCCGCTTCCTCCTGGCTATTCTTGACCCTGACTTACCGGGACCCTGGGGCCCAGAGCCGCTAGGGACCCCGCCGCTGGAGCAGCGGGGAAGATCCCGGGGCCAGATCTGTGCGACCCGCCACCGCGCGGCTTCTCGAGGGGCCCCTGGGGCGTAGCGGAAGATGAGCCCCGGGCGGAGGCGCAGGAGGCTCTCCGCGGCCGCGAGCATCCTGCGTTCTGTTCCCGCGCTTGCAGCTACGGGCGAAGGCAGAGCGCGAGCTCCCCGCACCCCTGCCGGGACCGGCCGCGCTCCCAGGGGAGCCGGGATGTGCAGCTGGAGTCTCTCACGCGCGTGCAACTCCGCTCCTGGTCTCCGCCCCCGGCCGGCGACCCCGGACCAGTGCGTCACGACCCTAGGCGCTGATTCCCTCTCCAGGCGGGGACCAGGAGAGGACTGCCTCTGCTGGAAAACTCTCTGGCTCCATCTCTTTAGTAAAAACTTGTTTCCACCGGGCTTTCACCCTTTGCTTCCATTGTTTGGTGACCAAGAGAGTAAATGTAAATCTTCTCTATTAGAAAGAGCCAAACGTTCTTACAGTTCAGAACACTTCAGTTGTTCACCAAGTAAGTGTAAGGACAGGCAACAAACTTCTGATTTTGAAGTTAGCTCCTCATCCCACCCTCTGTTCCCATACTTTTTCTCTATATATACAAAACAACTTAAGTTGTTAAAATTGTTTTTCTCCACCTCTTCATTTCTTTGTAAGACCACACACTCTCCAAACTCCCTTCAAAATGAGACTTTCTTCTGTTTTCCATCTTCCTTCTGCAAAGAGTGGGGGAAAATTACTATTCTCCGGTTTCTAAAGGAACAGGGCCTCAGAGAAAGGGCTGATTGGAAAGCTCTCTACTCTGAAGGAGTTTTCTTATTTCACTATTCATATTCCAGGAACGACAGACCCCAGGCAGTGTTCTGTGTGACCCCAGACCAGGCCCAGCTCACCCCACACCAGTTCACCATTTCTGAGGTTTCTTCCACACCCAGACAGTGCCTTACACTTTCAGTTGGACGGCTAGATATTTTTTTTTTTCTTACTAACTAGATTATCAGGCTCCTGAAGGCAAGACCTCTGTAACTCCAAGTGTCCTTTATGTAATGGTGTTTAGCAAAAGAAGACAGAGTCATACTTCTGTAAAGAAATATGCATTTGGAGGATTGTGGAAAGAACATGGGCTTTTCCTTCATACTAAGGTTTAAATCCCTGATGTGTGACTTAAGAGTTGAACAATCATGAGCAAATTATTTAAGTCATCAATTTTGGTCTCATTTGTAAAACAAGAATTTCTATCTCCAAAGTTCATCCATGCACTGACTGCAAAAAGCCTACCATATGCCAGCTACCTCTCAGAGCTGGAGAGTACAGTGAACAATGTCAAGTAGGGATTAATAGATGAAAAAAAAAAAAAAAAGAGCAGGATGAAAAAAAGTAAGCAAGGGCAAGACAGAAGCTGTTTAGGAAGGATTGTTAGGGATACCCCTCTAAAATGTACGTGGCATGAAATAGCACTTCAAAAGATGTTATGGTTTTTTTCCCTGCATTTTTTTTTGTTTGTTTAAAATAGTTCTGAAATGCAAGGGCATTTTAATTCATGGAATCTCCTATAGGGAATTGTAGGAGACTATGAACTCCCTGATTGTTAGGAACCTGTCTTACTCACCACTATGTCCTCAGAATGTAGCTGAACACTCGACATTAGCAATACTTAGTAAATATTTGTTAAATAAATGCATGCACAGTAGCAAGTCTTCAATAGTAAAAATGACTCTATCTGGGCTAATTTAAGAAAAGACTGAAATGCTTGAGGGTGTGCTGCACGATGAACGGAATGAATTCTTGCCTGACAAGAATGTTGCCACAGATAATATTTGATTGATTCAGGAATATGCTCCTTGATAAGTCTCTCATTATTCAAGTGTGAAACTTTTTTCTTTCAATATTTTATTTGCCTTTATATCACTGAGAAGAAATATCTGTAGAGCTAGAGAAAAACATCTCTTTGAAACAACCAATCGTTAGTAGTTTACAGAGGAATGTTAAGCTAGCTAAACAAGTTTATTTCCCTGGAGAGAACCAAATGTCAGGCATCTACACATGACTTTCTGTCTCAAGCTTCTCTAGCGTTGCAGGACAGGGCAAGAGAATAAGGGCTTGTGTCATGAGAGAAAGAACAATTTGCATTCTATTTTCTATTCCTGATGGGATTAAGTATCACTATTTGGCAGTGGTCTACATATAAAAAAATTACTTACAGCTGCATAAGAGATATTTTCTTTAGTTCTAAAATTGAAACAAATTTTAAAAAGTCTCAAGTCAACTTCTAATAGCAGAAAAAGCTAATTGTATTTCTCTCTTTTTTAATTTTTTAAAACCAGAACAGCTCATTTATTCATTGAGTGACTTTTATATGCTGAACATTGTTCTAGGCTCTGAGGTTACAGTAGGTAAGCACATAAAAATCTTTCCCTCCCACACAGTTTGTTAATCCCTAGTGGTTTCATTCACCCATTCACCCATTCTGTACCATATTGTTTTTCAGTCCTGTGGTTCATCTAATTTGTATATAGTATTTTCAGTTTTGTTCCTTCAAGACTTATGGCTTATGTTTCCATTTCCTACAGGTATTTTTGTTACTTAAGATATACTTTTAATACTAGGAATACATTTTAAATAAAGTCATTGTGTAGACTGAGTGGAAAGTGTGGGTCATTTATAGATTTTTTTTTTTTTTTTTTTTTTAAAGCTGCTGTGTGCTCGGCACTGGGATAAGGCAGGAGATGCAAAGATTGCCACAGAGCTATCCCTGGGAAGCACTCAGTCTGGCTTCTCTGGTATATTTTCTCATCCGGAGCATTCCTTGCTCCTAAAGGAGGGGCTGGAATGGACCTTAACTAATGTGTCTTCCAACCCCTTACTAGTCTCTCTGTAGAGAAATCTCTAATGTGTCAGTTTTCCAGCAGACTCCGTTCACAGTGGTCTTCAGTGCTTCCGCAGAGCAAGTATCAAGTGGGAGGTCCAGGCAGGTCTGGTTACTCCCAAGGTCCTAAGTTTGCACTTTGGACACCAGCAAAAGCTCAAAATGAGATCTCAAAACCCATTAATGAACCCCGCATACAGATCTCCAAGTTATCTATCCCTTTTAATTTCCATTTTCATTGTTGTAGTTGTCTTTAATTCCCTCTCACCCATCTATTAGAATGACTTCCAAAGTCTTTTCCCCATCTCTGGTCAATTTTTTCTCCAACGTTTTTTTCTGCGTAGCCTCCAGAAATAGTTTTCTAAGACATGAATGTAATCATGTAAAACTTTCATGGTGCCAATCTCTTCCCTATTTCTTCTCTAACTCTGCACCCACATCTCTATCCACAGACTACAAAAACAAAAAACAAAAAACAAACAAACAAAAAAAACACTCTGAAGAAAATCATAATGAGGCAGTGAGAACTCTTTCCAGGCATCCTGCTTTGATGTTTTGCATAGTCTGATTCAAATTTTCTGCCCTCGTAACATCCCTAGACATTCAAAATGTCACTAATCACAGGTAGGTAGGTCACATTAAATTAGTCTGTGGTAATAGTGATGCACAACAGATATCAATAGTTTAGTTTTGGCTTGGGACGGCTGGGTAAGCACTATGTGTTTGACCAGGGCTCATAAGGACATGACTGAGTTCTGCTGGGTTGAATTACTTGTTCTGTTGTTCTAAACATTAGTCTGAGAAATACATTCAGAAGAAAACAGGTTGGATTAACAGTGCTCCCTGTACTGTTCAAAGGCTTTTATATTTTCCATAATACATAGCTTTTATTTGTTCAGAATTAACAAATCTGAAATTCATGCATATTTATGAAGTACTATTTATGCAAACTTCCCTTGGGATAGTGAAGGGTCATCTGCAATGGTTTCAGTGATTGATTTTAAACTCTAAAGTTCCTGGTAACAATCTTGTATGAAAAAGTTTATCATTTTGTGGTTCCCAAGAACTAAATCTGCTGCAGACTTTTTACCCTTGAGGCACAATAATGATGTGGCTCAAGTCAGCAAGCTTCAGTAGAATTTTATGATGATTTACTAGTGCATCTCTCGTTCCCGGGCCCACACCACCCTCCTCATACACATTCACATACACATAGAAAAGTGGTCTTGCAGAGTTAATCACACACATTATAAACACGCAATATGATACCTTACCTATACGGTTACAATTAAAGAAGGCTGTTCTTTCATAATCATGAGTGAATGATGCCACCTTAAATTCCCTTAAGACCTCTTGTTCTACAAGTGTTTGTACAATTCTTCTTCAGCTTCTCTAAGCTGCTTACCTTTCTTTTGACTTATGTGATCATGTTTTCTCAGAAATTGGGAACTGGTCTATGTTTTGCCTGTTCAGAGATTTTAAAAAAAAATCAACTTATCAGAAGAATTCCTTTTTCTCTTTCAAACCTTTTAACCTGGGGATACTCAAACTGATTTATAATTTTTATTGCAAAATATAATAATATTAGGTATAGCTAATTAAAAGGGTAGAGCCTAAATTTTTGTTTTGTTTTGTTTTGTTGCACATTTCCCCATTTCTCATTACACCATCATCTACCAATGGAAGCTTAATCATTATTTATGATCGTGATAATGAAGATTTACAAGAGAATTTGTTAAAGGTAATTGGCAGGGCACCATTACCACAAATCATTTAAATGATCAGAGCTCTCCAACAAGATGTCTGGGTTGGGTTAAAGAACCAAAATCCAGGGAAGTTTTTTAAACTGGATGACCTAGGAGACAGAATGTTACAGAGATTAAAAATCAGCTATTTTATTTGTTCATTCATTTCTTTATTCTTTCATTCGACTAGAAAGCGTAGATTAAACATCTATTTTCAAAAGCTTAGTACTACTTGCATATCCAAGGGTTATTCATATTAGGCTAAGCAAAAATCAAACATTAAAAATATATCTTAAAAAAAATCATTTCCTTCAATGTATACTTAATTTTTATGTCTTATGTGTATTTTGACTAAATGCTAACTAAAAAGAATTATTGACACTGACCCAATGAGATAGATTATTCAATAATAAAATTCTGTTTAGATCATGCAGAAAAGATTAAATGGGATGGAAACGTATGTACCTAAATGTTAAATAGTCTTTACTTCTGTTGCAACCATTATGTTTTGAATTTGAAGTGTTTCCTAGCTTCCTCTAGTGGTCATCTAAGATCTTGAAAGCTAGCTCATAAAAAGCTAGACTGTTATAAGAGGCCATTAAAAAAGTACTTCAGCACTTGGCAGTTGTGTAAGTGTTTTATTAAAAAATTGAATTGTGAGGCCACTTTTATGTATACTTCTCAATTGCCTTCATAGAATAAATTTAGTCACACATAAGTGAAAAATGTCTGGCCTAATAGAGTAATCGTCCATAGTTAAGCACAAGATAAATCTCTGTCACAATGTACAAAATGCACAAAAAAATACCAACAATGCACAAAGGAGAATAATATTAAATTTTAGAGAAATACTAAAATGTGAATCATGTAATAAAATATAAAAAGAAAAGTGTTAAATTCAGTAGGCATGTCCCTAAATACAGACTATGTCTACATTCTAACTGTAGAACATTGGAATATTTGAGGAGACCCAATAAATTTCCTACTAATTGAGAAATAAAAGAGTTTGCTGACAGGAGACCAAAGTTTTACCTGTATTATTCATAAAATTGACCGGAGTGTATGATGTCTATAGGGAAGTGGACTTCCTATACTGAACCCTAGAGTGACTCATCAAATCCCAGGTCACTTGGACCTGCAGAACTCCCAGCTGTGCCAGAGTCGGCCTTGTGAGATGTGTGGCACGGGAACAGAACAGACAGCAAGATTCATAGAGGAAGAAGCTGGGCCAGGCGGATTCAGTTTTTCCCCGCAATCTCCCCAGACCCTAAGGAGGCTCTCCTGGGGTGAGATGGTAGAGTACTTAACCTTCTAACTAATGTTTTCATTACTCATAAATATCCTTGAAATGTATCTAACTCAACAATATCTTTGAAATGTATCTATATTACTACCTCTATCAATAATTCATTCATTTTACCTACTATATAGTCTTTTTCTTTTTTTAATCCATTGTTTATGGAATCTGCTGTTCTCCATTTTATCATTACTATGAGCTATGTTGAAATAAATTCTTAACATATCTCATTGGGCACATATGCAATAGTCTGTCTTGAGTTATTTACTCAGAAGTGAAATTTCTAAATCAACATGAATGAAAATTTTTATTGTAGCCATTATAGATTAAAAAGTTGAACCTGGCAGGGCACAATAGAAAGTAATTTTAGTCTCTTAACTTCCCTGCACCCAACCCCCATACTGTTTCTTTCAGTCCATTCTTTGGACTATATTTTTGGCCCCTCGAATGAAATTTTGGGCAGGTTCTATGATGTTTAAATTACTTTTTGAATCAACTAGTGGTTTTTAGTCCCAAGAACAGTCTCACTTTAGAAATTAAATGTCTAATTTAGTGTTATGGTAAATATTCTGAACTTAAAATTAAACTTGCCTCCCTCTCGGAGCTCAGGCCTATTGCAAGACTAAAGCCTGCCATGGGGAAGGGAGTGTGTGGGCTATTTCTTTCAATCACCTCCAAATTTTATGCTTCTTTTCAACCTCTGATTGGCCCTAACTTCTTGCCCTCTTCAATTGTCCTCTAGGGATCCCTCAAGTTGGAAATGAGAAAGATTAGGAGGAGAGGAAAGGGACAAGAAAAGTCTTACTCGACAGATTCTTTTGTGATCTGATGTTGACACGCTCTGTGTTTAATGCTGACTCTTTTTCCTGAGTGGGCATATTTTGTGTAGGTTCCTGGGAGATAGCCTCGTCCTCCACTCCCCTGCCAGTGAAGTTAGAGCTTCCTCCCGATGCATCCACTCTGTGCTGCTTTGGTCCCTACAACATTTGCCTTTGCATTTTACAGTCATGGGTCAAATTCCACGGTACATGTGTCAAATTCTCCAAGTAGTTCTTCCAAAGATTCTCTCGCTTGGTTTGATGTGAGAGAAAAGAATCTCTCTCCCAACCCCCTCCCACCAATCCCAAAATGTGAGCAAGGGAAGTTGTGAAGCACTTCACATCTTTCTCAAAAATTTCTCTCTAAAACCATCCCTCTCGCTGACTTTTCCAACATTTTAAATATTCATATGGTAGGTGATGATGAGCCTGTCTTTTAAGTATGACAGAATCCTTTCTAATTTGTCTAAACTGGAGGGATTATAAAGCTCATGGTGTCATGGGAATGCTAAAGAAGCGGGCTCTCAGCCAAGCCTTCAGGAACTGTGCTTGGAAAACTACCCAGAGAACTGGTCTCTGCTTCCTCTGACCCTGGAGCCACCCTGCCCTTGTCTTGGTTGAGCAGTTGTTTCTGCCACTGTTGCCCCCAGAACATGTTGTCTCTGCCTATTTCTTTACATTTGTTACGGCTGAATCAAAATCTCATATGGGGGTATAGCAGCAGCAAGGAAGAATGAGAAATAAATTATATATTATTTTTTATTTCATCTTGGAAAGATAGCATTCATAATGGGCATCCGTGAGTATGTCCACGTGTCCACGTGTCTACGTGTCTTTTGGGCGATGCCCCAGCACTTTGCTTTGACACATGGAGATATTTAGCATGTATTGTTTTGTGTATGTTGTGAGTTAAGGATCTAATTTTTTTTTTTTCCGATGAGGAGAGCTATTTTTTCTGCCGTCATTTAATGAACCATTGATATTTCTTCATTGATTTTTTAATGATTTTTTTTTCTGTGTTTCATTTGTTGGATCACCTCTCCCTTTACCAGTGTTATATTACCTTAATTCCCCTTACCTTGTGCTTCAAGAGAATATTGACTCTTCTTCCCTATACATCTTAAAACCTGTTCGTTAATCCTGTTGAGATTTTTACTGAAAATGTTTTGAAATTAATCCGTGGAAAATTAATTATATAGGCAGTATTTATTGTCCTTATGATAGCAAGTCTTCTAATCTATGCTTAGAAGTCTCCATTTATTCAGGTTTTCTTTTCTATCCTTCATAAATATTTGGTTATTTCTCCATAAAGGTAATGCTATATTTTAGTTTATTTATTCCCACGTAACTTGTAGTTTTTCTTATTTCGGCAAATGATGTTTTTCAATGATAATTTCTGATGGGTTATTAGTAACATATGAGAATTTTCTATGCTAATCTTGTATCTAACATTCCTGATGAACTTTCTCATGGTTCTGTTAATTCGTTTGTACATATTCTTGAATTTTCTATTTATATAATCATATTACCTCAAATTAGGCATTCCAGTTTCTTTCCCACTTTTATACTTCCTTGCAACCATTGGCTATGACCTCCAGAACAATGTTTATGAAAAGATATAATAGTGTATTTGTTCTTTAATTTAATGGAAATGCTTTGTAAAGTTTCACCATAAGTCTGATATTGGTGCTATGGCCTGAATATGTATGTCTCACCCCTCTAATTTCCTGTGTTGAAATCCTAACAAAGATGCTGAGATTACGAGATGGGTCCTTTGGGAGGCCATTAGGTCATGAGAGTGAAGCCTTCGTGAATGGAATTAGTATCTTTATTTTAAAAATGCCCTTGTCCCTTCTGCTGTGTGAGGTTACAGTGAAAAGATGGCCATGTAAGAAGTGGGCTTTTAGGAGACATAGACTCTGCTAGCACCTTGATCTTGAACTTCCTAGCTTCCAGAACTATGAGAAATAATTGTTTCCTGTTTATAATCTCATTTATGGAATTTTTGTGATAGTGTCCTGAATGCATTAAGATAATTTACTTGAAAGTTTAGGTGGTATATTCATTTTCTAGGGCTCCCATAACAAACTGTCATAAACCAAGTGCCTTAAAACAATATAAATTTACTCTCTCAGTTTTGGAAGCTAGAAGTCTAAAAATCAAGGTGTTAACAGGACCATGCTTCCTCCACATTTTCTAGGAAAGAACCCTTCCTTGCCTCTTCTAACTCCCAATGGTTGCCAGCAATTATCGAATTATAGATGTATCATTCCAATCTTTGTTTCTGTCTTCACATGGCCTGCTCTCTTGTGTGTTTCTCTCTGTGTCCGATTTCTCTTTCTGTAAGTATACCAGTCACATTGGATTTTGGGGGTAACTTAACCCAGTATGACTCTATCTGAACTAAGTTATATCTACATGGGTCTCAGTTCCACATAAGGTCATATTCATGGGTTCCGGGTAGACATGAATTTGGAAGGTGGATACTATTTAACCCAGTACAGGTAGATAGATTTAATCGAGTTAAGAATGTTTCTTCTATTCTTAATTTGCATGGGTCTTTTTTAAAGTATAAAAGAGTATTAATTTAAAAAAGGTTCTACTTTTTTCAGATAAAATGTTGGTATTACATTAACAGACTTTGGATGCTTGGATTAAAAGCTGCTTGTCATGTTATATTATTTTTGATATATTGATCAGTTTTACGTAGCCAATAGTTTTTAAATAAAAAAAAAAAAAACCTCATCTTCAGTCGAAAGCTTACTGGTATAGAGTTTCCAGTACCAAAAAAAAAAAAAATGCTTCTAAGAATATATCTTTGCATTACTACTTCTTATTCACTTATGTGTGGTAAACTAGGCAAATACATATTTTAGTTTAATATCTGTCTTTATCAATGTTGGACTAAATGGAAACATCAATATTTGTGTTTACCATGAAGGTCTTGTCTTCCTTTCAGTTGTATTGTCGATAAATAAAAAGTAAAAATAGAATTATCCACTAGGTGGCAGCAGTATTTCAAATTGTTCCGCAAACACGTGGACAGACTATGGCCATTTCGCTAAATTCATGGGATAGGAGGAGGGTGAGTTCTGTCCCTGCCCTCAACTAATTCAGTTAATATCAAATATATGTACATTCTTTCTGTCATTTTTTTTGATAGTTAAAAATTCTAAGTATAGACTATTCTCAAATGTCAAAAGAAAAAGTCAGACTACTTTAGCTTTTTGCAAGAGTGGAGCCTGAACTACCAAGCTGTTATATGACATGCCTGGGATCAAATTACGAGTTTAGCGTCACAATCTTCCTCCCAAAAAGCAAATCTAAAAGTAAATATATTAGTCTTTTCACTAAAAATAGATGTGGTTTCAGGCATTGCGTTTTCTCATTGCATTTTTATTTTCTCAGCCTCTAGACAGTTGAAACTGGCATTTATTTATTGGAAAATAATTGTGCTTTTATGGCATCCAGTTCACATTTATTACCTTTACTTTATAGTGTACTTTCACCGGAACTAGTGGCTATAGAGTTGCAAGTTCATGGGAACACTCTTAGTCTTATCAACTGTATGTTTCAATATACTCCATTAGGTTATTTAAATATATGTTGTTAAAATAACATTAAAGGTGACATAAAATTATCCCATATTCTCATATCCTGAACACAAATATTTTCTATTTCTCTGTGCTTCCTTAGAATCTTTATCCACATTTATAAAGAATTTTAATTAGAGAATCAATAACATTTAATTAGAGAATCAAAACATTTAAAATTTTTCACTTATTATTTCATAAATCATTTCTATTTTGCAGCCTAACCTTTATATTTATCTTTATAAGTATATATTAATATTTAGTTATAAAAATATGTTATAATTTATATTATTTCTGTGGTCCACACAGGTCGTTTCTAATTTAATCTTATCTTTATTATTCTGTTTTAGAATATTCTTTATCATTCATTTTCCTATTTTTTATGATATAAAACATGATTTTCACAGGAGACTTGTTAAAAAATTATTTTAAAACAATTTTTATCTTGAAATAAAACATGCTCATTGTCATGAAAATTCAAACAATAATGAAACATAGAAAGTGAGTCTACTTAATAATGCACACTTGAGGGGAAACTAGTATTATCAGTTACATACTTGTCTTTCCAATCGTATGTATATTACATATACAAAGATAATTCTACACTACAATTGATTTCCACAATTCACAATGAATGGGAGTCTATTTTAATATCTATTCATATAAACCTACCCCACTTTTTAAAATGGTTGAACAGCCTTTACTGAACAAATGTTCCATTATTTAATGGATTCTTTACAGAAATGTAAGATTTTGAAAATTTTACATTATTATTATTATCAGGATTGTTACAGAGAATATCTTGTAAATTAATATATCACTGTGTAGTAGAGAATTTATTTCTGAGTTCTCAATTCCTAGCTGGGGAATTACTAAGTCAGAGACTGTTACCTTAATTGTGATAGATATTGACAAATCGGCCTCCAAGAAGTCGTTCTGAATTATCCTTTTATCTACAGTATATACTAATTCTTATTTCCAAACTGGTAAATTTAACAAGTTTCAAAGGTCTGAGAATATAGTATCTGTTATTTTCTGGCTGGGTAAATGCTCTGTGGAACACACTCTTTCCTTGGGTTCCATATCTGGTTTCGACTGATTCAATGGAGAAACAAGTTTGTGATTCTAACCTGGTATTTTGATTGGGATGTGTGTAAGATTATTTAATAAATCTCTTCAAAAATTTAAACATTCTAGGTCAAAGTTATGAAAAAAGTGTTTCTTTACAACTCTGGAAGTCTTTTCTCTCTCCTATTTACAGCGTACACAAATTTGTGTGGTCTAGTAGCAGGTTAGGTGTCTGCATCCATATCTACTTGACCACCAAATAGCTATGTGACTTCAGGCAAGACACTTAATCTTACTGTTCCTTAAGTTTTTTCTTCATAATAGTTACCAACCTCACAAAATTGTTGTGAAAACAAATAATAACAATGATGAGGATAGTAATAATATTTTGAATAGTGATCTAAGCACTTTAACGTGTATTATCTCTTTTTATCTTTATAATAACATTGTAATAATGCTTGTAGAAGGGACAAGCATTTTTATCATTTTTTTTTCACATTAGAAAACAAAGGCACAGTAAAGATTTGGAAACACTATCAAGAAATGTTTCTTTGAGAAGTTAAAATTACTACGTAAAGGTAATGCCCAAGGACAAGGACACTCTTACATAAGTGCTCCTGGCAAGGAGCTTCAGGGAATACTGTGTGCGTGTAGCATTTCTTCTTCCAGCATTCCTAAAAATTCTTTTCCCTTCATTTTTTCCAACAAAACTCCTTATATACAGTATACATGTATAATGTGTACATTATATAAGTACCAAGAATTATTGGACAGTCATTGCTTTTTATAGCAGTATATCTCACCGATGCCCAGTGAACACAGGATGGTCAAATGCTCTATCCTTCACTATCTGGAAGCCCTGGTTATGCATTTAATTTGTAACTTCTGTTTCTCAGTTTTCACTAGAACTGTATTACAAGCATTGATTTGGAGTCTTACTAAACTCATTCTGGGTGAGTTGCACACTAGGTTATTAGGGTAGCTCCAGAGCACAATACACACTGTGTCTTAGAAGAGAACAGGAAACGTACTTGCTCTCATGTTCCTGGCAGAGTGATCTGTTACTTTCTCCCCCAACCTGGAGGGTCAAATGGAATATTTCTTTTTTTTTTCGGGAGAGGGAGATGGAATACTTGAAAGAAAAGATAGTCCTAACATTAACAGAAGCCTGAGCTAAAGTTCCAAAACTTGGTTTATACTTTTTAAAATCTACTAATTTAAAAGAATATAAACTATTTTATGTTTTCTACAAACAGAAAATAAGAAATATCAAATCTTAAAGTTTATTATGAATAGAACAATTAATAATTTTTCTCTCTAGCTTGGACTATGTCAATAATAAATAACTTTTGAAGTATTATGTTTCCCATGAAATCAAATTTACAGTAAAATGTGTATTTCTTATTTGGGGATTAAACACAGTAATTTAACTACATTAGCTAGCTTGCTTCCTAGAAAAGGGAAAACATGTGAATGTGTATCTGACACTGTTTTATTAGGGATACGGGAAGGAAATCAAGCAAAAATAACAAAGGTAAACACTTTATAAAAGGATAGGTTTAGAGAATGCCCAGCTTGGGTTTTTTTGTTTGTTTGTTTGTTTTTTGTTTTTGTTTTTTTTACTACAAGAAATAGTTATTGAGTACCTACTAAGTGCCAGGAACTCTGGCTACCAAAACAGGTAATACCCCTGTCTAGAAAGAGTTCACATATCAATCTAGTTAGACTTATGGAATTTTAAGTTCGAAAGGGAAGTTTGAGATAAATTTATTCTATGCCTTTCGTTTTACAGATGGGAAAAAGTAACCAATAATGTGAAGCAAAAGTGTTTTAATCATGATTCTTTAGTTTCAAATAATAGAAATCTGAGAAAAAATATGCTGAAGGAAAAGAATATCAGCTCTCCTAATCAATAGTCTAAAGATAGTTCCACTTTAGCTACTTTCTTTCTCCCCACCTCCCCTTTTTTCTCTCCCTCTTTTCCTTCTCTCCATCACTGGGCTCTTCTTCACTTTTCATTTCGACCTCATTTTCTCCTGTCTCAAACAGTTTTCTTTCATGCAACAGGAAAGATGATGATTAGAAGCCCTATCATTCACAAACCAAAATCAAGAAGAGTCTTTCTATCTCCCTCCAAGGACAGAAAGGACCAGATGAACTCCTTAGCTTGTCTGAGTTACTATTCCACCACTGGGGGCCTCCGGGATTGGCAGCCCTTCCAGTGGCACATAGAGTGAACAGTTCATCAAAGAATTGTGATGAGGGTTGGGGACTTGCAAGGTTACACAGCAAATAGAGAAAGAGCTGAGACCAGAAATTAAGTCACCTAGACTATGAACTTGCCGCCATTATTGCAGGTTATGTTTGCTGAGGGCTATAGTGCCCACTTCTATTGCCTGCCATGATACCCAGAACCAAATTTAGTGCAAGAGCAACCACTATTCCCAACCTCTATTTCAGTCATCTGGTTTGTTCCACTACATATTCAATTTTTAAAATATTTATTTTGAGAACTTAATTGAATATATATTTTTAAAAATTCACTTTGAATATTTTTGAAAATAGGCAGCTGCAAATATAATAAATAAATTGTACCCATCAACACTTTTCCTGTGCTTTTCTCTTAACATTTTCTCTTACTGGCTGTTCTCACTTCTACTCAGTCTCAAGTAAGGACATAGCAATTTCACTAATACTCAGGATTTCATTAGTTTTATGTTGGTGACTGCTAGAATTTGGCTCCTAGGTTTTCTGTTTATCTGAATATTTACAATAGATAGCACTTTAAATAGAAAATACTCTAACACAGACTCACTGGTTAATTGCATACAGCACTTCACACTTTCAGCTTATACATTCTCTAGTCATTCCTTCTATGTCTAGCAAGCCAAAAAAAAAAAAAAACAGGTTAAGTTCACATATATATGAATGTGAAAGAATGAGTAGATATTTGATTAATTTGTGTTTAGGTCCGAAATCCTTAAAATTTCATTTTCCTATAATCGGATATTGGCTGTATGTAAATGTAATGCCAGGTACCAGAAACGTTAAGTAAGAGAAGAAGTTGTGAACTGTAAGAAATTTCAGTCACCTAAGATTTTCCTACAAAGAGTTCTTGGATATAAATGCATTTATTTTCTGTGTTTGATCTTCCAACTCTTCACACTGTTTTTATACTTGGCAGACGGGCAGGTAGCCCACTCATGAATTCAACAGGCTGTTTGCTTTTCTTACATATCGTCCAAACATAAAATCCAAAGCTGAAAAAGCAGCTTCCTGTGTTGGGGATCAAGTCAACTTAAGTCTTCTTTAGTTGCCATCTTTAAGTTGCGGATTTCATCTTGTGGTGCAAGATGGCTGCTCCATTTCTGCATGGCAGCCAGCAAGAAGGGGAAAAGAAATAAGAGACAGGCATACTCTTTTTCTTTTAATATTACAGTCACTTCCATGTTTATTCTTTATCTTTTTTTTTTAACCCTAGTTTTGAAGATTATGTAATTGTTTTCTACTCTTTTTGGAAGTCTTATTTTGCTGACAATGGCAGTGAAGCTTTGGTTGAAAGAGAGCTCAAGAGCTATGGAGACTTAATTATTGGACGGGAAAGTTGTAAAAAAAAAATCACTGAATTACTGTGCTGACTGAGATATCAGGAATATTTGTGAGAACATTAAAGTCAATAATTCAACATTTATTGAATACCAGTTTGGGAGGTAGCCTTATGCAAAACCCAGAGTACACAGATGGTCATTTTACTTGTACCTTGTTCTTGGTATCCTCACAACCTGTGCTGACTGGCTTCTGATTTCATTCTGCCAATAAAGGGTGTGGTACAATGTGTGTTTTCCCCCAACTCCTGTATTTAACCAATAAAATATTTTAGTATGTGTGTTTCTGTTAGCAGGTAAAGGCATAACTCTATGAGTCAGTCTATCACAGAACTCTAAATGCTACCACCTCTGTACCCCAGGTCAATTTGTATTGAACATTGGAAAAGTTTCTGTTTGCATAATGATTTGGACTTGATTAGCAACCTATAAAGAGTTGAATACTTATATAATGGAGAATCGTTTGTCAGTTATAGAGTTATGGGTCCTTTTTTGTATGTTCTTTTTGCTAAGTTTTATTTTATTTCTTTATAATATTTAGATAATGCCTTTATAATAAAAAGTGTAAACCCTTTATTCCAAAAAAAGAGTAAGAATTCATTAACTTACACCAAAGTGATTTTAAGAGACTCCAAAGATAACAGACAATGAAAAGTATGGTAGTCATTCACTTAGCTGTTTTACATGGTGGCACAGATGTCGTTTTGGCTTCAAGAAATTCAGAATTTAATTACATTGAGTAACATTTTTTTTCCTTCTTGAATAATTGTTGAAAGCTATGTAGTTATAGTAAAACTCACAACTCTTCTGAAACAATACTTCTTTTATTGCTCTATTGGCACAACAGTGCTGGGATTTCTGTTTTGCGTGATCACTCTCAAGAATCTGGATGCTCTCCTACAGCTTTGCTCTCATGTCAACAGGAAAAACTGTTTTTATATCAACAGAGCAATGAGTCATTAAAATCACAAACAGAATACTCATTTCTTAACACGTTCATGTACATCAGAATATTTTATACCCTTAACAATTTTATAAACGCTTATTGCCATGTTGTGTGTGAATACAGTTAGGCTGAGCAGTAAATTAGAATTAACATCTTTTTTTCTTTCTTTCTTTTTTTAACATTCAGTCCATGTTGAAGTAACACTGTGGAAGGTCTTATTTAGCCAAGTAGGAGAATTTAACTAAATTCCGAAGGCAGCAAGAGGTTATTAATTTTTTCTGAATAGGAGAATGATAGTACTGGAACCAGCTTTAAAAAGATTGATCTGTGATAATATATTCTTTGTATTGAAAGGGGAATCCTGGGGGAGGTAATTCATTTAGAATTTTCCAAGAACAGAAGTGTGAAGTCGTAAGAGCTAAATTGTGGTGAGGATGGTCGTGGTTAACAGAGAGGGAAGAGTAGCTGAGAGAGCGGTGACTAAAGAAGAATTTACTATTCACTGTGCAATGGTGAAAAAAACTGGAATGTAGACTCCTTGAGAGGAAAGAACTCTTCTGTCTTTTATCATTCCCTGTTTGGGGAATTTTGCCTGATTCATAGTAGACACTTGATAAATACTAATTGAACAAATTAAATTAAAACAAGTGAATGCGATAAAGTGTAATAGGTCCTGTGATAGAGGCAGAAAGGAAGTCTTGGTAGAATGGGAGATTCTTGAATTGTGCCTGGTGGATTGGCTAGAGTGCTTCAGGAGAAAGGATTGAGGGGACATGAAGGCACAGAGAAGAGGTAGGCTCTGAGGCATGGAACAGCAATGTGTGGGTGTGGAAAATCCCTAGCACTTGGCCGTTCCTCAAGAGTAATGCATCACACAGGAAGGGGTAGACACTGGTGCTGGCCTGAAGTGTCGGGGCATCAGGATAAGAAGTTTTGACTTAATGTAGGTTTTAAAGCAACTGAGTAATATAAAGAGGTTTTTACTATAAAACTGTATCTAGTGGAAATGAGTGGAAGGTTTATTGAGACCTTTCTACATTTAGAATGAAACATTGAGGGACCACAGCCAAATGGAAAGGCTACTGAAACAATCAATGAAAGGGGTGATGTAGGCCTAAATTAAGGAAGCAATAACAGGGATAAAGACATGACAAGGTTTTGAAAAGGTGCAGGAGTTAGAAAGTAAAAGACAGACAATGAATTAAAGGTATAGAAGGGTGAAGCAGATGATAGGATGACTAGAATGAATCCCAGGGTTTCACCTAGCCCACAGGTAATACAATATGCTGAGAAATAGAAAATGGTAGGAGGAGGAGCTAGGAGAAGAAAACAATGAATCGAATTAAATTTTAGACATAATGACTTTGACATAAGTGTTAGAGGGACAAGCAGGTAGGTTCGTTAGAAAGTGACCTGGATCATGTGGTTTTGGGAGTTGTCAGGGTCACAGTTAAGACCATGAAGATAGGTAATATTGCAACAAGAGAGTATATTGGAAGGAAAGAGATTTAGACTGAGAGTGGAACTCTGTGGAATTCTCACATTTAAGAGTCAAGTGGAGGAAGACATATCAGCAACAAAGACCAAAACCGAGTTGTCAGGGATGTCAGAGAACTAAAAGAGCCTTGCACAAGAATGAAGAGCTTTGATCATTGAAAACTTTAAAATATCATGGGAATGAAGGATTTCAAGAAGGAGGGATAGTACGGCAAATTTCATTAAGATACAAGGTAGATAAATGCTTAAAAATGACCATTAAATTTGACAAATAAAATGTCACAGGTAACTTTTCTCTGAAGTATTTCAGTGGAGTGGTACAACTAGAAGCCAGATTTCAGTGGGCTCAGAATTAATGAGTCACAAGTCAACAATTCCTTCAAACACTCAGCTGTGAAAAAGAGGGAGAAAGAGAGCAGCAGCTAAGGAGAATGTCAGGCTTGGAGACAATGTTATTTTGTATGATTATCTATTTTATAAGGGTAGGAGTGATGTGAAACATGGCATCCAAATCTTTATCACCAGCCCTTACCTATCTCATGAGCTCATAGTTTTATATTCATATGAATACTTGATACATTTTGCTATTACTTTAGGTACTTCAAATTCAATATTCCATCTTCTACTCTAAACCAGTCTTCCTCTTGTCTTCCATGTCACCCTTCACCAAGCCAGACTAGCAGCCTATACTTCATTTTCACCAACCACTTCAAAAAATTACTGAGTCTTATATAGATTGAATATATATATTCCATCCTCCTTTTCATTACTGGTATCGATTCTGATCATTTCTCAACTAGACTCCATCTCCTACCCTGTATCAGTGATCTTTCTAAAATAGGACTTTGAATCTGTCATCTTTCTGTCAGATACTTTGATGGCCACCCTCTACTCATATGATAAAGACCTAAACTCCTTATGAAAGAACTTCAGTTTATGTCACTCATTCATGACCTAACTTCTACTTAGAAAAGAAGACTCCTCTCGAGAAACACCAGAATGACTGCACTCCCCTGAATATATCTTCTCAACATATTTTCTGCTGCTGCTCCTACTTTCCTCTTTTATCCAGAACTGTTTTCTTTTGATTAGGTAACTTTCTTTGATTAGCTAATTCATACTCATCTTTCAGGACATCATCTAAACATCATATCCTTTATTAAGCCTTCTTTGAAACCGTCCCATCATTCCCCAGGGTGACTAAGTACCACTTCACTATACTCTTACAGTGCCCCATACACATTACAATCATAGAATCTCCTGCACGGAATTGAAGATGTCTATATGTGACTGTCTACCCCTGGATTTTGAGCTCCTTGAGGTCAGAAATGATGCCTTAATCCTCTTGTTCCTTTGTATTTAGCATATCACCTGATGCGTGGTAACTGCTCAAATGTTGTTCAACTAAACAGAGTAGTGGAGATGGGAAGGAGAAGATGCTTAAGAAAGAATGAGACAACCCATATGATGAGGTTTGAGAAGAGTGGTAAGGGATGAAATAAAAATGGCATGTTACGGGATAATTTTGAATAGAAGAGGTACCTACAACTATGTGCCTAAGAGGAAGCAGGTAAAGATGGAGGCAGATGGAGGAAGTAAGATATAGAGAGAGAGTTTCAGATTGAGGAATCTACTTTTTTTGTTAAACAAGTCATTGGGCAGAGGGAGTGTTCAACCGAAATTTTGTAAAAATGGTGGCAGTGAAGAAACACAGAATATATTTGCTCAGAAAGTAAATGCACATCTTAAATGCAAAGACTCTAGAAGTATTTTATTCTGGAATGTGCCATTTCTTAAGGATTTGTTTATATACTTGAAAATTTTTTTCGAGGCCAAGTTTTAGAAACACTTGTAGCATTTGCCTTGCATATGTGTGCTACTGTTTGGAGATCTTTGCTTTTCTGACAGGCTGCAGACTTGCCACCAAGGCTGGGATTGTTCATGGTGATATTGGTGTTAGTGGAGTCCAGTGAAACATGACTCATGGCAAGGCTGCCTACACTGTGGGAAGAGTAACTGTAAATTGTCTTGAGAAAGGCAGATTTCGTGTTAGTTTCTTGCTTGCAAAGAATAACATAGCATTTGGGAAAGAATGTGCAACACAGGATCCCATAGTTAGATATTAAAATAACGATAATCTCCACAGCTGGCAAATATTTGCCAAATGTGGTAGCATAGACAGGGATGAATGTGATCCAAGCTATGAAGTAAATGAGCATGCCAAATGTTATGAATTTGGCTTCATTGTAATTCTCAGGTAATTTCCTGCCCTTGAAGGCAAATATGAAACAAATGAAGGCCAGGATTGCAATATAGGCCAACATGATGCCAAAGGCAAGGATGGATCCCTCCTTACATTCCAGGATAATGACTCTGGGCAAGGAGACATTCTCTTCCACAGTAGGAGCTGCAAAGATTAGCCAGAGTGTGCAAATGACAACTTGAATACCTGTACAAGTGAAGATGATCGGGATCGGTTTATAGAGGCACTTCAGGAAGTTCTGCAACTTGGGATCGAAACTGAAGGCTAGCAAAATTTTCAGGGACTTTGTCAAAATGCATGAGATGCAGAGAGTAAAGCTCATGCCAAATAGCGTCTGCTGGGTTTTACAGGTGAAGTCTTGTGGTTCTCCAACGAAAAAGCCTGTGCTGGCAAAGTTGAGGAAATGACAGAGAAGGATCACGTAGCAGATCACTAATCCTCCAGATGATTTCACAATGGGTGTGTTCAGGTTTCTTGTAAATATTATGCCAATGGCCAGAACAAACATGATTCCCATCAGGGAGAGGGCCAGCAGCAGGAGAGCCAAGGAGTCATTCCAGTTGAGATACTCCACTTCCTTTTCAAAGCACATTGTGCTCCTTACAGGGGCCCAATGTGTTTCGTTGTTGCATAAAAGGCAGTGATCCATATCTAAAAGACAGAGGAGATTCAGTTACATTGCAAACATTTAAACCAGGTGATTGTCCACAATGCTACAAATAGAATCCTTCTTAGTAAGAGCCCTGACTAGAAAACAGATAGAGATCATGATCACATTGGTTACTTATTAAAATAAAGTATACACAGAACCCAAAGAAAGTGAGAAAGAAAAGTGAATGAAGAGAAAGAGAAGAGAAAGAGAAAAAGCCAGTTGGGCCATGAGTCTTTAGGAAATTAATATACTTAAGATAGATGCTAGCCTCATAAACTTGCAATTATAGGTGGCAGTTCAGAGACTCTTAAGAATTCTGTGAACACAATGAAATACATATATGCCTTACTGTCGAATTGTATACCTGAAACTTACTGGATTTTGTTAACCAATTTCACCATAATAAAAATAAATGAATTTTTTTAAAAAGAAAATAAACTGATATTAAACTCAGAAACAAAAAAAGAATTATCTTAAGACAAGGGCTTTGGAATCAGATGCATCTCAAGTGCCTTGCTCCATCTCTTATGTTGTAGTGGCTATAATTACCTGTCTGATTACTGTAGTGATTTTCAGGACAGTTCACACATTCATAGCAGCAGATATGTTGACTTCTCATAGTTTTTTTCATTTGCCCAGGACTGCATTCCATGGAGCATTTGGATCGAATTCGCTGCAAAGTGAAAAGAAACCCCAAATAAAAAATTTAAAAAAGATTTATCCTAACATGGACTAAACTTAAAGATAATTTCCTAAATAGTATTTCAGTCTTTTTTTTTTTTTTTAAGCATAATAGAATTGTTCTATTATCTGGAGAAATGTGAACAAGTCTAAAAAATAGTAAATATTTCAGATAGTGAAACTCCTTTAGGAAGACAGAGTTTCCATCATGTTAACAAATTCTATAAACAAGTAAGAGAAATTAGCTCTTTCACACAGTCCCTAACCGAAGGAGAAATGTGTAGTGGTGGAACTAAAGAAAAAAAGGATAGTTTGGAATTTCCCAATCATGTGCTGTATGAAAAGTTTGACTATATAAGAAGATAATAAATTATTGGACTTTTATATTATTTAGAAGAAGCTTATTAATCACGCTGTCCAAGAACCATGTCCAATTTAATCTTAAAAAAGAAAACAACAGAAAAATTTTAATTTATAACCATTAAAGTATTAGTTAAAAAACAACCCTATGTATATGAGTAATATTTAAACCATCCTGAGAATTTAGGTTATAATTCCACTGTCACGATGTGAATCATACGTAGCATTCTACTTTTATAGAAACCTCTGTTTCCATTCTAGCTAGTCATTCCTCAGCTGTGTTATTTTTTCCATTCACAGCCCCTTTCTCATGACACATCTTGTGAGATAAATCTGTTATTGCTTCACTCTTACCCTTGGGAAGCCAAAGCAGAATGGGTAAATGAGACATTCTCTAGATTCTCTTAATGGCTTTTTCTAAGTACTAATATAACTAGTCTTCTCTATGGGAGATGAAAATGATTTGGCTGAGAGAGAAAAGTAGCCAAGATTCAGTATCCCTGTGTCTACAAGCACTGCCTTCCTTTTTCCCAGCCTAGTTATTGATCACTTGGGTTTTCAGCAAGCAAGGTATCTATCTGCTTTGTGGATTCTCCAGGACAAACTTTTAATCTGAAGTGTTCATACTCTGGAGGATGCTCAGAGTATACTAAAGGATTTATCTATGAGATAAAGCTAGACAGCATTAAGAGGACAAAAGTGCAACATTCCTTTCTAGAAACACAGCCATTTCCCTCCCCTCCACATAAAGGACAGCGAAGACATTCTAAAGCCTGGTATTGATAACTTCAGGCTATCAGTAGATTTAGGATTATCCAATGTCTCGGACTATGAGTTCCTATGATTTACCAGAAATGCTATAATCCAACAAACCTGCATATTGACAAGTGGGTCTTGGAATCTGACCGAATTGATTTCAAATATAATTGGTTTTTACTACCTCCTTGAAATATATAGATGTTTCCATCAGAAAGAAAAAACTTGTCTCTCTTTTTATGGTGATCAGCTCCTCCCATTCTAAAAAATCACTAAAAAATCCACTCCATTATTTGTTATTTTATCACCTTCTTCTTATTGTGTGTTGCTCCTAAAAAGTTTGGAGATAAGTCTAGGTAACAATTAAAAACAGTGTTTCTTGCAGAGATTATAACAGAGAATCCTCTCCGTATTCAATAAGAAAATGAGTCACAGCATAGTTTAAAAGATCCAGTGTAAGTTGCTATGTTTAAGCAAAGTGCTTGTTGGGTTCACAAGGTAGATATAAGGATGGTGATGATGATAATGAAAATGAGGATAAAAGTTTGAAAATATAGAAAGATGACTATCTTTCAAGGAGAAAGTATTTTTGCTTTACTGAAACTTATGACAGGGAAAATTAGAACAAAGATAGTAGCTTAAAGCATTACTATATTTATTCTTTCATCCAACCCATATTTTTTTGAGTGCCCATTATATGCCAGACACTGTTGTAATTGTTGGAGCCACAGCACGAAAAGGCAAAAATCCATGTTCTCATAGACCTTCGGTTCTATTTGATAACGTTGACAATATACAGGATAAAAATTAGCAAAATGTACAGAATGCTAGATAGGGATAATTGTTAAGGAGAAAAATAAGGATAGGAGGGTATAAGAAGTATTAGGTTGACATTGCAATTTTAAATAAAGTGATAGGTGATCGCTTCTGTGAGATGGGGACATTTTAGGAAAGACAGAAAAAAAGTAAGAAAGTAAACTGCATGGACATCAGAGAAGATTATTAAAGCAAAGGAAATGGGAGGCAAAAGGCCTTGAGCCAAGAGAAGTGAAGGCATGTATGGAAGAGCGGGGTGGCAGCAATAGAGTAGAGGACAAAAAGAGGTCAGATTCTGAACTCATTTTGAAAGTAAAACTTAGATTAGCTATCAAGTGTAACAGGAAGTGACAAGGATCCCACCAGGTTTTTCCATGAGCAAGTAGGAGAAGGGAGTTGCCATTTATTGTTTGGGAGCTCAGTTTTAGAGATAATCAATTTAGATGACTATTAGACATCCAGGTAGAAATGCCAGTTAGGCAGTTGTATATGTATTGGGTTTGAAATTCAGAAGAGAAAAATCTGGGAGTCATTTGTTTTTGATATAATGACGTTTAAATCCAAGAGCCTGAAAGAGATCAGGCTCTGAAATGAAAGGTGTGGACAAAAAAAAAAAAAAAGAGAGAGAGAGAAGTTCCGAGCTTTGGACACACCAATATTTATAGACAGTGAAAATGAGGAAGAATCTGCAAAGGAGTCTGAGAAGCAATGGCCAGAGATAGAAGAGAAAATCGAGTGAGTGTGGTGTTATGGAAGCCAGTGAAGCACTTCACAGAGGGGAGACCAGCCAGTAAGTAAAGAAAGATAATGTTTGGATTTATTAACTTTGGTGAATGGAAAGAATTTTGATGGAATTAAAGAGTTTAAAAAATTATAGAAGAGAGAAATTTGGGGCACTGAATATATTTAACTTTTTAAAAGATTTTTGTTTTAAAATAATAGAATAATGGGCAATATATGAAGGGGGAGGGTGAGGATCAAAGGACTTTTTTCTTCCTTTTATTTTTAATATGGGAGGAACAACAGCACATTTGTATCATCGTATAGATATTATAAGAAAGAAAATACTTGAGGATGCAGGAGAGAGTGGGGCATTGCCAGAGCAATATCCTTGAGTAAGTGAAGGGGGTTGGGATTCAAAGGTCAAGTGTAGGAGTTGACCTAGGAGCACAGACAGTCCAGCCACAGTGCCAGATGGAAGGCAGGGACATGGGCACAGATGTAGTAGCAGGGGAACTCTAGAGTTTTCTTCTGATTGTTTGCTTTGTTAGTGAAAGAGGAAGCAGGGTCAACTGAAAGTAAAGATGGGGAAGATATATTGGAGACAGAGGAAAAAAAACATTAAAAAGCCATCTAGGTAGGTGGGCAGGTTAATAAACTAGGATGATAGTCTGATTGCCCAGCAGCATTGGGGCTCACTGGAGGTTAGAAATCATGAATTTAAAGTCAGAACCGTCAGCAAGGTGTCTTTTCGTGTGTTTGGTTCTTTTCCAAGTTCGGCTACATGGAGCCTACACTGATTAGGTAGAGAGTTTAACTTAACCAGGATTTTGCTTTGGTCGAATGAGTATGGCTAAAGGGGTGGGGGGCAAGGGAACTGAGGGTGTGCACAAGGAATTGAAACGCAAGTTGACCATGGAACTTAAGGAGGAAAGTTGGAGACAGTGAACAGGTAGTAGCATCACTGGAGGTCCTCATGAGGTCAAGGACTTTTGCAGTCGAGGTACCAATTGATTTGAATGCTGCAAAGCAGCCTACAGACAATTACCTTAAGATTCCTGAACTCGTTTCTTGTTTCCCGGTCTGTGATGATAAAGACATCATTCTTTAGGTCATATTGTGCCATCTTTGTGACAGTCATGTGGCCATCGATCTCCTTCCAGAGCACAACATCATATCCAGTATTCATATCCCCATGGGCATCAAAATGAAATGAGTTCCCTCCATCAGTGAATGTCACATTTTTCAGTACCTCAAGTAACTATAAAAAACAATAACAGAAACAAACACTAATAGAAATATTATAAGTGTATATCCATTATCTCAATTATAACAGTGCCTTACAAGGAATATCACTTAAAAATTCGAAGAAGGCAATTCTGAATCAGTGGGTATGGTAAGCAGTTGATAAAGTTCTTAACTGCCTGCAACAATTTGATAATTCTAGCCTCATTTCTGCGAAAGTCTTGCTCTGTGAATTTGAGAAAGCAAGTTAATGTTTTTGGAGGGGAGCTTCTCTAGCCCATAAAATTGAAATCTGAAAATATTCTTTTTTATTGTTGCAGGATTTCATAACGTGTCTTCTGGGGCAAATGCCTGAGCTTGAATTATGGTTCCATATCTCATTAGTGGTGTGAACTTGACAGTTACAATTTCTTTCCAGGCCTCAGCTCCCCCATCTGTAAAATAAGGTAAATGAAACCTACCCTATAGGTTTATTGGAAGGATTAAATGTAATTAGGCATGTAACAAGTTTAGTTTATAATCTGCACAGATTAAAGATTAATAAAGGTTAAATTAATACCTATTAATACCTGTATCAGCTAATAGGGATGTAGTGCAAACAAATAAAAATATTTTGAGTATATTAACTAAAAATTTCAACTGACATTCATATACTACTTGCTAATATTCAAATCTGTGATATCCTTTTACTCCATCACAACTCAGTGAAGAATGCTGAGCAGGAATCATCTTCCTCTTTTCTTAGATGAAGCCACAGTTATGGGTTGAAGAAACTAATCTGAGGACACATACCTTAGCTTTCATTCTGGGGTCTTTCCATTGCACCTAATTCAAAATCTCTTCATGTTTTTTCCTTCTGACTCAAAAGTAATCACCAACGTGCCATCTGGAGCTATGGCATGGGGGCAAATCATCCTTACTTCTAGAGTCAATCGACCCCAGTCCTTGGCGGGGTATGAGGGGATAATCCAAGCCAGAGCTCACCATCCTTAAAATGAAGGCTGAGGGGACAGAGAGAGCTACAAACCTGGGAGACAGTCCAGTTACGACAGTATCCTGTTCCTGGGTGTGTACTAAAGAGCATCCCCACCAGAGAAATTTTTTTTAGTTGGTGGGCATAAGTATGAGAACGGCTATTGCCCACTCCATCAGTTCATACTTTGCTACTTATTGGATGGAAAGTGGGCATCTTATTATCTCCAGTGGTTTTCAAGTCTGCTTCAGTGATTGAGTGCATAGTAAAATGATTTTTGAGAGGATACAAATGTGGTGAAAACTACTTGTCTTATTACCTAATTTATACAGTGAGATTGCATGCATTACACCTAGGACAGGAAATATCTTACTGACAAATGAAGCAGCCATATTAAGCTTGTGCTGCAGCAGAAGAACACGGGACTAGGTGGGAAGAAAACCGGTTGCAGTTCTGCCTCAACCATTAACTTGACATACAGTTGTAGCTGAGTAAGTAAGTACCTTCTGTGAACACACCTTAACCACTCATTATCTAGATCTATGATGCCATTTTGTTGAGCGCGAAGTCTAGGGAATGAGGTGAAAGTATTCTATTTGAATAAAAATATTTTTCTACTCCCCAGTTAATCGTCTATGACTGTTTTAATTTTTTTTTTTTTTGTCAAGAGAATCAAGTTATATTTTAAGGTAGACGTATTAGCTACACTAGTCATGCCAGTGGCCAAATGTCACTTTAGTAAAATCTCTGAGTGTATTGATTTTATTATACATTCTCACAGATTTCATAGTCCTTTGAATGAATGTAAATTAATTAGTATTACATTAAAGAAGCAGGATGTTATGTCTAACATGATGGAATTAACCAAAAAATATCTTTATCTAGCAATTGGATGGAAGAAAAAAATGGAGGGAACAAAACTAAAAGAATAAGCGAGGGCCTACTGTCAACGTTTCCACCTATACCTGTATATTGATTTTTATTCTGTTCCTTCCTTAAGCAATACACACATATAAGTGCCAGTAACTCAGTTCTTTAGGGAGCATATCCTCTTCCACTCTTGTGTTTGAACTACAATTTCCACCTGTTTTTTCCTGCATTTAATTAGGTTTTACAGGGTAAAGTTCTGACACATACACGTTCTGTAAAGGATGATAACATTGTACGATGTAAATAAACTAGAGCAATTCTACCCTTGTTCTTACCGGAAAGAGGGTGGAGGCAAATAAAACAGCGTGTTCATTACTTGTTAAATATGACAGAACAGTTTCTCTGCATTAAAGTAAAATTGAACATTACAGTTTCAGTTATTAAGCTATTAAATTCTTTTTCCATCAATTATTTATATTTTATTGAGACTCTGAAATTCACTATAAATCGACACTACAAAATTTAGAGAGTAGAATTCACATTTCCATTATTAGATAATTCACCTCTGTATGGTAATGACCTGTTTTTTGAGAACACGAGACCAGGACACTCCAATTAAGCTGTCGTGGTCGGCATTGTTATCTGTTTCCCTAACTACACTGATGTCCATTCTATCTCCACAAGTAAGCTGTGCTTATGGAAAGAGGTAACTGTGTGAGTAAACTAGGGAATAGCAGAAGCAGCAGGCTTGCATCTCTGTCTGGCACCCAATCTATGTTTTTTTCTTTTGTGAAGTTTTTGTGGTAGAATGAAAAGCCCACTGGACTAAAGCTGGGACAGTTTCACTGCTAACTGTGTGGGTGACCACGGGCCAGACCCTTATTGTTGAAGTTCCCTCCATCTTTAAACTGCTGCAAGTCTCAGTCACATTCCCTGTTTCCACTTCCTGAGGATGGAATATAAAGAATATGGGTCCTGTGGACCTACCACATTATAAAGATTAGAGATGATGAATGTCAGTTCCTACTATAACATGCTTTAAAAATATTTAGTTATTGCTTTTCTTATCACTCCCAAATCACTGTCTTCTTGGAACATGTCTCTTCTGACTCCTGGACTAATATCTGATGATCATTGCTACACTAGAATACCTCATAAGTTCTTCAAATTCAACATCTCCAAAGCAAAATGCTTAATAGTTCCTCTTGCCACCAGACCTCTACTTTTTTCTGTTTCCAACTCAAAAAATGGCACCAAATTTTTGAATAATTTGCAACATCTTTGCTTCTATCATCCTTTATATCCAATCTCTCTCCAAATGCTCTTCTTCCTTCCTCTTAAATATCCATTTATGTCTCTCACACTTGTAGTACAAGGCATTTTTATCTTATGCTTGAATTACCAAATTGGTCTTTTTCCCTTTAGTCCTGTGTCCCTCTAATCAATGCACACTATGGTGGGAATGCTGTTTCTATAATGGAAAGCAGAGCACTTCACTTTCCTGTCTAAAAATATCTTTAATTGGCTCCCCTTTGTTCTAACAAGTCCAAATATTTAAACACAGTAGACAGACTTTCTGTTTAAAGGATGGTCACTGTATCAGTGTCACCTGAAAGCTTGTTAAAAGTAGAAACTTTCAGGTGACTCCTTACCTCCAAACTACTGAATCAGTATCTACATGATAATAAGATTTTTGTGCAATTCAACTGTACTTCAAAGTTTGAGATGCTCTATTAACAAAGCCCTAATAATGATCCTTCACTAGACCCTGAGTCTCATTTGTTTCTAGTTTCCTCAAAAGACTCCAGTTCCATGGCACTATTTTCTCTCCCACAGGATGCCATGCTTTATCTCCCTTCTGGAACTTTGCTGGAGTATTTCTGCCCTGGCTAACTGCTACTCATCCATCATATTCTCTAGAGATGTCATGATCTTTGGAGAATGTTCTCTAAATTACTAACACTGGATTAGTTGTCTCAATTGCATGCTTCTCTACCTTCTTGTGTTTGTATGAAACATTGTAATACATCATCCTGTGTTGTAGTCAGCCCTCTAATTGTTGATTGTATACCTCACTAGATAAATGATTCCTTTAGGGATAAAGCTATCTTAGTTTCTATAATATTTTTAGCACTAACACAATGCCTGGAACATTGAGACATCCAAAAGATATTTGCTAAATAAATGTATTTATAGAAGTTGAACTCTCAGACATTCTTTCAACCCATATACATTACTTACCACCTTGTATGTCATTAGAAGTAAAGGAAAATGAAAAAGAAAACCAAAATCACTATTGTACTGTCCCTGAATACTGCTCAGAGATATCAGCAAGTGTGGAGCCAAAGTAAGGATTATCCTCAAATATTGGGAAAAACTAACTCCTTTCCAGCTTTTTAAATCTAAAATCATTCAGAATCTCTTATTTAAATATTCATGAATTTTACCAGGGGACAAAATAATATTGAGGAATGTGTCTTTGATTAGTGACCCTGAATATTGCTGATCTTTTAAATTTAATGTCTATAAAGATTCCTTTATAAAAAGAGAAAATTGTTTGCACTATTTGTCTGACTGAACTGGGCACAGACCTAGCTCACTCACATCATGATCAAAGGAGCAAGGCACTCTCCTTTATTTCCTTTTCAATCTGTTTCTGTTTGTTTCTAGATAGGCTCCCTTGGACATAAAGAATAACCTCAGGCTTCTAGTGTTTAAATAAAACATTTTAGCAGATTCTGCTTAGATTATACTTTCTTGAGTCTTTTCATCAGAATGTTTGAGATTTATTCCTGATTTAAAATACTTTCCCAGAGATTTAGAGGATAAATAGCTCTTCTATTTGTATTTGTTTTTCCTTATGAGCCTTCCGTTTATCCTGTCTGTCTCCGTGATGTTCTATTTTCTCTGCATATTCTTTCAATCTCTCATTCGTAAAATTCTATGTTGTGGTTTCATTACGGTGGTCTACTTAATTTACAGTTTTTACTAGGCCCTCATTAAAAATTTTATAATACAGTGTATGCTTTCAAATGGGCCTCTTAAAATCACTAGATATATAAATAAATATATATTTTTTAAAAAGACAATTTTAATTTTAAAAAATCCTAATATCTAGTCTTTTTCATTAGGTTTTGTACTTTTTATTTATAAGGTAAAAACTAGTTTTAAAATGAGCAGTTTAAATATCCTATGACCATCACATGATCCATCCAAATGTAATCTGATTGACTCAGACCTCGGAGCTTATGTTTGTGGGTATTTAAAGTAGAAAGTACAAAATTAGAAATAGCTTGTCTTGTATACACATTTGTAAAATCAGAAGAATTGAGTGTTATTCTCTTTCACCTACTTTTCCCTTACAATTTAAAAGAAATATGTTTTTTAGAACGTGATTCTGCCTCAATACACATTATTGAGGAATTTATTCCTGAAGTCTAAAATTTATCATCATATAAAGCAGCAATTTACTTTTAAGTGCTTTGTTTATGGGCATTAAAAAAGAACAATGGAAAATTTAAACTAAGGCTGCATTAAGCTTTGAGTTCCTACAAAAACAATCAAAGAGGAGAAAGGGAAAGACTTCTTTTATGTGCAATTAGTGTTCATTTTAAACTGAGATATAGTAGGAATTGTAATGATTGACCTAACGACAATCATTTGAAGAAGACTAGAGAGATAGTCCTAAGTAAGAGTCATAACTGGAGACACCATGAAAAGTAAAGGGCGTGAAGTCAGAAGAGCCAGACTAGAATTATATTTCTGGCATTTCCTAGCTTTAGTTTTCTCACCCATAAAATTTAGTAATAATAAAAAGAATCGTTAAACATGTTGGTCTTGTGTTTTTTAAGAGCATTAAAAGAGATAATTTATATGAAGCCTTGATCAGATACAAATCCATAAACTCATGGAAAATCGAATTAGCAACAGAAATCTTCTTGGAAAATAAAAGAGAACAACTTTGGTTGTCAGAGTAGGAGGTGAAAGTAAAATAACAGCTCTGTTATCCTTAAGAGCAAAGAGCTAGCTAATGGTAGAAATACAGGTTATTCAAAAACTGAAGGAGTCTACAAAGGAGTAGTTTTAAGAACAGTTCATATAACTCTTTGCAAATTAAAACAATGAAGGATATGGAGGAAATGATGGTAGGGAATTTTCTTGGACATGTGAGTTAGTACCTCCCATGGTTGAAAGGCATTGGGGTTCTGACAGTCTCGAGCTTGACACAAATCCCGAAGGGCATAACCAAGGGCAAACACTGCGAGCTGAATACTGTGAACCAGTCCTGGCTCAGCGTAATCCCACAGGAAGTCATTCCTCCGGAAGAAATTCCTTTCTCTATCCTTGTTAGCCTTGTAGGCCAAAATCCCCTGAGAATGGTTGGAAATGCATTGACTCAAATCACTGTCCTTGACATATTCACAGGCAGACAAGAGCATGGTATATTCATTTAAGGGTTTGTTATTATCACTAGGAAACAGATGCAGATTTTGAAGAAAGGACTGGAAAGAGGAAATATTTCCTTTTCTAAAAGTAAACCCTACAATTTTGCCAATCTTTTTAACATTAGGGATGCTGGTAATCTTGGTGGCTGTTGACCAATTATCACTAGCAATCCAGACCTTATTTATATTCCTCTTGATGGCTTTACTAAAGAGATCAAAAACATGGAATTGCCTCAGAAATACCACAATGACATTAACGTGGACTTCTGCTATGATTTTCTCAAGTGTCTGATTGATCCTGACTTCGATGGTATTATCTGAGAGGAAGGCAGGGAGAACTTCTTTGAAGGCTATGCACACGTTATTTGCTGCAGTCTGAATTGCAAAAGTGTTGAGAGCTAATCGTCCATAGTCATCATCTGTGGTTATGATGCCAATCCAGTTCCATCCAGATTTCTGAATCAGGTGGACCATTGCTTTAGTTTGATAGAAGTCGCTGGGCACAGTCCGTAAAAATGAAGGAAAACGAATTTTGTCGCTTAGGATTTCTGCAGTTGATTCGTAACTCACCTGAAAATTGACAGAATCTTTTGGTTACAGTGTTGAAGAGCTCCAGGTGGCTGCTCATAGTGTGTGTTCCACTCTTTGATTATTGTTGAGTTTTCATAAACTTTTACTAAAGTCTCTGGTCCTTTCCAGCCTTCACTTTCAGTGAACTCTTCCTTTACAAATAATGTAAATCATGATATTTGGTACCTGGTGACTGTTTTAGAGTCATTGCTCTTTAATTATTTCATATTGTGTATGGCATAGCCCTTTGAGGGTTCAGACTCTACCTTATATCTCCTTCTATACTTCCTTATCTATCTATATCTATCATATCTCAGACCAGGGCCAAGGGTGGTTATTATTTAAATACTTAGAGATAAATACAGGAAAGACACAGCCAGTCAAAAAAGCAAAATGCATTTTGGGGCATTCGGTATGTTCAAAATTTTGTCTAATTTACAACTTTGATGATTTTTATTTTAGATAAAATAAATCATCCAGTCAAATAATCACCTAGTCCAAGGGTCAGCAAACTTTTTCTGTAAAGAACCAAATATAAAATATTTTAAGCTTTGTTGGTCGCATATGATCTCTGTCATATATTCTTTTTTATTTTTGTTACAAACTTTTAAACATATAAACATAATTTTTAGCTTGACAGCTTAAGAGCTTGAGAGCCACATTTGGTCTGCAGGCTGTTTTCTGATTGCTGATCTAGTCAAACAAGCATCAGCATTTGGGTAGACCTATCTAATGTGTGCAAAAGTTTTAATGACTTACAGCTTTCGTGCAATTGAACAATTGCACTGTGTCACTTGCTCAGTGAATTTTTTTTTTTTTTTTTTTTTTTTTTTTACTGTCTACAGCAGCCAAATGGTATGATGGGAAAACAGTAGGCTTTGGAGTCAGATAAACCGACAATCCTAACTTCAATAAATTTGGGGAAGTTAGTTAACATTTTGTTACCTAGGATTCTTGTAGAGATTACAGGAAAAAATTTAAATGGATATAACACTTGGTGGACCTTCACTAAACCTTAGTTCACTTCCTGGTACCTGATGTTGCCATACCCGCCTGTGCTGTGAGAGCTGGACTTCTGTAAACTCAGTGTTACCCATTCAGGCCCCCTTTCCTTTTGCATTGTCTATCATGGAAATTACATGTCTACATTAAACGATTATTGTCAAAAAGAGTCTACTCTTCTTACTTATCACTTAACTAGCATTATATATAGTCTAGAAATTTTGAGTCTGGAATATCTGAGATATTTGGGGGCACAATTATTTTGTTTTGTCATTTTGGATTTAAACTTTCTTATAATCACCTTCATTAGCCCATAAGATAATAATGGAACTCTTGAGTCTTTCATGGGCATATACACTTATTTATCTTAGCTCCAGAAAGTTATGTATTTTGAATTCTTATGCATGTTTATTATATTTTTTATCTGTTCATTTCTATCACGTGATCATTTCTTGGTAATCTGACTATAAGCCTTTTTATTTTCTAACTTTTAGCTTCTAATCTCTCTTGAACTTAGAAAGCAGTGACTTACTGAGTTACAGAATGATGTGATATGAAGACAAGTAGCAAAATAAAAGCCAACAGGACTCGCTTGACTCTGTATTATGCAAGAATTTAGTGCAGGACTCTGTAAAATCTGTTTTGGTCTTTCAGAGACCCTTTCGCTTAATCCTTGTGATTGGTTTGCATTACAGTGAGATATGTAGTTCCACAGTCTTTGCTCAAAGTGATGAGAGCATCATGCTCAGAACAAATGTAAATCATACCACAGCTAATAAGATGCCACATGATCCGGCCTTGGCCTATGCATGTAAATGTATCTCTTACTACACTCCTTTCTGCTCAACTAATCTAGACATATTGACGTTTTTGTTATTCTTTGAATATGTCAACTCTGCACTTGCTGATTTTCAGCCTAGATGCTGTCTTCCCCTTCCCCATCTTCCCTCGGCTACCTCTTCTCATTTAAGTTTTAAGCAAAACATCACCTGGAGAAGTCTTCCCTGACCTCCACTTCCCCTTATCCCTCACTCTCTCTTCTGTTTTCTTCATAGCACCTGACTGATGTTATTTCAGAAACAAAGTAGTTGAGGTCCTCAGAGGTTTGTGTCTGATCCAAATCACATTGAAAACTGTCAGAAACTGGACATGACAGATTGAAGGTTGGCTATTACCTCAGTGCTTTGTCTACTGTTTGATCCAGAGTAGGGCACATCCTTTCTTTGATGGAAAAGAAAGGAAAGTTAAAGGAAAAGCAACTTTCTAACTATTTTCCCAGGTTACCTTGGTCCTTTCATAATAAAGAATATAATCAAAACCAATGTATGGAGGTAGAACAAAACTTACCTGTGGGATGAGCTGTAAATTCAACATCCTGGAGACAGCCATGCTTATTTCTGAGTAGCCAGCCCCTATGACAGCCTTAACCCTTGGCATGTAGCTGGAATAGTCACATTTAACCTCCACAATTTCTCTGGAGCAGTTGAACTTAGAAATAAATCTCAGAGCAGCTGCCATTGCCACTGTGACTTCTGTACAAGTGTCATAGATTTCGTACCCCAGTTTTACTCCAGATAATAGTGTTGAATTATTGATCATCTCAATGCTGTGTATCATAGCAAGAGTTTGAAGAAAAATTGATATTTCAAAGCTGTTGAGAAACAAGTATTTTTTTGAAGTCAGAATATAACCCTTCCACAGATATGGTGATATATCATTTTATCCACATTTCTACCTTATAGTAGACACTTTCTGGATCAGTAAAGCTTACCTCTTGAGGGGTCTAAACTTTATTTAAAAATAATTTTTGATGGAAACCTTTCTAAAGGGTATGTAGGAACTCATAGTTTCTTAAAAGGGTTCTATGGAACAGGATTTAACTCTTTCTTAATGAATTTTGGGATAATTTTGAACATTCAATTTAATATTCAATAATATGGAGATGTTTGATTTTTGTTCCTTTTTGTAGTTAAATGTCAGCATTTTATTGCTATCCAAGCACCTGCTTTTTAGGCTCACAAGCTCATCTTTTACTTTTCTGATTCTAATCTGTTGTGGTCTAAAACCAAATTGATAAGACTCTTAAAAATTACATATAAAACAGGCTCAGAATAAAATCCTAGTGCCTTCTCCTAGGCAAAGGACATTATATTAGCTCCAACGCATAGCTATTTTCTCTTTCAGCAGGCTTTACCAATTGACTTCTAGATTTGTGATTATACCAGAGCATTGAGTTGTTTGATTACTGATTTACTGTTATGTTTATTTCATCACCACTATATATAAAAGTTTACAAACAGAACCTAAAACATAGTAAGAGATCAATAATGGTTATGATAAATTAAATAAAACTATTTGAATAATACTACTTGTCATAGTACACTAAATGTTAAGTTTGGCAAATTAGCATAAAGTTTTTAATTTAAAGAAAGGCACAAAGAAGAGAGAAAGCTTAAAATAATGAATTGTCAGCCAATTAAAATGTATTTTCAGAGTACCCCACATGTTGGCTCCATGAGAGTCAGAACCTCTTTGGTGTATTCACTTCAGTATCGCCAGTACCTAGAATTGGGCTTAGGTAATGTCAGTGTTTAATAACTAGTTGTTTAATGTTGAATGACTACTATTCTCTCAAGGAGTGACAATAAGGTAAAAGGATGTTCAACTTAGTGGTTTTTTCCCCCCCAGGACATATTTCCTTATTAGTTCAAATGATTCTTTAGTGCTTTCCATCCTTAATTGTTGGCTTATATTTCTGGGACTCAAATCTGCAATCAGTCTTTGGGTACCAATTTAGTGCTCTAAAAATCTTCATTAATTATTTTAGGGTATTCCCTGGTATTCATGATAATCAGCAATTATAATGAGAGTAGTTTAACATGCCTAGCTTCTGGGCAAAATGCCAGGAAGGGATCTCAGTGTGCGGTGGGATCACATTTTATCTGAAGGCATTCTTAGAGGGCTTGATCAATACTTTTCTTTTTTAATTTAAGTATAGTTGGCATCAATAGCAAGTACTTTTTGATTTCAAAAGAAAGAAAAAATGGAGGAGAAAAAAGGAGGTCAAACTTACACACAAAAACATCAAGATAGAAATAAGGATGTTAGAGGTAGAAGGAAGCGTGAGTTTCACATGGCTGTCGCAGCAGAAGCTGATGCCGCCTGTGTCCTAAGAGGGTGCCCAGGCCCCTTATTTTACCAGTGAAAACTTTGAGAACTGGAACTCAAGGAATTTAAGTAATTTGCCTAAGTTTACAAAATTAGTTTGCCCCCAAACTGAAATTGAAATTTAAATATCCTGTTCTCTTTAAAGAAAAGCCATTTGTAATATCCTCTACCCAGCCATACTTCTCCATATTACACTGTGCCAAATGTCTTTTCTAGAGTCAAGTTTTCACAGTGTATAGTGGCCATCCAAGAAGGAACACTCCGAGTTGAGGTTGGGCTTTAATATATCATGAAAGAATTAGATTCTATCAAGAAGGAAATGAATAAAATGTTGACAAAAACGTTTGTGTAGAGAAAAAAACTAAATGTAGTCTACTTTAAACAAATAATTAAATAATAGATCCATGTTTAAAACAAAATGCATGTTGTGGATAATAAGAAATAGAAATGAGCTATATGTGGTTGTGGTGGCTACAGTGTCTTCGTATTGGTTTTCTCTATTGACTTCAGAGATTATTTTTTTAGACAAAATCCACATAAATATATTAATGGAAAGCATTCATTGTCTCTGCACTTGGAGGTTAGTTATACATATAGATATAGATATGCCTCTCTTTTAAGAAAGCATCACAAGACCATGTGCAACTTAAAAATACAAGAATTTAAATTTTATTACAATAAGTTAGATATAAATACAAGTAAACATTTACATGCCAGTTTCACTGTATAATCTTGAAATCTAATTGTATGCTTTAAAGCTTTACTTACCCAACACACTTCTGGATTTCTGGTCGTCTGGGATAGTCTTCTGAGGACAGCATTTTTTCATGAATATCAAACAAACCTCCAATCATGATGTGCCCTGGAGAAGAGGCAGCCACAAAGTCATCAGGGGTCTGGCAAGGCTGGGAAGAAGCAAGAATAATAACAAAGCAGGTAATCATTATAATCAACAATGCCATGTTTCCATCTCATCTGCTCACTTCATGCACGTTCTTAGGAATTGTTAAGTTCGCAGAGTATTAACATGTTCCTGTGTCACTTTTAAACACCATGTACGGTATAGGGCAGTATCAAGGGCCAGAATCACTCTGTATTCAAATACTTGATGACAGTCAAAACAGTTCTTCACCAATAAGAACATATCAGACTTTCTAACACTGCTTTGTTGGAGATTTATGATAGCAGGAACACTAGGTGAAAGCTGATAGAATTAGAAACACAGGCTCACTGTGACGGCACTCTCTTACTTCACTTATGTCAAGGGCTTTAAGTTATGTTGGCATTTCTTTTGAAACAGAGGTATTACATTCAAGGCATAAAAGCTTCAATGTAGTTTAAATCTGTTTAGAAAACTGGCATCCCGCTTTTAATTTTTTGGAAAAGTTCTACTTAAAAAAATGAAATTCAGTTAAGTTTAGGATTTATCCCTTCCTGTTTATGTGTGTTAGAAATAAGTAGCTTTTGCAGTGATGGGAAAAATTAAAATTGAGATGAAACATGTTACAGTATTTTGCTTTGAACAAGAAAGTTCTGTTATATATCATTGACACTTGCACAGTTGTTTGTGGGTTTTATTTTTATAAATTTAGAAGTTATTTCGGGGTACATGTTCTTAAATTCTGGGAATCTGAACTAACATGATTTTATGGATATCTTTTAGAATTTAATAGAGGATAGATAAATCCCAGTAATTTAGGCATCATTAAGAAAAATTAAAAATTTTAAACTTTACTTTTTAAAATTAATCTTTACAAACATTGGATTAAGAAGAAACATTATAGGCAAGCATGTCCAAATCTAATACATCTAGTTTATTTGATGGATAGTAGACACATTTAAAGGAATTTCAGAAAATAAAAGAGTATAATGGCTAATACGGCATTTTTTATCATCCAAATTAACTTCGGTTTCCATTGACGTATGGGGTTGTGCTGACTGAAGAGTGGAGAGTCAAAGTTCTTTACAATGTCAATTTTTTTCTTAAGTCTTACCATTTTTACCTGTGACAAGATTTCTTCTTAGGACCCAAACCAGTTAACTTCAGCTGTCCAGAATGTTTAATCAACATACATAAGTTTGATGACTCTTCAAATGCTTCACAATTAAATTTTACTCATCTTAATCTTATTATTCATTTGTGTGTGTGCACACAATTGAACAAAATCTGTTTTCATAAATGTAGTTATTTTGCTAAAATTACTTCCAAGGTCTGCTGTAATTACAGTTCAAAAATGATTTTGGTAAAGACATACTAAAAAATAAGAAATTCAGATAATTGTCAAGCAAACATATATAATAAGTGTTTTAAGCAACTCAGAGTGATTCTGAAAGTATGACCCTCATGTGACCATGTTAATTTGAAAATTCAGTGACAAAAGTTATACCAAATGATTTCTCTTAGGTTGCAATTTTAACAATATTTAGGGTCTTTGTTATCTCACAAAACTTAAACCACATTTTCTTATTTTAATAAATATAATTTAGTTGGAAAGTCTATTCCTCTGAAGGAGCCTTCTGAAGGTAGGAAAATAAAAAGGTTTTGAAAGCTTTGCCCTGTAAAATGCAGTGTCATGTGGCGGAAAGGGCTCCAACTTTGGCTTAGACCCGGGCGGCCTTACCTACCTCGGGATATCATCATGAGAGAGTTACTTAACTTTTCTGAACAATAATTTTCTCATTCATAAAATACATAAGATACTCTACTTCATGACTATGTTTTGAGACTTTTGCTGAATTGATTTGTAAAGCTTCTGCATTCTAGTAAGCACTCACTGATCAGCTCCTGTCTTAGTCAGGATTACTATGGTAAAAATACCATAAACTGGTGGCTTCTAAACTAGAAACATCCATGTACCTGGAAAGAATACAAACATTTATTTTGTTGGGAAGGCCAAGATATTTCACCGGCAGATTCGATGTTTTGTGAGGGCCTGCTTCCTCAATCTGGGTTGCCTTTTCACTAAAAACCTCACATAGCAGATGGGACAACGGAGCTGTCTCTGGCTTCTTTTATTAAGGGTACTAATCCCATTCAAGAGGTCTGTTCCTCATGACCTTCCCACCTCCTAATACCATACCTTTGGAGTTAGATTTCAGGACACGAACTTTGGGAGGACACAAACTTTCAGAACATGGCAGCTCCCTCTTTTCCCTTTCTAAAACCATACTGAAAGTTATTATTTCCTAAAGTTGGGTGCTTTCCATAGTTGGTTAAATCATTGTCCAGAACTCTTACTCAAACATCTTAGAAGTTGTGATGCTTGTAATAGTGTCACTGGCTGGTCATTATCTCCCTATAATGTAAATCCATTATTAAGGTAAGCTTGGAGGAAGACACAGAGTATATTTATTACTTCAGAATGCTATTGGACACATTATCTTCACCATTGTAGTTTTTATTACTATCAAGACTTAATTTTAAACTAGGGACAAAACTTTTAACCATAATTTAGAATCTACAATACCAGTACAGAGTTTTTGCTCTTTAAAAAGGCTTAAAAATGACAATAACTGTTACTATTTCAAGAGCCGGTTTTTTTTTTTTTAAATATTTGTTTGTTTGTTTTTCTTTTTTTACCTTAAACAACTGTTTCTGGAGGATAAAAACTCTTAAAGAAATTTTGAGAGACATTTTTGATAGCACTAGCTTATTCCTCCTTTTGATCTCAAGGTTCTATATTTCTTTGTTACTATCTTTATATGATGAGGTATCTAGTTAACATTATTTAAAGGGAATAGTAGAGAAGTGATATCACTTTCCAAGTAATTCTCATAAAGACACCATTGTCCTGCTTGGACAAGTATAATATGGATATGTAATCATGAGTAAGGATGCTTTGTTCTATCATTTTTAGTTTGTAGCACTGATGATGGGATGACTTCTCCCATGATGAAAGGCTGCTGTGAAGACGGGGTCAAGCTGGAAACGGTTCTGTGAGACCAGAGGAGCAGAATGTAGCATCAGCACTCTAGGGAACTTTTAAACCAGTGAGGATTGACATCCATCACCTTTTGACACTTGGTTTTTCCTCCCATTGTCATAGCTTCCCATCTGCCCTCCCCAACTCCACACCTCTCTTTCATACTTTATTACATTTTACAATAATGACATCACAAAGTTGTTTTTGGTGCTATTTGCATCAGCAATAAGATTTAAAAATAGAACCACCTTCAAAATTAAATGAATTACTTTAAACAACAGAATTTTGGATATCTGCAGGAGGAGTTGCAGCGATATAGCATGACAGGGGCTCATGAGGAACCTTTGGATCACAGTACACAGATAGCTGCCTACTCGGCCCGCACACAGAGCCAGCCTGACAGAACAGGTCAGAGCGCTGACTCTGAAATTAAAGAAGCCAACACCAGTGTTATGAAGGTAGGTGCCAATTTCGACAGCTTAGGGGGAAAATAAACAGAGCTCAAGAATGAGTTCTGATCATTCTGCTTTGTTCTATGGGTCCACATTGTCAATTTCTTTTCCCCCAGGGCTGCACAAACAAAAACATATTTAGCTAAAACAAGCAGATATTCAAAGCACGACACCACAGCTACATTTTATTTGATCAACATTACCTTTCTGTGCATTTTTCTTTTTGTAGTGTGCTTCTCTTCCACAAAATTGCTCAAGAAGTCATAATAGGAGAGATCGTAGCCTTAAGAACACAGCTCTAAGCCATGAATCCTATGATTAGGCACTTTCAACTGGCATCTATTGTGCTAATATCTTAGATGTTTGCTTACTTCTCTTATTGTTTCCTAATTTTTCATGTACTGAACTCTTCAACTAGATGGAAGCTTTTTGAAGGTTGAGATAGGGTTTTATAGGTCTTTGCACATCTTGGTGCTTTAAAAAATACAGTTTTGTGATGTGTTTCACTGCATTACAAATACATTGCTCAATTTGATCATCTTACCAAGTCATCCATAAGCTGATGGTAGACAGATGAGCCCCAGAAAGCTAATTCTAGTTGTAATATTTGGAAGATATGACCAGCACTTGCAAAAATCAAAATAGCAAATTCTATTGCTATTGCTTATGCAGCATTGAGTGCTAATAAGATACCTTTGTACTGTAAATAAATCACAAAATTCAGCAAAGCTCTGACTAGAGTTAAAATTACATGGCAAAAGCCTAAATCCCCAATGGACTCGACTGCGTATATAGTTAAGTAATTTATTTCATTTAATTGGTTTGCAAATACATCAAAAAGATCAGGTTGGTCCTTAACAATGTTATAAAATAAATGAACCAGACTTTGGCTTTTTGCATTCTTTTCCTTATCAGGTACCCTATTCCCTTGAATTTACCCACCTTGGCTCAGTCGGTATTTCATCACTCTGCGATTCCATATTGAATTGTCATTTACCACAGCAACACCATCACATACCATCTTCTCTGCTGTACTCCTGTTTGTAATTTAAATTTATCTCTTAGCTTTTTGATTTAATAAATAATTTTAACATTAGGTAATTAATTTTCTTTAATGTGCAACACAGGGTATATTATTCTACTTCGGGTCTCTTAGGAGGTCTATAAATGTACTTTCTAGAACTCTGTGAATCCCTGAAAGTTGTGTAAAAATTTTTATCAGATTATCAGAAGGGTCCATTATGCCTAAAATAGTTAAGAACTTTCTGTTAGAATAAATTTGAGCCTTGCTTCCCAGGATATACAGAAATGTTTTCTGAGATAATAATCTTGCCTTTGTTGTTACCCATTTGTAACTCAAATAATCCTCACTAATCTTCCATCAGCGATTTCATCATTTGGTTGATATATGTCACCATTTAATACCACCACTCAAAGGATTACCTGAGCAAATCACTTCTCATTCATCTCAGAGTAGGACACAACTTAAATCACTGCTCCAAGAAGACCAGACCTACTACTTACCTTACTAACCACAAAATGAAGTGAAGGATGATTGCTTTTGGAGAAGTTAAGCAGAAGCAGTCTATAATACTTTATTAGTTTGGAACAGGGCAAGTGTTCATTTTTCAAAGCTGTTTTCATTTTCTTTATTTTTTTTAACCAATCATACAGAAAATGCTAATCGTTATTAAAATAATTATTATTTCGTAGATTCAAGGTGCATGTGTGTGTACCCCCCTTCACCCGCAACCCTCTCCCTTAAGGGAGGAACTTCAATATTTTAGGTTACCATTTAGATTTACCTTTCATAGTCTCCTATGGAATGGTAATACAACATTTTATCATCTCCCTTAGCTCTAGTATTATATAGTTCCATTTAAAGTATTTCTTCAGTCATTTTATCACTAATTTAAAAATAAGCAAGGAAATAAAAATCCAGAAGGATCTACCTCAGTATATACTTACTGCCTCAAACTTTTTATGTATTAACAGAATCTCTAATATTACAAACTATATTTTATTTTCGGTGTAGTTATAGAAAAAACTAAAAGGTTTTAGTCTTGTGTATAACAAGTTGTATATGCTTGAAAGCCATTTTAATTATTAAGCTTAGTTGTAAATTTAATGGAAAAACAAACATGCCAAATCACTAGTACTGTTGATAAAATTAGTTGATTGAGTGAACTTCTCACTTTCAGTTTTTCGATGTGTATAGGCATAGTCCGAGTCAACCACTTAGGACTCTTTTCTCTGTGGTAAATAAATAATGCATAATTTATAAAATAAAATTTCTTCAGAAATGTATAAACTGTGTACCTATGTCCTCACATTCCCTAATAAACATTCTGCACATAACAGATACTTACAGTGGTGATAAACCAGTTCCTTCTTACCCAGGTTGCTGTGTTGGTCTCAAAGTTGAAAAGGAATGAAGATCATTCTTTTTACCTTGCAGATGTTGATACTAGAGTATTTTCAACCTTCTTGTGTTTGATTTTGGCTTAAACGCCACTTCCTCAGAAAACTTACTCATTTTCTTCACAGAATTTATTAATACCTGTCACTGTTAGTTGTTTATTTGTTTACTGTTCATCTCCTCCATTTTATTTTAAAGCTCTGCGGATAGAGATCATGTCCATAAGTTTGCTTGAGTTTCCATTATCTCATACAGTGCCTAGAACATGGTAAACAATAACTAGTTGTTAGACAAATGAATGAACATGTTGGAACAGCACACAAATGAGTAATTACAGATTTGGCTGCCTTTCTTAGCTGAGTGGCTGTAGCTTTAGGAACCTGCAACATTTGAAATTATGAAAGCTAAATATTGGTGAAGACCACTCAAGCTAAAAGCAGAAACTCCAAGTTCACATTGCTTTCCTCTAGAATGAAGATTTGTTTGGGGAATCGGCAACACCTGCTTTCCTATTTATTTATTCATTTTCTGCCTCTGTTCCTAATGAGGTGGTATAGTAAGCACTTGGCTGATTGTAGACCCAACACTGTTTTCTACTGATTTGTTTTCAACATTCTTCATCAGGGTCACAGTTCATGTGACTGTCACATGTTCGTATTTTAAGGATAAATAACTATTTATATATGCTACACATGCAGCCCTTAGTTTCAATTCAATAGCAAAGAACAGGCCAAAATAAATGATAAGTAATTAGACAACAAACTTAGAAACTGTCATGTGAACAGGTTATTTGTGAAAAGACTGCAAGATTTCTCAGAAATAGGAGTATTTACTTTTTTAGTTTTCACATCAATATGGGGGGAAAAAAAAGAGGTTGGTGAGCTTGAGTGGAAAACAGGACATTGTGTAAGAGACAAGATCAGATTTTCCCCCTTGAGATTCCAGAAAATAAACAGGTTTAATCCCTCAAACAAAGACAGACAAATTTGGTTACAGCAGGTTAGTGAATTATTGGAGATCTGGCTGCTTCAGTTGGCAAGTAATCACTGAAAAATTTTTTCAAAGTTTACTTGTAGAAAGAGATAATAGAGCTATTGAAAACAAACAGGTAGGAAACTGGTATGATTGAAAAAGACAGCATAACTGATAACTAATTTAGAAAGATAACAATTCTACTTATGACTGCCATGTAAAATCCTAGTTGGTTAGATTCAATTGACCAGTAGTTTCATCTAGTTCTTTGAAGCCATTAATTTGTCCTCAAATACTATAGAAATAAATGTATATAATTATTTAAACTCATAAAGTAAAAAATGAGAGTTGGAAAAAAATGAGGTTGAGTCATAAATATATATGCATTGATTGACTACTATCAAATTTCTTGAGGTACTATCAAAGGTAAACTGATTACATAGCAATCCAACACTTTGAGGAAGTCTAGAGAGAATTTATACTAGCAATTCTATGCTGAGGCTTTCTTTATCTAAATTAGTCTCAGGCAATGAGTTGATAATTATCAAAATTATTTTTCATTTGCTTGTAGATGCTTTGCTTTCTTGGGAAAGAGGTATATTAAACCACACCTATATTATATTCACATTTAATAAATACTTATTGAGTATTTACTATGTGTCTGGCACTGTTCTAGGTGCTGGAGAAACAGAAGTGAATAAAACAGGAAAGAAAACCTCATACCTCGTGAAGTTCATAGTCTAATAGGGGAGACAGACAATTATACAAAATATTATATATTAGAAGGTTTAAAGAATAATAAAGCAATAAAATGGCATAGAAATTTCCAGAGAAGGGTGGAATTTCGGATAGGCAAGTTGGTCAGTTGAGGCCTTGCTGAGAAAATGACATTTGAGCAAAGACTTAAAGAAGCTGAGGGAGAGAACTGGGTGGATGTGTGAGAGAAGAGTAATCCAGGTGGAGGCTAGTGCAAAGGCTTAAAGAGGGAGCACATCAGACAGCAAGGAGGCCAGTGTATTTGAGTAAAGGATGCCAGGGGGAGAATGGTAAGAGATGAATTAGAGAACAACAGGGAATCGTATTATGAGGGCTTTTCAAGTCATTGTAAGGACTCTGCCATGTACTATGAAATGGGAAGTTATTGCAAGGTTTGGGGAAGTAGAGTGATATATCCTGATTTACATCGTTAAAGGATCATTTTACCTCTGTGCTGAGATTAGACTGCAGACAAGTTAGTAGCTGTTGCAATAACCCAGGCAAGTTGATGCTGGTTCTGAGGAGTCTGATAGCAGCAAACAAAGAGAGAAGAAGTCAAATTCTAGATATATTTTAAAAGGAGAGCCAACTGAATTTACTGAAATAATTCCTGAGAAAAATTGCCAGCTCTAAAATTTCTATTTTTTTCCTCAGTTTCCATCTACAGATACCCCAAGGATGCTGAGGCAGAGTCAAGAAGTCAAATTACTTGGCTATAGAGACTATAATTTTGAAGTAGATAAAAGTTCCAGAAAACTATATAATGTTTTAAAATATTTTTGTGCTATTATATTATTCTAGGATTTCCAGATAAAATAAGATAAAAGATAAAATACAATCCATCTTTTACTAAATATGTAGTAAATATTACTTTTAAAGAGGTGTGACTGAAACATTTAATTTGAACTTTATGGTTCTGTCTTTGTGTTTATATAGCAATAACAGAATATATCCATCTTGGAAAATGCAAAAGATCAAAGGGTTTCCTCCATTTGTCTTCAAAGATAGTGAGGAGAACACAGGAAAAAAATAAGAGTGGACATTTTCCACTTTTGAACTTTATTACTCTCTCAGAGTATTTTCATATTTCACTTCTATGATTAGTTTAAAACCTCTATAATCATCTTTAGTAAACAAGAGATGATGAAAGCATTTTCTTGTGATTATGAAGTAAACAAAAAACTTAACTCCACTTAAGAAAAAACTTTCCAGGACATACAAGAAAAACAAAACATTGATAAGTTATAATTTCAGTGAACAAGAGCATGCTAGCTAGCAAAAGCAAGGTGTCTAATGACTTGCTAGTTTGGATACCAAAAACATCTGAGAATTTTATGTAAGCTACTAGAGGAAGAGAAAAAAGTGTTTCCCAAACTTCCTGAAGATTTTAATAGTTGTCGTTTAATAAAAGTGTTGTTTATCTAAATAAAATGGAAAACACTGGGTTAAATTAAGGAGTCAGATTTTTACACATCCCTATGGCTCTCACATCACAAACTTTATTCAGCTTAGAGAGATACAGCCAGCCATATTGAGCTATCTTTTATGACATTCATGTTCTAAGTGTTTTGCCCATTTAATAATGAGGATTGTCTCTTTTTCTTATTGATTTGAAGGAGTTCTTTGTGAATTCTGCTAGACATATGAATTAAAAATATTTTCTAACACTCTGTACTCTGTTTTCTCAAATCCCTCCATTGGTATTACCTAAAGCGAAAGAGACAGTGTCCCACTGAGGCTCTACCCTATTATTTTCAGCACTTGTGTCAGGCACAGACACTTATTTATTATTTATATTTTGTAATCCATTCTTAAACCACTGAATCCAAAAATGAGATGAGACATTAATTTAGAGTCCCCTAAGCAGCCCAGAGACAAGGGGTTGAAGTATTTACCCCGTGCAATGAGAGGGCCTTTCTCCAGGAGCTCCAGAGTTCATATTCTAGGCTAAATCCAAAAATTTTTATAGTTACTTTGAAACCTAAGAAAAGTATTTATAATTTTTGAAAAAAATTTTTTAATTAAAAAGAGGCTATGTAATTTAATAGGGCAGATGTTTATTCACAGGCCTGCTTTTTTATTTTTTCTTTTTTAAGTCAGAAACAAGACATGTGACAATCTAGAAAAATATTGTTCAATACCCCCACCTACTGGTAACTCTAAATATTATTCAATAGATGAGAGAACTGAACGTACCTAGTTTTAAAGATAAAATGTACTATTAATAGTGGTAATGATTAATATGTACTAAGTACTTACTAGGTGTTAGAGTCCTTTTCAAGAGCTTTGTGATATGGTAAATCTCAGAATAATAAACTATGTTTTGGTCTGAGTCAATATAACCTAAGGAAGAAATAATTTTCAGCAGTACCACTGGGCAAGAGAACAAATCTTTGACTCAATCCAAAGCAGGATCGTGGGTCCACACTACATTATGTCTAGAGGATTGCAACAGCCTCCTGGATGACCTCTCTGCTTGTTTTTTTTTTTTTTTTTTTTTTTTTCCCAAGCCAGTCTATTCTGCACTGTGACATTAATTTTCTCAAGGTGATTAAAAACAAAGAAAGGAAGTAAATTTCTGAATAGACTTTTTAAAAAATATTTTTAAAACTTTAAAGCAGAGACAATAATTGTCAGAAAAAAGGATGTAAAGAGGGACCTCCTGGAAGACACCACAGCATGAAATATTCACCATATAAAGTTGATTTGAAAAAACATACAATGATATTAAAGCAAATTCCCCACCTAATTAGATAAAGATCTCATAGAGGGAGGTAGATTTGGAAAGCATGTAATCTACACACTGGACCTTAGCCTGAGCTTGGTGCCATAAGGGAATGACACATTTAGGGATTTGGGGAGGGAGGGAGTATAACTAAAAAGTGTAAAAAATGTAAGTGAATTGTAGTCAGAGAATGGACTTTAGAGCTTGCCATAAATACTTTCATATTCCTCTCATTGAGAGCTGAGGCTCTATACTCCCCTCTTTGAATTTTGGTAGGCTCTGTAGCTACTTTAACCCATACAATATCACAAAAGTGATACTATGTACATTTCCAGGCCGATGTTTTAGGATGTGGGCAGATTCCACTTTCTGATTTTTAGAATACTGGGAGGCCGGAAGCTTCATGTAAGACTCCAGTTATCATGGTGGAGAGGCCATGATTAGGTACTCCAGTTGACAGTCTCAGCCCAACCTTCCAAAACACTAGAGATGTGAGTGAAGCCATCTTGGAGGTGACCTCCATTGATGTCACATAGAATAGAAGAATTGCCCAGCTGAGCCTTGCCTGAATTTTTAACTCATGTAATCAAGAGATACAAAATGGTGGTTATTTTATAACTCTACATTTTGGGATAAGTTGTTAGCCAGCAATAGATAACCAGAACATTCCTCTGCAGCCCATTCTCAAAACAGCAGCCAGAGGGTTCTTTGAAATGTAAATCAAAGCATATTCCTCCTCAGCCCCAAACTTTGCAAAGTTCTGTAAACTTTCTGTAAATGTCATAAAACTGTAAAATCCAAAGTTCTTACAGTGACTTTCAAGGCTTTACATAATCTGGTCTCCATGACTTTTCTGATTTTATTCAATGCTACTGTCTTCCTTGCTCACTAACCTTCTGCCACACTGGCCTTCTGCTCTCCTGAAAAAATACTCAGCATGATACTACTAAAAGCTCAAGTGGTTTCCTCTGCTAGTCATTTAAAGCTATGAATTTCCCTTCAGGTATTGTGTTAACTGCATCTTACAGGTTTTGATTAAAATCAAATTTTGACATGTTTCATCATCATTCAATCCAAAATAATTTTTTCTTTTTTTTTCTTTTGATCCATGTATTGCTGAGGAGTATATTATTTAAATTTCTAATATGTCAGTATTTGCTAGGTAATTGTGTCATTGTCAATTTCTAATTTAATTCCATTCAGAGAAAATGCTCTCTAAGATTTCAACCTTTACAAATATATTGAGATATGTTTATTAATAGCTCAGTATATTTGATAAATGTTCCACATACACTTGAAAAGAATGTGTATATAGTTCTTGGGTGTAGTGGTTTGTAAATATCAATTAAATCAATGTTCCTGATATTTTTGTTCAATCTTCTATGTCCTTACTAATTTTTTGTCTACTTTTTCTACCAGTTATTAAGAAATGAATGTCAAAATCACTATGATTGTGGACTTTCCATTTCTTCCTTTAGTTCTCTGTTTTAGCCTCCTGAATTTTTTGAAGCTTTGTTACTAGATGCAATAATTAGCAATATTAAATGCCTCTCTTTATTTCTGAAAACATTTCTTATCCTGAATCTACTTTGTTTTGTGCTAATATAACTACCGCATTTTGTATAGAACTTTAACAGTTAGAGTTGTTTATTATTTCAGAAAATCATCACCAATGGCAATACCTCTCAATACCAAAAACCGCCACATTGATATAATTCTGCATGTATAACTCTTCCAGTCATGGTGATTCTAGGTTTAGATGCAAATGTTAGATTTCTTAATAAAGTGTTTTAGAGTAGTGTTTAGTGTGAAAGTGTTTAGTCATGCCTGAGTATGTATCTATTGAAATGTATATTATTTATTATTATTTATCTTTCCTTAGTTTACTCTGTATTAGAGCCAGTGCCTTACAACAGTTAAATATATATGTGAACTTATTTGCAAATTTATTTTGGGGGACTTAGAGATTACTATAAAATATTTATTATTAAAAGGGAGTTTTGGGATGTGGATTGATAGGACTGAGAACCACTGGTCAAAGCATGTATTAGACAGACCTGGCCCCTGTGTTAGCAGGAGGCCTAACAAACTTGGCACTCTACTGGTTAAGACTATAAACCTGTAAATCGAGCAGGGCTTGGTTCAATCCTAGTTCCTCATTTATTAACCATGAGACCTTGAGAAAGTTACTTAAAGTTTTTGAGTCTCAGTTTCTTCATTTGTAAAAAAGTCATATTCACACCTACCTCATGGGATGTGAGGATAAAACAGTGCAACATTTAAAGTACTTAATATAATACCAAGTATATAATAAGTGTTCAATATATGACATGTTTGTATTAAAATTCAATAAGCTCATTAATTCCTAAAATGAATATTGACAATTATGAGTAAAGTGTTATATACTATTAATGATATGGATATTGATACATGCTTTATATTTATTCTTTTATTCCCAAGGAACTTGCACCTTCAAACTAGCTCATAGGATTCAATGTGTGCTATTACTCTACCATGTGTTTTTTCTAATTATGCCAAATTTACTCCTTTTAGTTTATCTTGGTTATTCTCTCTGGGTCTTCAATTTGCATTCAGATATATCAAACATTTACTTTTTGTTTTGTTTTTTCATTTCCTTTATTCTTGTTGCCAAACTCAAGGGCTTTGTTTTGCCTGCACACATCAAAGCCAAAGGAGACACAGACGAGTTTGCAGCAAAGAAAGTAGAGATTTATTTAAGGAAATGGCTCCAAGCCCAGAGACATAGGTGAGCTAGTGCTTAAAGATCTGGATCCCCAAGGTGTGTAGGTTATAGATTATATAGGGGAAAACCACAAGACACTGTGGGTTTGTGGTTTTGGGTTCTTTTGGGAGCTGATTTGTTGGAAGCGAGGTAAGGGTAATGAATAATTTTTTAGGTCTTGAGGTCATTTATGAGGTCTTTACCAGAGTCCCTCTGTCTGCTCTCATGAGAAAGTAGCCTGGGGATTATTCCTCCCTAGGGTTCAGAAGCGGAAACATAACTTATGTCAAGATGTTATGCTAGCCTGCCTCACATTGAGCTACTGTCTTCTGCTGCCTCAGGGGTTGCTGAGTATCAGGGGAAAGGATAGATCTCTGAGGCGTATATATAGAAAGAAAGATGATTTCTAGAGCTAGGATTAAAAACTAAATTCAATTAAACTTGTAAGGACTTTCAGTTTCACTCTCATTCTCCATATTGTCATCAGCATTTCTTATTTCCCTGCTGGACCGCAGGACTACGCACAGGTGACTATGAGTTTCTAACTCTTTGTATGTTATCAATCAGTTGTGCCAAGATCATTTTGTTGAGTGAGGCTAGGCTTCCTCGGCAAGTCTGATGTGCCTTCTCATTGCAAGTGCATTCCTGACAAGGAGGAAGCTTCATTCCCTACAGGGTTTTTTATGAAGCTACCCATACAAAGAGCACTTTATGCCTACTGCTCACTGAATGAAGCAGTGAAGACATCATATCTTTCCATTCTCTGGTGCAATGATTCTTAATAAAACATTAGAAGGTCATAATTTTTTTTTTAAAAGTCACTTTACAGTTTTAACTTTTAAGTTAAACTCTGAATTTCATTATTTATTACATGCATTCATATTTCCACAAATTTTCATGAGTACCAATCTTTCTAACTTAATAATTTGGATTCATTCTCATCAAAATGGATGATGAGATCATTGGAAGTGTAACGTATACCTATTGTTGGCACTGTGGAATTACTTTTTCTCTCTGCAAGTAATTTATCAATACACTGAAACAGGGTCAGAACAGAACTCATCCTTACCATGACCCTGACTTTACTAAAATCTTTCTTTTTACCTTAATCACTTCCTGTCTTAACTATTGTAGTTTCCTTTTATTTATGGTCTTCATCGATCCTATTATTTCTAACATTAAGAGAATGCTGAAGGCAGCTAACAATCCATAGATTATTTAATGGAAACTTGTTGTAGGAGATTTTCCATTAGCTTAATTTTTCTTAAATGGTTCACCGGCAAGTCTTATAATGGCCTTGATAATTGACCTACTATCTCTGGAGAGACCAATTAACATTTATGTCTCTTATGTCTCCCTCAAAATTAGAAACAGATAATCAACCATTTTTTTAATATGATTTAAGCTACAAATTAGTAGTTATAATAGCTATGCTGTAAGGATGAAGTGGCTATTTATTCAGTTCATAAAATTGAAAATTAATTCGCATTTACTGTAAGTTTGCGAATAGGCTTAATAGGTACTTTAGTTTTACATCTGATTTTATGTTGCCCTCCTCGTCAATTAGTTAAGTTTCTGGAAATGTGAGCAAACAAAAATTATAATCAATCAACCCAAAATATGTAACTATTTGTAATTATTTGCTGTCCATGTTAGTGTAAGTGCTATTATATTTTACTCTTAGTACTGTGTTCCATTTAATTTTAAGTTGATCCATTACTTTTAAAGTTATATATTCTGATTTATTTTGATACATCCAATTAATGCTGAAAGATATATTTACTAAAATTCACCATAGTTTGATTTATGTATATGGGAAAATTCATCTTTTTAGTAGTACAAAATTTAGAAAAATTATTAATAAGCATTTTTATTTGAAATATTAATCACCTAATGTTTTTAGCTATTTTTAGTTTTATAAAAGTTAATGTCAAAGCAAATTTTTAACTTCTTTATCTTTCATTGACTCCACCCCACCTTTATTTATTTTTTTTGAAACTGGAATGCATGATTTTTTTTTTTAAGATGCCAACATGACCAGGAAACAATTTTCATCAAAGGATAAATATGGATTCAAATGCCTTTCAATATAGTTTGTATTTTTTTAATTTTATATTTTTATTTATATTATATTTTCTCATTTCCTGTGGAGTAATAAAAAATTCCTTGAAATTTCACTTCATAGCATCATAAATGGCTAAATGAAAAGATATGTAAATTGTACATGCTTTCTAATGCAACAAGTATTAAATCGTTTATTTCGTTCTGATGGAAATAAAACAGTAATGAAGAAAAATATTCTACATGCAATATCATATCCACTTAATAGTATTCACTAATTGACTGTGGAAATGGAGAAACTATCCCACATCCTTCTTTACAAGGAGCTGGAGAAAGACCCAGCAAATTCCTGGTATTAACCTCCGTGTTCTTCAAGGTAGAGAAAACCAGGCTCCAAGCATTACTAAAAGAATGTAGTGATGACCACACTAACAGAGAGAGTAATGGATATTCCTTGGAGAATTTTCTCAATAGGATGTCACCAAGGGGATGGCATTGATCCCCTGTCTCTTTTGGGGTGTTCAGGGTCCCTGATCTGCTTACCTGTAAGTAAGCTCATATGTTTATCCCGGTGTGCTAGATATAACATTATCATGTTCTACTTGTGCCATGTACGAAAAAGCAAGAAAGCATTGCTGAGACTACTCAGAGATTGTGATCACATTCTTAGTCTTCACCCTGCCCTCCGTATCCTGCCCCTGTCCCACCCCCTTTAACTTTCTCTCCTACGCTTTCTTTCTGATTGGGCCAATGCCATATCATAATCCAGCTGAAAGCATCTTTTATTATGTCTCTAAGATTTTAGACTGTGGCTGGGACACATCTTCCCTCATGTCTTCTACAAGTTGATTTTCTTTGTCTTGATGTGAGAAATTTATAATGTATGACACAATATTGATAACATTTATTTTAAGTGATTTTCTAGTTCTGAGGTGGGTATCTGCATATTTCACATGTATTTCAAGTAATTCTGACGCAGATGATTTAATTTCAAGAAGTACCATTTTAATCCTTGCAGTAGATATAACCAACTACCTCTTTTCTTGATTGAATGTTCACTTACTTATTATGCTATTCTCTAGTTATTTATCTTCTACTGGAACCCAAAAGCAATAATATATTGTGGAAAGAGTAGCATTCACTCAGTTCCTCCAATTGATAAATTGTTCAGTGGAGATGATAGATTGGGCTCAAAAGCTTTCAAACAGTGTGAGGGATGAGGAATAAATGCATGGTACACACAGTCTTAGAACCACAGCCTGGAGTTAGTGGGCATAGTTATCTATTACATTCAGTGACAAGTTAAAAAACTAGTGATTTAACCAAATTAATCTTGTTAGCTTGAGGAAATTACATGAGTTCTGAAAAGGGTTATTGATTTTAATATTATATTTAAAAGGTAATGTAATCATCAAAATTTTTAAAGATTATTAGTCAAATTATTTATATATACAACAAAATGAGTACAATAATCATATTTACAAGTCAATTTCATAAAATACAAAAAATTGGAAGGCTGAGAAAACAAAATTTCTAATCTTCAATATTCATGGAACAAGAATTTTAAGTAAAGGAACCATTTAGAATGTATTTTGTAATTGAACAATGATATACAGAAGAATGCTGAGAAGAAAAACAGGTTTAGAGCTAGCCATTGATTACAAAAAAGAATGGAAGGCATATTTATGAATTTATATGTGTGCTGCCTTAAATTTTAACTGACCTAATTTATTCTATAATGTTCATGGTAGTAGATAAAACATGAATAAAAATTCATACTTATATCTTTTAATTTCAGTTATCATCTCATTATGATAGGACTATTAGGACTGAAAAGCATTCTGGCTTTGCCCATTTCTCCCAAATGAACACTGTAGATTACATATTATGGTTTGAAATTAAATGCTTGAAAAATAGCAATTTTGTTAAATTATCATCTGGAATAATAGTCACCCAAGCCCAAGACCATTAGGAAAATAGGTGGTAAATATAATATTATAAGCACAAAATCCAAAAATGAAGAAGAGTTTAGCCCTTAAACATGCAGAATTTATTTGGAGGGTTTAGGATTCACACTTATAATATCTCACTCTATTTATACCCGTAGTGTATATCTCTGTGCGGATACCCTTGTTTTAAATAATCAATTGTAGACTTCTCTGGGCTTATAGCCAGAAATTTTCAGAAGCTGTTTTAGAGTAGACTGGAGTACCCCAAGTTATTTCTCTCTAAAATGAGATGTCTCCAGCAATCTAGCCTGGGCTGGGCTACATAGTCGTGGTCTCAGGGTTTCCAATATCAGCAAGAGATGTGAGTCCCCAATGCATGAACACTTTTCAAGCCTCTGCTCGCATGTTTGTTAATAACCAAGTTCAGAGTCGACATAGGAGAGAATTACCCAAAGGCATGCATATGGGATGCCAGAATCATTGGGGGCTAATGCTGCAAAAGTCTATCACAGCCACTGTGTGTGCATCCTCAATATGTTCTTGAATCATTCCTTTCTTTTTGCCATTGCCCTAGTCCAAACCTTCATTCTATCACCCGGTCTTCCTAACTTTTCTCCTCCATAATCCACTCACTCTTTAAGATACTTTTCTTCCTAAAACCCCTCAATGATTTGTTATTGTTAATTATAATGAAGTATACATTTCTTAGCTTCAACAAGACCTCTCAAGATTTGACCTCAGCTCATGATCCTCCATGTCCCATGTTGTTCCTTATCCTTCAACTACACCCAACTACTGACTCTTCCAACAAGCCATGTTCTTTGTTGCCTCTGTTCCTCTGTGCATTCTATTTTTTATGTCTTCCACACTTGAATACATACCAATCTTTCAACAGTAACACAAATGTTATGGTCTCTGGAAAGCTTTCTGCCTGCCCTCCTTGGACCTAGATTGCCCTTGCCTGTACTGGTCACTCTCATCTCTTTGCTCTTAGGGCCTTTTGCGCTTACTGCCTTTATAATATTTATTATGTTGTAGTCTAATATATCTTTCTCCTCTACTTGACTAAGAGGATTGAAGGAAAAAAAATCATGTCTTATTTCTTTTTGAATCACCAGTTATGATAATTTATTTTTGGTTGAATGAAGGAGAGGATGGAGGGTTGCCACCACTTTCCATTCATTTTTGTAAAAATATTTAGTAGGTATCTCATATGTGTTAACTGCTGTTTAACATATACATCTAATATTTAATTTGATTTGCAAGTTATAGTTTTTCTATTTACATGTATTTATAACCCTACATAAGAAGCAGTTCTCAAATACACATCGAGCAGTACATTATTTACTTTTGTGCATGGATTAACCTAATCTATATTTTTTCTTTACTATTGCAAACATACAATTAGTTTTATATTAATCTGAAAAAGACCTTTAGACTATCTTTTATTGGAAATGGAAAGAGAGGTAAGTGGTTATTTATATGTGAAGGACAAAGGTTATAGGAGACAGGTATGCAAAGGTTGAACAAAGTAACTTTCAATAAAAAGTAGAGTGATATTAACTAGAGAAGTGGATATTAAAATGTTTTAAATGTAATCTATTTTTAACAGTAAGATTGTAATTAAAATACATTGTCCTAGCTTTGACATATCTTGTGTGTGCATCTGCATCCTTAGAATTATGTAAATATCTTTTATTTATAAACTACCAAAGATCAACTTTTACTAAAGATAAGAAACTCAACTCTATTTTCATAATTTTATTTTGAAAAAATTTTAATCTAGAGAAAGGTAAAGAAAATAATGTAAGGAGTGCCTATTTACTCTCTTTTGGCATTTTTACTTTTCTAAACAACATATTGAACAAATAAACATATTAACGTCAGTCACTCATCACGGTTTATAGTATGGAAAGGTATAAGGTGAAAGGAGTATCTCATTATAGTTGTAAGAAAATCTAATGAAATGTCTAAACATGTGAATGAGTTTCAGCAGCACTCTTTCAAGAGAGACACTTCTGGTTCAGGGCTGAGTTATTAGCTCTGGGACCCAAATCAAGGTGAAGTCTTAAGACACATGTCTATCTTTGTAATGATGTGATAAAAGAGGTAGCTGTTATTCATAAAATTGTCTGGTAACTGAGTTTGGCAATAACTACAGTGAATTCTGGCTAGGGTCAGAGCTGCTACCTGAGGTTATTTTAAATAAAAAGTACTTTGTATTTTCCTTGATAGTTCCTGAAGATTGCAATCGGGGAAATAACTTTTCCATTTCACGCAAGACCTGTCTATTTGTCACTAGGCAATGTCGATTGTTCCTTTAAATTACATTAATACTTGCCACTCACCCCATTTCCATTTGCACATTTCCTTTCCTGGCCCTGATCACTGCCCAGATAGAATCTGGCAATAGCTTGCTAGAAAACCCCTTTTCATAATTCTCTCCAAATTAATTTATCTTTTACATTGGTTTGCAGTATTGTAAAAATGGAATTTCCATCTACATGGATGCTAGAGCCATCAATTCAGTCTCCTAAATTCTAACCAAATGGACATATTTTATCTTTTTCTCTCTCTCTTTTTTAAAATGAACTATTTCAATCCTCTCAGCCATTTCTTGACCTTTCCTTTTCTTTCTCATCTTTGTTCTTTGTTTCCCTTTACTTCTTTCTCATCCTACATACATTAAGTACAAAAAAAAAAAGAAGAAAAGAGGGAGAGAGACAGAGAAAGAAAGGAGAAAGGAAGAAAAAAGAAAAGAAGGAAAGAGAGAGAGAGGAAGGGGAGGGGAGGAGAAAGAGAGATTGAGAGAGAGAAAGAGAGAGAGAGAAAGAGAGAGAGAGAGAGAGAGAGAGAGAGAGAGAGAGAGAATTAACATGGTACAGCCCAAGATTGGAGGAGGAAGAAATTAGACTTGAAGAAGGAATAGAATAGAGACATAATTAGTTGATTTAGTTTTTTTTGGACAATAGCAAAATTGATAGCTCATATTTGAAGGATAAGCCTGCAAGGTGTGTCCAAACCTTGTAAAGTACCTTCAAAAAAGAGTCCTTGACTAAGAATTATTATTATTTGGTAAAAACATAGCAGATTCTTAACTTGTTTCTTTATAACCTGAACTTGCTTATTTAATTTTTTTCTTTATTGAGATAAAACACCACTTTAATCATTTTGAAGTTTATAATTCATTGATTTTTAACATATTTACAATTTGGTGCAATGATCACAACTAATCCAGAACATTTTCATTACCCAAAAAAGTAAATCCATATTGATCAAACAGTCACTCTCCATTACCTTCTACCTCCAGCCTCTTGCAATCATTAATCTATATTCTATCTCTATGAGTTTGCTTATTCTGGAAATTTCATATAAATGGAATCATATTATAGAAGTCACTTATATTTGGCTTCATTGACTTAGAATAATATTTTCAATTTCACTTATATTGTAGCAGATATCAGTACTTCATTTTTTGTGGTTGAATAATATTCCTTTTAATGGATATACCACCTGGTACTTATCTATTCAACAGCTGATGGACATATAGGTTGTATCTACTTTGACTGTTCTGTAAAATGCTGCTATAGATATTTGTTTACAAGTTTTTATGTAAACATATGCTTTCAATTCTCTTGAGCATATGTACCTAGGGGTGGGATTACTAGATCATGTGATAACTCTATATCTAACTTTTTGAGAAACTGTCAAACTGTACCATTTACATTCTCATCAGCAATGCATGAAGCTTTTAATTTCTACACATTGTCAGCAATAATTATTTTCTTTCTTTTTTTTTAAATTACAAATTTTAGTAGGAGTGAAGTGCTATTTGAAGTGCTATTGGTTTCAATTTTTATTTCCATAATGCAAATGATGTAGAGTATCTTTCCATGTGCTTATTGGTCATTTTATTTTCTTTGGAGACATGTCTATCCAGTCTTTTATCCGTATTTAAATTATAAGAATTCTTTCATAGCCTGAGTAATAAACCCCTCTCAGATAGATGATTTTCAGAAATTCTGCCATTCTATGTGTTGTCTTTTCACTTTCTTGATATTATCCATTGATACACACATTTTAATGGAGACTTCAATTTATCTCTTTTTGTTTGTTTGTTTGCTGCTTGTGCTTTCGATACCATATTTAAGAATATTTGCCTAATCCAAGGTCATGAGAAAATTTACACCCTGGTTTCCTGCTAAGAATTATATAGTTTTAGTCCTTATATTTAATCTTTGATCCATTTCGAGTTAATTTTTGTATATATCGTGAAGGGTTTCAAATTCATGTGGAAAAGAGTTTCTTTTGCATGTGAATATCTCATTGTTTTCGGCAACATTTGTTGAAAAGGCTATTATTTCTCCACTGAATGGTCTTGGCACCTTTGTCAGAATCAGTATTTGCTTCATGTACTTTGGGGCTCTGTTGTTAGGCTCATAACTGACCTCACTTTTATTTGAAAGCAGTGTTAAACAAAAATTTAACTTCCATGGCTGAAAGTCTTTTTTAAATAAAGGTTTTATTGAGTCAAAAATGCCAGCCTAAGTCTTGGGGGTGAAGTTTAAACTGCCAAAGTTTGTAAGCATTTTTACACACCAAAAAAAGATGTAGACCAAGCCATCTGAAATAATTTAAAGTCACTGTAGGCAAAGGAGGTGCGGGAGGTTGAAGTGGGGTCAGCTCTGGGATAGGCGCAGAGCGGGCAAGAAAGTGTAGGCTGCTTTGGATGAGCGGGCAATTTATTTGTAAATGACAAGCTGAGGCTCCTGGGGTTTGAAGGCATTTGGCAATTCTCCCTTTTAGATTATCAGGGGAAAGAGCAACCTGGAAGTTAATTCGAAGTTCCAACGGGCATAAATGGATCTGAGTACTCTTTTGTTAGCTGGTCCACAGCTAATAACAGCCTAACTGTTCTTTTTCTCTCACTCTCTGGTCACTGTAATTTAATTTAGAGAATCTCAGAATTTTCTCATTGTCAGCAGCAACAACATGAAATGTATTACCTGAACGCAGAATAAAGAGTACTTTCTATATTTAAAAAGCAATCTTGGTGGACAGAAAAATAAACTAGAAGACACAGGAACTTTCATGAAAGAAAGTTTTGTATAATATGATTACTCCAGATCATACTAAGCCCAGAAATAGTCTAGGCAAGGAGAAAAATGTTTCTCAGAATCTTTCTGCAATGAAAGATAAGATTTTTTTCCCTTGTCTATGAGCACTAAAAGGGATCTACATTTTCAGAATAAAAACATTAGACCTTACTATTCCAGGCACTATATTAGGGTTTTCTTTACTTCGTTTAATTCTTACATAAACCCTATAATGTGATGTATCATTTCAGCACAACTTGAGTCAAAAAAAGTGTCCAAAAGTGATTTTTAAGCAAGTGTTTCTAGGACGAGCAGGTAACGGAGTAGGGAGTAGGGGTAGCAGGATACAGAAGGGGAAGAAACCAAAAAAGGATGGGATTTCAGGAATTGTCCAGCAAAGGATGCTTTGGCCTGATCCCACAGGGGAGCTCTGGACTGTACATTGCAACTCCAGTTTATCCACTATGAGATTACTGAGCTAGGATTTTATTCTCCCTAATCATCAATCATTGGCTAAGGGTTCCCAGAGGGTGTATAAACACTGAGGCCCTTGAGCTCTCTCTCTCTCTCTCTAGGCAATGGTGGTAGGTAGCCAAGGACAGTTTCTCCAAAGTGTCTCAGGTGCTCTCAGGTAGTCCTGGTGAAGCTGGTTCCTGGAAATGAAAGGAAGCTGGGGGCAGGGTGGTCAGAAAATGTGAGAGGGATCCAAGGGGATCTGGCAGAACAGCCACAAAGTCTGCTACAGATAAGTATGATTCACCCCCTCCCCAATTTAGAGAGAAGGGAACAGAAAGGTAAGTGGCCAGAGTCACAAGGAGAATGAATGCAAATATATCTGACTCAAATCTCTTTTCTTTCCGCCTTTAATGTGATACTGTCATTTGGAAATTTCCAAGAATCTCCTTTCTCAGATATCATTGTGCTTTTTTCTTAAAACAGAATAAACTTTTTCAGATATTCTTTACTTAGGATCCGTCAAATAGCATGTAAAGTTATATATATATATGCATATTCATAGGCTTTTTCCCCCTAGGGGGAGAGTCTGTGACTTAAATAAATTTCTTAAAGGGAATATAAAAAACAAAAAGTTAAGAATCATTATTTTAAGAAGGCTTATTCACATTTACTTATTTTCCTATCTGGGGTCTTATGATTTGTTTATCACTAGATGTCTCTAAAGCATTGATCTCACGAACTCAAATTAATTATAATAATCACAATCAGTAATTTAGGATGATGACAGCTCCTCCTTCCCCTTTTGAGCACTGCTTTCACTGTTTCCCATAAGTCTGAGAAGAATTGGCATTAATTCTTCTTTAAACATTTGATCTAATTCACCAGGGAAGCCTCTTGTCATTTTTTTATGTTGGAAGTTTTTTTGATTACTGATTCAATCTCTCGTTACAAATCTATTCAATTTCTATTTCTGACTAGAAGCACAAAAGCTTATATCTTATTTTGTCAGGCAAACAGTTTACTTAAAATTAAGGCAAAAGGTTCACCAAAGGCCTTAAATGATCTTGGTTTGCATTTCTATTGATCAATTCAACTGGATAATTGCCAGATATTCACTTAGTGTCATATGACAAACACACACACACATGCATATATACACAAAATCAACCTGGATACCAAGTGGTCAGTATTGTTAAAAATTCAAAAAGAAATTCCAGTTATTTTCCTAATATTTCTCTTCTGATTATGTGATATAAATAGGGAGTCTTTTTGTGTAATCACTGGAACTCCCTTTACAGAATGAGTCTGAAAGTATCTCTAAAGGGAGAGCAGTCTTAATTTTAGTATTATAGAGTTAAGCCTCATGGACTGAGATAGATCTGAGGATTTGGGGAGACCGAGTAGAGGTAAATATACTAAGTTGTCTTTGTGGGGAGTATAGCCTCAGAGCTTTGAGTATAGGGGTGGGTGAGTGGCTCCAGCCTGGATCCAACTGTGGGGGTTACAGGGTAAAAAGAAAACCTTTGACAGAGAAGTGATCTCTTTTCCAAGTGGTGCTAACAATGGATAAGGTTTAAATACATCCATACCTTGGCTGCTTAGGCAAGATGCTGCTCTTAGATTGTATTACTACTTTTCATAATTTGCCTTTCAGACATGTGTCACCTTGGGTCCCATTGTGTGTGTGTGTGTGTGTGTGTGTGTGTGTGTGTGTGTGGTGTGTTAAATTTCAATGTAAGGTAGTTTAATATTAAATTCAAACTCAGGAGTGACTTCTTTTTCTAACACTCAAATGAGGCTGACAGGTTGTGGGTTTTGGTGAGACAATGTGAACCAAAAGAGAATTCTTGCTCTTTTTTGGATAGCAATAGGGATTTAGAAAGCACAGGACATATTCGTTAAAAGAAAAGACGATGAAATGAATGAAACACGTGGCAGACCTCAAGTTTCTACTGATTTCTCTGTTTTAAAGAGAAAAAGTTACGTCATTTTCACATGTGACTCTTCTGACCTTTTAGATTGGAAATGAAATATTACTACTTTATTTTCATTTCAGCAAATGCCCGTTGCACTACCTGGAGGTATAAGAGATGACGAATCCGCAGGGACGCGTTTAAATCACAAAATATTGTAAATGGGAGCGAATGCATCTTTTCCTGTAGGCTCAGAGCCAGATCCTTTAGGAAAGCGAGGCCTGTGATTCTGAGCCCCCTTGTGAGCCCGTGAGCAAGGCAATCTCGTGTGATGCAATGGCGTCTGTCCCCAAGGCACTAAACTAAGAGCCCTTACCAACCCCTAGGAATAAAGAAACCTGCCCCAGGCAGTGCATAACTGCGCGGTACCCTGGAGTCTTCCTCTCGCAGGCCCTGGCCGGGTCAAGGCTGCCTGGCAGGCGCATTGTTCCTATCTTCTGAGGATAGGGCTGGGGACCGCTGCTTTTCCCTTGGAGAAGACAGTCAAGTTTTCGCTGGTCTTTCTGGGAGCTTTGCTGTGAAAAGTGTCCTCGGGCCCAGTGCAAGCTGAGAGAAAGGGAGGAAAGAGGGGAAGAAGATGTGAGGAATGGGACTCCATCCACTGCTCGGGCGAGAAGGGCGCAGGTGAGAAAGCGAGTTCCGAGTTCAGCAACTGTCAGGACCTCAGACAGGTGGAGAAAGGCAGTCCCGCGTAGGCCCACCCGATTCGCAGGTCAGTCTGAGCTGCACCTGTATACGGCCTTCCTTCTCCGCGACGCCACGGGGATCTCAAGCCTGCGGCCCCCGCCCCCGTGGCCCAGGTCCCCAGCCCCGCCCCGCCCCGCCCCGCCCCGGGCTCCAGGCTCCGCGGGGAGCTGGCCCAGCGGCGGTGCCCAGGTTTCCTGCGGCCAGGAGGATGGCCAAGGTCCCGGAGCTGGAGGACGCCTTTCTGCAGGCGCAGCCTTCACCCCAAGTTTCCCCTGAGGTCCAGGACGAGTGTTGTGTGCAGCTCCTGGGCAAGGGCTTGCTCGTTTACCCCGAGGAAAGGGTGTACCTGGCAGCTGAAGCGCACCCCGGGGGCGCGCAGGACAGCGGGGAGAAAGAAGACGACCCAGAGCTGGATATGGGAGTTAAAGCAGGTGAGTACTCTGCTCCCTCCGGGCATGCGATTGGGATGCGGATGCTGTAGTCTAAAAGGGGCATCCGATAATAAAAATAAACACATTGCAAACTTACAGATATGTAGAATCTTCTGTTCAGATCTTTGTACTTCCCCCAATAAAATATTTGTTAACTAGAAATGAACTCTAAGGGATTTTGCGTAGGTCCCCTCCCAGCCCCCCTCCAGGCCACCCTGTTTGATGCAACGATACATTTAGAGGCTCCTTGATTGATTTTATGTTCTGCTTTTCTTTATCACCCTTTCAACTTGTAATCAGAAATGCACTTAAGCAATGGTAACTTTTCCTCTGAAGAAGAGGATTCGGACAGTCACGACAGCAAAACCAAAGCAGCGGATGCACACCTCTCTCAGAAGAAAACCATTACGCAGATTATGAAGGATAAAAAGAAGCAGACGCAGCTCACGCTGCAGTGGTAAGACGCCCACAGGGGTACACTTAAGCACCTGTTGAGTTTCAAAAGTATCTTCAAAATCTTTGCTTTTCTCATTGGCTTCTCTTTCAAACTTTTTTGGGGAATTGTAGAAGACCAATTAGAAATTTATCCAAAACATTTTTTTTTCACTGAATATTTGTCATAGAGCATATTCTGGTACTGGTGAAAATGATCTGCAATACAAATAAAAACCACATCTCTTTGTTCATTATTGGCCAAAGCTATAATTTATTCACATGTAAGCAATAATGAATGTTTTTATGATTTATTTGCTTAACAGACAATTATTTCAGTTCTCGATGTATTTGTTATTTGGTAGTTTTGTGTTTATAAAACATAACTCTTAAAAACAATTTAAAAGGAGGCAGGATCTTAGCATTGCCTTTATCCATAAGAGGGCAAATTAAAAATTGTGTACTAGCCATAAGATGAAATGCATTTGAACTAAAAGATGTAGAAAAAACAGTTATGATATCCCTATTAACTTAAATAAATGTTCAACTATTTTTATAGCCTCTGTCATATATGATCTGTTGTAGTGAATATCACAAATTGAATTTTGTGGAAAATCTTTTAAAACTAACATTCTATCAGTAGGCTCTCCATATAGAGACTGTTTTGTAATATTGATCTAAAAGGAACAGGGATATAAAGTAAGAACATAATACTAAACTTCCCTACATAGTGTGAAAAAATTGGAGTGTAAATTTCTTTCCAAATTCCAAACAATAAGCAAATAAGCAAAAAGATCTATTTACTGATTAGTTATGCAATCTGTTTATATATAAAGTATAATCTAAATCTCAGAAAAATACAATAGAAAAAGCAGCATTAAAAACTAGTAAATTTTAATTTTTATATCATAGAATTACAATTTGCATATACTAAATTTTGTAATTATATACTTGAAATCTTTCAAGTATTTAAAATAAAACTAGTAATCTAAAGTTATGCTTAACTTCTGAAGTCAATGTCACATTTACTGGTTACGAATACAGTAGAGACAGTAAATAATTGAGTTAATATTCTGCAATATTTAGGATACGACTATTTTCATAAGGATAATTAGGTCAAAATATTTTGATTTCAGATATATTATGAAGGTCTTTTGAATGATTACTTCCATTTTTTGCAGTTCAAATTGAGTGAATGGAAACAAACAAGTTTTTATTTTATAAATATGATACATTATTATTAAAGAAAATAAGTTATACCCTAAATTAATGTTGTATTTAAGTCTAGTATTACTTGGTAATTTGAAGACAAAGATGATGGCTACAACATGAATATAGTCAGTTGAAAAATGGGCATTATGTGCATGTCATTAAATACATAATTTTTAAATAGTTGAATGTTTCTCAGTGACTTTCATATTTTTTAAACTATAAAACATTGTCATTTTGTTTAAATTTTCCACACTTCTATCAAAAAAGAGTGTTATATATATTTTTTTAAAAAATGACCTAAGTGAGTTTTTTTTGTATTTTGAGAATTTTCCCTTAAGGTTATAGGTTATATTGGGGATGGTAAAATTAGAACGGAAAATTAAAGTGGAAAATCTAGCTAACTCCAATTTTCAGGTCAACTAGGTGTTTGGTTTTATGTAAGCAAATCTTACTTGATTTTGGTTCTTTTTTTTTTTTCTTCTTAATGGAAAAATTGATGTCTGAATCTACTTAGGCAAAATATCCTTTAGTTTCTATCTCATGTACCTTGGAAATATGTTGAATCATATTTTGAAGAGTTCCACCCAATTTTAATTTGAATGCATACTTTAAATTACATTGCTCCTGTCTAGTAATAATTATGATTTTACTACACATAAAATGGGTATAATTAAATTGTAGCCAAAATCACCCACTGAATTGTTAGGAAAATTGGGAATAGGATCTACAGTAAGTTCTGATTTCTTGATTGCTGTTCAGATATTTGTAACCCTTAAATACTGTGTTTAATTGTAATTGCAGGTATCTAAATTAAATAACATTATCTCTAAATTTTTAAAGTTTATATCATTATGTTTAATGTGCTGGATTTATATATGTCATGTCTGGAGGCAACTATAGGAAATTACATTATGTTTCAAGTATATAGAATGTTTTGGGTAATTATAGTACTAATCACAGCAAAAAGGTGTAGGGGTAGAAATAGATTAGTGTCATTTCAGACTTCAGTGAAGTGAGTTTATTATTATGTATTTTGCAAATAAGTGCATCTCCGTGCTTCCCTTACTCTTCAGGATTTAGAATGAGTTTGTGAATGAAAGTAACAATTGCAGACATTTGTCATCCTTTAGCGCTGAGAATGTTCTTTTAAACAATGATCATCCTCAGTTTTACCATTCCTATTTGTATATTGCAGAGTAAACCATGATGAACAGTGAGGATTTACATAGAAGTAAGACCTATTCTTTGGGGTGTGGACCAGGTAGAAGTGGTTTTCTGTTAGCCATGATATTTTAACTGTGCTAGTAGGTGTTTATTATGATTCTTGCTCTTCTGACATTAATCCTCATGATCTGATATTGAATAATATCCAGAATAAAGGAAGTCTGCTTCTGTCTACTCAAACTCACTTGTACAAAGTCTATATTCAAAATGAGCAGTAAATCAATATGAAAGGGGAATAGAGAGAAGAACTAAAAAAATGTTCAATCTAATTTTTGCCTTTTTCTTAGGCTTGAAGAGAATTACATTGTATGTGAAGGAGTTTGCTTACCACGGTGCATCCTTTATGCACACTATTTAGATTTCTGCAGGAAGGAGAAATTGGAGCCAGCCTGTGCAGCCACCTTTGGAAAGGTAAGTGATACATATTGTCTATGCTACCTTACAACTAAGGTCATGCCAGGCAGACAGCATGAAAACAAGTTTATCTGAGCAAGTTTTCTTAAAGAATATTAAGGAATTTGGTTTTCAAGCATAAATAAATCTCTTAAGGGCTGTAATTAGAACTACTATATATTTTACTTTGATTTTGCCTACTATATGTTGTACCTTAAACTACTATATGTTTTGAATATTATAATGCTCGCTATCAAAAGAGTTAATGTGACTTTAAAGGAAATTCCATGTGAGCAATTACATTTCCCTTCAAAAAGGGATACTTTAAAGAGTATGGTATGGCCTCTGTTGGGAAGCAAAATTAAGTGGAGGTGACAAGTGTTATGTTAATGCAATTGGCGATTATGTTTATTATTTAGTTAGTACAAGTACGTGAGTTTTTAATAGATTTTTATTGTTACATAAATAGTTATCATAATTCTCCATTTCACTCTGAGTATGTCTGCACCCAAAACTCAAAGATATTGTGATGAAATTGGTTACATTTCTCTCATTGACAAACATTCCTTTTTACCCAACTTGTGTGGTTAGGGTGCGAATCAATAGAAAAAAATGACATTCCTTGTACATATTGATCTCATTTTGAGATTCAGGAAACACTCTCAATCTTGTGGAAAAGCCTTGTTCTTTGAGATTCTTGTCATGTTCTATTGTTTAAGAGCCTAGGATATCCCAGAAGAATTTTAGGAAGTTTAGGTCTTAAACACTGTACCTCATGTAAATGAAATCCAAATTCTATCCTGTAGAGGGACTCATTGCCCAGAAAATAATGACTACTATGGTCCAGCTTCTCAGTTTTTAAAAATAAAATAATATATTAGCTTATTAAAAAAATCTGTTTACAAGAGAGAGTGCGAGATGGTGCATGGTAATCTAGTGATTTAGGTTGTAGCTAGACTGTGACTAATTTGTTGTGAGACCTTCTAAAAGCATTTAACCTCTTCAAAACTCAGATCACTCATTCTATAAAATGAAGAGGTTGGATAAGACAACTTCTAATGTCTACATTAGCCTTACTATTTTATGAGTCCACCTTATGGCAGTAATTGCAAATTGTTTGGGGAGTCATGAAACACCTAGAGAATCTGATAAAAACCACAAAACCAGTTCCCAAGAAATTAACACGCACATGGAGCCCTTAAGAAATCATGCGTGGAGCTCCTACGATCCAGGTTAAAACTCTGTTTTATGTAGAAGAGATTTTTGTTCTTTAATCAGATGCTATTTTTTAAAGCAAATTTGGAGAAAGGAACACAGAAAAAAATTTCAAACACTACTAAAGCAGAGAATATTTTATGTGTTCTTTCAGGGTTGAAGACGGAGTATTAAACCTCTGGATAGAATTACAAAGAAACCCAAATCTTCCCACTAAGTAGTAGATAAATAATTGCCTTGGTAATTGCCATCAGGCAAAAGCAGACATTGGTATGATTTGTCTTGGAAATGAAGGCAGGGGCAGTTGAACAACCTCATCAAAAAAGTACCTCCCCGCCTCTGCTGATATATAATTGCTTATCGATATGTGTATGATATTACTTTTTCCAGGCTAAATATTTACTCAAAGTTCAACATTTACTTTCTAAATTAATTAGTTATGAGTAGGTTACAACAGGACCACATACTTTCTAAAAACTAAAGTAATCGACTTTCTTTTTAGACGATTCGCCAGAAATTTCCCCTCTTGACAACACGGCGTCTTGGAACAAGAGGCCATTCAAAGTAAGACACATCAATTAGCACTATCAGACTGTACATATGATACCTTGTGCATGATAATGGACACAATGTAAAATAATTATTGTCTTTATCCATGAATGGGACCAGATATTCTCTTCTTGATGGAGCAGACTTTCACTAACTGTAAGAACTAAAAAGAAAAATAAGTGAATTTAGGATAATGTTTTAAAAGCAAAATTTACATAGAGAAATATGATTTTTTTTCTGATTGAATAATTTTCCTAATTTTAAAGGCACTCCTAAAGGCACCAGTGTTATGAAAGGGAAATGTATATAGCTAAATAAGTGACCAAGCTAAATTCTCAGCACTCCTAAAGAGCAACGTCAAAGCCAGGGTTGAAGCATGCTTCAGGTTCTTCCTCTGGTTTCATTTCCCAGATAACATTTTCTTAGTATCCCTTTCTTTTCCTTTCAAGACAAATAACATGCACAAATGACCTCTTTGGTCATCTCTTAATGTAAATATAAACATAAAATAAGCTGTCACATATTCTCTCTTGGTAACGTTAGCTTTTTTATTGTCTTGTGGCAATTTCTGTAGAACCTGCAGTTATAAGTTCTTGTTCATGAATTATTTACTCTTTTCAGTTTTTCAGTTTTCAGGTTTTTCTTCCCTTGTTTATAAACATATCTAGATCTCTTTTATGTTGATAAAAATAAAATTATGTCAAACTTGCTATACTTCTCTTCCTAATTGTTGTTATATTTTTCCTCTTTGCTCTTTCTTGAAAGAGTAGCTATCTGCTCACTTCCCCTACTGCTAAGCACATGCCTCTGTCCTAGTCCATTTCTTTACCTGAATAAAAGCCCAATGGCTCATTTTTACTGTTACTCATCTTCCTTTGCACCTGTCTAGCATTTGAAAGTGCTGATAATGTCCTCTTAAAACAAACAAACAAACAAATAAATATATAAAACTTATGCGATGTTTTTTCCATCATATTACTGCCATGTCCTTTTTCTCCTCTACCTCTCATTTTCTAGCTTTTCTGATGCCTTCTTCTGCCCTAATATCTAGTACAGCAATGTCCAATGAAATATAATGTAGCCATGTTGTTAATAAAAAACTTTCTAGTAGCAATGTTAAAAAAGTAAAAAAGAGATAAAATTGATTTTAATGTTTCACTTAATTTAACATATCCAGAATGTTATAATCAAAATAAAAAATTATTAATGAAATATCTTTTTTCTACTAAGTTTTTGAGATTCAGTGTGTATTTAACACTTGCAGCACACCTCAATTCAGGCTAATCCCATTTCAAGTGGGCAATACCTACATGTGACTAGCACCTACCTCATTATCTACCTCAGTCTTAGTCACTTGCCTAAAAGGAAGCCCTTTTTGTGTGCTTCTCTTGAATCTGTCTCTCTTCATTTTCACTTTTATAAACTGTCCTTGACTCTGCCTTTCCAGTTTATTCCATATAATTTTTTTCCAAATTGACCTTCTAAAGGTAAGATTCAATCATGTCTCTCTCATGCTCAGAAACTTTAATTAGCTCATAATTTCTACTATTAAAAACAAACTTTTTCTACCTCGACATTCAAGGTCCATTATGATTTAGTCCCAACCCAATTTTCTATCTTATAATCTTCTCACTTTTCAGCATGTAGCCTATGCTCTCAACAAATTATTTTCCCAATATCTACTGATTCACCTTCAATTGTCACTCTTTTATTTCTGCTGTCTTCCTCCATTGACAATGACTTTTTTCCTATAGATATGTTGAAATCTTATCCATTTAAAAGAATGTCTCATGAACTTCTTCAGAATATTTTCTTAGCCTCTTGATTTATTGATAAGCCCTTTTTATGTACTCTATAGCCATTTGTTGGTACCTATCTTAATGTGAAATTCATTAATTTTTTCTTTCAACAGATAATATTTGGAGGATAGACTTTGTCTCATTCATTCTCATAGCCTATCAGTTGTCTGATGTATAATAGATTATCAATTAGTATGAATTAATTGATTCCAATTAATATTAATAGTATTGTGGCCCGAGAAGGAGAAATAAAGTGCCAGATTGAAAGATATTGGCTTTTTCCTTCTAACCAAGTTAGTTTTTTTTAGTTGACTCAGTTTATCTGACCGATTTTTACTAAATTTGATTTCTGCTGAATTGTGTGTGGAGGAAAGATCAGGTAGTGTTTGAAGTAGATAGGTAGTAGAAAAAGAAGCAAAGCAATGCAGAGAAATCTTCTTCACAAAATCTACAAGAAAGCAGGCAGGCAGGTTGCAGAAAAAGTCAATTAATCCTAGAAGGAGCCTTTAGGATTAGAGATGAATCATTAACCATGTCCTTTGTGACAGAGTGAGGCTCCTGTGTTTAGGTTTATGTAATAATAAATGGCAGCTTCAGGTAATTTGTTTGATATGCAAGAGCAGATGTGTCCAAGAGCAAAGAATTAACAATTAGACTTTTCTTTATTTTCCTTATATGCCGTTTGCTTTTTATAACTTGCCTATTATATGTTTGGTATTTTGATTTCATGGGAAAAAAGAAAATTTCCGTATGCAACCTAAGGATATTGAAAGATATGGCAAGATATAAAGTTTGTGTACCTAGTAATTGGTAATGTTTCGGTACAATTATTCTTAGCCAGATAGTTTTTCTATTTTTATTTTCAAGAAATACCCTTAGATTTTTATCTTGGGGGATAGTATATATCAAAAGGCAGCATTTCCTAATGGTTAGGAGCATGAAGTTTAAAGTTGGACAAATCTTTGCTTTAATTCCATACTTTTATATAGAACTGTTATGACACTAGTTGAATTGTTCAGCTTTTTATCAATAAAATAGGTATATAATATCTGTCTCATGGGTTTGATGTGAAAATTAAATGAAATAAAGTATAGAAATGAATGGAGAAATGACTTTGCTTTCAATCTCACTATTCTTCATATGAAATTAATCACTCAATGCATTCAGATATCAGTAATACAGTTTATTTATTGAGCACCGCGCGCGCGCACACACACACACACACTGTAATCCTTACAATGACAATAAGAGATTCGAATTCCTATGTTTTACATATGTGGAAACTTGTAGCTCAAAGGTTATTAACTTGCCCAAGGCCACTCAGATACTATAAAATAACAATTATGGCATTTAAATAAAAGTTTATTTGGTGCTAAAGTTTGTGCTTTGTCAACTAGTTAAGCCTTTCTTTCTGATACCAGCCATATCAATAAAACAATTCTTTCATTGAACTTTTGATTTTTTGAGATATAAATTTTATTATTTTTTCTGATCTAAGTTTTTAAAATTTATTACTATATTAGATTCTTCTTCAAAAAGCTAATAACAGTTTCTCAAGCCTCAATCAAAAGGGATTTTAAATTATTTTATACTTTTTTAGGTATATCTGTATTTTTTATAAAAGCAAATTTGTAAAACAAACACAATTTTACTCCCTGCTTTTAATTTTTATTCTAAACATTTCTATATATAAGTATATTATTTTCACAATCATCATTTCTAATATTTGTTTAATACTTTAAAAATTTATATTTTATGAAAGATACTTTTATGTCTATAGAAGTATGAACAATTGATGAACCAGAAAACAAGTGAAGAAGTAAGCATATTTTGGAAAAACAGAAATTTATAATTTCTCTCAATTTTACTAATAATTTTGAAAAACTTATTTTATTGTAATATTTGGTATAGTGCCCTACACTTACTATCACTAAATAGTTATTGAATTATTTCAAAAATATAAATAAATTTGGTATTAATTTATTTCAACTTCTATGGATTATATATTAAAATATATTAATATGTGTAACTGATGATGGTCATCAAAAAATATAAGTTCTCAAATTTTGCCAAATTTTTATAGAGTAGCTGAAGTATGTTCAATCATTTCATTTGGGTCTTTCAGACAGAATGTATTTAGATAATGGTTAACTCAAAAGATTCTTCTGTATTGTGGGCACAAGATGAACCCTTGTTTCTAAAATTGTCCTTGGAAGCTTTTAGGGTCCATGGAACAATGTCACTCTCCAGATTTTACTGGTACGAAATCCAAAAGTTTGGGAAACAATGATCTATGGTGACAAAGAAATGGTTAGTAGAGTCTGAAAAATAGGAGCAAATTCTGTGTCTATTTTCAAGTTCTATTTCTCTAAGTGCTGAGATGCCTGAGTATTAAAAAGGTCAGTCCTCACAACTCCCCTTTGTGTAGGTGCTATTTCTTTCCCTCATCAAAAAGTGAAAGATGAAAACAGTTTAAATAAAATGAGCCCCAAATTTATTCAACCAAAAGAAGGAGAGAAAATATTTAAAGCAGATACATTAAAAATAACCACAATGATAACAAAACTAAATGGACAGAATCACTATGTAGGGCCAGTGGTGACACTGTCAAAATTATAAGCAATTAAAAATTGAATAATTTGTTTACAGTGGAAAATCTGATGTTCCTCATAAGAAGCCATTCCTGCCAATGGTTATGAAAAGAGGTCTCTAAAGATTAAGATTTGGGGCCAGAAAGCCTCACCCTTGAGCATCTACCCTACGTGTGCTTTTGGGACAAAGCCAGTCCTGTTGCAGGCAGCTTTAGCAGCTCAGTTCTCCATCCCTTCCTTCACACTTATCTTCTCCTCCCTGTCAAGAAAACCAATTCCAATGGCAATTCTGCCCATTCTCAACACCAAGATAAAAACTGACTTTGCTTTTGTGTTTTTTCTTAGCTTCTCTTTGATTTACCAGCAATGCCAAAAATATACAGCTGATTTTGTTTCTGTGCAATATTTTTAAATTTAGATTTTAAATAAATAAAAATGAACCAAGATTCTATAGGTACAAAAGGGTAACAAAAAGTAATTCTTGCTTATTTTATCTTATAAATGTATTATATCAAGAGTGATCATTCATATTTATATTGATGTATAAAACACAGTACTGAAGAGTTTTGAGATGCAAAGACTAGTAAGGTAGAGTATATGGTGTTAAAAAACCTTCATTTAATATTCATTTATTTAATAAGCATTTACTGAAGCTGACTAGGCCCTGGGGATAAAATGATGAGTAAAGAGTCTGTTTTCCACTCTTGCTCAGAATAGCTCAGTGGAGAAAGGGAGGACACAGTTGAGTAGATTTCATGCACATGGTAGCCTGTTTGATTTGAAGTTACATTTTAATTTCTTGTAGACTTTGGTCAGTCAAATCTTGGTTTTCAGACATGATAGACAAAAGCTATTATCTTACTTATTAGCAGTGATTTAGTGGGTTAATAAAACTGATATGGCAGCTGCTCTTATCACAGTAAGTTATTGCAAGTCCCTGAACAGCTTAATCCCATCATTTCCTTATCAGTTATCATTCGTGTAGTGTAAACTAACATTAGGGCTACTAGCTCAGTGAGAACATATGTTTCAGGAATTCTATATAATGACTGAAATGGAAAAGAAGAAATATAGGTCTAAGTATAAATCATCAAATAAAGAAAAGTATTAGACACAAATATGTAAATATTTTAGTAGTAAAAAAGAGCAACAATAATATCATTTGTCTTATTAAAAATCTCTTACCTTTTATAACATGTTAACTTTAAAATATGGACATGAAAATTAATGGAGAATTCTTTTTTATTACTAAAATGTAAATGATATTTGTCACTTGATATAAGGCTAAAGACAGTCAATGTTAACGAATGAGTTTAATTTTGTTAGTTCATCACAAAGACTGCTTGTATTATGAAAACATTTTCTTAGAGAAATTAGTTAATATATCTAGGATTTTTAAACATTTGATATATCATATACCAGCATATGTTTTTGTTATACTAGAATACAGCTGATTTTTTTTCCCGTGCAATATTTTTAAATATTTAAAAATATTTCTGGCAAATATTTCCTGGCTGGTTTATTTTAGGAGAATATATAAAAAACAAAATAATGCTATAGAACATTGCAAATGAGATGAAAAATTCAAGTATATGTTGCATGAAATTACTCTTTTCAGTTTTATGAGGTTTATCTCTATTCGTTAGAACACAAAGCTGCTCATTTAATATCTTTTCTCCGTTCTCAGAGACACTAAATTATCACTCAGATGATAACATGTATCTAGTTAGATGTAAAGGAGAAAAATTATATTATTGGCTCCAGAAAAAAACTAGAAATGTAATATGCTAAAGCATTACAATGGTTATTGCAAAATAGAGATTTATATTCCTAGTAACATTCTTCCTACCCAAATACACTGATTCCATGCCCTTTGTACATATTGTTTAGGTATATAACTTTTGTTCAACTCCAATATTTTACTGGTAACCTGGAAATGTTTAGTGCTAGGAGAAGACCTATTGAAAACTATTGGTTTTAAGAGAATTTGTGTTTAACAGTTTCTAGATTCCTAGCAGGATACATTGACTCATATAATAAATGAGGATTTTTCTTTACAGTAATGTCTAAGGGGGAATACAATGAAGGAAGATGTAATTCTCTTTCTCTAAATCTTATAGTTTAATAGGGGAGATAATCCATGTATGAGGTGTAAAGCTACATGGAATAAATGACCAGGAAAGGAGTTCAAAGCACAGAGGAATTAGTTATGTCTGAGAGACCAGGCAAAGCTTCATGCATTAAAGCTATGCCTTGAGATATGGGTAAGAAATGAGCATATGAAGGAAGAGGGTGTTTCCAATTGAGAGCTCAGCAAAGTCAAGGCACCAAAGTGGGAAAGCACAAGTTATTTATGGGGAACAAGTATTCTGATAGTAATAGATAAGTTTGAACAGTACCAGTGTAGGGTTAAAGGAGGTAATAGATTTACTTACATCATGTTAGACAAGAGATTCTTCAGTCTCTACCGAATTTAAAATCGTGCTCATATTCCTAAGCATATGATAGTATATGTATGCTTTTTTTGACAAATTTCTGTATATAAAAGTTTTCTTTATGACACATTGCCTTTTAAATTTTTTTATGTTATTAATTTATTCATTCGGCAAATGTTTATTGGTTTCCTATCATAGGAGCGTACCTTCCAGAGGGAGTCCTTGTTTATGTTTAGAATTTCAAATATGAAACATCCAGATCAATGGTGTAGTTCTTAATGATCCATCTTAGTCATCAGTGCTTAATATGATACACACTGAACTAGAAGAGGGAGTGTGTATGCTGAGTGAAAACATATTCGAACTCTATTTCACTTAAGAATTCCTAGTTACAAACAAAATTGAGATACAACTACACCTATATCTATCAATTTGCATAATCTATCTTTATCTATCTATCTATTATCTATCTATCTATCTATCTATCTATCTATCTATCTATCTATCTATCTTTCATCTTTTGCATTTCGAGTATGGAGGCAACATGCTTTGAAATGGAGAAATACTTGCAGGCTGTTATGGAAATTTGAATGAAATATCCATAAAGTTCTTTAGATGTAATAGGTGCTCAATAAAAGGTAACTATTTCTATTATTACTATTATTACTATAACTATTTCTATTAACACCTGCTTCAATACAAGCACATATTAATTTAGTATTGCAATTCTTTCTTTGAATGCTTTTCTTCCCCCATGAGGCTGTCAAGTCTGCCAGGGCAGAGACCTCTTCTCCCTCTCTTTGAATCCTCAGCACCTAGCATGCAGTAAGCACTAAATATATGTTTGAAGAAGAGAGACAGTTCACTATTTTACTTGTTCTCTATCAGTTGGTACATTATAAGATTGTTTTAATAGAACATACTCAGCTACAGCAATATATCTAAATGATGAGGTATTGCTAATGAGAAAAGGACATACTCTTTCTCATTTGCAGAGTGGAGTGTAGCTAACCGAATTACCTTCTTCCGATGTCAGTGTGTGTCTGGTTACAGTGTCATTTCTATTTGACCTATGAATAAAATACATTGTTTAAAAGGGACTTTTTTATATTTTGGTAGATATAAAATCTTGACTTAGAATGTGGGTGGTGGCATTAAGTATGTTTATTTTAAAAAAATATTTTGCCCTAATGATTAGAAGGGCAGAGACAAAATAATAGTCATTTTATTAAAATAAAGAATAAATTGTGTGATGAAAACATCCTTTTCTTAAAAGTCATAAGTAAGAAAAAATTTATAAATTCATATTAGTTAGCATTTATTGGGCCCTAAAGGATGCTGCAAGTTTTACAAAAAGTAATCATTACATGATTTTTAAAAATGAAAGAAAAATGTGCTTCAGGCTTGGTCAGTATGGTCACTGTTTCATGACTGGCATGTGAGCTGATTCAGCAAGCCATGGACTAGAGTAGACGTCAGAAGCATACACATTCCTGACCTGTTTTTTTATGTCAGTTTTTTCGTCATTGTATTGACAACTAGCACAATGGTCAGGACATAGTACACCCTGTAATATTTGTTAAATTAATGGTCATCCCTTGACTTGTCTTAATATTTTTGTCTATCACATAAGAGGGCAATGTATTTTTATCTCAATCTGCATAGCAAATCGCTTTATGGTAGTATAATATTATTTACATGATGAAAAAAGATAGATGAGAAAGGAGATAAAGTTATAATAAAATAGGATTATCAACTTTTAAAACAATGCTTAAAATATATTACTTCAGCAAGCGACTAAAATGTAGTTATTTAAACTATAGAATCTATGTAAAAAACAAAAGCTTTACAAAAGAACATAAAATTACAATATACTTCATTGTCATTGTAATAGGGCCCCTTGTTCTCAAGCATTTCTTCTTTAATATAAAGAAATTTCATTTGGTCTCTTAGTCCTAACATCTAATAAAGGAAACTTTAATACTTATTTCAGATTTTAATTCTAATGTACTTGGCTAAATGCCATCTAAATCTGCTAATTTGTTCATAGTTGTACTTTCCTTGTCTATTTCTATTAATGTAGCTGCTTTTGGTAAGGTTTTAATGACTTAAATAAAAATTTCCTTCTTTTAGTTTCTAATTAGAGACAAATCAGTACAATATTTTGGAGTTTCCATAAGTTTCATATTTTTTCCATTTCTCCTTTCATTTCAATAAACCTTTCTCATTGACTAGGGAATTATTTTTCATACTATAAAAATTTAGCAGTTATGAGCCCCTCTGTTTAGGGTAATAGGCAAGCATTGTCCTTCTACCAAAATTGAAGACTTGAAAACCTGGTTCTAGACTGTCACATTTATAAAATATCTTCATGTATTTTGGTCACCCTCCATTACTGTGTCTCAAATATAGTGGCTCTTTCTGAAAATATTTCTTATCATATATGTAATTTTTCATATTTAAAAACTCTTTTCTCTCCATCTCAAATGGCCCAGGGTCATTAGAGGCAACTTCTATATCACAGCACTGCCCTTAGGACCTAATGAGAAAGAAGCCATCTCTGAGCCTCACACTTTGGGGCTCTGTTGTGGCCCTCTTCCAACTCCTCCCCTCCCCAGGAGACAAGGAGTCCATAGCCTAAGTGAATATGTCTACTCATAAACCACTTCTTCCTTCTAGTCTACATTCCAAGTTCCTGGGGCCCAAGAATATCCTCTTCACACAGCCCCTGGCCTGCTTTCTGGGCCTATGTGGGGCTCTTCCCCATCGATCCTGAGGGGTGGCTGGGGGACAGACATTTTGGGGTTGCGTGTGTGGATGAATGTTGGACATGGAAGCTATACCATAGCGTCAAGGGTCCCCTCACAGTGAACAAAAGGGCAGGGGCAGAGAAGAGAAGGGGGTTGAGGGTGGCTCTTTCCCACCACTCTTACCCACATGGAACTCTAGGAGTCTAGGAATTCTGAATTCAAATGTAAATTGTCAAGATGGAAAGATGGGGATGTTTTATTTAGCAATTTGTTAGCTTGATTTATACATTTTAAATAATTAAGTATAAGATATGTGGGCCTCCATTCGTACTCTCATCCTGGGCCTCGAAAACATTTAGGGGGTGGAATTTCTCTGCCAAGTGTCTTCTTTATTGCAAAAGTTAGATAAGGGGCCTTGAAACTTCGATCCTTCATTGTCTCATCCATTTTAAACTCAGAGCGTGATACTAAAAAATGAAAATTTGAATATAGTTACACTAGAGTTCCCTTATTCTCTTATTTTATTCTTTTCCTGGTCTTTGATGAATGCAAATTGAAATGATAGGTAACCAAACAGGTAGTGGTGCTACATGGGGGGGAGAGGAGGGAGAGTGGAAGCAGAAGTTAGAGGCTTTGGCCACCCTCTCTATTTGACTAGTTTTGTATAACATTTGTAACACTTGTACTTGGGCTGGTAATATATCAGGAGCCTGCAATTTAGGAGAATCTGCTACAATTTGAGACTAGCTGAGATGTTATACTGTACTTACTTGTGGCTTAGGAGTCATAGAAACATTTTTGAAAAATTATTTGCCACACTATTACATTCCATGTTTCATATTTCCATTGATTCACGACATAGATAGATCTCCCCTATTGTTGCACAGAAGATAGAAATGAAAATGATAGTGAATTGGGCTTCTTATTCCTCATGAGGAAAATAACTTTTAAAGGGTCACATGCTTCATACAAATTCCTGTTCATAACATCAATGTCTTCTTCATGCATATGTCGTACTCTTTTCTCCATCCAGTAGACACGCTATGAAGGAAATCTACCATTTTCGTATTCAACTGATTAAATTCAAATTGAACAGAGACATTTGTAAATAGATACACTTGATATACTTAGAGGCAGTGCCTACATTTACAGATTGAAGTGCCTACAGTTAAATGCCTACAATTACAATTTGGGGGGAGGGATTGAAACCCAACTTTTTTAGAGATTTGAAGGGGATTGACAGTAAGTGATTTTCCTATCTTTTTCAAGCCTAGAGCCAGAAATACAACTATAACTAAGATTAGTTACCATTAAAGAAGGGCTTAGCGAATTGAGATGTTACTTGAAAAAATCAGGAAATGAAGGTGATCAGTAGGTTGCAGTTCTTACTGGTGGTTTATTTCAGTTACACTTTAGTATCTTCCTGCCTTCAAAAAACTCCTGCATTAACACAGAACTGATTCCTGTTCTTGCTCTAGGTATCATTATTATGGAATTGGCATCAAAGAAAGCAGTGCATATTACCACTCTGTTTATTCTGGAAAGGGCCTGACAAGGTAGAGTTTTACTATCTTCAAGACAAGTTCTCTGCATTCCTTTGAATATTCAAAATATCTATTATTAAAATGACTAATTTTGCTTATTGAAATGTTTTCTTTTAATCAGATCTTAATTTCAACTTTGTATGGACACATGTAATAGTCTAGATTACTGGGAAATTTATACAATTTGCAATTATCACTGAGAAATTAATGATGAACCAGGTGCACTGGAGATATGAAAAGGAAAAAGCAGGGAAGCAAAATTGCTTTTAAATAAATATTTACTCATAGGTCGAATTTGTTTTCAGGCTGGATTCAATAAAAATAAAGACAGAAAATGTAATTTTCCCCCTAATAGATGACCTGTTTTAAAGATCTATGTGCTTGGCACTTTATAAAGATAGCAAGTTTATTATAATCATCTCTAATTACATAAACATTGAATACCAGCTTACCTTAGTATGATAATTCTACTGACCAGTTTGAGTTACCGAATGAAAAAGCAGATATGACTATAAAAAACACATTAATCTGCCATTAACTATCATGAGGAGGTTATTGACAAATGAGGTGACATCCAATGAAACCAGTTATCATATATAATTATTATTTTTAAATGCTAGAGCTCTGAATAATTAAATCTGCATATGAGATTGACTTATGGCATGATTCATCGAGAACTACTTTGAACTCTCAAAAGAATGAATTATTTTATAAAGTAAAGTATCCTGTGGAAAAAAATAATTTTAGTGACCTGAGTCATAGTAAGTTGAGCTCAGATATTACAGAGAACATGATGGCAGCTTACTAGCCAGTATCCACTGTAAAGTATAAATGCAGGCTGGAACACACACCAATGTTAATATTGACTTGTTCTTTGCCTTAAATATTACAAGACTTTCTTAAATATTCTTCTTTTCACTTTCCTTAATAGACATTATTTTTCTTTTTAGTAAATTGAGAAAGATGCTTGGATCTCTTTCAAAATCAAACAAATTTATCTAGATTTATTTCATTAATCATTGTATGAATTTACTACTTTGTAGGTTCTTCGTATTTTCTTGAGTGCTATACTGTGTGTGTGTGTGTGTGTGTGTGTGTGTGTGTGTGTGTGATGTGTACGTATGTAATTATAAATATTTTTTTAACTAACAAAAAATATACTGATTTTTAAGGTTTTCTGGAAGTAAGCTGAAGAATGAGGTAAGAATTATTTTCATTTCTATTTCACATCTGCTATAATATATATTACAATGTGAACAATAAGTGTTAATCAACTTTGTTGACAAATATAGAAATAAATGTTATTTATCAGGAGTCCCTTGAATGATTGATTTCAGAGAGAGCTAAGCTGAGTTTGGAATAGCTAATGACTTTTTACATAGACTTACTGAATGACTTCTAATTAACCTAGGAGGGGTGATTTTTCAATTATCTTTACCTAATATTGGATAGATGATTTCAAAAAAAGACCATTACTGTTCCAAGAAATTTTCATTTAAATATCAAGAAAGTCTAAAGCTGAGGTTATAAAAAGAATTGGTATTTGGAATATACCTATTTCGACAAAACCTTTAATGGTTATGCAGAGCTTAAATGTTACACTATGGTTTGTTTAAACCACTGCGCGCGCGCGTGTGTGTGTGGTATAAGTCAGTTTTCTGATCTCTTCTGCAATGAGGTGGGGGTGAATGGTGGAGGTGGGAGTTAAGAAGAAAGGCTCTCTCTCTCTCTCTCTCTCTCTCTCTCTCTCTCACACACACACACACACACACACACACACACACACACACACACACACACACACTTTTTCCCTAGAATCCCTTCCCCTCCCTGCCTTCAACCAAATCACAGATCAGCAAACTGGCTTTATCTAAATGAGTTAGACTACCATTAGGGACTGCATGGCCAATTAGGCACATGATAAGGCCTTCATTATCCTCAGGTTAACTAATCATTAAAAAAAGGTGCCACAGAACTAAGGGCACATGACAATGTGTTGTGTAGTAAATCTGAACCTGAGGTAGATTGTAACTCCATTAGTTTGGTGAAATGATGCAAACATATTATCTTAAGAAATCATATAAAGCCCCCAATCCTCTGATATGACCAATTTCTTTCCGCTAATGTTTTTAATGTAGTTAATGGCTAATTACAAGATAAAATCCTCTAGATTGCCTTTTTAATCAATGAAATAATAGCTCTTTATTAGATAAACAATTGTGAAAGTGCAAAATTATTGACCTAGAAATAGACTTCAGTTGACCAAAGTTTATGTCAATGGGGAATTTATGTAAATTCTCTCAGTGTTTTTTTCTACCACTTTGGTTAAGCGGGTGGTACTAGCAAGCCTTTGGCTGATATAGCACGTATATGGCAAGCCTTGTTTTATAGAAGAAAAGAAAACTGTTTTTCAAGTATACTGTTTCTTCCTTAGAGGAGTACACTACAAATGCAGGTATAGATATTGTCAATAAAGCAAAAATACAATACTTTGGTTAAGCTATATAGTTATTTTTCTGAAGATACTTGAATCAATAATAGACTAACATTATTATGATAATTTTTAGAAATTAACACAATTAAGGACTTTCTAAAGGCTCAGAATTACTCTAGATACTTTTTAAAAATGATAATAGAATATTCATTTAACAAAGTCAAAATAAAAAAATATATATTCTTTACTTAGGATGACCAACCATCATAGTTTGCTCAGGATCCAAGACTTTCTTACACTGCAAACCTACATAAACTTCAGGTCATATGAACATTAATATCAGTGAGGTAGAGAAATGCTTGTGAATCTCATTAGTTTACAGCAAAGGAAACTGAAGCTGAGAGATGTATTTGTTTTTTAAAAAATTCTGCGTAAAGTTTTATTTTTTAAAATGCATGGTCAAGATAATTAATAACTATATGGAGTTACAGGTTAGTTACAGATTAAGATAATTAATTAACAGCTATATGGAATTACAAGTTAGATTTGCTCCTTTAGAGTATAGTGGGAAAATATATCTTAAACAAGTAATTATAAAGGGTGTCATGGGGGTTAACCTAGTTTAAGTGGTTAAGGACATTTCCCATAGGAAGTGACATTTAAGGAGTGGAAGTTTGGAGGAGAAATGAGAGGAAGAGTGCTCCAGACAGATGGAAGAGTGTAGGTTAGGGTTTCTCGGCCTTGGTATTACTTGCATTTTGGGCCAGATAATTCTGTGTCATGAGGGATGTTCTATGCATCGTAGGATGTTTAGCAGCATCACAGCATTTCCGGCTTCTACCCACTTGATTCCAGTAGCAACCCCCCTCCACCTTGTGACAACAAAAAATGTCTCTGCCATTGCCAAATGTCAACTACTGGCATATGGGAAGGCAAGGAAGAGGAGCACAATGTTATAGATATATGGATAGACTGGATAAGATAATATCTGGACTAGTATAATAGCCCTAGAGATGAAGAGAAGTGACTTATTTTTAACTAGGAAACATTGGAAGAAAAGCAGATAGGAAGAGTAGAAAGATAATGGCTTCATTTTGGGACTTGCCATATTTGATATTATTTTGAAACATCCAGTGTAGGCTTGGAGTGGGCAGTTAGTTGGAGATATGTGATTGGAGAAAGAGAACTTAGATATTTAGTTTGATAATAACTGAAGCTATGGTAATCAATAAAAATGTTTAGGGAAAATAATGAACGAAGAGATTAAAAGAAAAAGTTGTGAAAAGTGGGATAGAAAAAATGGGTCAGTAAAATAACAGGAGAATTCAGACAGGTAAAAAAAGAGAATAATGTACTGGCGGAGAAGCTGAGAGAAAAAACGATTCTGTCAAATGGCACTAAAAGGTCATCAGATACAGACTAAAAAATATCTATGAAATTAGTTAAGTGGAAATAATTAATGGCATCAGAGAGAGCATTTTCAGGAGAGAGCTGGGTTTGACTGGTTTACAAATTTAGTGTGAAGTGGTATTGAATATAGAGAATTTAGTCAGTTGAGAGTGATATTTGGAGGAGGACTCGAAATTTACTTTTGAAGGATGATTAGATAATCATTCTAATGGTAAGACAGATCCAGTAAAGAGTAGCGATGATAGATATGAAAGAGAGGAAGGAGAGAGTTGATAGCACAAGGTCACTAAAGAAGTGGGGAGGGAAGAGCTTCAGAGTGGAGGAAGAGACCCTAGAGAGAGGGAATACTCATTAAAATTGGAAAGAGGAAAGGGTAAATTCAGATGTGAGTAGATTAGATTTGTAGATTTGTGGCAGAAAATTGAGGTAGTTTGGTGGTTTCAGACTTCACTCTAAGAAATTAGGCAGTAGTCACATCATCTACAGTGAATGAAAATCACAGGAAAAAAAGGAGTTTGAAGAGTTTAAAGAAAGTCTCAGTTCTTCTCAATCAGGGTGCTCAGACAGAATGCAGTCCTAATGCCCTAAGGCACCCACTATATGTAAGGAATGAGCTCTTTATGTATCTAAAATTGTACTACCTAAATGCCATCCTTGAGAGAATTGAGAAAATGGTAACTCAAATTCTTTTCCCTAGGATTTAATTTTCTTACAGATTCCCTGCTGAGAGAGACTGGGAACAGTCTCTGAGGAAGGTAAGAAAGATAGGGCATTATAAAAGTTAAATCGCAGGAAGCAGCACAAATGTAAAATATTTAGAAGCAATCATAGTAAGAGAAGCATATTACCTGTTCAAGCAAAATACAGGTATAAAATAAAATTTTAAATAAAAAAGACATACCATACGCCTGGATAACAAAATGCTCAATATTACAAATGTGCCAATTCTTACTAAATTATTTTAGACATTTAATACTCTAATAAAAATGAGTGTGTAATATACAACAAGTAATAGTTAAGAGAAAAGTAAACAAGAATAGTCAAAAGGAGATTCATCTGGTAGATATCAAAACATTATGACACTATGATACTGACTCAATTGAAGAAAGAACACATCAACAACAGAGATTATATATACAAAAAAAGATTCTAGTATGTACAAGAATTTAGTATATCATCAGGAGACATTATAACCAATGAAAGAGAAAAATATTTTTCAATAAATTGTCTTAAGTCTCTTCTGGAGAAAAATGGAGTACCAAATAAATAAATAAAATTTTTCAGGGCATAATGTTAGAAAAATGGACAATTTTGGAAAAAATTTTCTCAATTTATGAAATTTATGAATTTCACATGAATTATTAAATATAAAAAGAAAAATTATAAATTGTTCTTATATAAAAAATATAAAAAGAAGCACGTATTTACATTTCTGGATCGATAGAGATTTCAGAGGAAAAACAAAAACAAGTAGAAAATTTCTTTGTATCAAAAGCATCATATACAAAATTCAAAGTCAAGAACAAACTGGGGAAAATATTTTCAGTGAATATGACAATGGGGTAATAGCTCTGCTACATAAAGAAATCTTACCAATTTATAAGAAAAATATGAAGACTATAATCAATAGCAAAAAATGTGAACAGATAATACACATAAGGAATAAAAGGCTAATAAATGTATGAAAAATGGACTACCAAATAAAAATTAAAATAACATTGCAAATTATAAAGTTATCACATATTAAAAATCTATGAAGCTGATGAAAGTGTAGTGAGATAAGATCTTTCATATCTTGCTGGTAGAGGCCGCTTTTTCTGGAAAGATCTGAATCAAGTCTTTCCTATATTCATACTCTTTCTCACACTAATTTCATTCTTATATGAATCTCACATAAAGAAATATTAGAAAATACAGACAAAATATCATGCACAAAATTGACTACAGTGAAAAAATGTATGCAACCTAAATGACTAATAAAGAAATGGTTACATGATTTATAGAACTTTTATGGTGCTGAATATTTAATCATTTATTAATGACATGAAGAAATGTTAACTAGGAAGAAAAACAGAGCACAAAAGCATATGTGTATATATATATATATATATATATATATGGCTTCAAATATGTAAAATAATACTAGATATTTAGATATGATATCTATGTGGCAGAGGATTAATATTTATGTGTGCTGTTGTAATATGGTAGCCCCTATCCACATATGGCTATTAATTATGTAACATTCAGTTTATGTCACATTAGTTACATTTCAAGTTCTTAATAGCCAAATGTGGCTAGTGACTACTGTCAGTCAGATAAAGGACATTTTCATCATTACAGAAAGTTCTATAGGACAGCACTGTTTTGGAATATGTAAAGTATTCAAAACATAAAAAGACAACTCAATAGAAATATAGCAAAGCATATGAACAGGCAATTCACACAAGATGAAAAGGAATGACTCATAAATAGTGTTGGTGTTCATGGCTCCCATTCTGATTGACCTGGTTCTATAACATATGGTCAATATATATTTTGAATACTATTTCTGCCATAAATATATGCAAAGTACTCGATCTAAACTTTTAATCAGGGAAACACAAGTTAAAACCATAATGAGTAATTATTTCACTATTATTGGAATAATAGCAATCAAAAAGTCTAAAAATATAGTGTGGTTAGGAATATGGAGAAAAGAAATTCTCATAAATGGTAGGAAGGACAATAACTAGCAAAGTCGAAGGTGCACCTTGTAACTGCATTCTTGTGAAACCACACTGTGCACAAGGATGCTTGTATGCAGATGTTCATAAGAGTATTGTTTATAATCTCAGAATATTGAAAATGAATGTCCTTTATAATATAATGGAAAACACATGTTTATATATTTATACAAGGAAATACTGTACTTCTTTAGAAAAGAATGAACTATGGCTATAAGAACTAAATTAGATTCGTCTCAAAAACCTAAAGTTGAATGAAAAGCTCATTGAATTTAGAAGGAGACATACTGTATGGTACAATTTTTAAAGCAATAGTATTTATTGTTTAAGGATATTTATATATGAAGTAAATTTTTAGAGGTTTGAATAGGAATGATATGAAGCAAACCCAGAATACTATTTCTTGTGAGGAAGGAAGAGAATGAGATTAGGAAGAGCTACAGAAGCTGCTGTAATATTTTGAATGTCAAATGTCATAATCGGGATGGTGAGTGCATATGTGTTTATTACTTTTTATCTATATTTTTAAAAAAGTTTTAAGTAGTTAATAATATAAATTGAACAAAACCAACAACAACAAAAAAAGCAAAATAAAAAGGAAAGAGGATGGTAAGAATAATTATCAGTCAGTAGTATAAATTTTGATTATTTAAAATTTTTATTCATAAATATAGTGGTTTGAATTTTATTTCTTTTTAACTAGCTAAAGTACTGAGTTGCCATTATTTCTCAGGGAAAAAGTCCCTTGATTTCAAACATTTCAGTCAGGAAGTTTCCCTGATAGCTTGAGTTTCCTTCTTAACATCAGCCATTCATGGCCAGTTTAACAACTTTGTACCAAGATAAATAACAAATCCTCTCTTCATGGTATATGCTTTTCAAATATTTGTAGACTGTTATCATGCTCTCTTTTAGTCATCACTTAGCCAAACTGTGCAGCTTAACTCCTTTAATCTTTCCTCATAAATCAGACCCTCTTGCCTTCTAATCATATTGTTTCTTTTCTGTAGGTTCCTTCTTATTTTCTTTTGGAAATAAGATTTTTAATAGTTTACCCATGAGTACTGAAGTCATCAGTTGGCCAAAAAAAAAAAAAAAAAAAAAAAAAGGAAAAGATAAAGAAAAACCAGACCTCTGTAGCTGGCACCTCCTTTAGTGAAATTAAAATGGCAAACATGTTAGTGGAATCAAAATGATTATATTTTATTTTTTAATTTCCAGTTTAACAATCCCTCCTTTTTTGTATGTGTTACATGTTCTGGACAGATATTATCATTTGATTTATACCAACTTCGTACACACTTGTTAACATAGTCAAAATGAATTTTTCCTTGGGCACTTTTTCCTCCTGTTATATTTCACATGTCGCTAGTTTCTATTATACAAAACTATTATTTATCAACATGAGAGCTTTAAATAGGTATTAAAATAAAAGACATATTTTGTTCTTAATATGTACTTTCTGAGCACGCTGACATTTTTATTGAGAAACATATTATTTGTAACACATGCACACATACACACAATTAACAAAAATAATCATAAGATAAAAAGTGAAGATATATCTCATAGCTTAAAAGAGAGAAGTCTTCTGTGTGCCCCCAGCCCAATCACTTTCCTCTCTGCTTACCAAAGGTTTTTGCTCTCCAGAATTAGGTGTCAATCACTTCTTCGGTTTTCCTTAAAGCTTATCACTTATGAACGAATACTTAAACATTGTGGTGATGACTGTACAACAATATGAATGTACTTAATACCACTGAACTGTATACTTAAAAATAATTAAGATAGTAAATTTTATGTATTGTTTATTATTGTTCAGTTTATCATCACCAGTATATTGTTTTTTATTTGTCCTACATAAAAATGGATTTATTTCTTTCTGTGATTTTCTGGTTTCATTCAATGTTAGGTTTTGTGATTCATCGATGTTAACACATGTAGTTCTAGTACCATTATTTGTACTGCTGTATAGTACTACATTTCATAAAAATGTCATATCACAATACATTTGTTCATTCCATTGTTGGTGGAATTTTTCCTTTTCTCTTGGAAAACAATATTGCTATAAACATTCTTCAAGTGCACACATTCGGTAGTGGAATTCTGAGTCTTAGAATATGCTTATGTTGAACTTTACTAGTTAAGGTCAAGTGTTATCCAAAATGATGATATCAACTTATGTCTCCTCAGCTGTGTGTGAGCATTCCTTGTGCTTCACATTCTCATCAACGCTTGACATCGAGTTACATTTTAGTTTTGCCAATCTAATGAGTGTAAAATGCTATGGTTTTCATTTGAAAATTGTTTTTGATAACTACATCAAAAAAAAAAAAAGAAGCTTGAATTTTTTTTTGGATTTTTATTGGCTAATTCTCTTCTATTAAATATTTGTTCTGATCACATAATTTTTCTATTTTAAAATTTGATTCTCAAGAATTCCTTATGATTCTTAGAGAATTCTTAAAAATATATATTCCAGATACTGATATCCTTGGTGGCATGACTCAGCATTCTATAGGGTTTTTTGATTAAGATAATTTTAAAATTTTACGGTTTGTTTTTTGTATGTTGTTTGTCAAAATCTGTGTATATTCTGGATCACAAATATATTTTTATACTTATACTTCTAAGAGTATAAAGTTACTCTTAACATTTAAATACTTATTTCATCTGTAATTGATTTTTTCAATTTTTTTTTGTGCTAAAATGCACATAACATAAAATTTACCATCTTTATCATTTTTAAGTATACAGTTCAGTGGCATTAAGTGTATTCATATTGTTACACAACCATTACCATCATCTATCTCCAGAACTCTTTTTATGTAGCAAAATTGAAACTCTTTACTCATTCAACAATAACTCCCGGACACTTTTTCCCCAGCCCTGAAAACCACCGTTCTATCTTTTGTCTCTGTGATTGTGACTATGCTAGTCACCTCATATGTAGAATCTTACAGTTTTTGTCTTTTTGTGACTGGCTTATTTTACTTAGCACAATGTCTTTAAAGTTCATCCATGTTGTAGCAAATGTCACAATTTTCTTACTTTTTCAGGCTGGATAATATTTTATTATATGTACATACTGTATTTTACTTATCCATTCATCTGTCAGTGGACATTTGAGTTGCTTTCATGGTTTAGGTATTGTGAATGATGCTGCTATGAACATGGGTATACAAATATATCTTTGAAGCCCTGCTTTCAATTCTTTTGGATATGTATCCAGAAAAGGAATTATAAATGGTAATTGTATCACATACTAATCCTATTTTTAATTGTTTGAGGAACTGCTATACTGTTTAACACAGCACCTATATCATTTTACATTCCCATCAACAGTGCACAAGAGTTTCAATTTCTGTACATCCTCACTAACACTTATTCGGTTTTTTTTTTTTTTAATTTGAGCTGTCTAAATGGGTGTGAAGTATTATCTCATTGTGGTTTTGATTTGCATTTCCCTAATTATTAGTAATGTTGAATATCTTTTTATGTGCTTCTTGTCTGTTGATGTGTCTTTGGAGAAATGTCTATTTTCTTTGCTCATTTTTGAATAGGGTTGTTTTGTTGTTGAGTTTTAGGAATTCTGTATATATTCTGGATGTTAATTTCTTCTCAAATATGATTTGTAACTATCTTCTCCCATTTCATGGATTGCTTTTTCACTCTGTCAATAGTGTCTTTTGATACACAAAAGTTTTAAATTTTTATGAAGTCAAATTTGTTTGTTTTTGCTTTTGTTGCTTGTGCCTTTGGTGTCATACTCAAGTCATTGCCAAAGCCAATGTGGGGAAGTTTTTGCCTTATGTTTTCTCGTAATAGTTTCTAATTTTAGCTCTTTGATCAATTTGGTTAATTTTTGTATGTAGTACTAAACAAAGGTCCAGCTTCAACTTTTTGTATATGGATATCCAGTTTTTCTAGCAACATTTGTTTAATGTTCTTTTCCCATTTAATGACCTTGGTGAAATTTATTTAACCATTTATGTGTAGGTTTATTTCTGAGCTCTCTGGTCTGTTCCATTGATCTATTTGTTTGTCTTTATGCCACTACCACTATGCTGTTGTAATAAGTTTTGAAATCAGAATGTGTGATGCCTTCAATATTTTTGTTCTTTTTAAAGATTATTTTTGCTATATTAGGTCCCTTGAGTTTCCATATGAATTATAGAATGAATTTTTCTATCTGCAAAATGTCATTGGGATATTGATAGGGACCCACTGAATCTGTGGGTCATTTGAATAGTTTTGACATCCCGACATTATTAAGTATACATGGGATATTGTTTAGTTTTCTGTGTTTTCTTTAATTTTGTTTTGCAGTGTTTTATAGTTTTCAGTTTCCAAGTCTTTCACCTTATTGGTTAAGTTTGTTCCTAAGTACTTCATTCTTCTTGATATAATTATAAATGTAATTGTTTTCTTGATTTCATTTTTGGTTTGTTCATTGTTACTGTAAAGAAGTGCAACTGATTTTTGTGCATTGGTATTATATCCTAAAATTTTGCCGGACTTCATTAGTTCTAATAGTTTTATTTGTGGAATCTTTAACATTTTCTGTACATAGAAATGTCATTTATGAACAGAGAAACGTCATTTCTGTACATAGAAACGTCATTTATGAACAGAGAAAATTCTGCTTCTTTTTTTCCCCAATTTGGATGCCTTTTATATTTCCTTTCTTGCATAATTGGTCTGGCTATGACTTCTAGTACTATGTTGAATAGAACGGGGAAGAATGGACATCTTTGCCTTTTTACTGATCTTAGCAGAAGATTGGTCTTTCACCATTGAATATGAGTTAGCAGTAGGTATTTCATATATGGCTTTTTTCTGTTGAGTTAGTTTCCTTTTATTCTTCATTCGTTAAGTGTTTTTCTCATGTCTGGTTGTTCTATCCAGTACTGACATCTCCAATTGTTATTTTAGAATTATTTCTTTTTTTAATTCTGTCAATTTTTGCTTCATTCATTTTGATTGTTATTAGGTGTGTAAGTGGTTTAATTGTTATATCTTCTTTCTATATTGAATATTTTATTTATGTTCTTTGTTTCATAAGATTTTGTAATTTAAAGTCTATTTTATCTGATATTAGTGTAGCCACCCCTGTTTTCTTTCGGTTACTGTTTGAATGGAATATCTTTTTTCATCTTTTACCTTTCAACCTGTTTGTGTCTTCATATCTAAAGGGAGTTTGTCGCAGACAGCATACAATAAGATCTTTTTTGGTCTTTTCTGCCAATGTTTTCTTTTTTTGATTGTAAGAATTAATTTATTTATATTTAAAGTAATTACCAAAAAGAGGTGACTTCTGTCATTTTGTTATTTGCTTTCTATATGCCTTATAGAACAGTTCCCCTAATTTCCTACATTACTGTCTTCTTTCATGTTTACTTGATTTTTGTAGTGAAATATTTTAATTCTCTTAGTATTTGCTGTGATGTGTATTATATAACTTTTCTTTTTGGTTACCATGGGATTACATTTAACATCCTAAAGTTATAACATAATTTGAACCTATATCAGCTTAATTTCAATAATATACAAAATTCTGTTCCTTTATAGCTCTGTCTCCTTTCAGTTATTGATATCACAAAATAACATCTTTATAAGTTGTTTTCAAAAATATACACTAATAGTTGTTTTTTCTTAAATAATGCATTAGTCTTTTAAATCATGTGGAAAACAGAACATGAACATGGAGTTACAAATCAAAGTTCTAATGATACTGGCTTTTGTACTAATGATACTGGCTTTTGTACTAATACTTGTTTTTAAAAAATATATTAGTCTCTTAAATTATGTAAAAACAGGAAGTGGAATTATATATTTTGTTGTAATAGTTGTAAATGCATATGTATTTACCTTTACTGAGAGCTTTATTCATACGATTTCAAGTTATTGTCTAGTGTCCTTTCATTTCAACCTGCAGGACTCCCTTTAGTATTTTTTGCAGGATAAATCAAGTAGTAAAAAATTTATCTTTTTTTCATTTGTGAATGCATGCATGTGTGTGTGTGTGTGTGTGTGTGTGTGTGTGTGTGTGTGAAGGAGAGAGAGAGAAAGAGAGAGAGAGAGAGAATGTCTTTATTTCTCCCTCACTTTTGAAAGATTTTTGCCAGATATAAGAATTTTGTTGACAGTTTTTTTAGCACTTGGAACATATCAGTCTTGCCTACAAAGTTTCTGCTGAGAAATTTGCTCATAATCTTATTGAAGGTCCCTTGTATGCAATGAGTTGCTTCTCTTTTTCTGCTTTTAAGAGTCTCTCTTTGTCTTTTTAAAGTCTGATTTAATGTGTTTCAGTGGGGATCTCTGAGTTTATCCCACTTGGAGTTTTATTGAACTTCTTGGATGTTTATACTCACAGCTTTCCTCACACTTAGGAAGTCCAGCCATTATTTCTTCAAATACTCTCTCCCTGTCCCCACTTTCTGAAACTCTCACAATGTGTGTGCTGTTGATATGCTTGATGGTATCCCAAAGATCCCTTAGTTGCTGTTTACCTTTCTCCAATGTTTTTCTAATGGTCTTTTCTTTAAGCTCACTGATTCTTTTTTCTGCCTACTAAAATATGCCTTTTAATCCCTGTAATAAATTTCTCATTTCGGTTATTGTACTTTTCAGCTCTGGAATTTCTTTCTTTTTTTTTTAAGTTTTTCTTTTTAATCTCTTTATTGATATTTACAACTTTTCCTTTGAATTAGCTACACTTTCTTATTTCTTTGTATGCCTGTGACTTTTTGCTGAAAACAGCATTGGATCAAATTATGCAGTAACTCTAGAAATCAGATTTTCCCCCTTACCCAGGGTTTACTTCTTGTTTTGTTGTATTTTTTTTTTTAACTGTTCTAGGCCCTCTTCATATCAAGATCAGCTTGATGTCTTTTAGATCTTCTAAGGTCTTTTCTCAGCCTGCCCCTTTTCTTGGGTGTGCTTGGTGACTTTCTAATTTCTCCTATAAGTACAGTTGCTTTTATATGTCCCAGTCTTAATATCTGGTCTTCAAAAGAAAGGGGAAACATGAAGGGAAGAAAAAGGCACTGATTTTTAAATCTGCCAAAAGTTACTTTATCTAGGGACAGCAGAGGGGGAGCTTACAAAAATGGCAGAGCAGGTGCAAAAATGGCTGCCTGCCTCTGTGTTTGCACTTCTACGATCAGAAACAACAATCAATGATCAGAAAACAGATTCCTGATATTTGGAGCATAAGATCCTTATTACCCACCCTGGTTCCCACAAGCTGCAAACAAGCTGCTACTGCAACTTGTGCACTGCCTGCTGCAGAGCTAGGGGTGGAGGATGGTAGCTGCTACTGAGCTAAGAGTTAAAATTGACCCAAATTAACTGCAGTTTATGCTGCAAACCTTCGCTTGGAAGTCTTTAATAGACTCCAGAGTTCCAAAATAGTTAATCAGAAAGATCATGTTAGTGCAATTGTTACATTGCTGAGGAAACATGTTCCTGGTACTTCTTATTCCACCATTTATTCAGAATCCTCCTGTAATTGATTTTTTTTATTGTGATACGAGATAAGATGCCATTTTTATCCCTGGTAATCTGCAATGAAGTTTTATCATGTATGCATGGGCCATTTTTTGGCAATTTTTTTTCATTCCTGTGTTTTTTCAGCCTATCACTATTTCAACATCACTTTTATTTATTAAAGCTTTATAATACATTTTTATATCTGTTAGGCAAATCTTGCCAGGTTTTCCTCCATAAGAATGTTGTGTCTATTCTTGATTTTCTACCCAAGAGAAAAGATATATAAAAAGTATAAACTTTTCTAAAATTAGAATTTAGGTGTATTTTTGTTACATTTATCAAATATTAATCTATCTCGCCAAACCTTTTCTTTCCTTTAGAATTAAAATCTTTATTTTCTTACATCTTGTTATTTTCCCCTATTTATTGACAATATCATTCTTGGCTAGTATAACGATAATTAGTGCTCATAAATGAAAAATCCAAAACATTGAAAAACTTTAAAGGATATCTTTAATTATTAAAGTGATTAAATAGAGTGGATTAGGATTAACTGTTCTATTATATCAATTTGTGATAGTTATTTATGTAGTAATTCTTTATTCATTGATTAAAAACTATTTAATTGGAATTATCCTTTCCCTATCCATACTTGAAAATTAAAGCTAACAAGGCTAAAGTCTAAAATCTGATATAGTGATATGCTTTCCCCAAGAGATTCCAAAGAAGAAATATCTGAACTAGGGTGAGAGAAGGTGAGAAAGTTCAGAGTACGAGTTTAGGAATTAGAAGACTTAGACTCTAATCACAATTGCCACTAATTATCTATGAGACCGAATAAATTAACTTATTATCTCACCTAACTCATAAACGAGGAAGTTTGATTTGGCAGTTCTTGATCTTCTCAAAGTTAAAATAATTTCACTAGTTCTAAAAGTAGATCTTTCAAAACTTATGCTGTTAAGAAATGTGAACTAATATCTAAAAGTTATGAAAACTGAAAAATGTTTAAAACTAAAATCCAAATAAGAAAAATATCCTGACTATGCAACTGTTTAGAGTTTGGAAACAATAATTCTGTTTACCTGTCTCTTTTATTCAGTTACACAATTGAAACAGTTTACCCCCACATCTTCTAGTTTCTCATTGTTTTCAGGATAAAGAATAAAATTGTATGGGTTTCTGTTTTATTAGAACCATATAATTGATAATAATTATATTTCTTTTCATTTTTCTAAATTATAGGGTGGCTTCACTCGTAAATATTCGCTTAGCTCAAAAACTGGAACACTTCTTCCAGAATTCCCCAGTGCTCAACACCTTGTATACCAAGGATGCATTTCTAAAGAAAAGGTATCAATTAAAGCTACTTCTCTATTGACTTTCTGATATGTTGGTTTCATATCTCACTTTGCTAGGAATCTCATGGCACTTGCAGGGAGCAGTCAGAAATCGACATAATAAACATAATTGACTGATTTATAGGAGTGACAAATGTTTACTAACATAGATTAAACATTTTCCAATTAATTATTTACCATCTCTATGATAGTATGTAATCAGAAGGTGGTAAAATAAACCTTAAAACACTAACAATTATTTTTATGTAAAACTCAATCCCAAGGAATAAAATACTAGAATGTGTCTATCACATGTAATTTCTTTAATTATAAGCTTTATGTTTTTGATTAACTCCATTTAATTTTTGTAAATAGTCATTAAGCGCTCTAGGACAGAATTTGTTTCTAGCACTAAGGAGAGATAACTAGATGAATGCAAGGACTATACTAGGTGATCACAAATGTTCTTTTCTATTCTACAATTCTGTGTTCTCTTACATTTAAAATTTTTTTAAGTTAAAGAAAAAATTTTCATAGGATTCAGTTTATAAATATTCCTCAATATGACTTTTCATTGCTTATATAATAAAGTCTAAGGCTAAATCCTCTATTTCGGAACTTCTAGAATTATTTGCTGGGTTCCTACTAGCTGACTAATAACAGAGTTGATGTGTTTTATCATTTCATGTTTATTCCTCCAATCAAAGGTAATTTTCTTATTAAACAGAAAATTGCCATGTCGCTTTGGTGCATAGCCCCTACACAATCAACTTTTCCATTGTTTTTATAATGCTATACTGTAATTGTATGTTTGCTATCCTTTTCCATAAGGCAGTGAGCTTCTTAAAATGAGGACTTCTCTTTTTTTGATTCTTCAGCATTGGGTACAATGTCTGGTACATAACAGGAGCTTAAAAAATGTGTTTTAAATGAATGAACAAATGAATGCGTGAACAAATGAAAGCAGTGTTAAGAGGGTGCTCTGGTTAAGCTTTCTCTTCCTTGAAATAGGTTGATACCCTCATAATGATGTACAAAACTCACTGCCAGTGTATCCTGGATAATGCAATTAATGGAAACTTTGAAGAGGTAAGGGCAACAGAGAAAGCTTTGTTGACCATGCTATATATACTTTCTTGTCCTGTTCTTTATATGAGTTCAAGAAAAAACCTTAATGTACATAATCTTTGCTCTGCAACTAGATCCAGCATTTCTTATTACACTTTTGGCAAGGAATGCCTGATCATCTTCTTCCCCTGCTTGAAAACCCTGTTATCATTGACATTTTCTGTGTTTGTGACTCAATTCTTTATAAGGTAAGCTCTTTGGGATGTCTTCAACATGAACCATATATTTCCTTTAAGAGAGTTCTATCTAATTTTTTGCAATGTATTTTCAAAGAATTTGTTATTTCTGGCTGGGGAAACACCATCAATTTTTTTCTGATGAGAAAACAAACAGTTTAATAGTGTATTTTTAATAGTGCATCTTAACATAAATTCATATTTAGTAAAACAAAATCAACTTCTGTTTACAGCTAAGAATAATCTGAATATGATATACTAATACATGAACACTTAGTTAATTTTTATTAGCTGTTTATGGTGTTTTCAGATTAAATAACACTTTTTGTTTTCACGATATCAGTGTTTTGGGGGGAAACAGAATTAAGCGCTCTCACTGAATTAATAACTTAAAAATCTTGGAAATCTTTAGCTTTATTGTGTTAATGTCGTTTCTATTCTCAAACCAAAATAGAGTCCCCAAGTGCCTGCAGAAGGATTATGAAGAAGTCCTGAACTAAGATGAGATGAGATGGTTGGCATTATAGCCAAACATTTAGCAGGAAGGAGAAGAGGCTAATTCCTTGACAGTCTTGTTTCCTAGTTAGGGCAGCAACAAGATCAAAGTTGAGGAGAAAACTATATTGAAATCTGGGTACTGTCAAGTGTGTTTGTCTACATTAACCTATTAAATTGTCATAAGAAAAAACAAAAGCTTTCCTTTTAAAAACACAATCTGGGTAAGCAAGAATATTCAAGCAGGCACTTTGTTAAGCATTAAGGAAATAAAATTCTTTCTAGTTGCAGGAAAATGAAGCAGAAACTAGATAGAATCAGTCTAGAAGCAACTTTGCAGGCTAAAAACTGGTGGGCTTGAAGCAGAATGGGGGAGTCTTTATTTTCATCATCTGTTCAGCAATCCGTCATCACAGGATAAGAGAATGGAGGATTAAGTGCACTATATTCTCTATCTTCAGTTCAAGCTAAAGTTGAAAGACAAAGGAGAGCAAAGATTGTCTCATTTTTCTAGGTTGAATAAGAATATCATTATTTAAAGGGAAAAGGTTTAGTTTGCACTAATTGTCTGCAATATTTAAGACTTGAGAGAGTAAGCAGGAAGCGGAAGGATGGTGGCTCCAAGAGTGAGTATAAGAAAAGTACCAGGGCTCATGCACACACATCGACCACCGTCAAGATAAAGCTGTTGGGACTATTCTTCAGTGACTCCAAGAGATATCCTTAGAACATACTTTCCTTCACCCCCTCCCCCAAGTGGTCATTTTCCTTGAGTCCAAGACAAAAATCTTGAGTTTAAGTACGCTTAAATAAACCAAATTTCTCTTCACTGAGGACCCATGGAGGCACAGTAAACATAGTGAATAAAGCAGTGAAACATGAGCTACCAGATCTTCATCCTACTTATAGAGAGTGGTCAGCTTTTAGTCCATAAAACAGTTTATGATTACCAAGGCCAGTCCATTGGTAACACACATACTGGGCATATACGTACTATCTCTTGATTTACGGTCTCACATACAGAATACGTGCATGTGTTGCTGGTAGACTAAACAGGCCTTTGTAGATTAGTGTCTACCCACATTTTGAAGTATTTTTTTTCCAGAGACCTCTTGATTCTCTTCCCCAGGCCGGCCCACTCAGTTTATTAGCCAGCTTAGTGGATCCGTACTGCTCTTAACTTATCTGGTTCTCTTATTCACCTCTTTTATTCATCATACTTTTTCCTGAGCAGGGATCAATTAGCACTTTCTAATTTATTTTTTCTACAACTTATCTCACCCACGTTTAGGTCTGGCCTAGCCCTTTCTTTTCAGTACTCTTTCTGTTCTCCTAATAATGTTAGTGTCACCTGCTTACCCTAGAAATTGAAATGTTTTAAAATCTCATCATCGCCCTGCCATTTACACACACACACACACACACACACACACACACACACACACACACACACACACACACCCTTGTACATACATTCATTTTTAGAGAGAAAAGTATAACTTTCAGAAATGAATTAACATATTATTCTCTAGAAAGCTAGAAATAAAAGTAATGGACAAATAATGTGTCTTTCTGTAGAAATACTAATTAAATTAACTCTTTTGCTGTGATTAAGGTTCTTACAGATGTACTCATTCCTGCAACAATGCAAGAAATGCCTGAAAGGTAGGTTCAGTCAATAAAATAAGATAGTTTCTTAGTATAAGGTTTAATGTTATGCATTATATTACAGGAAAATATTAAGTAGAAATTTATTTACCAAGATTATTTTGTTGTTCCTGTCTCTTTTTAAATCCTTATATTTGAACCTTATTGAACAAAACTGATGGAATGATCCTGAAATCCTTTTAATTTGAGGGTTGCCCACGTGAAAAATAAATATTGTGGTTGACTTTAAAGATACTGAAAAGTTTTTTAATGGAAAATGGCTAGAGGAAGATAGATGAGGATAATTGATGGAAAATACCCACAATAATAAAAACTATAAGAAAAATTATTTTATCTTTATTATCTTTTTTCCTAATTGCAATATCAGGAGTAGTGTAATGGAATTACCACCTCCTTTTAATAAAGGAATAAGAGCTCAAAAAGTTTATCGATATGATACTCGAAGATGTTTCATGAAGCCTTTCCTGATGTGAAAACCAATAGAAAAAAGAAAGCCATATTTTTCTTTAAAAATAAAGTATAATTAAATAACAAAATTTATTTTACTATTTTAGGGCACAAATACACGTGGACATAGTTGATGCTCAATAAATAAATGCTGATTGTAAATATTATTTTTGATTTACCTTTTCCTCTAGATTCTTTTATTTGCTTGCATCATAGTTAATATTGACGTGGCCAACAGTTTCTTTTAAATATCGATTTATAGTCTTTAAACATCTAATCTACTTTCTGAATTAGGTACACTTACCACTTCTATGTCACAGCCAGCATGGCATCCAGCCATTGACTGAAAGTAATAATAGATGGCCTTCATTAAATACAATGTGAGCTTTGAGGCTTTGCATAAATTATTTTACTTAGTTTCCTCAGTAAACCCAAAAGGGACTGTTTATGTGTTTATCTTTTAAGTTTGCAAGTAACTCACATTCATTGCAGAAAATGAAAAACCTGCATGAGTTTATTTTAAAAAAATCACTCATATCTTACCACATGCTTAATGTCTTGTTATTATGTCATAGACTTTTTTCTAAGAATATCTGTAAATATATAGCAGGTCTTTAAATAATATCATTTTATTTAATGTATTTTGTTACAACTTTGATGAAAAAAACAGTTCCCACCTGGGGGCCACTGTGTGGGGTATACACATTCTCCCCAAGTCTGCGTGGATTTTCTCTGGGTCCTCTGGTTTCCTCCCACCTTCCCAAGGTGTGCATGTCTGCATTATCCCAGTCTGAGTGTGTGTGTGTGTGTGTGTGTGTGTGTGTGTGTGTGTGTGTGTATTGTATGAATGTGCCCTGTGATGGAAGGCATTCTATCCAAGGTGGATTCCTGCCTTGTACCCTGAGCTGTCAAATTAGGCCCCTGGTCACCTGTGACCCTGAACTGGAACAAGCAGGCTGGAAAATAATGACCTTATTTGTTTCTATTAATCTTTCTTAAGTGTATGTATAGCACACATTTATTTCAATATCTAATATTAGAAATGCTTTGAGTCTTGATTTAGAAGCCTGAGACATTTCTGTGAACAGAAATACGCTGTAGGAACTTAGCTCTTTACATCAGTCTATGGTAAAATTAGTTTCACTTTATGTTCTTTCACTTAGCCTCAGTTTCCAAAAACTTATTGACCACCTTAAGTAAGGACTTACTGTACACATTTATAGAAATGGAAAAATAGTATACATACAATGGCAATATACTTTCCTTATCAACAAATATAGATCAATATTTTCCTTTTAAATGGTTGCATAGAGTTCTAGCATCTGAAAAACACTATATGTAACCAATTCCTTATCATTGAACAATTGGAGTTTTTAAAACACAACTCATCAGACTATTCCAAAGGTGCTATTATGATCCCAAATTTGCAAATGAGGAATCTATGAGCATAAAGAAGTTAATTTATTTGTTTATTGTTATCTATTTATTTATTTGTTAAATTGGAGTCTGCTGATTAGTAAGAAGGAGAACCTCTATTGTATTCAAGGTCTGTTTAACTCCAAACTGCCTACTCTTTTTCCTGTATCATGTGTCTGTCCTCAACATATGCTCCACCCCAAATACATTTAAATCTGTTTTGTTGTGCTATAATAGGAATATTGCTGACCGATTTTTAAATTTTTATGTGTTCTCATGTATAAACACAACCAAAATTTGTGAAAAAGGGTCCTCTAATTAGTACATTTTTAATCATTTGCACCACAGTTATATTTGGATTATAAGAATATATTATTAGAAACTAATATTAAATATCTGAAGTGATGTTATGGTCCCAATGTGATGGGCTCTCAAGAAGCCAAGATATGTAAAATCAAGTGCACACTTACATTTACTTAGAAATATTTTATAGAAAGTGATTGAATCATGAGTTACTATTGATAATAAAGTATTTATTGAGCCTTCTGCACAATAGGCTTTAACCTAAGCACTTTCCATGAATTATTTCATATAATCCTCAGAATAATCTTGTGACATGGATACTATTCTTATTCCTATTTAACAGATGAGGACACTGGAGCTTGAGGAGAATATTTTGACCAAGATGATAAATAGACTAAGGCTGACTTCAAAAATCATGTTGTTAGAATCATAGAAAAATTGTATACCTCCATTACACTACATTTATTTAATTAGCTTTGAACAACTTGGCATTTAACACATAGTGGTTTTTTGTTTTTGTTTTTTGTAGCTTACTAGCAGACATAAGAAATTTTGCTAAAAATTGGGAACAGTGGGTTGTTTCGTCCTTGGAAAACTTGCCGGAAGCTCTGACTGACAAGAAAATACCCATTGTGCGAAGATTTGTATCTTCTCTGAAACGACAAACATCTTTCTTACATCTTGCTCAGGTATGTTAGTAAGATGAGGATATTTGAGTCACCAACTCAAAAAAATAATCTTATAGCAAAGAATAATGAACTTTGAGAGACTGAAGTAGACAACAATTACTTGCAACGTGAGATCCTAGAGTAAATGCTAGAGCAGAGGAAGGACATTAGCGGAAAAATGATGAAATTAAAATTATTTTTATAGTTTACTTAACAGTATCATACCAAGGCTAATTTCCTAATTCAGATAATATATAATGGTTATGTAAGATAATAACATTAGGAGAAGCTGGATAGAAAGTATATGTAAATGCAGTCGGCCCTTCATATCCACAGGTTCTACATCCCCTGAACTCTACACTAATTTTGCACCTTTTTTATAAATTTAAAATTATTTCAAAATAAAAGTAAAAATAAATTTCTGAATGCAATGTAAAATGTAAAACTCTTATTTGCCACATGAATCCAATTATAAAATTAAGTTTATAAGGAATGAGCCCATGTAATATTGGATATTATGAAACCCACAAAATCAACACATTTTAAAACTACCTTCTAATTGGTTCTCTTAAATTGGGAAGAAAAAAGTAATTCTTAAGTTAGAAATATGTGTTTGTAGATACATAAAGTATACTTTCCTTCCCCTCAAATGATTATCTGGTTTATGACAGTTTCTAGCTCTCTCAGTTTTGAGAAACTAGCTTGGAATAGTTCTACATAAGAAATGTAATTTATAAAATCCTTATTTTATAACCATGAATTAAATAAATTATTTTCTAAGTTCGAAATAATTTTCAAACCTTTAACAAGAATGATTATGAATCTCAGTTATTGCTATTTTAGCTTTCATATAAGAAAAAAAGCTATTTATGATACTTTCCCCAGAAGAAACTATTTTTCTAGAAGCTAAAATTCTTTTTTAGATAGATTATCAACAATATAGTTCAGTGATTTTTTTTTTTTTTTACTTTTTTTTATACAGATTGCCAGACCAGCTCTCTTTGACCAGCATGTTGTAAATTCTATGGTATCCGATATTGAAAAAGTTGACTTGAATAGTATTGGATCTCAGGCCCTTCTCACCATTTCAGGCAGCACAGATACTGAATCTGATATCTACACCGAACGTAAGTCTTCTCTTTGTTCAGAGTAGAGTTTCCTAACCTCGGTACTATTGATATCTTGGGCTGGATAACTCTTTGTTGCAGGTGGGGAGGGGAGGTGTTCTACCTATTGTGGGATGGTTAGCAGCATCCCTGGCCTCTACACACTAAAGGACAACAGCAGCTTCCCCTCCCCAAGTTGTGACAATCAAAAATGTCTCTAAGACATTGCCAGATGTCTCCCTTTGAACTACAAAATCATATCTGTTTGAGAAACCTACTTCACAGAAACAATTTTAATAAAAAAAGTGTTCTCTTTAAAAATAGTTGTACTTACTCATTATAGAAAACCTGGAAAATACAGAAAATATTAAGAGAAAAATAAAAGACATCCATAATCTCATTGCCTAGATATTACCAAAATAGAAATATCTTGGTAATAATAAAAATAGTCGAGTTTTGTGAGTTTTCTTTCATTTTTACATTATATGCGTACACATCCCCATGTGTTAAACATTCTTGACATCATATGGTATGTAATGCATGTCAAAATAGTATCTCCACACAACACTTTTTTTCAAAGGAGAGACTCCCTGATCAGGTTTGGACCATCTGACAGAGTTTATACCAAGCCAATATGTGTGACTAGACAACCAGGCTCTATTTCCAAGGGATAACAACTCACTGTTTCTCCCTTCTTCTCTCTCTGAAAACAAAGAAAAAATGCAGCCTCGCATAGGCTACAACACCAACAACCGATAACTCTCTTGGGACTGTCCAAACTTAGCCCTGCTTTTCCTCTCTTAGCATAAAATTATATAACCCTTCGAGATTTAGTAAACCTTGAGCTCTTTAATAAAAGTATAATCCTAAACTGCCTCTTTAAATGTTACATAATAAAAGGTCATTTGTGTAAGTGGCTCAATTCTACAGTGCAGAATTTAATTTTTGCTAAAGATAAAGAATATTTCATAAAGCAGCAAATCAATAAGCTTAACTTAGTTCATTCTTTAGCTTTCAACTAAACTGTCACACTTAGTGAAAGCTTCGGACTCAAAATGAATAATCAACTGTAACGACAACGTACTCTTCCCTGGTATATACATAGTTATATACTCTATAAACCCGTTTCAATATATACCAAGATACATACATTTATGCTTAAAATTTTGAAGAGTAAAGTACTAAGGATATTTTTGTTACTATTCTCAGAATACAGAATTAATTTTTCTAACACGTTTAATGTACCTGTCTCCTTTTTAATGATATAACATTATTAATGATTTCTAGATTTATTTTTTCTCTTGGGTTCAAAGTAGAGTGCAATATTTTGTTGTTTTTGTTGTTGTTTTCTTTTTTACACGGTAGATGACTCTATCACAGTGTTCCAAGAGCTGAAAGATCTTCTTAAGAAGAATGCCACCGTGGAGGCTTTTATTGAATGGTTGGATACTGTAGTAGAGCAGAGAGTTATTAAGGTACTTTTTATTGAAAGTCATTACTTTTTTTGTTAATAATAAATGCTAAACTGACTGTATTTCTTACCGCTGAAAGTGGGGCGACAGGCTGTGTGTAAAAATGCTTTGTAAAGCTTTTGAAGCCTACAAATAAGGAGGCTTAAATATCAAAATTAGGAATGTGCCAGATTTGAGTACATTGGACCTGAATTTAATTCTATTTATCCTTTCTTAATGAAGGATGACTAGACGCTACAGTAAGCCCCTTTATCCATAGTTTTGTTTTCCATGGTTTCAGTTACTTGAGGCCAACTGTGGTCTAAAAATATTAAATGGAAAATTCCGGAAATAAATAATTCATAAGTTTTAAATTGTGCACTGTTCTGAGTAGCATGATGAAATCTCTCACTGTCTTGCTTTGTCCTGCCCAGAATGTGGATCATTCTCATCTAATGTATCCACACTGTACACGCTCCCTGCCTGTTAGTCACTTATTTCTCTGGGTTATCAGATCGACTGTTGTAGTATCACAGTGCTTGTGTTCAAGTGATACTTATTTTACTTAATAATGGCCCCCAAAAGTTCTAGAATAGTGATGCTGGCAATTTGGACATGCCAGAGAAGACGTAAAGTGCTTCCTTTAAGTGAAAAGGTGAGTAAAGTACAATAAGATATTTGAAAAAGAGAGAGTACATGTTTATATAACTCTTATTAGAGTATACTGTTATAATTGTTCTATTTAATTATTAGTTTTTGTTGTTAATGTCTAATTTAAAAATTAAATTTTATCATAGATGTATGTAGAAAAATGTAATATCTGCAATTTTAGGCAGCCACTGGGGTCCCGGAATGTATCCTTCTTTGGTAAGGGTGGGAGACTATCATATGCATTCCCTATCAGTCAATAGAGTTATAGGTGAGTAACATCAATAGTGAAAGATAAACTTAGAAAATGAAAATATTCTGGCACTTTTTTAAAAAGCAAGTTTCCATAAATGCTGACAGAAAATACGGTTTTAAGTATTTACATTTTTGAATTCCAGGAGCTCAGCATTTTGTGTTTTCTATGTGGTTTCTTCAACTCTTTCAATTATCCTTTAAGTCATTCATCATGAAATAAGACAATAAGAACAAATATATCCATCACTAGTTGGTGTTAACTATTCCGTATCAAGGAAACTAGTTGTAGTGAGGGGAGGTTTTTCTCCTGGAAAGAAAACAGATTAACATTCAGGACTAGAGAAGTCACAGTTAATCATTCGCAGAAATATATAACCCTTTCTTCACATTTCACCTTCTGTTATATAAAATGAAAATTAAGAGGTATGAATTTTATAATTATTTTATTTTATTGTCCAATTCTATTAGATAACAAGACCATATAGAATAAAGACCTATTCACTTTTAAAATGACAGCAAAGACAGACTAAAATTAAAATCCCTGGACAGATCATTTTATTTGATGAAACAAAAGGCATGGCATGCCATCTGTCCATTTGTCAGTTTATCTACCTCTTGATCTTCTGTAGGATGCATGTTGTAGTCAGATGGCAGGTTTTATAGTTCATTTTATTCCTTTACTTCTAGACCAGCAAACAAAATGGAAGATCATTAAAGAAGAGGGCTCAAGACTTTCTGCTGAAGTGGAGCTTTTTTGGCGCTCGAGTAATGCATAATCTCACATTGAACAATGCATCCAGTTTTGGTATCCTATATGCTTTATAAAACTCTTCTTAAATAAATTACATAATTTGTTCCTCAGTTGCATCTTCCATTAATTTTTAAATATCTGGCACTGTCATTTCTTAAATCATACCTGAATATTGACCCAGTGGAGACTGGTAATTAATTATAAGCCTGAGATAGGAAGTTGTACCACATGCAGAGTCCAATCCTAAGATCACTTCTCTTTGGGTTAGCCCTTACCCAAGCTAGGCTGCTCATCATAGAACAGGGAGAATATTTCTTTCATTGGGTTGTGTAGGTATTTGAGTGAGATGATGTATGTAAAAACACATTACCTAAAACTCGATAAACACTTAATGAATAATAGCTATTATCATTACATTCCATTAGTGCATGGATAGATGTTATTTATTTAAAAAGTAAATAAATAAAAAATAATACATAATTTTCCAAAGGCACTACTTATTGCAATATGGCAAATTTTTGCATCTTTTTTTGGAACACACATAATTGCACTCCAGGGATCAAAGAACAGTTAAGAAGACATGCTCTCATGTTTTTGAACCATCTTTCCTGATCTATATGACTCGTGAAACAAATTGAGTTGTCAGCTTTTTCAGAAGTTGATTATCTTTTTTTCCCTAAAATTTCTGGATTCTTATTTGTTATAATGTTATCTCATGGACAGTACTTTTCCTTATAGTAGTTGCATTTTGAGAGATCTTTACATTATAAAATAGTTTATAATTAACTAAATAGTTTTTATTGAATTTTCAATGGAATTAAATAAAATCAGTCAATTTGTATTGAGGGATGAACAAAATGTATTGTGTCTAATTTAAAAATCTTGTTTGTATTTAAGGTTTTTACAAATATACGACATTGAAGCCTGACTTTATTATGAATAAAGACTTTTGCTAGAAAATCTATTGGATAGTTAAAAGAAGTTTGAGGTTTTCCAGGACAGCTTGAACATGAAAATTATTCTTTTGCTTTTTTTCAAATCCAAGAGTATTTTGTTTCAGGCTGTAAAGACATCCTCTTACTCAATACTTTCTTCAGACGATTTTGGCCATCGTCTAATTATTTAGTAGAAAGTAAACAGAAATAGAGCAGAGTAGAGCTTATTCTCCCCCAGGTTAAGGCTTATCACACTCCAATGTGTGCCCTCTTAAAGCATAAAGCACGTCTCACTTTCATCCGTATTTTCCTTTGATGTAATTAGTGGCCAAAGAGCTGGCAGGACAGTACACACAGTGAGCTGGGCAGGCAGTACACAGAAAGATTAGAGACCCAAGTTAAGCATGTTGGTCTTAGCAGGTCATTTAAAGTCCAACAAGTGTTTGTTTATTTCAGTTGCTCCTTGTAAAGTGTTGCGAGATGGTCACAAAGATAACCTGGCTTCTCCCTCTTTCTCTTTCCTTCTTTTTCTTTAACCTTATTTCATCTCGCAATGCCCTCTCCCTATTCACCATCCATACACAAGGTTCTTTCCATTTGATCCGAATGCTTCTTGATGAATACATTCTCCTGGCCATGGAGACACAGTTTAATAATGACAAAGAGCAGGAGTTACAGAACTTATTGGACAAGTATATGAAGAATTCAGGTAATTTAAAATATATATCTTGTTTTTCATATTTTTTTAAACATAAGTTAAAAAATTTCTAAGCACATGTGTTAAGTGGGTTTATAACAGTCTCAGAGTTTCTCCCCAAACTTGTCACTGCTAACACAATATACTAACACTATCGGAGCACTATTTTTTTTTTTTTTTCCTGGAGACTACTCTTTTCCAAAGAGCAGTCAAAGTATTTTACTGGAAACTCTGAAGGATACAAAATCAATGTTCTTAACTTCTGAGAATCTAGGTAAAATTGGAAAGTTGACTATAATACAAAACAAAACAAAACAAAACTAATTCAAGACAGTGCATGTACTATACTATGTAATATACCATGTTACAAATAAGGTAAAAGTAAGTTCTGTAAGGAGCTTAGAGAATGAAATGTTATGACTTGTATTTTACAGGTTGTTCACTCTACAGTGGATTATTTAGTGATATTCAGAATGCACCGACATCCACACATATACAGTTAGTTAACCCAAACCAGCTAGGACCAAAGATCTGCCAGCCTTGTTTCCCACTGAAACCATTTCTCCAGTTTCCAGTTTCTGACACAATCCTAAAAGATTTTTGGTTTATTTTCTTGGGCTCATACACTAGGAATTTGGGGGTGATCTTAACTTTCCCATTAAAAAAAAATCTTTCCAGATGCAAGCAAAGCTGCCTTCACTGCTTCTCCGAGTTCATGCTTTCTGGCAAATCGTAATAAAACAAGCACTGTTTCTAGCGACACTGTGAAGAATGAAAGTCATGTGGAAACAACCTATATTCCTCTGTCATCCAGTCAGCCTGGAGGCTTAAGCTCTGCTCTGCCCTCGTTCCCTGCTGGGAATGCAGACAGCATGCCACCCACAGGTATGTTGAGAAACAACTTAGAAAACCACTCAGGCTTAAATAAATCACGTAAGAGCCTCCTCCTCTTTTGTTTTCTTAAAACTGATAACCTCCTGGCATTCCAAGAATAAAAAGACTTATCTAACTGACTTGTAATAAAGGTTTATTTTATTTTTTTGTCATTTTCAGCATTTTTTATTCACCTGTGATACAGGTGTCACACTTTCACATACTCTCTTAGTTATGCCAGATGTACAAATAATTAGCTATCTTCATTTATTGGCAGAAAAATTAGATTTGGTGTATATAAAATCCTTAAGATATTTTGAGAGTCAAAAAATAATTTTTTTATTTGTTTTTTTGCTTTTGAGGAGACTTTATTTCTCCTTCATTAAAAAGTGGATTTGGCCATTTTAGGATTACCAATATAATAATTTTCCTCTTTAGTCTATGGTCCACTTTGTGTCAATCTGAATGTTGAGTGGCTTGAACTAGCTGCTGGATAATTTCACAAGTCTGCTTATTGCCTTATGTCTTTTTTGAAATTCTTTTACATACATTAATTCTCTGGACACAAAGAGTTTTAAACCTAGAAGAGTTTTTAAGCTTTCTAGTTCAGGAGCTTAATTCCACCAGTGAGAAATTAGAGGCCCAGAGAGTTGGTGGCATCCATAACTCATTGATCATCAGTGGTGTTTGCATAATATTTTGAATTGGCTGCTTTGAAGCTCTGGTCATCTTGATATTATTGCTTTTTTCTTTTCTCCTAAAAATTAAACCATTTAACATTCCACTAATTTTTTTTTTAATTATGGAGAAATAGGTCAGCAGACACCCTTGCCCTTCCCAAGCCTGTGCTCTAACAGTCTTCATACCCATGGAAGCATGAAGCCGTCCCAGGCTTTCTTCCATAGTCACTAGCTCCCAAAGTCTCCCCTGTTGCGAACTATACATGTACCATAAAGTGATCCTTTAAAAAATTTTTGATTATTTATTTATTTTTTTATAGTGACATTGGTTAGCAAAACCCAATAAATTTCACCTATAAACTTTAACAATAAAGCATATATATAGTTACACTATATAGTTAGATTTTTTTTCTCTCACCACATTTTGACCCCCTTTACGCATCTACCTCTCCCTCCTCCCACCCCTGACCCTGTGGTAACCACTAGCCTATAGTCCATGTCCATGGGTCTTCATGATGGTGTTTTAAAACCTAGATTTTCCCAGTTCTGATATTTTGGGAGAGTGGGAATGAACCAAGTTGTAAAAAAATGTATATTAACATATCTTATGAATAATTATTAAAGATGTGAGCCCATCTATTTTAACATACCACTAGGTAATACTCTGATAATTTTTTTCCAGGCCACATAGAACTTTCCCAGAGCTCTGGCCATCTGATGACACCACCCATTTCTCCAGCCATGGCGAACCGAGGAAGCGTCATTAACCAAGGCCCAATGGCAGGGAGACCCCCAAGCGTGGGCCCCGTACTGTCAGCACCATCACACTGCTCAACGTACCCAGAGCCCGTTTATCCTACTCTCCCTCAAGCCAATCATGACTTTTATGGGACCAACTCTAACTACCAGACTGTATTTAGGGCACAGCCTCATCCTCCGTCAGGACTCTATCCTCATCGCCCTGAGCATGGTCGATGCATGGCCTGGAGTGAACAGCAGCTTTCTAGAGACTTGTTTAGTGGCAGCTGCGCTGGGTCTCCATATAATTCTCGGCCACCTTCCAGCTATGGACTGTCTCCACACAGCCAAGATTCACACAGTGTGCAGTTTCTAAATACAGGAAGCTTCAATTTCCTGAGCAATGCAGGGGCTTCCAGTTGTCAAGGAACAACATTGCCTCCTAATTCACCTAATGGTACTAAAATTTTCAAAGAATTTTTCCTGGCTTTTGAGTTGGCAATAAGACAAATCTGACATTGAATTCTACCTCTGATGAGTAGCATGTCATCCCATGTAAAGCCTCTAAAGATCATTGAATCTTAGACATTTAGAAATAATTTCTGCCACATACAAATACATCCCTAATTCTTGTGGCTTTATTAAAGTTGGCCTAAATGTCACACACGACAAAAAAAATATGTCAAGCCATATGTTTGAAAACAACCTTATTAGCCAAAAAAAAGAATGTTCTATCTTTTGAAAATATTTTTTAGTGAATAATCTTTTTACCTAAAGATCTAGCAACAGATCTTAAAGATTAGAACCAAAACTGTGCCCCTATTAGGGCAATACAACACTTTAAGTTAGGGATTTGAAAAGATCTGTGGACTTCTTCAGCTACCAAATTAGGCTCTATGAGGGCCATGACTTCTCTCAGAAACATAGATTTTTAAGTGAAATTGGTAGTTGACAAGTAGTGTAATCTTTGTGAGAGGCTAATAGTGCTTTATTTAAATTCATAGATCTTAATTTAGATTAAAAAAAAATTTGAGAGGGATGTAGTTTTTAATCTCAAAATGAATAATTGGATAACTCCTATGTATTTAAAAAAGTGAACAGCATAGTGAACCATATCTATATATAAGTACATATCCAATTTTATAGGAAATGTAGATGTGAATGTAATACTTACATTATGGGATGTTAAAGGCTCCCTCCTATCATCTTCTCCCTTTCTTCCTTCCTGGAAGATTCTTTGTAATAAGTTAACAGCCTGTTCTCAACATTTTCTGTTATAGGATACTATGGAAGCAATATAAACTACCCAGAGTCTCATAGACTTGGATCAATGGTGAATCAACACGTTTCTGTCATCAGCAGTGTTCGCTCACTGCCTCCCTACAGTGACATCCACGATCCACTTAACATTTTAGATGACAGTAGTAGAAAGCAGACCAGCTCGTTTTATGCAGACACATCACTTTCAGTTGCGTGTCGAACTCCAGTAGTAGGTAAATTATTTTAGTCGTTCTCGAAAGCATTTTTAAAAGTTGTTAACCTCAGGTGTACAGTATTTGGAAGGTGAACATTAAAGTGAACTGGGCATTCATGTTCTTATAGTTAATTTATAACTTTGGATCTGACATTTTATTCTTATATCTGTAAGTTACAGGTTTCTTTTCTTTCTTTCTTTTTTTTTTTACCATTTCTCAGTATATCTGTCACTGTAAAACCTACTGCTAGATCTGTTATTTTTTCCAAAAAGACTAGCTGACATCTATTATGTATGCGAAAATTAATATAAACTGTCAAAGGCAGTCTAAAAAAGTATAAGTTTTATGAGAGCAGTAATGATGTCTTTTTTTCGCTCTCTCTTATTCACGATTGGACCCAGGGGCAGTGCCAAGAGGTATCTTTGGGCCCCCATCATCTCTATCAGCACTCTAAAACCACTCCAAGTTAAAAAAAAAATAGTGAGTTGTGCTGGAGGTTACTATCAATTTCTCAGTTGTAGGTAAAATGTGATTAGACACCTCTGTCAAAAGTGTTGTTATTTTTATTGTTCTATAACATACAGTTTAAGTAAAAATGAATAAAACATTGTGTTTGTCATGAAGTCCCCTAGCATCTTCCATTAAGGTTGCTTCTCTAAGAAAATCCTACAGTTTGTACTAGATGCATCACCAACACCCAGTAAAGTGTCTGGCACATAGTAGGAACTTGAGAAATTAGCAAGTTAAAAAAGGGGCAAAACATATATGTTTAGTTTCTAAAATTACTGATAAGGTATCACAGGGGAAGTATACATCTATATAAATATCAAGGCAAGGTGTTAACGTTTATATGAAATGGTTGAAATCTTCCAATGGAATTGGTTTAAAACTAGCATAAATAAAGGGCATTGACACCTAACCGGAGCATAAGGAAAAATGAGATAAATTTCATTTCTCCTCACTCAATATGCTTTTCCAATAATTCAAGGGGAAACACATTTTTCCTTCCTGCGACCATCACAGATCTCCCTGAGTAGTCTAGTAGCTGATCTCATGCTATCTGCAGGTGGCCATTGCTTCTAGGTTACTCTAATGAAGCAGAAAATTCCACTTCAGGAAGTTTCCTCATCGTGAGACTAAAATGTACCGGGTTGCTATTGTTACTATTAGTTCTGTTTACTTGTAGAGATAGTAGAAGCTTTGATGGGACATAGCTTGGGTGTCGGTGGATTCTAAGCTTTAGCTGTCAGACCTGGCTTACAAGTAAATTACACACAGAGCTTCAGGGTGAAAAGAAGGAGCAGAGTAATTGGGTAAGATTTAGGACCTATCTTATTTTTCCTGAGTTATAAAGCCTGTTTTTTTAGTGACAGAGAAGATAACAGAACAATGAGAAAAATAGCAATGAGAAGACAGCAACCATAAACATAAGAAATGGAGTATTGGTGAGCCAATTAGTCAAAATTTTTGAGAACCTACTATGCAACTGACTTCTTTCCAGATGTTAGGATATATGGTGGTGATCAGGCCATAGTTTCTGATTGTAAGAGGTTTACATCTTAGTAGAGGGAGATAAGGCAATAAATAATAAACACATGCATTACAAAGATAAGTTCAAGTACTCTGAAGTTGATTAAATAGGGTAAAATGACAGATAGTAATGGAGGAGATGTTTTTAGGTAACGTAGTTAGAAAAGGAAACCAGAGGTCAAAACATTGGTGTTGAAAGCCGAGTGATGAGGCAATGATGTGAAGATCAGATGGTGGAGTTCTAGGAAGAAGAAACAGCAAGTGTGGAGTCTCTGAAATGGGATCGAGATTGGGAAGTTCAATGTACAGTAAGGCGGCCAGTGTGTTTTGAACATGGTGAATTAAGAAGAGAATAGAACAGAATAAATCAGAAAGCAGAGATCACTTCACACAGGGTATTATGAACTGGAGCAAAGAACCTGGGTAAGGTTATTCTGGCTCTGTCTGCAGGGTGAGAAGGTGAGGCAAAGATGAGGCCACAGGAGTAGTTAGGAGGTTGTTGTATTGGTCCAGGTAAGAGAAGATGGTGGTTTGAACTATAGTTGTGGAGATGTAGATGGAAAGAGGAAGTGTTTTAGGTATCTCTTAGGTGGTCGAGTTATGTGAATTTGTTTGACATTGAGTTTTTATCATGAACTGTATAGGAGAAATAAAGTCTAAAAGAATAGCAAGGAGAAAATTGGAAGAAGAGGATGGCTTTGAGAAACCATACACATTCAAATTTAATACAAGTATGTGTGCTAAATACAAAAATAAACAGAGGCTTTAAGTGAGTGGCACTTGCAGAGGAAAGAAAACGTCAGTCGATTTTCAACTGCTGATTATATTTCCCCTTACAGCATCTGGCTTGCAGACCCCAATTCCTTCCTCCTCATCGCAGTGTATGTATGGGACTTCCAGTCAGTATCCAGCTCAAGAAACCCTGGATTCTCATGGAGCGAACGGGAGAGAAATGGTGTCCTCTTTACCACCCATCAACACTGTGTTCATGGGAACGGCAGCCGGAGGCACTTAAACCAACAATGTTGGGTAAGGGCCAAAACTTTAAAAATCTCTACTGCTCAAATATTACTTGGACTGCCATCAGAGTAAAGAAAAAGGAATATGCAGTGGCAGAACTTTGCTTTTCAAGTCACGGGGACAAAACCGTGGACAACTTTATAGTGAATGGAGATGTTTTCAGAATTTGCCTTGCACACAAATTGTTTAAAATGTGCTCTCATTATTAATCATAGTTTCAAAAATTATCAAATGGAACCAGTGGAACTTCGAAGACGCAAACATTTCAACTATGAAGATTTAATATTTCACTTCCTAATTTATTGATATCTGTGTGCTGTTTCATCTTTGGTTTCTAAAAAAGAGAAAAATTTATTTAATGCCTTTAAAATGCCTTTAATTTATTAGGATCTCCGACTCATTGTTTACTATCCCTTATTTGACAAAAAGTCAAATGTGTATATTCTACCTCCTATGGAAATGTTTACAAGGTCAAGACTTAATTCAACTTAGCCGAGACCAAAGTTGCTTGACTTTCCATTTCTGTGCATTAGTGTGATGATTTCTGTTACATAGCAGTTTTCCAATTCTATGTAACTGAATGGTGATTGTAAATGTTTTCCCTCTTTATTTAAAAAGGATTAGAAGAAATAAAAGAAATAAAGTATGGGAATATTTTTAAAAGTTTGGTTGCTCTGGGGGTTGGGACAGTTGCCGAAAAGTGCGGGACAAAGTTCTCTTGGATATCAAATTAAAGAGTAAAGCTTGTTGGTCAAAACAGCATAATTCGAGAATATTTACATATCAAATCCATGCATATAAATGTAAAGAAATTGTAACTTGTAGACTGCTTGAGCTTCTACACATTTAGAAGCAGTCTTTAATCAAGTACTTTGCTTATAAACAGAGTGAATGAGTGTTCAGGGATTATCTGGAGGCAAAGACAAATTCAGAAGTGAAGAATTATTACATATAAATTAATACAAGTTGATACAACCCATATCTAGCTCTTTTTTGTTTTTCATATTTCTTAGCTGAAAGGCATGTTGTAAAACTCATGGCCTACAGTGGGAAACTTCCATTTACAGGCTTCTCCTATATAGTCTTACGACCAGCCTCACATTATTTGTATCAAGGATCTGGTTATTCTGTAAGCTCTGGGTACCTTATAAAAGAATTTGTAAGCCCCAAATAACCATCATGATGTAATTTGGTAAAGACAGACTGTAGAATTGTTTTCAGCAAGCAATAAATAATTATCTGTGGACTTGGAGTGTTGCTACCATTTGCTCAGTAGTATGTAGTTAGTAAACTAATTGAGTAGAAAAAGTTTGCAACAGTAATTAAATCATGACAAAGAGCAAGCTAAAAATTCTATTCTTTGTTATAATAATATCTCAAGAGTACGAAGGAGAGTGAAATTAATAAGGACTTGGATTGAAGTAGAAAAACAGCTTTAAGAAGTGTTTGGAGATAAGTCTTAAAAATTAAGAACCAAATTTCCGTTGCATAGTAATTGAATATATATTCACCATCTATTTTGCGTCGGGCACATTCGAAAATACAAAGATGAAAAAGACACTGCCTATGCCTTTAATAAGTTTTGATGTAATAATGAAGGGGTGATGTGATAGAAAGTAGAAGCTCACTGAAGATTTTTGAGTAAAAAAGCAATGGGAGAAAAGTGATATTTAGAGAACATCTATTAGCAGTTGGAGGGAGGAGGCAAACTGCATAAGGGAGGAATTAGCCTGAGAATGGGCCATTTGAGAGGCTGTTTCTCTCATCCAGATGTCTAGCAAATAAGTGCAGAGACTACATGGAATCAGAATGAATGAGGAAGAGAAGAGAGAAAGAAGCACAAGCATCATTTTTAAGAAACATGAGCATCGTTTCAGAGAATACATTGAAGAATTGGTGTCTGACTGGATATAAGGGATAAAAAAAAAAGGAATACATGAATAGTAACTCTAAAGTTTTCCTTAATTTTATTTTCAAAGCATTTCAGCATAAATAGTCAACCCTGTACTGCTATCCCTCTGTAGAAGAGGGATAATGATCTGAAGCAGAGAGAAGCTCTTAAAAGTGACCATTGTCTTTGGGTTTCACGTGTGTCTGGCTGACAAGGTATTAAATTCTGACTTTGAGAAGACTAACTTGCTCTTTTTCCCAGGTAATGAGGCTTGAGTTTATCTCCATTAGATGTATAAAAGCCATTTCTTAATGCATGCACTACTGGCTTTAAGGCAGGATACTTTTTTATTTCACAAGACTATTCTGCATATTGCACAAGACGTAGTATCCCTGGCCCTCAAACACTAAATACCGAAGCATTTCCCACTGTTCCTGGCCTTGCGACAACCAAAAATACCTTCCATATTTCCAAATGCCCTTGGAGAAACAGTGCCGCTCCTGAGCTTTCCTCAGTCATATGTTCCCAAGTATGATTTCAGGATAAAGAAGTGTTAAAAAAATTTAAGCTAAATTCTAATTACAATGATAATGTAAAATGTTTGTTTGTTTGTTTGTTTGTTTGTTTGTTTCTGCTTTGAGAGAGGAGTTCATGAAACCCTGAAGGTCTCACATGTCAAAAGCCCATTTTGGAGATGGAAAGGGGGATATTTTTCATTACCATAATGTCTAAAGGGAGCAGGTGTCCTAGCAGGTAGAGTCAAGATCAGGGATGTGAATATCTTGCAATGTGTGAGACAGATTTGCACAATGAAGAATTGTTCTACTTAAAAAAGCCACTAACACTTGTATTGGAGAAATGGAGGTAGATCAGTGGTCTGTGACGTGATTGCACCAAAATTTTTCCCAGTACTGGCACCTTATTTTAAATGGTATCTAACCCAATCAGATAATTTATTCAGGAACTGTGACTGTGAAACACACACACAGCCTAGAGAAATAAACAGGTAGAGGAGTGAGCGGCTGGTCATAGGGCAAGAGAAAGAGAGACAGGTGGAGAGCTTGAGAGAAGCTGAGTCGTGAAAGGGTCCAGTAAGCAGCAATGGTCAGGCCCCCTGGACACTGAGACAACAGATCCCCAGACCAGAGCCTTGGCAGTGCCATCTTGACCAGTGAGGAACAATGCCCAATTCTTCTCTGCCCACCTGAATTTGCCTGTGAAGTGCTTGATGGATGCAGTCTGTATTTAGCCACTCAGAACACAGCAGCTTTGACTATATCACCCAGTCCCAAACAAGATATGTTTCCTTTTCTTCAGAAAAACTGGATAAACAATAACTTAGAGACTCACTGATTACATTTTCGAACCACTGAATCTATGCTCACACAAATGCAGCTCACAAAAATGGGACAAATAACATGCCAATTCTTGAAAGTCAGCCCAGGTAGGGGACTGCCTTGCCCTCCTTCCCCCTTGCCCCCCAAAAAAGGAAAGAAAAAAAATCTTAGAGATAACAAATTCTGAAACCCAAAACCAGAGTTCCAACTTTTCAAAATCAAAGGAGGCAAATAGAGTGATATGTCCAAACTTTCTGGAAAGAGATTTCAGGTACTCAGATGTCTATATTACAGGGAATAAAATTAGTTACCCTGTAAGTTTCACAGTAAAAGCTATGAACACGTATAAGGTCTGGATTAGTAAACTGTTCATACTGTATTTTGAAGGCAAATTTATAATCCTAGGTGAGTTATAGAAATTTAAACAAAAACCGTCCAGAAAAGTAAACAATAGTGCTTATGACATACAGGACACTTTGTGCTTTGGGAAAGATAAGGAATGATGAATTTATATAAAAGGTTATTATACTATCTCATTCAATTATTGAAATCTAAATTAAATCCTTGAGTTTATAAATGGCAGAGAACACAACCTGTCTGTTCCAAAAGCACATTGATTAAATAAGAGGAAATAAATTTCAGTTACTCCTTGATTATAGGCATTAATTAGCAATGGCTGGAAAAAAGTTGGTAGTTATTAGTAGACTCCGGTAAATAATCTGTGCACAATTTTTGAGATATTCGATTACAAAATAAGGTATTATCTCTGTTCTGACTGGTTAAAATGTTTTTGATTAGTTTTCTAAAATCAAAATCTTATAAATAGTGCTTAATTTCTATTGATCTTGGCTACATAATACTATGGTAGAAATGTTTTTCATTATAAAAACGGCCTATTTCCAGAATGAGCAAAAATAATTTATTGTTTCTTTCTTTCTTTGTAGAATCTAATCCATTTGGAGAGATCTCTGATTTTATCCCAAAAATTCTCTTCTAATGTCTATAATTTTAACCATACTCATGCAGATGTTTACAAGGATAAAGGTGACCACTCATTAGTTTGAAATTCTGTCATATCAGAAGGTTTTAGTAAAAGCCTCTCTGTCCACTCAAGAGCCTGGGAAGCTTTGGGGATATACATAAATTTAGAATATTTCTAGATTTCTTTTCCTTTTAAAATTTTTATTTCATTTTTTTATCTCAAGACTGAAAATTTATTTATTGTTTGAGCATTCTTAATGAAATGTCTTTGTAGTGTTTTTAGGTTTGGCTAGATTTTGTTAAGGAGTCGAAGTGTTGAAGGTTCTAAGAGATACTCTTTTAATCCCACATTTTAACTAATATATCAGCTTAACACTGGTGATAACAAAAAGAAACAAGGTCTTGCCTCTTATGGAGCTTACAGTTTATAAGGCAGGACAGACCTTAAGCTGAACATTTACATAATTAGCTACAATATAGAGATAATTAATTAAAATTGTGAAAAGATGTGAAGGCTGCTCAGAGAAATCATTTAACAAGAGTTGAGCTCACGAAGATGTATACAGGACAGGGATGGGGGTCAGGAAAGCTGATCAGGGAAACTTGTTGAAAGAAGTAAGTTGACGGGAAGAATTAAGTGAGAATTAGGGGATGTGGGGGAATAAAGTTGAGAGGGGAGGCATGAGCAGGCAGGACAAGTGTTCAAAAAGGAATCCATCATGTAAGAAATCTACGACTGAAGGTAAAAGATAAAAAGATATGACAGAGCATGGAGAGCCTGGAAGAATGGCAGAATGATTCTAGAAAGATATTTCTGAGACTTTCATACCTTAATGATGATCATAGAGGTTTGTTGATAGAACATGAGAAACTCAAATGATTGTAAAGATCTATAAAGTATTATAAGAAGTTGGTAAGAATGTCAAGCATAGATTTTTATAAACTCTGAAATGCTGAAATATGTTCATAATTTCATCATCATTGTTTTCCTAGAATCCACTATTAAAAATAGCTTTAAGCTTCTGCAATGTGTTCAATGACAACACATAATTAGGAAAATTAATTTCATGGTGTTTTTTATTGAGATATAATTGACATATAACATTGTATTAGTTTTAGGTGAGGGGGGGCCTTAATTTGGATCTCTTAAAAATAATGATTTTAGCCAATAAATTGTTTTAATAGAATTCTCAATTCTTTTTCCACAAATTCAATCCCAGAGTTCCTTCCTTGAAAAATACATTTAAATATCAGGGGAAGGAAAAATATGTCAATATTTTTAAGTGGCATTTTTCTGTATTACTGATGTGATTAATTTTAACCCTAAAGTTGAATGGAACTAAAGGTGAAGGGGTCAAAACCAAGATTTTTCAGTGTGATGTGGTGACTTTACCTCTTTTTTCTTAAAATAGATGTTGTAGAGTCTTCAAGTAAGAATTGGGTGAGAAGCACATTTACAAAAGTGAAAAATTAACTACTCAATTTGATACCTGCTCTAAAGTAAAGAGAAACCATTGTTTTTATTAGTTAAAAACAAGGGTGGTGTTCTTACCAATCAATAGTCAGAATGAGGGTCAGAGATTTATAGCCTTCAAGCATCTTTAAACACAGCGAGGCAAATATAAGCTTCATGGGCAGTTTGTTTATCTGGATTTGTCATTTATCTTTGTGTACTTTAGCTTATTAATGCTTTTTACACATGACCTCCATGGAAAATAAAACTTTCCATATTTTATATTATAAAGTGGAAGATTTCTTGAATTTACGGAGTAATATTTTTGTGCTATTTACTTTCCCATCTCCACATGCATATATTGGTTTTAACTCATTACTCATTGTCTGGTTACCTCTATAATTCATAATATTCGTTTCAACTCTCCACTCCCTAAAGAAGCTTCACTTAGAAAATATGCCTGAATAGCATCAGATATGTTTTCACAGAAAGCTGAGTATTCAGTTGTCTAGGGAGTTAGAGGCACTTGGACATCGAACTAGCAGAGAAAGCCCTGGAAGAGCAGCACACTGATCCTTCAATGAAAGATAATACCATGGCATATCAGAGGTTCTTTCACATCCTGATGCTCCCCAAGTAGTATCAGGGAAAAATGGTCAAGAACTGACTAGTGAATCCTGGAAACCAAAAAGAATAGCTTGCCTTTGGCACATGCTTCAATGCTAAATGGCTTGCCCTAGTGAAACTGCTGTCTAGCTTTTCCTGGGCTCCCTGCATGTAAGAGTGTGAAACCACTGAAATTCAAATAGGGAACAGCAAAGATTAAGAAGTATCAGGATGACATGAGCTATGAGCTAATCTTGCATACTCCTAGGAAAGACATTGCCCCCAAAACCACAGACTCACCTTTATACGACAGCTTTGAAGTGGTTGTTTAAATATCTGTTAAAATATGAAGACAGGATTAATAAAAAATATTTCAAAGTAGAGGCAAAGTGGCAATTTAAAATGCTTACTACAGAGTCTGACAAATCTGTCTTTGAAACCACATTAACTGTGTGACAAGTTAAATAACTTTTCTGAGACTTATTTTTCTCGTCTGTAAAATGGGCTTAATAATAGAATCTACCACAAAAGGTGTTTGTGAAGATTAATTGGACTAGTGCTTATAAAATACATAGCATGATGGTTTTCAACACATGGCACAGATTTAATAAATGGTAAATTATTAATTTTAATGTTATTCAAATCCTATGGAATCAGTAGTATTACTGAAAGCAATGCAAAGTGTTCTTATGCGCCTTTATGTATAATGTAGACTGTTCTAGTGCTAGAGCTGTCTAGCAAGATAACCTAGGCTAGTGTAATTAAATAAGAATTTATTATGTAAAAGTAAAGGAAAAAAGCAAAATGTAGTAAATCATTAACTACTTCACTACAGTTTCATAGAAGTGACACAGGACACAATACAGTCTGACTATTAGATATAAAAACATGATTACAAGCAATTTCTAATTTGTGTTTATACTCATTTTGCTGGTTCATACAACGATGCCAATATTTCTCTATTAACCAATGGGAGCGAACTGTCAATGTTTACTTCGGTCTGATTGTCTGTTTTCACAGACCAGTAATAAGCAGTTATAAAAATATGAGATTTTTCTATGAAAAATTCTATAAGAAGAAAACATTTTTATTAATTAATTTTCTTCCCATTGGAAAGTCAGTTAAATTAGTATTTAAAAATATAAAAGTTTAAATTTATAATCAGAAATTATTAATGTGCTGGGTATTTCTAATGCCTTTATAACTGCAAGGTTAAGGGGCAAGGTGCTTTCTGTTCTCTTTCTTGTTATTGTAAGGAAAACCTGTACCTCAGCCAAAAGCACTCTTGAGCTACTAAGCTGAATATCCTACTGTTGATTATTGAACATCTCCTCCAAGATGTACTGCAGGCACCTGAAGGTCGGCATGTACAGACTCGGAGCCATTCACTCTATTCTCAGGTGTTCTGTTTTCCCTCTTATCTTTATAGTCCCCATGGAACTCAAAAACTTGGAAGTCATTCTAAACTCTCCTTCACTGCCCAACTTCTCTCCATCACTTCCAGAGGGATCTTTTTGAAACATAAACTACATTCCTCCTCAAGATTCTTTTCTGGCCCCTCTGTGATCTCAGAACAAGGTCCAAATTCATCGGCCTGAGTTTAAGGCTTTTTCCTTTTTTTCTGCTTGGACCAAATGTTAATCAATATAATGTATGTGCTCTTTGGAAATTTGTCTGCAATTGGAAGTTTCATCGGATTTCTAAATGTCAAAAGTAATCACTGTGTAGATACTGGAATTTCCTTTGTGTTTTGTGGTCAGAATAAAAAGTGTAAGAATATGAATGATAAATTGTCAGTAGAGATGAAATGCTTATAAAAATCAATAGCTTCAATGGCTCTAAAATATTTCAGGACATTCGTATTTGATGCAAGCAACATTGAAGGAAACCTTAGTTAATTGAAATTTTTGGCTCATTTCTCAGCCTTTCTAATGTGTGACAAAGTGATACTGAAAGATTGAACAGACAGACCTTGATAGATCTCAATGACACATATAGGCAGATTTAACTGAGGCTAAGATCGTGATTTTTAAAAAGTCGATACAGAGAAATTCAGTAAGTGTAGTAAACTCTCTTCCTCTTCATTATGCCTCTCCTGTGGTTGGCTTATTCTTACTCAGCTCGCCAGTATAAATGTTGCATTCACTAAGGAGTCTCTCCTGAAACCCCAAAGTATAGGTTAGTGTCCCCCCTACATGTTCTCTTTAGGTTTTATGCTTCCCTAGCATGACATTTATCATGTTATTTTTCTGTCTCCTTAACTAGACTGTATGCTCTGGGATGGCTTAAGTGATTGTTAGGTTGATATATTCTCACAATAAACACATGTTTACTAAAATTGTATGTAAGAAGCACCTTTGAACTCAGAATGAATAATCACCTTTGGGTCCATTGCTCAAGATGCTATGTACCAAATAATATAATAAGGCCAGAGCCAGGATGGCTCAACAATCACTGTCATCTAACAGAGGCTCAGAATCGCACAAAGTATAAAAATAAGTCTAGGCGTGTCCTGGCATAGTCACTAATCTGAAGCATTCCTTGGAGAAGAAAGTTAAGCTATTTTTTTTTCCTTAAATTTTATTTTATTTTGAATCATAGACAGAGATGAAATGCAAGGGAATTCTAAGAGCTAAGATCTAGATATTTATTTTAGTAGACTAGGCTCTCAGCAAATATTGATTAATTCACTAATTGGTTGATTGGGAAGGGATGGAATATGCCTTTGAAAGTCATGAAGTATGTGTCCTAAATAAATACTTATACTTTTGCTTAAGAAGATATAGGTTAGAATGTTCATTATGGCATTATTTCTAAAAGGAAAAAAATTTGAATCAATGTAAATGACCATAAATAGATGGATTGATTTAAAAAAAGAATTTATGCAATGGAATACTGTACTTTAGGCAAAATTAGTGAATTGAGTCTACATGTATTAATGAGAACAAATCTTGAAAAGATCATGTTAAATGAAAAAAACAAGTTCAAAAGAATAAGTCTAATATTCATGTACATTTAAAAAACCATTTAGTGTTTATGCATGTGTGTGTGTGTGTGTGTGTGTGTGTTAAAAGTATAAATATGTGGTTGAGAGGTGTGTATGTTATCTTCAGGAAAATGTTTACTTTTGGGGAGTGAGGCAGGGGAATAAGACTGCATAAAGGTTCAGTTATAATTTAAACATTTTGTTTCTTAAAAAAAATACGTGAAACAAACATGGCAAATATTATATATTTGTTAAAGTGCAGTGATGGATATACCGATGTATATTATTCTTTGTATTTTTTAGTAAATTTTAATATTTCATTATTATCTCTTAAATTACAATAGAGAAAAATAAGTCCTTAATGGGGACAGACTATTAAGTTTTAAAAATGAAAACTTTACTCATAGACATTGATTTGGCAATGCAACAGTGAGTGGACTAAATATGTTATTGAGAGTTAACGGGTTATTTAAGTCTTGATAGCAAATGTTCATATCTCTGGGAGGTCAGTTAGGCAGTAATAAATTGTTTTGTTAGATAAGATAGAGAAGAATGTCTCTCCTTTAAAAATATATATACTTTTTTTCTAACCACAAAAACAAAAGTTGTTTGAAAATGCAAAATAAGAGGGAAAATCCACATATAATCCTGCTTCTTATAAATAAAAGTTATAAGTACAATTTTTACACACATTAGCTCCATATATGATTTAAGGGCGTCACTCTGTGCATACTAATTTACAATTAGTATTATATGATGAACATTTTTTCCTCCTGTTATTTAGTTTCCTTTGGCAGTAGATTTTTAGTAACTGTAGAATTTCTTCATATGGGTATGCGATAACTTACTTAACCAACTTCTTATTGTTAGATATTTAAGTGGCTTCTAGACTTAAAAGAATGAAATAGAAAATGATTTCCTGGTTCACTCGAAATAATATGGCCTAAAATATTTTTCAATCCCACTATTGTTTTCATTAAACCCCAACGTGTCAATACATACACTTGATTTTTTTTTTTGTTTTAACATGAAGAATTATTCCAGATAATTGACTAAATTTCCTAGATATTTTCAGCATGTCTGATGTCTAGGAGCCGAAACTACAATAATGTCCTGGTCAGCTATGAGTATGCCTGGGATTTGACATGCCTAGGCTATGAATATAGTCCCACAATAATTTTTACCTGCCTACTTTGGAGGTGGAGAAGAGGGATACCACACTAAAAATGTTCAAAATAAAATTCTTAAGTAATGATTAAATTGTTTAAATATTCTTCAATTGGAATTATTTCCAAAATATTAATATTATTGATAACTAGATGTGTTCTTTCAACCCTCACAACTATCTTATGTAATATATTACATTAATATTCATGATGAATGTTTTATGATTTCTTTAGGATAGACTATCACGAAATAGCCTTATTGACCTAACTGCCAAAAACAATCTTCTGAAATGTGCACCTCCTTGTTCATATATTCATGAGAATATGACAATAGTCTAGGCAAGAGATGGCGAGTGTGGTGTACAACAGAGAACACAAGCAAGTGAGGGTAAATACCATTAAGCAACCATGCTTCGTGAAATTCAGGCATGATGGAGGTCATGATTTGTCCACTATCAATGTCAATGTCACAGTTTATTCTTTAGCGTTCAGTTATTATTGATGAGGTTATAAACACATGGCCTCCTCTCCTGAAATTATTTCTCCATGCAAACATACCTCTCAATAGCCTAGCAACTCATCTGCCTTCTGCTTTCAAGGCTAGATGTATCATACATTCCCTTAGATAAAAGGAATGATTTGGACTCATCTTCCATATATACCTGTAAAAGAATAAAATTCAACTTTCCACCCAAGTCAGTGCAAATAACAATGTCCAACAAACATGGACTTTTTAAAGTTATGTTAAGGAGACCAGCTCCTGTTTGGACTGAGGTAGGTCGATGCGTTTGTGCTTTCCCTGGACTATGAATTACTCATGGGAGGAAGCCCATGTATAACAAAAGCTGTGCCTGGAATTCCTTGGGTTACTCCCATCTATATAAACAGTGAGGAAGATACTGCAGCGTTCCAGGTAAAAGGTGGTTAAGGCCTCAACTCGTGATGAATTTAATAGGCTCAAAAAAAGAAAAGATAAGACTCAAATAATTGGTTGTGAGGGAAGGAGGTGATGGTAAGAGCAATGGGAGAGAAAAGGGCTGATTTGGGAGACTTGGTATGTGATGATACAATAACTGATTAAGAAATATAGGAGGAAGTATAGTGTTTCCTTTAGGGATATATGGGTGAGGAGTGACAAAAAACATAATCATTTTATGTAAATTAATTTTGAAGTTTTCTGGTATGCCTAGAGTGGCCTATTTCTGGTCTAATCTCAGGAGAACCATAAAGGCTGGAAAAATGCACTTGATGGTCATTCAGATAAGGTGTTAGTTAAAACTTTAAGTGTCAAAATTATTGCCCAGGGAGTTTTCATAGACTAAGAAGGACAGAGGGCCAAAAGAACATCCCCCCAAAAATCCTCTATTTAAAGAGAAGACATAGAGAAAGCATTCATGAAGGAGACTGATGGTCAGAACTAGTAGCAGAAAATGGAGAGAGCTGTGACTTTACATAAAGGAAGTGGAGATTTTCAAGAATATATAATGGTCAATAGTGGCAAACATAGTGTAGGTTCCCCATACGAAAAGTTTTGGAAAATATCCATTGGGTTTGCGATATGGAGATTGGTGGGCTTTCAAGGGCAGTTTGAGTGGAATATTCTGAGTAAAAACCAGTTTGTATGGATTTGGACTGAGTTGTCAGTGGGAAGTGAGAAAAGGAAGACAGTGAGTATAGAAAATTCTTTAAAAACCTTTCCTGGAGGCCCTGCTTTTGAGACCGTGGGTTTATAGGGCTAAAAGAAGGTCGTTGGTTTTTCTTCTTTTGAGGAAAAATTTAAGTATGCTTATGCACTACAGGGAAATGATTGGCAGAAGAGAAGGCATTGAAGACACAGGAGAGAGGGATATACCGGATGAGGTATCTTTATCCAAGTAGGCTGCATCACTGGAATACACTGATCGCTATTGTTTTTCTTCTCACTACCCTACTATGACTTTCTCTAGTCACATGCTATTTATTATCTATTCACATAATTTAGCAGGATCTACAACATGACCCACCCATATGAGCCTTGTTCTTCCAAGTTCTTCTACAAAATCCTAGTGGAGGAAAAATAATTGGACCTGGTGATTAGCGAGTGAAAGCAGAATCCTACTGGATTTCTTCTTTTGGTTTTATACTTCTTTCTTAATTACTACATCAGCAATAAAATGATCTCATGATATGGTTTTCCTCATCCAAAAGACAAGCTCAGTTATCAAAGCAACACGGCCACAAAATCTTCATGTAAAGTGAAGGTTTCTGCAAAATCCAAGTGAATAGACACATCTTAGAAGATCCCCTGACTGCCTGAATTGAATTGGGGGAGGTTTTAAGCCACTGAATTACATACAAAGACTACACAAAGATGTATTATTGTTCTGGTCCAGAGTGAAGCATTAAGACCTTATATAACAATAACAAGCCATATTTAGGCTAGTCTAAAGACAGATATCAAACTTTCAGCTTTTTATTTACCTAATAAAATACACAGGAGACACTCTTTCTCCATTCCTGACCTCCAGCCCACCCCTCAGATTCACTCCTATGTGTGACTCAGAGATCAGAGTAAGGGTTAGAAATGTGACGAAGGTGTCCTGCTATGCTTACTATTTGGTAGTTCTTACAAGCTGAAAATTTAATGCTTTGTCTTTTAAATTTCATGAATGTACATGAAATTTAAAATAGTCATCATGTAAAAATAGCAACCTCAAAACAGCCCTGTCAGATTCCTTTGTTCTATCTTCTCATTCCTAATAATCTCATATTCTATCAATGATCATCTCCTGTTTCTCTTTTTTCATATTTCTCTTCAGAAGTTCATAGCTGACATGACAATTCTTTTAACCACTGTCTCTTACCCAGAAGCCAACTATTACTACCTTCCAACAGCAGTTCTAGAAGGCTTTTCTGAAGTAATCAGTCACTATATCAACCAACAAGTATTGTTAAGCACCAGGCATTATTATCCTGAGGGGTGGAAATATAGGCTTTCCAGAGCCAACAGCCATTGGCAGGTTTACCTCATTTTCTGGTGCTTGTCTATACAGAGAGCATTACTAATCATTAAAATCTGAGACTCAAGCCCCAGAAAAAGCATAAAGAATCAGATGTGAGCAAGAAAGGTACTTGTAGCATCAGAATGGTCTGGAAGCCTAATAGTGTTACATAAGGTGTTACATTAGAAATCTGATGTGTTAACATCCTTCATATGACTTGTATCTGAAAAATTCATAGAAATTCCAAGATACTGTAGAAAATTTTCTCAAGTGCTGGAAGAAACACATTTGTGTCGCAAATACATAGGGGGCCCCGGAATGAATTTTCCCTGTCGTTCACAAATGAAGGCCATTTGTTCTGGAAATTATAATTAGTAAACATATATCGCAGTGTACATATAATCTTGAGAATTCTGCCCTATACTTAAAATCCAAAAAAAAAAAAAAAAAGATAAATACAAAGGCAAAAATGATACAGGAGAAGAAAATTAAAATTAAAGAAAGCAAGTGAACAACCAAAGCCACCCATCTATGGCTTTTTCGATTAACAGAAATGAGTAAAGGACACATTTCCATTCATAGAGTGGCAGTCCTTACCTATGCATATTCAAATAAACTTTAAATATTCAGTTTTTGTTGTATTCAGTCCCTTTATTTCTGTAGATTTTTCCTTCTTAATAGTGGCACAGATGGACTCACAATTGGAGAGCACGTTAAAAGGTTATATTTCACAGGTGAACTAGGAAAGCTGACCTACCTTCCTCTGGGTTTGGTTGATCATTACCCTTGATCAAATAAAAAGCCACATGTTCTGGCTGCCCTTATGCCCTGGTTACCACAGTAAGAGAAAGAAAGGAAAGGAAGAACGAGAAAGAGAAAGAAGACTAAAGACAAGATAGATATTCTGATATAAATTTCCATATTATCTTATGATAAGCATATTCCATGCATTCAAATACTTCATTGTTTTAAAGAGAATATTTAAATGGGATAGAAATGGCTCACAATAAATTATTTACTCTTGCTATGACGAAAATAATTTTTTGCAACAAATGTAAACTTTTAGAATAAGAAATATCATGTAATACATACATTAAAAAATCTGCCTGGTTAGAAGTAAAGAAGAAAAAGGTAAGGTGTGAAAAGAAGGGATTTGGAAGCAGAGGCAGAGAACAATTACTCCTTATGACTTCAGGGTGAATCCCTTTAGGATACAAATATGCAGAAATCTAAACAACCTCCTCTACAGTCTGCTCATTTGCATAGTAATAAAAGAATTAATGTTTTTCTTCATCTTCTTAGAGTCTTTGCAAATGCTATCATTTAAGAAGGATTAGATATTCATAGATATTTGGATTTATGTTAGATATTTCTTAAAGCAAACACTACGAAACAAATTTTTTCCTTCTGAATTAATTTTAAAACATAGTGCTCTTCTGAAATACATGGAAACATGGAAACATCTCAATATGGTGGAGGATGGGGAAGTTTAAAAATTATTGTACATGACGTAACATTTTTGTTGAGAACATATTTTTCTGGTATACATATAAACAAAAAAAAATGTTGGTGAGGGGATTAGGCCTTAAACTGTTGTCGATAGTGATTTTCCAGGGTGGGGAAGATTATAGAACTTTCTGTTTAATGATTCCCTGTAATTAATAGTAATTAAACTTTAATTACTATTATAATTAGTAAAATATAAAACATCTTGTGTTATAATGTACGTATTATTAAACTTAAGGAGTTTATGATTAAAGTTTTGAATATTTTCTAGTGTCCAAGGGCTAATGTGTGTTTTCTTGAGAATTCTACTACTGGAGCAGATCCTGTTTAAACCTGAAGAACCAGATTTGTTGACAGAAAAACTCTGACTACTCGCCTTGTTTTTAAGGAGCCTCTTTGCATTATCGCATTTTATTGATCCTAAATCAAGGAGAAATGAAAGACATTCTATTGGCTGGTCATATTATTGCAACTTTCTGATGCAAGATGAAAACTAAAATCTAGCAGACTATTTGTACCTTTGCAGAATTAAAACAATCACTGTTTAATTTAGACAAGAAAAAGTTTTATGGAGAATGTGTCTAGTTTAGGTACACCTAGAGTTGAAAAGCTCTCAAATCGAATGACATGAGGGAGAACTTTTCCTTCACTCTGCAAGGTTCTGAAGTCCACTTACGTCTCCTGCCTCAATTGCTGCACTTTCTTCCTTCAATGCTTTGCTCCTGCAGGGCACTCACACCATAAGCTACCTGGAATACTCTTTGCTCAGACCATCACATGCTGCCTCCTTGTCATTTAGGCTTCAGCTCAGAGAGACCCCCTCAGAGAGACCTTCCCTGACCACTCTAGCTATGGTAGGTAGTCTTGCCTCCTACCTTATAACCCTCCATCCCGTTATTTCATTGGGCTAGCCCAAGTGACATCATTCTGAATGTTAGATTTTGTGTCTTAAAGTATATCTCCTTTAATTTTTTAAAGGGAAATGAAGCTGAGAAAAGACTTCAGTTTTATTTATTAACTTGAAAAAATTAAAGCTTAAGATTTTCAAGTCTAGCATAAAAGAAATGTGATTAGAACACAGCACTATTTTAATTGATGTTTCTAGGACTGCTGATACAGGGAGGACTTAACTGACCACTGTGCAATGTACCCGGCTAAGCATAAGGATAAAACTCACAGTCCATTCATCTGACATAAACAAAATCATTTGCTCAATTCTGATAGTATATTTTGAAATTACAAAGAAAAGTGACTTGGACTTTATGGCAACTTGAAGCCATGTGTATCTGATAATGAAGATTACTTTGAATTAAATTCTTAAAATAGCATTTGCCTTTCATAGTTATTGACCAAATCAGAATCTCCTTCCTAAGTTATGGGGATAGCAAAGGTCAAATAGCTGCAGGTGGCTGTGTTCTGAGGACCAACGGGAGTATATTCAGCTGCCTGAGTGCATCATCATTCCTTTTAGCTACTCCTAAGAAATAAATCCATGTGATTTTGTGGCATATACGATTGTTACTTAGTTGTTGTTGTTCAATTTGGTCTTCTTCAGAGAGGTTTTGTAACTCTGATAAATAGATGCCTTCCATTCCACGGTCGTCTCATTTCTGGGACTCCTGGAACAAGCATATCCCAGGATAAAGAGATAGCTTTCAGTGTATCCATGGCTAGAAGATAGCATTTCTTTAGCATGGTATTGTCTGTAATCTGCTGTCTCCATGAAGAGCATCTGCAACTCACTTTGTCAAACAGAGTCAGATTGAGATCAAAGCCGAGGCTTTTGTGACTGACTGGCAAGATGAGCACAGTCACAGCAGAACAATCAAGTGGCTGGTGCACAGCTGATGGGTTCCCGTGCTTTCGCTCACGTCTGGTTTACCTCCTGTTATCTACGGTGATAAGGACAAGAAAAGTATGTGAACTGGACAGAGGCTAATGATAACATATTATTAACATATTCACATAAAAATCTAAAGGAACACTTATTACTCCCAAGCAGTATCAGGCTGATTTTTTTAGCTGTGATTTGTGTTGGTCACACAGTTTCACTTCCAGGGGAATTTTAAGGCTTTCTGCATGGCCTCCCCCACCTCCCATGCTCAAGAAGAACCCTTAATCTGTTGTTAAGCTGTGGTAGGAGGCTCGATGCCAGTTCATAAAAACACTTACTTCTCAATGAAGAGGAATTTCCTACCCTATGGAGATTGTAAACCAAATTAAGTTTTAAGGAAGGTAAAAAATTTTCTAGAATATTTAGGTTCTAGATACACTATTTTCTGAACTGATTATGGAATGTGAAACAAGATTTTTTTATTTTGCAGAATTATCCAGGCAGTCAGAAATCCCTGTGGTTGTCAAAATATTTTTACTTCTTTGAAATTCTTTGCCTCATATTAAACTTCTTTTCCAAACTACATAATTTTACATTTTATTCATAGATTTTCTGTAAATTTTCTACCAGTGAGAACAGTTACATATCTTAATGTGCCCCTGGATTAGGCATTTACATAATAATTTTACAGGTACTAGTGTTTTTGAAATTATTTTATATACTTATTAAATTACATATTTTATAATTAAATGATATACTTATAAGCACATCATAACAAATTAACAATAAACTTATACATACCTTGTTTGCCTAAATAGGACAAAATTTTATGAAGGTTTTGCTTGTTTTTTCATGTAATTTTAAATCAGAACCACTGTGTAAACATTCTCTAACATCCATGGTTTCAAGGATCAGTTAGGTCACTATTCCACTCGACTGAATGCATGCTCTTTAGGTGATTTTTAGGAAGATTTTTATCTTCCATTTCAGGGCAAAAAGGATCATTTACCTATTGGTTATCTGGCATAAGCATGGTTTTTATAACAGCTCTTGTTAAAATGGTCACAATAACATCATAAAAGACAAATAAACCTTGAGTGTGGCAGAGGATGAGTTAAACTTGTCAGAAAAACTGGATGCTCTTAACTGTTTCTGAACCTTCATATCAGTGACAACTCTCTTATTTTGAATCCCAATGTTCAATAGGTAGTCATTGTATTATTATAGTGCTCTGGTAATAAAAAAATAATAACTTCACTGTGAGTTTCCTATGTGTCAGGACCATGCTAAGTGGGTTATATGCACTGCCTTAGTAAATCAGCCCTATGAGATAGGTACAGTTATCATCCTCACTCTATAGATTAATTAACTGTACACTAGAGATGTTAGGTGGGTTCCTGAAAGTTACACATCTGGTAAGTAGAAGAGTTGAGAGTTAAAGTTAGGCACCAGAATAAGGTTAACGCTAGCATTCTGACATACTACAGTTCTGCCTAGGTTGACACTGTGCCTGGTTCCTGCCCACCCCCTCTTCTTCTTACCCCCACTTTAGCCCTGTCCCATGTTATCATAAACTCTTGTCAGTTTGCTATGACCTGTTTAAATGGAATTTATAAATTGGGCCTCAAAAGCCTCAAAATCATTTGTAAAATATTTTCAATTAATAATAAATTTTATGATAGTTGACAATTATTTTCCTGTTTTGTGTCTCTCTCCAAATAAGCACATAAAATCAATGTCAGCCCAAAAGAATTGTGAAATTTCTTTATAAGCACACCATTCAACTATTGAACTACAATGAAACTTAAAGGTGAAATTCCTCAAGAATTTGTTCTCAAGTAGGTCAACTGATTGAGATAGAGATTTAATATTTTTATGCTTCTTACATGCTGGGCACTATACCAGGTACTTTCCTACATTATTTCATAAGAACCTCACAACAATCCTGTGACATAAGAACTTTTATTTTCACTATTTTATAGATGAGGGGACCTCGGTTTAGGGAGGTTAAGCGACTTTTCCAAGCCCACAAGCTTAAAAGTGACAGAGCTATGACTTGAGCCCTCGTCTGACTCCAAAGCTCATATTTTAAAACTCTTTTTACTAATCTCCCAAATGCACAAGGTGAAATTTATGGTAGTTTAGATGTTACTCACCTCCTTGGTGTGGAGGTAGAGGATGAGATTGATATCATGCTCTTTAAAAAAGGTTTAACAGAGGTGCAAATTAGGGCATTATTAGGCCTCTTCTTTCTGGGAACATAAAGGCAGGACCTACGGATTCTACATTACTACAAAGCTAATCCATTTCACAAGCCACTTATTTAAAAAATGTTTCCCGTTCCCTGAACATTCTGTATGTGTTCATGAGGCCTCCCTACTCACTTTACTGAGCAGCACACTACCTATGGCAAGTGCATATGCTTAGAGTCTTGACAATATCATGGCAAGTTAGCAAGAAAAGTTTCTAATTCGATGAAATATATCTAAATCTATCTTTAATATCACCCTATTATCCTCTAATAAGTTAATAATAATTATGCATGTAGAAGAGGAAACAATATATCTTTGAAAAAGAGCAGCAAGTAAGAAGGTTCTTTCATCTGCATTTATTTTGAATTCAGTGACAGGCTTCCTTTTCCATCAGGATCGGAGGATACAAAAAAATTAGGGAGAGAATTTCCTCCCTTTTTTTGTATTGATTAGTTGGCAAATCAACGCCCTAAAATCAGGACTCTGAAAGTTAAAAAGAAAAAAAAAAAAGGCCACTGTAGGTTTTTCTTTACCTTGAAAGGAAAAAGTTTACCCTCTCATCAGAACAGATGGTTTTAAATGCAGTGATTACAAAATTCTGAGGGTAAAATGGTTTAATTACAAAGTCAATACTGCCTCCAACCTGGGCTGAGTCTTTAGTGTAAAAACAACAGACGGAGCAGTGCAAACGCTAGGACAATGTTTAACCAGAACTTTGCATAGCTACTGCAGTAGGGTTTTCCATGGGGCTTTAGTAAACGACAGAGCACATGATTCTGGGTTCCTAGTCATTGAATATTCCCAGAGGACGAAGAGTTATATTCTTCACCACGCAATATTTATACATACACAGACAGAAGCCTAATAAGATCTACTGGAACCCAATATTATGAGGTAGCATTCAATTTTAGCAAAAATGAGCAATTAGGAAAAGTTAAGGATACACAAAGAAGGAGTTTGTCATCAAAATGAGTTCGTAGCTGATGAAAAAAAAGACAACATTCTGAAATTATACATTAGTAAATCATGTTTCCAAACATTAAATGGTCAGTTTAGGTTGAAAACTCAAAGGAAAAGCAATGACATACCAAGAAATGATTCAATTGCTAGATATTTGTAAAGGTGGTGGTTTTGTTGTTTTTTAAACACATAAGATGGCAAAATTTAAGTTGATTTTCTTTGTAAATATTATCATGTTTTCCAAAACAGAAAGGATCGGAGGATACAAAAAAATTATTCACAGATTAAATCCTGATTCTAATTAAAGTTATAATGATGAAAAATAAAACGAGAGTGTCTGGTGAAAGCTTTCATATATGCGTAGCAATATGCTCATATAACAAATGACTCAATTGGTGAAATTCTTTTTATTTTAACGGAATTAGAAACATTCATAAAAACTGATGTAAAAGAAAACCACATGCATTCTCCTTATGCTGGTGTGTTCTTCCTCATATCCCCTAAACACTTCGTATAGGCAATTACAAGATAGGGTCACTGAGCTGAGCAGGTGTGGGAGGATCTAAATAGTTAAGTAAAGTAAACATTTCTGATGGTTTTATCTTTGCACCTTCTGATCTTAATAAATGTCAGCAGGATAACCTAAAACAACTCTTCTAGCAACTCTCTGAATTAAAATCAGAAGCATTTCTAATATGTTTAGGTTTCTCTAGAAGGAAAAATGCCTCATTCTAGTGAGAAGTGCTTGGCATTACGTTCAACAACATTTGGAAAGGTTGGTGTTTAGGTTAAAATGTGGAGACAAGAAAAAATAAAGAGAAGTTAATACTACACTCTAAAAATAAAAGAAGCTAAAAAGGTGCAATTTTTAAAACATTACGTTCTAAGGCAAAGTAACCTCTGAATCATAATTATCACACATTAATTTCACCTTTGGAGAAGTAATAAAATTTAATTGCCCAAATTCATACTAACAAGACTTATATCTAGTTGCTTACATAATTTCATTCTCTGCCACAAATTTTCTAAAAAGACCTGAAGCAAAAGGTAAACATCATGCTCTTCTAAAAGTCATACAAAATTAAGAAATTCTTTGGTATTCTTTAATGATTGAGTTATTGAAAACCATACATTTGAAGTTCATTCATTTACTCTCTCTCGTTTCCCCTTTAATAGGCAACCGTTCTAATGTATTTAACATATAAGCTTAAAGAATTCCTTTCATGTTGCAATATGATAGAAATATAGACCATTCCATTTGTCCTAAGTGTAGAACTTGATGCAATCAGTCCCAAGATCAAGAAGGAGGCATTGCTAGCACCCCATAAGCCTTTCTTGTGCCCTCTTCTGGTCACTGTCAGCTCAGGGGAACTGCTATCCTGACTTTCAGCAAAAGAGATTGATTTTGCTGATTTTGTACATTAACTAAGCAAACCATACATTTGCAGTTGTATGTAGGTTCTTATACAGAGTGAATTGTTATTTTGCGTGCACACGTTTTTTATCCATTATACATGGTTCTATGTTATACATCTCATTCTATTCCCTACTATTTTCTCACTCAGGATGTGGACTTAAGATTCATGCATTCTGCTCTGTGGACATCAAGTCTGTTACTTCTAACTGCATATTATCATGCGAAGGATAGTGACATTTTTTATAACTACAGGGGTAATTTCATCCAGATGACAAATAATACAGGCTCGCTTAAAGCCCACTTTTAAAAAACTATTTGATTCTGTGGGAAACATTCACAAAAATTAATATTTTGGGAAAAGAAGAATAAAAACTTTATAAATTATGATCCAAATTTTATTTTTAAATGTATGTATCCAGAAGGAAATATACTAAAAATAATATTTTCTATGGTAAAGGATTTAGGGTGCTTTTTTGTTTCTTTGTATTTTTCTGTATTTTCCAAGGATATTACAATCAGGAAAAGGTAATTTAAAAAGAAAATGTATAACATATTAGTACTATTTTTGCATGAAGGGTTAGAAAACCTTATTTTTTAATATTTTGACCCCTTGTTTTCACACTATTGTTTTCATAATCAATATTTGCAGTTTGTGCTGTCATTGCCATCTCCTCGAATACTACCTTATTTTAGTATCTTTGTCATTCCTTGGCATTTAGTTTCTCCTATTCTCCACCTTTCTTCATTAGAAAGGCTAACTAGAAGTCAGCTTATCCTTCCATCCTTCTCTTCTTAAGGGAGAAGCCTTCTCCTTCCCAAAGCTAAGAGTTGATATTTTCTATATTGCAGAGTGTTATTATGGCAAATCTACATCCTGTAGTTTTAAGATGTCTTTTTTTAAGTTCATTGCTTAATTAACTCAATCATTATATTGAACCCACATTAAGGATATTTTAAATTATAATTGTCAGTGTTACTAAATAGAAGCAGGATCTCACACAGGGCAGAGCCCTCCTATAATTTTAATTCACATTAGAGCAAGGATTCATGTTACTCAGTTTCGGTTCTACTTTAACCTGTCCTTTGTTCTTGGATACAAACCAAACTGTCAGTGGACATTCTCTCAAGGAGAGAACTTTCCACACTAGAGATCATACAGTTCCACTGATGACCACATAAGCTGAGTGATCTTCCTGACCTTTCAAAACTGGACGACTCACCAGGAACAAACTGGAGATAGTATCTTCACTTCTTTCCAAAACTCTTTCAACCACCATATTGTGCTTCCAGTTCAGTCTAATTTTAGAGATGAAGTTGTTCTTTCTATTGTTGTTGATATCTAATTTATATGTTATAGAAAATTCACATCCGGATTTTGTTTTAAGGTGTCTTTCTTATCTTATGTTTATTTATCAATTAACCAAATTATTATATCTAACCCACACTGAGAATACTTTAGAGAACAGAATGAAATTTGTCAGATGGGAATGTACCAGCAAGATTTCATCATGATTGTCACGAGCCTGAGGCATTTTTCTCTTTGTGGGCCCCTTTCTCCATACAAAAATATTAAGAATTGCAAAGCTTGAAAATCAGATAAGATGAGGTAAAGAGATAAAGGAAAAGAAATGGGGAAACCAGGACAAGGGATGGGACAAGAAAATTTCCATGTGGCTGGCAGGGCAGAAGTCTCCTCTTGTGGGTTAACCCACATTTATTCATCCTCTTCATTGCCACATCCCCTTGATATCACTCTAGGGAAACCCTAGAAGGCCGCAATCATCATGCTCCCAAAGTATGCTTTTCTCTTACAGAGACTTTCTCTTGCTTTCTCTCTGCTTGCTTCTCTCTTACAGAGACTTTTCTTCCCTGCAGCTCATTCCCTCAGGCTCCAGTTGTCTGTATCTAGCAACCTGGAGGCTGGATAATCACATACATAAATCTCTCAACTGAGGGTGCTGTGCCATGTGACAGTCACCTCTTCATTATTTTTTGCCGCTGTAGTAAAAGACAAGCCCTGATGTTGACTCGTGATTCTCTAGAATTGTCTCATTCACCTTGATTGTCTGACTTGCTGGACCAACTAGAATTGAAAACCGGATAGAAAGCATGGGCTCGCCCAGGCTGACCAGCATCCTTCTCACATGCTGTGAGGCAGCTGGTCAGCTTTACCTACACTCAAGGCGACAACATCCCTTTTTTTTTAACCGTTGAAAAATAACTTTAAAGCATTGTGTAGCCCAAGGATAAATAAAAGAGAAAACCTATACATTTTTGAGGCTTCACTTAGTTAACAACTTTTACTAACGATGGCAACGAAATTATTGGAGCCTGCAATAAGCCATCCAGTGGTCAAATAGGTCATCTTATGACCAGTATTAAGATTTAAATATCCTTTAAAATTAAACACTTTGGGGTTATTAATGTTTCCTTTCCTCTCAAAATTTTTGTGTTGAGAGGAGGTATGGGAGGAAATGTATTAGCAACAGTAGGATGTGGAGAATAACTCTAAGTACATTAAACATCTGTTGATGGAGCTATTAGCACAGTTTGTAGATACCACCACCTGGCCCTTATTCCATTTTGCTCGAACTTTAGTACCTGAAAATACACTGTAGCAATCGTGTTCCACTTCTATTAAATCTTTTACTACTGCATTAGGTGGAACGTAAGCGTCAATCAGTTCTCATTAAAAGAAAAAAAGACCTACTTATGGCAAAACTCAAATGCCAATGAGAAAATGCCAAGGGTTAAACATCACTTAGCATCTCAAACAGGCTGTGTTACTGTCTGTGTAAGAGGAAGTCCTTAAAACAGCAAATGGAGGTGAAGGCAGCTTGAGTTTGTATAATCGCGTTATTCAGGTGAGAGAATTTTAGCTCCTTCCTCTACCACTTCTACAGGTTATTTTCAAGTGCAACATCAGATTTATCATGAACAGGGTGCTAAATAAAATAGGATCTTAAAAAAGAAAGTTTCTATCTTCCTTGAATGTTAAACCTAAACTGATTGTTCTGAAGGTTCATCAGATACCGAGTTCAAATGAAGGCATAAAACATTTTCTACTGAAAGGACAATTGACTTTCTTGATTTAAGGCCACTCATCCCTGGTCTTCTATAAAACTAGACCTACAAGTTACAAAGGAATTCTTTCTCTCTTTGTGACTGAATCTTGGCTCCCCTTATGCTACCATTTTCTTCATATACAAAGAAACTCTATTAAAGAGATTCACCATGTTTGCAGAGGTGCTTCAAGGGACCTAAGGGATCCGGATTTCATCTTTCAACTCCTTTATGAAGTGTCTTTGTTTTCAGCTTGGCAGTTGAAATTTGAGGTCTCAATCTCTTAATATTTATTGAATTAATGGACTCAGTGATTGATGCACTTCAGTTTTAAAAGAGACCACTGTGGGTCACCCTCATCCATGTTAAATTGCTCTGTGCAACTGTTTCTGTAATTTCACATATCATAGGTATGTAATGACCTAGGACATTGTTCTTCTCAGCTCCAAAAAAATATATATCCTATGTGTTTCCTGTGCAGGTCCTCTGTGTTATTTATTAGATATAGTAGAACTCTATGGCTGGATATCGGGCCCAATGTTATGACCCAAAGGTATGTCTTGTGCTGGTGTCTGAGTGATTCCCAGGGCCCAGCAAAGGGACTGAGTTTCCAGAGCCCTGAAGACAAGGAGTAACGCCCCAAAATATAAACTCATTTTTCGCTTCACCTTCATTGGCCGAGCAGCTGCCAAGAACAAAGGTCGCATCTCCCGATACCCGGCAAATAAATGAAGTATTGCCTTATGAATTCATTGCTTCTCTGAGGTGCCCACAAGTGTATTTGGGGAGAAGCTTCGAGAACAAGTTGAGGAGCTGCTATCCTTCTAGGAGGCCAGAGAGATTCCACAAAAGAATCTGGAGGTCATGAAGGAAGTGATGGTTCAGGTAGATGAAAAAAAAAAAAAAGGTGTGTCTTGAACTGAGGTTTGATGTAGTTATAATGGTTTATCAGTCTTAATCATGTCAGAAGCATCTACTTTCGTTCACACTGTGAATTAATGGTATATCCTGTGGTAATTTTATGTTTTTTATATTCTTTGACAGCCTAATCTAGTTATAGAATTCATTTTCATATTGCTTTCATTAGATAATTTGTGCTTCATCTTCCATCTCTATAAAATGAGGAAAATGATGCCTGGATAATAGGCATAAATTAGAAAAGATGTATCTTGAAGCAAGATACAGCTATTGATAACATAATCTCTCATTGTTTTCCCTTCTTCCCATTCTCAATGTCTCTATTCTAGTTTAGAAAGTTTTTGTGTCTTACCTACATTATTCCTGTGCTTGATTTTCAAAACAACAAGAACAACAACAAAGAAAACTTTCCTTTATTTCTGCTGGTTGACTTACTACTGATTCTTTAAGACTCAACAGAAATACTTTTTTCTCCCTAAATATTTCTCAGTTCTCCCAGAATTGTTTACGTACCCTATTTTATATTATGTTGTTAGCTTCTGGTAAGTCTGTCTCTTCACTTAAGTTCTTTGAGGGAAGAAGTCTTGTTTTCATTACCTTTTGACTCTCCACAGTACCTAGCACAATATCTTGAAAAACTAAAGTTTCTTAAATTAATTGAATAAGGCTAGTGAAGAGGCCTGACTCTTCATTTTATTAAGACCAAAATACAACTCTTGCCAAATTCTGTGACCTATTTTTTTGTCTTCATATTCAGGAGCTTTTAGCAGCATAAGACACAGCCGATTACTTTGTGAAGCACTTTTTCCTATAGGTTTTTGGGAGATAATATTCATTCTTCTTTTCCTTCTACTTTACTGTTTATCTTATTTTCCAATTTCCCTTTTTCTGTTAACACCTAAATGCTAGAACATCCCAGATCTTTGTCCTTAACTCCTAGCCTTTCTACTAACTCTTCCTAGTTAATATCATTTTGTCTGATGACATTAAATACCATCAATATGTTATCAATCCCATGTTAAAATTCCTAGCTCAAAGTGCTCTCTGAATTCTGAACTTATATATTCATTTCTCTTTAAGATTTCCACTAGGATGACCATTTTTCATCTTCAATTTAACATGACCAGTGCAAAATTCTTGATTCTCTTTCATTCCTTCCCAAGTCTGGTTAGTTCCCAGTTCACACTCCCCCCAAGTTGATTAGATCTCAAATATAGCAGTCATATTTTGTTCCTCTTTATCCTTCATATCCTACATCTCATCCATCAGTAGATCACATTTACCTGCAAAACATATCTCACTCCTGACCTCTTCCCTCCATCCCCATGGCTACAGTGTTAATCCAAGCCTCCATCACCTCTTGCTTTGACAGAACATTCTTCTGGCTTCCAAACTTCCTCACAGTCTCTTCTTTATACTAGTGTCATAGTATACCGTTAAAAAGTATAAATTTGATTGTGCAAATTACCCTCCCACTCATTTGATTAGAAGATAGTCTAAACTTTTCCTTCAGTCTGCAAGGTTCTGAAGTCCACTTAAGTCTCCTGGCTCAATTGCTGCACTTTCTTCCTTCAATGCTTTGCTCCCGCAGGGCGCTCACACCATAAGCTGCCTGGAATACTCTTTGTTCAGACCATCACATGCTGCCTCCTCATCATTCAGGTTTCAGCTCAGAGAGACCCCCTCAGAGAGCTCTTCCCTGACCACTCTAGATATGAGCCTTGCCTTCTACCCTAGAACCCTCTATCCCACTATTTCATTTTATATTCTTATTAGAAATGATCACCGTCAGGTATTATTCATTTATTTATTCTCACATTTCGTGTTTGTCTCCTCCAACCCTTCTTTGGACCAGGGACTTATTCTTGTCTGCTGTTGTAACTCTAGCATTTAGAATGCATTACTCTTAATATTTTAGATGCTCAACAAGTATTTGTTGATGAAATGGAACATCTACTTTACTTATTTAACAATCATTGAGCACAATCTATGTACAGATCCTATATATGTGTTGATGATATAAAGATGATAAAATATGGTTCCTGCTTTCAGGAGTAGTGAAGGAGACATTCAAGTAAACAGAAAAAAAATACAGCGTAGTGGGCTAAGACCTTGATGAGAAACACATGGGAGCCACAATAGCATCTAGGTGAGATATGTAATAGACTTGGGGTCAGGAGCTGTAGGAAGTTTGGGAAAAAATTTTCTGTAAGAGGGTATGTTAAGTCTCTATTGCTACTATAACAAATTGCCACAAACTTAGCACCTTAAAATAACATTCATTTATTATCTCACAGTTCTGTAGATCAAAAATCCTACTAGGTTTAACTGGTTCTCAGCTCAGAGTCTAACAAGCCAAGGTGTCAGAGAGCAATGTCCTTTCCTATAGGCTCTGGGAATACATTGCATTTAAACATGTTCGGACTATTGGCCAAATTCAGTTCCTTGTGGTGGTAGGACTGAGATTCACATTTCCCTGCTGGCTGTCTGCCAGGACTGGTCTTTGTTCCTGGAGACTACTCATATTTCTTTTTCTAAGCTGTCCATGTAGCCTGCCTCCAGTAATGGTGGGTCAGGGCTCCTTCACACTCACAGTCACTTCAGCTTCCCCTTTTACTGCATCTATCTTCTGCCTCCAGTCAGAGAAAGTCCTCTGCTTTTAAGAGTCCTTGTGATTATAGTGGGCCCACCTGGATAATCCAGGATCACTTTCCAATTTTACAATCTATAACATAAATTATATTTGTAAAGTCACCTTGGGTAAGTAACCTATTCATATGTTCCAGGGATTAGAATATGGATTAGGGCATTTGAGGGGATATTCTTCTGCCTATTGTAGAGTAGATATCTAACCTAAGTCTTTCGGATTAATTAGAAGTTCTCTAGGAAAGAAAAACGAGAAGAACATTCTAGGCATTGGAAAAAATCAGTAAGAGAATTTCGAAATCCTCACCAGCCCATGTGACTGGAACACTGAGATGTCAGCGTATGGGGGAGGGGTGTGGAACAAGATATAAGGTTAGGGAAGTGGGCAGAAGCCAGATGTTGAAAGCCTTCTGTACCACATGGAGTTTCGACTTTATCACAAGGCCAATCAAGGGCCACCAAAGGCTTCTGAGCTGGAAGCTTATGATGGGATTCATGGGGATGAGCAATCTAGATAAAACAGGGTTTACTGAAAGAGCAAAGGAACTTGTATGTAAAACTATATAAACACCTTTGTGACCAACAAGTGAGGAAGAGGAAGTGGCTGATTGTGCAGAAAACTACATCAAATGCTCCAGGTAGCCTGAGAAAGCTCAAGTGCTTTGATTTGTTACTCTTTTGGTAGGATCATGAAAGGAACTTCAATCCCAAATTATCTCACTCAGTTATATCTGAAGATCTTCATTTAGTTTTAGTACTAAAATCCCCCCAGATAGAGACCAGTATTGATTAAAATGCACCACTTTTTAAATTATGCTCTCCCTTCCATCATGGTTCAATTCATTCAATTGGCAATTCCTTTAATAGAAATACCTTGAAAATCTACTCTGTCATGCACAAGGTTGAGTAGTGGAGTGGCCATTCATACCTGTGAATCAGTGTTACCATTTACTGATTTAGATCACCTTCAACAAGAACATCACCAGGATTGAAAAGGTAAAGCCCATTTCAGAAAGCAGTTAGGAAGATTGTCCCTAGATGAAAGGAAGGTGGGGGGGAGAAGCAATGAGTTCAGAGGTGGAACTTGAGAGTGCTCGAACTTAGGCCAGAAAGTGGGGCTCCTAGTACAGCCAGATCCAGAATTTGTCAAGGTGAGGTCTAATGACCAATTTTTGCCAGATTTTTTTTTTTGTGCTTACTTAAAAAACATCTATATCTGGATTTTCAAAATTTACAACTTTTCCCAATCCTTGGGATAATTTTTGTGCATACCTAAGTAGAAGAATCCCTGAACTAGACTGACCCTAGTTCTCCTCATCTGACAGATGAAAAATTCTTATCAGAATCACCAGGTTGGTGAGTGACAAAACTGATGCCTTGGGCTCAGGGCTTCCCCCTGAGTGTTTTGTTCACTGCTCCACACTATCTGTTCATCAGAACTAGAGACAAAGTCTGAAGAGAAAAACCTGGTCTCGATTCAAACAACCTAAGTAAAAGCCACAGACTGAGCTGAGGTGGGAGCAGGAATTCAAGAATGTCCTTGAAGTGTAACCAGAGATGATAATGATAAAAATATCTAAACAGCCAAAGTTAGAATGGAAAGCTGTATCAAAACAGGTCAGAAAGCCTATTCCCTCTCAGAACCCTAAGAAAGATAAATAGAGGATCAATCTGGCTAGGAAAAATATCTCCATGTTTTAGGGAATTATTACTTTTGATAGAAACAGTAGTTTCAATTGCTAAGGGGTGGAAGAGAAGGTTATGTGGAGGGACACAGCCCTAGTTGAGGCATGAAGAAGGAAGCTTAGGTCAGACAAGGGCAGGGCTGTCCGTGCTCACCTCCAAAATCTGGAGTTCTTACCACTGGCTTCTGCCTCATTGAATCCAAGACCAGAGCTGATGTACTGTGGAAATCCTGACCACAGTTCTCCTCCATTTGAATGATGTTGTCAGGGGTAGAGAGAGCTGTGCTCTTACTGCTTTCTCACCACACCATTGTCTCCACAGCAACAATAACCAAGAGTGCTCCCTCTTGAGAAAGTAGACCTGTAAACACTTCGAGATCCTGTGGGGGAAAAACTGATAGAAAGTGAAAATATCCTTTTATTTATGTTGGTACCAGTCAGTTGACCTTGTATCAAGTTTGAATAAAAGAATTCCAGATTGAAACTCTGTCTCAGTGACACTTCTGCAGAAGTTGACGGGTGGTGGGGAGGAGGGCTGTCTACTCTCGGAGTTGCTGCTCTACGCTGAGATATTGATAGGTGTGCTCTCATGGAATGCTACAGAATCTGCCTCTTTATACGCAAGGAGACTGAGACCCAGGGAGGGGAAGTAATTTAGGTTTGGAAGTTTCAGCACCAGAATTCAAAACTAAATCTGAGACCAAATTTGGGAGGTTTCCAGGTTAACCTCAATAAGATGAGACCACGTTGTAAGAAGGATCCAGAACAATTCAGAGTGGGCTTCAACTTCTTAAAGCAGAGATGATGCGTCTTTAAAGCAACTACACTGTGTGTGTGTGTGTGTGTGTGCGCGCACGCACGTGTGTGTGTGTGTGTGTGTGTTGGGAAATAAAAAAAAGCAACTATGTTGTACTACTCCCTTCTTACAACTGAAAGGCTACATCAGCACCAGAAAAGATAGGATGCAAATAATTTCAGAATAAGGGGCTTTGTCTGCCAAGAAAGGATAGCGAATCATTTCAATGGAAATATATCTTCACAGTCCTTGTTTTTCTCATTTCTTCAAAGACAAATAAAATTTGTAGGTTTGATCCCACTCTTCAAACTGGCTGTATGAATCACAGATTGACAAACATTTTCCACTGGTTTCTCTTGCTGTCTTTTTTCAAACTGGCCACTTCAGACATGGTTTCAGGTATTTTGGACATCATTTCAAGTATCAGTAAGTGCTCTATTTTTATGTATGTATAAATATAAAATTATATATAAATACATATATATTTCATATACATAATTATACATAAATACATGTAAACATATATATTATATTCATGTATAAATTTTATATATTATATAAAATCAAATGCGTAATTATATATGAAAATTATACATGTACATAAATAGAATTATATATACATAAATGATAAATTATACATATAAAAGCTAGATGAACATAATTATGATTATAATTATAAAATCTTATGATAATATATAATTATTATATACTATGGACTATAATATATAATTATTTATACACATAGTAACATATTTATACTTAAGTATATAAAATCATACATATAATTATATATGCATAAGTTCTAGATAACACATAATTATATGTGTACATATAAATACATATATGTACATTTATTGTAGACACATACAATTTTATATATATTATAATTATATATTACATAATCAAAATTTACACACATAATTTCATGAATATCTTTAAAATCTATTAGAGTATTACTCTGACTATATTCTGGATGTTCACTTTCTAATCAAGATTGTCTAATCCAATTGTGGTTGAATTTTAGTGCTTACATTTGAGTTTATGTATATGATTCCATGGTTCATGTTTTAATGAGAAAATAACAAAAGCAGAGCTAAGTGATTCGTTTATGCCAAGTGATGTTGTATGTGCTGAATGAAAGACAGTGTCACAGTAGGCCCAAAAACAAAACGTGATGGGAAATTGAGTCTTCACGTTGCACTCAGCAGTGAGGGCACACTCAGTGCAAGAACGGATGCCCCAGCAATCAGCATAATTTCATGTTTCAGATGGAAACTGGTTTCAGTAAAACAAAACCATGTTACAGTAATTTAAATGTTATTAGGAAATGTGTTGGTTTCATAATTTTGTTTATATATAATTTTAAATCTCATAGTGTTTAAGGTTTATATCTAGCTTTATAGCTCTCTCTATATAGGTAACATTATTATATATAAAATTGATTTAAGTTAACACTGGGGAGGGAGTCCTTGAGAATAATATTTATTCGTAATTTAAGTTTCAGAAGTTGAAGAAAGATTCATGGAGGTAAGGACCATGAATATTTTACTAAAACTCTATTCCCAGGCCTAGCCCCAAGCCTGGCATATAGTATGTGTTCGAAAATATATATGTAGTAAATAAATATATGTAGGTGTTAAGGGAAAGACTAGGAAAGTGTTGCAGCTAACCCATAAGAATCCGTAAGTTTTCAGTCAAGTGATTCATTAGTCTATTTTTACAAGAAAATCAAAACACCTCTTTATCAAATGGGTTACAGCAAAACTGCCTTGAATCTGATACTGCAAGATGAGAATTTCTCTTTGTAAGAGAGAATACAAATAAAAGCAATTAATCAGAATGTGAAAAAAATCAAATTAAATACTTTAGTAAAACACTAGAGAAAGAAAAGTATTTCCTCTGAAATGAAGATTAGCCAGTTGGTAAACTCCTCAAGAGGACACAATGATCTCTCCCAAAGGAGCCAAGTACAGAGAAACTGCTCCCAAGAATGAATAACTGCTCTTAACCAGGTGTGTTGCACAAGGTCACATACAGATGTTGCAGACAAAGCAAGTACCATGAAAAAAATCTGTGGGAAGAGTAAGCAATGAGTGCATCTGGAGAAGAAGTCAGGGAGCCTTGTAGGAGTCAGTGAAGGATGAAAGCGCTTGGTTATTGTATCGTGGAGTGGCAAAGAGGGCTCAGGCTTGGAGTTGGTAGACTTGGATGGGGGCACTTACCAGCTGACTTTGGACAAGTTACTTATCCTCTTTTAGCGTCAGTTCTTTTTACGTGTGAAATAAGGATGATGATATTTGCATTAGAGTTGATATGTATATGTTTGCTGGCATGCAGTATGCCATCAATGAGTGGTGTTTTAAAATAATAACAGTAATTACCACCATCATCATCATCATCACCACCATCATCATCCTAGCATCAGGGATCTTTGAATATACAGAGGGAAAAATGATAGCACTATTTCACTTTTGCATTTCTACCAAGCTCCTAGGTGATACTAGTGGAGCTGGTCCATGGATCACACTTTGAGAAGCCAAATTGGACCCTATCCGAATCTCTGGCACTCCTCTCTTTTCCCCCTCACTCTGGTTCCTTGCCTCACCCCACTTCTTGTCAGTATTGGGGTTCACACCTTTCCCTTGAGTCTAAATGGGTAATATCATTGAGACATGAAGGAGAAATATGTTTGCTTCCACTTTATCTATTTAATTTTCCTGGCCCTTCTCTAGAACTGCAGCTCGACAAGCTCTCCCAGTGGTTCCTATGCACACTGAAGTGTGAGAAGTGCTAATCTAGAATATAGATTTTCTGATGCAAAAGAAGGTTTTTTTGTACAAGAGTGGCTGTGAGGACTAATTTACACTGTTGCAAAGAGAAACAACAAAAAGATTTTAACGGGGCATATTGTCTGGGGTTTTCTTCTCCCTGGGTTCTATGGGAAGAATGGTCAATAAAGGAGGCAGCTGACGCTCAGGAGGGGCTAACCAGTTCTCACCAGGGGAAGGAAGCTAAGCTGGTGCCGGTCTCCCTTGCTTTTTATAGAATGGGGATTTGATAGAGCTGGGCTGATGCGTTCTTAGAGTGTTACCAGTGAGGTTAAAGTGGATCAGCTGTTACTATGGTCCCTCTAAGCCTTTCTTTCTGAGGCCAGATTTATTTTCAAAGACAGCGAGTGGAAAAGGCGCCTAGTGTCTCAGCCTGTCCACCAGAGCTAATTGCCCCTCAGTTCTGCACAGAAAGCGACAACCGTGGCTTGTCCCTGCTGACTGAATGTACGTGAAGGAGCTGCTGGCCCACTTGTCTGGAAAGGTTTATACTTTCAATCTCAAACAAGGGAGCATGTAAAGGGACATCTGATTGGAAAGAACAGAGGCTATTTTCCTATCTGAGCCTCTGTCCTTAACCTAAAGTGGGCAGTACACAAATGCAGAGTAGCTTCTACTTCACTACTGACCAGACTTTCAGGAAACAGAATTAAATAAGGGAAAAGAAAAGGCAGTTTCTAGCTCTGAAGAAGAATTAAAATCACACAAAAAGGAGAATCTTGGATTCATGTCCTCTCGCTCCACATCACCGCAAGGACTTTTGTATGACTGTGGAGTAGGGACTAAAAAGCATCCACTTCGGGATGGTCACTTAACCTGGAGCTCCGAGGTCTGTAAAATAGAGCTGAAGTAGGAAACAGAAGCTTAAAGAAACAGTGTGTCTAAATACAAACTATCTAATTGAAGTAGGCTCTTCCTCTCCTAGGTTTGTAATTCCATGCTCACTGCTCCCTCTGCTGGACCTAGAAGCATAGGCTCCCAGATCTATAAACTCCAAGTTAGTCATTTATTGAATCTGTCCCTTTTGAACCAAGTACCTGTTCTGAAGGACAAAAAGACATTTTGTTAGGATGAAGAGAACAAAGCCAACCGTCATTTTCCTGGGAGTTTATGATACTAGGTGAAAAAAAAAACAGCATAACTTATTTTAAACAGGAAAGACAAATATAAAGGCCCTTAATGAAGATACCTTTTAAATGGCAATGCTATAAAAATACTTCTAGTAAGAATGAATAAATATTTTCCATGCGGTAGAGAAGCAACACTTATGCAACTATCTCCACTCCTTTTCTTTTCCACAAACCCCACAGCAAGGACAGTGAGCGTTCCCTTCTTCCCATGGCAAATCAAAACACTCTGGCATGCCGGCTTCAATGGCAATACTGCATTATTCAAAAGATCTTTCAGAGACAGTAAAAATGAACAGTTTACAATGGATACAGCATCATCTGTTAAAAACATTTCCCTCTTTTCATCTCCTTCTTTGTTCTCCATTTTAAAAATTGCTTATGATAAACATCCCTTCCCGATCTCCCACACTTTTTTCAAGAGATAATTTAAAAACATTTATAATGGACCATTTCAAACCTACGCAAAAGTTAAAAAAAAAAAAAAAGTACTACTCCCCTCGCTATACTCATCATGCAGCTTCAGCAATTATCAGCGGATCATCCTATCCTAAGTGTCTACACTCCCACTGACTTCCCTCTTTTGCATTATTTTCAAGTAAATTTTACATATGTTATTTCAGCCATAAATATTTCAGTATTTTTTCTAAAAGATAAGGACTATTTTAAAAATATAACTATAATGTTATTATTATCCTGAAAATTAATAATAAATTCCTTACATAAAATATCTAAGAAGTGTGCAAATTCCAATTGACCACAAATGTAATTAATTTTTTATAGTTCGTTCGTTTGCATTAAATTTCAAATAAGGTGCAAATATTGTGCTTGGTTGGTATGATTTTTAAGATTTTAATCTATGGATTCCTCTTCGAACTTGCCTTTTTCTTGCAATTTATTTTTGATGAGACCAGGGTATTTATTCTGTAAAATTTCCTTCATTCTGAATTTTGCTGATTGTATAGTTTAATTAATTTGCTGGGGTTTCTTTTGTCCTCTTTATATCTGTATATTGGTATTTTATCTCTGTAGGTTTGACGGATTTATGTTTAACTTTTTTTTAACAAAACTGCTTCATAGGTGGTGGTGTGCTCTTCCACCTAGAGGCATCTAATGTCTGATTATCACTCTTCTTGTCCTGTTAGCAGCTGTTGACGCTCAATGCCTAGCCATTAATTCAGTGTGGGTTGGAAAATAATGATATTCTAATTCTATAATTTCTTATTCAGTTATTAACCAGACTAGTTTCAAATAAGTACATTAGTATTTTGTTACTGATTGATGTAGTTTGGATAGGAAAGGCAAGATAAATGACTAGTTATTTTTCTTTATTTGCCAGTTATCAAAATAATGAGTTGAGTCCCTGGAATCCTCCAAAGGTGACCAATTACTTAAAAGGACTTTTAGAGAAAAATAGGTTTTTTTTTTTTTTTAATTTAGTTATGTGTTTTTAAATAACCTCTAAGGCCAGTCTTGGAGTAGCTGGGTTTTGACATAATTCACATGTTTCTAAAAATTGTAGATTTTTTCCCATTATTCTCATTCTATGATTTTTTAGCAGTGATACATATTTTCAGTCTTTCAGTTGGTTAGGTCTCTTCTTTCATTCAGCTTGGGTTTACCTGTTCTTATTTGCACAACCTTGAACATTTATTTATAATAAGCTCTTTCCCAACCAGTTTCACATATAAGTCTACTCCTTCATTCATTTGTCCATTTATTTGTTCATCTGTTAAACAATGTCTATTGAGTGCCAACTATGTGCCAACCATTATTCTGATAAAAATCTCTTTCTTCTTGGAGTTACATTCCAATGGAAAAGACAGAAAACAGAGACATACACAGAAATGGGCACACACATACACACACACACCTTGAGATAAAAAACCTCTCCTTGTTTTCAGTTTTAATGTCATCCTCCCATTTTTGTTCCTCTTTCTTCCCAACAGAGTTGACGTCAGTTTTAGAGCCTTCCGAGTCGTAATAATGAAGCTGTGTTTTGTCTGGAAGTTAGCAAGAAGATGAGGTGTAGAAGAAGCGAGAGGAAGAGCTAAATCCCGCAATTGTGAATGTATATGTGTTTCTGCATGCATGTTTGAACACAGTGCTGTGCATATGTAGGCCTGTCCTATGGTTAACCAGGGAAATTTTAAAACCAGAAACCGTGTCTCTGAAAATGGTAGTGCAGAGACACGTGATCACACTGGTGTGCTAAATGCTCTGGAGACAAGAGTATACCATTTTACTAGAAATACTTTATTTCTATGTTTTAACTAGCGTTTCTTAATGTTAATGATTTCTTAACTGAAAGCTGTATATATTTAAATATCTGAAGAAGCTTATGAAAACAGCTGATGCCAGGCCATAGGTAATCAATAAGATTTTTTTTTTTTTTAGAGATTGGGAATGGGGATTGTTTTAAAAGCTTCCTAGGTGATTCTAAAATGCAGGGTTGAGAACATGAGCCTAAATTAACAGGTTTTGTGCTAGGTAATGGTAAAGCAAGTTCTCCAATGCTATCAGTAGAGGGCAGCACATCCCCAATAATTAAGTAATTCAAACCTGTCATTGAAGTACTAGCCTGATAATTTTCAGCTTTTTAAATCAAATAGTCGACTTGCATAAAACTGATTGATTCCTTATTTAAGCTTCAATTCTTTTATAACTCTATGTAATTTAAATGAATTAAAATTCAATCTTCTAATATAGATTCTGAATATACTCCTGCATTTTCAACACCAAAGTTATTTTAAACTACTTTATTTTAAATCAACACTACTTTAAAATACAGTTGAACAACTCAAAAATATTGTCATAATAAATAACACTTATGTTTTTATGAAAGTCAGAAAAAATATTTCTGGATTTGGTAAATCGTATTTAAAATTTCTTTAATAACCTGAGTTTTCAGTATACTCTAGAGGGTCCTAAATGCTCAAGGTGTAAAATTTAACAAAGAGATCTGGAAAGAATTCTTGTAAATATATCTAACAAAACTGCATCAGTGTCAGAATAATCTATAAATGCTTGCTGTATTATTTAGATTTAGAAGATGGAAGAATTCTTGAGCCAATAACCCAGTCTTATTTTATGCAGAGTCTCACTTATTTAAAACACGTAAAACAGGAGATATTTTAAAAATGTCTTTAGCTTCACATTGTATTTAATATGAGTGGGGTCCAATAATTATATGGTAGAGAGCACATTCAGTCTGGTAAAGAGTAGGTTGAAAGCGACTATTCCTTGAATCTCCTTAGAGAGGAGGGGTGTGGGCATCGGCTTGGCGGGATACTGTTTGAGAGGCAGAATTAGGCGTACATATACAGATTTTATGGCACCAAATGGATCTTCCTTCCCTCTTACCTTCACTCCTTGTGAATATGCAATATTTTTAAAAAATAGTATTACTTCTAAGACCTAAAAAATCCCAGGACAGGAGTCTAAAAATCAAGAGCCTGTTTTTATAAGGGGAGCTGTTATTTACCTCATTTCTTTGTCATATTTTGATACTATTTGAGATGAGTACTGAGTAAATGCAGTTATCTGAAAAATGATATAGCAAAATCTAGCAAAATTTGTACTTTCTCATGTTCATATATGTACATTTATAGTTATTTGCATATAGAAACCATCCTCATACATACACATGCACACCTCACACATCCTTTATCCATTTACATTGAACTTCAGTAAAATGGTGTTTTTATTAAAATTTCAGTTCCATCCATAGACTTATACTGAAAAACTTTCATTAATATAAAATTTATTATTCAACAACATAGCCTCAAAAGTCACATAAATTGCAGTATTTTTACTCCAGAGCTCCTAACAAATGCAAGCAAAACTTAAGATGTTTCGCTACAACCTTACTGCACTTGAACTACACAGATAGAAGATTTTAAACTAATCATACCAACAGTTATTTGGTGCAAAGTTGTTTAAAGTACAATAAGAAAGGTTAGGTAACAATCAAAGACAGTTCCCCTTTGTATATAATTCTTGAGCAACATAACTTTGTAGCCGCTTTCTCTAGTGGAAAGTACTTTTCATCTCTAGAGATGCCAAATAGCCTGTCTGTGTATGTGTGGCCCTCGTGTTGTTGCCTGTATAAATAAAAACAAGATAAAGTACAATGCTAAGAGATAGCAAAAGGGACGTCCACCTAAGGATACAGGGACAATGAGCATTTATAATGCCACGTCTGGAACATTCTACCACTCCCAGGTTTGCTGGTCTCTTTTCCTATAGTCATGGAAGCTCTTTGGTCACTTTGCTTTAGCGTACGGGAGTCAACTGACTCCCAACTCCCTTTGCCACAAGCCTGCAAGCTTAGGATGGAAAACAATTTCGACATTCACCACTTGGACTCTCGCCCTTAGCAATCACATTTGTTGTTCATACATGGTCTTTGGCTGCCTTCTCTCCCAGCCATCTGTTGAGAAAGGCATTGTGCCTGCTCAGATGGGATGGTGCCACTATTTCTAAGACTCTCACAAAATATGTGTCTTAACTACTTCAACTCATGAATTTCAAAGTACGTTTATTGACTAGAATTGCATTTTAAAGCTCAGCAGAGCTGAGTAGTTAAGGACTAAATTCTGTGTCTCAATGGCTTGTGAGATTCCTAAAAGAATTATTCCAGACTTATTTTCAATGGGTGAACAATGAAATCGAATGCCACGTTTTCCATGATTAATGCAGGATATAAATACAGCTGTACACATCATTGCTTTCTCCTTCCATGTGACCAGCTCTGAGAAAACAGCGGCTGTACACCAGTTACTCTCTCATCCTGAGGCCACACATGTCTCATCAGTACACCAAGATATTTAAACGCTCAAAATATTTGATTTGCAAATAGAATTGGTTCTGACTCAGACTATGTGAGCCCCCATTATTACTAACAAAGCTGTAGTCGTGAAAATAGAATAACTATGAAATCCTCAAAGAGGGATTGCCTTTTAAAGGAGGTTAGGCAGAGCCTTTTGCACCTTTCGGCTAGTACATTTTCAAATTCATTATTTCCCTTCAAGCTTTAAATGTGCTTCTTACCAGGTTCTTCAACATCCCGGGTGGAGTCCGAGTCTGTCTCCAGGTCTCTGTCAAGTTTCGTCTTTCTGCTAGATAGGTCATTGTGTTTGCAGCCAATTCATGTATCCTTCTGCATTTGGCTGATGACCATTTCACATATCTACAGGGATAGGAAAGTAAAGCTAATTTGGGAAGCAAAAGCCTAACAAAGCCAGCTGAATACCACCTGAATGAGCTCTAGCTGAATCATACAATAAATATTGTTGTCGTGTATGAATATCACCAAACTTTATCATTTCTAAGTCTTTTTCCTCCAAAATTCCAGTTAGAAAAGTAATAATTATTTAACTGAAAGCTAACATTAAAAGTACTACCTAAAATCATGTTTGTTTGTTTGTTTTTTAAAAAAAGGATTACCAAATTTGTACTATCATGTCCCTGCTCGAGACTAAATGAATATTAGTAATTTGATTTTAGGGAGGAAGTAGAATTTTTTTCCCCCCAAAAAAGGATGTGGTAAGTAAAGGATAACATTCTCACTTGATCCTGGGAGGATGTGGGTCAGGCGATGGGCAGCTTTGCGTGAAGCAGTCACATTGTACGTGAGGAGCATTCTGTACAGGGTGAGGAAATTGTGCAGGTGAGGTAATGAAGATCCAGCAGAGGGATAACTAGATGGAAAGGGCAAACAGCAGAAGGACATTCTCATCAGCTGAACAGGGGTAATGCGATAGGGGACACAGTGAAACGAGTTCACTGAATCATTCAGGAGAGTGTAATAGGGGCCTTATAACTGAGGATAAAGAGTCTGGCACTAAAGCTCAGCATGATGGGAAGCAACGCTAGATCTGTGACCTGGGCTGTCGTGTGGTAATCCAGGCCAAGGCTCAGACCGAATGTAGCCTTAAAGAATTAGTCACAGTGGGACAGGGCCTAAGAAGGCTGACAGCTGATTGCAAACTAGAGATGGATAGGTATTGCATTGACTCTAAGCTCTGTGAGAGGAAGTACCATGTATACCTTATACAACATCGTATTTACAGGGCTGAACACAGAACCTGCTATACAGTAAGGGCTCAGTAAACATAGTTGACCAAATGAGGGGATAAGAGAAAAGAGTGTTATGTGATGGCTTAAAGAAAAGAGCACTAACATTTGGCAGTGGAATGGCTTTTCTTTGTGAAATCACCATTACCATGACAAAGCCCCTTGAATTAGAACCAGAGGTAGATTTAAGACAAAATACATAAGCTAAAATTTCAAGGCCCTTCACTTGGACAGGACCCCTTCTGAGATCCTGGGAGTGACACTAGCAATGTGTATATGTGTGATCTGGTTTTGAAAAATTATCAAAAGAAAGATATTTTAACAACAATAGATGAGACCACTATCCTTTTCCACTTTGGCTCTCCCTTGGTCACTCTTACCTTCACATTGGGATGGCATTGCAAAGTAGCTATGAGCCACTTTGGAATCTGGCTACAAGGAAGTTGAATCGAAAGTTATGGTTAGTTTTGGTTTATGGAGATGCAGTTAAGTGATTTGCAGTTATTTTTGAGCACAGTTAAGTCCTAGAAATATTCCTTCTCCTTGTGATAACTCACTACATGTCATGACACAAAGGCCGAGGACAAAGGAAATATCAAACAAAATCTCCTATCAGAGGCAATTCCCTGGCTGTACACTAATGTCAGCACCTGAAGACTGTGTAGTAGAGGAGAAACAGGTTTGAATTGTTTGGAGGTAGAAGCTAGTTTGTGGAAAACTTCCTCTTATTTGATGTGTAAAATTACAAGCCGATATTTTAATTTTCATTAATACCTAATCGAAAGAGAAGTTATTCCCTGAGAATGTGTTCAGAAATGTGGTGCAAAATATTATAAATTCACCACATGTTTTTTTTTTCTTTTCAGTGAAAATCTCACTGAAATAGAATTTATTTTTGTTTCTATTATTATACTGGTGGGGAATAAACTTCTGTCAAAACTGCAAAAAGTGTGTCTGTGTGTGAATTCACATATTTTATTTTCCAACTATCCATAATAAAAAAACAAATATCTATCATCCATGTTAGAAAAAAGACTGAGCTAACTTTCTATTCTCTCGATAGGATATATTTTTAAATTGCTTCTTATATAATTAGGTGTTCAAAAAGTAGGCAGATCAAAAAAGTAGGAGAAAAGTATTATAGAGGCACATCAGGCAATGGAATAGAAAATAGTATGTTATTTTTCTTGATTTTTGTTGAGTTTGTAATAGTAGTCAGCATTTTAAAATATGTAATTTCTTCTGATTGCTTTTCTCATTCTGAATATATGACTGATTCATATTCATAAGTTGCATTCTTTCTCTTGAGTCTCTCCCCCAAAATTGTACCTATTAACTTCAAGACCCACAAACCTAATTAAAACAGGTGATAAATCTGATAAGAGTTTGAAAGAAAGACAAAAGGAAATGTTTTTGTATATGAGAATAGAAAAATTCAGTTCAAGATATCTGCTGGGCATATTGGGGAGTAGATTGTAGCAGAGAATTTGAGGATCAGACCATGTTAGATTGTCTCTCCTTTGTATATAGGGGAACCAGGACATTGGGGGATTCAAAAAGTTGAATTATGGAGTATAGAGACACTAATAGAAATAAATACCAAAAGAAATAGGCACAAGCCTGAAGCCGAAAGACTTCTATTTTCAGTGGATGGTAAGGGAACATAATCTTAATGATGAGATTATTATCAAGATAAAAGGTAAAAATAAATTTCTAGAAAGTAGGATAAAAAAATACAATACCGAAAAACACTATAGAATATACAAATGAGTTATACATATAATATCTACTAAAAAAGGTGATTTAAGGGGAAAGCAGTTTCTTTCAACATTTTATTATTATTAACAAGAATAACCTCTATAATAATACAAATACAAATAAGAATAATCTATTGAGAGGATTTTTGTAAGGAATAAAAAACATGTTCAAAGTGCTCAACATAGTGTTGGCATAGACAAAGTGCAAAAGTCATATATTTGAATTATATACTACATTATTAGAGTAAGTAAAAATTAAATCAGTTGAAGGCTGCAAAAAATAAAAGAAAACACTCATGGTAGAGTAGGATTAATAGATGTTTACAACTTCATTGGTTATAATAACCATGCAAAGTAAATGTGTGAATGGATAATGAAATTATGGTATATCCCTGCAGCGGAATACTTCTCCACTATGAAAAGAATGAAGTTTGATACACACAACAACATGAATAAATCTCATTATACTGAGTGAAAGAAGTCAGATGATAAAGAACACCTATTGTGTTATTTCATTTGTATAAAATTCTACAAAATGCAGACTAATTTATTGTAAGAGAAAGCAGATCAGTTGTGTGGGGGTGGGAAGACAGGGAGGACCAGGAAGAAGGAATAACAAAGGTATAAAGAAATTGTTGGAGACGGTGGATGTGTTTATTATCCTGATTTCTGTGATGGTTTCATGCGTGTATACATATAAAACTTATCAAATTTTACATTTTAAATGTGTACAACTTATTGAATGTCAATTATAACTTAACAAAGCTCTTTTAAAAAGAATAATAAAATATGTACTATTAAGAAACAACCAGAAATCCATGAGACTAGTTTTCTGTTAAAATTAACCCAAGAAATAACCTGCTGAGAAAGACAATTCTAAAAGATTTTTTCTAAATTTCAAAATGAAACTTAAAATCCTTATTAAAAATGTTTGAGAAAATCAGTAATCTAAAATCACATGAGACTGAAGTGATATTGTTATAAAATGAAATCAAAAAATAGTCTGGCAAATAAAAATAATAAAACTTAAAATCATAGGATACCATGTCATTTTTAGGGGTTATGGGGATTTAAATGTTTTGATCTTGAATAAAAAGGAAGATTTTTTGAAGTTCTGTATAATTAACTTTGTAATAATCATGTGATAACAGAGCATTCCATGAAGATGGAAGGGACAAAAAATTAATTTGCTTACTTAGAGTTTCTTTTGCTCTTGTTTACCCTGTTTCTTAAGTTGAAAGCTAAAGTTAATTCTATGAGACACTTTTTATTTGCTAATATAGGTTTTCAGTGCTTTAGATTTTTCTCTAAGTACTGTTTTAGATGCATCCCACACATTATGATATGCTATGTTGTTATTTCCATTCAATTCAAAATGCTTTTTAATTTCTCTTTCAGTTTCTCCTTTAGATAACATTTGGGTTACGTAGAAATTTATAAATTGGGTAATTTATATGCTAATATTTAGGGATTTTCCTTTAACAGTCTATTACTGATTTTTAAATTCATTTTCATGGTGACCAGAGAACATCCTTTATAAGACTTGAATTCTTTCAAATTTACTGAAACTGGATTTATGGCCCAACATATGGTTTATCTTGGTAAACTTCATATATACATTTATTTAAGAAATGTATATTCTGCTGTCTTAATGTGGATTTTTCTATAAATGTCTATTAAGTTGATTGAAAGTATTCAATCTTTATATCATTTATACTTATATCAGTTATTGAAAGAGAATTGTTTAAATCTCCGGCTATAATGGTGGGTTTGTCCCTTTCTCCTTGCAGTTTTTTCATTATTTGCTTCATGTATTTTGAATTTCTGTTAGCAGGTGCATAAGTATTCAGGATTGTTAGGTTTTCTTGCTGTATCTTTGTGAAATGATCTTCTTTATCATTGGTAACATCCTTGCTCTGAAATCTACTTTGTCCAATATTAATATAGCCACTCTAGCTTTCTTTTTTTAAATATTAGGATGATATATCTTTCCCCATTTGTTTACTTTAACCTCTTTGTGCCTTAATTTTTAAAGTATATTTCTTATAGGCAGCATATGGTGGAACTTGCTTTTAATCTAATATGACATTTCTTCCATTTAACTGGAATGTTTGGAGCATTTAAATTTAATGATTTTGTTTTAGTGGGGTTTAAATCTTTTCATGCCTCTTTTGAATTAATCAAGTGTTATATATGATTACATTTTTTAAACTTATCAGCTCTGTTGTGCTACTTTAATGGTTTTAAGATTTATAGTACACATTTAAACTTATCTCAGTCTTCTTTCAAGAGATATTATGCCTCTTTACATATAATATAAGAAGTATTCCTATAATTATGTACTTCCATTTCTCCCCTCCCAGCTTTTATGGTACTGTTGTCATAAATTTTACTTCTACATGCTTGATAAACTCTATTACATTTATATACAATTTTTGCTGTAACATTCATTGCCTTTTAAAGAAATTTAAATAATAAGAAAAAAAAGTCTATTTCTACCCATAGATACTTCTTTCTCATGTTTTTATTCATTTATGGAAATCTAGAATTTCATCTAACATAATTTTTCTTCTTTTCATTGGTATTAAGCAATTTGATTGTGATGTACTCTGGTACAGTTTTTCTTTCTTTTTCTTAAAAGATTTTAACATTTCTTGAAAAGTGGATCTGCTGATAATTTCTCTGCTTTTGCAGGTTTAATGAAAATGAAGAAACTGGTGGGAGCTGAGAAAGGAAGGCACAGACCAACTCTCAGTCTTAGCGCAAAAACAGCGTGGGTGGGACCCAGCCATGGCTTGTTCTTATCAACACCCCCTTCTTTGTAGGTGAGCCAGCTCTGTTCTAGTGTCTATTCCTATCCCCAGAGTAGATGTAACTTACTATAAACCAATCATAGCAATCTTATTTATCTGGCTAGTGACTGGTTTAAGCACGTGACAGAGACCTAGACAATGAGAACTGAGAGGAAGTTTTCTGGGAAAGCTCCCCTTATTTATAATAAGAGGTCCACAAAAGGAGTTAGCTTCTTTTCTTTCATTAGACTAATGATTCCCAACTGGAAGCAATTTTGTACCCCAGGGGACTATGTCTGGATGCTATGGTCATGTAGTGAGTACAGGCCAAGGATATGACAAAACATCCTACAATGCATTGGACTGTCCCCACAGCAAAGAATTATCCAGACCCAAATGTCAATATTATATCAGTATTGAGAATTTTGCATTGGACATTGTTGGGTCTAGATGTGGTGGCTATCTTGTAACCAGGAGAATTAGGTAATGCGCTAAAGATGAAAAAGTGAAAAAATGGAAAGATTCTAGGAAAGTAATGATATCTTTGAGCTGCTAAATCAATCAACTTGTTACTTATAACCACTTTACCTTAGAACTGCCTGTCATATAAACTATTATATTTATCTATGGTTTAGGCTGTTTTAAGTTAAGCAATTGAATATGGGAGTCTGGAGTAGAGAGAAGAGATGATCTATATTTGAGTCAACAAATAAATAAAATTCCAAGCCATGGGACTAGAAAAAAACATAGAGACCCAGCTCCAGAGAATGCCAACATTTATAGGCTAAGTTGAATTAGCAAAGAAGACTAAGAAAGAGTAGTCAGGAACAGCTAATAATAATAATAGCTAATATCTTTATAGCATTTACTATGTTCTAAGCACTTTTCTAAATGCTTTACAAATATTAACTCATTTAATCCTTATAAAAACCTAATCAGGCAGACACTATTATCAGCCCATTTTGCATATAAAAATGTGAGTTATAGATGAATTAAAACTAATTTTCCCAGAATCACAGTCAGTAAGTGTGTGAGCTGAGATTCGAACCCAGGCAGTCTGGCACCAAAGTCTAAATTGTCTTGTCTTACAATATGACAAGAATCAGAAGCATATTGTTTCTTAGAAGTTAAGAGAAGGAAGTGTTTGAGAAAAGAGAGAAGAGTCAACTGTGTTGATGCTGTTAATAAATCAACTAAGATGAAGATGGGGGTGACTTTGACATAAAGTTTCAGTTCCTCAGAGGAGGAAATAAGCTCATTTGTAAGAATTGAAGAGTAAATAGAAGGTAAGAATTCTAGACTTAAATCTAGACTTTAATTGTGTGTGTGTGTGTGCACGCGCGCGTGCAGGAATTAAATTCTAGATTTTAAGTAATTAAGGCTCGAGATGAATAATACAGATAATTACAGTTAAATTAGTCAGATGCCCACTAGAATACTTAAATTATAACTTGGAATAATTATAGAGCTGGCATGTGATTGATTTTTCTACCCATCAAACAGCCACAATTTTCCATTTGACTTTTTTTCTAGATTTTTTCTTTTTCTTTTTTTACCTTCTTATTTTTGCCTGATTTAAAATAGAAACCCGTGCTTCTGGCACAAACACAGTCATGTCTATAAAACTATGACCTTGACTGTCACTGAGGCATTGAATTCCATGTGTACGTGCCTCTGAACTTGTAATGAGTAACAAGTTACTGTAATTCTGTGTGTAAATTTCTGGGATAAACATTACAGGCGTTTCTCTCATTGGTGGTAAATATTTAGGAAATCTCATTGCAATCTTGGCATAGTAAATCTTAAATTCGAGTATATCTTACAGCCAAATTATGATGTATTACACAGGTGTTATAAAGAAATTAGATAAACAGTTTTGTTTGCATTTACTAGTTTTAAGAACATATCCTGTGATATCCACATATACTTTAGAGAATTGGCTGGTTTTATAACATTCTGCCAAATCTTGATTATTGAAGTGTCAGGTGGCTCACTTCAGCATGATGAATATGGAACTCCACTTTCAGTAATAATTAAGTCATTCGTAGGTATTAAAAATAATATTTCAAGTGGGAATATACATAAGATGAATAAATTAAACATATTATCTTTGATTATTATTTTATCTGAATAACATTTTCTCTATGAATAAAGTCACAGCCCTAATTCCATAGAAGTGGCATTGTGATAAGATGTTAACTGTATATTAATTAGGTCCTGTATTCACAAAGGTAGAATAATTATATTTTATGTAAATAAGATAACATCGAAATGTGAGGTATTGATTTTGTTGTTGTTCTAGATTTTCATTTTAATAGCCACAAAGGAAAAGAAAAGTAGGATACAGATGCAAAGCCCAGAGAGGACGTTTATAACTTATTAGCAGTGACATGACTTTGCTAGTTATTTAAACCATCTAAGTCTCAATTTTCTCATCTGCAAACTGAAAATAATAATACCTACTTTACATGTAATAAGTGCTCAGTACATTCTTTCTAATCTCATTGAGTGGGCTGGTAGCATTATATTTATATACAAAAACCAGCATTAATTTTTTTATGGTAGCATTATATTTATATACAAAAACCAGCATTAATTTTTTTAAATGATTTCCACCATTTTGGTGAAATATGGCAATGGGTGGTAATTTTTGTCTAGAAATCTTTAAGCACACTGAAAGTGTTTATTTAGTCATATACCAATCTAGGCCTAAATTAAATAATACAAATTAGATGACTTATAAGATCTATTCCTTTTCCCAATCGAGATAAAAAAAAAATAGTTTGCCTAAATAAATGTTATTCTAAGTATGACGCATGTTGAGGTAAAACTGTAAGACTTGACTGACCATTTAGTTGTATAGTGTTCCTCACGTTAGTCAACATAGCATGACTCTTTGGCATTGATTTTTGGCACTAATGGTGATCTTTTAAAAAACCCTATAAATTCATTTGAATGAGTGTCCATGGCACAGATCAAGTTTTGACTGGTACAGCCAAGTCATGTTCTTTCCCTCTGCTTTTCCTTGGCTCCCTCTCCGATGTTCCTGCTGTTCTTCTCACAAAGGACAGGGACTTGCTTGGCTTCCAACCCTCATGGAGTAAGAGGCTTATTAAAGTCTAGATGCGGTTGGTTTCCAACAAAATTAGTGGCCCCAAATGAAGAATTCATCTGTCAGTCTCTTTGATGACAAAAAAATATATATAAACAAACAAATAAAAAAACTGGTCAGATTAATGTTTTCATTAAATTGACATATTTAACATCCGGAATATAAAACATGTTGTGGTTTAATAGAAAGAATAAAGCGTAGGAATAAGACAGGCTAGGTCGAAAGTCTGGTTCTACTTTTTACAAATGCTTTAACCTCTCTGATCCTCAGGTTCTTTATAAAATTGATATAATTGTGCCCATACGGAGTGTTTTAATGAGCAGTTAGATAAGGTAGCAAATGTAGAGTGCTTAAGTTTTAAAGAAAAGGAACTAAAAATACTATAAAAGAGAAGAATAGAATGGGAGAGGAATCACAGTTAGGGAGCTAAGTAATATACCGGTAAGATATGATAATGTGTAATGATAGCAGCAGTGAAAGAATAAAAAAAAAACTCACAATGTTTCTGGAATCTACTTCAGTTGAAGGAGTGAGAGAGAGGGTGGTCAGGAGAAAATGGAGCAATAAACAGGAGGATTGTGGGAGAAGCAAAGTGGGAAGGGACCAAGAAGGAATTAGTTTTGAATATGGTAAGTTTAAAATGCGCAGTGGGTATACAAGTGGCATTCAGGGAAGACGTACAGGCTGGAAATATAATTATGGGAATCACCAATATATAGATAATATTGCAAGTCAAGGGTATGAATGAGATCACCAGAGAAGTGTGCACAGAAGGAAAAGAGCAGGGGATCACGGGCTGAGGCTTAGACTCGGCCTTGGGGGCAAGAACATTTAGAGGTCAGACCAACGAGGATGTATCAGAAAAGAAGAAAAATGAGGACTGGCTCCTTTTCTGAATCCAGTTATGTTTTCAATGTCTTTGAACATCACAGTGCTATTGCAGAGTAAGTAGGGATTGCCATAACATTCTTCCAGAAAAATCTAGAAAAGAAATAACTGTTATAAACTATAGTCTATAAGTTAAAGGAATAAAGAATAAATATGTGTATGGGTTTTCATAGTATCCAAATTCCTGTGACCTTTTATTTAAAATGTTTAATTTATACTGAAGTTCAAAGGTGCAAAATATTAATCAACACGTATTTTCATATCTCAGTTTCTGTGTCCTTTATTTAAAGCGAAAGGCACACGAAGGCAAAATGTTCACTTCAGAGTGTGTCCTCCAAGGTAGCTTAAAAATACAAAGGTTCTAGCTTGTGTTTTGAAAGGCAGGGTGTGTTTCAACAATTTCCCTGTTTCTAAGGACAGTCATTCAAAAAAAAAAATCGTATGGCATACGAGGAAGACTTTATGAAAGACAGTATTCTGTAGCAGGGGGTTTAGCTTTCTCTCATTTGATTCCCTATTGGCAACTATTCATAACACAAATGCTTTTGTCCTTTTCTCTCTCTCCCTGCCACAAGAGACCAAGTAATTAACCAAGTGAAGAGGCTGTCAATTAAACACTGATACTAATCTAGGCATAAAAGCTTCTTTAGGGAGCATTGGTTTTGAACATATTTTCAGCATTATCAGCATTGATTTTATTCAATCCAATTCTCATACAATTGAGTGCTCCAAATGTTTACATGCCATCCAGGCAACGCTTGCAACATGGATGACCCACACTGCAGAAACAGCGTTCACAAAGAATGCACGGAGAATAAGCTCTCTATTGTGATTCCAAGGCCTATTTTTCCAGGAATAGATGTTCTATCATTAATTAATGTCCCATATCTTTAATGATAAGATTGTCAAGAACAATTAAGGAAATGATTACAAGTGTCCTTGGAAACTGGAATGCCTCACTGATTTTAGCTTACTTTCCCTAAGTGTGGCTTAAAGGTCATTTCTTTGAAGTGTGAAGATTTGAGCATGCCTTGCATTGGTGTCATTATGTATAAATGTTATACAAAAAAATATCTTTTTAGCTTGATTTCTTCAGAATGAATAAGGAGATATTTAAAAATGGTTAAATTTTGAGCCATTGCTTCAACAATTAACTAATATCTAAAAGTAAATGATCTTCAAGACTTGCTAGGGTTTGTTTATTATCTGTCTTGTCAACTTGTTTAATTAATTCATATCTTGCACACTATGATTAATTTCTTTTAAATAAATCATTTTTTGTCTAGCACTAGATATTAATGATTCCTTCCTTTTTCTTACTTTCACTTCCATCTTTGATGTATCCATTCAAAGAAATAGCCTCATCCAAGCCTGTAAGCCCTGGGGCTTCAAGAAAAGCCTTCTCTTGCAAATTATTGTCGAAAACTGTGAAGGTCTGAAATTTTACCCTATTTTCAAGCTAATAAGTTAGCCCATCACAGTTTTATGGATGCTACCAGAAGACGTGAGTCCTAGGTAGCACTTAAAAGCTGTATTACTCATGGCACAGCAGGCTGCAGAAGCATCTTGTTTACTAGGGTTCTCCTCATCTCTCAAGTCCCAAGAAGGTCACATAAGAGGCTCAGGTGATGCTGCACTTACAGTGAATTTTAATCACCGTTGAAGAACCTTCAAGTTTACAGAACCCTAATCTTTTATAGTGAGCCGTAAGCAAACCCATGTGACTTTTGCTCCAGAGGGAAAAATTATCTTTAACGTACTAGACAAGAACCAAAACTGTCCTCTGCTCTTGGGGTAGACGCCATCTCTATCTTTCAACGTTGTTTGCTACACAAACATCTTGGTAAAGATAAATATAATCAGGGCATCTAGTTGGAGGACATACAGAAACATGAGAGACCCATGGAGTTTTCTCCTAACATTCATTCCTAGAAGTCAGACACTAATTATGTACAAATGTCTAGCAGAGAAGTATTAATCAAAATCACCTTTGAAGATGTGTAGAGCAAACTACGCATGCTCTATTCCCCAAATATTATAATAACCGTTTCCCCACTTACTCCTAGCCCCTTCCCAAGCATGACCTTTTCTTCCTGATAATAAGACCTGAGACACTTGCAATGGTTTTTCTTTTGTGCTAGCCACAAATGTGAGTCAAGTTAATTCTCAATTATGTAAGTTATGGCAATGCCTATTAAGAATTTATTTGCTTCTTCCTTTTTTTTACTAGCATTTACATTTTATAACTTATTACACATTGCTGTATTGTAAACTACCTTATTTTAAGAAATACCCTGATATTTATTTTTAAAATACCAAATAATATAAAAATGCACAAGCCAAAATAGTACGACCATTTAAAAACTTTCAAAAACAGATAAACCACCAACAATCTCTCCAAAGACATTTTAAAACACTTCTTTGTATTTATGCATTATATAGCTATTACTCAAGCTATTCTAAAATATTGAAAAAGGTAAGAATAAAGAACATCGTAACAATGAATGAAACAGGTCATGTGATTAATAATATATATTGTTTACTGGCAATAATAGCGATGTATATTTATTGAATTAAAAATATAAGAAATATAGAGGAGAAGAATAAAATTATTGACAGAACATCATCTCCTGATATAAACAGTGTTAACTTTTAAATGTAGTTTCATATCAACTAATTTATACATATGCACATGTATATTATTTACTAATTTTTTTTACTTGACATTTTATCATGAGCATTTTCATATTATGCCATCGCTGTTATTTAAAAATGTTTTTAATGGCCTCATATGTTTTTGTATTACATGACCAAACTATAACTTATTAAACTATTTTCTTATGTTTACTATTTGAGTCATTTATACTTTCTCCAGTAAAAATTCTGCCGTGCATAACTTTATACTCTAATATCACTTTATACTTAATTATCTGTCTGTGTTTATAATTATTTCCCTGTGATAGGTTTTTAGAAACAACATAATGAGGTCAAATAATTAGACTTTTGCCTCTTGAAGTATATGGCTAGCTGCTTTCCAGAAAAATTGGATTAGTTTATACTTCTGCCAACCACGAATAAGAGTGCCTATTTTTACCAAAACCAGCATTAAAAATTATTTTGCATGTTGAAGTACCAAATTAAAAATAGATTCCCAATGTTTTAAATCATTTTTCTTATGAACGAGATAACTTTAAAATATATGTGTGTATTGGTTATGCACATATATTTTTTTGTAGTAAAAGATTTCATTGTTGATTTAGTTTCTTTTTTTCTTATAGAGAATCATGGTTTTCTTACATATGATCGTATTATTAAGCTTGTTTTGCCTTACTTATAATTAATACATTTTACAAATTTTCCATTTTCCTTTGAAGTTTGTTAATGTTCAGAAATGTGAAACATGTATATAGTCAAATATGTGTTTTATTATTTCTTAGATTGCTTCTATGACTTCAAATTCCTTGTCAATTCTAAGATTATTTAAATATTTTCTGGCATATTCTTCTAGTTTAGTGAGTGGTAAAAGTGCCATGTTTTGTTTAAATATTTAATCCATCCTAGGGCTGGCCTCCCAAATGTTAAGACAAAAAGGAATTATTCGGCCAGACTCCAGGAACAGAAGAGTTGAATCCAGCACCAGGAGGAATGCAGGAAACTAATCCTGAACCTAATTCCTTTCTCCACAGTACCAACTTTTACAGATACGAGCTCTACTTCCCTCGCCAGACCTTCACGTGACTCTGACTTTTAAGCATGATATGATCTAGAGTCCAAAAACTATATTTGGTCCAAAAGCAGCAGCGTGTGCACTGTGGTTTGATAAACATTCTCTAGGTCATGAGCTTAAACGGGCTCACTTTAACCACATTTTCAGCCCCATCCTGTGTTCAATTTATACACAGGTAGAGGAAGTGTCTCCCTGCTTGTTTTCTGTGGCAGCTCCTCCTCACCATGTCCTTTACTGAGGAATCTGCATCAGGAATATGAGACTACTAAATTCCCTATAGGTAGGTTTTGCGTGTGCTTGGCATTAGGATGCCTGGTGTAGACTGTGGAGTCAAACCGCCTAACTTTGAAGTCTATTTGCCTAATGCAGAAATTTTGTGAACTTGGGCAAGTAAATTAACCTTTCAACCTGATTATTGAGTGACTTCTCTACAGTGGGGTCCATGTGGAAGACAACTATTGTCACTGTCTGCATCTGCCGAAGAGATCCATCCACAAACCTTTTCATTAGGCCTTCTTGTCACTAGTCTTCTAATCTTGGCTTCTCTGACCCTTGAGAATTTGTCAAAATGATTAGCTATTGGTCATGAGTTAGTATAGATTTGTACTTTAGACCAATTCTTTTCTCAGAAAAGTAAATATCCAGATATACAGTCATCTTCTGGAAATGTTATAGTTCTCTTGGAAGATAAGCACTTATGGTGGTTTCTAAAATTTTAATGTACATATAAATCATTTGAGTATTTGGTAAAAAGAAGACTCTGATTCAGTAGGCCTGGGCTGAGGCCTGATTCTGTAATTCTGCATTTCTAAGACGTTCATAGGTGCTGCTACTGCTGCTGCTGGTGGTCTGAGAACCACATTTTGAATAGGAAGGGCCAAAGATACCCCCTCTACTTCTTTCTTTTCTGGTTCTATCATCATTACTTCCTGTGGGATGGCAAAATGATCAAAAGCCATCAGTCTAGACTAATTTATAGAGCCACAGTGTTGACATAGCCCTGATGCAATATGGTAAAAGCACACAGCTATCTTTGCCATGTCAAATAAACAACTTTTAGGATTATTTAGGAATTATTATTAGGATTATTTTAGGTTTATTGGTATAGGGAAGATATAGTCACCATATCAATAGCTGTTTATGATGTGCCAGAGTCTACAAAGCAACAGCAGCTGTAGTTGAAGGCACATTAAACTTGTGATAATGCATAGCCATTGTCTAAGATCTGTCAATCATGTTAACATTAACAGGTACTATCACCTGATTTCTTCAGGGATAAGTATTGCTTTAGTTTACTATTTTGTTAATTAATGGGAACTCCAAAGACTTCCAGTTCACACTTTCTATAGTGTACTAACATGATAAAGAGACAAGGATGGGACTTGGGGATTCTGCCAGATGCTGAAAAAAAAAAAAGTATATTCCATTTATACATTTGAGAACTGATAAAACAAACATTGAATAGTTTCATGGATCCTCTTAGCTCACTATGAGATAAACTCAGACCCAAACTCCACCTGTAGCCTGAATTCCATAAGCCTCCACTCTAAAGTGTACAGCACAGGTAACATTCTGAATCCCAGGAAGTAACTTCAAACCAGTATTCCATAATCTTCCAAAGCTCTATGTCCTCCTCTACTCCTAGCCCTAACCCTCAGTACCATTCTTATCCTGGAAGTGATTAAGTTAGGAAAATATTATAGTTCTCTTGGAAGATAAGCTTTTTTCTCCTAGATTGGTTTATAATTGGCCCCATGGAATAGACTACAAATCCAGCTCTCCCTATTGATCTGAAGATACTGAAATTGGATTGTGTGGATACTTGGCACCCTTCCAAACTACCTACCTTGGGTGAAGTCATAATAGAGGAAATACCAGTCTCTCAAACAGAGGCTATTTATATTGGTATAGGAAGCTTGGAGGGACTTGGGGGTCTGAGGTACTTTGAGCTACCCAAATACTCCAAAATTTAACCAAATCTTTCATTCTTTCCAACTAAAGTCTTTGTTTTTACCTAACACCTGACAAAAGTGTAATTTCTATCAACCATGTAATTCATTAACTGCAGGATCAGTCTCTGATTTAAGCAATATCAGTAGTGTGACTGCAAGAAGGAGCAGTCCCATTTAGGGCCAATGCAGAAACTTTACAGTTTTTTTTTTTTTTTACCTTGTCTCAGCTCAGAATTTAGTCTTTATATAGTCCTTTTCCCCTGAAGCTCTCTAGTACAATTTTAAGTAATTTTTAAGTGATTTTAAAACTTTATAATTTTTTTCAGAATTACTCTCCTACACCAAACCTTTAGTATGGTATTTCTATTCCCCTTTACTACAGAATTTTTTTCTTATGAGTAAAGGTGGTTACTTTCTTTTCTTGTATTTATTCTCTGCTCTTTAATTATGTTAGGATGAGGAGAAATTTGTCTGGACATGGAATTTGCCATCAGAGAGAGCACAGGAGTTACCCTTAGTTCTTACTCTGTACCTGGGAGTGGATAAATCCACTTCTTGGATCTATAGTTAAAAAGCAGATTGAAAGGCATAATTCCCACTTCCCTTCCCATTGAATAATAACATTTTATGTAGCACAGCTTTTATCCTATCATCCTGTGGTTCTCTAACATGCTGCAATGATGCTACAAATGAAAAACTGCTTGCTAATGAGTGGGGAAGAAAATTACTCTAACCACTTCAAACTCCAAAAGTGAAAATATGCCGTCTGGTTTCACAGTTAGTATACAGACCAGCTCTACTATCCATCCATCTTCCTCTCTATCATCTATCTATCTATCTATCTATCTATCTATCTATCTATCTATCTATCTATCTATCTATCTTAAAAGCCACACATGCAAGTCACATATGTAATTGTTAATTTTCTAGTAGCCACATTAGAAAAGTGCTCAATAGTCACATGATACTGGTGACTACAGTATTGGACATTGCAGGTCCCTGTAGTCATGAAATGTTATTAAAGAGTCTCCATGCATATGTTTATCTGCAGGTGACTCTTTTTAATGAGTGAAAAATGGGCGAGCGTCCAACTGTTTTTCCTAATCCTATGGTTTTCCTCCATGGAGGGAAGTAAGACTTCTAATTATCTACTGAAAATAATTGGTTGATTATCAATCTTAATTTTCAGTGTTGACATGATTTTTTAATCTTTCTCTGAATATTTATGTCATTTGTTGAAAACTGGCAGATGGCTACCCAGATATTGTTTAAAATGTTTAATTAAAAAAATAATTTTAAACTTTATTTCTTCCCAGTAGCCCATCAATCGAGCTCTAGAACAGCTGAAAAACAAAACAAAACAAAACTACCCTTTAAAATAAATTCAAAATCTAATGAATGATAATAATTTATAGTAGTAAGAGATGTTTCATAATTTTCATTTTTCTAACAAATGAGTGTGTTTGGACAGATTTTAAGTCATTGCTCTCATTTGTATTTTCTCTTTGGAGAGATAATGTGCAGTCATGCATCTAAAGGTTTTCAGGAAGCTGAAAACTGTTCCCATTCTCTCCATTTGTTTACCAAACATGCTGCTTCACAGAAAACAAAACAATCCTAATGTTTCTGTTTCAAAAAGTGGCTATTCTACAAGAATGTGAATAGATTAGAAAGACAATCCTGTTTTTTTTAAATGTTCAAAACCAAATACTCCTTCTCTACATTAAGTGAACAAAATTAATTCTTGAAATTTCCATTTTACTTGAAGTTGATATCCTTCTGTCTAATGGACAATCTTAACAATTTTTCTACTCGGAATTTCTAATAATGACAAGAAATTCAAAATGCAGAGAACTCAAGTGTAAAATTAGAATAGAAATGTCAAAACTTGAGATGCTTGCAATGTAAAAAATCTTTAATTCCTAATATCGTAATTACTGTGAAAAATCCAAACTATAGATTTACAATAGTTTAAATAACAGTCTTACTATGAAGCAAATAAAGATTAATAACAACCAAATATACATTTGACATTATAAATAAGTTGCATTCTTTTGAAAAATAAATTTAATTGATTAAACAAAGAGTGAAATTTGACTACATTATTGGCAGCCCATGCATAAATCGACATAAAATCTTGTACATATAAAATATTGACAGTGATTTTTTACATGAAAATATCATTAGTGCTTTAAAAATACAGCAATAACGTATGTTTGCTTCATCCATGATATAAGGCCAAAAAGATCTTGATAATTGTGGAGAGGAGAAAAGTCTGCAAAAACCTATTTATTTTTTGCCTTTTTAATAACATCATTCTAAACATTCAAATGGGACAAATATACAGAATCTAGTCAGTGTCTTCCACTAACTTAGTGACGCTTGACTTTACTTTTGCAGGTAAATCAACATTTAAAAAGAGATGTTAGTTATAATTAAGAATCTACTGCCAGCCAACATTTATTGAGCATATGTCATCTACAAGGAAGTGTTCTGTTTTACATGTATTAACTTTTCAATAATCCTGTGCTAGGCATGGTTATTATTCCATTTCTCAGAGGAAAAAGGTGAGGCACAAAAAGTTTATATAATAAAAAAACATTGAATGAAAATATTCTCTGTTAATATTTAATCAGAAAATAATTGTTATAAATAATCAGTAGCTAGAAATTTTTTAAAAATGCAACCTCATAGAATATATATGTTTATAATTAGATGGATGTTGAGAATTAAGCAATTACTTCTGATGAGTGCCTTTAGCAATGGCAGACCAAAGGAATCTCATGAAAATCTTATTTAGAGGTTTGCAGGGAAGCAGACACTTTTTTCTTTAACTCAGGAATGTTAAAAGTTAGTGGTGGGAAACATCTAGAACCAAACAAAAACGCTAATTCTGTGGAGGCAAGGGGCTTATTTCTTTATATAAGAATTTCCATTGTGGATACAGGCATCACAGGAAGAACCTGAGATCTTGTAACTGACACAAGAGTCTCTGTACTGAAGAAATGTTTCATGGCTCCCTTTTGTTCCCTTTTCCTTATACCTACCCTACTCAAGTAACTAGACAAATGAACTTAAGGTATAGCTATCGATGCACTTGTTATAGCTATTAATACACTTGTTCCCATGTTACTATATAAAAATTGTTTTCCCACTACACTGGACATCTGAAACTAATATAAAATAATATTGGATGTAAATTATAATTGAAAAGTAAAAAAATTGTTTTTACTTAGTATGTGCTTAGTGCCCTTAGAATGAATGAGTTAATTAATCGAATGACAATAAAAATAAAGCAACCTGAAAGGATAACCCTTATTTTCAGCTTTTAAGACTAAGAATGAGAATGGGAAGAAATTAACACCTTCTGTAAGTATTCCTTCAACACTTGACTTTGTTTGGAATGTGAGTGTGTCTATGTTATTGTTTGTTTTAAATTGCTTCAATTGGTGTATTGTGTTTACTTTGAACTTCTTGGAATTCCAAATCTGTAAATTGCATTCCAGCCAAACAGCAATGTACCATTCACAGAGTAAAATCCCTCCAAGAAGAATGAGATTAGCTCATTTTAGTGAAAGATAAGTTCATTAAGACACTTTGAAGGTTGGTGGATTATCTGGCGTTAGAGTTCCTTTCAAGTACCTTGAGTTCAACGATTTGATCTAAATTAATTTAATGCAATGCAAATTTTTTGGACACTTCCTATGAGCAAGACACGATGAGGATACATACAGATAAATGTTGTTGTCATTAAGAAACTCATGATCTTAAAGTGTGAACATGTCTACTATTAAATATTACAGAAAAAAGTTCTCTGAACATAGAGGATGGATAAGTCATATTGGAAACAGAGGACTGAGAAGAATTCATGCTCAGTACCACAGCAGCCACTTTGTGACTACTAGAAACACACTGGGAATGGCAGAGCGGATATTAAGAGCTTGTGGGTCCTCGATGACATCACTGAGCTGCTAACCATTCCAGCAACTACCTACCTCTGAACTTCTTTTCTTGACTGGGAAGATAAAAATTTAATTAAAATAGTGCCACTTTCAGGTCATCATTTATTCTTGCAGTTGAAATCGCTCTACTTTTGTGTTAGGTCCCAGAAATCTAGCTGAGCTATAACAAGGGATCGAATGAGAATAGAAAGGTGGGAAGAAATGCAAAAATGTAGGATAGAGAGGAATCTGTATTTCTAAACATAGAAGTTTGGGGAAAAGGAAGATCCAAAGATATATAAAATTTTAGTGGATTGTATGTATGACTCCTATTAACCTTAATAGGGTAAGAGAGAAATAATAAGATTGAGGGTAAAATGCACTGACCGTAATTTTGGTATTTAATTAAGAAATGCAAGAAAAATCTAACGCAAATTTTGCTAAAAATCTTTGAACCAAATTGTACCATAATTTATGTGGAAATTGGCATGGCAGTATACCCAATAGGTTAAGTAGACCTTGTTTACTCACACTGAAGTCACATTTATTCAATATTGAGTTTAGTATTACAAAGAAATCACTGGTCTCCTTCTTACTGGTTGAGCAAAACAGATTAAAAAAACATATTAATCTCTGTTTTCATCTGAAACCTGACTAAACTGAGAGCAAAAAAATAAAAATAAATAAATGGCACTCTTCTTCAAGGTGTTACTTGAGCAAGCCAATCAGCAAAATGAGGGGCTGATTCAATTGGACAAGGTGGGATTCTGGAATCAGGGCACTCAGCAGAGCAAAAAGGGGAAGGAAAGTCCTGAGTTGATGATGAGGAAAGCCCCAGGGAAACAGTAACATGCCCACAGAGCAGCAGCAAGAACCTCACAGAACATGAGGGTGTTCTGCCAGCAGGACTGGGTCTGTGAGAAAAAAGATTTTTAGAAAAGTGTAGAATCATCTGCTCTGTTACTTTCTGCTCACATGGGTAGATCTCTCTCGGTTCTAGTGTAACCATTAAAAAAAACTGAGAATCTTCTTATGTACCCTGTGAGAAGAGAAAAATGAGTATAGCGAGCACTAGCAAAATTGAATTATCAAAGTAGAGCCATAAAAGCTTAGATGGAAATAGAAGATGCAAAGAGTTGAAAGCAATTGGCCTGAGGGGTTAGAACCAGCAGTAGGGACTGAGGGGACAAGGAACTGAGGTACAATTTATTGTAATAAGGCTGCCAGAGTAATGTGATCTTTTAAACTAATCATATAAATAACTTTGATAAAAGTTAAAATTTAAAAGAAAATGAAAAGGTACAGAACCCATGCAGAGAACTGGCTCAGAAAAAAGAAAAAAAAAAAAAAAGATAACTGTCATCCCACCAAACCCTTTATTCAACAAACTCTGTCCCTCCACTCTGCTGCTGGTTAGCCTAGTGACTTATCTGAAATTCTGATTTCTTCTCTCACAAAATCTTACTAGAAAAGTCTAAACAATGGAGAGCACTTTGCAAGGATACAGGAAGGATTTGCTTCCCAAAAGCATCTCATCCACAGTCTCTCATGGTGTGGGCGGCAAAATCACACTTCAAATCTCTATCCAAAATTATCATTTACATTTTGATCTAAGTATTCTGGGCAGTGTAAATAATTCTGGAAATGAAATCAGAGGTAGTTTGAGTTGGATGAGGCTTTGCTAAGTCACTGCTAAGTTCTTGGGAATACATAAAAGCCACATTACATGCAATTAAAATATTAAATTACACATGAACAGAATCTGACTCTTTAAAAAAAATAAAACGACACATGGAAAGTTATCTTCTTCAATGAAGGGATGTAAAAAAAAAAAAAAAAAAAAAGGCTGCCAAAAAGAAAAAAGGAGGATTTCAAATAGAAATATTGCCTACTGGTACTATTTTGCTATGTAAGAATCTAAGTTATAGAGAAGGAATGTACTTTTAAAGTCAACCATTCCAACATTCTTGATTTACAGATATAGAAGCAGAGGTCCAGGGAAGCAAAGTGCTTGCTTCTGGCAAAAAACTATGGAAAGGAAAGGGATAGAATCGAGACTGACTACCAATCTATTGTCAATTTATTTTAAATGTCAGATTCACTTGCCTCAACTGACATGTTGTTGCCAGGCTGGAGCAGGGGCTCCTGGCACAAAGGGCTCACAAAAGGTGAAAATTTCAATCAGGCAGCAAGTGAAGTGCAGAATGAGAACCTAGGTAATGCACCACATAATGTGACTCAGATGTGTGTGTCAGGGGGAAACTTCACAGTGTTTTCAAAAGACGGTGAAGTACTTGGGAGTTTGTTTTAAAGGATCAGAATGTTCCTACTTCTCTTTTTCTTTTATGTGTACGGTAAAAGAGCAGAGGTATTCTCTTACCACAGTAGGTTTTGGAGTGTGAGACCAAGAAAGCTATTAATGCAAAACTATGCTTTAGTGACATAGTGCTTCTACTATGTGGAACCCAAGATGATGGCCACTTGAGCCTCCTTTTTAAGTATCTGACATTAGCTTTAAGACGGCCTCGCCCCAAATGCGAGTTACAAATGTTGCCTGTAGACACGCTCCAATAGAGGTAGTCAGCAGTTGCAATCTGTGTACATCCTCCACCCTCCTTTTCCAACATACCCTCTTCGACCATAACTCGATCCTGTTTTTCTCCTCCCTCTGTGTTCCAAAGCTCAGAAAAAAAAAAAAAAATTGTTTTGTTATGTATCAGTGCTGGCTCTTTGACCCTTGTCTACCAATTTCCCTTTCATTCAATAAATGCAATAAATATGTGTTCTGATTCTTGCTTTAAATTCCCTGGTTCTTAGGAATGTTTCATTGTTAAGGGTTTTCCTTCACCTCTAAGGTAAATGGGCTTACCATCGTCCATCAAAATTGTCATTTTGTCTGAGGACCATGGACAAACTGTCAGGTAGTATTTCACTCTTATCTCTCAATCCATCAGAGAGGAAGTCTTGCTAGTCCCTCTTTAGAGTGAAGCTGATTATTGGCCTAACAATCACACAAAAGGGGATGCGGTTCTTTCCACACCTGAAGGCATTTGAGGTGCAATTTGTGTGGTACTTACAAGCCCTGCTAAAAGGAATGGCTGCCTATTTTCCTAATCTGTTTGCATTTGTAGGCATTGAGAATGCACACTAAAAAAGCTAAAGTGTAAATGCTTTCACAGTTTTGTGTTGGGCAATAACTACTGGTAATAAGAAAGAGAAAAAGCTCTACCCAAATCTGTATTTTATTGGCTGATATATGTTTGAGGATATTTTTGGGTAGACTTTCTAAAACGGTCAGAACTTGCTATTTCCACAGATAGGGAGTAAAATTAATGTAACTAGGAAAAAATTTTCATCTTCTAATTTCAAATATTCTGTCCTTGTTTGAGAACATATGATATATAGTACACAAATATAAGGTGCTGGCCTTAAAGTAAGTGATGGAGAAAAAAGTGTTCTGTAAGGAAAAATCGATTAATGAGTTTCTATAGGATTTATAAAAGGAAAAATGTTTTAACTTTCCATAATGGCTTAGTTGTTGTTCTGCCTGAGATTTGAGATGAATGAGAGTTGAGTAAAGTACTCTTCAGCATCATGACTTTATTATTTTGCAAAGCTTTGTATTAAGTAAGTGCCTTAAATATATAAAATCTTGTGGAATCCTTCATCATCATCTCAGGGAATAAGGTCTGAGAATTCACACTGACATAAAGCCGCACAACCTTGTGATGCCCAGCTTCTGAACACCCCTCACAGCCATCGGTAGTGTCTGCCATGCCCTTGACAGTCTGAGATAGTTAAGTGCTTGCAGGAAAACTGGAGAAGTTGAAATTTGTTACAAAGACAGACTAGTTTGATTTATATCTTTGTTAGAGATGCAGTTGCAGAGTAGATCAAAAATATTCTAAGGGATATTTATTTAGGGATCTCCTCAAATGTTTTAGCAAATGTTCTGTTGAAATTCCAAATTTATATATAAGAAAGCAAAGAACAGTTGACTTTGGCCTGGAAAACATGATGGCTGGAGTAATCAATCAACTAACTCCTATATAATAACTTTGGTAAGTTTCCTGCCAATAGCTTAATTTTAAACAGGAATATGATTAAAAGATGAAATGGCATGTTAAATAAAATCGTTCGAAATTGTCTTTAAAAATCCTAAATGTAATATGCTTAAAACAATTTGAATTTTCACATGCTTTTATTAAAACCTTGTTTCTGAAAGTAATTATGCACTATGTTCAGTTGCCTCTTCAGTGTTTTAGATAATCCTGTAATGCTGACAGGTTAGAGTAAGATCTTATCTCCATGGCATTAATGATTAAATGACTTGTATCCAATATTTTATCATTGATTTATTTGTTTATTTAACAAAGTGTATCATGAATTATTATGTGCCAAGCTCTATGAAAAGTTCTGGGAATTCAGTAGTAAATACGACAGATATAAGTTTTACTTATTTAAGGACACTGGAGGAATTGAATATATCTGGAAGTTCTAGGATCAAAAATTGTTCCTCATGAGTGTATCTATATTAATTTCTTACAAAGATATTCAGAGAAGAGAAAGTGTTACACACAACCTATATGTGGCTCCTCTCTAAAGTAGTATCTCATGAAAAACAAATTCTGTAAAAGCATGTAAATTTTTCCCAGTAATCTTACTAATTACATAAAACAGGGCACAACAATTACAAGGGGAAAAACCAACCTCTTTCTCGTATAAGATGTGAGATTTAAGGGTTTGGACTGCCACTATTTTTAAAAACAAGATGCTTTTGAATTTTGATTAATTATTTAAGTTAACTATACTGAGTAGAATTAGCAAATTCAGCTAAGGGGCTTTCTGAGTCTACAAATCATCAGGTGACTATTATAGAGCTATAAAATTCAGTAGAAACAAGTTTATAAGTTGGAATAGAAATATCAGTGAAAATTTGTTAATTTATTCAATGAATATTTATTGACCTTCCAATATAAACCATGTAATATACTAAGGAAATGAGGATATGAAGAAGAAGACAGTTCTTCCCTCAAAGACTTTGCAGATTATTAAATTCTCTAGCAGATATATATAGATGATAGATATAGATGTGTGTGTGTGTGCGTGTGTGTGTGTGTGTGTGTGTGTGCATGTGTGTGTATGAAAGAAATGGATACTGTATATAAGATAGTTTAAAGAAAATGATGCTTTGGGGATGGGTTTTCAGAGGAGATATCAATCACCCTTCTTAAAAACAATAAGTACTACTTGTTTAACAATCAGATGAACATACTGGCTTAGGAGTTGTCTCAGAAGAAGGAGCCATGTAAGTGAGATAAAAAAAATGTGAGGAGCATGTTTAGGCAATGGTAAGTAGTAAGTTTGTCTTGAAGGTAAGATTCAAAGAGAATCTTTATGAATAGTGGATCTGGAGAGAATCCAAGATACAAGAGAGAAGGGGAGAAGAGGCAAGTAAAGCAAATAATCTGAGCCTCTTTATCCACTGAAGCATTTATTGAGCTCGAAAGTAATGCAGACTGAGAGTCTGAGAAGCAAAACACAAAGAAACTGTTAGGAAGCTAAGAACCTGACAGAGCTACTGTCAATATCACAGCGCTAAGGAGATAAAAACTGGACTGCAGAGGCTATCAGGGAAGGGGAATCTTGGTAAATAGCCAAAGCTTTCCAATGAGAGCCCGAAGGATGACTCACTCTCTAGCAGTAACAGCAAATCAGAAATATAGATAAGACCTTACCAAGACTGGAAGCCTTGGCTCAACTTCTGATTAGATTAAGGCAATATATAATCACATGAAGTGCCTGCTAGAAATTATACAAGTCCATAATGGAGGAAAATAATACCATTTAGCAATTCTAGGATTTTTCATATGCACTGTCTGGGGTTTAATAAAAAAAAAAAAAATACCAGACAACCAAGAGAAAACAACAAAAGAAAGGAAAAGGGTCAATAAAAACAAATTCAAAATGATCCAAATATTAGAAAATTTTATTTCTGTAGTTAATATACTAAAGAAAATAAAGGTTTCCCCTACTATCCAAAAGTAGAGCATTTCTGAAATGGCATAAAGAATATCTCCAGATTTCCATAAGTTCACCCTGTCCCGCTTCACTTTTATGAAAGACCTACATTAGTATAGTAACAGCTTTTTTCTATAAAAGCAAAAATCCTCTTCATATTTTTTTCAGTTAGTGAAAACAGGTACTAAAGCAGGTCTTTCATATAAGCAAAGTGGCATAGCATGATCTTTGGGGAAGTAGAGGATATCTATAGATGGGAAGAAAGATAATTTCATCAAAGAAGTCGTGTCTACAAGAAAACATCAAACGAAAATTCTACACTGATTAAAACCAAAACCGAGTAAGAAGACAAAAAGTGTGTAAACAGCGGTTTGCATACAGCTAAAGAATATTCATGACTTTGAAAAGAGATCAGTAGAAAATACCCAGACCAAAAAAAAAAAAAAAAAAGGAAAGAAAGAAACGATGGAAAATACAGAAAAGATCATAAAAGACATGTGGAACATAGTGGAAAGGAAAAACATACATGTAATTGAGGTCCCAGGAAAGGACAAGATGGAGAGTAGCACAGAGATTATGGCCAAGAATTTTCCAAAACAGAAGAAAAACTAAAGAAAGTCACAAATTCAAGAAAACTTATAAACCTCAAGCAGGAAAAGTACAAAGATACATCTAGACATTTTAAAATAGAATCTCTGAAAAACTGAAGGAAAGAAAAAATCTCGAAGAACAGAAAAAAATCGCCTCCAAAAAAAAGACCACCACCACCAATTAACTTTTTCCTAAAGCAACAAAAGTCAGAATCGAAAAATGATGTCCTTAATTTGTTGTATGAAAAAAATCTGCCATCATAAAGTAAAATTGTCCTAAAAAATTAAGGTGAAATAAGGAGATTTCTGATTAACGAAAACCGAGAGAACTTATCATCAATAGAGCTTAAAAGAATTCTAAAAGAATACTAAAAAGAGTTGTTCAAATAAAGGTAAATGATCCCTAACAGAAAATTTAAAATACAGAAAAGAATAAAGTCTGCAGGCAGACCAAATTTGATGTTCTGTGAGCAGTTAAAACTCTGAGAGAAAATCCATAGTCTTTCCAGTTTGAAGAATCACAGGACAAAGTTCAGGACAATCACAGCCACTGAAAATGAGGTGGAAATCCAATAAAGAAGAGAGCCAGAGAGACAGAGCCCCAAATTCTGTCTGTAAACCTTGCCCAAGTCTCTTCCTAATTCCTGAAAGATACATGCACAGGACAGATACCAGATGATGGTGATGATGATGATGATGATGATAATGATAATAATAAATTTTATCAAAAGAAAACATTGATGTTAGAGTCCAATCAAGTTAATTGTTTTATATAACACTCTTGAAGGTTAAATAAAAGAGAATTCAGAGTCTCCACAAGATAACATTCTTGTTGCTCTAGATACAATAAAATATATCTTAAAATATGAAGAAGCTTTGGCTTTGGGCTTGTTCTCCCTTCTATAAAATAACAGTTTATTTAAAAAATCTTTTCTTTAATAATGAATGCCATTTTGGTTTGAATAAAATTATTTTAGTAAATCATTGGTAAGCTATTTTTCAGAACACTTCCCAACCAGTTCTGAGAATGTAATTTCTTAAATGATGAAAACTGCATTTAACAATTCACATAAACATAGACCCTCAGGGACAAAATGTGAAAATTATTAGGAAAGAACTACAAGGCCATTCCTAGCAGATAGTGTTTTTGAATAGAGAAATAGAAGCTTCCTTTACAAAGAACTGAGGGGATCTATTTGTGGTTTCATGTCCACATTTTGAAAGCCCCCAATTGTGGTCTCAGTAGAATAATGAAGTGTCAATGGCATTTCTCCTCACAGTAAAGAATTAATTAAACAGCCTCTATAACGATCTGGCTTCTAATAGTGCTATTTCTGACATGAGACCCTTTTACCTTGGTTCTGAATTACTCGAATCCTTGTAAATGCTTTAGTTATAAATACTTGTCTTGCTTCCTCATGTGTGATAAGAATTTCTATGATCGTAGGATCACAATTATCTCCTTAGTCCTTTCAGAGAATTTGTATAGCTCTTTTGATAAAAGAAACTCAGAGTGTTTTGCAAACATACCATTTACCCAAGCCAATATGAATCACTGCCCTCATTTTAAAGGGATAGAAATATCACCCTTCAAATGGTCAGGCAAAAGAAAGTTTAAATCATATCTGGGGATAAGCTACAAACACAGGAAGAGAATGAAGTTCTGGAAATGAAGTGTTTTTTCCATTATCAAATATACTTTGTGTTATGCAATAGATGAAATTTCTTTAAGAATTTTTATAAATGAATTGTTTTCAAGTCAGATCAAATTTTAATGCATTCCGAAGACTTAGTCCATAACAATGAAGCCTGTTGATTACAGTCATTATGTTTTCAAAAGGGAAGATGAAATATGGATAACATATTTCAGAGAAAAAAATTCACTTTGAATGAGCCAAGAAGAACCTAAATTTGCAATTTGTCTGAAACATCGTACAAGAGTCACAAAATCTAGTGGTTACAGGGTAAGGCAAGAAACACAACCCAAAAGAATAAGGCTAGATATAGGGTAATAACACTGTGGCACACATGGAAGGTCATACCTCATCTAAAGGGACAAGTGCTGCTCAGATTTCAAAGTTTGCGTATAGTATTTAGAAATACAAGTTCATTTTACCATGTTTTCTGAATTTTCAAGAGATAACAGAAACTCGTTAGTTTATGTGGAATTTCCTGATATCCAAATTAAAAGTCTTTTAAAATCACTGAACAAGACAGACAATCTGTGCTAACTAGATTAGAACTAGATTAGAACTACATTGTGATCTCCATATACTAACACATTCTGAAAAAATTGAACTACTCAGAAGTTAACTATTTTGATCATGATATTGAAAGGAAATCTCAAGAGGTCATTTAGCACAGATCTTCTATAAAAGTAGGTCTATATCAAAACAATTGAAGATGTTCACTCAATGTACTTATATTGTAAATATCAACTCATGCTAGGCATTACGCTAGGTGGCAGAGATATGACACCGAACAAGAAGTTGTTCTCCCTCTATCGAGGAGGTCGGGGGATAAGAGTCATTCTAGCCCATGGCTTTGTGTTGCCAAGTAGAATGGTGAGATCTTCACTAGTATAATGCTTCTGCCTCTGGTTCCACTTTCTCACTCCCTTTTCCCAGGGTAGTAGGAGTGACTTCCCTGATTGGTGAGTTTTTGAGAAGGACCTGGGAAGATATAGCTTGGCTTCTCTTTTTTCTCTGTCCTTGAAGATTCAACTGCCCCAGGCCTCACCTGGGAGTGAGGGAGAGAGGTGGAAACAACTAACATTCTGAAGGATATGTTTAGTTTAAGGGAAAATTAGAAAACCATTTGTCTTCATTTAAGCCATGCTCTCCAATGGAGTTTTAAAGGTTAATAAGTTGAGGACAGAGAAGTTTGTCTCCTCTGTCTTCTTTTCTTTGTGCTTTCAAGCCAAGACAAAATAGAGAGATGTTAATTAGTGGGTCTTATCAAAATGTCAACAATCTCCTCAGAATATAAACCCTAGCAGAAAGTGATGATCATTGTGGTAAGGGAAGTTTATTGCAATATGAGAACACAGAAGAGGGGGATCCTAACCAGGACTCAAAATCAAAAAGACTTGTTGCAAAAACAAAACAAAACAAAACAAAAAAACATGAAGAATAATTGTGTATTTATCCAGGTAATGGCACGAGTAAGTATGGATATACAATGATCCTAGAATAGGAATCTACATGCACAGAGACACTGGGGTTAGCATGGCAATATGGCAGAGTCGACAGTAGCTCAGGAGGGCGAACGTATGGAGAAGAGCAATGAGAGGCAAGCGGACGAGACTACAGAAGCCAGCAAGTTCTGAAGCGTCCTATAAACCGCACCAAGGAATATGACTTTTTGAGGAAAATGCGAATGCCTCTGAAGCGTTTTCAGTGGGAAAGTCACCTAATCAGATTTTTGGTATTAAAAGATCAGTCTGAGAAAAAGAAAGGCTCAGTCTGGCCATAGCGTTATAAATGGATTGAAAGCAGCCAGCCTGGAGAGAGAGAGATTAATTATTGCTACAGGAATCCAGGCAAGAAACAAAGGTTCCTATTCCAGGCAAAAAGAAGAGAGATTCAGAAAGTATATGAGAGAGAGAATCATCGGATCTCAAGGGACTTTATGACCTCAGAATGAAAAGGTCATTGGAGCGAAACAATGTCCAAACACTGTCCCCTTGCCCCTTATAACTAGCACTCTGCTGGTTCCAATGCTAATGTCAGTATCTAATGTAACTGAATATCTGGTCTCTTTCAGTTTGGTGAGAGCTCATGACGCACCCGGACTGACAGCCCTCCCCATGACTCTCGGTGGCACTACAAATCCCTGAGTCTCTTGCAGGGGGTCTCAGGTCTCCTATGCTGGGTGGTTAACCGTAGCCTCTGTGCAGGACTCATTAGTCCTCATCATTACCAGCCTAGTGGTTTTCAATTTAATTCCTTCTCCTTCCTCCTGTGGCAGGGTTTGGGCTATAGCCATAGGGAGTTTTACAACTCATTCACAATGCTCAAGAACCCAGAGTGGCCGAGGTTCATATCCCTTTAAATTAAGTCTCCAGCTAACTTACCTAATACTCCTTCAATTTAAGAATCTGAACATACCTCTACTTATTTTGTCCCCCTACCTCTGACTCTGTGTTGGTTTTCTTTTTTGATAGAACTGGGATCCTTCACTTCCTCTTCTTGCCTGGGCCTCCTTTATGTCAACTCTGTGGTCTAGACCAGTGGTCCCCAATCTTTCGGGCACCAGGAACTGGTGCTCCTATGAGAATCTAATGCCTGATGATCCGAGGTATAGCTGAGGCAGTGCTGCTAGCACTGGGGAGCGGCTGCAAATACAGATGAAGCTTCACTCGCTCTCTTGTCACTCACCACCTGCTGTGGAGCCCAGCTCCTGACAGGCCATTAACCAGTATCGGTCCATGACCCGGGGGTTGGGGACCTCTGATCTAGACCACCAAATCTGTCTTTCAAAGTAAAAGTGTCAATCATCCAATCTCATTTGTCAAGATTTAGGAAAACTGCTGAGGGAACAAGTTTTAAGATAAGTCAAACATATTAATAGCAAATGCTTATTTAATTCTTACAGAAAGCCTGGTGAGCACCGTTCTAAGAGCTTTTAAATTTAATTGTTTTTATCATCAAAACAACTTTAGTATATTCCCCATTGTGGAGGGGCTAAATAATTATGGAACTTGCTTAGGCTAACATAACTACTTGGTGGAGGAGTCGAGTTTGAAATTAGACATTCTGGATCTTTGCTAAAAAATAGGAAACTTTTAATGTGATACATTTCAAGTTAAGAGAAAAATTATTTCAATAATATTACAGTGCTGGTCAATGCTTCAAATACCGCTAAATAAGGACCGTAAAGGTTTAATTTGATTTGGCAGTAAGTCATCAATGGCCTTGGTGTTTTAAGTTTAAGGGGAGAATGAGGGCAGTTACAGGGGCAGAAAAGTAAGTGAGAGTGAGAAGGGATGGACTTTATACTATTCTTCAAGGAGAGTAGCTAGAGGTGAGGGAGAGTTTTTGTTTTATTTTGTTTTGTTCTTTAACTTGGGAGAGCATTAGGCATACTTAAATACCAATGGGAAAGAACCAGTAGCGAGAGAATGACCCAAGATCAGGAGTGGTATCTCTCCATATCTTATCAGAAGCAACCCTGGGATCTCAGAGGAGGCTCTTTTGGTTAGTTTTGGGGATGAGATAAGCAAACAGATCATAAGTATCAGGATATAAAGACAAATCCAAAATTCAGTGATGGCCTCTTTTAAAACTGGTTAGCTAGGACCCCGAAGCTCATCATGAGAACTGTACAACTTATTGAGTTGTTTTTTTTTTTTTTAAATAACCAAAAAACAAACAAAAACCTCATCCTTTGTCCTTCAGGAAATAAAAGCCAAGGGGGTTCAGAAATACACATAAGAGTTTCCATTTGATAAAATACAAAGTTCAAGGTAGGCTTTGCTTTTGAAAGTTGTTGTTTTCATGTTCTAAAAGATCTCAGGCTATTAAACCTAGTGGCAATATGCAAAGGAAAGGAAACCACTTAAATACTGTTATAGTTCTACTAATGGAAGCATTGTTCAAAGCAAGTGCTTTGATTTTTCTCCCAAAGCAGCATTTACCAGAGAGAAAAAACATTGACCTTTAGCTCATGTTGGGCAAATGTTATATTACATTTTAGCGAGGCATCATTGAAAATTTCTCTAGTTTTCTTTTCTTATAGTTTGACATGTTGTTTATTATTATTATTTTCCTATTTTAGATGTATGGTGATTTTATTTATTTTTTAATTAAATTTATTGAGGTGACATGGGTTAATAAAATTATATAGGTTTTAAGTGTGCAATTCGATAATGTCATAAGTATATTGCATTGTGTGTTCTCTACCTAGTTAAATTTCCTGCTATCACCACATAGTTGACCCCCTTCGCCTGTTGTCCATGTCCGTGAGTTTCTGTTTGCCTTGTTCGTTTGTTGCTTTCCGTTTTATATCCCAATGAGTGAAATGATATGGTTCTCAACTTTTGGCTTATTTTGCTTAGCATGATTATCTCAAGATCCATCCACGTTGTCACAAAAGGCAGCATTTCATCTTTTCTTATGGCTGGGTAATATTCCATTACATATATGTACCACATCTTCTTTATCCAATCATCTATTGATGGGCATTTCAGTCATTATATGTTGATTTTAAAATATTGCCAATGCATTACAATGATGTAATGTAGGCATTATATGTAAAGGAAGCCAAGAAAGTGTAATGTAATTTATAAACACTTATTTGGGAGGTTATTATCTGAGTTGCTCATATTACTCTTAGCACTTATTGCCTTATATTCTAGATGTTTGCTTATTTTTCTAAAAAAAAATGTATTTCCTTTTATGTAATACTCCATGCATAATTAACATAAAATAAAAATAGCTTAGCTTTAGTTTAATAAATTAATTACCTTTTTTTTTAAAAAAAAGTAAAAGTCTTGTTCTTTAGAAAACACTAATGAAATTGTTTCATGTTTTATTTATAACTTCCAGAAAAAAGTCTTAACCAGAATGGAAAAGAAATTCCTAGGAGACTACAAAAATCGTACACTATTCCCTGCTAAATAAATACTGCTCATATTCTAAGACCGTTGCCACATTTCTTTGTCTATATATGATGATAATTTTGTTTTGTCCTTTTCAAATTGCAGTCTCAGAAGGAGTTTAACCCCTAATATAAAGTTTAGATCCAAGGTAATTTTCTAACAGCAACTGCACCTACCATGCATTGAGGTCCACTATATCTTGGGAAGAGCTTGCCCACTGAGGGCAATGCTGTGCTGCTACATGTCAGTACAACAGGCGTGAGGAATTCAAGGTCTCCAGGTGAGCAGACCTGCTTATAAAGACTCTGGACAGCTTGAAAAAAGAAGAAGCCCATTCATAATTCAAGAGCTAGGCTGAAACCCTATGATTTTCCATGTTCATGCAAAAATAAAAAAATAAAAATAAAAAATAAGTTCTATCTTTCCAGCTGTATGGCTAAAGGAGCAAAAACAAAACTCTAAGTTTGACCCTGCGAGTCATCAAATGTGAAGAATACTTCGACTGGTTCTTTCACAGGCTCTTTTACTGTACTTCAACTTGGAGAATAACCCAGTCAGGGGCCAGGCAGGAAATACATGGCACATTCAAACTGAGTAATTTGAGGATAGTTTAAAAAAGGAATTATTGACAAAGGTGTGGGCGGGGTAAAGGAAAAAAAAAACAATACCACAGAATTAGTACGAACTGGGTGCCCTCATCATTCATAAGACTGAAAGCAAAAGGATAGAGACATTACCAGAATCCAGGGACAGAAAGAGCTGTTTGGAGAGAATCACCAAATAGGAGCCACAATCTTTGGTTAAAAATGATGCAGGCAACTCACAACAACCTCACAGAGAGGGAACCAGAGGAATAAACACCTTGACCCCACTAATCTCCCTGACTCCTATCTACTCCTGGCATCTCTCTTTGTCCAAACCTATTTGTAAGTCACTAGACAAGGGAGCTTATTAACGCAGGTCAGAATCCCAGGACACAAGGCAGGGTAGAGAAGGTATTTAGCCCAAGAGGTTGGAAAACTAAAAAATGTATCTCATTAAATTCTTGGTCCTATCAATTAGTTGCACATATGTTACAGAATAGAGGGGTAAGTATGTGAGTTAGCTCCCACAGATGGGACTCTTAGCAATAGCTAGACATTCAGTTCTATTATGTGTCACCAGCTTCAGGGATGGAGGGCAGCTGAGGCAGCGGCAGAGTACAGTGGTGGCAGCAATAGCAATTTTCTGACCTCCGAATCACAGCTATGGTGTTTCTACTATTTATTTACGTAAGGCCAAAAACCATGATTTCTACTCCTCTAAGGGTTTTGTTTCTGCTTAAATTTCTAGAGTGTTTGCTGTTTACTGAATTGAACTTTGACATCATACTAAGACATTAGGTGAAAACATTGGAATTCATTTGCCTCAAGGAATTTTCACATATATTTCACTTTCCCACATGTTTTCAGCCTTTTCAGTTGGGTTAGACCCATGAATGCTCTGGAAGGCCTAGTTTATTAACTCAAAGACTTGAGGAGAAGGCACATACACCAAATTAACATAAATGGGCGTGATTCTACTATTTTACTTGAGTGTTTATGATAAACTGGTCTTAATTATACCTTACTTTAAGTGACTAAGAGATTTTACAAATTTTCATAAGATGTGGGGAGAAATATAACATTTGAGAGAGATGAATGTTGGTATAAATTTATAATGTATGTTTATTCACCCATCCTCAATGTTCTTCAAGACAGGTCATAACATATACATGTTCTTTTCCAAGGCCTTAACCACACATTTGCATAGGGTAAATAAGCATTTTGGAAAAACTTTTTAATTGGCTTTTCTGAGTAGATCGGAAAGAGATAATGGTAAGAGATAATGCAGTTGAAATGAGCTGGTTGATTACTATGTAGAATAGAAAGTCTCAGCATGGCAGAGGCAAAATAGCATCTCTTCTCGCAGAGGCTAAATTCGTTTGATACCATAGTAGATAGCAAAGCCAGTGCAGTTATTAAAATTCACTGGCCCAGGGAGATCTTTATTGTTAGTGAATTGATCATCTCAGAAAAGTCATATTTATGCTGTCTAATAAAACAGAATAAAATCTCCTAGCCTGGCAAAGAGAGGCTGATGTAATGCACTATGATAGTTTCATCTCTTTACCCTATTCCTAGGATAGAGTCAATTCGCAATCTTAGAATCTTTTGAATAAAGAAGAGGCCATGTATCCTTGAATAAGAACCCTTAAATACTGTCACAAGAGAACTATAAATATACCTTTGCATCTTGTTGAAATAGATTCATAGCCACTTACCAAGGTAACTGTACACTAGGAAATAGCACAATATAAATACCCTTTAAGAAATACTATATACTGGCTCTGAACCAACATGAGTCCCTGAATTTCACTGCAGTTAATCAGTCAGAGTGAGGTCAATAAAAGTCATGAAATAAATGAAATTTCAATTTGGGCATAACTCCTTGTAGACCGAGCGGAAAATAAATCTTTTTCCAAAGCTAATTACCATGTAATTGGAATAGAAATGCTCATCAACTTGCTAGAATCTTCTCATGGTGTTCCAACCGTAATGATAGGAAAGGCAAAAAAGGAAGACTCTGAAGCTCCAATATCCCACCAAAAAGCAATATGTCAGTCTAGCCCTGGGGTAATTTCTGACTTGAAGACTATCATCAAAGACTAAAAACATTCAGAGATTATAAAATATATCCTTATGTTGTTCTATATAGTTTGCAGTGTGTGAAAGATTGTTAAGCACTTTAGTACAACAGTTTATTTTATACTTACACAACTTATTAAGTGATTAATTTGAAGTTCTAGCTGTGGTCTCCTTCTTGGAGCAAATCAGTACAGAACCTGTCATCTAACATATTGATCTGGTAAAGGATTTTCTCTATTCTAATATTCAGAGTACACCAAACACTCTCTTTCATCTGGTCAGGGCACCAGCAAATCTTCACTATCTTGTTTCAGGACAATGTCGACTGCCCCTATCTTTTACACAACTTAGTCCACAGATACTTGGACCATGTAAGTATCTTTAAAGGTATAGTATAGCACTGGTTACTGAAGTGATCCTAATGTGCTGATAGGATTCAAAAAATAGAATTGAGAGTATCTAATATGCTTTGGTAACTCAACTGAGAGTTGGAACAGTGATACTCAAAAAGTGATCTAGTTTGCAAATTTTCTTCTCCTGGTCTACAGTGAGATAAGAATCTAGAAATTTTCATAGCAATTTTACAATGCTAAAACAGCCAAGCTTGAGATGAGTGGGCTTATCTAGTTGAGTTGATCAAGATATACCAATCCATGACAGATTAGAAATAGACATAAAAACTACCCATTTACTATAGGCCATTGGAAAACATTGTGCTAGAGAATAGAAAATAAGCCTCAGAAGACTACAAGGGCCTGCTTCAGTGAAATTTCCAGGATCCAGATCTGAGACATGTTAGGATATTATTTTCGAAACGAATTTGCAAAACATTTCTGCTTATGACAAAAATATAGTATATATTTATTAACTCATTTGTTTTGTTTTGTTTTTTCCCTCAAAGTAATTTTAATTACCTGTATTAATCTATCTTTGGCACAAATTAGTATGAGGAATAGTGCTAATAATAGAAAATTATTCTGGTTGCTGCTTTATCTTCCACTCTTAAAAAAAAAGTCTCTCTTTAAGTTCATGACCACTTATCTCAAGTGGGTCCTTAGGTTCCTCTTCAGACACACTCATTTCCTTTTTCATTCCCTCCTGGCCTCTTATGGATGCTTATTTCACACTGTTTGCTCATTCTTCACATTTAGCTGATGACTTTGATTCCATTTCATAAGAAATGGATGCTGTCAGATGAGAATTTCCAAAGATCCCACCACAACATGGGCCCACCAATTTGTACGGGTGCCATATATCTTCCAGCTCTTACTATGGTTGGATCGTCTGTACTTCTTTCTAAGACAAACACCTCCACTTCTTCAAAGTTTATCCTCTCTCATCTATTTAAGGAAATCACTCCAGCAATTAAACTCCTACATAAACTCTTACATAAGTTGTCCTACTTGATAAGATTCTGATCAATATACAGCTATGCTAAATATTATTTACCTTTTAAAATGCTTGCCTTCACCTCATACTTCTTTCCAGTAGTATTTTTATTTCTCTGTTACTTTTTATAGCAAAATGTACACAGTTGTTTCTACTCTCTTTCTACCTCCTTTCTTATTCTTTCTCAAGTTTAGTACTCCACTGAAACAGCCCTTGTTGAAGTCACTGATAATCTTCTTTTGCTAGATCCAAGGTCATTTATCAATCATGTGGCACAATTGATTAATCCAGCCTTTTGGAAACACTTTTCACTTAGCATCCAAAACACTATTTCCTCTTAAGTCTCCATCATCTTCCCAGGTTGCCCCTTCTCCTCGTTTTCTTGGTTCTTTCCCAACTCTCAGAATGTCAAATGTTGGACAATGCAAAATTTATTTCTCTTACCTTTTCTCTATCTGCTCTCACTCCCTAAATTAACTCATCCAGTCTGACATATATATATTTACTTATTTATTTGTAAATTACATGAGGATAATGACTTGATCTGTCTTCTCACCCTCTCATCAGCTGAAGACACAATATGCTTTTCCTGGACCAAATTTTTCCTACATAGACAGACATCACTGTTAATACTACAATAGGCATGTTTAATGGTACTTGCCTCATCTGTAGTTTCGAAAAGAAACTTATGTATTTGATAGAGGGCTTAAGGAATACATATTCAAAAACCTATGTCTTAACCAATTAATAAGATGAATATTGATTCGAAACTTCCCTATTTTCCTAAACCAGGCACCAGAATGAAGATACCTTCAGGGTGACTGCAGTCCCAATCACCATCTGACTGAAACGACAGGAGAGACACTGAGCAAAAGCTATTGAGTTGATCCTAGTGAACCCTCAGATTTGAGATCAACACTAATGGTTGTTGTTTTAATCACTAAATTTATGTGGTTTGTTACACATCATAGGTAATGGACACAGCAGTGCTAACATTAACAGAAAACATACAAGCTATATATAAAAAAAACTTTTAAATGAGACTGAGGAACACGAAAAGAGACTTAAATAAGTGGAAGGTATGTCCTGTGCATGGACAGAAAGAGTTAATGTAAAAAAAAAGAGTCGTTTTTCCCCAAATTAACATAAATGTTAAACGAACTCAATAAAATATGAAAAGCCTTTTAAAAAAAAATAGAAGAGCAGATTTAAAAATTTATATGAAACAATAAATGTGCAAGAATAGCCAGGAAAATTCTGAAGACTGACAAATTCTATTTTAATACTATAAAATATCGAACTATATTACAAAGCAAGAGTAATTGAAACAGTGACACTAGCACATGAGCAGATACTTATGTAATAAACAAATGATTGAATGAATTAATAACTGGGAAAAAAGAAACAAATGTTCCATGCAAAAGAATTTCAAATAACTTAAGTAGATATTCTACCCTCCAGGAAAGTGTGCATAACTCCCCATTCTTTAAGTGTAGGTTCCATGTAGTAACTTTCTTCCAAAGAGCACTGTATGAAAAGTGGGAAAAAGAGTCACTTTACAGTGGAAAACATGACAAACACTACATCTTAGCCAGGTAATTAAGTAAACATTATCAATGATTAGTCATAATGATAGTCTATATCCTTGATATGACGTGACGATAATGTCACTTTACCTCTGTGATCTTCTTCCCATAAACCCACACACCCAGTCTAATTAAGAAAATAAAATTATAAAAATTTCAATAGAGGGGCATCCTACATGATACCTAGCCAGTATTCATCAAAATTCATCAAGATCATCAAAAACTAAGTCAGAGAAACTATCACAGCCAAGAAGCGCCTAAAGAGACATGACTGGCAAACAGAATGTTGTATTCAGGGTGGGATCCTGAAAGAGAAAAAGTACATTAAGTAAAAACTAAGGAAAGGATGTGCGAATAAAGTATGGATTTTGGTCATAAATAATGTATCAATAATGGTTCATTAATTGTAACAAATGTGCCATACTAATGTAAGATGTTACTAATAGGGGAAACTGGGTATGAGGATATGGGAATTTTGTATTATTTTCTCATTTTTTTCTATATAGCTGAAACTTTTCTAAAAAATAGATTCCATCAAAAGTAGTCAAACAAAAAAGCCTAGACAAGAAAAAAAATGTTAAAATGTATAATTTAAAATATATGCCATCAGATTTGATATACATTGCCCCATTTTGTTGTCACACTCAGTTCCTGTCCCTTTTTCAGTTTGAATATAATATCCGACTTGGTGACTTCCATTATCACATGGATAGTCCCTGAAATGTGCTGATTTCTTTCAGCCTTCTGACCTGTACAGATATTTTTTCCTTTACTCCATCTCAGTCTTCCATTCTAGAGTCGTACCTTTGACTTTGCCATCACCAGTGACAGCATCATCTCCAAAAGATATCCCATTCTAGGTACCCTCGAGCCTGTCCTTCTAGTTCATTTACTTTAGAACTCTTACTTAAGCAATTTTCGCTCTTATGTACATCTTGATTCCAGGAAATACACTGTTCTTTCAGTAGACATTAGCACTTTGCATCCTTAATTCCCTCTTACCTAGCTTAGATTCTATCTCTCCCATGACAACGCTGTTAATTCTCTCCCATGCTCTCATTCCATCAGTCTAACTTGCCAAAGGACTAACCACGTGTAATCCTACCTGCCCACTTCATGCCTGCAGCAATAGCTGAACATTGCTGGACAACAAATGCAACTCTTCTTCCTTGTTTTAAATCCAGGACCCCTCTCTCAAATAAGCCCTCAATACTACCTATCAATTCTACCACATTTGACTAGAATTTTCAAATTTTCAACTCCCCAGATAAGCTATTTCACACTTTTTCTTTTCTCCTTAAGCCTCCTATATTCCCTCCCCTATGCTTTGTTTACCTCTGAGAATCTTAGGCTTCATGCCTTACCACTCATTAGAGTCAAGCCACATTGGTCTTCTTTCTGTTTCTTAAACACTAATCTCATTTCAAACTTAGGCCATTCTCTCTGCCTGGAATGCTCTTGCCCTTGATCTTCACAGGGCTAGTTCCCAGACCTTCAGGTTTCAATTTTGATGATGCCTCCTTAGAGAGAGGTTTAGAAATATCCATTCAATCACTTTCTATCACATCATACCATTTTAATTCTCTGCATATCACGAATCACTATCTGACTGTCCTTTTATTTATTACTCATTTATTTGTTTGTATCTATCTCTTGCCTCTAGATTGTAAACTCTATGAGAACAGAGACCTTGTCTAACTTGTTCACCAGTATGTACCTAGAATAGAACTGGCATAAATTAGGCACTCGAGAAATATTTTTGAGTGGCCACATTCCTCAAGACGTAGACTATGATATGAAAATGAATGTGTAAAAAGTTCATTAGAGGGTGCTTTTAAGATCAATGCCTATGAGAGGAGAAAAGGAAGCAGGACTGAGCAGAGGGAAAAGTTGGCTGTGATATAGCCATAACAAAGGTTTCAGTGAGCCCCGTGTGGAGCTCTGGACCTGGGATGACCCTTCAGAGTTGTCCTAGGTTTGGGCAGAGTGGCCAGGCTTTTGTATCCCTTCTCTCTCTTGGTATCAACCAATCATTGGATGCAGGCCTTGGGAAAGAGATATGACCTGAACCAAATGGCTCTTTTCAGCCAGGGGCAGTTTCCAGAGATGACTGAATGCCATTAACTGGCAGCACTCCTGGCAACTGCAGGGGACAGGTCCCCCCTCCTGAGTGAGACTTGCAACATGTGGATCTATTTCTTTCTGTAAGTTCTGAACGCAGCTTCTCCAGAACTCTGGAAGGCCTCTTTCTTAGAGGAAACTTGCAAGGAGAACGTGAGTTGGCTAGACATACAGCCCTTTCCGTTGCAATTGTTCTCAGGGCTACAAATGACACTCATTTTCTTCCTCTAATATCCATGCTGGATTCTTCTCATCATCAGCAGTACCTCTTGGTCTTGGTGGCTTACCTGGAAGGAAGAACCAGATCCTCAGATTTTAGGTATCTGAGTTTGTGGTCCCATGTTGTACTCAGGCTGAGGTTGCTGCACTTGTCCATTTATTGTCAAAATTAGGCAAAGGAGAACCCCAAAACACCCTCGTGGATCACTGGGATGCCAAATATATTCTTCCTGCTACCTCTGTGCAGCAGAGGCCCTGATCCCTCCTGATGAGCAGGGTAACGTACGCCTGGCAGGATGCTGATGCCTCTTCCCGTCTGCTAGTCCCTGGCATGAGGAACCTGAAACGCCTGGGCAGCAGCCACAGCTTAAAGTTCAATGGGATATTTGCTGAGTCCTCTCTTGGAAGCATTCCCTCTTCGTGAACTAAGATCTTAGTCCACAGAGCCCAGAGTTGTTGAAAAGCTGTTAGAAGAGCCCTGTGAGTGGTCCTCGATCACCACTTCACTCACAGGGGGCCTTGGGGTAGCAGCCGCTGCCCAACAGGCTTTTCATGCCTAAAATCTCTCAGGCGTAAGGAGTAAAGGATTAGATAGGGTGCCGATTGCAATACTGTGTTTAGGAACATGTTTCCTTCAAATGACTTCTCTTCCTTTAAAATCAAACTTCTTTGTGACATTGGTCTCGTCCATCCTACTGCCACAGTAGCAATGCACTCTACTTTGGCTATAAAATTTGCATTGTTTTTGAATAACGTGTTGCCCTTCAAAGTCCCCAGTGAGAAAGTATATTTATTTTCTAGGGCTGTTATATCAAAGTGCCATAAACCAGGTAGCTTAGAATAACAGGAATTTATCCTCTGATAGTTGTGGAGGCTAGAAGTCCAAAATCAAGGCATCAGCAGAGCGATGCTCCCTCTGAAAACTGTAGGGATATCCTTCCTTGCCCTCTTCCTAGCTTCTGGAGGTTTACAATCAATCTTCAGCGTTCCTTGGCTATTAGCTACATAATTCCAGTCTCTGCCTCTGTTGCCACATGGCGTTCTCCCCGAACATTGCTCTGTCTTCACATGGCTGTCCTCTAGAAGGATACTAGCATACTGGATTAGGGGTCTACCATACTCCATCATGACTTCATTCTAATTACATCCACGATGAACCCACTTACAAATTTAATCACATTCTGAAGGACTAGGGATTAAGACTTCAAGATATATTTTCCATTGATGGGGAGAGAAGGACATAATTCAACCCATAACCATGGAAAATTGGTGAAGAAGATTTAATTAGATCTTACTCTAAATTGTACCTCCCATCTGCCCCAGCTCCACATATTTCAAAATTAAGATGTCTAGATTTACTTGGCTTACATATTGGGGCTTTTCCCAAGCTTTCATTTCAAGAAAGAGTTCCACAAAACGAAAATTATTGGACTAGATAAATTTCCGAGTTCACCAATAAAACCTCTTGTTTAATAACTCAGTAACTAGGTCGCATGACATGGATTTGAATCTCAATTTAACCAATTATTGCCCTGTGTCCTGGGAAAGTTTCTAATTTCTTTAAAATGCACTTTCCCATTTATAAAGTGAGCTCACTAGTTACCTGCTTCAGAGAGTTGCTGCAAATATTTAAAAAAAAAAAAACAAATAAAGTATTTAGCACTATGTCCAGCACACAAAATGTGCTCCATTGCTATTAGCTCTTATTACAATTTTATCTGCAAATATTGAAATGTCTTGTCAATAGAATAAACTACAAGAACTCTAACATGAACGTGTTAGGTGGCAGTAAAGAGTCAAATAAATTTCTATGTAACTAACTTAAAAAATGAATCATACTAACAAAATGAGAGTACCTGACCCAGGAAAGGAATCCAGAAGCTTTGTAAGCCACAGTCTACAGACATTGTCTCATTCTCCTACGGCCAAAGACACCCACAAAATGCTGAAAAACACTGAAAATGTATTGAAAACAAACGGGATATCCCTCTTAATCCCATGTAAGGGAAGTCCCTTGCCTCTAAGGAAGGAGATGATAGACAAATGGGGAGATAGTCAAAGCCAGAACCAGGCGAGGCATGTGAGGGGCATACAGTGCAAAGTTTAAGGCGGCACTCACCCTCGGGCTCTGCAGTGCCAACCCTGCAATTGCACAAGTCTGAGAGTGAGCAAGCATCTCCTGAGTGCAGGGACCAAGATATTTTCTGCAGATAAATACATAAGTGTGGTCTTAAGTATTAAGAGAGAAAAAGGAACTGTTTAAAGAGAGAGAGAAAGCGAGAAAAGCTGACGAGAAGCTCTCTCTTTCAATAATGAGGATATGAGGCCAGGGGCGGTAAGCGAGTCCTTCCAGCTCACACAGCTGGCAGTGGTTGGAGCCAGAATTGGAACTCACTCGCCTCACTGGCAGACTTCCTTCCACTGTGACATGTGGACACCATGAACCATGAAGAGAATGTGCCAAGAATCTCAAGTATTTTATGTGGGAATAAAATGTATTTGTAAAAAGAGTTTAAAGTTATGAACGTTAATAATAGGTAAATATTAGTAGAAAAAATCTTTGAAAAGAATAAGGTTTCAGATCTACTAATGTTCTGTGGATGGGATAAATTATTCTTTTCTTTTACTCAATCACTTTCGACTATGTCAGGTACCATGGCCTAGACACAGCTTTGGCATTAATTGTGATAGTTCCTAGGTATTGAGAACATATGCCAGGAGCTGCACGTTGATAACCTCTTTGGTTTCTCAGTGCAGATCTATGAGGTAGGTATTACTACTCCCATTGTTATTAACAAGGAACTAGAAAGAAAGCAATAGTAAATAACGTGAAAAAAGTAAATGAATAAGAGTACCAGGATTTGAATTCAGTTCTCCCTGACTCTAAAACCTGTAATCTTACCAAATATTGCCCTGCTGCCTTTCTAACAACTTCCTTCTCCTCCTTTTCTCCACATTGGTCTGTGCAAAGGTCTTTTAAAATATTCCCAGGCTCGGTCTCTCATCCCACCATTTTATGACCGCCACGTTTTTGAGTTTTCTACTTTCCTTGGGCCTTGAGACCTTTCAGCAGCCTGTCCCATTGCTGTTCCCTTTCTATAAACTTTTTCCCATCTCTTCTCGTAACTTCTTTATGCCTCCACTGGAATGTTTCATGGTTTCTTCTGGTTTTGTTTGTTTGTTTGTTTGTTTTATAATTCTTAAGACCACTCATTAGGATTTGTATCTGGATACTTTCACTTTCCCTGGCTGTGGAGGCTCCTCACATGTCTACCATCTCCTCCCTTAAGACTAAGAGACTTTCCAAACTTGGGAGAAAACACTTTGTTTTCAGTACTTTTTCAGCTTTTTCATGCAGTATTTTATAGGCATGTTTAGCTACAGGGACAGAAATTGAACCTTTGAGAATCATCAGAAGAGACAAATGAGGAGACATATAGAATGAGTGCTATATGAATTCCTAGTACAAGGGGTGGTCAGGGAAGGCTTCATGGAGGAGGGAGAATTTACATAGACATTAGAGGAAAGAAATGAACTTCTAGGAGGGGCAGTGACACTAAAATTAAATAATTGGTTCAGAGGACAACAAGCAGATTAGTACATTTGAAACAAAAGATTCACAGAGGGGAACTGTAAAAGATAAATCCGAAGAAGCAGGTTAGGCATAAGGTACAGTGCCTTCGAATGCCAAACTTTTATTACTCTAAGTAGAAAAATTTAGCTCAGTGCCTCTTTTGTAAATAAATTTTATCAGAACACATCTGTGCCCATTCATCTAGATGTTATCTATAGCTGTTTTCTCATTATATCGACAGAGTCAAGTGGTCTCAATAGAGGTAGGTATGGCCATAAAGCCTAAAATATTTACTATCTGGACATTTACAAAAAAAGTTTACCAACCCCTGCTCTAAGGAACTAAAAGATGTCAGCATTTTCCTTATCTACAGGACAATACATAATAATGACACAAAAGTGCACTTGAAGTTTTATGAATTACAAATTTTGTTAATAAAATTAATATCAAGGGAAAAGAAAATACATGTCAAGATTTTTATTTAGAAGTAAGAACAGAAATTTCTTTATATGTTTTTATCATTTCTAAACAATTATGGATAAGAGGAATTTGTTTTCCAGAGGTCTGCTTTTTGTGTGTGATCTGGAGCATTTGTCAGAGAAGGGGTAAGGATATATTTTAACTGAAAAATAAATGCTGTGGATAGAACCAGTCACTGAAGAATGGAATGACCCTAAGATATGGTGCAGTTCCTTTGTTTTGTACTGAAAGCACAGGAATCTTAGGAATATGTTACCTAACCTGGCAACTTAATCCTTTCTCCGCTGCTCCTTAAAGACATTATTCTTGTTGGCTTGAATTAGGCCTTGGTAACAAAAGCAAAGGCTTTTCCTTGAGGATCTACAGGTAAAGCAAGGCCGACTTATGTGACGAGGCTAACCAGGTAATTCTGTGTTTTGTCTGCCAAGGTTTTCTCCTGATACAAACAACTGGGTGCAATTGGCTCAAAGGAAAGACTCAATTGAAAAAGATTGCACTCTTTTTCTAAACAAAGGATTCATTTATTAAAAAATGAAGACAAATTTCAAAATTAGTTCATTTTGTTTTCTTTAAATTTTCAACCCACAATTGGAAACAAATGACAAAAACAGTAAAACCAAGAGAACAGTATCAAGAGAAAAAAATGCTAAAAGTGATCAACATAATTTATATTTTCTCTAGTTCTCAGGTTGTTACAAAGATAAACTCATGATCCGCTAAACAGTCTTAATAATTATAACAGAAAACTAATATGCATCAGTCAGATTACAAAAGAATAAAATGTAAGACATCTGCTTCTCATAGAAATTGAATATAAATGGGTAGTAAAGGAAATAGAAATAACTATAAAAGTTGTTTTAAAAAAGATATTTAGTGAATTTTTTTTTGTTACAAAATGTTATGTGTTTATCGTAAAAATCTAAAGTGGATAAATAAAAAGAAGAATATAAAAGAAAACAGAAAAAGAAAAAAAGACGAGAAATTTTACCCTTGAAGCCTACAACTTATAGATAACCACTCTTGCCACTGTGCCAATCGACCTCGTGTCAAATGACAGAGAATAAATCAATATGACATATATTTTATAGTATGAAAAGTTATGCCAACATTAAAGTAATTTTTTCAAGAAATATTTAATGATATTGGCAAATTTTCATGATATACAAATAAATGTTAAAAGCCTGATATAAAATTGCATATATGGTGTTATGCGTTGAAACATGTCCCACCAAAATTCACATTGTTGAAGTCCTACTTCCCAGTACCTTGGAATATGACCTTATTTGGAAAATGTGTTCTAATAGATATAATTCAGATGAGGTCACACTGGAAAAAGGTGGGTTCCTTATCCAATATGACTGGTGTCTTCATAAAAAAGAAGATATTTGGAGACACACAAGCACACAGGGAGGATGTCATATGAGGATAAAGACAGATCATGATGATGCTTCTACAAGCCAAAGTGGCAAAATTGCCAGCCAACACCAGAACCGAGAAGAGGGAAAACAGATTCTCTCTCATAGCATTCAAAGTAACCAACTTGTTGACACCTTGATTTTAAACTCCAATTTCCAGAACTGTGAGATGCTACATTTCTGTTGTTTAAAACACTCAGCTTGTGAGTGTTTCTTTAGGAAACTACTATATATATAGTATCAAATGAATTTTACTAAATTGTATGTGTGTCTTTTTCAGTGACCCTTCTCTGGTGAAGTGTCACTTCTTCCCAGTAACCCTATATAAAGCTGCAACTCTCGGCCCATATATTTTCTTGCTTATTTTATTTACTTGCAATGGTCAATATCTAACATACTATATATTTTACAAATTCATCTTTTCCATTGTTTTTCTCATCAGACCCTAATCTCCATGAAAACGAGGATTTCTGTCTTTTTATTTTCTACTGTCTACCCAGTACTTAGAACAGTGCCTAGCACATGATGGACACCCAGTAAATATTAAATAAACAAGTAAATAAATGAGAAATATCTTAAATTGGAAAAAACTAAACATACTATAATGTAAACAATAGTTTTCTCTGGGTAGTGAGAATCAGATGTATTGGTCTTTGCATTTTCCAAATAATCTGAATATATTATCTTTAAAGTCATCAATTTTAAGATATTTTATTATGCCTCGCTGTGAATACATAATTTCTTAACTATTTTGTTAAGAAATAGTTTTGTCAGTTGCACTATTATTTGCATGGAACTACTCATTTACTTACACATGATCACGTTCTGGAAGTACAGAAGTGCACACTTTTGCATAGACGCTGTGGAGAACAATTATTTAGGAAATCAGATTGACTTCTGGAATTAAAGTCTTGTTACATTCATCATGTGGCATGTAATTGCCATCCTTAACCTGATGGCACTGTGAAGTCTGCATTTACACGCCTGACTTACTACTAACCCACAGGTACGAACTTTTCTGCTTCAGGTACCCACTCACCTATGTATCGACACCTCTGTTGGCATGAAACCAGTGACAGGCAAGGCACTGAACCGGGTTTTCAATATACTCTAAGAGAAGTATGCTCGGCATCCAGAACAAATTGGAATAGGTTGGAATCGTTACACAGATAATCACTAAATCGAGCAGTGTGTGTGTCAAACACCATGAGAGAGACACCAATGGAACAATTTGTTAGACACAGAGCCATTGGGTAGATCACACAGTGCTTTATGATATTCTCCTGCACAGAAGACCTCAGGGCTTTCCCAACCTTCCAAACCCCAGTCTGCCATTCAAAGAAGTTTGTTCTCAGAACCTATCCAACCTTTCCACCATTATATCCTCTAAGTACAGTGGTCCCCCCGACCTCATCATGTATGGTGGCACTTTCTGTGATATTAATAACAATAATAATAATAATAATAATAAAATATTAAATAGAAAATTCCAGAATTAAACAATTCATGATATGGTATCTGATGGGTGCTAGATTTATCAGGGTTATCACTTTATAAGTTATATAAATGTGTAATCACTATGTTGTACATCTGAAACTAATATAATATTATATGTCAACTGTAATTGAAAAATAAATTAAAATAGATACATAAACACAAACCAATAAGTAAATATTTCATAAGTTTTAAATTGTGCACCTCCGTGAGTAGTGTGATAAAATCTCTTGACTTCCTGTTCGAACCCACCTGGAATGTGATTCATCCCTTCGTCCACACTGTGTGCGCTCTGCCTGTTAGTCAGTTATTGGAGAGAGAAACTACATTCACATAACTTTCATTACATATATTATTGTAATTGTTCTAGTTATTATTGGTTATTGTTGTTAATTTCTCACTGCCCCTAATTTTAGCATAGGTATGTACGAGGAGGAAAATCATGGTACACATACGGCTTCTACTGTCCGCGGTTTTAGGCCTCCACTGGGGGTCTTGGAACTTGTTCCTCATGGATGCGCTGCCGGCTGTTCCACTCTCCCTCACAGATCTCTCAAGGCTGCTTCTGCTCCCCATTATTTCAGCTTATGTGCAATATTACCTTACTGTGAAGTGAACTCTGGACCCAACTCAGTGTGATCTCACACGTCCATGGATTCAATATTATTTCACTGACTCCAGTTTCTCTAAATCGTTACAAATCGTCACAGGAAAGAATCTGGTTGGTATTGCTAGCCAGGGTTAGAGCAGGACACACAGAGGCCCTAAGCACTAGAATGGTTATTACGTACCACATTCATAACATACATAATAGATTATTGTGAACAATGAAGTAAGTGTGAGAAAACACACAACATCTTATTTTTTTTCTCCCTGAAGACAACTCTGATTTAAAAAAAAAATGTATAATAATAATTATTTTTAAAATAAATGTGGCGTTTCCTCAATTTTGTTGGTGCCACAACCATTATCTATTGGATAATCTGACTTGCAGTCCACCCAATGGATTGTCTTCTCCAGAAAAATGTCAGGTTGCCATCCCAGCTCTGATAAGCTGTGGCCAGGAGAGAGGGCCTTGTAGTAAGAAGGGTTGCCCCTTCAAAGGCTGCAAATCTGGGAGCTTGATTTAAAAGACAATTAGATGAGGCAGGCAAAAAGAATACATGTACCACATCAAGTGGTGCTCACTGTAGAAGGATGACCTCAGCTTCCTTCTTCTGGGTAAACAATTCATGGGTTAAAAAATGTTATTCATTTATCAGGTAGTCCAGAAAAAGTATAGGTACCTACTTGGCATCATTTTGTTTATGTAATGGAATAGGATATACTTCTCTCTACTAAAAAATGCCATGATCAGTTAAAACATAATTTTTATATTTATCATAGTACTTTACAACCCAATCCAAAGGTTATTATCAAATTCTTCTTATGCTTTATATCTTTGTAACCTTCAAACTGACATCCATGAAAACTAGTCTTTACATTTTCAGAGTAGACTTTCATTGTTTAATATATCCTCCCAGTTTTTAAAAGGTTATTTCTATATTTCTAAATAAGCAATAGCAAAATCCATCCTGTCTCTATTGTAAATATGATATTCCTAGGATATGAAATCCCTTAACAAACGTTTTTGGAAACACTGACTAAAGTACTATAGAGTTGAAAAATCACAATAATAGATATGATAGGCATGGTTATAAGATTCTTAACCTCTGTTATTCAATTAAACACTAACCTAGATTCTGCTGTGAAGGAATTTTGTAGATGTAATTGAAGTCCCCAGTCAGCTGACCTTAAGATAGGAAGATTATCCTGGGAGTCCCTGACTTATCAGTGGAAGCCCTATGAAAGAAGGCTTTTAGGTATTTATTCTCTGAGCTAAATTTCAAATAGCAACTGGGACTATAAGAACTGGGTTTCTCTTTTCTCTGGGTCTTTGTTTTTGGACTATTGCCTCTGAACAACAGCTTTGACCTGTGCTCACAGCATACCATCCTGCTTGTGATCTTCCCTTTCTACCTGCTGCCAATCCTGTGGATTACAAACTTGTTTAGCCAGCTCCCACCATTATGTGAGCCAATTCCTTATAATAAGTAAATAAATAAATATATGTATATGTTAGATACATATGTGTACATGTAATATATATCTCTCTTTATCTATATATATATGTATCCTTAAAATATGTATCTAGAAGTCAGAGAAAGGAAAAGTCAGGGATCTGAAGCATGAGTCTTTATTGTTAGAGGGAGCCACATGGTGTGTCAGGGAAGAAGGGCAGACTCTAGCACCTGAGAGCAGCAAGCAAATGAGGGCCTCAGCCTCCTGCCCACAGATACCTGAGTTCAGCCAATGACGTGACTGCACTTGGAAGTGCGTTCCTCCCCAGAGCCTCCAGATGGGAACCCAGTTCTTCCGATACCTTTATTCCACCCTTGTCATACCATAAGCTGAAAACTTAACTATGCCATACCAGACTTCTGGCATATACAATCTTGTGCTAATAAATGGAGTTGTAAGATGCTATACTTGTAATTTGTTACATAGCAATAGGAAACTAATACAAAAATACTGCAAAGTTTAAGGATCGTAGCTAAGGAGATTGATTCCAGCATATAGTGAACAGTGTGTTTTTGCTTGCCCGCCATCCATTTTTCCTTTTTATAGTTATCCTAGAAGATCTGCCCTTCCCCATTCTCGTTGTGATTCATATGGTGTTGACCCCTCTCTTTATTTCCAGAAGCAGGGTCATGACTCAAGTCTGGCCAAAATAATTCTCTTCTGGAGCTTCCTTTAGAACCATTGGAAAAGAGAAGATTGTTCAAGAAAAAAAGCCCTTCAGAGAATAAAGTTATCACAGGAAAGCAGAGACTAAGAGTTGGAGAGATACCTAATTCTGATTATATCATTTGCCCAATATCCAACCCTACTTGAAAGTACAGTCCCATTACTATTTAGATATGTAAGTCAATACATTTTCCTCGTTAAGTCAACTCTGAGACCCAAAAGAAGCAAATGACAGAAGTCTGCAACCAAAAGAAGCCTGGGAAAAGGACAGCCTATAACCTTTCTATAGTTTAAAACACACACACACACACACACACACACACACACACACTACATTTTCTAGTGTACAAGTGTTTGAAAGAACAACATAAACCGCAATTCAAAAATATAAACCACAGTTCAAAACTAAAGATGAATGTGTTAAAGATAATATTTAAACATCACTTCTTCAGGGAAGCCTTGGTGACACCTCCCACTGGATCATGTACACCTGTTATATGCTCTCATGGCATTTAATACTTCTTTTTCCATAGCACATCGCTATGATAATCATCAAATATTTGCTTACATAGCCACTTACTTAATCTGCCTTCCTCAGGCAGTCTGAAGTCCCATGAAGGAAAGAACTGTGTCATTTTTATCGCTCTGTCCCTGGGACTGCTACATGACACGTGCCTAACTGTATTATTGATTGAGTGAAGGAGAAAATACTAATGTGACTAAAGTTCATAAAAGAAAACCTTCTTTTTAACCACTTGAGAGGATTCATGTGTACTGCATGTGTTTGAATTATAAATTAGTCGTTTTTACTATGAGTGAATTTTGTTTCATCACCATTCTTAAGATAATCTTACTCAGATTAGCTTCAGATTTTCTTCCATAAATTTAATTGAAAGTAAGAGCTAACACGTGTAAACCATTTTACAAATTACAAAGTGCATTTAAAATACATTATCTTCCTTAATCCTTATAAAAACCCTGCGACTGAGGAACGGAGGCTCAAGGAAGCTAAACGCCCTGGCCAGTGTCACATGCACATGGTGAGGGCACAAACCCCAGTCTCAACTCCAAATTTAGTGCAGTTCTTCCGAAGATAATAAGCGTATGAGCCCACATTAATTCTTCTTTAACATTAGTCATTACAATATTATTTTAAGCTGTATGTGTGTGTATTAATTCAGACACGACGGAAAGCTGAAAAATAGGGAACACAGTGGAATTCAGTTACTCTAAAGGATAGTGTTACATTTTACATTTTAGCCAGATGGATGAAGGAAATATGCACTCAAGTGTGAGTGTGAGTATGTGTGTGCACGTTGCCTTAAAATGAGAGAGAAAATCTACTTAGTTGTTGAGATCAGTCAGAATTTCCCAGTCACAGCTAGTCTTACCCCAATAAAAATGATGTTTCTTATAAGTTACTTTTATAAAAACTGGTATATGTACCTTTTATATTATGAAAAACAAATTATTCTTTAGGAATGAATTACTTTTAGGTAACAAGCCGTTGCTTCTTTGAGGTTGCATGGTTAAAAAAAATTTTTTTAATGGATGAGGCCTGTTTTCTTCCTTTTATAATTGCCATAATCCACCAGAAATAATATATAATTCCATGTAACCCTACGGCTGTCTCACAGATGGATAGTATAATACGTCTCTGTTTCCTTCAATTCTAACCCCAATCCCTACTTCTGTTTTCTGCACTCACTCACAGTCCCTGTAATTGTCACTTGGTAATGTATACGAGTGAGCAGGACGGAGAGGTAACTGGGCCTGCTCACGTTCTCCTGCCAGTGATGCGCTGCCTAATGTCACAAACAGTAAATCCTTTATGCTGAAAGCCTGTTCATTTTCACACCATTCACTTGTTCACTAACAGTTGTCCAGATTTTAAAATTCAGCCTCTTACACTAATCCTGCAACTGCTGGTCCCAGACAGGTGCAGGGATCAGACTGGCTCAGTTAAGTAAAACATCTGGCCTGAAAATGATAATAGGCTCTTTTTACTCCATCAAGTCATAGGAGGAATGTGAAGTTTTCAAATGATAAGTCACACAATTTGATTTTAATTTTTACTTAAACATTACATCCCTCCCATAAACACACAATAAGCACTAATATGCCACCATTTCTCTTATAGAACAAAATCTCTGAAGGGTAAAAGCCCAGGAAATATGAGGATTTAACTCTGTGTGGACAACATTATATCAGCTTCGTCTCTGGGTTTCATCAGGTATCATGGTGTTATTCTTCTAAAGGCCTGAAGATGACTTTTGCAAGAAGCACTTCACTAGTTCCATTGACATTCTCGTTTTATGACTTTATGTGTTCAAAACAAATTATAGATGATTCGAGATTAGAAAGATGATACCTTAGGATGGGGTTATTGATGGAAGGCCTTTTAGCTCATCAATCTCGTTTAGAATCCAGGCAGGGACAGTGGCTGGGTATGATAAACTGCTGAGATTCACGATTCCTCCAAGTTCTAAATGTGTGGTGATTTTATGATTCCACTTCTAGGTGATGGCAGATTGCTGTCCATTTCTCAATAGGAAAATACATATATCACAAGGATTCCTTGTTTTAAGCAAAGTTGAGAATTTCTCCACAAATCCTACTACTAAGTGGCATCCCCAAGTATCTTCTCAGAGGCTTAAGACAATTTCTGCATTTATGGCCAGACCCACCCACTGGAACATTTACCAACATCATTGCCCAGTGAAGACCAGTGTTTTCATTAGTTCAATTAAGCAAAGTTCGATGAGGCTCAACCATCGGGAAAAGTCGGATGAGGCATAAAATGAAAGCTCTGATCAGGGTCAGTGTGAGGGCAGTAAAAACTGAAAAAAGTAAATTTGCTTAGGACTAGCCTCCCTGCCACTGAGGACTGAGAGGTAATTTCAGGGCCCATTGCAAAATGAGAACGTAGGAACCCTTGTTGAAAAATTCAGAACTTTGACTTGGCAACAGCAGAACATTAATAAAGCACAGGGCCATTCTAAGCACCGTAACACATGAGATTGCATAAGTCACATGCCCAGGAAGCTGGTCCTTCCACCACCTACAACATAGCCACAAGATTGTGCACCCTTTGAGGTAATGTGAGTTACTCATTCATCCCTGGATCCCCAATATTACTGAGTACAGTGCCTGCCCCACTTTCATTCTCTGTAAATGTAGGATAGATTAAACAGCTTGCATTCCCATTGTTAAGTAACTTGGCAGCTAGTATAAAGTATGTGTGGCCCCTGAACCAGGACCTTCAGCATCACTTGAGAATTTGACAGAAATGTCAATTCAATAGTTCGACTCCAGACCTACGGAATCAGAAACTTTAGAGACAAGACCTAAAAATCTGTATCTTAACAAACACTTGAGGTGATTCTGACCACACCAAAATTTGAGTATCACTGGATTGGGCAACGAATAAAAGGAACCTTTAATGGAACAGTAGTAGAAGAGCTGGAGGGGAGAGAAGAGATCTGTAAACGTTGAGCAAGCATGACTGGCCAGGTATAATGACTAATGATGAAAAAAGGAGACTCTTTTTGGCAGCAGTGACTGCTTTGTGGTACCACTTACTGAGACAAGAGGAAGAGGCCTGTCTCAGGAAACAGGAGGAATTTAGTTTGGGAATAAATAGAGACACAGATAAAGATTCCCAACTCTTCATTTAGAGAACTTTCCTGCCTTCAGCTATCTAGAATTGTTTAATGATAAATGATTAAAACATATTAGAAGTCTTTGTATTTTATATGAAATAATCAGTTGGATATAATAAGCTCAATGATACTCCACCTTCATTACTTTTTGGGTATGTAATCCCCCTACCACAATAGGAAATAAAAAACTGAGAGTGGCAGGTAGTGAGAAAGGCTGGTTGGAACCAACTGTAACTGCTGGAGGAAAAAAAAGACAGGAAGAGGAAATGGGCTGGGCTATGAAGAGGAGACTGGAACTCTCTAGGCAGGGAACATGGTATATTATATATCATTTGTCATGATTTTGTATCATGTATTATTAATATATATTATTTATCTTAGATAATGTGAATAAAAATAGAAAATAAAAATGAACTAGACAGAAAATATTTGCAAATTGTATATAAAGAATTTACATCTAAAATATATAAAGAACTTTCAAAACAAAGTAAGATAATCCAATTCAAAAAGTAGGCAAAAAACACTTCATTAAAGAAGAGATATAGATGCTGAGAACATGAAAAGTTGTTCAATGACATTAATTATAAGGAAAATGCAATTAAAACACAATTAGATACCACTACACATCTAAAAAATAGCTAATAGAAAGTCTAATAACACCAAATAATGGCAAGATAATACCAAATGTTGATACAGACAAGTGGAACTCTCATAAATTGCTAATGGGAATGCAAAATGATACAACTACTTTGGAAAATAGGTTGATACAGTCCTAAAAAGCTAACCATACAATCCAGAAATCCTAATCCTAGGTGTTAAGCAAGACAAATGAGTATATAATATCCACACAAAGAATTATATGTACTGTTTGTAGCAAACAACCCAATTGTCCATCACCCAGTGAATGGATAAACAAATTGTACTATGTTTATACAATGGAATACTACACAACAATATACAGTAGCAAATCTACTGATACATATAGCAAAGATGACTCTCAAAAGCATTTTGTACTAACAAAAGCCTGCTCTCTTTAGCCAAAGAACCAGGAAAGGGGCAGACTATCAAGACAGGAAGATTCTAGACATTAAATGATCTACTCCAGCCAAACACCCAGATTAAAACATGGTTCCATCTGCATGCTAGCAAACACTAAGAGCTTAGACTTCAATCTTCACCAGGCTATAATGAGATGCCTTAACATCCTGTTAGGGTGGTATTAGAGAAAGTCGAGTAAGGAGCTGAGACTCCAACACCCACCAAACAGTAATGAGGGCCCTACCTGTGGAGGTAGCGGGGACCATATGAAGAGCCTGGACTTCTGCCCTCACCTAGAAGTAATGAGGTATTCCTCCTTCTGCCTGCTAGGATGTTGCCAGAGAAGTCCTACTTGAGAGTTAAGGCTTCATCATCACCCAGTGATGAGACCACCCCCAGCATGGGATCAGTCAAGAGCACATGCAAAGCCAGAATTTCCATGTTAAAACAAAAAAGAAACTGTAAGCAGCTTAAAACAGAAAATCTGCAGTCTTGTAATGTAATACCAAAATATCCAGGTTTTAATTTTTAAAAATCATTTGTCATACAAAGAACTGGAAATAAACAGAATGAAGAATAACAATCAATAGATGCCAACACCCAGTGACAGATGTTAGAATTATTAATGATTATATTCACATTAAATTGAATTAAATCTACATTGAAATGGGGTAAATTTTACTTTATATAAATTATACCTCAAAAATCTGACTTGAGACGAACTCAAAATGAGATGCACAATATTTAAAGTAATTTTAACAGTCAAAAAAACCCCTTTTATTCTCCTACTAAAACTATCTTATTGAATATGTTTCATTACTTTTGAAAATTCTTGGTTTAAAACTTTGCAATACAATAATTCAAAGTTCTTTTCAAATTAAAACATTTTATACTCTGGTTTTCATAATTGTCAGAATTTTTCAGAACCAAATATAATTGTCAGCTCTGCCATTTTCACTTGTACTTGCATTATTAGTATCATCTTTACTTCACATTTTTTTTTTTTTTATTGGAGGCAGGGAGCTTTTTAAGTACTTGCTCATTTTATTTAGTGACAATTCAATAATGCAGTCCCTAAGTCCACTGTATTTAACTATATAGCAAAGTGACTTACAAGGAAATAATTTAATAGGGGGAGCTCTACGGTCAACCTCTCCATTAATAAAACTTTTGCCTCTTCCTCATGATACCTTGTATATCTGATGTAACGTAGGGACTGAGGGAGGGTGCTTGTGTCATTCTTCATGTTAAATACTGGTAAAGTACACTGCTTTCTTATTTTTTGGTAACATTTTAATGTAAATATAAGTTGTCCTTTTCATATCCCAATGAATTTTCTGAATCATCCCCTAAATATATGCACCTCCACATTGGAAACCACTAGATTGAACCATAAAAGAAAACAGATATGCTCCAAACACTATAATTTACTAGAACACTGTTCAGTTTGTATTTGATAAGATTGTATTTTGAAAGGGTGGCCTTTATGTCCATCTAATTTTGCTTATGCAAGTTTATTTCTCTGAACATTCTCCCATAGTGATCTAAGATGTTTGTGTGGGTGGATTATGAGATGAGTCTTTATAGCATCTCTTTCAACATTTAGTTGTATTCAGACTTGTCACTTCTCCAGTCAGAAAAATATAGTTTCACTCTTGGCTTATTGTAATATCATCCTAAATAACATATGTATATTCTGTCCCACGAAATGTATTGAGCCACACAATACTCCATCATGAAACGGCAGTAGAATCATGGAATCATCAAGCAATTAGAACTGGAACAAATCTTAGGGGTCAGGAGTTTATAGCACTTCGTCATTGTCCATGTCTAGATTCTAAATGATGATTTTGAGGTGAAAGGCCCTTACTTAAGTAAAAGCTCTCAAATAACCTAATCCTCAGGCATCACGAGCTTTTAAATCTTAAATCATTCATAATCTATAGATAATAATGAGCCAAATGGTATACATTTATTTCTGTTCTAGCATTTATTTCCATGAAATCAGAATATATAGAGTTCTTTCCTTTGGCAAGTCAGAGGTTGAGAAAAAGAAAAAAAAGGCAGTGGGGGATTCCGGCCTCTGAGTGTTATGAAGTATTTTAACTGGAATGTTTTAGTTGTGGCACCCTGGGGAAAGCTGGTCTCCAACTTGGGAGTGTGAAGTATTTCATGAACGGTGTAAAGAAAACAGATGTATTGGCAAGAAAACCTCTGCTTCTTCCAGCTGTGTGTTTTTCACTCAAAAACAAAAGAGATACACCAAAAGCAACTGGCCTTATCAATTGAGATATAATATTATTCATTTATGAATATATGTTTTACATATTTTCAACAGGTAATGATGTTATTTATTATACATTTTAAACAAGTAAATGTTATTTCTAATGATGGGCATAATTTTTCTTTTTTAATGTTATTTACCTTAATAATAAAAGATAAATTCTTACTAGACAATAGTAACATAAAATGATCACATGTACAATCCTCTAAATCACCAATTTTACAAATTTAATATTGAATTTTCCTATTATACATAATTTAATTACATTATAATATAATGTATATGTAATTCTGAGTTCTTTTTTTTTAATTTATGTTATTTCGTTTATCTGTAGATTGATATTTTTCATGACAACATGATTGCCAATTTTATTAACGATTATCTGCCTAATAAATTCTTTACCCTTGTGTATTTAAATTATATGTAGGACAGTGGTTGTTAACCTTTATTCAGCATCAGAATTATCTGGAAGTCTAGTTAAAACACAGATTGCCCTGACCTGCACGTGCATGTACTTGCTGCTGGTCTAGGGACCACACTTTGAGAAGAACCAATCTAAGACTCTCTGTTGCTGTGAATTCACCTGCTTTATTACAGAATTGATTGCTAGACCCAAACTGGAGACTATTTCCCTAAATCCAAAACTCCCTATTTCATTTCTCAAATGAAGTGTTTTGAAATGCCTATCAAGAAGCTAGGTCTTATATATTATATATCGACCATGCATTATTATTCTTTAAAGACTCTCTTAAACCTTAGAACTAAGCTAAGCCTTAATTTAGTTTTGTTCATCACAATGGGATGGAAATTTCAGATCATCAATGGGCAGAAGCTGCTAAAAGAATTTCATAATCTCTTTAGTTCCTACAAAATACAATTATAAGCAACATTCAAATATTCTCTTACTGCTTCAAGTCCTCTTCCAAGGTGGAATTCAATTTCTGAACCGTTCCAGGCCTCCCACATACACGGCTCTGCTGGTGATGGAAAGACCCAAAGGAAGTCTGTGGAGCCCAGCCAAACTCTATTACAGAGAGGAGAGGCAGTCTAATTCTTCTGATGCTGTCCCCTCAAAGCAGACATCATGGGTTCTAGTTATCAGTCTAATTTAGCATTTCAGGAAAAAAAAAAAAAAAAAAAACAACATTTTTTTCTATTCTATTATAAAGCCAACATAATTTCTAAACAAAAAGCTGTTTTTATCTTGAACATTGTAAATATAACATTTTTTTCCTTTGTTGCAGTGTAGAACTTATCCTTTAAATAAGAGTTTCTTGGATGGAGCTTGCTTCCCATGAAAAGAGAAAATTATTGCTTGATGATGTGAGAGCATCTCATGTCTACTGGGATTTTTCTAGGGTTCTCATAATAAAGTTTATGGAAATGTTACTGTAATAGTAATCTTTCATTCATTCATCATCTTGGGAAGCCCCAGTCAAAAGAACTTTTGGGGTTAACGTCACATTTCTACTCCAGTAAGGAACATAATTATTATGGCTGCCCTTCTTTTCATTTTTTTTTTCTGGAAAAAAATTCCATGCATTGTTATTTATCTTTCTTTATCATATATATTATTCTTCACAGTATCTGATAGCACTTGGATATTCTCCTAAAACCTCCCATTTCGGTTTTCTTCTCACTCTGGATTAGGTGGGTAAATTTGTCACACATCTTTATGAAATGCATTTCATCTTTCTGTAGTTCATCCTTCTAGAATACACCGGAAACAAATACATTTTGTTTTCTGATTAAAAATATTTTCTTGAATAAGAACTCACTGAGGCTATGCCTAGAATAAAAAATGAAAATATTAGTTGTGTCTACATATTCTTCAGTTTCCTCCTCAAGCAATGCAAAGTCACCAGAGTCATTCTTTTGTTCTGTCTATTGCCATTTGCTATAGCAAAAGTGAGCAATAATAATATTAAACTACTATTCGTTACTCCTCAGAATAAGGTTTAGGGAAACAACACAATCACATGCACTTTGTGATCGACCCATACAACCCGCCTTCATCCTTCAATTGGGTCAGTGTCCACTGCCACCCATCCAAACTTTGTCCTAGGTGGACAGTGGGTTTTCTCTAGCCAGTTGGATATTATGCATTGTTTAGAGGATCTTGCAAGTTTTATGAATCCTGGACTGTTGCTGCTGCTTCAGAAAGGCTGATTATAAGTGATGATAAAATATCAAAGTGAAGATATCCTGGACATCTATAAATATGAGACTAGAACCTGTGTGAGAAGACTGAGCTGAAGTTTGAGAGTTCTCAGAATGAATGCATGCATATGAAATTATAAAATTGCTGAGAGAAAGAGCATACTCTAGAATAGGAAAAAAAGGAAAAGATTTGGAAGGGAAACAGAAACAAATAAGCTGGAGAGGCAGAGCATAACTAGGAAAATCTGGTGCCATTGCAGCCTGAAAAAGAGCACCTTAAGATGGTAGAGTACCCTCTCAAATAATTCAGAGTCCAGTCAAATAAAATGACTTCTAAAAGGCCGTTAAATTTAGCGGTTGGGACATCACTAATGACTTTATTCAAATTTCAATGATGACATATTCGTAAGTACTCGTATAACATTCTCTTCTGCATAAACAAATTGAAGAAAAAGGAAAGGTACTTTTCTATTTTTTTCTTGGGGAAAAAAAAAATTCAAAAGCTACCTGCATGAAAGAACCAAAGCCAGAGTTAAGAAAACTGATTGAAAATTTGTTCTGATCTGCTTTCTCTAGAAAGCTCTGCCTGATACCCCTGGGACAACAAAGTGCCTGTTCCCCAGGAACCCTGGGGTATTTCACATACTGCCCTGCAATCACTGACTGACTGAACTGGACTGGACTGTGAATGCTTCAGCCAGAGCCTCCAGATCTTCTCTCTCTTTTGATCTAGCGCAATGTCTGATCCAGAGAAAAAGCACATTAAATATTTATGTAATAAATGAATGACCAAAATGCCTAAGGATTGGCATGGGGCAAAATAAAGGCATCAATGCTTATTGGCAAATCCCAGTGAGTTTTATGGAAAGCCTTTTTTAAAAAAACATAATATATACACATTGCCAGAATTATTACACTTGCTCAAATTTGATAGGCTCTTTTATGAAAGATTTTCATTTGTATTCACAAAAAAACCCACACATCAATAAGTGCTGAGACTGACCAGTCTATTTTCTCTTTTAACTGGCAGTATTCACAGTCACTTGATTGTATGAAATAATGTTGTTTCCCTGTCCCTTTATCCTGCTTCTGTCTGACCTTCCATTAAAAGTTGCTTAGAAACTGCTTAACGAATAGTCAGGGGTGCTCCTTGCCGACGTCTTCCTTTTGTGACTTCTCAGCCATTCTGTCAGTCCATTCCCATTTCATAAGCATTTTTAGGCTTCTTTTCATCTTTTAACAGACAAGACTAAAGCCCAACATTTTCCCTCCACTGAAAAGAAACATCCGCAGCTTCTGAAGCTTCGCCGCATACAAGCAGCTCCATACACTTGCTGATTAAGAGGGAAGTAGATTAGCAAAGCTTTCGTGAGCTGTTGATTTTTATTAATGGCTTTGCACAGTAGTGCGCTAAGCAAGTCGTAAAGTTTAAAAATGAAAAAGCAAAGACTGTGATGCTCACAGAAGTCAACCAGACTTGGATTGGAGTACATGGATAGAAAGGCCATGGGGCTTCCTTTCCCTAACAGCAAAGATCGATTTACACCCTCCTGTGAACACAAGCCAACCTAGAATCTTAAAACAGAATTCAACACCCAAGGAATGGAACCCTTTCCAAGACCGTAGCAGGCAGAGCAAGTCACACTTTTTTGTTTGCTTTCCTCAAATCAACATTTTCTGGTGGATCTGATCAAGTTGAACTGCATGCCAAGGACAAAATGAAAAGGAAAACGATTTTAATCAACTTCTTACATGCCAACTGTGGCTTAAGCACTATTCCATAGCATATAGACAGTTGGTTGCAGTGGACACTATGAACAAAATATTGAAGTAGCAGCAAGATGAATTTTACTCAGAAAGGGAAAGAGAAGTAGAAGGAGTTAGAGAAAACTACATGTAGATGAAGAATACAAACTAAGCTTCCATAAAGTGAAAGACATCACAGATACCTCTGTGCGGAAGCACGAAGGGGCAAACCCACCATTTTCCCTTGGGACTGGAGCATGAGGGTAGCAACGCCTCCGTTGTCAGCCTTTGGCCTAACCGCTGAGGAGCTTAGCCGTGACCTGTTGCTTTACCCTATGGTACAGTGGAGTCTGGGGAAGTCTCTGAGATAATGTATATAGTGATGACATTTTCTCACCCTCACACCAGGACAGATAATATGACTGTGATAATTTTTCAGATTTTTGAGATTCTTTTTATGAAAATATGTAGGGATATTATTAAACAAGAACACACTGTTCACTAATTCCATTGTGAGGGCTCTTGGAAGAACATTCTTCCTAATTTTAGTATTAGGGGTGATTGTGCTTCCCATGAGTAACTGGACACTGATTTAAGCATTCTTATTGACTCTAATAAGTTTAACATCAACACTATGTCAAGTGGTAACAAGTACATAAAAGCCATTATATATATTGTTGTGGGAATAGCAATCCTGGCTGCATTTTATATCCCTGTACTTGCTTGTCCTTTTCCTTTTTATTAATCTTAATTTTATTTAATTTTTTATTTTATGTATCCTTTAAATTCTTTTTTGGAAAAAAATATTTAAAAGTATATACATGTAATGAATCACATTTTCTGAAAATAACTACATTCAAATAAATCGTAAATGTCCAGGAAAACTGAAGAGATATAATTACTGGTTTAAGCCTAGCTGCTGAGAAATGATTAAACAATTGTTCAACATATGTTGATGCTGCTTTATTACCCTAACATAAGTAAAACTTAATATTCAAGGTTGAAAGTTGACTTTTCATGGCTATAATTCAGAGTTTCTACCATAAATAATAGAACTTAAAATAAGGAGGCAATCATTAGAAAAATTAATAGAAGAGAATAATTTTCAAAAACCTGCCTAAGAAGATAAGTGAGATTTGAAGCCCATTTCTTTTGTTTTGCTTTGTTTTGTTTTGGTTTTTTTTTTTTTTTTTTTTTTTAATTCTGGATCCTTTATTCCATAGAAACCAATGCTGCAGAGCCAGCATTCCAGTATTTTCATCACATGTTAATGTTCTGTTATTTTGTCAAATCCAAGCTAATACTTGACATTTGTCTTTCTAAAATTGAAAATAAAAATTACATAAATTTGGATAAACATAGCATCAGCATTCTTCAGAATAATAGAAATGTTTTCATGCTTTTTTAAAAGTCCTTTTTTTTCCACTTAAAAAAAATGCATTTGCCTCTCAAATTCTCTCTTCTTTTACCTGTCCATAATCAGAATAGTCACATGTCAAGGAATTGGAGTTCCTCATAATTTCCAGAATCAGAAGTAGAAGAGTTGTTTTTTTTTTTTGTACAGAGCTACCCTATGTATACACATTACCAGTGCTGTCAGTTTTTTCACTTTCTTGCTGAAAAAGAGACGGGAATTGCCATTCATCAAGCATCTATGCCATGGCAGGTGTTTTGCTGAGTATTTTGTATATGTTCTCTCTTAATCCGCAAAGTAACCCTATGAGGAAGGCAGTTTTATCAACATTTTATAGCTCAGGAAACCCTAGCTCAAGGAGGATAAGTATCTTGCCCTGGGTCACCCAACCACTGGATGCTTTATGACTTTGAGTCTGTCTGACTGAAAAGAACTTGGCTCTTTCACAAAACATATCGCCTCCACCTTGCAAAAGCCTTACAAGAACTTTTCTCTCTTTACTCTGATATTTTAACCTTGTTCATAAATTTCAAACTTGAGTTATATAGATAACTTCAATCAGGGTCCTTTTGGGTGAGGTTTACATTCTTTATATTTATTCTAAGTCATCTTTATCCCTGGGGAGACCTTTTCTTTTCCTTACGGAAAACTTTAGATCATATTGTCACTATGAAAATATATTTCAAGGGTTATTGTAACCTGATTTAAAAATTAAGTTAGTAATAAAAACTAGTATTAGCATCAAATTAAGGGAAAAACTACACAGCAGTAATTGAACAAATGTAGAGGTTTTTATTCCACCACCCCCCACCTTATTCTTTTATGAGTATCACTGCTGCATAACAAATTACTCCAAAACTTAGTAGTGTAAAACAACAACCATTTTAGTATATCTCATGATTTTTGTTAGTCGGGTTTTTGAGTGGAGCTTGCTTAGCTGGCTTACATTTCTGCTCCACCTGACTTTGATTGAGGTCACTGGAGGGCATTCGGCAGGCTGATTGGCTAACCTGGAGGCTCCAAAGTAGCTTTACTCAGGACTAGGGTTAGGTGGGAAGGCTGGAGGGCTGGGCTCAGCCAAGACTATTAACTGAAGCATTTACAGTAGCCTCTCACACAAGGTCTCAGTGTCGTTAGTCTTTTTATAAAGTAATTCGGGTCTTCCAGAGAATGTTGCAAGAGACAGGACGTGGAAGCTACTGATCTCTTAAGGCCTAGGCTGAGAAACTGCCACAACATTGCTTCCGCTATATTCAGTTGCTCGATAGTCATAGAACCATCCCAGATTAAATGGAGGAGGGGACTGTTCATCTAACTTCTCAATGTGAGGGATGATAAAGATTTTGTGGCTGACCTTATCACTACCACTTTTGAAGTATAAAACATAAGAGCCTGATAATATAGTACAGACTTTAAATTCATCTATGATAAACAGCAATGCAAAAGCTTTAATGGAGGGCTAACCTAAAAGTGAAAAGTATTCAAATCATCAAACAAGACAAAGAAAATTTTAATTTAAAAAAAATTAGTAAATTCTTCTTCAGCATATGGGCATCTGAAAAAACTCATGTGAATAAACTCAGTGCAGTTTGGAGAAACAGTAAATGAAGCTTTTTCAATCCCATTAAATACCATCACTTTTGTGTTAGTTATTTGTTTCTACTCTCTCTTTATCTAATCAACAAACCACTTGTTAGCCTGGTATAGTTATTTACGTGGAATTGGCATAAGGCTGATTTTTAAAATTTGTTGCCGAGTTGGAAGAAGCCACTGGCTTTGCACAAAGGTCTCTGCCACTTCCTCCGTCACAATAGGCTTGGTGGGAATATAACCGTCTAGGTAAGAGGTTAGCAGTCTGGATGCCTGTTTTGTAAATCAAGTTTTATTAAAAAACAGCCATCCTCATTCTTTTTTTTTTTTCTTCTTTTTCTTTTATTTATTTTTTATGCCTACAGAACCTGGTACTCCTAGGTGGTCTCCCATCCAAGTACTAACCAGGCCCAACCTTGCTTTGCTTCTAAGATCAGGCACGTTCAGGGTATCATGGCCATAGCCTTATTCTTTTACTGTTGCCTATGGCCTATTTGAAGCTACAACGGCAGAGTTAAGTTTTCTGTATAAAGTCTAAAATATTTACTAGCTGACTTTTAACAGAAAAGATTTCTTGACTGCTGTTTTAGGTCATGGTTCCCTAGCCTCCTTTGGTAGTGAAGCCTGGCCATGGGATTATGGCCTTGCCAATGAGTAGAAGTGGTTTGCCACGTAAAATTGACTTCTCGGGACAATGAGGAGCACTCCTCTTGCCAGCTGCACTCTGATATGACAACTTAGTTTTGACCTATGCAAACAATGACTTAAGGAATGAGAGAAACCTTGGTCCCTAAATGACCACGTGGAGCAGAAAGATCTGACAACTTGGATTGCCTTCCCTGAATGTTCACATGAAAAGTAAATAAACTACTAACTTTAAACCACTAAAATAATCCTAATATTTTTGTTAAAGTAATCAAGCCTTATTCTAAGATAGCCTCACAATTTAAACTACCAATAAAACATAGAAATTACCACTTAAAATTTTATCAAAATAGTAGTCTTTAAACCCAGGAAAAAAAATTCATTCAGCTCATTGTTTTTGTATGTTTAGTAGTTGAAGCTAGGGGTTGTTTGTCTTTCGAAAATGGTCCAAAAAAAGCACAAAAACCAAAATTGTAATTAAACATTGCTCTAAACCCCATTACTTTGAAAATGTAAAAGCAGTTTTTTGACTTAGTTGCATTACATAAGGAAGCTTTTACAGATCAGATTCAGACCCTGTTTTAACAGAGGCCCCCTAGCTACTTTGTGAATATAGGCAAACAGAAATTCCAGGGAAATCTGCTTAGGCACTTACAACTATGTGATCACATCAGCTTCAATGTCTTTACAGTCAACATTTGCATTCTTCCCACCTTTTCACGTACAATTAATCTATCTCATCAATAAATAGTTAGAATAATTTCGTCATAGGAAATAAGTAATATTTTAATCATTTGTGCAAAAACATTGATGATCATCTACTATAGCCCAGGGGCAAGGTCAAAAGGTTATCTCCAAATGGTTTCTGAGATAGCAAACATTCCAAGTGTCTTAATTTTTACTTACAATAAGTTAATAAATAAATACCCCTCAGTTTCCCATTCCTGGTTTGGTGCATTGTTCTTTTGGGGTATTGGAAAAAAAACATCAGAGAGATAAATATATAAATAGATCCTAAGAACTCCATCATCAAGTCTAAATGGTTAACCAGTAATTAGGGATCCAAATGAAGCTCAGAAACCTTAATGGGTAAATCAGGAAGAGCCTGGACATCCTTATGGTCTGTGGACTTTATTCTTTATGCTTTTATTGTTAGACTTGTACACCATTTTCTTGAATGCCAAATTTAGGCTTTCTTCCTAATTAATGATCTTTTCAAGCCCTTTTCAGAAGCCATTGGATTTTGATTAGCCCACAAAGGAAGGTTTTCTCTCCTGGACACATAGTTCTCTGTTTCCTTAGCAGTTAATTGAGTAGCAGAATAATGGTTTCCTTACAGGAAGGCTTACAGGGCTGCACAGAGAGGTTGATGCCTCTTTAGGCTCTGGGAATTGTAGTGACATTCAATAATGCTTCGTAAATTTTAGCCCAGAATTAGAGACCAAATTGATGTATTTGGACATAGCTCAAGCTGATGTTTCCTGAGCAGCTGGCTCAATGAAAGGAAACGTATGCTGGCCTAAGGCCTCTGCTTTTCTTCTAGGTGAACTTTTTATTACATTCCTCTTCCTTTACTTCACCAATATGTAGAAGGAGCCAGAAATAGCTGTTTTTTCAATAAATTAGATAATTTCTACTTTTATAGACCAAACTCTCCTGTGCAAAACACAGAGACTGCAAATATTCTCAAATTCTCAGAAAAAAAAAATGGTGTATATGCATACACCCAATTATAGCTAAAACCATGGTTTATTATTTGCTTATCTTTCCAGCAGGGGGAAGGAAAAATAGTGGTCCTCTCTTTTAATTTTAATAAACTACATTGGCTTATTCTACCCATTAAGAAAGTGGAAACCACTTAGTCTATTACTTAGTGGACACAAATATTTGGATGGCTGTATGCTCTCTTAATATCATATAGTCATCCAAATATTTGCGTCCACTAGGTCACGGTAATTAAAGAGATCCAGTATCTCTTTGATATATACTGCAGACAATATGAGGAGTCCCTGACTTAGCACCACAGCAAAGCTCTCCTCTGCCTCTTTATATAGCTATATTTCTATCTATATCAATATATAGTTATACCTATTTATCCTATCTCTGCTTCCTCCTTAAGCCCTTCCCCTACATAACAATAAAATGGTTTTAAAATATTACAAGTGGGAAAAGCAACAACAATGATTAAAAAGTGTCAACAATGTTTGAAAGGCAGAAAATAAATGGACAAGTGGGCCATGTCTTAGCACTGCTGAGAAAGCCTAAATGAAGTGCTAAGAGTGGAAGACGGATGAAATACAAGCCCAAGAGAGGTTCAGAATGAGGAAGGTACTACAAGTGAGTGACGGAGCTGGAAACTGGAGGTTTTGGTTAAATATTTATATCAATAACATTTTGACTCAGACCCTTCTCCTGCTAACCAAACATCCAAGTATTTGTCCTTCTCCAGTTTGGCAGGAGAAGATATTTTATTTTATGGAGACTTGAAACAGGAAGTATCTACCTTACTGAAAAAGAAAAAGATTAAAGTTTCAATAAAACTAGTTTATGTTACAAGAGAAATATAAAAAGCAATGAAAAATATTATAAAATTATAACAAAATATCATAAGCAAAGCATAATTAGTGAAGAATACTGGCATTTATAACTTTAAGGAAATAATTTTTTCAAATATTTTCCAATCTGTACACTTTACCACCCCAAAAATAAGGAAAATGTTATCAATAAAACTTTCAAACATGATCATAACAGTCTTGTTTATAAAGGTTGATATTTTCAAAACATGAGATATTAAATCCTTTGTAAGTATTTAAACATAACTAAAGTAACCAATAGCTGAGAGTTTATGCTTTTTTAAGAAACTTGTAAAGGATAACTAAGTGAACACATTTGAAGATTAGCCTTGATGGCTAATCCACACAGGTGGTGGAATTGCTGACCTAAAAGTGTCTAAATCTTGTTTGCTGTTAGTCTGGATATTGTGATGCAAGGGCTTTTTCTTACTTAGCAATTTCATTTGGTTTTCAAGGAATCAAACAAAATCCCCCCTAAATCACACTAACTTCAACTCTTGCCCAATTTTTTTTTTGATGCACTGAAAATTCATCTTTAATCTTCAGGACACATACAAACACATGTGTATACACACATGATAGAGACAAACACTCACAAACTACTTCTAGTAGGAAAACCTTCGCATAATCTGTAATTCTAGAAAAGAAAAATTTGTTTATCCTCTATAAATTAAAGCACTCTCAAATGAAAAACAAAACATATTAAACCATCTCATTTGCCTTAATGCACTGATAACTTCTGAATTTGTAAGAGATCCTATAGGTGCCCAACCCATTTCCCACTAGTGCTCATGGGCCCAGACCAAGCTAACAGAACCCAACTGCGACTGGGTGTCTGTGGGCTTTTTCTCAGCCAGTGCTCAGAGAAGCTGGAAGTTTCAGAGGTGATGGTCCCAGGAGTAACCCTCAGCCAGTGATTAAAATTAGAGACTAAATTTGCCAAATCTCTTGCTTTTCAAGAGGGATAAATGAAGAAAGTTCAGTTTAATCTTCCAAAGTGCCCAGGAGTATTGAGCCCAGTTGCCCAGTTATTGCTCACCTATGTTCCTTTCATTGTCTTCTTTTCCTTCTCTGTCTCTCTTCCCCAGACCCCAACTGGCATTTCCTAAGATCAACACTCAAATACGCTACTTGCACTTACGTTTTTGTGTCAGGGTTTGCGTTAAGAGAGAACCACTTAAGATAACAGTATTTTACCCTCTGAAGGAAAATATCTCTTCCTGTGTTGATTTTTAATGTGTACCTTACAGTGACTCTTGTATATTGAAATTTTATGTCTAATTTAGTGGGGTTATACAGCTAGTTAGAAGAGGTGAACAAATGTATATCTTTACAAATCCATTAGAAAATATAAATAAGCACGGAAATAAGAAAAAAAATTCTTGCAAAGGAGAGATGGAAAATATATGCTCATGTACTAGGAAAATTTCCTGAGACGCCTTCATTAGGATTGCCTGCCTATCTTCTCATGAGCAAAGCTCTAGTTGCCTGGAAGCCAAGACTAGAGGCCTTTTAGAATAGCTGGATAGGAGTGTGGGAAAGATGCCTGTGAAGATGTGTGAGATATAGTCTGTGCTCTCTATCAGCTCAGTGTCTGTCAGGGAGTATCATAAGACAGTGTATGACTCCTTATTTTGTTTCAGAAAAATGGTAGGGTCATCAAGGAAAAACGTGAAGCTAGAGAAGGTCTAAAAGGATGAATAGATTTTCTATAATAGGTGCTAAACTTTGAAGGATCAATATGCATTCATTTTGAGCATTTATTTTGTGTCAAGTGCAAGATACTAAAAAAACAATAAGATGCCCAACCTAAATTTAACAATGATTTGAACTTGCTTAGCAGTTAATATTTCCAAGTTTAAATCATGTGTTGTAGAGAAAAAGGCTGGAATGAAGGAAGAGTGTTGAGTCCCATTGACTTTGAGTAAAATTTCCCAATTTCATACCAAGCATATAATTGTGCTGACCTGGGTTAAAAATGCCTGAGATAGCTTTCTTGTCCATTCTCTCTTAACACAAGGTTACTAAGCAACATGTTCACATAAAACAAAGTACGTGGAATGAGATTGTGCTCACGACTCTTGGTGAAGACTGCAATATGTAATAATGATGAATTGTACTTTTCACTGATCTTATATAATACGAGAACTTTCTTGTCAAGACATGTTAAGGTGACACTATCTTTGTACGTCTAAATCAGTTGATTCATCTCTGAAACATATTTATTCCCCACTGAAATATTTCTCAGTAACCTCATGTAACACAGGTAGTAAGGGTGCTTACATAGTGGTTTAGAGACAGGTGGAAGATAGGGGGAAAAAATGAATGTTGAGGATGACTTCGTGCCAAGTACTGTGAAAGAAATGCGTTTTAATTATTTCACATAATTCTCACAGAAATCCTATGCAGTAGGTATCATTACCCTGACTTTACAGCTGAGGGAAAACTGGGATTAGATAGGATTTACTAAACTGAATTAAGTTCATAATATGCTTTTGAAGAAACATAACATCTTCTATTTACTGCATTTCAACATGTGAAATATAACTATCTTTATGTATTTATTATTCATTGTGATGGATTGATTGCCTTATTTTTAGCCCCCTGTACCCACAACTTTTGGTAGCACCTTCCCACACTGACTCTGAGATTGGCCATTTATTTGCTTTAGACAATGGGAAAGTAGCAAAAATTATACAAGTGGAAGTTTGGAAAATAACTTGCACATTTTCTTTATCTCTTTGGTAGCCTGCCACCATGAAAACAAGGCTGTTTAACCTGACACTAAACTGGTAGTGAAATGACATTCTAGATATGCTGTCACAGAGTAGTCAGCCCCAACCAACCAACTAGCATATCTATAAGAAGCTCAGCCAAAATCAGTGAAAGTCTTTAGACAAAATGTAGACTTGGAAGAAATAATAAATGGTTGTTGTTTTAAGCTTCTAAATCCCGGGGTGTTTTGTTATGGCACTAGCTAACTGATATAAGCATTTACACTATACAAGACAATTTTCGACTGGTACACAAAAAAAATTACATAGACGTAGTATCTACTTTCATGACTCTTCACTTAAAAAAATGGAACATCGTTTCCTAAGTATATATTTAAAAGTGCAAGTAATTACATATGTGTATGTGCATGCTTATAGATATAGACATACTTAAATGCACCTCGGAATTAATATTCATAACCATCATTTAAAAATATTTAATATGTTTCTACTGTATTCTAGGACTCGACATAGGCGCAAGGATGACTAAAGCAATGACTCTTCTCTCAACGGGCTTGTGGTCAAATAGTGGAGACATGTACACAGTTCTAAAAGAGTATGATAAGTGCTATTAGATATATACTCAAGGCAATATTGCAGCCCAAATATGAATAGAATCTGTTTTGCATGGATAGGTGAGAAGAAGCTTCAAAAGGGGATGTTTTGAAGAAGGCACTGAAAGATGAATAGAATTTTGAGAAAAAGTAAAAATAAGTAGACAGAAATAATAGTATATGCTAAAGCACATGGTGAGAAGAGGGTTTAGAAAGAAACGAGTATGCCAGTGTGGTTAGGAGTCTGATGTGTCAGAAGAAACAGTAATAAATGCAACTAGAAAGGTAAGTTGAGACCAGACTAAAAAAGACTAGAGTCTGAACTTTAGTCCAGTCACAGCAGGAATCATTAAATGGTTTGAAATGGGGTAAGTGACATGATCAGATCTGGATTTATTTTAGAATGAAACTACAGGGACTAAATGTTTTCCCACTTCTTTTATTACAAACTAGGTCATCAAAGACTAGGTTCACAAGGCTCTCTCTAGGAAAACATTCTTGCATAACTCTAATTTTTAGTAGTGTTTTCTTCCTTATATTTAATGTGGTGTTCTACCTAACCTTAGATTATTCATTTAGAGTATAATTAAACTAGCACTGCTACACATAGTTAGCCTAAGACTACTAAAGTTAAGGTAGTTAAACCAGGTATATGATTTTGGGCAAAAAGGTCTTTACCCTACTGATTGATTCTCTGCTTTTTATACCTCATTCACCAGTCCACTCAGGTTATATTTCTTCATGTAATGCTTTGTCTGCTGTGAGATTCTCCCTCTAACCTTAGAGAAGAGAATAAAACCGCAGCAAAGTTTAAGTATTCTCATCATAAATGTTGATGTAGTTGATATGAAATAAAGATTGACTAGAGAGAGATTCTCAGTAAAAAGAAAGTTCTGCAATTCATAAAACATTTATTTGAGTAAAGTGTTGTAGGGCTATAAAAATAATAGTCTCAGCTTCTCTTTCTGTCAAGTGTCTCTGCTCTCTATGCTGACCTAATAAGAATTCTCTGGTGTTTTTGTAAAGTGCTCTTGATTCCTGAGACATGTCCTGTTGGAAAAGACTTGCAGGATCTGCAGTATAACCAGGGGAGCCTTGCCTTGAATCAAGGGCTGGTTAGTGGTCTTGGATGCTGCCTCAGAAGTGGGAGGGCATCTATGAATGTATTGTTCTCACCCTTGGTTTACTGGTCTGCTTCCTTCTGTTACTTTAAGGGGCCTGGTTAAAATTCTCTTTAAAAAATCTATTGCATGAAGAAACTATAAACTATACTATCTGTCATTGGTTAGGACTTATCAGGGACTGATCTTTAGAGATTGTGAGAATTCTAATGGCCTCTGGAATAAAGAGCTAGGGAAGAGAAAATGAGAAGCCTATAGCAGCCAATCTAAATTCAAACAGCAAATGAGGCAGGGAATATAATGTGTGAAATTGAGCAGGTGAGGCCTGTGGTAAATTCTAGTATGCATACCCAAATAAAGGGAGAACCTGCTCCCCAGCTCACCAGATTATAGCCAGGTAGGAATATAGTTTGACAGACATTCCAATTTTTGGAAAAAAAAAAAGTTTTGTAAAATATTCTAATTTTTAATGTTGGAAATTAATTCCATTGTTAAACATAATGCGCCAAATAAAATTTCTGTGAGTAGGATGTGCCTATTGAGTTGCCTGATTTCCTCCTCTAGGCTCAAGGACAGATGACAAATAGGAGATGGACAAAGAGGAAAGGAAGCCCTAATTGTGAACTAAATATTTAAGATAATAAAAGATCTCCGAGTTTATAAAAGCCCAAACTCTGCCCCATTGTAAAGTGAGGCACTCTGGAGAGGAGCACTTGAAAGACCTAGAGTCTCAGATAGTTAGCCGAAGACTTGAAAAGCTACACACCAGAGCTGTCCAATAGAACTCAATACGACGATAAATAAAATGCTCCATATTTGTGCCATCTAATACAGTAGCCACTAGCTACATGTAGTTATTGAGTACTTGAAATATAGCTAGTGTGGCTAAGGAACTGGATTTTAAATTTCATTTTAAGTAATGTAAATGTAAATAGCCACATGTGGTTACCATATTAAACAACACGGCTCTAGAAGCTCCGAATGAGTAGTCCGCAAACTAGCAGGCATCGGAATCATATGGAGGGCTTGTGAAAACATGGGTTGCTGGAAACCCCTGCCCCCAGAGTTTCAGATTCAATGGGTCTGGAGTGAAGTTTACAGAATTTGCACTTATAACAAGTTCCTAAGTGATTATGATGCTGCTGGCCCACATATTGAGAGACACTAAACTGTCACTCAACTTTCAGATTCCCAGGACAGAGTGTAGTTTCAAAGAGAGAAGCATTGAAGCTATATAATTACTGGTTTAAACACACACATGCATTCTCTCTCTCTCTCTCTCTCTCTCTCTCTCTCTCTCTCACACACACACACACACACACACACACACACACACATACACACGCACTAGGTGGTCAGTAGGTTTCCTAGAATTGACTCTACTACATTAAGAGAACAGGGCAGGTGGAGTCCATCAGGACCATTAATAATTTTACTCTGTCTTGAAGAAGATGAGGTTTGCTTTTAAATCAGAAGAAGGTGCATGCCTGCCTGTGTGGCCCTGTGTCTTAGTTCCACTCCAGCAGGGGGCAAAAGAGAAAATCCTGTATCATCATGACCAAATGAGACACCTGGTAAAACCCATATGTCAGGAAACTTGATTCGGTTTTTCTTGGTAGGCGTAGCATCAGCAAAGCACCTAGTTTTATCCTAGGAATGTACTACTAAATATCAGAGCAGGTCAACTGCAACCTTCATCCCTGGAAAACACATATTTCAGATCAGGAAAGAAAAGAGAGGTTTCTAGTTCTCCTTCTAACATTTTTTCTCATTAAAAAAAAAAAATAGTAGAATCTGCTGTTGTAATTCATCCAAGGAATTTCAAAGACATGACCTTTGTGTCTTCATCCTAATATTATAAACTTATTCTCAGTAGAAAAATAACACCTGATAGGTTGGTGGGGGGGGGCGGGGGAGGGTGGGAAAAGTCTTTTAGACTGTCTTCATATTTCTTGGTCAGGATAAAAGTTTACTTCCTCGAAGTTTTCTCAGTGTTAACAGGAGCACAGTATTTTTATATCATTGTCTATGGTGGGTTATTGGAATTTTTTACCTGAAAATTAACTTTTGAACTGTTTTGGATGACTTATTTTCAAGGAAACTGACTACAAATAAAATACTTTAAAATATAACACGATATTTCTATCAATAATTCAGATAGAAATTTTATGCTGCCAAGTCTGGAGGACTGACTGCATGCATAGCTGCAATTTTTCATGTCTTTCCATATCCACACTCATTGGTGGTCTCCTTTCACACTGACTCTGGAATCTGCCATAAGACTTGCTTCGGCCAATGGGACAGTAGCAAACTTGACATAATCAGAGACTTTATAAAGCTTTTGCACATTTCTAGTTCTCAAGTCTGCCTAGCTGTTTCAGCTGAAGCCCTAGATATGTGAGAAAATTTGGCCAAGATTAGCAATGCTGCCTGGTGGACCTGATACTGAACATAGATTCTTGAATAAGTTGTACTGATTGCAGCAGAGACTAGCAGAACTGCCCAGCAGACCTGTAGACCCATGAAAAATAATAAATGGCTGTGTTAAGTCACTGAGTGTTGGAGGTCAAAGCTTAAAGAAGGAAGAAATTTAAAATCCTCATTCCATTCAGATATTAGAAAGTCATCATCAGTCTTAGCAAATCCAATAAGTTTTTAAACAAAGTGAGGATGTGGGATGGGAGTTTATTTTTACCACATGATAATAGTCTTGGAGATTACCCTGAAAAGGAAAAAAAAAAAAAAAAACACCTTCATTTCAGATGCGCCTCCCATCCTCTCTACCGGCTGGCTATTGCTTTCCATTTTACAACTTCTATGACATTTCCCATACAAATTGGACAAATTGACCACCAGCATCAGGCAGGCGGCCTGATAATGTCTTAACGGAACCCCTGCTGATGTGCATCTCTGTTCTCTACTCAGCTGTCCCATCGTGCAGCTACAGTTCTAAAGTTACAGGACAGTTTCTAACTTTGTGCTTGTCCCAAGGCATCAGGACCAAGGCACATGATTTGTAATTTATGAGGACACCCACAGAGCTGTCACTTGCAAGGCAGGTGTTGAGAAAATGGCAAGCAGCTCTAGGAAAGAAAAGAACTCTGATCTCATCCCTGAATAATGGTGGCTAACCTAGTCATGGATAGAAAGCGTTGACATAAGCGAGCTTTAAAAATAAAGCGATGGCTCATCTTGCAGAAGACATGCTCTGTCTCTATGCTGTTGAATATAACAGGATTTAAGTAATCTATGAAAAAAAAAAAACAGTTTTTATTCTGAGGCTGCCTTTGAACTGTGTTTTGCAATCCAAACTACCAATTTCAGGTACCCCGTGGATAAAAAGGAAGTTAAATTCAAACTCAATAATCCCACAGGATGTAATGGATAATGATCTTCCCATCTCCCTAAAAGAAACAGTGTAAAATAGAAACCAAGACAAATTAACTCAAGTTAGATGAAAAGAAATGTATACACACACACACACACACACACACACACACACACACACACTTTATATGTATAAGTATATACATGTATATATGGATATAGATAAATAGGTAGATCCTCATATATGTATATCTATATTTAGATATAGATCTCTATACATATATGGATATATACACATATTCACCCAGCCAACTAGTATTTTAAAATTGATAAACTGTAAATTAATAAGTTAACTACTTAATATTTTCACATCAACTGAGTTTGGTCTCATCATTTTACATTCCAATTTATGATACTATTTCTGAGACTGATACAAGGTGATCTAATCTTAAATTGATTTAGATGATAGTGGAAGTCTATAAGTAAAAATAGAATGAAAGTTTCAAGGCATTTCCAAAGCACAAGTCGCACGTTGCAACTTTGGATGGAAAAAAAATATCAGCTAGGAAGCAATCTGAGCTGTGAAACCAAATGATGTCATGATGAAAAGGTTCCAAGATTTAAAAAATACTGCTTACTGATAGGCAGCTCAACTTTCCATCTCAAGTCTGAGAGTTCCAATGGGATGTCTGTGTTACAATGCAAGTCCAGCAACTTCACACCTTACAAAAACTACAATGAACATAGAGACTCAAATATCAGGCTAATTACTGTTTGCAATTGGAGCTTACACACTGGCAAAACTAGAGGATTTTTTCTTCCTTTGGTGAGGACCAATCGAGTTGGCAGGTATTTCCCATTACCACGTTTTTAAATTCTTCCTTCTAGATATAACTTGCATGCTGGCATTGAAACCCACATTCTTCTTTTAGATTTCTATATGTTGACTATTAATAAACAGTCAAGAAACTATATGACATATGCCATTGTGTCCTGCACCCTCCTGCTTCTATCATAAATGATCAGGGCTGGAAAGAACAGTTAAGGAGGTTCTGGACAACCCCAAGCACTCTTGGCTCCTAGCCTGGAAAAACTCCTGACAGAAAGCTTGTCTGGTGCCCTTGGCAGAGATCCACAAGATCTAGTAAAATGCCAAAGAGGAGGGAGCATGACATCAATAGGGAAACATGCTGTAAGGCAAAAGGGTTATACCTAACCAAAGGCAACTTTGAGAAATTATTATTGGGTTATCGGGTGATTGCAATTTAGGTATAAAAACATGGAAACTGCATTCTCATGTTGATTTTTGTTTAGTTGCTTCATAACAAACTTAGTTTCCATTTATTTGGCTCTAACAAGTGAGAAATAGAATCTTGGTGGAAATCAAAGGATATTTCTGGGCTGTCTTTTTCCTTCTTTGCAGGAACCCGAGCAATCACTAATTGTGATACAATCACTAATTGTAATACACAATCTGTGTATTAGCTGGGGTTTTGCATTTCCAATCACTTCGTGGTTGGCTCTTCAGCTACCTTGCAGGAGTCTGGGAAGACAAAGGGTTCAGAATTTCCAGGAGCAAGTCACTAAAATAGCTAGAGATCATTAAATTCATTGCAGCCAACCTCAGCTCAGCAACCACGCTTACACACTTGATCTCTGTGGTAAGGTCTTCTGAAATTAGATTCCTTCATTGTTACTCTCTTCTCCCATCCATCTACACCATCCCACAGACCAGGCTGAATCTGAAAGTGTGATTTGCTAAGGGAGGAGTGAAGGGAGGAAGATTTATTCAGAATACTCAGCTGTTGAAAAATCTCTAAAGATCCCCTGGCAAGCAAGTATTTTAGAAAGCTCTGAGTTTCATCAGAATGTATGTTTATGAACAAACATCAAGAAGTGTAAGCTCGTGGCCATGAATGGAAAGTAGAAGATGGTAAAAACAATCATGAGCTTGGACTCAGACCTACGATCTTGGGGGCCCATCTTCAAAGTCTTCAGATTAAGGAATAAAATAAGACATCAAAAATGGAATTTCGCAGTTCATCTTATTCCTCAGTTTTACAGATATGATGATGAGAAAATAGCTCTGATTTCTTTTTTTGTTGAGTAAAGAAGCTAAAGACACACAGATTTAGATTTCTGGTCTTAATACACCCTTGGTCACTTCCCAGCTGTGTGAATTTGAGCAAATTATCTTTCTGGGCCTCATTTTTCTCATCTGAAAATGCTTCCTGTATGGTTTGGTAACAAGCATGAGTCAAAGTAATATATGTGAGGCACCTAGCACAATGGTAGTCTATTTTTATATGGATTGATTTATCGATGGCAGCATGCTGTCCGTTAGCATAACTAGGTATATTGTTTTAACAAATATTTATTTCTTATCTGCAATGGGCTAGGTGTCCTTTAAAATAAGTTCTCCTCCGCACCCCACTTCTCAAAAAGAAAATAAATCTAACATATTGAAAGACTCCAAGAGAATTTCTAGCTCCATCCTAGCCCTTTGGGGTGTACATGAGTGGAATAATCAAATGGGTAGATAAGATGCATCCATAAATACACTTAAAAAGATGGTGTGTGCCAAGGTCCCAAAATCACAGTACAGATTTAAACAATCTGGGTATTTATTCACTATAACACTCTAAATATATAATAAACTTTTATTTTTCTCAGAAAAATATTAGCAATTTTTCCAAGAGTCCTAACCATTTCTAATGTATCTTATTTCAGAGCTTAAAGAATTCTCTTGCATTATATCAGAGCAGTAATACTTCCATTTGAAGTCATTCCATAATTCAGATTAAAGAATTACCTCAAACTTTGTCTGCAATATTTATGTTAAATAGAGCAATGTACCTAGATTCAGAGCCAGAAGTAACTGGATCCAAAAATCACTTAAATTCCCTGAGCCTCACTTACTTCATTGTAAAATAAGGAAAAACAATGGCCTCAACAACATCGTTGTAAATAATATTTGCTAAAGTACACTGTGAATTCAAAAGAGAATACATAAATATGAGCTTTTGTGTCATATCGATTCCATTAGTTCATGTTTTTCTTCGTTATCCATACTGCACAAAAGTTCACATCTTTCTAAGTTCCTAAATTCCTTTAATTTATGCTGTAAAGAAAATATAAACTTTTACCACATGTTTTATCAGAATCTCATTCAAGTCAATTTAACTGCCATAGATCTAAAATTAAATTTTATTTTATCTGAGCAAAATGTCTTCAATCATAACCATTTTATAAACATTTAATTCCTAAAAATTAGCAGTCAATGGCTGTAATAAATTAATTACTATTTTAAGTAAAATTTTCAATACTTACTCTGCCTTCTTAAATAGATCATTTTTTTTTCTTTTTCCAAAAATTAGCTTAGTCATTTAAATGAGAAGCCTGAGGATTTTCTAGAATCTTACAGACAGTATTCCTTTCACATATACTGTATATTTGTTCCATATGTATTTGTTCAATGATATGTTGAATTTAATCTTACTTTTTATTCATCCTTGCTTATTTGAAAGTGTGCTCTCTAAATATTTTGTTCGTTTTCTTCTTCTTTTTTTGCCTTCCCATTCCCTTACTCCTGAAATATCTTTCATGCAGAAATATATGGCATTTTGCTTTCAGTTCTCCACACAATGAATTTCTACTATTTTGCAACATTTTGGTGATCTTTTTAGCATCAGTATGTATCAGTTAGCTATAACAGATAACAAACCACCCCAAGACTCAATGGTTTAAAATGAAAATTATCTATTATAGTTTATGCATCTATGGTTTGGCCACATATTGACTGATCTAAGCTGGGTTCAGCTGGGTGTCTCTGCTGATTACAGTTAGGCTTTCTCATACAACTACAGGTCAGTTGAGGATCAGCTAACTAGGCTTAGCTTGTTCGTGCACCTGAGGATTGAATGGGAGCTCTGTCTAGTCCATGTGTCTAAGTCTTGTGCTGAGACCAGCAGGCTAACCCAGAGAATGTTCTTCTTCTAGAGAATGGAGATGAAAGAGGACAGGCAGAAACATTGAAGATCTCTTGAGGCCTAGCTTCAGAACTAGCACACCATCACTTCTGCCACAGACTATTAGCCTAAACAAGTTACATGCTAAACCCAAAGTTAAGATGCAGAGACACTCCTCCTGTAGATAGGAGACACTGAAAGTTACATAGCAAAGGGTATGAGTACCAGGAGGGGTAAAAAATTGGGATCAGTAATACACTTTAGTATGATATGATCCCAGCAGATGTGAAAACAGCAGCATTTAACCCTTCTAGAACATCAAAAATAGTTAGCCCTTTTTTCCCAGTGGCCATTTTATAATGAAAAATGAGAACAAGAGAAGTAGCTACAGTGAATTTGTAGGATTTCATAGCCAGAATAACATCTCTCATTATGACTGGCAGAATATTTACAAGAGAGATTGTGGTGCCCTACATGGTCTTTTTCCTATAAGAGAAAAACCTTGGATTTTAAGATTAAGTTCTAATCGCTCATAGTTCAATTTCGGTTGTCAAGTTTGGGTGACATTTGAATGGTCTTGGGCTACACTGGGAAAGCTCTTTCTAGGTTCTATAGAATTCTGTATCCTCTTTCTATTCTACCCCATGGGACGTGATCCTGTCTAGCTTTCTCTGGTCTCTCAAATGAGTAAATTTCAGGTCCTTAAAATTTTGTGCAAATCAGCATAATTATAAAATATTACGAGTAGATTTTTCCTCTACCATCTTAGAACCATATACAGCAGGTAGTTATCACGGATATGGCTAAAAAGTTGTTGAATGCGCAGCGGAACTTTCTTCACCATGTATCAGGAAAAGGCCTCTGAACGTTATCTCCAGGACGTTCTGCCTCTGCACCTCTTCAGTGTGGCTGGGAAGAGCTGCATCCATACACAGGAGAAGGGAAGTTCTATTTTTTAAACAGTGGCACACTTCAATTACAATATTAATCAACTGATTAACTTTAAATATTCTACATTTAAGAATTTTTAATGCGCTGTTACATTGTGTTTACCTAATTACATCTGGATTGTACTGGGGAACTTGTCTTCCTAACGTTTACCTCACCTCTAATCACTGGCTTAATATTTGTCCTCTCCCACTACGTGCTAAGTTACAGGAGTCTGGGACAGTGTCTATGTTCTTTGTCACTAATCATTAACACTAAAGCCGCGTACCCTGACTCAGCACATTCTAAGAACTAATTATTTGCTGAGTGAATGAAAAAATGCATGTGATATAAACATGGTATAAGATATTACTTAAATGCAGATTCTGCTTCTAACCAATTACATATCACTGAACAGATCACTAACCTCTCTAAGTATCAGTATTCCAAGAAAAGTATAACTGTCCTGTTTCCCATGTAGGATAGTCATGATGTCCAGACAAGGAAATATATGTGAAAACATGATATTCACAGGTATTGTTTTATAAACATGGTATCTAAGGAATGTGTCTGTCTTGAGCATCTTGGTTTGCCTTCATACGTTGTAAGTAGTATAAATTTAATGAAGAGGGAAATTTGCTTACATTTCAAAATGTATTACCCCAAAACTGCCTCTCTATCCCTTTAACTCCCCCCTTTCCCCCCCTCTATATTATTTATCACTATTTGGCATAGAATATTTGTGTGTTGGTTTATGGTCTGTCTCAGCCACCGAAAATGTTAGCTTCTCAAGGGGAGGCATTTTGTTTGGTTCACAGCTATATCCCTGGTTCCTGCAACAGTGCCTGGCTGTGTGTTTTCAATAAATATTTGTTGAATGAATAGATAGGAATTGTAAGGAGCACAGGTACAATGAGAGATTTGCAATCAAGTATCTGCAAAATTTTCCACAGTTGTTGCTACTGCATTTGTAGACTATGAGTTACAGTGCTGCTGAGGTGCAAGTTGACTCCTTATTCCCAATTTGATTCCAATTTCAGTTGCTTAGAACTTTTTAAATCCTAAGTCACATAACACATCCTCTTACTTAGAGAATGACATTCTTACAGAGAACAACAGAACAGATGTCTTTGCTCTCCTCTGACATTTTTCTGCAATGCCTTTATAGCTCCTACTCCAGTGGGAGCACTCAACCCTCTTTCAGGCACTTATAACTGTTCAGGAGAAAATTTCTCACTCTTGCCAATCCCAGTCACTCAGCTGGGTGGGCAAATAGCAATACATTTGATCCACACAAAAAAAAGCCCTGAGGTTTGGAATGTCTCCCATTACTAGGAGTCAAACACAAAATTAAATTGACTAAATCCTTCTGGAATTCCATAAGGCAGCAATTTCCCTAACTCTTAACCCTACCACATTTGCTATCCTTTATAGCTGTAAAATATCAACTCTTTAACACCTCTTCCAATTCTGTCACTCAGTCCTTTAATCCAGCTTCAAGGGGCTCCCGGGAGTTTAAATAAGAAAGAGAGAAGAGATGCATAATATAAAAACAAAATTGTAAGAAAACTAGTGAAAATTTTTGCTTGTGATATAAACTTAAAATAATCTATTATTGATGCATATGGTAATATCATATATCTTTTTTTTTTAAAAAAAAAAATAAGGCTTGTCAAGTGAAACAGTGAGAGTAGAGAAGGAACAAAGAAATATGTAACTGGCTTTGATCAATTAATTGTAGACACCACTGCACTCGGACCAGCCAAATCCATCTTTAATTTAGGACTATGATCACTTCAGTTTTTGTTCATTTCCATAGGTTTGCCACATTAAAGAATTAGAATGTTTTCATTAGAATCTAATGAATTGTACATCAATATAAGGCTTTTTAACATTACATTTTCTCCTCTCCCATGGTTTGAAATTAAACCCTTCCTCCCCCCTCACGTCAACACATAGCTCAGTTTTTTAAAAATGTTTTCCTTACTCCTAGTTTTCAAAACTTTAAAATAACAGCTATTGCAGCCAAAAAAAAAAAAAAAAAAGGTTTTTTTAAGTGAAAAATGCTTTGTCCTGACCAGGGCAGACGAAGTTATATTAAAATTGCAACTAACTCTCACCAGGGCTGTGGTTTGGGCGAAAAGTCATTCACTACTCTGTGCAGCTCCCTTCCCACCATCTTCGTCTCTGTTTTCCTCTCTCCTCCCTCAGGCAGAGGTTAGGGCTGTGAGGTTGATACACATCAATAGTGAATAAATGTCGACCAGTGGATGAATGCCAGCGATTCCGGAGCATGGAGCACCAGTAGGAGCATGCAAGCAGCAAGGCACGTGTGAACTTATTGATGGATTTGCCAAATGAGTCAGTTTATTCAATTGCCACTTTGGTTGAGTTATTTGAATTTAACTCAAATCTTGATCTTTAATTATTCTTAAAATAACTTTACAATATTATGATGTGATATAACACTAAAATGAGATCCTTTGTGCATGCCAGAGCGTGGAAGCAGGGTTATAGAACATGCCATTATTAAGTCTTAATATTCAAGGTTTATTTCTTCCTCCTCCTTCAAAGTTTGTTTTTAAAATGAAGTAATGGATGGTTATTAAAATAGATGAAATATGGAACAACCCTACTTTTGAAGGTTCTCAAAGCATATTATATTTCAAAGGTTCTGAAAGTTTCTTCAATCAAAAAACCTGATTAACTATATTTAATCTCTTTAGCTCAGTTTACCAACTTTTCTGTAAACAGAATCTTTTAGAATTTAATGTTCCAAGGACCACACTTTGAAAAGTGATGTATTGGACTTTTAGCCATAAAGCCACATAGCCAAAAGCTTTAAAAAAAAAAAAAAAAAAAGGAAAATCCAGTATATAAAACACTACATCATTTTGCCAGTGATATTATCCCTCCTTAAACCTTTTACCTATTACCATCACAGAACATCTTCTTTATAACATTATTTTTCTCTAAATCATATTAGATATTTCTAAGCAAATGGAGAAATATTAGGAACTCTAGAATCTAATTACATGCTATTAGTTTTTGTACAACCTTGGGAAAATCAATTATGATTCTTAAAATTGGGTTGGAATCTATTAATGAAGGTATTAAGATCAGCCAAATGGTGCTATTTAATTATGATTAGTGTGGTGGACACTGTTGCCTACCCTGTGTGTTTTTCTTCTTCTTCTTTGCTAACAGAAGCCTGATTCCACTATTGAGGTAGTTTACTCAGTTGAATACCCACTGCCTCATCTTCTGTAAAGCCAGGTATAGAGGCCACATGACACAAAACTTAAGTCTAAGGGGGCGGGGGTGGGGGGTTGAGAAAATCTTTTGTTTTTCTAATATCTGAGGACAGACACTCCTAGAGTTAATATTGTCCCTCTTTTCTTCCTGCCTTTATTGTGATAGGATGTCTGGTACTGTGCAGCCATTTTCATTCCATGAGGTAACGTGAAAGAAAAAAAGTAATATGCTAAGAATAGCAGAGTGGAAAGATAGAAAAAAGTCTGGTTCTTTAATGAAATCACTAAGAAGCTCAATATATGCTTACACCATCTGCTTCACAAATTCTTTATACCACAGCAAAAAATCTCTATCAGGTATTATGCTACTTACATCTAATCATGGTCCTAACTAATACAATATAAAACTTTCACATCTTAAAGAAAAACACTAGAAAACAAACAAACAAAAAATATATGTATGCAGGTAAATAGAATAAAGAAAAACATATCCTGAATTTCTTTTATTTATGCCTGTATTTGAAGTAGCCCAACAGGTGTGACTTGAGAAAATCTATGTACTTATACCTAGATTCCAATATTGCTACTCTATATAATATGAACTGTGCTCAATGACAAATATATATTCACAGTGGTCTTGTACAATTGTGGCCTCACTATCCCTAGTTTTGCAGGGACATATATACATATGTTATATCTCCTTATTTATTTCTTGAAGTGCTCTACTTCTAATTTTAAATTATTGGTCAAATACTATCTCATATTTGAGAGTCTCAAAAATCAAGCCTCGAAAAAAGTCTATATAATGTAAACAAAACCTATCCAGTTCAACAGCATAACAACTCTTGGAAATAGTTTTCTTTACAGGTACAATCTTGTGTAGATCACGAGAGCAAAATTAAAGATTGACTTTGAGCTAAAAGAATAATCATTCTTTCATACCAAATGCTCCTTGAAGCACAGCAAAGAAGTCTGGGTCCAGATCATGAAGACAGGACAGATTTCCTCAAACAAATGCACATCTGAACCAATCCAAGAGTTTACTTCATTTATTTTAGCTTCAACTTCTGCCTCAGTTTCTGCCTTCTCGCATTTACTCTATTCCCATCAGATTTAAGAAAGGATTTCCTTTGTATCATAGGGCATTGGTGATTTAAATCACTTGGTCGTAATTAGTTTCCTGGATTGAAGAACATGTTTGACATGGCTTAGAGGCCTGACGGCATCTCAGTTCAAGCACCAATGAACTGCAGTATTTTTCTGTGTCTCACATGCCTCTCTCTGAAGATCTGTAACTGGCCATCAAGGACCCTGGTTGATACTCAGCTGCTCAGTCAGAAGCAACACTAGATGGATTTTTTTCATCTTGTGCCCATGGTCCACAAAGTCTTTTCTAAATTGCAACTGGATGTTTTACACAAAATTCCTTTCTATTACTAAAATACATTTCTTTAAAAATTGGTGCCTATACTAGATTGAAGTGAATTTACCCCAATCTCTTTGAGTTAAACAGGCTGCTCACTTTCAACTTAAAAACAAACATAAGACTAATAGAGTTACATTCTACTTGTACACAAAGAAATAATAGATATAGATGAGGTTTATTTGTTATAAGTGTTGTTTTATTTTTATGAGTAAAGACTCAAGTTTTCTGGAGACACTGGAAGCTCAGATTTCACAATCCTGTCTTTCCCCATTAGTTCCACTTACCAGGCGGGTGGGTTGTGTCACCCGCTAAAATGGACTGAGTCCTTCCCCGAGTGTCAATATTTTTTAGAGGAAACTTGTGATTATATCAGTTGTGTTTTATTTAACTGCATAATGGCTTTTTTCACAGCTTGATTTTCCTAAAATGACAAATAATTTCACAGAGTATAGAAATGTTTACATTTATCTTCACGGTGCTTAACATACTGTCATCTTCATATTGTTAAACCAGCCAGATTTGCCAGCTTAATATCAGTAATAATAATAACAATAATAACAATAAATTGTGCTTCGAACATTTGTCTCCTTGTTTAAAAATTTTGCTACTTTCTCTGAAAAAGAAAACTTACTTTAATAACATGTCATTAAAAGACTCTCAGAAATGTAAATCGCAATTTTTGCCAAGAGTATTTATTTTATTTTAACAGCTCGACTGCTCTGGAAATTTTAAGGAGCGGTTTCTCTTTATGTTTACCAGAACAGAATGGCCAGTAGACTGCCGTCCTGACATCTAGAGAGCAACTGGCCTGGACAACTTATGGATTAACCAGTTAAGCTTTGCAGTTGCTACTCTGCCTTGGTTTTTTTTTTTTTTTTTTTTTTTTTTAAGACTCAGGAAATACTGACATCATTGTGGAAGTATAGAATTTAATTTCACCAATAAATCAGACTGGGCTCAAGCTGTTAGTAACACTGTCATATTTACAGAGTCAGGCAGAAACTAAATGACTCAATGAACTGATAACAAGATATAAAGCTTTTCACCTCCAAGTCTCTGGTTTTAACCAGTCCAAGCCCAGCACAGGAGAGACCAAAGCTGCTCACATTGCTGGCTACGACCCTGCAGGCCAACTTCCAGGGATCATTCTCAGAATCAGCCTGATAAGAATCCACATGTGCAGAACCAAGACAGAAAGGCCAAATGTTGGGGTTTTATAAACAAACATAGGGCCAAAGAACTGAGTGTGGTCAATAGACATGGTCAGAACCAAGGAGTAGAGGTTTTGGAGAAAAAAAGAAAGCTTTAAAATGCCCGCCCTGTGATATGGCAGAAACGATAACTACCTCACACTGGAAAGCCCTACTTTGTATCTCCTTTGATATCAAAAGTAGATAAATGTCTCAATGAAGGTATTATCAGGTATGATCATTAATTTTATGTGTCAACTTGGGTAGGCTTAACTCGTGCTCTTAGTGATACAATTGATCCACATTATGGTGAAAGCTCAGACTGCGGATAAACTGATTTTGGACCGGTATGGGCTCATGGACCATGAAAATCATTGGCTTATGGATTTATGGCTTTTAAAGGCTTTATTATTCTTGCAAAGGACATGATCCTATGGTTACTACCAATGCTCTCCATAGATCAGAATTCAGTAGTCATGAATCTCTAAAACTCTTTCTTTTTGCCTTGTTTCTACCTTTTCCAAACTTATAAAATATGTATTCATCCTTACAGAGCTCCCTTTCTTTCAAAGTCTCTGCTCCTTTCTGATAATAATCCTTGCTCCTGCAATCACATCTACCTCCTATTTAGTCCTTCAGCAACTTGATTTATAAATTATTCCCTCTTTTCTTGAATATTGTGTCTTTAACTTCATTTTGAATCTATACCTATGCTCAAGATTCCTTCATCCTAAAAAGTCCTTACTTCAGCCCACCTAAAGTAAAGGCTAACATTGTAACTCTTTCTTCCCATATAACCTTCATTTCCTAACTTCCTATTCAAATGCTACCTACTACTCTACTGAAGATGCTCTTAATAACAACCATGATAATTAACATTTTTAAATGCCTATTATGAGCCAGAATCACAGTGTTGATCATTCATTTGTTTTTGATTAGACTTTGTAAAGCAAATATTATTGACCTATTATTTGTTTTTAAAAAATTAAGACTTAAAGACATTAAGTAACTTCAAAGTGGCATAGCTACTGAGTTTTGAACTCGAGTTTATCTGACTTCTTTTCACTTCCACTTCTAATTGCTCTCTCTTTAACAATTCCAGATATTCCTTGACTTCAGAGAGCCCATTCCTTTGTTTCTTCTCTCTTTTTTAGGCTCCTGTTTGTCCACTGGAAAGCTTGTTCTCTATCCTTTCTATGAACCATGTTGCCTTCAAGGCAGATCCACCAGCAGATGGCTTCAGGGCATTTGCTCTTAAATGCCACACTGTGGGTGTGCTGCCTGTGAGGCTCAGGTATATGGCCATCCATCCAAAAGCATGTTCTAAAAGAGGGATGGCTGCCTGCACCTCCTACTGTACTAAGCCATGCAATAACTCCCCAAAAGAAAGCAAGGAAAGTAGAGGGAGACACATGGGCAAGACTTCCACACCCTGCAGGTTATGCAGAGAGAGAAACCAAGACTAAGAAAGGAGAGAAGCAGAGCTGGAAGAAGAAAAAGACAACCCCAATACCATCCCCAAAATTTAGTTTTATGAAGAGAGCACGTGACCCTCTAACCACACTCAGTAGGAAGCTGGCTCGCTCCCCAGAACATGCTGTTGGGTATGGACAGTAGTTCCAGCACTTTGTGAAGAATGTTTTTCCCACACACAGCTGCAGCATACCAAGTTTCCGAGTGCTCCCTCAGGCTATTATATGTGATGGTCTAATTCTCATACATGCTCTCAATTCTGAAAAATGCCTGGTTATTCCTCTCTGAAAACATATTTACCTTTTAACATGTGCCTCCTATCTGCAAAAAAGTAATTACAGCGAAAACTTCACACATCTTTCTTCACCAGTGACAGGATAATGAGGGCATCAAATCAAGCTGGGTAAACAGTTATCATCTTCCCTTCACAATAAAGCCTGGTTAAGGGTGAAACCCAAGAATTCCCTGATTCCACGTTGGATCCATCATCCATGAACTTATGTGTGCTCCCTTGATACCGTTTGCATTTCCACATTCCTCTTAGTATCTGAAGTCTAACCTTCCCATGCCCTGGGAGAAGGGAGTGGAGATGCCTTCACTTCAGCGATTTGGCCGCTCCCATGGAAGCCATTATGCTCCTGATCCAAAGCTTTGTGGCACCCATTTCCCCCACTTATGTGAAGAGGCTGTCAAAACGCTTCTCTTAGCAAGGCAGTGTTGGGTTACCAACAGCTGGTAGCCTTTCTCCTCAGCCAGATTTCAGGCTTATGGGCAATCACGGGTTAAATGTGCGATGTTGCCTATGGGTGCCTGCACTGTAACTGGGACCTTCTGGAGACACAATGCCTTTAACTAGAGGATAATTCTCATGGTGAGAATTACAGAACCTGGCAGGATGGCATGAAGAGATATTTTAGGGCACACAGGCTTTCCAGCACTCAAAATAACCACCAGTAGGAGACTACCTTGTGGCCCCCACAGAAGGTCAAGCCACCCCTGCTCTGTCAGCATGAGCGCCTTGAATCATCTCAACACTTTCCACTTGGCTAAGCTCTTCCCCTCCCCCCACCGCCACTGTCCTTCCCAGGCTTAGAGCTATCTTTGAAATGGAGAGGCAAACAGGGATTATTTCTCTTTTTATTTGGATTTGATAATGTGAAATCTTTTCTCAACTAGGAATTCAGCACCCACCCCTGATCTCCAAAACAATAGAAGCTCAACACTAGGATAGCCTTGAGATTTGGCTGGAACTCACATTGCTAAAACCGCTCCCACAAATCCCAGTTATCCCAGAGATATCTAACCTGTTCCTTGACGCTCCTTCTTTTCCCTTAAAATGAGTGAGGTAAGTATGACAATCATCCACACACATGACTCCTGCACCACTCACTAACCATTCCTCCTAGAGGCTCCAAGGCATAGCGAGTTAAGCTAAAGATTCCCCGGATGCCCCACGAAATAGCAGCCATGCTTTAGAGAGGTGTTGCAGCTTGTTATGAGAGATGCCGTGCATGGTTCCTGGAGGGGGTATTTTCATTCAGTCTGGATGTTTGGCACACTCAGACCAGAAACAGAAGCCCAAGGTAGAAATAGATGGTGTGACTGGTTTACTCAGAGAGTGTTGAAAATGTTTAATCAATTCATGGTGATAATAAAGTGTCTCCTTGGAAGATAAAATGACAATTCCTCAAGCTACAGCCCATTTGTGTCCAGCCTAACAGCTTATAAGCATTTAGGGTGTCTGATGGATAATCACGAGAGCTATGCAAATTATGAGCGTCTCCTTTTATGTTTACATTTGTGCATATTTCTGGCTATTTTTGCAGATAGGCAGATTAGCAGCCCTGCTGATGATTTGATCTCTCTGACAGAAGTGAAAAATCATTCATCCCAGAAACGTGTTCCCCATTCTCCTAATGTATGCATGTAACAAACTGGGTATTACCGTGCAGCCTGCAGCCAAACACATGACCAAACATGAGGGTTTCTAGAGCAAAATCAATCTAAAAAGAGACAAAAAAAAAAATGCAGTCAAAGCAAAAGTAGCATCAGGTGAAATGCAATTTCAAACATCTCATTCAAATAATTTAAGACCACAAGAATTTGTGACATGACCATAAAAGAATGTTGTAGTATTTACTCATTCATTCATCATCCAACTTCATTTACTAGCATAAAAGCTCCCTAAGAGCAGGGATCTTGTCTGTTTTTATTCATTGCTCTGTGCTGTCTACTACATAGGAACAGCTCAAAAATATTTGTTGAATTGAGTGAATGAGTCCTTTCATCATTCAGCAAACATTTAATAAATAATATGGTACACAGGCATTTTTCTGTTCTTTGATTATTGTGCAATTTCACTTCTACAGGATTTCTCTTTTGGGGTGGGAGGGAGAAAATGTAAATATCTTGGCTACTTCGCCCATATTTTGGTCTTTGAAAATAAATAAACTTTTAATATAAAAATAAAAAATAACAATTTAAATCTATCAAATAAATCGAACTATCAATAATACATTATGTAAGAAAATTAAAGATCAATCTTTGAATTTGCAGGAGGCAAATGATCTAAATACATTTACATAGAATTATGTTTTTTCCTTACTATAGTTATCGCCAGTGTTTACATTTCACTGAATATGCAAGATATATGTGTAGATCTTCAAAGTGACATAAATACAAATTTTTAAAAATTCAAATTATTTTTAAAATAATCAAATGGTAATCAGCTATGTCAGTTAATAAAATCAGCTAATTAACTAATATAAATGGTTATTTGATTTAATTCATCATTTTAAAACTATTTTTTGGATAATAATGAAATACCGCTATATACCTATTCAAATGGCTAACATACAAAAAAATTTTCAATACCAAATGCACGCAAAGATGTAAAGCAACAGGAACTCATTCAGCACAGTTGGGAATGCAAAATAATACAGATGTTTTTGAAGACCATTTGACAGTTTCTTGCAAAGCTTAACATAGTCTTACCATACAATCCAGCAACTGAGCTCCTGAATATTTATTTCCTCAACTGATTTGAAAATTTAGGACCTCACAAAATCCTGCACACAAACATTTGTGATAGCTTTATTCTATTTGCAATCCCCCCAAACTGGAGGCAACTAAAATGTCCTTCACTGGGTTAATAAATAAACAAACTATGTTATATGCATACAAAGAAACATTATTCGGTGTTAAAAAGAAATTAACGATCAACACACAAAAAGACATACCTGAACCTTAAATACACATTGCCAAGTTGAATGAAGCATCTGAAAGGTTACATACTATCTGATTCCAACTATATGACACCCTGAAAAAGGCAAAAATAAAAACATTAGTGGTTGCTAGAAGTTTGGGGGTATGGAGGAGGGGTTGACTGTGTAAAGCACAAGAGACTTTGGAAGGTTGAGAGAAACCACAGGATGGAATGTAGAAAGTGACAAAACAGTCTATTACAAATGGAAGTTGGAGGGTACAGGGGAGAAGTGCTGCCCTCAGTAGTTTTAGCCATGAGTGGATTCTGTTCAACTAAAAGCAAAAAAGAAAGCATATAAACACTATATTAATATAGTGATTTCCCATAAGAACACAAATGTGCCACTATGTGTGTATATTAGAATTAAATAATTAAATAAATGGATGGCAAAGGGTGAGAGCCAGATTTCTTATTCTTGGACTAGTAATTTACAGATAAGCAAGGGTAGGAGGCTAGAACGATTTATTTTGTAGTGGATTAGAATTGGAGACATCAGTCTGAACCTATGTTTAATTTAATATAGATACAGATGGTTACATATAGAAGTATTTATAGACTCTTGTGTATATACATGGGTTTACACACACACATTATTTCCTCACTCTATCAGCTGATAATGCCTAGAAGTAATGACAACCAGGTAACAACGAGCACTCTTGCTCAGATCTTATGTCAAATACCATTTTCCAATAAAAAGAAACAGACCTTCTTTGAGAAATGACTGATCTTAAGACTGAGGCATAAAATATACAAGATAAGTATGGAGCATTTTACAGTGTCAGGAAGTAAGGAAGTTTCAAAAAATTTAAAACTTAATTAGAAAATTATAAACCTATCAAGGGACACAGGAAACAATTTTTAAAAGCTCCAAGTGATTACGTCCCAAATGATCAAAGATGAAAAAAATGAGCAACAAAATAAATAAAACAGTATTAGATTATAACTCTAACTATAAAATAAACATTCATACTAAAATAAGTAATGAGTAAGTAAGCAAGCAAATAGATAGATAGATAGATAGATAGACAGACAGAAACAAATCTCCCATGAAGAAAAATTTCAAATAACATAGGTAGATACTCTAGGAAAAGAGCATAACTCTCCTCTCCTTAAGTGGGTTCCACATAGAGACTTTCTTCCAAAGAGTACACTGTGGAAAGGAAGGGGAAAGAGCAGATTTACAGTGGAGAAAACCTGACAAACTATTTCAGCCAGGTGATCAAGGTCAATATCACTACTGACAAATCATGTCGGCAGTATGTATATTTTTATGATGTGATGAGAATGATATTTAATCTCCATGGTCTTCCACCCAGACCTATAACTTCAGTCTAATCAAGAGAAATATGTCAAAAAACTTCAATATAGGGACATCCTACACATTACCTGACCATTTCTCTTCAAAATTGTCATTGCCATCTAAAACATGGGAGGTCTAAGAAACTGTCACAGCCAAAGGAAACTTTAGGTGATGTAACTACTAATGTAATACAGTATCTTGGCTTGGATTCTGGAACAGAAAAAAGATACTAGTTAAAAACCAAAAACTCTAAATAACTTATGGACTTTGGTTAACAATAACGTATCAATGCTGGTTCATTAATTGTAACAAATGTACCACACAAATGTAAGATGTTAATAACAGGAGAAACTGAGTGTGAGATATATAGGAGACTTCATGTACTATTTTGCAATTTTTCTGTGACTCTGAACCCAATCTAAAAAATTGGTTTTTTTAAAAAAAATTCTTATGATGTAGCAATAAATACTCTAGTATTTACATGTGAAATAACATGCTGTCTCAGAGTCAAACTATCCTGGAGAAACTCCTTTGAATTTGTACCATGAGACATAGTATGAAAATGTTCACATTCTTCATAAGAACAAAAAGAAAAAGTTAATCCAATTGTATATAAACAGAACAGATGAATAATTTGTGGCACAGACAAAAAAAAATGAAATGTTACATGCCAATAGAAATAAGTGAACTATAGCTCCATATACAACTTTAATGAATTTTAGAATGTTGCAAGGGGAAAAAAGGCTCAGAAGGCTCATTGTAATCACAATAAATGAAAGAATGATTCAATCTATTAATCTAGTTCAAAAATAGCAAAAATTACTCATCTAGAATCCAAGTTACTCCTCAGACAACATTTCTCATTTATTGTATATGTTTCTGCTACGGATATTTTAGTCTGAGCCTGAAGTCTCAGAGTCCTCTAGCTATAAAGTGATTTTGATCATTTCTGTTCTAGTAATTGTCAGTTAAACATATCAGTAGTGATATATTTCAGATCTAGTTCAAATGCACTAGAATAAATGATATTAAGGAAAACAGATTTGCAATGGTTGGGAGTTTCTATTTGTTTCTGCACGTCATTGTTTGAAATAACTCAATAACAGAAAAAGGTTTTAACAATATTATTTTCAAGAAAGCATACATGTGTGATAAAAACTGTTGTAAGAGCATGATAAACACAAAGTCAAGAATGGTGTTTACCTCTGGTTTAGGGAGAGCAGACAGGGAGAGGGCATTTAGAAAAGGCACCCTTATGCCACTTGTACCTTCAAGAGTTCTGGGAATGCTGTAGTCCATACATTTGGAATTAGAATCATAAAAGCTAATTTTATGACTATGCCTGTGTGTATGTGTATATATATATGTGTATGTATATACACACAGGCATAGTCATAAAATTAGTGTATGTATATATATACATACACATATATATATACATATACACACATATATGTTACATTCTTTCTTATATATAAAATATTACATAATATTTTTAAACATCATTACCTCTCTTCTATCATTTTGAAACAACAATTTTCATCAATAAATGTATAGATTTTCTTTTAAATTTTGTACCCCCTCAGCCTCTTCTCCTCTGATAGGACCATCACACACACACACACACACACAATCATCTGAATTGTTGTGACAATGTAGAATTGATACTCTGTTGGTGATTTTCTTCTCCATTAGATAATATTGTTAATAGACTTTATGAAAATGACTTTAAAGAAAGTAACAATTGCTATTAAATTACTCATGTTGACAGATATTTAAAAGTGGATAGAATTCCCTATTAAAGAAAAAAAAGAAATCTTTGACTTTTTTTAGCTCCCTCAAGTGGCCAGTAGAGAAAAAAGCAAGCATTGTTTCTAATGACAGATATATTACCTTCATAACAATGCTGCACCGGGGTTCCCATATATCAATATCATGCTGCACTTACTTAACAGGTTAGAGAAGGATGTATTTTCAGAAACAAAATAAAAAGAGAGTTCTTGATTCACTTTACAATTTATTACTGTAGTATCAAAAAAATGAAATATGTCACACAAGAGAGAAAACAAAAAGAAACTAATTCTCAAATAAACCAGCAATGCCAAATATTTTCCACAGAACATTAATGCACAAGATGTTCCTTGAGGGAGGAAAAAAACCTACTTTTTAGTGAAATAACTTGGAGAAATTTAGCATACCCTTCCACCCACTAGGACATTAACAGTGAACATTAACTTAGTGAAGGCTCCGAATAAGCCTGTAATCAAAATATCTGTTTAATTCTGTTTCATTTAACATTACTCTTTAGAAGGAAAGTTCTATGAAAATATAGTTTTACATAATTCATTTAGGATACGCTGAAAAACGCTTTACGTTCTAGTAGATTTTGTTTTACTTATTCAAGAAATTAATAATGACAACATGTGACAGCCATCACACAAGTGGAAAAGTATGTTGTTTAGTGAGTATTTAATGTGAAATATCTGATATCAGTTGAATAGAATGTGGTTCAATAAATAAAAGAATGACTCGATCTATTAATCTAGTTCAAAAATAACAAAAACTACTCAGCTAGAATCCAAGTTACTTCTCAGACAACATTTCTGATTGATCATATGTGTTTTTGCTAAGGATATTTTGGTCTGAACCTCAAGTCCTCTAGCTTTAAAGTGACTTTGATCATCTCTGTTCTAGTAGTTGTCAGATAAGCATATCAATAATGATATATTTCAGATCTTCTTCAAATGAACTAGAATAAATGGCATTAAAGAAAACTTAGGTTTGCAATGGTTGGAAGTTTCTATTTGTTTCTTCATGTCATTGTTTGGAACAGCTGTCACATAAATCATATAACAATGATACATATCTATTACTGATTTTTTGTAAAGAAAATAAAATAATTTTAGTACCTACTTAGTCTCCTTACTTTTCTCCCAAAATCGTGCTTTCGAAATTGTCTCTGAATATCTTACTATTAAGAGCCCTTGAGTGAGGACCCTTCAGAGATATGCTTGTTCAAATAGTTGAGTAGATTTAGCTTCTGCCTTGATGAATAAATTTGAATCACTAAAAATTTTTCTTAAACCAAAGACATCAAAAAATGGTAAAAAATAACAATATTAACATTCACTTAACAAACCTACCTTCTTTTTCTTGATGTATGCAAATGTTGATATTTTTGATATACATATAATATATATCAAACATATAAACAAACATAAGTGTGTATATTATAAATATATATATATTTATCACTAAAGGGTTTTGTTATAAGATGAACATTCTTAACTGTCACATTCTTCTGAGAGAAAATCATACTCTAACAATTTTTTAGAAGTATATGCTTAAAAATTCATTGGCCAGATTCAGGCAGTAAAATGTCAGTTTTTGCAGTAAAATACTGACATCGCAGTTTTAAAAATATTATAATCCTTGAAAATGTATTACTTATTGTTTTTAAAGACATAAAATAATTGTCAAATAAGAGTAAGTATGGACATTTAGCTTGGAAAAGTAGGGTGAAAATTCAACTAGCTGTTAAACTGAGAAAACTGGGCAGTACTCACTTAAAAAAAGATATGAATATTTGATACTACCTCTAGCCATACTCATAAACCTTTTTTTTACAGAGAACTAGGAGCTATGAACACATGAATAAGAATTATCAAATACAAAATTAAATGCACAGCTAAGAAGTGTCAAGTTTTTGAAGAAAAAGAAAGGACTAATAATGTAGAGTAAAGATATTATAATAAATATACTTTAAAAAATGCAAGACAAACAAAAGTATTAAAAATAAGTATTATTGACATCCCTGAAAAAGAAACAACTAAAGAGCTTGGAAATTTGAAACCTGATCCTTGCCTTTTAAAAACTCAATACATGAGTTAAATAGTATAACCATAAATTAAAAGCAAAAGTTGGCCTATCAAATTGGGTAATTATTTCAGAATATTAAACAGAAAATAAGTATAAAAAATTTTTAAATTAATATAAAGATAAATCCAGAAGTTTTATCATCTGTACATATATTGATATGTTTCACTAAAAAAAGAGAAAAAAATATAAAATTAATCAAAAAATTTTCCAGAAAACTATTAGCCTCAGTATGAAAGTTTCTATCAAAGCCAGTCATAGTAAATAAAAAATATTTATAACTGAATATAAATTGTGAAATTTTAAAATACCAGAAATGAAGAGAAAATTCTAAAAGTTTCTGGAAAGAGAGAAAAGTCACTTAAAAATAAAAAATATTTTAATTGGTATGATACTTCTAAACAATCGATAATGCTAGAAGACAATACAGCAATATATTGAAGACCTGAGGGAAAGTAACTATTAATTTATTATTCTATACCCAGCAAAACTAGCAATGCCAAAAATTATTTTTGATATGCAAGAATTGAGAATATTTACTCATTATGAACCTTTCTAGAAAAAAAAGAAATCTAAGAAAATGATATAAGATTAAAGAAATTGTCATGAACAAAGGCATAAATCAATCATATAATCAAATTTAAATCTTGGTTGATAAATCATATTTAATAAAATCATTAAGAAGCTGAATCTAAAAATTCCCATATGTGAAAAATGTGAGACAGGAATGGTGATGCAGAGAGACAGGTAAAACTATGCTAATATACTTTGTTTATAGAGAAAATGTGGATATAGATTAATGTTAGATATAAATTTTTAAATATGTATTATAATAATAAGGGTTATCATCAGAAGAACAAAAATAAGATCTAAAATCACAGATAATAATAATAGAATCCAAAGAACTAGATAAAGAAAAAATTAAACACAAAACAAAAATAAGAAAATGAGCAACTCAATTAAAAAATGGACCAAAGACAGAAACAAATACTACATCAAAGCTATACAGATGGCAAATGAACATATGAAAAGATGTTCCACATCATATGTTATCAGGTAACTGCAAAACAAAACAATGAGATACCACACTACACATCTATTTTTATAGTCAAAATTCAGACCAATGACAAGGCCAAATGCTTAAAAGAAGGTGGAGCAACATGAAATCTCAATCATAATGGTGGAAATGGAACACGGTACAGCCACTTTGGAAGACAGTTGGCAGTTTCTCACAAAAATAAACACACTCTTACCATATGATCCGGCTATACTTTTTGATATTTACCCAAAGGAGTTGAAAATTCATATGTTGAATTTCTAACCCCCAGTGACTGTATTTCGAGATAGGGCCTTTTTAACAAAGTGATTATGTTAAAACGAAGCCATTAGGGTACCCCTAATTAATCTGACTAGGGTCCTTATAAGAAACCAATATTTGGACACACGAAAGAGAAACCAGGGTTGCACATGCATAGAGTTAAAACCAGGAGAACATAGCAGTAAGGCGGCCATCTGCAAGCCAAAGAAAGAGGCTTCAAGAGAAATCAAACCTGCTGACACCTTGGTCTTGAACTTCTAGGCTCCAGAAGTGTGAGAAAAAAATTCCTGTTGTTTAAGCCACCCACTATATGGTATTTGTTACAACAGCCCTAGCAAACTAATATACCCATCTCCAACAATTATCAACATTTGTCAACATTATTTCATTTTAATCACACATGCACATTTTTTAAATTCTAGAATGCTTTCAAAGCAAATCCTAGACCGCTATGCCATTTTACTTACAACTATTTTATTTAACATCTCTAACTAATAAGAACTTCTTTTTACATATTTATCAGCTATCTCACACCTAACAAAATTAACAATAATCCCTTAATGCCATCAAATACTGAGACTATATTTTAAATCTCCCCAATTATCTCAAAGATTTTCCTTTACAGTTGGTGTGTCTTTGTAAAGTTAAACCAAAACCTCATAATACATTTTTCTATTTTTCTACAGCCTCTCCAACACTAGGTGTATGTTCAATATTTTTTTAAACAATGGGCAAAAAGTAGCTTTTTTGTTGAATTTTTCCCTAATACTAATGAGTTTAAACATATTCTCATATATTTATTTGCCTTTTACTATTCTTTTGTGAATTGTCTAGTCATAATATTTGCTCATTTTTGTGTTTACTTCATCTTACATTTTGTAGGCATTCTTTATATTCAGATAATTTTTAAAATTTTTATTGCATTATAAGTATTTTCTCCTAATCTGTTTTTAATAACTTTCAAAATTTTTCATGTGTCTTTCAATTTTCTCCTCTGTGATCTCTGAGGTTTGCTAATTAAACACTCACCTGAAATGCTTTGCTCTGAGAAATGTTTTATCACCAGCCAGAATTAAGCACATTGATAAGTTAACTTCTTCCTCAAACTGTATTTTAGCCTAATTTCTAGCCTGAGTTTTAAGAAAGCATTTTGCAAATGACTTTAGACATATAAAATTTTACCTTCTACACAAAGAGAGAAAAATAAGAGTTAAAATTTCTAGCCCAGGTTTCTACATTATGTACCTCCCCAACTCACAAAAAGATATTGATTCCCAGAAAAAGTGGCTCGCTTATTATGAGCAGCACAGGAGATAGTAAAATTCCAGAAAAACCGAAAACAATTCCAAACAGCTTATTAAATTCTCACTAAAATGGAATGTTGGTTTTTCCAGAAATATTCACAATATCCTCATGCACTTTTGTCAGAATTACATTTACAGATTTTGAATGTGTCCTTGAAATCTTACCCCATGAAACCTAGACCTCTAAAAACCAAGCTTGACTACCCTCTAGCATCAGCGCAAGAAAATAGCATGACAATTTTGATGCATATTTGTAGAATGCTCTTTTTATGCATATTATTTCTAGCGAGGGTAGAACAGCTGCAGGGGAGAAAGAGAGAACATACTGGGAAGCAAAGAGAAAAAGATCTTATGGATGTTGTCATAAAAAAGAAAAATTATCTCTAAGTAAGGAGCAGGAAATTTTGTGTTTTTGTCCTTTCTCTGGCTTTCAGGAACAACCTGAAAGCATCTCTTTCTCTCCATTTACTCAGACAACTCTTCCATTGTTTACAAGTCTGATACATGTGGATCAAGAATTATACCCATACAGCATAGATTTTCAAGACAAAATCTAACACAAGTGAATATAGCAGTTTCCTCAAATAAGTCAATGTCTCTAATTTTTCATCTGCTTTTGGCTTGTCTATAAATTTTTCTGTTTCTCTTTCTGCACAGATTCAGTGTCATAGCCTTGAATCCTTGAAGTTACTCTCTTAAAGTGTGTCATATACCCTGTGTCCGAGTATGGTCACTATGAGGTAGCTGTCACTGAGAGTCCTTGTGGAAAATTAATGACTGACTACAGAGGGCAAAACGATAGGACAGATGGTTCTGTCACCACTGCCAGTCTGAGAGGCTGAAAGAAACTCAGTGTCTGGGCAAATACTGCTGCATTTCGTACACTTGCTCCTTTGTTAATCCAATCTCCCTGTCAGCAGCTGTCCTTCATGGTTTGGTTTGAGGGGAAGGTTGTATCGTTTTCTACAGACGTTTTCTATATTTTTAATTTGTTAAAGACTCAAAGAACGCATTTCGTAAATTCCTTGAGACCCCAAACCAGAAGTTTTCTCTGTGATTTCTTTTAAGAGCAACAGTGAAATTTTTATTTTATACACTGCCAAGAAAATATTGGTCTTCATCCTGTTATGGATTACTGGATTTAAATTCTTTTGAGAAATTCTGCAAAAATCAACTAGGGATACTTAATATCCAAAGCTTACATCTAGTTAATACCAAACCATAATTCAGTTAATGCAAAGAAGTAGGAGGAAAAGGTCAATATGGAAAAATCAGTCACATTAGAATGATTGGATGATTCATAAATTTTGCATTTTTCAGCAGGGTCTTGGAGTCTATTAAATATTCCATATTTTCTAATTCAACTTCCAGTCCAGGGAAAAGATATGTAAAATGAAGTCATAAGATGTTCATAAAACCTTTTCCCTCTTCCTCCATCCTCTTCCCCTTCCTTAAATTTCACTTTCCCATCATCAGAACACTTTGGTGTTAACAGTTGGCTTCAAAAAAAAGCAGAATGGTCTGGCTTCTCAAGTGTCAAGGTCATGCCAGAACTGAGCAACACAAGCATGTGCCTCAGGAGAGACACTCACCTGCATGCTAGTCCCTTTACAAAGGAGCAAACATGCATCTTTACGAGGATAGTTCTTTGACGCACAAATCATTAATGGTCTTCAGTGCTGTCTAACTTTCTTTTCCTTCCCATTACCAATGTCTGAATTTTAATCAAAGAATTACCATCACTTCTGTGACCCTGAACAAGTGCTGGCCACCAATTTCACTACAAACATTGTTGGGGCCTCAGCTTTCCTCTATAGTCTTTTTCTAATGTTTTTTTCTAACGTGACAATCCTGGAGCTCAAGGAAGACAATTTTAAAATTTAAAAAGTCTGTCCTCCTTCCAAAATGTGTAACTAAAACCCTCTATGGCTTAGAGCTGTCATACTCCAAAAAAATATAATGGAGCTAGCTTTTCCTTCCTATTTAAAGTAATTTAGAGAAAGTACCTTCAAAGTAACCTATCCAGTTAGCAAGTCCTCTCATCTTATTAGAAGAAGTCCATGTTGAGAGCCTTCCTGTCAGGTGTAGCTTACAATGTCAAAACTGGCATTGGTTACATGATTTCTCTCCTTGCCAAATCTGATTGGTAAGCTCTTCTGTAAAGGTCATTTGTAAGGGGGTTGAGAAGTGCCTAATTTCTTGACATACCTGAATGTCTTTTATTAAAATTTATTAGGTACGATGGTCTGTGCCATTCAAAGTCTGAAAGCATTTTAATAACAAGTCAAGTCATCTGAAATTTATGAGTAATTACAGAGGAAATTGCTATCTACAAGATTTTGTCCGAGTCTAGCAAGTGGGTCTCTCATGACCCATGAGATCTCACCAGCACCATGCTCTTGAGCATTAAAATCACATTGACTGAGCACCTCTTGTATTAAGGCCCCAAGCACTGGCTCCTTATCCACTCCCTCTGTGCTCTCTCAGGTTCCTGAAATTCCTGTAATCGCAGCTTTCTCCTGCCCAAGTATGCACTGCCATCCTCATGTGTCACGGCGTAGCGTGTGTGTTTCATATTCTCCTCACCCCTCCACATGCTTGCATTACATTGTTTCACAAAATAAACCATTACAGTTCTGAATTGGCTGAAAACTGTTGGATATCCGTATCTTTTTATGTGCAAGAATAACTAAGTAAACAAAATTGCAAGCAGGAAAAAGTTGAACCACAATTTAATTTCTGAGTAAATTTCTCTGGGTGATTTCTATAAGTAAATAAGTGTACATGGAGCACCTACTTTGAGCCCAGCACTCTAGAAGAAATAAGGGAAGTTTAAGAAAACCATTCTCAATATGTGCTTCAGGAAACCTTGGGGTTCTCAAACCATTTCAGGAAGAGTCCATTAAGTTAAAACTATTTTTATAACATTGCGAATGTATTATTTGCTTTTTTCACTCTTACACTTGAATTAATAAACAGTGGAGTTTTTCAGAGGGTATAGAACATGTGATACTGCAACAGACTGAAGGCAGAGGTAGAGATGAGAATCCAGCTGTCTCTTGTTAAGCCAGATATTAAAGGGACTGGTCCCACGGGTGTGCAAGATGTCAAACACTAGTGGCAACAGCACAGGTTGATGGTAAAATAAAGATTTCTAGTCTGGCTTTCACATTTGTTAACTACACAATCTTGAGCAAATTATTTAACATTCGCTAAGGCTCTGTTCTCTCATCTATAAACAGAGATTTTTTTTAAAAAATACCGACTTCTTTCAGAAGATGTCTTGCTCTTGCCTCTGCCTGATCTTCCCCAACTTCCTCTTGTCTTTCAGGTCTCAACTCCCATACCATCTCCTCAGATAACCGCCCTCCAACCCCCGTCTCTACTATAGTGCCCTATTGTTTTATTCTTAGCACTTAATAAAATTATCTCACTTATGTTTATTAGTTTATTGTCCGTCTATCCCCACTAGAAGGGAAGCCCTGTGAAAGTACGTATAATGGCTAGCTGAAAAATCTTGTTGAGCTCACTTTCATTCCTAAGTACTAGAACAAAGCCTGGCCTGGTGTATGCAGGCACTCATTGGAAAATCTGGGTAGATGATAACCATTGTTCAGTGTGGCATCAAATATGCAATGTCAGTGAAAGGAATTACATCTTATTGGGTGCTTCGATTAGGTTATTTTAAGTATTGTGTAGTTGTTTAAAACAGTATATAGAAATCATTATAAGGTTATCTCAAGTTTCATCTAAAAAGATTTACAATTTTTGATAGTGTAACTAGTGAGGATTTAGTAGAACTAGTGTTCATTCATTGACTATTGAGTCAAGAACTGTGCTTAGCACTGATATACTCTAGTGAGCAAAGTAGTGTGATCTCCCTGACTTCACAGAGTTTATAGGCTAGTGGGGAAGAGTACCTTAAAAAGTAATCCAAAAACAAATATGAGTGCTATGTGAGCAGGGGATGGAGGATGGGACAAGTTGCTATGGAAACAGGGTCATTCAGTTTTATGTGGGGCAGGAAGTGGGAGGCATTAGAAAAAAAATTTCAAAGATAGTTACAGGAATATATTTGACAGACAGGTTGGAATTAGTGGGATAAAGATAGAGGAAATTGTCTTCTATGCTAAAGAAGGAAAGTGTTGGACGTTTCTGAGAAGAGGAAAGCTAAGAGAGTGTGATGTTATAGGAGCCAATGGAAAAGAACATTTCAAAAAGGAGAGCACGGCGTTAGTTGAATGCTGCTGAGAGATCAAATAAAATAAGGATGGAAATGTGTCCACTGGTTTTAGCAATATAGTCCCTAAGCCTTGACCAAGGCAGTTTAGTAAAATAACAATCTTTTTCTTTCAGTCTGAATAGATAATAAAACTATGAAAATTCGTTTAATGAAAGATGCTTGGTAAAGCCTTTTTCAATTTTCTATCCATATATTTCCCCGTGCATGCAACAGGAAATACAAAGGGACTTTTAAAAGATGATGTGTTTTGAGACCAATATATTTAAATGTCTTCTTTTTTTATTGTTCACTACTGAGTACAGATTAAATCTTCTAAAATATTGAAATATTTTCTTGCAAGTAGAAGGTATCTATGGCTCAAAAGTTTCAGTAGAACTGAAGTGTTGGACACCTACGGAAAGGTGCTCATTCTAGAAACCTAGCCATAGGAGGTACTTGAGCTGTCTCAAGAGAAATGGGATGGGTCACAGCCATGACTGAGAGGAAAGAACCGATCTCACATTATCAGGGAGAATGAGTTCCTTACCTCTAAAGTAATATTTTGTGGGGAGGAGAGGTGTTATTTGGTTGATTTGGTTTCATTTATTTTTTGTTGTGTTTGGATTCTGGCTTTAAGTATTGCATAAAGAAAAGACTAACAGGCTAATTATCTGGCTCCATGGATTTGAATTCTTGGACAGGTGTTAATGAGCTCTATGTCTTTAGGTTTCATCTGGATTTATAATGTTTTCATTTCTCAAGTAAGTGCAAGCCTTCTATCTCCTATGTAAAAACACCTATTTCTTTATATAAGTACAAGCTTCCAGCAATAGATAGATAGATAGATAGATAGATAGATAGATAGATAGATAGATAGATAAAAATAAGTATTTACCATCCCTTTCAACTTTTCTTGGACTTGTAGTCTCTGTGTTTTCTTCACGTCATCTCCACCCATACATTCTTGAAAATCCTCATCTCCATCAATGCTGAAAACGAAAGTGATTATTTCTCTCTAAATTCCTCGGTAGGTCTGTGACAGTTAATCATGCACTATTACATAAATAACTTTTCTACTATTATCTCAAACCGCTATTGAATTTTTTTTTGTTTATTTCATTTTCCCTTCATTTGTTTCTTACTTCTAAATAGATCTTATGCTCCTCGATGGCAGAGAAAAATCTCTGAATATCCCACAATACCACACCCATAAAGTGGATGGTCAAAAGACGTTGTCTAAGATATTTGGAAAAGTATGTGTGGAAATATGTAAGGCATTATTGTTACTATCCTTTACTTTAGTTTTGATGACAATCCCTCTTCTATCAGATACTTATCAAGTAAAAGAGAATGTTTTAACTCTGACTCCAAACACATTTCTCCCATGATGCAAAAGACTGCTAAAGGTGGACATCTTTGAAATCATAAAATTACATTAATCCAAAAGATATAGTCATATCTGTTTGCTCTGCTTTTTACCATTCACATCAGTAGTTTTTTATATGGCTGTAACTCCTTAAACTCTTCTCCAGCTACACCACATCATTTACAACAGAACTGGGCTGCTGTGGAGATACGAGAGGGTTGGAAATCAGAATGCAGTCTAATTAGTTGGTCTATGTTAGTTCAGATTTTACATAATAGAAACAGACTGCTAAGATGCATGTGACTGACACTGACCCGTGGATAGATCCAATTGTTCTTAAATAGATATCTCCTCTTTGTTGAAGACAAGTATGTCTTGTCACAATTCGGCTGCCTAATTTTAGCTCCAACTAGGGTTTGTTTAGCTACCAAGCTTCAAATCCAGGCCAGAAATAGGCAGAAGAGTGATGGTCATGTGTTTAACAAGATCCCAGGCAACGGGCCAATACACATTGGAGCTAGGGTGGAATTTCTTGCCCTGCGAAAATGCAGTGCTAAATCTTCCTCTCCCTCTTCTCTGTTTCTCTACAAGTGGATCTCTTCTGTACAGTGAGCTGAGCTGTCACCTGAAACTAACAAGGAAGATGTGTCTCTGAGAAATCTGAGCTACAGTCGAGACCTACCAGCCTTGGCATGCCAACTTGGACCACTATCTCTGAAATGGTTGAAAACTGGATTTTAATATAGTTCTCATTGGTATACTATTTCATCAATAACTTCTAAAATTTCACAGAGTACATCTTTAAAGTCCATAGACATCCTCGGCATATAATACATAGTAGTACATTTTTTACCATAGGAAATAAACTTTTTATTCTTCCTGTTTCACTCACTCCCATTCATTTGAATATTATTTTCTTATGTATGAAGTATGAACCCTTATATTCATTCCTCTCTTTTCTTTTCCTTTTAATGCATGTTAACTGTGTCCCATTCAGGGGGATATAAGACCGTCACATTGAATTTCCTGATTATAATTAATAGTTGAAGCATATTTACCAAGAAATTATTTATTAACTTATAAATGTAACTTGTACTTTATAAATACCTAAATTTGGCTGTATATTCATATACTTTTTGTGGCTTTCTTACTCCTTTTCACAGAAATTTTGCTGTATGCTAAGTCATTTCCAGAGCAAAAGTAAAAGTAGAATATTTATAAATTAAGTTTTTTTCTAGGACTGATTTTCCAGAAGACCTAAGAAAGAACATGTAAAAACAAAATAGTCACAAGGATCAGAAAAAACAGAGAAGGTCTATAATCTCATTGAGCATAAAACCTTTAGGTCGTTTTCAGGTTTTGTGGGGGTTTTTTTAGTTGTGAATTACTTACAGTTGCTAAAATCAAAGACTCAATATACGTTATACCCAACTACAATATGTTTAGGTGTAATACAGTTCTGAATGAACTCTCATAAAACATTTTACTTTAGGGAAACTCTTAATGCATGTTAACTGTGTCCCATTCAGGGAGATATAAGACCTTCATATTGGATTTAGAAAACTAGACTTGAGTTCCTCTTTGTATGCAATGGGCATGGGTTTTAAGAATTTTTTTCTTTTCTGTATGGGTAGAAATGGATTTGCCATGATACTTCCTTCTCACCTATTTCCCATTTTGATCTGATACTGAAGATAGGGACATAATACTGTCTATAGACCTAAGCCATCCCCATCTATTTCATACTCAAAAATGAACCTCTGTGACACATGATAATGAATTCAGTGAACCATCCAATTAGACCAGTAACTTCACAGATTAGCTAATGTGCTAGTAAATGGAGAGGATCCAGGGACATATATAATAATTTAAATTTCAATGATAGAAAAAGTTCTTTGTATTACATTAAATATTTTGTTAAATATTTTGATTCATTATTATTGACCCAGAGATGAATCCTAAAAGCTTATTTGGAGGTCCTGGGAGGGGAGAATAATTCTTCTATAATTCCTGTTGAAAACACATTCATTCTTTCTCCATGAAGGCCATTCTCTCAGAACAAGGAGTCATCTTGAGGAAAAAAAAACCTCTTTGGTTCTTTGAATTTACCACAGTCTGTCCTCCTCTGGGCCTTTGCACCTGGCATCTCTTCTGTTTTTGATGCTGCACTTCTACCTGTTCCCTTTTGTCTGCCTAACTTTGACTAATCCCTCGGTTGTGAGATTCTTTGTCACTCCTCCAGGAATAAAGCCATGAGAAGCAAGGGCGCTTGCTGACCAGGTGGAGAAGCTCTGATCAATGCCTCAGCCTAATCATCAGCATATCTTTAGTATTAATTGTGTTGACTGGTGTTCTTCTCAGTACTCTGTTTTATCGTATTTATAAAATTCTTAAAATATGAAAAAGCACAATACTAGGTATGAAGAAATGGTATCGGTTGAAGTAGAGTCTTTGCCCTCAAGGAGGTCAGGATCTAGCAAAAGCAAGAGACATGCAAACAGCTAATAACAGCACAAAATACTAAGGCTATAAACAATGCATGTGCAAAATGCTACAGGAATACAATGTTTTTGTAAGTAAAGTTGAGTATGAAAGAGTGAGTAGGATTTTTATAGGTTGGGGTAGAAATGGTTTTGTTAGTAGGATAAACACATAATTAAAAGAATGCCAAGATGGGAAAGACGTTGTGAGTTCAAATGCTGAGAAAAAAAGTGTGTTAGATACAATGATAGAGGGACAAGGCAAGTTTGGCTACATATTTTGTGGAGCCTTGCACCAACTGAAATGCCCTTAGTTCAAGAAGCAAGAGGAAAAGTACAGATAAAGGTAGTAAAATATAAAGCTTTTCTTTTAAAAAAGAAAGTAATGGAGTAATAGTGATATATGACTAACATATGCTTACAAATTGCAAAGATAATTATATTTTCAATGTCATGGTTTTATGTAATATGATGAATAATAATACTTTATTAATGTGATATCTTGGCTTCTGGTTCTTTTTTCTTCAAATTCATTTACAAGGAAAAAAATAAGTTATACTTTTAGGAACTTAATTTTCTAACAACATAAAAGCAATGTCAGTGGCTCCTAGCTAATATGAGATCACAAAAAACTTTTGATAATTTTTAATTTTCAGAACACTTTCTGGTGATGCAAATTTTCTAGAATTGTTAAGGATATTTTATAGTCTGTGACATTTCTTATAAATTATTTTATAATATAAATTTTAGCACATATAGTGCTGATGACTACTGCAGAACACTTTTGAAAGATTTCACTTTTCATACAAAAATTTATTTTATTTTTTATGCCTACAGCACCTGGTCTTCCTAGGTGGTCTCCCATCCAAGTACTAACCAGGCCCAACCCTTCTTAGCTTCTGGGCCCAGACAATTCGGGCTTGTTCAGGGTGGCATGGCCATAGACATTTAATTATAAATTTATACAATGATATTCTAATGTTTCCACTGAAATTTGTGGAAGTTATATAAGAAACAAAGTGTAGCTTCATGATTTACATATAATTCAATTTGCCTATTTATGCATTCCATCTCTATGTCTTCAATTACAATGAAAACATCGATTTTAAAAATGTTCTTATTTCATTAACCAATGGCACCGTAAAATTAATTAATTAATTAATGTTTAAAAGTTTCCTTATTAATGATTCATATGAAGTGTCATATAAAAATGTGATCATCTTTAAAGTCAATTTTTATTTCTAAGCCTGTAGATATTTGCTTTGCAATGTTGCAGTAGTTTTCAAAATCAGGAATTAAAAACTCTTTGAAGAATTCTAATAACTCCTTGATATGCTTTATTGCAATATCTATGTGTATTTTTTTTTTGACTTTGTAATTATTTTCTAACAAAGTTTACTGCCTCATCTCCAGGGTTCTTGACCCTGTGTTCAGGCTGGAGAGTTTATATTTGTGCAAATGCATAGGGATAGGTTCCAGGGATAGACAGGAAGCTCGCTTCCCAGCACAGTGCAGGCATCGACCCCATGCAATGTTCTTCTCCTCTCTCAGGGCTGCCATTGCCACCACTGCTGCTGCTTAGGCTTCTACTGTCATCATTGCCACTGCCAATCTGGGCCTGGGTTCTAACCCTGGACGCCTTCTTAGGGACACACAGCACCCAAGACTGTCCCAGGTACATGCATGGCAGGAGGCCAGGCCAGCTGTTCAGTCATTCGTTGCAGCGGTGATGAGCCCGCACACGTGGAAACTGCAGCCTGATGTGTCCATGCTGCTCATGTCCATGCTCTGTTGTTACATGTGATATCTGCTGCTTACAAAATACAGGTTCAAAGACAAAATCATTAAGAATATTGAGGAGTCCATAGCAGAGCATGAAGCCAAAGGGGGGGGCAGGAGAAGGGGACAAGTTTTTAAAACTTTTTAAATGCCTTTAAAAAGAGCACTAAATATTAGGCACAAAAGATTTTGAAGTGGGAAAGTGACATTAAATTGATATTTTAGAAAGATCATCTGATGTTGAATTAGATAGGAAAACTAGCAGATCAACTAAAAAAATTATATGATCTAGTCAAGCACATTTTGAGGGACTGGATTTAGGAGTAGTAACAGACATAAGGAATAACCATGGTATTTTGAGTAATAAATATGTGCTAGGGACGTTACAAACATTACTTTTAATCCTCGAATAATCCTCTAAGGTGCACGCCATCCCTATTTTGCACCTGAAGCAGCTGAAATCCTTGATGTCTAGTTGCCCAAGGTCACACAGTAAATAGAGCAGAGCCAGCATTAAGCCTTGGGTTCACCCTCCCCTCACTGGGCAACACTTCTTCTGAGCTCCAGGAGGACACCCCAGAATGTGGTGACAGATATATGTAAAGCTTCAGGGAAAGGAAAGTGTCAAAGATTCTGTTAACATTTCCCTTCATCCTCCACCCTCCAAAGTCTTCCAAGTGGTCCACATGTATTTCAAAAGATTCTGTGAAATAAAGAGAACCAAGTTCTAAAAGGAGAGAGATTTCAGCAGATTCTTTTGATGTCATGTGTGCACAGTGTCTAATAAATGGATAGTTGACACTCTATAAATAGTCTCGTTATTTCCTTACTTCCCTAGTCATAATCTCGAGGTACTCAAGTTTGATTTGGTTTGGTCTGTTTTTCTTCTTTTTTTTTTCCGTTAAACTGGGACCCCCACCTAACTACTGCTACCTAATGCTCCAGTGATTGTAAATCTACCCAAAAGGCCATGGAAAATGTGTGTATTTTTCAAGCTGCGGAGACATTGTGCTACTTAGTTCAGGAATAGCTCATGGGGAGGCATGATTACAAGAAATGAAAGAGATGAGAATGTAAATGAGTGAGGCGATTAGCACCCAGGCAGTATCCAATAAATGTCAACAGCCTGTCAGCCACAAGAGAAGGATTTTAAAAGAGCTCCTCTATTACCTTTCACAATGAACATTCCCAGCCTGCACAAAGGGAAACAGAGTCACAGGCTCTGTTCTGAAAATCACTATTTGTTCACCAGATAAAGACCCCATGCTTGATATTTCTTATCCATTTGACCATTAATATCTTGAAAACTGATATATTGGAACATATTATAGTTAGTCTTATAGGTAAAAACCAAAAGAATGAGACCCATTGCATGATTTCATCAGGACGTGCGCCAGCTCTCCACCACAAATAACATGTGATTACTATAAGTTTGAGTGAGTCCAAAATTGTTTTAGAACAGAAAAGTTTCGTATGACCATTCTGCTTCCCATTGTACCAATTCTTGTGGTTTTATTCCTTAGCCATAAATATTGACTACTTCAGCCATTTTCCAAGGTTAAAACAAAGTTCGATTATATATTCAAATCCATACAACAGATATTTATTGGTGAGGGGACACTCACCAATAAATTGCTGGACGATGAAGTGTAGCACACACTGAGAAGCCCCTTTACATACGTGTCCTTGTCCTTTTTTACTTCCACAGCGACTGTCATTACCTCCATTTTACAGATGAGAAAACTGAAACTCAGAGAAGTAAAGTAATTGATCACATATCGGCACTAGTACGAAGTGGAGCCAGACTTTGATTTTAGTTATATTTAATTTCAAGTGACTTCAATGTGTCAGAGGCCATAACTTGTATAGGCATACACGCTTTACTCCAAGTCACATAAGTAGAACAAAAAACTAGCACTTCAGTACAAGTCTGTCCCAGTCCAAAAATGTGGTTCAATGCCATCTAATTCTTTTACGACTTCTTATTTTCTTGCAAAGCCAATCACTATGCTGCAAATAATATAAACTGAATAAATGCCTGTTTCTTGAGGTCCGAGTAAAATTAAAGTCATAGAACATAACTATCATTTTCATAACCGGTCATCAATAACATCAGCTTTTGTAGTAAAGTGGAAAATCAATGCTTCCTCCACTGATAATCCAGGCAAACTGAGAAATACCATGATTTAGCTTGAGTTAAACAGTTGGCCACAGTTGTGCTCTGTATGCTCTACTTAGCAACAACCGTCTGGTCTCCCAGTGATGAGAGAGCCCTGGGCGCTGTGTACTGACCCATGGAATGTGTGGAGCGCTGGGTGTGCAGGGTGCTGGAAGGCAGGAGATTAAAGGAGTGCTGGCAAGCGTGGGCTGGAAGGAGAGGGCAGCACTGAAAGACATGTGTGTGCCCTGTTCCGGGAAGAGAGCTGGGCCACACGTAAGGATCTGAAGGACTAAGCAGAGCCAAGGGATACCTGGTTGATCCTTTAAAAGGACTGCAGGTCATGGGCGATATCTAACACTCTAAGCCACACATCTAGGTGCATACCCTCTCTTCACTTCTCCTAACTCCTTCTGCCTCACCAAACCTTGTGGAATCTTTATAAGATCATTTTCTTACATACTAAATCCCATATTTCATTGTGCCATAATTATTCCTGCAGATCCATGATGGCCCTGAAGAGTACCAGAGTCAGCCTTCCCACTGACCTCTCCTCATCAGTCAGGGGCTTCCCTTAGTCACACGGATGCAGTTGACAGCAGCAGGACTCTGGAAGGATCTGAGAGGTGACCACGAGCTGAGGTTGGTGAGTTTCTATTTGAGAGAGGTACTTTCTTCAAATGAAAGCCTGCAAAAATGACCCCCTCTCATTGAGGAGTGATCTCCGTGAATAAAACAGTAAACGTCACCTGCAATCTTGTCACTTAAAGAGACAACCACCATTAATGTTTTAGTTATTTCCTTCCCATCCTTTCCCTATACCTAAAAATTTTCTTTTACAAGATTATATGGTGATTATGGTGATTATATGTATATTTGTATGAATATGTAAATATACACAGCATGTGGGTATAAATATACAGATATGTGCATATGTATGCAAATTTAGCTATAGCCATAGATACAAATAGTTGTATTTCTGCCTTTTTTACTTAAGATTATATAATCAGTATTTTCTCACGCTAATAAAAAGCCTTTGGTAAAAAGATTTTTTTAAACATCTGTCATCTTATAAATATTATATAACTAACAAAACTTTTTTCGTTGCTAGACATTTGAGTTGTTTCAGATTTTTATTATCAAAATAACACTGTAATAAATATCTTGTGTATAAATTTTTTGACATATTGATGTTTATTTTCATAAAATAATAATAGGTGACATTTACTAGTTTTTACACAGTATCTCATTTAATCTTCACAAAAGTCTGTGAAATAGGTTCTCTTATGACCCCCGTTTTACAGATGATGGGTGGCATAGAGGAATTAAGTAAACTGTTTAAGCTCACACAAAAAGAAAACAATGGAGTCAGGATTCAAACACACAGCCTTACTCCAGAGACTGAATGAACTCAAAAGTCTGCTGTGACTTCCTACACAATGGAATTACTTGGAATTGATGGCTATAAAAGTAATTTCTGCAAATAGTAGATGAAAAGTGCAAACTGCACATAATGGTATTAAATGAAAAATAAAACTCTCACACGTCATTCCCCTGCCTCCTTCCTCCTTCTTTCTTCTGCCTCTGCCTCTCCCCTTTCCCCTTCCCCTTCCTCTTGTTCTGCCTCCATGTCTCCTTCTCCTTCTCCTCTTTCTCCTCTTCCTCCTCTTCTTCCTCCCCTTCCTTCCCTTCACCTGCTCCTCTTCATCCTTCTTCTTCTTTGTTCTTATTTGGATGATTACTGGTATAACTTAATACAGTAGAAGCTTTTGGACCAGTAGTTGATCATCCAACTGAAATAGTTAATTAACATGGAGAATTATAATAAATGAGATGTACGAATCATTGAAGTGGGCCAAGGTCTTTCCTTTTATTAAAAACAAAGTTGCCACTTTGAATGTCGCGTGGTCTGTCATGTAACAACCACAACTGGAAGGCCTGGTCTATAATTTTGAGTTTTCATTTCTTTAAAATTGGAGGAGTTTAAGCCTCTTACAAAGCATCTTTGTGCAGAATCAATCTGGATTGCTTTGCATTTTCTTCCAGTCTTTAATATTGCCTTCCCATGCCCAATTCAACAGCAATATTTTTAGTGACTTGCCTCTCACAAATCATTCAGCAAAGTATTTTTAAAGCATTCAAATGACTTTTCACTTTAAAAAAATCCCTCTTATTTCACATTTATATTTTATTAATTTATTTAGAATTTAGTTAAATTAATTTACATAATGGCATATGTACTTCATAACATGTATTTGTATAACAATTGTATTTGTCTGCTAAGGCTGCCATAACAAAGCACCATAGACTGAGTAGCTTAAACAACAGACATTTATTTTTCCACAATTTTGAAGACTAGAAGTCAATGATCAAGGTACTGTCAGGGTTGGTTTCTAGTGAGACCTCTCTTTCTGGCTTGTAGATGGCTGCCTTCTGGCTGTGTCCTCACAAAGCCTCGTGTGTGTGTGTGTGTGTGTGTGTGTGTGTGTGTGTGTGTGTGTGTGTAAAGAGAGAGAAAATGAGAGAGAGAGCGAGAGAGAGATTGAGATCTCTGCTGGTTTCTCCTCTTCTTACAAAAGCATGAGACCCATAAAATTAGGACCCCATTATTATGATGTCATTTAACCTTAATTCCTTCCTAAAGCCCTAATTTCAAATACAGTCACGTTTGGGGTTAGGGCTTTAATATATGACTTTTGGAGTGATATGATTCCCTTCATAACAATAATGTATGTATTCAAATGTAGGTGTGGCATTTTTTTTTCATCTCGTTTGATCATAAACATGTGGGACAACACAACTGAGTTTTAGTTGAGTTTATAAATCAATTGGTAGGCACTGATGGGTAGGAATATCTAGAGAGTGGACTACTCACCATCAGTCAGTGTGTTAGAGAGGAAGTGCAGAGCATCGTTCATGCAACCTAAATGAGGTCACTCAAAGGAATATCTGCAGTATTATGCTCAGCTCTATTTTTCCAAAGAGCTAACTTTCAAAAGTTTCTAGTGACTCTTATGAACCCTACACGATATCTTACCTTCCCTTTTCCTTTTTTTTTTTTACTAATATTATTATTTTAATTCTTCTGTTATTCACCTTTTTTAACTTAAATGACCTGAAATTCTATTTATTGTTTTATTAATTTTAGAAAGTATATCTTGACATCATATTCTGTTAGATGAGGAAATTAGTACCTCTATAATTCCCTCCATGTCTTTTCTCCCATCTCCATATTCCAGCCTCTGAAAACTATATCATTATTTTATAATGTCTGGGTTTATAATATCTGCTTTCCAGTCTGTAACTACACTTAACTCATAAAGTGGTTTGTTTATAGGGTGAAAAAAATAACTAGTAAGCTTTTGTAAGAGTACACAGTGAAAACAATAGTATGGTTGAACCAATAGAGAAGAAAATAGCAATCCTCTCTCTATAAATATGTGTTGCTTAAAGGAGAATGATACAAGTATTAAAGGCAAAGGGATTCTCATTTTTTATATCCATCCAGTATGACAAAGGAAAACAACTGATGCTGGTCTGAATCATATTCCTTTTTGATAACCTCTTTATTTTTAAAGCTTCTGTGATTTCTTTTTATTCAGTCTTCTAAAATTGAACGATGATGTGTCTAAAAGTGAATCTTTTTTCCATTCATCCATCTGAATATTCATTAGAATATTTTCTATTTGTTTTGTTACTTCTTTTCCCTTTTTTCTCTTCTTCGAAACTACTTTTGGAGAAATATTATTTGTTTTTTCTTATATTTCATCCATTTTTAATAAGTTCTGAGATTTCTCTAACATTATCTGTCAGTTTTTCCATTTAATTTTTTCTACTTCAAGAACCGACATTTTTAACTTTTAAAAATTCTTCCCTTGTCATCGATTTGTTTCCTAAAGAAGAAAAAAATGGGAGCTGGTATGGAGAGTTATACGCAGAGAGTTCATTATTGAGTGTTTACAAGATCAACACCTGTTGAAAGAAAGAGAAGGGATAGGGGGAGCAGGATGACAAGACAGCTCTCTTTAACCACGGACAAGTCCCAAAGAGGGCCTCAGCTGGCAGATAACAGCTGGAAGCAAGAGGAATGAGTGAATGGCAAATTATGGCACCCACTACAGGTCATGTGTTACGTTATTCAAATCCACTAGTTTTATCTAAGATGTTAGATGAGTACCCCCTCCAGGATTCCACTGGTTAATATCTGGGCTCCACTCTAAGGATGTTGCTTCTGGTCTCCCAGTATCAGTGTCAACTAGGAGTATCTGTCTAACAATTCTTGAAAAATGTACATATATCCCTTTCCTCCATTGTACAGTTACATGAGTGAATGTTCATTAGTTCCTTTGAGGAAGGGCTGAGGAACCATTTGCTATAATGTTGCAGTCTTTCCTCTGGAGACCTGAGCACTCCTTCAAATTAAGGGATTCCAAGCCTGCAAACTAGCTCATGGTCAGAAATAGGGCAAAGCTTCATGATCTTTTTATTGGGGTAGTTTCCCTTCACTTCCTGATCATCCATACTTGATTTATTTTTGTTGTATAGATTGAGCAATATCTTTGGTGCCTGCCAAAATATTTCACTCCTCGGAATACCATACTCTAGTAATCATTTTCATAGCTCTCTGTAGGTCATCCTCCTCTGGCTGCCATTCTGAACTTGTGACTCATTATAATAACTACACTCACATTGCATTTGATGGTTAAGTGCCGCCACCTGACCTCTATTATTTTGATATTCTATCATCTCCATTACCATAAGTTAGCAGAGTTCTCATATAGCATCTTCCACCATTCGTCTTGGCCTGCAAAGGACAGCCATAATTGAGCTTCTCTGATGTTGGTAACTTTCTCACTAATGCATGTCTTACAGCTTTAGTGGTATCCTGTATATAAATATGGATCAATAGATAAGTTTACAAGACCCGGCTCCCTTCCTAAAATATCGCACAATTTTGATGGGCTATCCTAGTTCCAGAGCTCCCTCTAGGATTTGTTATTTTTACGATTCAGATTTAATTTGCAATAATTTATGTTTACATCTCAAATCCACACATTAAAGATATATTCAGCAGCTCTATGAGCTATACCATTTTTCCCAAAATAACACACTGACCCTAAACCATGCAATCAGATAATAAGGAATTACTATGTAATGAGACACTGTAATGATATAACATTTCTGAATCTGGAAAGTATTTGACCTATCAAAGGAGTGCTGTCATAGTCATATCTTCCATAACGACATTCCTGGATCTCTCTTGCAAGTCTTGATATTGATTTCTTCATTCGTCAGTCAGTAGTCAGTATATTCTGCCCATAAGCAGGTCTTGCCCTCTTTCTATTGGACAGGGAGAGAGTGATGGATGGCAGCAGCTGCTAACTCAATGAATCCCAGGTTCTACTTTCAGACTATAAGAGATCATTGACTGAAATGCATCAGAGACCACTCTGATTCATTAAAGAGCCCACATAAAGGCTGGCATATTGTGCACTTACACATGAACTGAATTAGACGTGTCTGGTTCATAGGAAATACAGCACCATCCCCTTTTCCCTCCAACCTACAAACACAGTGCATAAACGAGGCATGTCAGGGACTTGTGCACAAACTGGCAAGTAGTAAGCAGCCTCAGTTCTTCAGACAAAATTAGACAAAATGGAAGGATTTGACCAGACATTCTAGAGCCAGGTCAACACTGTGGTTAGTGTTTTACCACTTGCCAAGTGTGTCTTAGAAGCTCTGTAGTTACTAAATCTAGAAACAGAATAAAGCAATAAAGAGGAAGTAGGGCAGGAAAGAGGCAACATCCAATTGGTGTTAGGATCTCTCAGAGACCCTGAATGGAGAGATCAGTGAATTTTGTACAGCTGATTTTCTGAGAGTGCAGATTTTGGGGGGTACACTTCGCCTCAAGTCTTGAAGCGATGACTATCTGGATATTCATATTCTGTGCAGAATGCTGTGAGCAGTGATTGCTTTCTAAGCATTCCAATATTCCTTGATCTGGGAACTATATTGACCCTGGAACACCTCTACTGAACAGCTGACTGGCCTCTAGCAAGTATCAATAAGCCCCGGAGACTGTGCAATGGAGCTGGACTGACAGCAGCATCTGCTGCTCGTCCATCATTTTTTCTGGCCTATAGAAACAAGGCATAGTTGGTGTGGCTCGGGAAGGCCCTCGCTCTCCCTCTTCAGAGATTGTGCCAGATGAAGAAGTCATTACTAGTCAGGGCTGGAAAAGAAACCAAGGATGTCTAAAGGGAATAAAAGAATGAGAGAACAAGATACAGTCAGCCAGTTGGTCACTGGGGCACATTTCAGTCTCTGGGCAGTCTTTCCAGATGCCTTGCATTTTTCAGTGTGTAGACACTTTCTCCATCCCTTCACTGGGGAAGTTCAAAGTTTCAGCAACCTTACACAATGCAGTCTTTGAGAGAGTGATAGAATTTTTTTGAGAAAGAGAAAGCAATGCGGCAGCTCAACAGAAGATTCGAAGTTTCCTCATTGTTTTGTTATTCATTCAGGAACCTCAGTGAGAAGCCATGGCTCCCTAGGAGCCATGAATGTCATTTAGAGAAAGTGAGAAAGAAATGAAAGACAGGCAATCATTCAATGCTTCTTCGACACTCTCAACATGATCCAGTTCTCTCTGTGCTCAGAATGTGCGTGTCTTTCATTGTTGCCCTTCATAACTATTTTTATGCCCTGTTTCTCCAAAGCCTTTGGTTGTTAATAGTGATAATAATATTAATAATATATTCCTTCTGAACTATACACAGCATTTACAAAGATTTTTCACATTCAAGACTTTATCTGAAACTCCATTAAATGAGAAAAAGATGTGGCATTACACCCATTTTAGAGGTAAAATATAGTAGGTCAAAAAAGGTAAAAGAGCTAATAAGAGGCTAAGGTGGAACTTTAACCTCACTTGTTATGTTTCCAAGTCCAGGGCTCTTTCCACACTCATGGTTGGTTCACATTACAGTAGCCCTGTCCACAACTCAAGTAACACCAGCCAGCTGTAATCTGGAGGTGGGAGCAAGGTGAAATACATAGCACCTGGGAAGTTTGTCTGGAGTATGTTTCTGCCTGATGCAATTTCCCTGAAGGAAGCTACATTCATGCCACCAGTGTGTACGTGTGTATGTAATAAAACTGTCATCTCTCTACTGACCAGATCAATGGTTACCAAAATGAAATTGTTGAATAACCTCAGTTTTGTTATGAAGAATATGCCCTCTTGTTTGAAATTTGGTGTCATTTTCTCAGATCTTTGGGAACTGAAAAGGGGACAAATTGGCAAAGTAAGTCAGTTGACCTATGTTGAGATCTGACTGAGTTCTGTGTGTATGTGTGTGTAAAAAAGCAGTATGATTCATATTGCAAACCCATAAAAAACAATTTTTAACAGTTAAGAGTAAAATTTATGTAGAAAAACTATTAGATACAGCAGTGCATCCACAGAGCAGAAAGCTGTCCTTATACTATTGTCACCTTCCCATAAATGACATGTTTCCATTTCCATTCCTTAGGATCCATGGTTTTAAATGTTCCTTTCTTTACCCTTTTTCTCTTTTCATAAAAATGAAATATATGACAGTAAAATCTTTCCTTCTACCCCCTTGATATATATATATAAGAAAAAAGGACTCCATTGCTAGCTTAAACTAAATAAAATAAAACAACATGACCAGCCTGTATCTCATTATTCTGAGGACAATATTTTTGCTTTTTATATTATCCATACCAATTTAAGAGATCTCAATTAAATATTGAAGCTTGGACATACTTTCATGTACCCTGAGAGTAACTCTTAGCAAATTCCAATTCATAAACCCTAGAGTATGTGACACCAACAAAAACAATTCACAAACCACATCAGTTAAGAAAGAATAATAATGTCTTAATCTTTTTTTAAATAAATGTTAGAAAGATTAATGATACGGGATGAGACTATTACAAATGTATAAAAATGGAAATTCCATTAAGATCCTAATTAGTTTTTCTACCAAAAAAGCAATGAAAGTTCAATCTTTTCCTAACTTGATCCAGGACAAACTTGTCTTTTGCCCTCAAATCCATTTTTCTTTCAAGTTGTAAGAACTAAAACAAAAAAAAAGAGGAAGGAGTAGAAAAAAAGTAGGAGAAAATTAAAAAAAACATAGCCCTGAAGGAGATAGTCACCTCCCATGAATACAAATAAACTATAAAATGTATTGAACCAATTGCATCATTTACTTTATTAAGGAAAAAGTAGGAGGTTATATTTCTAAGGTATTCCTTAAAATATAATCAAAAATTGTCTTCATGTTTAATTCTTGAATAGGATTAGATGGGTGTTCTAGAGTAATATGTGATTAATATCATCCAAATTGCCCATACTTGGGAGAAAAAAAAAAAAAAGAATACTAACAGTCAATATGCCTTTAATAGTTACAGTGGAGCTGTAAAATTTTTAAAGTAATTCACAATGCAAATTCCTATTGTATACAGAACAGTGGTTCACAAACTTTATGATGCAGTAAAATTATCTGGAGCACTTAAGAAAACAAGATTGCTAGGCCCTGTCCCCGGCTTCTAATTCAGTAGATCTTGGGTTTGACCTGAGAATTTACATTTCCAATAAGTTTCCAGATGCTGCTGATGCTGCTAGTCTTGGAAATTAAGATAATAATAAAGGGCCTTTGGCTTTGGGCCAAGGGAATTCATTCGTAAGCTAAAAAAAGAAGTTTCAGAATAGAGACTACATTCATCCAACAACTATTTACATGTCCTCTATAGGCTATTAACTATGGTAGATACTGGAGAAACAGTGGTCACAAAGCAGGAAGGTCCCTGTCCCCATGGTAGTTAAATTCTCATGGATGAGACTCATAATAAACAAGTAGTTATGAGAGTCATGAAGAAAAATGAAGTGAAATAAGGAGATAGAAGATGATGGGGATGGGGCGTTAGTAGGTCTGGGGTTCAGGAAGAGGCTTTTTGAGGGGCCATATGTGCAGGGTCTTGAATTAAGTAAAGGCGAGGGAATAAGCTATGACCAGGAAGACTGCAGGATTGTCTAGGCAGTAGAAAAACAAAGTTCAAAGACAAAGTGTTTTGCTGTTGCTGTTCCATGTTTCGCAACCAATCTTCAAGTTGAGTTTTGGTCAATGACAGTAATTTTTGACAGGAAACATCTATGCCCTCGATTTAAAGAACATAAAACATCACCTGAATACACTAAAAAGCACACATCATTTCTAGAAATGAATAAACAGCCAAGTAATGGATTCAACAAATAAATTTAAAAGTAAAAAATTAGTAAATGTTTATTTACTTTATTTACATTATTTGTAAAATATTGTGTGAATTTTATTTATCCAAGTAAAAAAACTTTAAGTATGATATACACAGAAAAGAGTGGAAATTTTCTAGATTTAAGAAAAAGTGTTTTGAAATTTGATGATAGAATGACCACACATTTAAGATAGATGAAAAACCATAATGATAAAGCAAAGAGTCACTGTCTAGTGTGAAGAATTCGAAGTGAGATCATTAATTTAATGAATAATAAAATGAAAGAAAATTAACCATGAACAAAATTTGAAAAACCACTGTTACTCAGTTCAACTAAATTGTACCAGAGATCAAAGCCATGTTAATGTTAAAACTCATTAACATTGATTTTTATATATTATCGAACTGTGAGAGAAGAAAGCAAGAATACCACAATTAGTGACTATTTCCTTGTTTTTACACCTAATGTAAAAAGTAAAGGTTTTGATTTATGTGAATAAAAGAATAACTTTAAATTTTAGACATTAATTTTAAAACTTTTAGGTGAGAAACCTAAGATAATGACACTAATATTGTTGGTGAAGAAAAAAGTATGCCAGCCACATTTTTAGCTGAAAACCAGAAAGTACTCTGACAAATACAATGTGCACTTTGAATTTGTTACTAAGAGACATGGCCTCAACTGTAAAAATAGTAATGACTTTTGGGGAAAAATTTAAAAATTATATACAGTGTATTCTGGACCCATTCAGTAGGAGAATTTCTCCATGAAACATATCAAATGTAATTGTAAAACCACTCTTGGGCACATGATAGGAATGCTAAGTGTTATTAAAGCAATTTAAGTTAGTTGAGATATGAGATGCACAAAGAGAGTTAAACCAAACCACAGAACATCCTCAAAGAGTGAATCAGGGACATTGGCCGGAAATGAAATTAATTTGGACTTGCAGCAGCCACAGTTATTGGTATGAACTAACTGTTGCTTACTATTTTGAATGTTAGCAACATTTACCACCACCCCCAAAAAAACACCCAACAGATAGAACTTTAGCAGTTTCAATTTGTAAGGAATTTTTAAAACTTTTTAAAGATTTAAAGGCAGTATTTAAATTTAAAAATAAACTATACTATAAAAGTAACATTCCAATAAATTATAAGGAAATTAAAACATGGGTAAAAAAAAGTTCATGAGTTTGTGAGGTTGATTCACAGATAAATAATTCTGAAATAAATTTTCATTTATATTATTTTCTGGTCATAATAGATTGAGTTAGAGTTGATCAATATACTGCTATTTTTTCTTTGGAATACATAGATGTTAAAATTTTTGAAAGAAAAGAACTTAAGAAATACTGTGCTTGATCTGCTTTTAAAGAGAGCAAATATTGTGATATAAATGATAACAATTTATATGATGAAATTAAAATATCTTGTAAAGTTTTCTGTAATAATGGTAATTTCTCATATGCTAAACAATAACAATATTTGAACCTGATTTGTAAAATGTATGGTTCATTTACAAATGTAATTATTCCTTTAACAAACTTACTGACAATTCTGTTGCTCTTGCCTCAGGAGAGCTATGTTTCTCCAAATTAAAATGAACAAAAATTATCAAAGAACTACAATGCCTTAAAGTTGTTTGGTTCGACATTATTGTTGACGGAAAACGAATTTTGTTAAAATCTTCATTAAAACGTAATTAGTAATTTTGCTGAAATAAAAGCAAAAAAAAAATAATACATTGTCATGTTATTCTATGTTGTCATTCATCCAGACATCACCGTCCCATCAACAGAACGCATAAATGTGCACAATAATAATTCATTCTCATTGTCACTTATTTTTGCCTAATTTAAGTCAGATAATATATGTCACACGTATTTTTTTATTTGTTATCATAAAATAGATTTTAAAGGGAGGGACATAGATCCTACCCTATATATTTATTAGCTTTATTTCTAACTCTTAAATAGTTAGACAAAAGGCATGTGGACTTCCTTTTGGACTCTGGCCACACACTCTCCAATGTTGGGAACAGGCCTGGTTTTACTCAAAGGAGTGCTGAGCCCTCATTTGGATCCTTCTGTGCTTGCTGCTGCTTTAGACTGAGGAATTATGCCAATAATCTCCCCAGATTTTTTTTTTCTCCTTCAGATACTGCTTCTCAGAGCACCTAAGTTAGTGCCCCTCCTTCACCTCCTTACCTACATTCCCACCCACACCCGCTTACCCCAGGCTCTGCGGCTTTTGAGCCCCGATCAGCCTTGGCTTCCTGAGAGTGGAAGGAGAATCGAAGCTTGAAGTGATGACTCGTAGATGATGGGGCACCATATGTTTTCAGGACCAAGGGAAGCAGTGATTGGAGGGAGAGAAAAAGGATAAAAAGAAAATCGCAATGACTTACACAACAAAGTACCAAAGGAATTAAAGGGAATGTGAGAATGGTAATGAGGAAATGAAAGAAGGGGTTAGTCATGGAAAGAATAATAGACATTTCTTCCTCTGAGAAAAAGATAGATGATGATAGATAGATGATAGATGATAGATAGATAAATGATACATAGATAGATGATAGATAGATTAATAAATAATTTTGAAAACTTATTTTGAGAATTGTCAAATTCATAAATGGCTAATTATCTGCTTAAAGTAATAGTACAAATATTAATATTTTCCACAAATACACACTGAGAGGCTATGGTGAGTTCTGTATTGCGCTAAGTACCAGGGTAATAATGGCAAGCAAAAGGAGACATGGTCCCCCTCTCATGGAGTTCAAAAGTAAGTGGGAAGCATTGAAACTGATCAAATATTTGTATCACTGAATATATTATTTTGTCCTGAGTTCTGAGATAAAATCATGCTTCATGAAAAGAGAATTAGCAATTTTGAGAATGTAGGCAAAGGCTTGAAAAGGCAGTCTTAAGTGCAACATGATACAACAATTCTTAAACTTAGTAGGCAATCCAAATGAATGCACAATTGAGAGAAAAGTTCAGAGCTGTATCTAAAGGCAGATCACACCTCGGGCCTAAAAGAGACCTACTACATGACTGGGAAATAACCTATTAGTTTTATTCTTGTATAAATTATGACTTCTTGATCTGGGGGGAAAAAAAAAAAAAGGAAAGTTAAAAGGAAATATTCAAAAACTAGAAACAGCCCCAATGTTCTTCAACAGGTACACAGGTAAGCAAATTGTGATACATCAATATAATGAAATAATACTCAGCAGTGAAAAGGAACAAACTATTCATTCACATAATTTGGATGAATCTCAAATGTACATTGCCTAGTGAAAGAAGCCACAGCAAGAAAGGGTACATGATGCATGATTCCATTTATATGGCATTCTGTAAAGAATAAAACTACAGGGGCGGAAAAAATATCAGTGGTTGCCAGAGTCTGGGAATAAGGGGGGTCAGTAGTTGACTACAAAGAAGCTTTGAGGGGCTTTTTTTTTTTTTGAGTGATAAACTGATCTGTATTTTGATTGTGCTACAGGTTACATTCTTGTATGCATTTGTAAAAACTCATGTTTTCAGGTTGAGTTCATGTGTTGGGTCAGGCTTAGAGGTAGGTTTATAAGAGCTTCAAATTTAAAGTTTCGGTTTTTTTTTTTAGGGTTAGTTTTTTCTTAAGCCTTAAGATATAGTGCTAAGGCTAGGTTCGGTTTAGTTTAAAGTGTCAATTTTAGTTTATGATAGCAGTTAGGTTTAAGATTAGAGTTAGAATTATATTTTAGGTTAGTGTTTTTGTTTACACACTGCAAAGGGTAAACTTTTCTGAGCGCAAATTATATCTTAATAAACAAATTGTTTTAATGTACTCAAGGAAAAAGGAAATAAAAAATTACATAAAGAAATGTTGCAATGCTGCAAATTGTTTGATGATTTTCCTCCGACTTATTGACTCTTCCATTTTTGATGCCCACTCACAGCCTGTGAAATTTAGTTACATCATAACAGCAAGTTAGAAGTCAAGAGTAAATGTGAGTAATTGATGTATCTCAAACTCTTTTGATAAACTTCAGCAATTAGACTAGAAATGAAAATGTAAAGTTAGGTCACTCTTGCAAGGTTTATTTTTTTATTCCACTTCATTTAAACTCTGAAGTGCACTTATGTCTCAAATTTAATCCATACTAGGAAGGCATCTCACTTGAAGCCTATCTTGTTGATGTAGAAATGGAATGTGTTAACTAAAATGTTTCAAAAGTCATTGTTATGAGACTAAAGAACATAAATGAGCAGTTACTATAAGCAGTAACCTAATATTCTGGCACTAGTAAATGAGCTGAACTTTTGCAATAGAGGTTTTATGGGAAATGTGTCTGGAATGCGTTACTATGATAATCCATTGGAAGAAATTACTATGGTAACCCAATTTAGCAACCATGGGCTTCAACAACGTAATAGTTAAACAAAGAACACTTGTTCCAGAAGAAGATAATTGTGCTCTGTGGCCCCTGACTTTCAGAATAAAATGTATTTGATTACCTATGTGAAAGTAGATTTCCTTTCTTTTCCAGCAGCTGAGAAACAAAAGACATGAGGAGCAATTGTTGTTTCCCTAAGCTACTTGCCCAAAGAGCTTGAAAGTCTACCCACGCTCCTCAGCAAGGAAATCTCCAAATTTTAACAAGCAGGCACTTAAAACAAAAACAAAAATAAAAACAAAAACAAAAACCTGGAGACTTTCCAAGACTAGTGACCAGTTAGGAGATGGTGAATTAATACCTCTCTTTTTTCCTATATCTAACTTTTGTTAGATTTCATATACATATGTGAATTGCCCCATAGAACAGATGTGAATGATTTTAATCATAAAGAAAAAACTAGATAACAGAAGCAAAAATAATAATAATAATAATACTAGATCCAACCCATATAAATCCTTTTTCTCTAGTGCTCTAATTTTCCCAAACTCTGATCTCTTAAAGATGAAGAGATTTTAATTTTCATTAAATGGACATATACAATGTCTTTTAAAACTACTTCAGGAATAAGTTCAGGTGCTTTGTTCTGATCTCTGCAAGCAATATTTGCTAGAATATCTCATTATAAACAAAATCTTTTAGAAAATAAAAAAAAGAGGGAATATACTGGCCAATTTAAAAATTGACAAGACCATGTGTTAGCAAGAAGGTTTAGAAATTGGAACTCTCTCATCGCCTATTGATGTTAACATAAATGGATACAACGAATAACAGAAAAGCATCTGGGCATTTATTAGTAAAGCTAACCATACATAAACCTTATGACTAGCAATTTCACTCCCAGGTATATATTTTAAAGATATTCTTGTACATGGTCTTAGCTGTATTTTTTTCAATATCAAAAAAATTATTAACAACTCAAATGCCCTTCAATAATAAAATGAATAAACTGTTGTTTTATTCTCTACAACAGACTGTTATACAGTAATGTACACAGCAGAAGACAAATGGACTATGACTTTACATATCAACATGAATAAATAGCAAAAACATAAATTTTAGAGAAAGAAGCAGGTCAAAGAAGAATATAGGCAGTATAAATCAATTTACATGAAGTTCATAAACACAAAAGAATAAACAAAATGTTGTTTAAGAATGTCCAACACAAAAGATAAAATTAAGAAAAATAGACAAGGAAATATTTTATTTAAAAAATTCAGATACTTTTTTTACTCTGTTAAGTCTGAATTTTATAGATCAGTTCTTTATTTCTGCAGCGGTCAGGACTTAGGTTATGAGCTGCACACTTATCTAATGGGACTCTGACCCATAATATTATTTACAAAGTATAAAAATATCTAGTTCAAAATAAATCTAAGAAAAGTGGCCAATAGCCTCTAACTTCATGTAAACAGAGGTAATTTAGAAATTTACTTTCTTATTGCCAGGCTGTAATGAGGGCATACTCATATCATATAAAAGAAAATGATACAAAAAATGTTGCCAATATTTGTACAATAAAGCATTTATCAAGATACAAAATAATAATGGATGCTTAAAGTCCAGGCCATGCTAAGTTAATATTAGAACATTATATAACTATTAAGATCTTAAGTGAGTATTTATGGAACAATTCCCAAGACAAAATCTAAATCTAAGTAAATACTTCTTGTGACTCATAGTGAGAAACTATACTGGCCAGATATTAGAGAAGAGGCGAATGCAGACATGAGTACTGCCTCTCCTACTGTTTGGTTCTATGACCTTAGAAGAATTATTGAACTCCTAAACATCAGCTCCCTAACACATAACATGAAAATAATAATAAGGATGTTAGAAAGACTTAATAAAATATATGTAAAAGATGACTAAATATTCAAAAATGCTATTATTAATGCAATTATTCAAATATAATCTGGAGCCCTGACAATTTGGAATGCCCAAAATATATTTTTGATGTTATTTGAGTTGTAAAAGTTTTTGTTAAGTAATTTCATTGGCTTAAAGATTCTTTATGCAAAAAAAAAAAAAAGGCATTAATTAATTTATTGATTAACTTAACTGGAAATTTCAGCAATTTATTTTGTTTCCTAAATTTATATATGCAGGTATAGCTTGCAGAGGTGGGGTGTAAGTTTTCAAAAACTCCGAAGGACAGATATCTTTCGTTCATCTCTCAGAAAAATGCATTTCAAACCATTTGATAGTTAAGAGAAAAAAATTACCTTATCTTAAGGAAACAGCCAAAACTTACTTCTAAAGATATACAATAATTCTTATTTAAATATTTTGTTATAAAATAGTTCAAAGGAAAGATAAAAAGAAAAACATACTAAAACATGCTCATCCCCCAGCTCTGTCAAGTTTTGTTATATTTGACTTGGATTATTTTAAATCATAGAAGTCCCCCATGTGTACCTCTCATTGTTCCCATCTCCCTCCCTTCCCACTGGTGAAATTGCCACTTATATATATTTCCCTTGCAATTTTTGTATTATTAGTACCTATGTATGTATCCATAAAAATATATGGCGCTGTTTCATAGGTTTTCAAGCTTTATCTAAACAATATCATACTGTTTGGGCAACTACTTTTTAGTTTTTGACAGTGTTGTTGATATTTAACCATATTGATGTATACAGTTATAAGTCATTCATTCTATCCACTGTAGAGTATTTCACTGTATTAATGCATTACAATTTATTTCTTCCTCCTACTTTTGTATGTTTGTTTTTTGTTTGCTTTGTTTTGTTTGGGTTGGTGGTTGTTGTTACAGTTTGTCTTGATTTGCTATTAGAAATAATGCTCCAGAGAAACTTTCTGTAGGTATTTCTTTGTGCTCATGTGCATGAAATTCTCTGGAGCATATACCTACAAATGAAATTGTCGAAGAGCATGTGAATCTTCAAGACATAATATACAAAATTTGTTTTGAGCGATATCTTTACTTCGTGCGATGAGTTCTGACTATAGAGATACTGAAGACGTAGCCAGGACAACAGGTCAGCAGCCATTCTTCAGCCTCCTTTGTGGGCATGAGGGCCCCAGAACAAGCCCTGATTTCAGGCAGTGTGTTCAACTCAGAACTTTGGTCCCAGATCCCGAAAGAGCTGAGAGCCTGATTACCAGCTTCCTTCCCACCCAGACCTCCACAAGCCCATGGCATCAGCCTTGCTCATGGCTTTGAGTGTCTTTTTTTATTTTTAGCCTTAGAATGTTTACCTTGTTGTGCGGTTCTGTTATGTTTTCTTGTTATATCTTTCTATGTTTTCTTTATGATTTATATGTGTTTGAAGCACAGGGGGCAAGTCAAAGGGTAAACTCACTGTCATCTCTACAGAAACTGATTCTCAAATATTCTTTAGATTAAACAAAGTAAGGAAATTTCTACCTAAGATAAGACTCTTAACATAGTGTGTATTACTGCTCATTTTCTTTCAGAAATCTAGTATTTAAGGGTTTTCACCTGTCTTAGGCAGGGGAATTTGTAGTACTAATAACAGAACATTAAGACTAATAATAGTAAATTTATTTTCTCTGTTAAATAAGCTATATATATTACTGTACATTGAAACATGCAGTAATTATATAATGTGAATGTGATAAAAAAAAATTTTTTTTAATTCTAGTTTCAAAGTCCCAACTTTACCAAATAAAAGAATGGCTATCTCATGAACTTTCAGAAAGGTTGAACTGTATTTCCGAACAGAGTAGACACCAGGTGTACATACACGTACTCAGGCCACAGAAAGCAGATGTGATAGGCAGCTTTGCTGCCAATCCCGCCTAGCCAAGATCTCAACTTCACTCGCCCTATGCTTGGAAGACACAATTCCTTTTTACATTTCCCTGGCATTCTAAAGGGTCTCTGGCTAATTCTATCCAATCTTTAATAATAGGCCTCTGCTTAGTGAGAATTTGAGAACACTAAGTGATTTCTTTTCAAGAAAAGCTTATAATATGCTATTCTTCAAAAAGGATCTTAGGTTAGAAATAACACTGATACCAAAATGTTTATAAACATTGTACATTATTTTCAATCAAACATGAGATTGTTCTAATTTCAGAGTTTGGAGCCATAAGCATCTTTAGATAGAGATCATGTAGTCCAGTTTCTTCATTGTGTAGATGAACAAACTGAGAGCTTAAGGGGTAACATCATGTCACACCAGTCAGAACTCTGAGTCTTGCTCTCTTGTCCATCACTCTTTCCATGCTACTCTTCAGCCTCCTCCATTCCAAAGAAAGTAATTAAGTAATGCTATCAGGTTGAGACTGTAATACTTTCACAAAGAAGGCAGGGCAATGTCCCATGAAATGCAGCTAGTGGGCTGAGATCCCCAAGTATGTGACCTTTAGAGTTACAGGCACCCAGGGATTAAGTCTGCCACCTCACCTCATGTGCCATTTGACAGCATCACCTTCCACCTTTCCCCTCCCATTTTAAGAAATAGGGGTTCTCTCCGGCTACTTGCCAACATAACTATTAGACAACATTTGCTTTGAGATGTCTTCTTTTGGATATCCGCTACTGAGATTTTCTTTCTACTGAAGTAACTCTGCAGTTTACAGGTCTACTACCCAAGATAAAAGAGGATCTTTGCTTTTTTAAAATTTGTTGGTATGGTCGCCTTAATTTAGTATTTTATTTTAAATTCACAGATAAAGCTTATTTTTATAAGAATAGTTGTTTGGTAATGAAGTTATTGTGCTGTATTACTGAAAAGTTGTTCTACCACATTTATTACCCAAAATAATAAAGGGTAGGCCTTGAAATAGCTATTCTCTCATATACCCAGGAAAAAATCTCTATACATTGATGGAGATTAGGGCTTCAAATTTATTTTGCCACTGAATGCCCACAGAGAAAAAGAAAACTAAGGGGTAAAATTGTGTGTTAATTTGAACCATTTTAGAAACACTATCTTCTAAAATATTACAAACGCCAGCAGACATTAAAGGTCATGGCCTTATTCTGAGCACACATATGTTTTGAGAAAGAATTAGCACTGCTTAGGAGTATAAGCATTAATTTACTAATATGGGAAGAAGTTTCCCTGGAGAAAGCCCACTGTGAGACCTCGGTTTCTCAGTTTGATTTCTTACAAGGTCATCTTTAGGTGGTTTTCATTCCAAATTATCTGGACCACTGCCAAATTTTTCCTTGGACTCTGTGTGGCAATATCCTACATGAGGCAAATAAAATGTTATACTATTCTTTGCATTTTCCATTTAGAATTTTTAATTTTTTAAAAAAATTTCAGGTGATGTCACATTTTGGATTATTTTACAAATTGACCCATTTGTGCCTGTCATGAAGAAAGATGAAAAAAGAAAAAAAATAACTGCCGGTGAGGTTTACATTTCATAGTCAACAACCAGACTTACACCTTAAAATATGATGCACAGTATTTATAGTGTAAGGATAAGAACAACAATAACAAAAAAGCTGTGTTCTGCTTTGGGGTCTTCAGGCTAAGTGTCCTGATGTACCATCGAACCTCATGTTGTACTTAAGGCGTAATTAAACCTCATTTATTTATTTGTGCTTAAAAATTAGTCACAATAACAGAAGTTAAAGAAAGACAATGCCAGTCTAGCAGTCAGTGCTAAAAATTCTTTCACACATGCCAAGAGAATCTTCCTATGAGAGAGTTTCTAAGAAGCTGTTTCAAGATCTCTTGAAGCATGTGACAGGACATCACACTCAGATGAATATCTTCACCTTCTGTCTGTTATTGCTATGGCCTCCTTTTAATCCCTTTAGCATCCTGTTGAAATGAAGTTTATAAACAGAAGTTTGGGAATGGATCAACAACAATACTGTCAAATATCAAAGTCAACACTTTAAATCCTTCAGTCTACTTCCGCCTTCTGATTCTGCAAATTCCTCTATGTCCAGAAGGAGTTTCACAGATGTTAATTTCTAGGCTATCCTCACATTGTGTGTCTTTTTAAAAAAATTTTTTTTCAGAAATTTAAAACAAGTAAAGTGAATTTTCTAGCCAAATAAAGATGAAAAACAACTTCTTCCATTAATAACTAACTGATACATGCTCCCCGACTTAACTCTTTGTGTACAAGCAAATATTAGAGAATGTAAATTTTCTCCTAATTTCTCCTCTCTTGTAAAACTCTAACAAACCAAAATATTTCTAATATTTACTTGGACACACTTCTATTCCAAATCTCTATTTTTTTCCATTTGTTTTCATTTTTAAAGGTTTGGGTCATATGAATTGTATTTGTATAACATCTTTATACTTACTATGCATTTCATAGAGACTTTAAAAAGAACTCATTTATAAAAGATGAATATGGTATTAAGTACATTTCTAATCTTAGAACTGGACATTAATATCAACATGAATTAAAGAGAAAATTAAATTCAGAAAGTTATGATTATTTCACCTAAGCTAAAGTTGACTTGTACATGAAATGAAAAAGTCTTTAAACTACAAAGGAGAAAAAGTTAAACATCTTTATAATAAGCAAATATACGTCTATAGTTACAAAGTAGTCTCATCTATTCATTAGGTCAAACCATGGAGAATTTTTCCCTGAAAACACTGTTAAGATCTACTGTAAGTTTGTATAAAAATAATTGAATCCTCTTTGTCTTGGTTTTCACTAAGTCAGACTGCAATTCCTCCACTTAGTTTTTTAGTGAGATTTCAGAGTACAGGAATTTCTCTTTTATCTGTTATTTCTTTAAAATAAAATTACTGTTTATTAATTACTAGATTACCATTGCTAAGTAATACCTCATACCTGAAAAACCTAGTTTTTGCAGACATGTTTTTAACTAATAAATACTATTAATGGTTTGAATCCACAAAATCTTGTCAGCTCCTCTCCAATTTGAAACACATTTCTGCTCTGTAAAATAGCCAAGAATGGGTTTAGGGGTTATATATATATATATATATATATATATATATATATATCTTCTGATATATTATTATATATATATCTTCTGATATATTATTATATATATATCTTCTGATATATTATTATATATATATCTTCTGATATATTATTATATATATATCTTCTGATATATTATATATATATATCTTCTGATATATTATTATATTATATTATATTATATTATATTATATTATATTATATATAATTACCACCGTGTTCATCCCCTTTGGTTGGCAGAATAAGGCAACATAAAATGCCAACGCTCAATGATCCAAATAAACCACGAGTGACGGAGGGCCTGGGCTGGCTGTAGGTCAGCACTCCTAATTAGTTCTATTTATACATCCTTCCTTTAAAGCTGCTTCTTTGCAGTTTTCAGAATAAGATGACACAGAAAAAAATTAGAAGGTAATGAAATCAGTTATCTCAGAAAAAAATGAGAGGCAATCCTTCTGAAGAGAATTTCATTGTGATGTTATCTTGAAACATGTATTTATTCAAAAGTAATTTAACTTCATTTATTAACTTTGAGAATAAAACAACTTTTATTTTCAGAGTTCCAGATATTGATAGATTTGCACACTAGAGCTAGAATACTAGAAGGAAATTAACTTAATTTTCATATAGCAAACTCCCTCTTGGCAGCTCAATAAATTGCCATGAAGCTGTCATAAAGTGGAATTCATTTCTAAAAAAAAGTTTTGCTATTCTCCCTATCCAATTAAGAAGTTAAAGGGCAATTAGATTAGCAATTGGTAACAGTTGATATTTCTAGGGGTATTGATACATTTGTCCATTGTATCCAAGTTTCAAGACCCTAAACTGGATGGTTTACAGTCTCTTCAGTGAAAAGAAGAGAGACTTTCCTCTCACTTTTCTCCTTATCCCTGTAGCCAGCCCCTTCCCAAGGCTGTGAATCAAAACCTGACTTCTTTGAGGTGTCCGTATCCTGGTGGTTTTAAATGACTGGGAAAGTGGACAGATTTACGTTTCGGGGTGTGTGTGTGTGTGTGTGTGTTTCCATTTTAACATAAAACGAGAGATTCATCTGATTGAGAAATGACACCCTCATGTAAATGACAGCATTTCCGATATACAGAAAGGAGTGAATATGCTCTGATCTTTGGGTGTATTTTTAAACTGCAGGCTGTTTATTTCCTTCCTTCACTTTGGATTTGTGAGGTGAAACATGTTTTCCTGCCCAAATTCAAGAATGATACTCACTGGCTCAATTCCCTGTGTTCCTTTAAACTCTTGCGCAGACAAATACCCTTATTTAACTTCAGCAAGTTTTAAAAACTGTTTTAGGTAAGAGATGGTGAGAAATGTTAACAGAAAGCAGCCTTAGGTAAATGGAATCACACTCTCTTCATTTTCTTCGCTCAAAATGTGGTTAATCGCTGCCCCTACAATCATTTTCAAAAATAATTAACATTTTGCTGGGCCTTGTCGGAGTCGGGGAGGTGGTCTTTTTCTCCTGAATTCGTGGGAAAATCAGTGTTCTTCTAGTCCCATGGCCAAAATAAAATAAAAATGTCAAAGAGACGGGGCAGGAGACAGCAGGTGTCTACCGGAAGGTGAGCAAGGACAAGTCGAGGTTCCCAGTATTGGCTAGACAGACGTGCGATCCGGTGCTAGCCTCCTACGGCTTTTCCCGCGCGGTAACGCGGGCCACCTGCCACGTAGCGCAGCCTGGGTTGTGAGGGAAGGAGCGCGCTCCGGCAACAGAAGCTCCGGCCAGATATGCCCTAACAGGTGGAAGCCAAAGAAAAACCTCTGTGTCCAGGAATGGACAGAGAAACCTGCGCGAGAGGGGCAAGTACGGCCCGCGGGGTCCGCGCCTACTGGCTGCGATCTGTTCTGGGCGCGGCGACTGCATGGGCACCTTGGCTGCTGCGGTGTCCTGAGACCTGACCCAGGGCGCGCAGGCCTGGCCGACTCAGTCCTGTGCGGGGCGGGGTGCGGCGGAGCTGGCCCCGAAGCTAGGGAGAGCTGCAGTAGGGAGCGAGACTGGGACCCGAACACCTGCTTCCCACGTTCGGGAGCGCGCACTATCGCTCTCCAGGTACTAATTCACTCTTTCGCTCTTCTCCCAAACTGAGGGCGTTGAAACATTTGTCCACTGGACAAATATCAGGATATTAAACTGTTTGGTTTACAGTCTAAAGGTAGGAAATGTCTTGCTTCACCTGTGCACCTAGTTGGTCCAAGGCTCCAGAAGCCGGCCGAACTCAGCCCCGCCTCTAAAATGAGGCAGAAGTAAAACTAAGGGGTGTCTTTATTGTTTATTTTAATTTCCTTTCAAATAGATTACATCAGAGTTAATTAAAGAAACTCTCCAATCGTTTAGGACAACTCACCATTTCTGAACCGGATTGGAGACAGAGAGCCTTTTACCCATTTATAATTCCGGCAAATCCAAAAATTGAACAACGAAGCAATTTGCTTAAAATGGTCATATTTTTAAAGACAAATATATCTTTGAGGGTTCATTAATTTGCGGTTTTATAGTTTGAGAATCGATGTCAAAATTTTTGTTGGATTTAAACTCAGGAATAATTAGAAGTTGCTTGCACCAGTAATCCACGCTGCCTCTTCCCTGAGTCTGGGCTCTCGGTGCTCGCAATCTCTGCTCCACCTTGTTCCTTCCAATCTGGGTCACCAATATTCTCGTAACACCCCTTCCGACACCTGAGCCACCATACAAAATGCCTTTCTCAATTCATTCCTAAATGTATTGATCGGAGGACTCCACTGTGACACTCCCCTCCCCAGAGGTTGAGGGTGGTGGTGCTTGGGGAGGCTGGAAAGCCTCGAGCGTAGCAGGAAGCAGGTGAGAGCCGGGAATGCTCTCAGGGCAGAAAAGATAATGGTGATGAGTGTTTCACAATTGAAGTGCATTCTCCTTTACCTCTTTAAAATGAAACAAAATCGCAGCTGCTGGATAAAGGGCTGAAGAGGCAGAGAAAGACCTCTCTGACCTGCCTACAGTTCCTCGGAAGACTCCTCTTGCAGCCCGAAACTTTAAAAGACGCCAGCGAGGAGACCCAGAGTGGCCGGGGGCTGGGTAAGGCCTCCTGGACTCCTCGAAAGCAGTTCACCTCGGGAGGAGCCAGAGGCGGGGCGCTAGCTACAAGGGCGGAGCGGGTTCGGGTGGAGCACATCAAAGAGAAAGGGGTGGGATCCGACACCAGAGGGGCAAAAGAAGCGGCCTCTAAAGGAGCTGGCAGCGGGTGGATCGGGTCCGTGGAGGCGCATAATAAGTGGTGCAGGGCAGAGGCTATAGGCGCCAGTAACTAATATTTCCTCGCAGAGAGAGCTCCTGCATGCCCTGTACGGGTCCCGGACTCCGTAAACATCCTGTTTTCGATGACCGGGAGGTCCTGGGGGAATGTGCAGTCCCTCCGGCACATCACCGGGAATCTGTCCCCACCGCGCCACCCCCGGAGGCACACACTTAACTCTACAGTGTGAGCCCGGGGCTCTTCTACAGGACCTTTCCCTACCACGCACCAACTTCCTCTCTCCCAGTGTAGCAGTCCGCATTCTCCCACCCCCACCCCTTCTCTCTGCCCCTCTCAGTCTCTCTCCAGCTTAGCCTGAAAAACCCATACACCTCACGGCACAAAGCCTCAGGGCTCAAGCTTCCAGCTGCTCAGATCGCTGCACGCTTGGCCACCGGGTAGTCCGGGGAAGCGCACACCCGCATCCCCTCAAGCCCTAATCCTTCGCTCCCCATTGGGCCCCCGGGCCCCCGCCCTTCTCCCATCCTCCCGTTTCCCTCGGCTGCCTCGGAGTGGCGTCAGCACGCCCGCCGGGCGTGGGGTTTAAATGCCCACTAGCGGGAGCCGGGACGCTTCTGTCCCGGGGCGCGGTCTGGGCTGGAATTGCAGGGGTGGGAAGGGAGCGTGCGAGCGGGATCCACGCCGCGGAGCGCGCTGCCCCTCGCTCCGCCGCGGATGACTCGGGAGCACGGGTCCAAGTACCGCCCATGCAGCATCCCTGCGCTCCACCGTCGGGGAATTAATGATAAAACCCTTAACTGTCTCCGCTGCGGGGAGCCATGAGCTGTCTGGATGTTATGTACCAAGTCTATGGTCCTCCGCAGCCTTACTTCGCAGCCGCTTACACCCCCTACCACCAGGTACGTGTCTCCTCCGGGCCAGGACCTCGGAGACGGGTGGCGCGCCCAGGCTCTCGCAGCAAAGCCTGTAGCCTGAGGGCCACTGCGCCTCCGCGCGGGTCCCGGGCGTCGGACCTGCGGCGGGAGCCTCCCGGATGCCGGGATTGCCCGCGCTGCTACCGGGTAGATTGAGCTAACCCCTTTAGCTTGCCCGTTTGCTCTCTTGGAAAGGCAGCTAAGCCCTGCTAATACGTGTCCCAGTTTTGCTAGGAATAATTAGCCGAGGATCGCGCCTGCTGGATTTTCTTAGTTTCTGTCCGCTTCCAGATTTGCCCGAGCCTGAGCCCAGTGCGGGTACGGGGAGATAGGAGCAAAACTCACGCATATAAAACCAAACGTTGGTCCCAACAAATCAAAGGCCTGTCTCTATCTTTTTATTTTGAGATCCAAAGACCAAATGTGAGATTCTCATCCCTGCAAGCTTATATAAGGCATACATTTTATTTTTTCCCTTTCAATTCTCAGGAGCTCAAGCCAGTTAATTTCAGAACCAAGGAATTCATTACAAAGAGAACTGCGCAAAACGCATTTGTTTTATAATCTTTGTTCTGCAAAGTTTTGAGGAGTATTATTGGGGAACAATTGACTGCGCAGAGGCCAGCTTCATAGATAATAATACTTCAGCTCCAGGAGCTTGAGGAGCTGAAAAGGGCTGCCCTGCACTCAACAAACCCACTTTTAACCCCGGTTCTGCAAACTTAACTTTTGTTTAAATATTTTTATTTCTCCTTTCTCTGGGCTGCGTCTGTTGAACAGTTCTTTCCATTTCCTCAGTTGATATATTGGAAACTGAGGACACTAGTCCTCATGGGGGAGGGGAGGGAGCGCGTAGGAGATCGGACCAGGTTAGAAAGTGAGAGCCTGGAGTCCTGCTTTGAGAAAATTGAAATACATCCCTACCCGCAGTTGATGTTTTCATTTGTTTTGCTTGCAAATTCAAAATATCTATTCGGTTTTTGCTTCCCATCCCCCTCCTCTTTTTTAACTTCCCAATCAGGAGTTTATTTAGTCTTAATATTAATTTTAGGAATCACCAGAGTACCTCATTGTAAGCCAAGTGGGAATGTGTTAGAAGTGGTGATATTGCTAAGTAACTCTTTTGGCTTCAGTGTCTAAGATGAGCTCCTTCCCACGCTGGGACTATTGCAAAGAGAGGTGGGTTGTTTTTCTGTTTGGTCCTTTCTCCTCCCTGACCTTAGACCAATCTATTGCATTTTCGTATGGTCAGTTTCCCTTGGAAGCCATTTCTGCCTGCATAATGCTTTAACATTGCATTCAGTCCATTGCTCTTTTCTAAGAAAATATTTTAAGTAGCTACACTTGGTTTTTTAAAATCACTATTAGGCAGTCGCAATTTACCCAACCTCACAGCCAACATCCTCTGCAGCTCCTTTTTATTACTTATTTCCTCAATGTGCACAGAGATGGTGAGAGTGGAAATTCTCATAACCCATTGGTTTTTCTTCAATCAAAGGAAGATCTCTTTAAAAATGAGACAGACTTTTAAATAGTGTATGTGTGACTAAACAAATATCAACTTAGGTTTACTAAAATGATCCATGTCACAATGTTATTCCACCTTTTACCCCCACACGATTCTGTCATAAGTGGAACTATTTCAAAACTCTGTGGCATTTCTTTTTTTCCAACTTGGTTGTGTGGAGTGGATTTTTATATTTTCATGTTCTATCGTGAGGATGCTTATCCTGCATCTTGTGCATCTGTCTTGAATTCCTAGGCGGAGAGCAATCAGGCCCTAACTGGACTTGGGTGCCCTTTACCCTTGGAGCCTGATTTAAAAATACATTTACCCTAAGTCTGACGCTGGTGGTTAAACTCAACTTATAACCTGGCTGCTTAGGCATCTTCTGGGACCTTCATCCTGATACTTTCAAAGAGCTTTCCCTATGGCCTGGCAGCAATTCTGGTGTGACAGAGGCACCAAGAAAGTCAACGTGCCTCTCAATAAGCCCACTTTTGTAGAGATGCAGGTTGGGAGGCCTGCTGACTATGTAGGCCACCTTACTGAGCATGGGCTTAGGCACCCATGCCAGTCGCCCCTTGGATACCTTAGGGATCAGATGAGGGGGTGCAGTCTAAACTCAATTTGCCATCTCTTCTGAAATTGACCTCTCTGTTCTTCTCTCTTTGAGCAGAAATTAGCCTATTACTCCAAAATGCAGGAAGCCCAAGAGTGTAACGCCAGCCCCAGCAACAGCAGCGGCAGCTCCTCCTTTTCCAGCCAAACTCCGGCCAGTATAAAAGAGGAAGAAGGCAGTCCGGAGAAAGAGCGCCCACCAGAGGCGGAGTATATCAACTCCCGCTGCGTCCTCTTCACCTATTTCCAGGGAGACATCAGCTCCGTGGTGGATGAGCACTTCAGCAGGGCCCTGAGCCAGCCTAGCAGCTATTCCCCAAGCTGTACAAGCAACAAAGCACCGAGAAGCTCGGGGCCCTGGCGTGGTGAGTATAAGGTTTCACTGGCAAAGGGGATAGAAGGCCCTCTCAACATGGTATCCACCTAGAGAAGCTCAGTGACATGCAGTGGAAGGAATACTAAGTCTCAGAGAAGAGATGAGGAGGGGCATTTAGGGGGATAAGGAAGTAGAAAGAGGAATGGGCACAGGTATACGATCTCTCCTCCAAGAAGCAGAAGAGCAGAGCAGAATGACCTAGAAAAAAAACACTAGCCTTGGAATTGGGAGGCTTGAGTTTGCATGTTGACTCCACCATGTTGTAGCAACATGACCTTGGGGAAGTCTTTTAACCTTTTTGAGGTCATTCTATTTACTGGTCTCAAATTAGAGTGATACTTGCCCTCTTAACTATCCCCGGAGATGGCAATAAGATAAATAGAAAAATCTATGGAAATGTGAGGTTTCCAACATTCCCCCAAGCCAGCAGGGAGGAGGATCTTCACTTACTACAACTTATAGGGCCCTTACCCTGTTTCTTAAAGTTTACCCAGAAAGAAAAGTCACAGGTCCCACTGCAAGCAAAATCTGCTGAAGAATGTTTCCGTGAACCTACCTGTGCCATTTGTCAGGTTTCAGTTACTTGGGAAATCTTGAAGCAGAAAACATCTTTCAATAAGCAAACAAAGTAACAAAGAAATAAGAATGTAGGTAGAGCCAAAACATTTCTAAAGGATTTCCCTAAAACACATCCCTCTTTCTCGTTCTTCTCTTCCCACAAAGCCCACTTTACCCAGCCTGGGACAATGATTTCTTGAACAAGTCAATTAAATCTCCCTCCTGTTCTGAAATCTCAACCTCCCTTTATTTGGTAAACTTCTCACTAAGCTTTGTTTTTGATGTGTACCAAGCTGGGAAATGAGGACTTTATCATAAAAAGGAAAACATATTACATTTTGGGGGAAATGACAACCATCACTCTCCCTTTTTTTTCTTGAGTGTGACAGTTTGTACAAGCCTTGCCTAGACAAGCTCCAAAAACATTAGTTTTAAATACAGAACATTATTTTTATTCTCCAGTCGATTAAATATGTTTAATAGGAAGACTATTCATCACTTAAAATGCACTTTAAAAGTATTTTAAATGTTCTAGTCTGCGTGCCTATGCCTTCCCCATAGATATTCAATGAAGATCCCTCGAATTTGAAATAAATGTTCTGTTTTCCCTCCCTGCTCACTAAAGGAAACAAATTTGATCGAAATGTTGTCCTTTTAAAATGCTTTTAAGAACTAGGGGTCAACAGTGATATTGACAGTAGCAGCAGCAGCAGCAACAACAATGATAGTAATACAATTATTATAAGTGTGGCATCCACACTTCGGTGCAGAAAGTATCTTAATTAAAACTTAAAAGACCTTTCCCTTCCTGTCCCTCTGTGCAAGCAATACAGCTGCTCTTTTAGTATGTCTCGTTTACTCTTTTGCTTTAGTTCTTGGAAAAAATATTTGAAAGAAGTTTTCTAGAAAGGAGGCTAATAATAGCAATACTTCGAAATATGTCGATGGACTTCTAGTCTATCAGAGACACATTTTCTAGAGCAAGGGAGGCTGAAACGCGAGAGGGGATGGTAGTGTGATCGCTAGGCGGCCAACTAGGAGTGGGAAGAGGTATCTTTAGCTTGAGGAGAGGCTGCAGGTTGGAAAAGGGAGGAGGCCGTGTCTGCTCCTAGGCTGCGGAGGCAGCCGGGAGTGGATGAAGCTCCCCGCGCCCCAATACTGGGACTGGAGGAGGAGGTCTATCCCGCTCTTCCTTCCCCCGTCATTTCCCGGATTTACGCATTGGTCACTTCTACAAAATCCGAGGAAGCAGAGACCTCCTCTCAAAAAGATTCCCCCATTTTTTCGTGCCCTAACTTCAAATTCACAAGATGCAGCCCCCTTAGAAAGACTCCGCCCCAAAGCCTAGGCTGTGGCTGCTTTTCCGTCCTTGGCCGGCCCTGCGTGTTCCGCTCTCCGGCGGCCTTGCGGGGTCCGCACTCGCGTCTCCTGGCGGTGACATGCTTCTTTCAACCTTTGCTCCCCTCCGGCTCGTCGGCCTGCAGACGGCTCCTTCCCGATGAGCCAGCGCAGCTTCCCCGCCTCCTTCTGGAATAGCGCGTACCAGGCGCCGGTGCCCGCGCCGCTGGGGAGCCCGCTGGCCGCCGCGCACTCAGAGATGCCCTTCGCCACCGCCGACCCCTACTCGCCGGCCGCGCTGCACAGCCACCTGCACCAGGGTGCGGCGGAGCCCTGGCACCACGCGCACCCGCACCACGCGCACCCGCACCCGCATCCGCACCCTCACCCTCACCCTCACCCTCACCATCCCTACGCCCTGGGCAGCGCCCTCGGCGCCCAGGCCGCCGCCTACCCGCGGCCGGCAGCGGTGCACGAGGTCTATGCGCCGCACTTTGATCCGCGCTACGGACCGCTGCTGATGCCCGCCGCCTCCGGGCGCCCAGCTCGCCTCGCGCCCGCCCCGGCACCTGCGCCCGGCAGCCCTCCCTGCGAGCTCTCCTCCAAGGGCGAACCTTCCGGCACCGCTTGGGCCGCGCCTGGAGGACCCTTCGCGAGCCCCACAGGGGACGTGGCCCAAGGTCTGGGCCTCAGCGTGGACTCAGGTAAGCCGGAGAGGGAGCTTGACAGACTTGGCCCCTCTGTCCTATGCCTCACCCTGGACTGAGCTCTGGACCTCCTTAGTTCTCTTTGGATACCCCAGTGACACTGTAGTGCGAATGTCTGCATGGCCAGGTTGTGTTTCAGCAGACAGATGACTCTGTGCCACCTGTGGGGGTAAGATAAGAATGTAGGACCCTGCCGTACCCTGATCGGTAAATATTAGAGGACTTTAAAATTTAATAAAATTTTATTAAATTTGTTGGAAAGATTCTAGCTCTGCGCTGTTCAGTTCTGTAGCCACTAGCCACATGTATCTGCTGAGCGCTGGAAATGTGGCTAGGCCCTATTGGCTGTCTCTTTAAGTGTATAACACATACTAGATTTAAAAACTTTGTCCAAAAAAAAGTAAAATTCATCTCACCAATATTTTTATTGATTACATGTTGAATTATTTTAAACACTGCATATTGGATGTATTGGGTTAAATAAAATATGTCACTAAGGTTAATTCTCACCTGTTTCTTTTTACTTTCTTTCAATGTGGCTGCTAGAAAAATGAGGCTCCCATTGAGTTTTTATTGGACAGCGCTGATCTAGAGTAACTGCTAAGAGTAGTTTAAAATTCTCTACCTCTTGGGGAAGGTGAGTCTTATTATCTAGTGACAGTTATAAGGAAAGAAAAATACGACTCTGATATCAACTTAATGGTCAAATTAGATAAATCTCTTAAAAACATAAAACTTAACAAGAATACGATTTAAAGGATAATATTAAGTTTCTGACTTAAAGAGTTGAATTTAAAAGGTACATTCAAATAAGGGTTTACTTTTTTGCTTGCTTTAGTTTTAGGACAAATGAAAAAAAAATAGTTATAAATGCAGTCTTTGGCTCGTAGTCTTGCCCACTGTTCCTTCCCTCAGGTGAAGGTTTGACATTTCTGTTGACTTTCATTCATGCCCTTTAGATGAATTCTGACTTTCACAGTAAAACAGTGGTGTTTGCCTTTCTCTTTCCTTAAATATCTTGTGCCTTCCCTCTCCCACCCTTTTCTCTCCCGTCTCTCTTTCTCTTCTCCCTCTCTTTCTTTTATTTTCTCTCTGCTTTCAGGTTTGCAGCCTCAGGACAAAAGCAAGGATCTGTACTGGTTTTAGACAACCCACCTTCTCCCCTGTAGGTCTCTGCCTAGCGCACATGGTGACACTCAGAGCTGAATCGAGAGGGTTTGTAACAGCTTCTGATCTTGGTTTGCAGCTCGTCGTTATTCCCTCTGTGGTGCATCCCTCCTGAGCTGATCTGCTGACCCAGGGTTCCCCTTACCTTTCCCTTCCGACCAGCCAGGAGACTCGGCATCTGTGCCTCTCACTTCAAGGATGAGGACACGGGGGAAGGCAGAGACTTCAAATTTCTCCATGTGTCAGGAAAACCAAAACACACATCCCAGAAATTTCTTCTAAAAATAATTCTTTCTGCCGAAACAGCAGATCCGAAGACTCTGATTACGTTTAACAGCTTTTGGACAAATCACTGGAAGTATCTGTGTTGAGATCACTTAGGTGATATAAGATATTTTTGGAAGGAGGGAAAGAAAAAGAGACTTTTTGGTGTGAATATTTTTTATGCTGATGTTAATTATTTCATTAAGTAGTGCAATCATAGCACTATTGATGGCAGTATCCTCAGATTTAAAACGTTATTTGTATTTGCATTGAAGACTGTGGTAGAGAAGTAAAAAAGAAACCAATTCCTTCTTCCTCACCTCTGTAGCCTCCAGCTCCCTTCCTACCCACTCCCTCCCTACCACCGCCCCACCCCCCACCCCCCACCCCCCATCCCAGACACAAAGACACACTTTTTCCTTTGGATTATGAACATGGAAGCCTCAGCCTGAATGTGAGTGGCAAGTGGCTTATCTGGAGCCACCTGCCCAAGTCTTATTGAAATGCAGCTGTTGTGGGACAACTGTTTAAAACTCCAGAAATACATCGACCAAGGTGGCACTTCCCAGTGTTCGGCACAACAATTGCAATTGCACTGGATATATTTTATATGTGTGTGTGTATATATATCATATTTTTTACAAGGAACATTTTACGATGAAAGAAGAAACCCTTCTCAGCCTTCTCTCCCACAAATTCTGCCCCTTGTTCTAACATCCTCTGAATGGGGGGAAAAAAAAAAAGCAACAAGAGACCCCAAATGAAGAACAACTAGGAATCAGCACAAGAAGGAATGTTCCATGGAGTCTCCAATACCTCGAATATTTTTCTCAGTCTCTATGGTCATGATTTGGTCACTTTAGTAGTGAGATGGGGGAAGAGGTCTGTATGTGGGCAAAGCTAAAGGATATGAGGAAGAAGAAACAAACATTAAAGATAATCTGTTTACTACAAGGTCGCTATGTTGTTTCATAAAAAGAAAATAAATGTCTTAGTTTTTCTCTAGAATAAAATAATTTATAGAAGATCTGATGTCAGAAAGTAATACTACTTTATATTTTGTGTGTGCATATGTGTGTGTGTATTTTCAAGAAAAGAATTGTTAAATTCTAGACTCTTATGACAGTAGAGTTGTCAAGATAAAAAATGTCTTTGAAATATTGGTTATCTTCATATTTTAACAAGCTAGGCTAAGAATCTAAACCTATCACTAAAGGGGGAAAAGATTACTATGAAATTAATGGTTTTCTCTTTATGTCCTCATGACACCAAAGTTATTTGTGTATCTCTGAGGGAGATATTTTGTGTTATGCCCAAATTGCCCTTTAGATTGTTAAAGCATAAAAATATTAGTTCAAATCTTGACCTTAATTTTAACATGAGAGGCAAATATAATTTATCCTGAATAATAGTCTCAAGAGTTGGGGGAAGTTAAGGGACCTTACTCAGCATAGCTTAGCAAAGTTACCCATCATGTCTTCTTCCTATCATGTTGGTAGCTGTGATGTAGATTACAATCATTACAAGGGCCTATTATTGTTTTTGCTCAGATGGAAGGTACTATATTATTATACTGCACTAGATGTGATAATAATAGTAACAACTAATGTTAATTACTCATACACCAGGCACTAGTCTGAGGACTTTCTCTATAGGTCAACTCATTGAACCCTCATAACAATTTGTTAATATTTATTGTTATGATCCTCTCTTATTGACAAAAAAAAAAAAAACTGAGGCTCACAGAGGAGAAATAATTCTCCCGGTCATATAGTTAGTAAAGTGGTAGAGCCAAGATGTCAACCCAGACAGCCTAGGTGCAGAGACTACACTGTTATCCACTGCAGTAACTGCTTGTCCGCTTCTGATTTGTCTTTGGCTTCTCAGCTTTGGACTTGGTTTCTCCTCCCCAGTCGATGGATAAGGAAAGAAGAGGCAGGGCAGCAAAGACTGACACACTGTAGAACTTATAAGATCTCAAGTCTCAAAGGAACTGTCATAGGACATTGTCCAGACTCCTTTGTTAGAGTTCACTACCTATAGACCAGTCACTCAGTTGAAGATTTCCATTCTTCTCCAAGAGGGAATTATTATTGCTTCTCTTATTAATTCATTTTAGTATTTAATTAGCCTTCACTGCTCTGAAGCTCTTCACAGCCAACCAAACCAAGTTGTATAAGAGTTAGCCTGAGGTTTGGACTTTGAAGCGATAACTAAAATTAACTTTGGACTTCTCTGTGGATTTTTATAATCCATGTTCCATTGGCATGGATTACTGCAGCATACAAGCATAAATAAAATGCATTAAGTTTCAGCTTCTTAGAAATTGCCACTGATTATGCAGTGAAAACAGAAAGCACAGCAGTGGATCTTTTGCTAGACATCTCCAAGTAGTCCCTAGCAAATAAGATAAAATAAATAAAGGCTCTTTACCTGTGTTCTAGCTGCACCTGTAGCAGCACTTTCAAGTTTTCTGATTGGAGCCTACAGGGAGCATTTTCCCAGCCATGAGGTTCTGATTCCTGAAACCGCTCTCCTGAAGTGCATCTAACCTGAATATTGGGTTGCTGGTAAGGAGACTCATTCACTGGAACTGGCCTTTAGAGGCATCCTGAACAGACCATCCAGACTGCTGAGTGGGGGGGTCCAGTGACATGGCCCATAGGACACATGGAGCAGAGTATTTCTATACATGTTATATGTTCCCAAAGTAGAAATGCAAGATGACTTAGAACTGTAATGATTCAGTCTTGTGTAATAAGAGCATCGAAGAGAACTTTAGTGAACCAATAGCCCTAACTGACATTCTTTAGGCCTACCAAGTCAGGTAAAATATGAAGTCCCATGCTTGTCTTGCTCATATTTGTGAAACTATGCAGATTAGAGAAGATCCTAGTAGTTGAAAAAAAAATGGATAGGTAAGGAAATGAGACTAGAGAAAAGGATGACAAGAAAAGGCAAACATGATGTTTTTACATACATTACACCTGATTGGGGGCCTGAGAGAAAGATTACAATCTCCTCTAAATATCCCCATTGGCCCTGGTCTCTTCATCCACAGTTTTTCCTTTGTACTTGGCCTGGGCTGGGGGAGAGGTGATGAAAAGGGGAGAGACAGCTCTCCGCCACCAAGTAATCCTTTTGCCGATTGCCCTCTGGCTGAGAACTCAGTCACCCAACTACAGGGAACTCTATCTGTTCTACTCCTTTAGTTTAAAGGAGTTGCCATCCTGTTTCATTTCCCCTTTGAAGTTCTATTTCAATGGGTGGCAAATTCTAGCAATGACTTAAGATTGACTTGGGCCTGGATAGGAGGGAGGGTGGGGGGTGGGGGGTTTTGAGGCTCAGACTCCCTGGCTGGAAGCTTCTCTTGCCACTCTTTCTGGGTAAGTACTGAATTTTTCTCTGTGCATTTACATCAGAGAGGAACAACTGTTAACATAACCTTAACCTCCGGTCTGCTTGAAATCACAAACCCTGCCTCGATATGCAGGCACACATACATCTATCAAAATAAATGAGAAGCTCTTCTTTTTGTAAGCACTTTGCTTTTGTTACTTTGGAGTTCAAGAAGATAAAAAATAAAACTTAGAGAAGCTGCTTTCCATATAAATGCCATTCCCATAAATTGCATTTTAAAATCTAGTTCATTAGGTGTCAAAGCATGGAAGAAAAATCGAAGGATATCTGAAAATACTTAAATGAAACAAAAACATGAGATTCCTTTATAAAGCTGTTTTAACATTGTTGATAATTTGCATACAAATAATTCACATTTTGATTGAACTTGTCAAAGTCTTTGCTCTATAGATTCCATTCTTCCTTGCAAGATTTTTAGAATTTACTATTCATTACCTATTACATATTCCTAAAATCTGGAGAAAAGAAATAACATAAAGGCAGCATAGTTAATGCAGCTGCCATTTGTACATAACTGAACTTTTGATACATAAACAACAGGGTTAAGCAAAAATAAATTTCACATTTTCTCAACACCAGCTCCCCCTCATCTCCCATGAATAAATGAAGCTCTAATAATACAAGTACAGTATCCACACAATAGAATCTATCTACAAATATCACACACACACACACACACACACACACACACACACACACACACACATACACACACTGGTGCAGGCTTAAAGAGAAATCAGAGACACCGAGCCCTCAGACAGGCACAGACATAAATGATTATTCTCACTTGACAGACCAACTGTACTGTTCTTTCCTTGTATTTCACTCTAGCCCCAGAGGGCTGGATCAGGAGAAAGACACTTGATAGCTGCTGTTTCAGTGGTTGAAATATTTGTGAAGTTAACGCATAATCTGAAAGCAGAAGCTAATAAATTATAGGGTGCTAATTGGAACTGGAGTGGAGCTGTCAATCATGTTATCCTAAACACAGATAGACCCTCATAACCTAAAAAGGCAAGGCAGCCTTCAGGAACAACTCCCATTCGTTTCCAGCCTTGACCTCCAATCCAGCAGAAACATCGCATACAGACAGAGTGGCCACTGGCAAAGTCGGCAGAAGTGATTCTGCTAATCAAAGCTCACTTTAAGAAGACAAATTCGCTTTTGAGGAACATCTTGTTTAGAGGAATATATCCTGAATTGACTAGAAATGTTTTGGTAAAACATTACCTTTTATTTGGAATTTTTCACTTTAAAAAATAGTTTGACTCAATAAGAATCAAAAGTTCTCCATGATATAGTCTCCTGTCTACTTCAAATTACAGAAAATGTCCAAAAAAAGAAAATGTCCAAATTTCCTCTGCTTTACTGGAATTCATTTATTTCGCCTAGAAAAGCAGCAGCAGCATATTTCTTATTGCTTCATTTTGTTTTTAGAATCTTCTAGTAAGCTCTCATTCAGCTTATCTCCCAGCGTTTCAAAACAGTTAAAGTGATTTTGCTCAAACTCTCTTCCATTGTCATCATTATTTCCATTTCCTATCAAAACTGCACAAATGAGTAAATATGTAATTATCATTACATATGAGAAATTTAGATGAAAGGTAAACTAAACTTTGGAAAAGAGAACTAAAAAAAAATTAAAGTTTTCTGAATCCTAATCAATAATTATATAACTCTAATGATCTAGTTACCAATTAGAAATTTTAACCAACATTTATCTTTGGAGTACTTACTTTAGTCTCTACGTGTATTTACAACCATTAAAATATTCCATTTACCTCATAATTTGGAAGTTTCTTTAGAATATTTCAAATAAAATTAGTCTTCACTTAGGAAAAGCAAATCAGGTACCTTAAAATTCAAACATACGTTTGTTCAAAACAATTATAATTAATGGGAATATCATGAGTTTATTTCTTTTCCCACTAATTCTCATTACTACAGGCTTGCCCTCACTTTTGGCAACTGTTTTTGGCCCTGTTCTCATGGTATGATTGAGAAATAGTATGGAAAACAAAACAAAACAAATTTTGTTATTAATGTTTATTGTTACTAGGTACAATCCTATTTATATTTTCTTCTTGTGCATTTTACCCAAGTGTAATCTATCCCAGAAAACAACTGGATACTTTTTCCTTTAGTATCATGTGATTTTTTTCCCCATTATACCTGCTTTTATATAGAATGTTTTGATGTATCTGGAAGTACTGCCTGAAAGTTTAATGTTATAGGTATTATTCCACCTTTGTGGAGTGTGAAATCTCTTTTTCACCTCAGGCAATTTCTCTTTCACTCTCAGAAACTGAGAGAAGTTCACTGACAGACAGATTTTGGTAAAAAACGTAGAGAACAGAGCTTATGATATTTGTTCTTCCCTTGTTCAAAGACTTCTTCTAAAAACACATTTCTACTCATACCTTTTAAAAGGAGTAAGAAAAGGATTAGAAAAATGTCAGCCTTATATCCTGAGGGAAAACCATGATGATGTTGTATTTAATTAGAATTGGTGAGAAGGAAAATCATTCACAATTTTACACTGAATAGTTCCAAACTATCAAGTTAATAAATAAAAAATGATAATACTGGCATCATCATCCAGCATTGAAGTTTGGGATATATGATTATTTTATATTTAAGAAATGTTGTGATAAATAGGACTGAAAAAATTTTAAATCTACCATTGGGATACTGCCATCTCCCTTTTTATTCTTGAGCTATAAAGTGTATTGAAACTATAAAAACAAAACAAAACAAAACAAAACAATGTTTCACAGCCATAAAGCGAAGCAAGCTGCAGGTAATATTGGCTATGGGATTGAGGTGAATAAGACAGTATAGGTACTACTAAATCTCCCCATGTCACAGAACAGAAACAAGGCAAGACATTAAATGTTAAAATGAAACAAAATTATATAGTTTAATAGTTTATATTTTTCAGATTATAAAAGCTTTCGACTATATTTTTTACTGCTATTTTAGAGTGCATATTTAATTTTTGTCACTGCCCTAATTAGAGGAATTCCTAATTCAAACTCAATAACTACTTTTTACTCCCCTTTATAAACAGAAAAGTTCTAAAAGTGACATTATAGAAAATGCTTTGCATGTTGTCTTTTCATTTCCTGATCTGGTCCTTGTGCTTTCTTGTCCTGCGTGTCTATAACAGTGCTCAGAATAAAATTAGAACTATCCAGACTCAGTTTTCAGAAGGACATCAAGCTCATCATCAGACAATACCAGTACACTATCTAGAAATTACTCGAGTACCTAAACATGATTCTTCTAGTTGACTGTTCCTCCAGGTTAGAGCAGTCTGCAATATTTGTCTCATATTCCACAGAAGGTTCCTTGTAAATTCCTACCTCCTACTGTATTAGAGAACCTTCACCCTAACTGCCCTTATCCAAATGCTACCTATTCTTCAAAGTCTAGCTTAAGATCTACCTCCTCCACAAAGCCTCATCTCCACACCAGGCACAGAGAGTGGTCTCAGTCTTATCAGAACTTGTAACTTCTAACATCTGTACCACTTACAGTTATTATATAACAACTGTGACACAAGTTCAGGATTTAAGAGGTTGCCCTGAAGTTCATCCTGTTCACTTGTGACTTAACAATACTCTTTACCCTTAACTAGACAGTAAGTACATTGAGCAGATATCACTAACTGTTGTGGAGAAAAAAAACGCACACACAAATTGTTGCACTAAATTTTAAAATTTTATTATGTGTAAACCAAGGCAAAAATATAGGTCGATTTGAGTTTTAGACTACAAGTTAAAAAAAGAAAAACTGTCTGAAAGCCTGCTTCGGTAAAGAAAATCTTATTAAAAGGAGTGTGGAGAGGTTCTGTCACTTTTAGTAGGGGCCAAATCGTGTCGAATATCCTTTTCCTGCACTTGTATCCAGATCCTCAATCTCTGTCTTCTGTTCAAGGACATCCACTTCAATAATTATCCTCTCTTATTCTTGTATCATCACTTTCTCCTCTTCACTGGATAATTCCCATTAACATAAAATAGGCTGTAATATTTCCTATTTTTTTAAAAAAGCCTCCTTGACCCCATTACTCCAGTTACTAACTCATCTCTCTGTTCCCTTTAAATAGAAAAATACCATAAGTAAAGCATCTTCTTGCTCTCTCCACTTACTTTTCCATTTTCTCTTGTACCTACTCTAATTTAGCTTCCACCACATACACTTGTCAAGGCCATCAGCTCCATGTGAAGATCAATTTTCAGTAGTCCTTTTACTTGTCTCATTAGTTAAGATACCCTGATAAACAGATACCAAGACACATACCGTGCACCTGAGGCCTATTCACATGTTCTAGCAAAAATACGACATCTGGCATAGCAACTGCCACCAGGACTACATTCTCCAGGATTCATCCAGTTTCTACAGTGCTCTGGTGAATTAAATGGAGCTATAGAAACCATAAACCCCACCACATTCAGATCTTGAATGGTAACACTAATCATTGTCATCCTCCTGGGATTTTATTTTTTACTCACTATTGCTGGCTAGAGGAGAGAAGGGAGGAGGTCAGTAGTTTCAGAGGTTTCCATTTAGCCTTCCACACCATGATATTTTATGCTACAAGCCAAGCATCCAATGATCCAATCACTAAGTACGTTGATCCGAATTACACATTTGAAGAGTAGGAAAACGACCACCGGTAGGGCTATGAACTCAGTGGACACACTGTAGGTTAGACTTTAGCCAAAACTCAATTAATATCTGGCTCCATAAACCCCACTCTAATGGAAGTAGGCTATGACGATGCTTCAGGTCTCTGAAAACCAGTGTCAACTCAGATCCTGTGTCCAATAGTCTGAGGTGCCTGGGAATTCCCCCTTCCCCAAGGCACAGTCACTAAAGGAATTGGCCATAGTTCCTGCAGGGGAAAGCATTACAGTATATACTATGATGCTGTTACTTTCTACCTAGGACTTGTCTACTTTTTTAGGCAATGGGTTATGGATCTGAAAACTGGCTCAGATCTAGGCTCTCAGCAAGAATCATAATTTTTATTGGAATGACCACACCAGCCTCCTCCTCCTCCATTTTTGCCTTTTTCTGATTGTAGATGTTAAACTAGCTGCCAGTCTGTTTTGCCCTAGGGACAACATGCTTTTTAAATCATCTCCATAACTTTCCATGGTCAACCCCATTGACTGCCTCTCTATCATTATATGGATGGGACTCCCCGGGCTCCTAGTGCAGCCATTTAGCCCCCATTATTTCAGGGCTGTGTCATGTCCATGGATGTTAACAAACCCACATCTGGGATGGCCTCTCCTACCATCAGTTCTGGCCTGCAAAGTAGGCCATCACAGAGTAGTAGGAAGAATGGAAGTTACCACTTATGGAGATGGAGAAGGCTGAAGGAGAGAGGATTCATTTTGAGAGGTGGGGTGGCAATGAGAGGTTCAGTTTGGGATATGTTAGTTTTGGGAAGATTGTTAGAGATCCAAGGGGAGAAGCTGAGTATGAAGTTGAAGTGGGGATCAAGAAGAGGTGTCCAGGATGAAGAGTCATCAGTACGTAGATGAGGCTGAAACTAGCCATGAGCCTAGATCGACTTAACCAGTAGTATGTATAAAGAGAAAGAAAGTCCAAGGATTAAGGCCAGAGTCACTCCCATGTTTGGACATTGGGGAGCTGAGCAGAGACCTACAAAGAAGACTAAGAAGGAAGGGTTAAAAAAGTAATAGGAAAATCAAGAGAGATTGGAATCCTGGAAGGCAAGAGAACAAAATGTGTGAAGGATAGATTTATGAATTGTGTCAAATGTTATTCACAAGTATGGTAACCATATATCCTAGTTTGCCTGGGATAGTCCTAGTTTATGTCACACAGTTCCTGATTTGTTTTTAGCATACGATGCCTGCATAATCGTACCTCCAGTAACATTCTCTCCTCCCTCACTTTACTCCTGATCTTGGTGCTGTTCCTTATGTAGGCCAAGCATGTTTGCATCTCAGAGAGGGCTTTTGAAGTTGCTTTATCCTTTACTACATATTCTTATGACCCACTTTTTTACTTATTTTGGGTCTTTCCTAAGTATCTCTTCATCGGAGTGGCCTTCCCTGTCTACCCTACATTAAACAGCAACTATTCTCACTCTCTCTCTCTGTCTATATCTTGTTCCCGATACCTATTTCTATTAACTGTCAGCATCCTCTGTCATGCCATATATGTAATTTTCGTCAGATGCATTTTATTTATTATGTCTGCTTTCCAACTAGAATGCTAGAAAGTGACCTCCAACAAGGCAGAGACTTTGCCGTATTTATTGCTCTATTCCAAGTGCCTATGCTTCCTGGATAGTAAGCACTCATTAAATATTTATTGTGAAAGAATGAATGAATGTGTGGATCTACAAGGGAGTGGTAAACCAGAGCTAATTCATCCTAAGAGATTTTCTTTTTCTTTTTTTCTTTTTCTTTTGCTTTTTTTTTCTTTTTTTTTGCAACTATCAGGAATTTTTAATGATAAGGGGAAAAACATGTGCTATCATGTCAAGTGGGAAAAAAAACAACTAGGAGAGATACAATTACTCCTTCCATTAAAATAAGCTCACATTTGAGAAGAAAACAAAACAAAAAGCTGAAAGAAAATATCTTAAAATACTTACAATAGAATTTGGGTGGTATATTTTGGATCCTTAAGTCTTCTTGCTGTGAAAAACCCTAGAAAGATTGGGTAGGTAATTTGATTCAGGCACCCCGTAGCCCTGTCCAACTACAAAAAACAAAGTCGGATTGGTTTTATTTTACCAAGAGGAGAAGATCAAAGAGAAGTACACCTAAAATTTAACCTATATCCATAAAGGCCATTCTGAGAATAAAAGGTGGGTTTGAGATAGGGGAGAAACTGATAATGATAAAATAAATTTTTGCCTCTTTTAGCATATGTTCACCACCATTTCAAGGGCTTCCAGAATTTCAGGTCCTACCTAAGTCTGATCTTAATCTCAAAGCAGTCCTCCAACTTCTATAGTCTGTCTAGGTCTTGGGACATGACTCAGCATCAAAAGAATCCTTCTGAATCCCCTTTGGCATTAGACCAATTTTCTGGCATTCCTCCTATGAGCTACAAGTGAGGACTTGTTGTGCAATGTGTTTAAAAAGGATGATGAGAAAATCAGCCAATTAATCCATTAAACATGAATACCTACTTCGACTTAGAGAAGATACAAAGGCTTAGAAGACACCACCCGATCTTCAGAAAGCTGGAACTTCACTTAAGAAGGTACAACAACATAGAAATAGGATGGAATTACATATGGTTACTGTCAAATGAAAAGTAAAGACAAGAAAGGCAACAGTAATTCTGAGAAGCAAAAGGGAAGATGGTTAGGGACAAGCTTTTCTGAAAAAATGGAATAGACTCTGATCCTAAAGAATAGGTAAGATTTATTTAAGCAGAGAATGGGTGAGGAGATTTCAATAGGCCAGGGAAAATCAGAATGGATAAGCAACAGAGAGTATATCTGGGGCCAGGGATGGGCTCTTTTCTCAAGGACATGTTCAATAAAGCATTTTCATCAGAATTATATCAACATATTAATTTTACCTAGGTAAATTTTTGTTCAATTGGCAGTGTTAAATCATGAACAATGTATTTTTATTTTCAACTTACATACTTTCCTTATGTGTTATTACAACTCCTTGAACCACTTAAAGTGAAGATTTATTTATCAACTTTTGTATATATATATATATACATACAAAATATATATATATATTATATATATATATATATATATATATATATATATATTTTAACCAATTATAGCTTCTGCCTTTGGGAGTCATTATTTCTCCAAAGTCTAATATTCCCAGGTCATATTTTACAGATAAAAAATTTGTCAATAAGATTCTGTACTTCTATTAGATTTCAGTGAAAAACTCATTTTAACAAGTGACATTTTAGCCACCACCAATTTTTTCCTCTTGATTACAAAATCTAATTTTCACAAATTAACTTATAAGTTAACTTATAAGTTTTTAATATTACCAGTCATTTGTATTTTAACAATTACTTTTATCTATAATAAATTTTACCTGTGAGATTTGAGCCATTGTCTATTTTATTTTGCATTAAATATTTCTACCAATATTATTTATTATGAGTCATAAAAAAGACTGCTAATCTGCACTTACATTTTAGCTGAAACATGACATTTTATGGGCTGTTCTCAGATGTCTATAGATTTCTTTATTGTTCAAATTGTAATGCAAAAGCATTGTACTAAAAATCCAATTCTACATACTTCTAATCCCTTTGTGTTTTTCAGATTTTCAGAATAAAGGTTCATAGCACTAGCAGAGCAAAAGTCCTGGTAGCAAGCAACAGAAACCAACTCTGGCAGGTTTAACATTTATTAAAAAGATATGGGGGTAACTCACAGAATCCCTGGGAGGGCTTGAGAACCAGACTCGGGGGTTATGGAGCCGGAAGCAATGGCTAGAAGCAGACAGCAGAACCGGTCAGTCTGGTTACCCCAGCTGCCAGAGGCACCAGACTCCAGACTCTGCTCTGCCAACTGTGTTGGCCCTGGACGCAGCAGTCCTGCCAAACCAACTGCAGTTGCCACCATCACCAGGAAGACTTGCTGTGATCCCTGTTTCTCTGCATCCTCAGCTCTCAATTAGAAGCCTGTGGGTAGATGGGTCTGCGTGGTGGGGGCCAGGTCACATGCCTACATTCTTGCTGCAAGAGATTCTGGAGGAGCAAATGGAACACAGTTCCTACCCAGAAGATGAAGGTAGAGGAATTCCCTAAAACAGGAAGAGGTGTCATATGCTAGGCTATCAAGAAGAATGATAAATGCCCTTTAGAAGGTCAGAATAACAGAGAAAATGTCTTGTTCAGTGGAATTACAGATGTGGCAGAGTAGCCACAAATCCTGGATCTTTACTTGGAGGTTGTTCACCACAGAATACATGGACTTCCCTGCATTCTTCACCATACAGCCAATACTCTGTGAAGATTCTCAGACAGTAGGCAAGTTTTAAAATGAACTAAATCATCCAAGGTAGAAGTGGATATGTGTCCCTCTTTCATGGTAGATTTTCATAAATGTTAGAATCAAAATGTTTTCTCTATATCTAGCAAGCATCCTGTATACTGCAACTGAATAACACACAGAATGCTTTCATTAGTGTTGCTATTAGGGCAGTTGAGGTTTTCAGATTCAAATGGGTAGCTGAAAAAAAAAAATTGGCTTAAAATCAGAGTGTTTCTCTGAAGAATTTTTTAAATAGTTCTCATTTAGGTATTTATTATTTCATGTAGTTGCTAAAAATCACAGAGCTTGAATTAATATTGTATAATCATTTACATTTAATTTTAAGGACAATTTGCTATTAAATGTAATCTTAAGTACTTTACATATAAAATAGATATGGCAAATAAAAAGAATCTTCATATTAGCTAATCTCTATAACAGCACATAAGTCACAGAGAGATTTTCATACAATCCAAAGATCGCGGAATGCTAAACTTCAGGATTTAGACATCTTCATGGTCCTATTTTAAATATGACTGAAGCTGCTGTTCAAAACTTCAAAATACAAAATATTTTAGAATAGACATTAAAGATAATATTTTATTATAACAATAGCTTTCCAAGAGATTTCTCATGTCATAGATGCTAGTTCCTTTGGTATGTGTAGAGTGATGTAGTCATTTTCTCGGTCCTTTTTGGGATAATCTGTAGTTCAGTCGGGCTTCTGAGCACATTTCTCATCCCCCTTTTCCAGGTTCTTACTTTGTCTCTAACCATCTGACCAAGATGCTTCTTTACAACCCAGACTGAAGGTTGGACAATGGGCAAGGATGAGGGACACCAATCTCCCCTCCAGACTCATGAGTCTCCCCAAGCTTTCCAAATGCTCAGTGGTGCGCCTTGGAATTTTGCTGAAGTTTAGACAGTTGGTATGGGGATTGTCAGAACTGAAACCAAGTGGCTCTTGGAGCCAAGATTAAAATCCAGGAACTCTCCAGCATGAATTCAGACCACCACAACATCTATCATTCTACATGGGTTGGTTTTCTTTCAGTGACTACTTAATGAGAGTGTTCATTTCAACTCTGCATTTCCCAAACAGAGTTATTAATCAGACCCATCTCCATATCCACTGTGAGTGAGACAGACATAGTTCAGGCTTTCGAGCTTGCCAGGAGGGCAGTAAGCCACTTGTTTTTCTTGGCAGATACCGTTGTCTGCATGTGGTTCCTTCTCTTCTTTCCTCAGACCACAAGATTCAGATTCCTTGGAGCCTAGAGGACCCTCAGAATTATCTTCACCTTGGCTACATTCTGTAGCAAGTACCATGTAGTTTAACCCTTCTTGGTTCTTGGTTTCCATTAAAGCAATCGATGTGCCATCATCCAAATTCAAACAAATCATGTTGCCATTTTCATCTGCAAAAAAATTATTAAAGTTATTCTAGCATCTATTCTATTTCCTTTATTTGTAACATACAGGATGTCTGAGAATTATAACAATACCAACCTTATACATTGGTTCAGCAAATATTTATGAGGACCACTAAGAGAATACAGAGATAAATAAGACATGGTCCCTGCTTTGAGGCTATTGCAGTTTAGGAGGGGAGCAGATATGACACCATAGCAGGTGGTATGCACTATATAAAGGAATATATAAAATGTGGTGAGAGCACAGAGCTGATTAACTCCCCCATACAGGTAGAACAATTAATTGCTTTGTGATAAAAATTAAGTGGCCCTAAGATGCCCTTTTGGTCTAAAGTGCTTATCCTTCCCCCTTGCCACCAAAGCTAAAATAGTATATAAAATAGCCTATAAAGAAGAATTCTTTTTAGATTATGTAATTTAATCATGTATTTAGATAATATTTATTGGATGCCTAGTACATGCCAGGCTGTGTTTTAGGTATTGATGGCACAGCAATGAATGAAACTTGTTTGTTCTTTGGTTTATGTTCTAATGGGGGGAGACAGACAATAAATGAGTATACAACTAAAGCTGTGTCAGGTGATGATAAGTGCTATAAAGGAAAATTCATCAGGAAAAAGGACAAGAAAGTAACTGGCAGGGGGTTGCTGTTTTAGATGATGTTTTAGCAAAGTCCTTTCTAAAATTCAAGTAGGGACCTGAATTAAGTGAGAGAATTCACCATGTGGTTATCTTAGGAAGTAGATTCAAGGGAGAGAGCACAGTAAGAACTAGGGTCTGGAAGCAGGAGCATGCTGAGTGTAAACTGAGGAACAGCTAGGCAGCCAATATGGCTGGCGCTCAGCTGTCCCCCTGATATAAAACTATTAATACTAATCAGAAAATTTTAAACTTGTATATTTATGATCTCTAAGGATGATAGGGAATGGACACAGGACTGGCAAAGGTAAATGGAAAATGACATGAAATATAATAATTATTGTTATTAACACTTATAGAATACTTCCTATATATCAGGTGCTATTCTAAGCTCTCTCTATATCTTAATCCATTCTTCTATTAAGTAGATACTATCCCTATTTAACATATGAGGAAATTAAAGCACAGGGGAATTAAATAATTTGCCCAAGTTCACACAGCTGGAATTTGAATCTAGACTGTCTGGCTTGAGTCTGTGTCCTCACCTTCACCCTCCACAAGGGGAGGACAGAGTCGTTTCCTTGGTGAGGAGGACCCACGGGGTGGGCAGTGTGCTCTACAGGGTCCTTGAGTTGCACAGCCCTGGACACATGTGTGTGGTGTCAGGGTGGCAGCAGAAAAATGGGCAGCTAGAGGGCAATTGACCTTCTTCACAATTGCACTCATATTATTTTGTTTTTCTCTACTTAAAAGCTGACTTCCTTACTTTCTTAGGAAAGCGTAAGAATTTCTGCTGAATCCTAAGAGCAAAGCTTCTGAAACATTTCACGAAATTCTAGCCAATCAAAAAGATAAATAAATATACAATGTAAAATAAATATACAAATATATATTGTGGGCAATGTTTTTTATCCACACTTTCCAATCTCTGTGTTTTATAGTACCTGGGTTAAAAAAAAAATTACAATCAGAAATATTACTGCCCCTTCATGAAGTGTATTTGAAAAATCAGAAATATTTCAGCAGATAGATGATGGTCTTTTCCTTTTTTCTCCTCATATCTTCTGGCATGAGAGCATCCGACTGTGTGGGTGGGGCCTGCTACGCTACCAACCTTCCGTGCTCAGCCCTTATGTACATCCGGGTTGGGTTTATTTGGAATGAATTTGAAATTGAAATATGGGGAAAATGAAGTAATTTCAAAGGACTAACGGAAGTACTATGTACCTTTTTTCTTCCCTGGTGGAATTTAATGGATCTATTTACCAAATTCCAAACCTGATATAAAGCTTATTTTATTCTAAGAGCTTGTGAATCACTGTCACTACTCTGTATTATTAGGTGCTGACTTTTCTCAGCAGACCCCCCTTCTCCCCCCAATGCCAACAAACAGAATAGCCAAGCAACAGGCTCACAAGCTCTCTGGCATCATTTCGTGTTCCTCTTCATTGTTCAAACATCATTACAGCATATTTCAAACCACATAAATAGTCAGACAGTGTTGCAAAGTATCTCCCCTATAGAAATAACTTTATCAGATGCCAGCTTTGGTTAGTGCATAAGTGCTAAACATCTCTGGAAGGATCTAAATATTATAATTATTGTCAATATGTACTAATAGTCATTGAGAAACTCATAAGAATAATTTGCTATATATGACAATAGCAATAGAAAATACCAAAAAGTGAGAGAAAGAAAGAAATATTTAACTGTAAGCAGTCCAGTGGCCCAGATTATTGAGAAAACTAGGGTGTTCCTAAAGGGCTTAAAAAAAATTAGGCTAAAGAAAAGTTTAGAATTTCAACAAAAACTTTAATCTGAAATATAGTTCGAGCTACTCATGTTACCAGCTGCTTCACTGTCATACTTTTATTTTATTAAATAGCATATTAGGAATCTTTCTAATGAAACATGATTTTTTTTTTTTTTTGCTTATTGTTATTTGAGAAAAAACTTTTATATAAAGCAAATAGATGATTAAAAAAAAATTCTGGTGCCACATTCAAAGAAAAATCATTAGCTAACTGCTTCATTCGTTCATAGTACTTAGAGCAATATTTAGTAACTTGACCCTGGAAAGCTTTCAGCAATTAGTACATCTTCTTATTGCATAAAGAGATGGGGTGGGGGTGGGGGGGACTGTTTGTTTATTTTTGTTTAAAAACTAACAAATAGAAAGCCTGCAGGTCAGACCTTAAAGCAGAGGTCCTGAACAAAGACAGCATGCACTCGCAACCCTCTCTTTAAGAAGGAAATATTAAAATAAAGACTTCAAGTAAGACTGGGGTATTAACAGACGAGACATATGCCGGCTGACTGGCTATGTTTAGAACAGCAGAGGAGCATTTAGATTTGTTTCCTGTAGAACGCTCTGGGACTGATGAGGTGATGTTTACACAAATGTTTGGATGAAGTCACTGGGATATTTTTACTAGATGCTCAGATATGTTACTAATCTTCTCTCTCTATCCCCTCTCTACCCCATTAGGTCAGTAGGGCCATGGAATAGGCATGGTATTATTGCTCCCTGTTAATTTTAAGGCCATTTTATCTCTTTTCAAAAATGTCCTTCCCCATGGCTTTCTTATCTTCTTACATATCGCCGACAATAACAAAGAATACAGATACTTCACTGACTTTGCTAAATATTACCGCAAGTCTGCAAAGCAGTATATAATTATTAAGCACATTTTCTTTTATTGAAAAGGTAATTAAGTTTAGGCTTGCTTTGAAAAGACTGTCCCATGACCTCCCTCCTTTTCAAATACACAAACTCTGTTTTTCATTCTATTTTTTCTTTATCATCTGCCACTTTTGTTCAGTTGCATCTCAATTAATCAAAATTTTTAGTCATTCCCATGTCTCTTAATCCTTATCTTCAGAAATTACATTCATTGTAAATAACATAATGAGAATTTCCCTTTTACTAAAATTGCATGTCTGTCATAGAATAGAATTGCTCGTTTCTCTTTAAATTATCAAAGTTTGGTTATATTTCCTGTTAAACTCTTCCTGTATCATTATTCTGCATGTTTATATCTGCTTCTCTATGTTTTTGAACACTATTTAGAATTTTAACAATCTGCACATACGAATTTAATATAATCAGGATGAATTGGTACATCCTTTCTAGTTGGCCATGAGTAATGTGTTTTCACTATACCTAGCTATGCAGCACACTACTGATAACAAGCTAGGGGCAGTGTACTGGTGGTTTTCTTACCCAGCTATGTCTCTGTAAAGGCTGAGAGCACAGGCTCTGGAACAGAGTCTGACTCCGACCCCACCTCAGCAGTATGACCATGGGGAAGCTGCTAAACTTTAGACTTCACATCTGTAAAGTGTGATAATAAAAATACCTACCTCATAGAGCTATTGTGAGGATTTCATGAGTTTACCTACATAGCACAGTGAGTGGCATAAAAAAAACAGTGCTAAAATAAAGTTAGCTATTATTGCAATTAATAAGTCATTTACAAAAACGGTCTTATTCTGTGTATTTACTGTAAGCATTGTATGTTACTTATCTCAGCCTCACAGGTTAACTAGGTAATGCAATATGCTAAAAAGATTTTCTCAAGGGTTTATGGAGACCTCTAGTAGAGACTAAGCTCTCAGGCCCTCCTAACACCCATTATGGCAGCCTCCATGATTTTTATTAACAATGTGCACATATTAGAGAAAAGGATTCCATATGCGAAGAATTGAATTTGAAAATATAATACAAGGCAACTGTAAAATCCTTGCATCCTTTTGGAACTCTTCTGTAGCATTTGATGACTCCCTCCTTTGTAAGCCTCCATGAGAACACTCTCTAACAGCTTTACTCTTTCCTTTGTGGCTTCTCATCTCCATGCCCACCATATATCTTTGTTGGTCCCTCCTACATTGGCAGTTCTCTCAGTCCTACACATTGTTCACATCTCTTTTTAGTCTGTACACTCTAAGTCAATGATTTCATCTCTACCCTTGACTTCAATTAACATATTTTTACAGGGCCGGCCTTTCGCCAGAATACTGGGCTTCACCACTTATCCCACACCCAGCTCGAATTAACCATGCGCAAAGCTGTTCCTCCTCCTACTGCCACATCTCTGGGAAAAGCACTACTTTTCACCCTAGCTTCTCAAATCACTGGGGTTCATTATTCTCTCCTCTCTCTTCTTCACTAATTAGATACCATGTCCTACAGCATCTACCTTTGTGGTAACTCTGGGCTCCATTTCCTTCTTTCTACACCTATTACCATTTATTAATTCAGTTTTCATTAATTTTCATTTCTTACCTGACTAGTAACCATCATCTGTCCAATTTCATCAGCTGCTACTTCCTCTCCCTCCATTATGATAAACTACATACGGTTCTACGCACACCTCACTCACTATTATTCCCTGCCTTTCTACCTACTGCTCCTTCTGTCCTGAAATACTATTTTTTCTCTTCTCCCTGCAGAACTCGGCTTTGAAGTTACCTCTATGTTTTTTAAATAATAACTATAACTTTTATAACAAAGATCTTTAAATGTAATGACAAATAATATAGCAAGAACCATTACTGAGATTAATTACTGGAAAAGTGAAAATGAAAATCAGAAGGGATTCAGGAATCACTTTTATGGTTGATGTAAGATAACATAAAAATTCTTTTTCAACTTTTAAATAATGATTGTGTTTAATTTCATAAGGTCATTTTTGAATAGCAAAAATGATATTCACAAATAAATCTGAATTAGAGTCATCGGTTAAGTGTGGATTTCTAGAGATAAGAGAAGCCATTTAGTAAGAAAAACGTGCTTTCAATGTGGTAAGCAAAACCACATTCTGCTTGCCTTTGAGATATCTATACATTCAACTCAACCCAGTTTAATTTACTGTGTTCCATGGGAATGCTGTAAAGAAAAAGAAGATGTGAGAATATTTCTTTCATCTGAGAAACTGGAGTCAAATTAAATTTCTTTAATTTTGTATGTAAAGTTTAACAGTGAGCTCTACTTCTACTGGTGATTTTGATCAAATTTATTTAGAGAAATGCATTAAGTTTATCTATCTTAGGAACAAGATTTCATTTTACTTACTGGAGAAGCACCCCATTGTGGTTCCCTAAAGTTGCCATTACATTGGGCTATGCAAATAAGAACTGGGTTCCACGACAGCAGATTCAAATGGCTTGAGCTAAACAGTATCATTCAATAGTGAACTGGTGATATCCATCTTTCTGGTTGTTGAGACAGTCTTATGACAAGGACAACTTTCAAAATCACTAGTAGAAGCAGAGCTCACTATTAAACTTGATATAAAAATTAAAGGAATTAACTCTAGTTTCTCAGGGGAAAGAAATATTCTCAGTTCTTTTTCTTTAAAACAGCCCAGTGGAATAAATTAAATTTAGGTGCTTAACACTATGCCTTGGACAAAAGCCAGTTAACTATCTATTGAAATCACTATTAAAAACATTTTTCTCAAAATTTCATTTAGAGAAATGCATTAAGCAAATGTTTAGAAAATGAGGACTTGATAGTATCTAGAATGGCTTACAGGTATGTTTTTCCTTATCTGTGTCATCTTCACACAGGTAAGTATATGTTTAGAAACCTCCGAAAGGACAGGGGTTGTAGCAGCAGTTATAACTCCTAAGGGCTTGACCTTTGGCACTCTTAGATTCAGCTCAGTTCCATGACGAGAAGGCAGGTGGTGCCAATGTGAGCAATATTAACAAGGCTTATCTGACGAGGGCTATGATGCATGTTCAAGGAAAGCAGAGCCCTTTCCAATCTGTCACTTGACTATTTAAGTTAAAGAAGCCACATGATCAGTCTTATCTCCATTTATGCCATGGATTCAAAGTCACTCCAAATACATAGTTAGAAACATAGCAAACAAGACAAGCTTATATTCCTCTTGGGCTTCTTATTTTTCCTTGCTATTAGTCAAGTGCATCACTCAAGGTTAAGGTCTCACCATGGGCTCCAGTAGAGAGATGACTCCATGACAGCCATCAGCCAATCATTGCAAATACCAAGAGGCCTAATTTCTGAGACATTCTGAGTCATGACCCATCTTGCCAGGTTTATTTCTAAGCTCTTGCAGTTAAAAAAGCGGGGGAGGGGCTGTGAACTTTTAATATTGGGAAGGAGTTCTAAAGCAGCCAGAAAAGATCATTTTGAAATTTATTTTTATGTAGCCAATTAAGCAAATGTAATCTGGTTTTGGAAATGAATTGACTACTGTCAATTCATTTTAATTCTGTTTTGTGTTCTTCACAGAACTACAAGGCTTAGTCTGTCTATCACAATAGAATGGCTCCAGAATATTATTCTCTTATTTGCTAAAATACTGAAGTTGTGAGATCTGTCTAGAATGTAGTAAGGTGCAACCAACTATAGTAGTTATATTATGAACAAAAACACTCAGCAGTTAGAAGCAATGGATTAGCAGTATGGATGGTTCTTAAGAACATACCACTTAATGAAAAAAAGAAAAGAAGCATTATATAACACAATAGCATCTATGCATACAATGCACATTTTGCAGGAAAATATACAAATAAAAAGATACACATTAAAAACAGTAATGGCATGGGAGAAAGGAAGTAGAACAAGAGAGGAATATGGAGATAAAAGGACTAAAGTAATGAACAATATAAAAGAGGAGCCCTGCATAGACCAATGATGATAATGGACCATAAACTAAGAGTCTATAATTATTTCAGCTCTGCACTTGAGGTCCAAACTGGGCAGAGCAAGAGAACAGACCTCATGAAAATATGGTCTAATATGTTAATTCTCCTCCTTACTATTTGAGATTATAAATCCAGAGGCCATATCGCTATTCTTTTTTTTTTTTTAATTTAGTACACAAATCAAAATTATTTTAAAAGAAGACTATAATAAATTCTTACGTATTATGAGGATGGTGTCAGTATAGTGTTTTCTTACCCACATTAAAATGTCTTCTGTGTATAGCCCATCTTAACCTTGTTCAATCCATGCTGTAGAGAAAGCCAGAAAATTCTGATGAAGAATCAAACTTACCTTCGAAGCCTTCATTTAGGACTCCACTGGGGTTTGCTTCTTCTCTGCATTGAGAAATACTATTTAACAAAAAATTTCTGAATAACTGAAGCTGGTCTTGAATTTTCTGGAAAGTTGGTCTTTGGTCAGGTTCTTGAGCCCAGCACTGGGCCATTAAATTCCACCTGTATATGTGAGTAAGGACAAGAAAATGAATGGTGATTGTATATTATTAGGCAACCATTACTGATAACTCAGGTTAGGTCATTTTAGTAGGAAAAAAAAATGGTTATTTAATTAATCAATGTAATTAATTAATTATATTTAATATAAATGAAATAATTATAAATGAATCAGTACAAAATCTTTGGTTTCTTATTTAGTAGTGGCTTGTAATATTACTACCTTTATTAGATAACACTTTTCTTTTGAAAAGCCGACATTATTTTAACAGTTATTAATCCAAATAAACAGGTAAACAGATAGTTGAATAATGTCCACTCGATACACAAGGGAACTAAGAGCTATAAAATACACTGACAATTAAAAAGACTTTACATTCATATCTAAAACAAAATCTAAGATTACTCCAAAGCACACAGATATTTAATGGCAGAACCAGAGGTAGAAGTCAGATTCGATCCTAATGCCTTTACTCTTCATTACATTGTCAGGTTAAGAGATTCGGTTCCCCCAGACATTGATAGCTGGTTGATTAAATATTATCTTTTCCTTAACAGTTGTCTAAGAACTGTTGTGCAGCACTCTTAACCTGTGTTCATTCATTCATTCAGCAAAGATTTTCTGGGTACTTGTTTTGTATCCAGAGCTAGAGATGTGGCAGTATGGTTCCTGTCTTCATAGGGACATATGTAGTAAATGTAACAAGGTCATAAAAATTATCTCACTACAAATCATATGAGCAAGGAAAATAAGTTGCTCATTCATATTGTCTTTAACTAATCAGGTCTTTCCTACCTCCCACCTAGCAGAAGGAAATTAACTGTATTTAGCACAATGCACTTTAAAAGCTAGTCCAATTCAATATTTTAAATAAACTTTTTAGGTAATGCTTAATCTTTTCTGGATAATAGCTTAATCTTTCTTATTTTTAGGCTATTTTACTCCCTCTGTCCTCTTCTCCAAGATGGTATCAGAATACACAATGGGTGAAAGCTTTCTGTGATTTTTAACAACACGGTGAAGGATCCTTTGGACCCCACTGTCCCTCAAAGTGAAAAGATCAGGAATTCCACAGGAGGGCCTGGTGTGCTCCACCCTGCAGGCATCAGCTGCTACCTGCAGTCTACGATCTTGTTACCTTTCTTTTGGCCTTTCCCTACTGAACTGGTCCTCCTTTTTCTGAGACTTCTCTGAGACTGGACTGCCCTAGTATTTGCAAATAAGGCCCAGGGAATCCATCCCTGTTTCTATTGCATGCCCACCGGGTACTCCTTGGCTTAATCTCTAGCTTTCAAGAGAATGTTCACACCATTTGGAAACTAAGGAGGCTTAAAAGTTCAAGCTACATGTTCTCGGTCTGAACAGGCATTCTACTTTCTTCATGATGCTGGGTCTCCATGTCAATGTGAGGGTCCCCTACTCAATGATCTCCTTGCCATTTTCCCACACACGGAGGAGTGGGCAGTTGCTTCATGCCCTTTGTGTTGCCCACACCTAACATGACTGAAGCCTACAGAAGAGATCACAGGACCTAGAAAACCAAGATCATCCTCCTGCCTCTCATCTGTCAAGGTCTCTTCTTACACTTCTTCAAGGCTTAAAAGGAGTGGGATTTCTACTCACTTCCTCTCTTTTAAGTTAGTGCATTCTTATGTAGAATTTTAGGTCCTAGTCACTCAAACTTGGCATTTAATACCTTAACAATGAGCAAAAACTAGATAACCCTCTTTGCTGCAGGCTTGGTTTTCAAGTCTATAAAAAAGGTCAGGTACCTGTTCTCTTATTTGATTTTCTTGAGCTATAAGGCAGATTGGGGGGTAAGGAGAGAGAAACTGATTAAAAAAAAAAAACTAGGAAGTATTTGATAATATGAGGACTACTATATCAACAGATAAATCTATAATTACAAATTATAAGTTCTATAGACAATTGGGGGGATTACTTTGTAAATTTATATATATGTGTGTAACCACTATGCTGTGTACCTGAAATTAATATAAACAGTGAATGTCAATCTAACTGAAAAATAAAAATTAAAAAAAAAGAAATATGACTTCTATAGAATACATTTGCCAAGTGCAAAGAACAAAACAAAAATAAAAGCATTTTTCTTATAAAAAATTAAAAAGTACTAAAGAAAACAAATGTGAAATCTAATAAAGATGGAACATTTTTGGTAAGTTGTTCACAGAAGTCCCCTCTGCAGGGGTAACATTTAAGCCAAAGAACTCTGTGAGGAAATAAGATGCCAGTTATGGAAATGGGAGGAGGGGGATGGGAGTCAAGGAACACACTAGAAAAGGAAAAAGCACCTGCAAATTTCTAAATTTGGACAGAGCTTGGCACATTTTAGAATCTGAGAGAATGCGTATGTGGCTAAAGGGAGGTCATTGACAGGGAGAGTATAAAAAATGAGGTCAGAGAAGGGAGGTAAGATCATGCAGGTCTCATAGACCAGGCTAGGAGCTGACTATGACACTACAATGGGAAGCTGCTGAAAGTTCTGAAGCAGGCGTGATCTTTATATTTTTAAAGGATTACTCGCTGATTTATGTGGACTGGAGTGCAGAGGGGCAAGTTGAAAGCAAGGAAGTTATTAAAGAAGACTAGGTGAGCAATAATGGTGGTTTAGACTAAGGTAAAGGCAATGGAGCTAAAACAGGGATCTAGCTATTCAAATACTAGCTGACAATGATTCAGAAGTCATTATGGGTATTGTATTTAAAATAGTTAGTATCTATTTTAGGAATTGTAATCTCCATTTTTCATAAGGTGGCATGAAAATTCCACTTCCATCTCTTTCATTTTTTGACAAACACCTCAGGTCAGAGTTATTATTCAATATCGGAGTACTATGGGGAAACTTGATATTGGTCTACTTTCTAGTATTGATCTGATGACTTTTCATATATAAGATGAGAAATTTACATTCTAGATATAGAGTGACAAACTTGGCTTTATTTTTTAAAAATCAGAATTGTAGCTGAGAACCTACTCTTTTACATATCTCTATAACCTGAGGCATTTAGAAACAGGGATGATACAAAGAGCCCAATGAATGATGATTAGATTTGAAATAAAATATTGTTAAACATTCTAAGTAGTAGTTCAACTGGAATGTTGATGACTAACCTAAGGATTGTCTTAGGAAGTGAAAAGAGAAAGTAAAGTATAATTTTCCACAGGAAGCATATCCTTTCTGAAAAAGAAAGTTATGATTCAAAGATATTGCCAAAGAATAGACAGACTCTCTCAAGACTTGTCATATTTTAATTATGAAGTTTTTACTTGCTTTATTTGTTTATACCCTGCATCATTCTACAAAGAAGGTTAAAATACTTCATGGAGATTATTTAGAAGGAGAGAAAAGAAAAGCAAGAAGTGAGAAGGGGGGGGAATGAGGGAGAGGAGGAAGGAGGAATGGGGAGAAGCTACCTTCACAGTTGCCACTTAGCCACCCTGCACCTCACCCCTTCACACTACTCTCTGAAAGCTCGATCTCTTGCTTAATCTACGTAATTTGTTTAAGCAGATATTCCTATTTTTTTTTTATTTATAGAGGCTTGATTTACATTGAGTCAGTAATCATTTTTCTTAATTTCCTGATGACAAAAACATATGACTCTTTTTCTCCCACCATCCAGGGGCAAATGAGCACCAAACTGTCCTAGACTAAGAAAAGAAGAACTCTATAAAGCAATAGTCACTTAAAAGTTAAGAGAACCACTTGGGCTCTTCAATGGCATAAACTGGCAGTGGAATAAAATGAAGCTTTCAAGAATTTAATCCTGAAAAACGAATTGTTTACATCTTTCAGGTAAATTAATGACAATTATTTCTTTGATATAAGAGTCTTTCCTTACAAATATGCACTTGTCTCAATTCAATATCATGCCTTAGGTATTTGCATTAACTTATAGTTACAAATATTACTCTAAAATAAACTTACAAGTAATTAACTTTTGTTAAAATTTACCTGGGCTGGTTGTTCCGGCTCTAAACAGGTACACACTCATACTGGAAATATTTCATTTAGCTAAGGGTTCAGGTTCAAATTCCTTCCTTCACCATGCCAACCCTTTACTCCTCTTTGCCTCAATTTTTGTTTCAAAATAACACCAGAGCCATTAACTTTGTTCATCATTAGTGTCTATAAGTAAAGTCCTTAAATTCATAAAACAATTAAATTCAACAGACGAAAACTCCGTGGCATCTTTTAGCATTAAGTGGGTAAGTTTCTATAGGCATTTAAGCACATAAAGTACAGATTTTAAGAACTCCCTTACTCATTATGCTAATCCTGGAGAGAGTCAATTGTCATCTAGGTGTACGTATTTTTAAGGAAAATAAGATGGTGAACCTCTGGTTCTCCCATTGTTGTTCCCTCCATTTGAGAGACTGTTCAGTAATTCCAGTTGCCACTGTGATATATCTATCGGAGAACCCCAAAGAGCTCTCACTTGAAGTAGATTGCCCTTTGATCCTGTTTCTTTTTGAGAGTGGTGTGGTTGATGTGCAAACCAAAAGCTGAAGCAAATACTGAGGACTGGGCTTTCCACCATATATCTTAGGCTATGGAGAGAAGAGAGGAATGCTCTGAACTCCTGCATTCCATTAATAGCTAAGCATAGTGTATCCATCTACAGGCTTACCTGACCCAGAGTGTATCCAGGTGCTGAGAATTTAAGCAGTGAATAGAAGGTGCAGCATGACTCAGTACAGACTTTCAACCCTCTAAGCTGAGCCTGTGATCTCAGAGAACTGCTTCAAATAAAAATCAGTTCTCTCTGTACTTTAAGGAGAGTAGTTAATCTTTATCATGACAACTTAAGGCCGTGGCCAGATTGAATGGCATTGCTCAGAGCTCCATTTCCTAGCACAGCTTATTTTCTTGGTTTGCAATGAGTTAACCCTTCCTGGGGTTCTGAGAGTTATACAGCTCTTGGAGGGAGGGCTGGGAGCATTGTTTACTTTTTAATTTATTGATGTTCAATGCTCTTCAAACCACAATGGAAATTTTTGATTTCATGGAAACCATATTTTTATAAAATTAGAGCAATAACATATACAACTAATTTTTCAAGATAAAATTATATAGAATATTATCATTTTCTGCTTATAATCAGGAACATTTTTTCTAGCATTTTTCTAGCACAACTTCTTCCTCTTCCTTCCAGTTGCATTTTTGGATACCTTGGAATAGAGCAAAGTTCAACATACCTACATTTTTTTGCTCCACAACAGAGCTACTAATCATCTACCTCTCTCCTCTCCAAACAATATAAATAAATACATCAATCAAAATGTATACTTCAGTGATTGATTCCTAAAGTGCCTATCCAAAAAAAAAAAAAAACCAAAAATGAATTATTGTGATGAGGTATATTACCCCTGGGAGCAGGAGGGAATATGCCAGATAAAATTCTAACAGAACAATGAAAATTTCATGTGATTAAAATTCTGTGGGAATTTTCTGAGTGTTTGATATATGTATAAAAATGCAAAATAATGATTAGCTTGCTAATTATCTAATAAAAATGTACTTTGTACTGAGGTATGCTGGATTTTCCCCCCTTAAACCCTAGATAGAAGGTTTTCAAATCTTGTATAATTTCTTATCCTTAACTTACAAAATTTTCCCTATCTCTTTAGGAAATATTTGAAGCATATCTTTAGGCAATGTCGCCAAACTTGTTCAGGTAGGTGTATGTCTAATCTCCCTGTAAATATGCCAGAGGCTATAAAAGCTAACTTAGAAACAAGCAGTGATTAAAATCTTCTTCTAGCTGGAAGATTTAAATAATACAAAGACATTCACCAGTAGAACATCCAACCAAGGTGCCCAGATCTTAATCATCTTTTGGCTCCAGTCTGAATAATCCTCTAAATAACACAGCACAGTCAAGGCAGTACAACCATGGTGTGTATCCGCATACTGCTAATTCCTTTTGCACTTGTCTGTACCACACAGTTTAGCACATTATTACATGTTGGCTTGTTATCCAGCTACTCCATGTGTGTGTCTTTTCTTTCAAAACACATTCTGAGATGCTGAAGAGCCATGGCCCTGGTTTAAACAGCTCTTTATATCACACAGTCCTTATCATGGTATCACACACATAACAGGCATTTATGCTTATTGCTTGTATGTTCTTTTAGAAACTTCTTGGGTAAAACACCTCTTGGAAAAAGTTTCAAGACTTAATATTTTTCCATTGTTCAAAGAAGGTAGATTAGTACTCAGCAAGTAACTTGGCTTATATTTCTTTTATAATTCGATCAAAATCACCAACTTTTTTAGGATAATAAATTTATTAGAATTCAATAGTGGCCAGAATCAATTTGATAGAGGCACTGATGCGAAATCACTTCACGTTAAGCTGATAAACAGCTAACAACCTATATCATTTTTAGTAGTACTAAATCCCAATATCAGCTATATCAACTGCAGTCCAACTTTTAAACAATGTATTCTTATTTAATAGCATCTTTTAATTTGCAGATTAGAGTCAGATCTTCCAAAATAAAATGATATACACACATACACATACACACACCATACACATACATACACACACACAAAGAGTTTTATTTATTAGAATTCACTTAACCAGGAATAAAAATATATTCTACTCTTCCACTATTGTTTCTGAATTAAAAAATTATGTGTACATATAACTAAAAAGAAACCATCATGCATTTAGTAAATTGTCACAATCCATTTATATTTCATGTACGATATAAAAATATATAAATTCCAGTTTTTATTTTTAAATACCGTACCAATGAGGCACAAGATTGCATGTGTCCTTTTTTTTGGGGGGGGAGGGGGATACTTGTGTTAACATAATTAACTTACAGATCATCAGGACAATGTCTCGGTGGCTCCAGTCTCCCTCCTGTCTGCACATAATTTAAAACATCAAGGTTGGAATGAGCTGGATAAGGCTGATGACCAAGAGTTAAAATCTCCCAAATCAGAATTCCAAAAGACCTAAGGATATTAGACAGTTTGCTTTAATTATACTTATTACAAACATCGTGTTGACAGTAGTTTCTCCAACATAATGTTCCTGGGACTATGGGGGGTCTATTTTGTGATTGGCATTATTGGCCCTATCAAAGGCAATTGGGAGACTTAAAAGCAAGTTGACCCCAAGAAAAAGTAGAAAAAGCAACTGTCTACTAGCAACACTTCAAAGGTGATAGGCAGGCTTAGTGGGGACACACACACACACACACACACACACACACACACACACACACAATGTTGCTTCCTTTCCCTGGCTGAACCTGAACTGCAGATATCCATTACCCAAGGATTTTATGGTGTTGGTATGTAGACACACTTACTTAGGGGTAAGTAAGGAAGCATTTCAGGTGTTTTTTTTCTTCTTCTGAGTTCAAATGCTAGTAAACTTAGTGAAGGCATGAATAAAAACTGGCAGCACTGAAGACTAATTTTATTTCATTACCATTTTGCCTAGGGCCAGTTCAGTGTAAACATTATTGAACAAATCTTTACATTTTGAGCATCTCTAATCAAAGTTTGGGGTCAACAAGTAAAAATGAGGAGCCCTATTCAAATAATAAAAAGTTATCTAAACCTCATCCATGTCCTAAACTTTTCAAGGTTTATGATTTAAAGTCTACTTATAAATTAATGATCAAACATCCCAAAAGAGCTGGCATCTGGACACATACTTAGACATTAATTCATAGGTACCAGTTTCTACTAGTCATAGCCTCTCCACTTTGGAAGAGTAATAAAATACCTGAAGTAAATATAGGTATTTCATACACACTAGTAAGATAAAGGATTAGAACTGATTGGGGAGAAGTCTCTAAACTGCTGAGACCCAAGAATAGTTCCAACTTAGCCACCAGCTTTTACTTTACTTAAGGCAAATCACTACCTCTCTGATCTTCTGTTTTCTCACATAAAAACAGGATTAGATGACCTTTTAAGATCCCTTTTGGCTCTGACATGGGATGGTTCTTCCCACATTTCTCTGTATCCTATTAAGCTCACCACACATCAGACTGAGTAGTGAAGATTCCATCTATCAAACTTTCTGGAGCCATCCACCGAACAGGCAGCAGGCCTTCTCCTCTCTTTCTATAGTAATCATTTTTATAGATGTCCCTCGCGAGTCCAAAGTCCCCAATCTTCACTATCCGTGATGGGCTGCTGTAGTCTTTCACAGAGACGAGGCAATTCCGAGCTGCCAGATCCCTATAGCGGAAGCTATATTTAATAATAATAATAATAACAATAATAATATAATAATAATAATGATGATGATGATGTTCCAGAGATTGGACAAATTATACTAGTATGTCTATAAAAGAGAGAATTTTTACAGAAATTGTTGCTACTTTGAAAGAATGAAAAAGTTTAATTATCTTGTATGTTTTACCCAAACTACAGATGATTATCATGCCAATATCCATAAAAACCTTGTATCCAGGATATCACTGTACCTGTGAATGAAGTGCAGCTGCTCCAAGTAGACACAGCCTTTTGAAATATCTACACACAGGTCTACAAGGTCAATCAAGGTGAGTAAAGGACCATGAAACTGTAAGAAATAAAAGATTATAGGTACTTCTCCAGTTTGCACAAAATACACACACTATACACACTTATATAAATAAACACCTCCATATTTGTACATGCACACACACTCATACATATATATTATGTTTTAAAGGAATTTTTAGTTATGGTTACAAGAATTCAAGTAAAGAGGAAAAGAACTAAACTTATATGCTTTCTACCCAAATATACATAAATATTTAGTAAGCAGAGGCAGTATGGGATCTTTGTTGGAAAGATCTCAGGGTATCAGTTCAGACAGACCAAGATTTGAAACTCAGTTCTGCTACTTGTTGTATGAACTTGCTCATTTTGCTTTACTAACTCAACTTTCTCATAGGTAAAATGGAAATAATAATCCTGATTGTGTAGGATTTGAGATAAGATATGTGATCTGGCTGGTATATAAAAGGCACTTAATAAACAAAAGCTGTTCCCATAAGCAGTAATAATGATAATTTAATCAATGCTAGCTAGTTTAGTCTTTGGCTCAATGTCACACTATAATGTTAATCATGACCATGGGCTCATTCCTCATATGAACCCCATATAAATTGTCAGCAATACAGATTCTATTTCAAGGTGACAGATTACTCCATTCACCTAAGAAATCCAGCACAAATAAACTGAACCTGTACTGGCTAGAATGATCTTTACATGAAAAATGCCAGTTGAAGCTTTTATTAGAACCATATGATAAAAATACAAAGTTCCTGCCCAGAAGCTACATTTACATACTGTCTACCCTCTCCATTTCCCTGCAATTACCCTGGTTCAGGCCTTTATCATCCCTGACTCATCTCAAACTTCCCATGTCTCCAGCCTCCTGTGCTTTAATTAGTGCCCTTCATTATGACCCATTGCTGGTAAGGTCGATTACAGAGTCCTGAGTACAACCCCCACGGCAGCCCCAGGCTGCACTAGCCTCTCTTCCTGTCCATTTATTTCCCATTGTTTATTTTCTCACCATCTGTGCTTCTCTCACACTGGGTACTTGTGGGGTTTTATACCTTCTCCGAAAATCTCAGCTTCTCTTCTATATTCCTGCTATCATTGTTTCCTGGAATGCACTCCTTATCCTTGATTTACACCCACATCTTTCACTGAGCATCCATAATGATTCCCAATCTTGAAATCTTTCAATTCCTCATAGACAAGTACTCTTAAGTACTCCCTCTGCCTCCCCTAACAAGCTTATGCCTTGTCTTTCAAGTAAGAAGAATTCTGATATCTGGGATTCAACATTGCCATGGTTCTGCTCAACCACACCGCGGTCTGATTACTAGGCTAGACTTTGCTCCCAAGAATCAGTCCCCTGCAACCCTATTCAAGTCCACTAGATGTCTCACAGTCTGGGTCTGAGTACCTGCCAGGTATCCCAGCTGGTTTACTGGTTCCTCTGTGAATGAAATTCTGCTTTGCTCTTGACAAAACCTACCCTACTTGTAAAGACTTTCTTCACAGAGAATCTTGCTCCTGGACTTTAGTCTAGCAGTTAGCGCCCTGTTTGAGAATGCTGCCCGAATGCCTGCCTGCCTGCCTGGATCTCTATTGCTTACTCCTGAGAGCCTCTGTGACAGTCTGTTAGGACATTTCATCACCCCTTGTTGTGCTACCTCTACTCCAGATGCTGCCCTGGGGTACCATCTATCATCTTTTGCTAAACCCTCCAGACACATTGAATTTCCATTCGGGTTTGTCCCTGGTCAGAGCCTTCCACAACTCACGTGGGTGTAGTTTCAGAGACTGTTTTTCTCCTGTCTTGCTTATGTCTTCTCCTTGAAGACTTCCCAGGAATTCTCAGGTGGAAATTTCTCTCTCCTCTATGTTTCAGTAGTATAGTCTCCACTCTATTCTAATGGGCCCTCCCACTTTCCACCATAAATGGGGTTATTAATATGTGACTTCCCTCCCCACAATGTGGCAAGTTCCTTGAGAGCAAGAGCCACATCCTTCACAGTTGTACAATAAACACTGAGCAAATATTTGATGAATTAAATTGTTTCTGGATACGTATTTGTATTATTTCAATAGCTTGGTTTTGTTTGTTTTTACTTAGTTTTTACTTGGTTTTTACTTTCTGTACATTAATACAGTCTTAAAAAACTCCTGAGGGAGTTTTTGATTTGATATCCCACTTTATAGATGCAGAAACTGAGACCCTGGGAATGAAGGAATAGAATAAGGTTTATGGGCCTAGTTGCAGTCAATTTCTGTGCAGTCAACCCAACTATACAGTCCCAGCATAGGGATGAGAAGGACGCTTGTGGTTCTGCTAGAACGCTGCCTCTGAGCCCTTTCAGTGGAGCAATGGCTGGCCAAATGAACTCTGCATGATGGGGGCCCAGAGCCTGTGGTGTTCCACTAAGGTCCTTGAACCTTAATTCTGGCACTTGGCACCTAACAGCACCTTGTCCTATCTGACTATAATGAGGGAGATGAAGCATAGAAGCTGTCCTGCACAGGTGGCAGGAAAGGCAGTAGAAGAACTGAAGTGCACCTGAGAAGTAATTATTGTTATCATCAAGACCCTGAATGAATAGAAATAATTTGAAAAAAGCAGATCCATGTTTTCTTTCAGTCTATCTTCATCTTCTCCCCTCTCCTCAAAACAAACAAACAAACAAACAAACAAACAAACTACGGAAGATAAATTGTCTTATTAAAGATGGAGGACTGATGCAGGTTTGGTTTCACTCTCCCCCCAAACCTTACTGAAATGACAGCAGAAGGGAAGTTTTTATAATCTCACAATACAAATAAATCAGAAGATTAGATATAGCGCAATGAAACATTTTGGAAGAGGGAAAGCAGATGGAGAAGTGGGAATTCAGAGGAGCCCACAGAAGTGAAAGCTGACCGCCTGCAGAGGGAGAAGATAAGGATTAAGCTGCTTTCACTACAGGGCCCCATAAAGGCTCTGGAATTGGAGGTAGCAAGTATCTCTGAATGTAGGCGGAGTGGCAGGACTGAAAGCAAAAGCAATGTTTAGAAGTTTATTTTAAGGGTTAACTACATCCTAGATTTCCCCACTACGGCAGGAGGCTTTCCTCTACAGGAAACAGGCACGTGTGCACGGAACACAGAAACACACACACACACACACACACACACACACACACACACACACACCCCAGCACCATATTCAAAGATACCAGTCATATTAAGGCACTGTGCTGAAAATGGAGAGGGGAAATTAATGGGTATGCATGTGCTGAACCTTGAGACCTCCATCCCCCTTCAGCATCTTGACTCCCTGAACTGAGGCTTAGGCTCTACTGCCCAGGCAGGAAACCAGCAGATTGCTCTCTGGCATATGCTAGGGAAGACATCCAATGCTGTCATGAGGGGACCCCCAACGGAACAGCAGGGTCCGACGGGACAACCAAAAGGAAGCTATCACAGCCACATAGGTTCCAGTCAGCTCCTTAGGCCTCATTATTAAATATGAAGACCAGCCAAGAATTACCCCACATTTGAGAAATTCCCACCTTACAAATGGATCCCAGAACAAAGAAGAAAGGAAATCAGGACATGGCAATCGGGTTTGGGCTGGTACATAAATAAGTCTAGGAGAGTTAAATCTTCATTTTTTATAGTAGGCAGTTAATAGATTTCTCCCAAGATCGAAAAATCAATACGCAGTATAAGCAGAGTATTCATTTAGAAACCTAGAGGTAAGTATCACAAGAAATGTGTTGATGCCTGATATGCACGGATTAGATAGAGTTTGGGATGAGATCATGAAAAACCATAAACCTTGTCATATATTTAAATTTTTTAGCTACATACTATGTAATCCAAAAGAAATGAAAACCATTTTTTTAAACTACAGATGTAAATTTTAGTTACTTGTTTTGCCTCATTTGTTTCTCATCTAATGAATAAAGTCTGTTCCTCCAGGTGCTGTCACCCCCTGGCACTCGTCCACAGTACTTCCAGTGTCCACTGTGCCAGGCACTGCTCTAGACACTGGGAAGAAAACAGAGAATGGATTTGGGGCTGTATTTTGTCAGCAGAACTGTGGAGCTGTCAGGAACTATTAGTGTGGCTGTAGGAAAAGAGCAAGGAATTGCATGGATGGCCTGGGAAAGGATGTATGAAATCAAGTTTTGTTTTGCCTCATTTAAGTATGAGATGCCTATTAAAATCCAAACAGATATGTCAACTGATAGGGACATAAAGTCTAGTACTCAGTAAAGACATAGGGCTGGAAATATCAAATATCAATTTGAGATACTTATAGATTCACTACAAAGGAGGATGTGCCTTTTCCAATGCCACATAATCTCTGTTCTCCAGAAAACATGATTCTGGCAGTGAGGGACCTATTTTCCTGTAAAATACTGAAAATAGGCTCAAATAACCAGAAAATTCTAGAAATTAGTCCGGGTGCTAATTGTTCTAATCCAACATGAAGGAAATCTAAGAATTCTTTCCAAGGAAGTCTTCTAAGGTTCTATTATTGGCCCAAACTGCAACTTACTGGATTTAAAGAAAAATAATAAGGACATTACAGGGCATTTGCACTACAAAACCAATACTGTGGACCCCATTTCCTACCGCTTTCGTCCGGGCTTTACGCAAATAGGTGAGAAGGTCTCCTCCTTCCATCAGTTCCAGGATAATGTATTGGGGTTCATTTAGCAGGCAAACGCCAAGCTGCTTCAGAATGTTGGGATGGTTAAACTTGCTAAAAGGTGGAAAAAGACAGGAAGAATGACATGACAGCGGCAGAAGTCCTGGCTGAGGGCCTTTGCAGAATAGAGCAATTGCCTATCTATAGTTTCTGTCGAAACAAATGATTTTTTTTTTCTCTAATAAAACGAAAGCTGGCTTTTCCAAGCGCTGTTTGTGTGCTTGCCTTACAAAGGTAATACGGCAACCCCTAGTGGCCAGTGCATACAGATAGAATAGGGCGAGTTTTAGAAAAAAATCACATTTATATTAAGTATTTTATATTTTGGAAAAGAGAGTAATTTTAACTAACGTCCTTCTTCAAAAGACAGTTGAAAACATTATATTTTGGGTCATCATAAGTATGAGATAGTCTCTTTTTTTTTTAAGAAACAGTTCAGACAAGCAGGTTTGGCTACAACTGTTTCCTCAAGATGTCAGAAGCAAGTAAGCCCTGATCTAATGACACAGCTTGGGACCTCATTGACTACTGCCTAGGTCTTTCCTTTACGATGTCTTTGAGCCATTTTCATGGTCACCAACTGACTTTAACCTTGAAGATAATTTATTAAGACAAGGGATATTTTCATTGATATTACTGTACTTAGAATTCTCTCATACTTGGTCTACTACTCATTATTACACAGTTAGAACATAAGCATATTTAAAGCTGAACAGCTTCAGAAGTCATTTACAAAACACACTTCTTTTTTTTCTGGTGCAAATTTAATTTAATTAAACCTTACCATGAATGTTGTTACAAGAAAAAAAAAAAATGTTTTGCCTAAGCACTACCTATGCCCAGGCTCAGAAGACTAGCTTCCATAGAATACTTGTCACTACAGACATGTTTCTGTTTAAACTTCAGCCATGTTCCTTTTGGGCAAGATCCCTTTCATCAAGTCATTTTGAATGTTAAAAATCCACCAGTCAGCTGTAAAAGTTCCCCGCCCATACCAAGCAAGAATTGTTTCAGAGCTGCCCTGATACCTCATCAGATGTGCCTCCTTCAGGAATTCAATCTTCTCCTGGTCTGTGGAGCCCTTCTTCAAAGTCTGTGCAATGTAAAAGAAAGCCAGGAATCAGTAAAGCAGAGACATTCCTGTGAGCTCAGCGGGCTAATGGAGACAATCTTAGTTTCATTTTGTAATATCTACCCTGAAAGCTCGAAATAGATCATGGGTAATGCATGTGCATGTGTTCTGCAAGCCTATTCAAAAGTTAGCTCCTGTTACTGAAAGCATTTAGGTAGGAAAATCTGATAGATAAAAGATCTAGTAATATTTACACAAAGTCTCTTCAAAGTGTAGAAATTTTAAAAGGAGAACAAATTTGGCAAGTAGGCAAATTTCTTAATTTTCATTTTTCTACCTAATATCTATTTTCCCCTGCTTCCTTGCTAACGATACTCTAATTTGTTTCTTAGAGGCAAGGTACCCACTCTCAGACAATTGATTTAAGGTAATCATGAAAATCGTGTTCTACAATTCTTCACCCTCTCTTACAAATGAGGATCAGTTCTGGTCAATGAATTCTCTGGCCTGTATGAAGATGCAATGCCTGATTCTTTGACAATCATCTTGGGACCATGAGGCAACACACATGCACAAAGTCAAAAGAATTTCAGATATAATGGCTCTGACCTGACAGCCTTGAAGCCAGCAGTCATCTTGTTATGTGAGAAAAAGAAACACTTATTTAGACTAGTGGAGAGAATTTTCCCAACTTTTCTGGTTGTATAGCATACCCTTAGAATAATAAATTCCTAACAAGTTTTGAGCAAGATATTGCTCAATTACATAAAAGACTCATCGGCCCTCAATCAAAAGAAAATTTTACAAAAATCTGAGAGTATATCCAGTGCTTCCTTAAAATAACATTAAATATACAAATATACCACGATGAATAATTGTGTAGTACAGGGGTCAGCAAACTAGAGCCTGTGGACCAAATTCATCTCATCACCTATGTGTACATAGCTTGTAGTCTGAAAATAGTTGTTACATTTTTATTTTATTTTTTGCCTCAGCTTTATTGAGGTATAACTGACACGCTACATTTTTGAATGGTTGAAAAAAGTATAAAAAAGAATGATATTTCATTACACATGAAAATTATATGAAATTCAAATTTCAGTTTTCATAAGTAAAATTTACCTGGAACATAACCACACTCATTGGTTTACATGACTATGGCAGCTCTTGCACTTTTGCACTGCAATGGTAGAGTTGCATCATTGCACATGACATGATATGGCCAGCAAGCCTAAAATATTTACAATCTGCCCTATTCCTAGTACCTTAAGAATGTACTTAACAACCTCGCCTCTATTATATTTGAAGAGCAGAAACTAACTGTCTTTTGGGTCTTAACTAATTCATAACCAAAGAGGTTACTATTAATTACAGAGCTTATGTAGGAAACGGAAGAAAAAAATAGCGACTTCTGTAGCCATGGACAGGCTCCTACCTTCTGCCAGTTCCTTCTTCTATCTATGTAAGTCAAGGTAAACATGCTGACATAACATGTCCAAGAGTTAAAACATCCACATTACCTTAACTGCTACTTTGGTTTCTCCACTTCCAGCTCCTAAGATGTCTACTGCTGTCCCTTCATACACTTCTCCAAAGGCGCCACTTCCCAACAAGAGACGCAGAGTCAGTTTTTCCCGAGGGAACGCAGGAAGACTTTCGATCTCCTCTTGGGTTGGAAGAGTACTAGACAATAAGAATATTTTTGGTCTCCCAAAATACATATGATTTACAATGGTTAGTGTTTAAGAGAAAAAGAGAAATCACATGGCTTGCAACGCTTTAGTACATTCTAGGTGACACAGTGACATGAAATTTTGAGTTTCTATTCCTCCCCTATTCTATCATTCAGAATATTCCTTCCCTATCCCCCAAACCAAACAGACCATGTCACTTAGCTTTTAGCACCTTCATCAATAGACACATGCCTGTGCGTGCATTGCCTCAAGATCTTCTACAACAACTTGTTTTGTTAAAGTTATCAATTATTAATTTCTTGAGGTTACCAATAATGTAAACAGCTATTGCAAACTAGTCATAAATACATCTGGATATATGAGCTAAAAAGCTTTTATTTTAACCATTTCACACATCTGATTTCTTATGTAAAAAAAAATTTCTTATGACTGCAAAAACCAATTCCATCACTATCGGGTTAACTTTTCAAAAGCCAAGCCTTTTACTTTTAATATGATAAGGTGAAAAAAATGCATCTGCTTTAAAAACTTTGTTTAAAAGAGAATCTTGAATGTCAGATGTGCTGAGTATTTTCTCAAGGAAAAGTCACCTCTAAATAGCTAATTTAGACCACCTCTGTGTCTATGTCAAATCCTTTATTTTTATGTCTTGTGTTATAAATTCCGAGGCCTATGACTACATAATTCCTTTTTTTTTTATAGACAAGAATATAGCGTATTATATAAAAATACATTTAAGTATTTTCTTTAGTCATGATGACAACAGAAATTCAAAACTGATCTCGCTTAAAGAGCTTTTTGAGGCAATCACCATACAACTTCTGAAACCAGAATTAAATTGCCTTAATAGCAAACACAAGACCTTTGAAATTCCTCTCTTCCAGTTGCTTCCATCTGAACCAATCATGTTACTATCTGCTTTCTTCAACATAGTATTTAAATCCTTGTTTCATTTATTTTTGAACTACATTATAAAACGCTGGAAAACTGATTTCTGCTTGTTTTCCTTAGGATACCCACGTCATTTGCCATCCATCCCAGGTCACATCTGAGAGTGGGAGGGTGTGTTATTAATAATTGTGCCAGACTAATGGGCATAAACCAGGATACCCCTGCCCACTCTTCATCTCCATGCCCCATGACGACGGCGCTAGTCACGCACTGTATTGCATAGCAGGCGTTAGCCAGTCCTACTCCAGCTGCCACACCTCGCAGCTCAGCCAACTCTTTGTCTTCGTTTACGAGAACTGTCAGCCCTTCCTTGGGAGTTTTTTGATTCTTTAGTCTTCTATGCCAGACTATAAAGAAAAAAAGACATAATTTGCAAAAAAGCACTGCTTCCTTTTGCCTTTAGAAAATGTTAACAGTACATTTTAAGTGTTTATGCATACGAACATTATTGGTACAACAGAATTTGATTGAAAAATATGCCCATAATAGAAAAACTAATTAAATCTAGGTACAAAGCTACATAAAAACACATAATTTACACCATCTCACTTTTCATCTCAGTTTCAGAGTAGTTTCATAAATTTTTTATTGTGCTTATAAACAAGTTGAACCATCTTAATATCATAGCTTCTTAAAATCACCCATGAACCACAGTCAAAATAAACCAAAACACACTTGCATAATAATTATTAGTGAAACAAATTCATTTCTGAGTTCAGATATGTCCAAGTTATACTTCTCAGTAGACCTGAGGAATGCTTTCAGTAAAATGTCATGCCTTTTAAAAAATGCAAAATATAGGAGCACATATCTATTGTTGCTCATATACATATACAAGAATACAGAAAAAAATTATTGGAATGAAACCCATCAAATTTCAGCAGTTGTTTCCCTAGTTGTGTGTGATTTGTATTGTATTCTTCATATAATGAGTGGGTATTATTTTTATAATCATAAAAATAAATGATATTTTTGAAGATTAAAGTACAATTATGTCAATAAGGTGATCCATCTATGCTAGAATATTGGCTCAAAAGCTGAAAACAGCAAGGATGCTTTGTGAAATGATCATGAAAATCTGAAATTTATTCCATACTACCTTCTGTACTAAACAAGTTAGAGTTTTATTCAAGTGAAATTACATCTGAGGGGCCACACAAGGAAAGATCTTAAGTATTTTTGCTAATGCAATTTCTCAAACCTGAAATGTTCTCACTAACCTTCTTAGTTTTTAAAGGCACAGGTTAAGCACCCCTCCCCCCCCGCCCCGCCCCTCCATCTTCAGTGATGCCTTCTGAGACCTCTGCAACCTCTTCTCTCTGAACTTATAAGGCTAATTGTGGCTCTCAGTTAGCACTCTGTCACTATCATATGTAATTCGATTACCATTGCCTTTTACTGTGTAGCACACATCTCATTATTTGTCTTTTCACATAGATCGGTCTTACTTCCTGAATTAAATGGCAAGTTCGCTAGGTCAGCAATCATGTTTTATACTTTATCATTCCCTCTGCTCTCAGCATATGGCTAATGTTGCATATTAGATATGACCACTCGCCAAAGCAAAGGATGTCAATGCTTAATTTTAAACACTTAGTTTGACTTTATATTCATAAATATCAGACCGATGAGAGCCCTCAGCACAATATGAATTTTAAGACAATTGCTACTTTCCATTATTTTAAGAATTCAGTCTTTTCTCATGCACTTACACACTCCTATTAATAAAGCCACATGCACTGCCACAAAAGCGAATACCCAGATTAGCTCAGCTATACTCAAAAATCTGTGAGTTCCAAATAGAATAAAGACCTTTAAGTCCTGAGAAAGTCAGATATCCATAAGATGTCTTGAAACCACAATAGGTTGTCTGAGATTATCTCATGTTCATCCACTAGAGTTATGGGTTTAAACAATGGTGATGTACAAGTAGGCAGGGAAAGGTCAGATAAAAGATTCTTCATGTAATACTTCTTCCCAGTAGGAAAGCAGACAAGCAGTCAAGCCTATATGCCAACTTCCAAATATACTGCAGTCATATGTGTAATTCTGGAGGGGCTGGCTTAGTGGCACAAACATCAGCTGTGCAATACTTAGACTCCCTGGCAGAGTCAGCTGAAATTTTTAGCTTTCCAAGTTAGCTGGAGTTCCATATATTATCTGGGCGGAATATGTGAAAAGAAATCTCAAGTCGATTTTCAGTGTGCTCTCCAATAGCTCACGACTCCAATTCATTTGGGAAAAGAATAAAGATTTAGAACACTGAGCAAAATATTGGCTTCCTTTATCCTGAGAGAGTTCAACTTTATGTTTGTGACTTTTCCTTATTTTTGAAAAAAATAAGCCACAATTTTCTGAATATGTGTATGAGTTTTTTTTTTCCTGGTAAAAATCATGCCTTTCTTGTAATGTTTAAGCATGTCAGAGACTCATAATGTTAATAGGGTAACCATACATTCTATAATCCAAACCAGGACATTTTAAGGTCTGAAAGAAAGTGATATCAATGTTTATGCTGAAACAATAGGAATGAACCAGGATTTATAATCACCAAAATTACCCTGCAGACCCAATATTGGACCAATCCTTTTGAGATTATCCCTGCATTTTTTCATCATTAAAATGATTTTTTTTTATTAGAATAAGCATATTAGCATAAAATGAATAGTGGAGAAAAGCTAGTTTTCTATCTACGTAACTTTATTCTTCTGCATTCATGGTCATTTATAAATGAACAGAGATTTGAAATAAGCAAGTCAGACATCTGAAAGTGAGAGTGAATGCTACAAGCCAGAAATGGATCTTCTGCAAAAGAGGCCCTGCTCATTCTAATCCAGGCTGTCTGCCTAGGGACTCAAACTATTCCAACCAAGGACTGTCACTGGTCTCCCATTAATCCTACACTTTTTTTCAATACCCAGAGTAATTTTTTAGAATTTATTTCAAACTATAAGCCACGAAACACTTGTTACATAGCCAATCACAACAAATTCTGTTTTAAAGAAAGTTAAAGTCAGTGTCCTTATAAGTAGGTTAATCTAAAGTATACCACAAAATGTAAATACAGATATATTGTTCATAAAATAATTATCCCTAGATCTAGGAAACAATTCACAAAAGATAATGGTTAAGAAAGTATAGCCAAAGGTAACATTGTGAATTTTATAAATTTATTTCATATGAGAGACTACATAAACTAAGAGACAAATCAATTAGTATAATCAAGTAAACAATTTATTATCCATTTTTAAAAATTGATATTACTCACCAAAGATCAATGGGATTATAACAACCAGAAATATTCCAATTATGATAGACAGTATAAAGCTTGTTTCTGGTATCCAAAAACCATCTAATAAAATAAATGAGAAAAAGAAATTAATTCACAGAATAAAGCTAGATAGTTCCAGAGATCTGCCAGATATACCAGAACTAGCTCCTAAAAGATTTTTGCAAGCCAGGTAAGCCGTATAACTTGAAATAATCTATGATGAGTGTATTTACACCATGGGAAATCAAAATCAAGATTTTTTTTCACTTTTTTTTCCCAAAGAGCCAGTTTACCAACCCACCATAAGGACATACCTACCCAGTTTCCTACTAAAAGTGACCGAGAAAACAGGTATAATTTTTTTAATGAATTGAAGATTTTTAAAGTATTATTTAAAAAAAAATAGAGGAGGAGGAGAAGAAGAAGGAGGAGTACCAGTTAAATATCATGATGAGTTCATTTAAGTTAGGGTTTGAAGGATAAGAAAAATCTGAATTAACAGAATGTGAAGGAAAGGAAATCCCACCTAACAAGATGAAACGTAAATTGTGGAGACCTGCATTATAAACTGAAGGAAACAAAGACTGAAGACCTACGGTTATAAAAGATATTTACCAGTATGACATGGCTACAGTATAGCGATAAATATTAGGAAAGATGAACCACAGTTGGAGGACAAATCACAGAAGGCCTTAAATGCCACACAAAAATTTGTACATGGTTCTGAAGGCAGTGAATAGAGACATTTCAGGCACTTCAGAGAGGAGTTAAGTGATCCAGCTGTGCTTTGGCTAGATTAATTGTCAGCAAATAATTAAGCCAAGAGCATAGGCAAGAAATGATAGCTTAAATAAGAAAAACCAGTTAGGAAATAGAAAGATGAGAACTCATCAGACAAAAATCAAGACGATAAATCAATGGAACTTGGTGACTTAGAAGGGGTGGGGGGAAGGCTAGAGGTTTCTAGCCTATGTGATGGAAAAGAAGATGTATCATAAACTAAAGTAGGATACACAGTGGAAGGTGTAAATACTGGTGAAGAGACAAAGTATAATTTTATACCTGTTCTGCAGAAGATGAGAGTATCAGGAACTGAATAACAAGCACAGCCTTGGAAGTCTATTTAGGACCATACACTTGATGAAATGGGCACTAAGGAGTAGGTAATTATCACTGAGACGAAAAATGTCATGATGATATTGATGTTTTAAGAAGAACACATCAGAGCAAATGAATAGTTCAGTAGTCTGAATAATAAGTAATATAGTCACCCAATTTGATGCTAATGTTAAGAATACCCTACCTTAACTCTGAGATTTTGTTTAATAAGTTAGTATATAGATAGACATGGTAACATACCTCCAGCTAATATAATATTCTCACTGATCTCACTATATTCACCAAATCCCAGATTATTTGCAGCAACTACTCTGAACTGAAATGTTCCTTTCAGATTTTTGGACTTCCATGTGCAAATGCTATTGCAGGATCCATTAAATGCCATCTTCCACATTAAATTCTGGTTCTGTGAATCATTCGAAGTACACTTTCTGAAAAAGAAAGAATAAAATCATGAACATAGAAAATATATGAGACAACATATGTGTTACTTCTAGATGCTCATATATCATTTTAATGACAGAACTACAGAGCATCTCTTATTGCACACTTTACCCTTGATCTCATTCCTCTCACATGGTTTGGCCACAGAACACAGTATGGTGTTGTAAAGTCATCCCAACAATACATAGAGCCAACTAATTCAGCCCATCAGGAAAATAATGAATAATCAATTGCTAAGAGAAGCTGAAGTGCCTTTTTCTACTATCAGAATGTGTAAACCTTCAGAATTCCAAACACATAAGACAATTTCCATAATTTTTAACTGGGAATTTTTAAAATTTTTTCTTAATTCTGTCTCTATGAACCATAGTTTACATATACCACATCTGGATAAAATGAAATACAAGACATAAAATTGATAAGGAAGGTGTAATAGTTCAGTTACTAAAATTATTGTTACGTCTGAGATGCCATGCTTCATTGTTGCCATTTGTATTAGCCTATACCCCCCTCAAAGTCAATCTAGATTATTCTTCATATGAAACATGGAAAGAGCACAAGGGCTTCATTTAAAAGATGTAACTAGGATGGCTTTTAAGAGAATCATAGACTGAAGGCCTTCCACTTGTGTCTTCTCTGACAATAAAAAGTCTGAAACTTTTCAGACCACAACAGTTTTAGGACTTGGTATCAACTCACAGTAAGGTTGGAGGTATGTCATGAAAACTGGCCCTGCTCCTGAAAGAGTGCTCATCCTGGAAGAGCAACAAGGACAGCAAAGGCTGAGCCAGCGAGGTACAGGAAAAGGCCAATAACATCAGGAGGATCAGGGCAGAGGAGTTGGGCATAACTTATACCAGGAGCTGAGTGTCCTAGGGACCATCCTGAGTAAAGCTTTAAGACACATTGTTTTTGTGGATTTTGCTAGATCTCATGTTAGGCACTAGCAATTTTATAGTTTGACCCAAACAACTCTGATCAACACACCATACTGGTGCTTTTCATACGTCCTTTCTTTTCATTGAGTCTTCACAAGAACCTGAAAAGGTAGGTATCACTGTCCCATTTTACAGATAAGAAAACAGAAGTTCAAAATGGAATAAAGCAAGCAGTTAAACATATTCTGTGTACCCGGTTACATAGTATCCCCCCAACACTCATGCCACGCCAGACCCTGTGAATATGGCCTTGTTTGGAAATAGGGTCTTTTCAGATGTGATTGAGTTAAAGAGATCATATTGGATTAGGATAGGGTCAAGCACAATAACTGATGTCCTCTTAAGAAGACAGAATTTAGGCACAGACACACGCATGAAGAACATCGTGTGATGACAGAGCCAGAGACTGGAATGAGGCATCTACAAGCCAAGGAATTCCAAGCTTTGACGGCAATCACCAGAAGCTAATAAGGAGCAGGAAAAGATTCTTCCTTAGAACCTTCAGAGGGAGTGTGGTTCCACTGACACTTTGATTTTAGACTACCAATCTCCAGAACCGTAAGAAAATAAATGTGTTGTTTTAAGCCAACCAGTTGGTGGTACTTTGTTACGACAGCCCTAGGAAACTAATATAATTTGTTCAGCTCTCAAGTTCATGAACTTAGCACTATCACTACCACTGCACTGTAATACAAGGTATACTAGAATGTCCTGACTGAAGAAGTGACTTTGAAATACTAAAGGTACAGCAACTCACTCTATTATCCCATCATCCCTGGACTGAGAGTAGAAACTTGGAGCAATGAAATGCAAAGTATTTATGGAACTATGTATTTAAGGTGTTAACTGAAGGGAACATGCAAAAGGTGTCCTAGCAAGACCATGGTGAGGCCTGGCTGGTGAACATAATTATAGTCACAGTTCTGAAGGTCAGAATATATTTATTCTGCATGAAAAATAGTAACAGAAATTTCAAGAAGGTTTCACTTAGAAATGTGGCTAACATAATTCTCTAGCATGACCAGGAAAATTTTTTAAGGTTATGGGAATGCCAGAGCAAGATGAAGCAAAAATAGATCTAAAGCTCAAGTAGCCAGGCCTATAATTATGGAAGTGACTTTTGTCCTTGGATCTTCTTAAAAGATGGTTTCATAGTCCCGTGAGGGGAGTGTCTGTGGAATTTGGAATTCTCCCCTCGCGTTGGCATAAAATCAGTTCATCTGAGCCAGTTATGATTCACAGAGCTCCCCATACTGGCCAGAGGTTGCATGTGTTCATCAGCTGCTTAGTTTTCATCGAAGGCACATTTTCAGTCCCTGTGAACATACTACAAATAGTAATCTTTGCAGTGGATAGAGAATCCTGTGTTATCTATATACCTCAGACCATTTCAGACCTTGACCTGATTTTACATTCTGTAAAATACCTAGCTCATTGCCAGTTTTCACTAGATATTATTCATCTTGTTAAAAAAAAAAAAAAGAAAAAAAATACTGTGAGAAATTTATATACATACCACCATCTAACACCAAACATCAGATTAGCTTCCTGAACAGGATGTTAAGTAAAAATATTAGTTGCATTTGCCAATGATTGAATTATTTCCATAAAGTTTTGACAAGCAGTTGTAGATTTCTGAGAAGACTGCTTTTTAAAATCAGAGTACTAAGGCTGGTCGCTAGAACTGCGCAAAGAATGTAATGATGCCCTCAAGGTCCTTAAAAACCAAAGATCTTTTAGGCTTATTTATAAATACACATTGAAAAATACTGTTAATTCTGATCTAATAATACCTTATAATTAACTACTGAGCTCTTTGTAGTTTACAAAGCACTTTTACAAACAGACATACCTGATCTCAAGGATATAGTACTTGAGTCTGCTTCCATTATCATAGGCTTTTTCCCACTGTATTGAATTTTCACTCCCTTCTAATAACTTTGGAATTCCTGGTTTACTTGGGACTCCAGCTTTGGAAACAAAAGAAAATACTGATTGATTAGAAGTACAAAATATTTTGCCTAACATATTTGTACAGATTATATTTACTAAAAGTAAAGCCAAATACATTAAAGAAATATTCAGAAATATTCTCCTGTTAGTGCATTTTTAAATGAGTATATGAACTTTTTTTTTAGTGATGGATTAGATGAATTAATGATAGGAATTATAACATATTTTAGCTTGACACAAAATAAGTGATACAAAGAAAGACAATATTGTAAGATTTGGAGCATTTTTCCTTGCTTCTTATAGGAATCAACTTGGAGTTATAGTGTATCCTTTAGAGCACTAATATAATATGCTTTTCAAATTTTTTATTTGTAGCATGTGGTTATAGTAGTCAGTAAATAAGTCTTTGTTGAACACTCACTCAGTAACACTGTTTTCATTTAGTTTTTACTGGAAAATATCATATCTAAACAAGAAATCACAACACCAAAAGGCAAAATAGTTTTGCCCAGTTCAGAATCTTGCAAGACCAAGTGAATATTATCTCATTACTGCTTATGAATATTCCTAATTCTTTTGAATTTCTTCGCTCAAGCTCTAGAAATAATAATTAACTCTTTTAAGAAAAATTTCAGCCTCTAGGATTGGCGAAATTGTGATGAGAAAAGAACTGAGAAACTTACACGTTTTTCTGAGTGCTATACGTTCATACTCACCTTTTGTCTTAAAGCTTTCTGTAAGTGAGGTGCTATTTTCTCCTGTCCTGTAAAGCACCACCACTCGGATATTATAGGAGGTATAAGGCTGTAGATCTGTGATGTTGCAGACATAAGTAGACCCTTGGCTGCATGAAGCGTTAACATAGTAAAACTCATTGTACCTCCACTAGAAAAAGAAGTCTCAATTAACATTTTTGTTTCTTTAAGAAAACCTTCTTTAACATAGAAATTCACAAGCCAAGAAAGCCAAGAAATTAAACTTTAAATAAAATATATTTTCTATTAAAAAATAAGAGCTCTTTTATGAGTGTTTGATCCCAAACATCATCATCCCCACCACTGACATTCATTTTATTTTTCATGACAAGCTATAACCAATTTGAATGATCATTCTTAGGATAACTCCAAGGTGGGACATATACCTTCGCAAAAGATTTAGAGTCTGACTTCTTGTCATCCTTAATTGTAGACACTTGTATTAAATCAGCATGGCTAAGACTATGATGGATCAAAGTGATTATACTTTCAATTCCATGGATTTCTTAATTTCAAAATAATATTTTTACATATTCTGATTCTTGAAGAAGTCTACAGTGACTTATAGATGAAAACATTTAATTTTTCCTCCTCAAACTCTCTTCAGACATCTAACTAGCATTTCTTGTTTTTATACATAGGAAGCCTAGATCCCTAAAAGGAAACTTTTAGACACCATCATTTAGCCACTTAGTAGCAAGGTTAGAAGTAAATACAGGAAATCTTGCTCCTATTCCACTTTAGCTACTGAGTCTCTAATTATAGCTTTCTTAACCTTCTTTCTATGTGTTACTGATTTTTTAAAAATCTGTGTATTTGGACCCTTAATATCATTATTTGAAAATGGTGCTTTTTTTCAATGTACAAATAGGAAAAGACAGAGGATGTGGCATTTTGTCAAGGGCTCTTAGTGTCTTTTCCCCAGTAGAGTTTCCTAAGAAGGTCAGCTTCCATAAATAAACCTTACTTTACATCTCCTTTTTCATTTAGCACTCACAAGGTCACATCATTTCATTGGATGAATGCTTTATATTACTTTTCTATTTGGTTAGAAACGATTCTTTATAACACCTTCAGGAAGTAAGCCACCTTGTTACAAAAAGAAAAAAGAAATGGAGAATGGAAGGATTGAAAAAAAATAGAAATGCTGATGTCAGAGACATTGTCTGATAAACTCATAAACGTATCAATCCCACTGAAACATAGCCGAATGAAACAGATACATTAGATCCACAACATTTACTCTAAACAGAGAGAGAGAGAGAGAGAGAGAGAGAGAGAGAGAGAGAGAGAGAGAGAGAGAGAGAGAGAGAGAGAGAGAGATTGCTCGCTTTATTACTGGCTCAAAAATTTTAGCCCTTTTTGGTCCTGCCTCCTTAGTGATCTACTGTAGAAACTACCTTAGGTGAATAGTCTAGGTGGCCCAACATTCCACATAATACAGAAATTATCAGAACTCCTTGAAATGTCGGGGAGATGTTTGACCAAGAGTATCACTGAAAAACTGTAGAGTACAGGGTTTACCACAGCAATGAAATTTCAAGGCAGATAGCCAACTTGGAGAGGTACCACAGGCTACCCCAGTAAATCACAAGGGAGTCAGGACCTTCCATTTGTCAGAGGCCAACAAGTGCAGGGGTGAAGTCTACCACAAAGGAATTTTCAAATTATTTGGGCAGGGTTGGGGTAGGAAATGGTGCAGACTATGATGTCTCAGACTATGATGTCTCAGAGATTGGAACTTCAAAAATGTTTGGTTCTAGTAGGGATTTTCCTAGATAACTGAGGAAAACACAATTTTAATGGGCTTCCATGAAAAAAAAATGTCAACGCAAAATCACTTTCTCTCCAATCTTAAATTGAATATGTCATTCTTCTATATAGATATAATAAAGAATCTATGGAATTTAAGATATAGATAGAAATTTAGTCTTGTGCTGTAATTCCCTCATTTTCTATATAAGAAATTTTGACAGAAAAGACAGAGACTAGAAGTTTATCCTTTTCTCCTTTCTTTTCTAAAACAGTATTATGTTAATTTAAAAAAATACATATTCATCTTCATCACTCACTTTTCAGAGTTTCAGTATAGAGTTATAGGCTCATTCCCAGCTGTCCTATCATTATGAGATAGGTTCAAAATAGCTAGAACTTTCTGACTAGATATCACTCAATAACCCTCTCAGAATATAGCCTTCTATTGTGCTCCTCGGTTAGTATTTATAGAGGTTCACACATGTAGAAATTGCTGTATCAAACAATTTCAGCTTCATGATTTTCTACGTGGTCTTTCTGGAACCTGTGTCTAGCAAGTGTAAGAATAGAGGAAGTTTTGAAACAAAAAGTATTGCATGAAAGTCATGAAGACTGAACCAGGCAGTCCCTGTCTGCTGTCTTTCTTCCAAATTTTGAGGAGTGGGGTGGGTGACTTAATGACTCATATTCCTTCCATGAATAGTACTCGAGTAGGACTGCCATAGAAATGAGTCAGCTTCTGGGGTCCTCCTATGCCTGGCTGGTGATATCTGACTCATCTTGGCGCCTGTCTGGGTCTCTGACTTCTCATCAGTAAAATGAGAGGCTCGAGATCGTCATCTCTAAGGTCCTTCCCCGATTCATTTCCTTGATCTAGGAAATGAACTTTACATCCCTCTTATTGAGTTTAAACTGAACTGCATTAAGCTTACTTAAACAGATTTTAAAAAAAAAAAAGGCGATCCTACAATTTCTCCAATTTAATTACATTTTCATATGACCATTCTTTTAAATAGGCAACAAATCATCATAAACATGCTCAAGGGTAAAAGTCTGGCTAAACTATGGCCTTTGGTTTTATCAACTCAATATTCACTCTTGTTTCAAATATTTCAATTTTTACCTAAAAAGTACAAGGTCATATAAAGTAAAATTTAAAAACATCATAGGGAGCAACTTTATTTTTAAAGAAAAGTGGGGCTAGGACTATACTAATTTGTTTTTGAGTTACAACTGAACAAAACACTCCTAGCCAATATTTACAAATGTGGACACACACACTTTTAATACTGAAAATGAATTGTAGAAATTATAAATAATCCATTCTAAGTATATTAATACAAAAATCAATGTAGACTTTCCCTAGCAGTGAATTAATTAGACTAATTGATACTTTAAAATTCAGTGGATATTCTTATATTCGTTAAACATTAAGGTTTTTTGGATAAGGAACCATTTAAAGTTTATAAACCAAGATTGAACTGGTTTAGAAAAAACTTTTTACTTCTCTCCTGTTGCTATACAGCCCTTAAATGTTTGAAAGAACATTTCTAAACAAGATTTTGGCTTTTCGCTTGTTTATTTCTTTCATTTTTCTTTTCTTTTTTCTTTTTTTGTCATAGAAAACATCGGATTGCTATGGACTTTAAACTGGAGAAACATGCTAGCATTTAAACTAAGTAAAATATTATGAAATAAGTAAGCCATAATTTACACCCTCTTACATGGAAACTTTTAAAAGCAAATTAATCTCCCTAGGAATTCTTTCTATCAGAAATTAGTGGATAGTTTACTGCTTCTATATGGTAAACCTGAATCAGTGAATGTGGACAAATATATTGTTGATTTATACAAGAGAATGCGCTAGAGATATGCAAAATAACTTCCAATTTATTCTATAACATAAAACAGAAATTTGCATTAAAAGTGTACAATATGTCTACAGCCTTGCCACCCTGAACAAGCCTGATCCCATCCGATCTTGGAAGCTAAGCTGGGTTGGGCCTGGTTAGTACTTTGATGGGAGACCACCTTGGAGGACCAGGTGCTATAGGAGTAAAAAATAAAAAAATAAGAGATCGTAAGCTGACAAAGTCCTTGTAATCTGTGAGGTCAACCAAGGGTTGCCTCACCTTAAAAAAAAAAAAAAAGTGTACAGTGTAATCTACCTTTTGGAGTTCAAACCAAAATCTGATGAGGTTAACATTAGATGGAGCCTTCCAATCTAATTGCAAAGTAGTGTTCTCTGGAACCAAGGCATAAGGTTTCTCTGGTGTGTCAAACGTTTCAACGGTGACAGGATGACTCTCAGTACACCACATTTCCTCTGCATGGCAGGCCAGAACCTTTTTATAAAAAAGAACAATTGCTTAAACCTTTCAAAACCTTGTGCTTGAGAATGGCAATAAAAGCACCCAATACCCTCACTGTACCTTTAACACATATAGTTTTCCACCAGACAGCCTAGTAACAAGGAGAGAGAGCCTTCCATTTGGATATTCACTCCGTCTTAGAGGAGTCTTGGGAATTAGTGCCATATGTGAGATTGCCAACTGATAGCGAACTGACTCCTTAGGTCCATTTGGCTTGTGAGATTCTCTCCAGGATATGATGAGGCTGGTGTCTGACTGCACAGTGGTGTTAATGAGCCAAACTGCCTCTGGTACTGAAATAAATAGCAACGCATGACAAGGGATGTTGCAACAGCACTGAAAGATGGAAAGAAGTAACGGGGTCTTGGTTGAGGAATAGTCATCATGTGAGCAGAATGAATGACAGATATTCTGAAGGAAAGCCAGCCTCTTATATAATGATAGGTTAACAGGCTGCCTGAAACTATTTTTGACTAATGACTAAGTCATTCTCTCACTCCAGCTCCAGGATATGGCCGATGGTGATGAATAAACCAATTCGGGTGAGTTTCGTGAATGTCACGAGAGACATCTAAAAGAAATGGTATCACTCATATTAATTTCCACTTCTTAAAATGTCTTTTAAAATTCTAGGTCCATTTTCTTTAAAGCAATGATGTTACGTTACTTTAAATCTTAGTGGCCTCAGTAAAAATTCATTTAGAGATGTTCCTGTCTTCCCGTATGTATAGAAACCTACGCATATATGAGGAGAGGGTGACACTGTGTGGTGAAACCAAAGAATGTGTTTCTGGTCAAACAGTATTGATTCTGATATTTAGGCTTCTAGCTATTATTCATTTTGATGGACTATTATTCATCTTCTGGTGTTAGAGCAAAAATCAAGTCATCAAAGCATTTCTCAGAAATATAATTTTTCTTATTGAGCATTAAAAAGCTAATGTAATAAAGATTACTTAATATTCAGGTTTAAAAATAATATATATAGACATATACATCACATATCACAAAATTCCACCGTAGCAACCTACACCAAGCCCACAACTCACCTCCACTTTTAGTTTGTCCCAAAATCTCCTTTCCCAGAGGTAACTGTTCCAAAGGATCTGAATAATAATTCTTTACAGCTATCTGTATCACGTACGTTGAAAATGGTTGCAAACCTTCAATAAGGACTATATTCTCCTGAAATTCCTGTAATTTTAAAAAATCAATATCTGTTGCTTATTTTTTTTTGTACCAATGAGGAGAAATTATTTAATCAAAGAGAGAACAAAATTAAAAGACTCAAAAGTTTATTCTTTAATCTTGGACCATGAGTGATAATGTTCACTATCCTAATCTGGCTACACCTGAGTTGTTTAATATCTACAAGAATAAATGTTAAATGATCTACAGCCTTCAGTCAATTTTGTGACATATTAAATTCACAGAGGAAGCTAGATTCCCAGAGGAGGACACTGTTTCACTAGGATTATATTGGAAATTCAGCAAGATCGTACAATATCTAATCGTTCTTGGAAATAATGTTTAAGTAAAAAGACTTTCTTTAGACCAATGGTTCTGAACTTCGGTTGTACTTTGGAATCATCTGGGAAACTTTTTTAGAATACTGATGCCTGGGTCCCACCCCCAAATGATTCTTATTAAATTGGTCTGAGGTGAAGCCTGGGTCCAGAGATTTTAAAAGGTCCGCTTTTAAGGTTAAGATCCACTGCCTTTGACCCATGTTAATCAATGTGAAGACAATAAGATAGATTAGCTCTAATAGAAATGTCCAGTGCCACAAGCCAAATCTTGGTCAGCCAAATAATCCAATCTGTTTCTGAAACAACTCCTTTTAGAAATGTGTGAAAAAAGGTTAAAATAGACAAAATAAAGGAAGTCACAGAATCGGGTGTACTTTCTGGCAAAATATACAATTTTTGACAACTAATAGACAATGGTTGATTTCATTTTTTTGACTTGGTTAAATAATTAGCATGTACTATGCTAGGTGCTAGAAATACAATGATACATAAAAATATAGTTGCTGCATAATGGCATATTTCACGATATATAGAAAATAACAAAAAATATAATGTATAATTTTTGTATTAGATATATGCTATGGAGGAGAAGTATATGCAATGTTCTTTGTGTCCAATTCATTTTTTAGCCCCTAATCTGCAATCTGCTGGATAGGCCATAAAAAACAAGTCTCTATCACTTTCTGGGCATAATTAGACAATCAGGAAGGACAACAAACCCAGTCCTTTCAGGACATTCAGGAAACTGTTACTGTAGCAATCCGCCAACTGGTCAATGCTAATATACTTCCTTGAAGGTTAACTTACTCCCAGATAAGAAGACTAGAATACAATATATTTGATGAATCAGCTATAATAGCATGTTTCAGAACATAATCTAGAAAATACTGTGACTGAGAATTTTGTATCAAAAACAGGTATCTTGTGAAAAGACAAAGACCATCATCTCCATCCTTACCAGCATTCTGTATTTCAGTTCAGAGCTATTATTTCTGCTGCCAACTTCTTTGTAATAAACCAGATATGTTGGAGTAGGGCTTGTGATGCCGTACCAAGTGAGCTTTGTCCTGGTAGGAGGTAATCTGATTGTAAGGCTGGTGTTAGTGGTGTTAAGTATAGTTGGCTCTGCAATATCTGAAGCTAGAGACAGAAATGCTTTATCTAAAACAATAAGAAAAAAAGATTAAATATATGTACATATGTATAAAAGAGAAACTACAGATTTATTTAACATCGAGGAGAATATAATATTTTATTTTCTATTTAACTTATAAGGTATGATGTATTGAAGTGTTAGAAATGTTATTCAAGACAAGAAGACAAGCTTTTCCCACACATTTTGAAGATGTTAAAAGCCTCAGAAAAAAGGAGCAAGGTAACAGGTAATTGGTTAACATTTCCAGCAGATGGCGCTAAAGTGCCCTTAATTATGTACGTAGACAGCAGCAAAATAAAGTTGACCTTTTTTATTTGACCGAAGTAATGAAAGTATTATATTAATCATATTTTTAAATAAATTCCACTTATAAAAACTAATGCTACCTTTAGGATTTTTTTTTTTTAGAGATGTGCATGTATGTGTGTATCTGTTCAACTTTAAACAGATTTTGGACTTTTTAAATCTCTTAAATTTCTCAAGGAGGAAAATGAATTATTTTACTAATATATGCACTCAGTTTAGTTATAAAATCTTCCATTTTTAATATGTTATAACTTACATATTGAATACATTGAAACAAAGATTATTTGATTTGGTTTCATTCACTTCTGTCCCTTTCTAGGGGGGAATTATACTTACTGTAGAATGATGTAGGAACCTTAATGGCAAAGAGAACTTTAGAAAAAACTCAGAAACGACTTTAGATTTCAATGTCACAAAACGCTGTTTTAATTTTTTGGCAGACTGGGTATTAGATTTCAAACATTTTTTTAAAAATTATGCTCTTAGTAGTAAATATATAGTCAGTTGTGCTCATAATGTGATGGATGCATTCCTACAAGCCAAGGTATTCTACTAAATTGCACAATAAAATCCACAGGGTTTATGAGGGAAATAATGCTAGGAGCACAATGCTAAAAAAAAAATTCCCTTAAAAAAAAAAAAAGAAACAATCAAAACAGTAGCACAAATGTACACATGTTAAATGGTTGACACACCTTATACTACTATATATAAGGCACTTTACCTTGAAAAAGACCTGAAATTTTACGCAATGCTTTTTGACACCACTGGGTGACCTAAAATATCATAGGAGGGGAAGAAGAAGAAAAAAAACAAAACAGAAAGAAGGGAAATTTTAAAACTGAGAAGGGAAAGAGAACAGGCAGAGAAAATGCGGGACAAGTGTCTCCCAAATCTAAAGTCTGCCTCAGCCTGAGCCATACGTATACACATGGAGATAAATTGCCATCTAGGGCAAAGAGCAATCACAATGAGCACCAAATGCTGACAAAAAAGCAACACTGAGAGCACAACAAGGGAGCTGGAGAAACATCCTGGAGGAGACCTTACAAGACTTTTCAGACTAAAACAGGATAACAAGCTGATTACGACTGTGACTTTATTTACCTGGAAAAGGCTGCAGAACTGAACTGTAAGCCAAAATACGCTCACTCCCTAGGGCCGTCGCCTGAGAGAGGATGGCCCCATGGTTTTTCTTTGCTTGATAAATCTGTGTGCTGTCCTTTACTATGGAGATCCAATACAGAAATTCTCCATCCACAGTTAAGCTAACAAGAGATTTTCCTGTTATCAAAAAGCATAAAATAAAGACCATAAAGAACAAAATACATATCTTAAATTTTCTACTCAAAACGATAAGTGAAATCCTTTTTCTATATCATAACTACTAAATTTTGAATCTTTCTATTATCTTGATATGAAAAAGTAACACTTTTATTTCATGTCATTAGGCTAAAAATTTTACAGATATTTTCTCATTTTAGTTCCATATTGAGTCAATAAGGTAAATAATGTTATTATTAGCCTAATTTTGTAGAAGCAGAAACTGAGGCTTGGAAGAGTTAAATACTCTCAAGGCCACAAGGTTAATAAAGGGCAGAACCAAGATTTACAATTTACTTGTGTGACTCTAACTCAAACAATGCCTTTCTGAAAAAAGTACTAGATAATAGGCACGGGGCTCAGTGTCTTGCTCAATGCTTTTATAAATGATTTGGAATGAACACATGGTACACATATTCACCAAATTTGCAGATTATACATGATTCCTACTGTCACTAGTAGTTTTAGTTACAGATTTAAAATTCAAAAATATCATAAAAGAATCAGGAAATGGATTGAAATTTAATAGAAACAAATGTAACATCCTAAATTCAAGTTTAAAATCAACTCTATAAATAAGGAATGAAAGAAACCTGGCTTAATAATAGTTAACACCAAAAAAGACACTTCAAATGGCAGGCAGCTCAAAGACCTAGTGCCACTTTTAGCTTCAGTAAAAGAAGACTTAGGAAGTCAGAGGCCCCGTGCACTGATCGGAACACATTGAGAGTACAGTGAGTCATTATGCGGTAACATTTAAGAGGATATTAAATAGCTGAAGTAAAACCATAGGAGGGTGACTAGGGAGAAGAAAGATCTAGAAGCTACATCACCTGAAGAGTAGTTCAAATACTTGAACTTTTCCTCTAAAGGAAACACTTAGAATCGGCTATTATGACCATCTCTATGGAGTTGAATGGCTAGCATGTAGAAAGTGAGTGATTTATTTATTGTAAATTTAGAGGTCAGACTCTGACTAATGAATGGGAGGAATGGCTAAATATAAGATAGAAAAATAAGATAATGGCCCATTAGATAATTCTTGTGTGTCAGATGTTAAAAAAAAATTATTCTGACACTTGTTAAAATGGTAAGGAAGACTTTAGTCAAGATTATTGCAGTATTGCAATAGAGAGATGTGCTCAACTCAGACTACAACAAATATATCTGGAGATTTATAACCAACAAGCAGAATGAAGGGGTCAGTGAATAGAAAATTACTAAGAGGAGACATCAAGAGTAAGGAGGTTCTTGCCAAACTGGCCTAATAGGATTCTTGTTAAACGCAAGCCAAGAACCTCAAGAGCCGAGAATGAAGAACATAATCTGCTATCAAGGGTGGGGTGGGGGTCTTCTCTAAACTGACTTAGCAGGATTCTTGCTAAAACTGGACTCAACAAGAATGGACATAGAAGGCCAAGGTCCTATTAGGCTAAGGCCTAGTTGAGAAGAGGACTCAGAGGAGCCTACCTAAAGTTTGATCAAAGAAAGAGTCTTTGTCACAGACTCAACAAAAAACAAACATCTTCCTAATAAGAGAAGTTCAAAACATTATCATTACTTTTAAGCCCATTGAGAATATATCAGAATAGTTTCTAAAATGCTCTGGATGACACAGCAGTTTTAATACACACAGACACAAATATACTTATGTTTGAAATTTCATAACTTCACCATATAGACTAGCAATTCATAATAGCACTTCTGATGATGGAAATATTTATATCTGTGTTGCCCAACACAGTAGCCATTGGCCACTGGTGGTATTTGAGCACTCGAAATGTGGCTAGTGTGACTGCAGAATTAAATTTATAATTTAATTTAATTTAATTAATTTAAACATAAATTACTATATGTGACTAGAACTTACCATACTGGACAGTGAGAAATAGACTCTTAAGAATATATAGGGGTATGTAGGGTACATTTTTTCCCATTGCAATTACTCCTAATTAGGAGTAATTGCAATGGGAAAAAATCACTTTAAACTTTCAAATATTTCCTTTACAATGAAAATCTACGTACACATGTGAGTGTCTTACCAAACAGGACAGGCACCACGATAACTTGCCAACAGTGGCATCCTTCCAGATCTGTGGCCCAGATCTCTTGCCCTTTGACAAAATATATCCATGGATTCTTTAGGTCAGAGGTATCAATAGTCATTACTCCACTTAACTCAAATTCAGTCACATTGCAAGAACATTGGTTTCTGCCATTTGAATGGTTTGTGGTTGTGTGTTTCAGGATGTGATGCAAGGTCTGGTTGATAATACTGTAGTAGAACATCTGAGAGCCCAAATCGGAAACTTCTGTCCAATACAGGCGACTATTGGGGGAGGAAAGACACTCCAATTTAATGAGTAATACATAGTGTGAATATTAGTTTCTAACGAAGATCAATCATTCTTAATGATTGGGGGGAGGGAGGTTGTGGAAATGCGGCCTTTGGAGAGAACATATTTGAGTGTTTAGTAACCTACTTCTGAGATGGAGAAGCTCATAAGAAATCTAGTTGGTGACATTTTCCAATGATTTCCCAATACATATGCTTATAGCTAAAGCCTTAGACTATAGACCTTAGACACTGTTTTCAGTGGTTCATTAATGACTATAAATATAAAATATATTTGCAACTTCTCATCATCACCCATCTCCATTCCCTTCCTCTCAACTTTGCTATACTAGTTAACGATCTAGTTTCAAACTAGATTAAACCTATGCTTATGGCACAAACAAAATATATCTGTCCAGCCTGAGAAACTGCCACATAGTTGCTGAATGAAGTCCTTAAAACAAACAAACAAACAAACAAACACACCTCATCTTAGGAAGACAGTTAAAAATGAATGAGCCCAGAATAGCTTTTACTGTGCGAGACATGCTGCCCATGTATTTTTTGCTCATCTTCTGCCATTGTCTCAGTCCCCTTCTTGTCCTTACCAACTGAGGATATTATTAAACTCACTGTTATAAAAATCTGCTTTGGTTTCCTGCTCATAATTAACCTAACTTTAGGTTAGTCAAATTGTCAGTATGGATTCAGTTTATGTATTTGGAGTTATAGGCTCATAATTTACAGGTAGAATTACTTAGTATAAGTTAATATAGTGAGTCAAGAACGCTAAGCATCTTATTTTCCTATCATTGATTCTAATATCATACCAAACATATGACATTAAATACGTCTCTATTTCATCACAATAGAAACAGATAATCATGTTTCACATACCTTAAAAGAGGATATATGGAAAAAGAGATTATTGTTGAATTTCTGTTGCCAATTTTCAGCTTCCTGGGATATTTCACCTTGCGTTCAAGATCAACATCAAATATTTGCATTCCATTTTGTGATTCTTTCCACACGAAGTAGAGATGCCTTGAAATCCAGTCAATTGTAATAGTTGTAATATCACAAATTAGTGCACCTCGGAAAATCTTAACAATTGGTAGAAAACACAGCAAAGAAGATAGTGGTCATCCTTTTTTTTTCAAATTCAAGGCTTTTCTGTAATCACTCCTATTACATGTTTATTGCACTTCTCTTTTGTAATCCAAAATCTCAATACTCTGGATTGTGTGCCATTATAACAATGGTCCTCTTCTCACATTGTGTATTTTCTCTGGTTAATTTCAACTACCATAGCTTCTATTACAATCCACAGACCAGTGCTACAAATCCACAGCTTCAGGTGAGATCGCTCGTTGAATTATTGATTCAAAAAATCAAACTGTGTAATGAACACATATGAATGATCCTAGAAAACAGAATTTATCACTCCATGCCCCAAACCTCCTTTTCTCCTGCAATTATATGTTTATGGATTCCCAACACTCATCCAAAGAGCAATCACATCAATTGTAGGTTAGCTTTGACTTCTTCCTCCCATTATTAGCCATAGTGAATTAGTTCTATTTTAAATATCTCCCCTATTTGTCTTCTCTTTTCTCACCTCACAACCTCTTATTTCTCACATAACATTTTCTGTCTGGATTTCTGTGATAGCCTCCTAATTGTCTCAGGATTAACCTTCTCCAAGTCATTATTCACACTGCTATCAGAGAGGTCTTTCTAAAACAACTTAATCGTGTTAATGACCCACTAAATTTCTTTAAATGGCTTTAAGAATGACAACTCTGTATCACAGTAAAAGAGGCCCAATATACTCAGGCTTCTGCCTACCTACCCAGCTTTACCACCTGCCTTTCACTCTGCCCTCACCCCACTCCAACTAAACTCCTTCTATTTATAGCTCCCTGAACATGCTGTGGATCTCATTTCCCTTACTTTGCACTTGCTACTCCCTCAGCTTTTCCCCACCTTCACCTGGTTTAATCGTCATTATATCCAAGGTGTCTTTCCATTCTACCACCACCATTCCAATGAGCATCGATTCTCTGTGATTCCATTGCACCCTGCCCTTAGCATAGTACTTATATTGTGTTTTATCTACTTTCTCCCCAGCTAACATTCAGTGAATGCCTACCACACACCAAGCATTGTGCTAAGTAGCATGTATTATCTCATTTAATCTCATTGAATCTTCACAGAACCCTATGATGAGGTACTACATAACCATAGCAGTTAATTTGCTAATGGTCTCTGTCCTTTTCAACATTCTTATCTTACTGAGTCAACCACAGGCCAGTCATTTTAATTACAGGGCAGTGTGATGTTCAAATGCTCTACTTCCTTCAAAGTAATTATATAGTAACATACCTCAGAGCTGGACTGATTGTGCATGTTCAGAAGGAAGAGTGAGTCTCCTTGAGCATAATACCCCATTGCATTATCAGCTGTGTAGCCCACAGCACTGATGTCTCTTTCTGCTGAAAATATCCATACAACTTGATTTTGATCCATGTCTAACAAAACTATGTTGTTACCAAAGAGAGTCAAGAGGTATGGAAATGGATTGATTTCTGAAAACAAAAAACAAGTAGATAATATGTATTAGAAAAATAACTTTAGTTTACCAAAGTCTATTGATTCAATATTAGGTTGTTTTGAAATCCATGGCTCTCCTTTGGGTTCATCCATTCACCAGTCTCAATCAAGACAGTCTAGGTACTCTAAGTCTAGGTTTATTTAAGCATGCTTGATAATGATAAAAATTGATTACTTTATCTGACTCTAGCTTCAACTCAGAGACAGCACTCATATCCCTGAGAATATTAAAGGTGAAAACGTTTTAAAATACTAATTGCTGTTTACACAGATTTTAGATGATAGTACCTGATGTTTTGGACTTTACTATATCAGAAAATGGTCCAGGTCCTTTGGATGTGAAGACTCGAACCTAAAGAAAGAAAAAGACACAAAAATTCAGCATTCAACAGTGTTCTCAGTGATAATAATTAAGTTATGAGACTGATAAATTATTGAATGTTTCATTTCACATTCTTGATATACATTATTAATAGTTTCAAATAGTTGTTTACATCTGAGTATATAGCAATAAATCACTGAGGAAAAACATTGCCCCATATTTATGTTGGTGGGTTTTCTTGTCTAAGAAAGTACAAAGAAATGGCACAAATCTCTACTGCAAAAATATTTAATTTCTAAAAAAAAGTCCTTAGTTAGTTACAAAATTAAGTTACATAGAACATTTAACAGAAATAAAATTATACAAGCTACAGTACACTTCCACTTATCTTGAAGTCAACAACTAGATATTTTAAATAAATTTATATACTTTTAAAAAGGAGAATTATAAAAAGAAAATAATTAAACCTTATGCTTGAAAATGAATTGTGCATTTCAAACTACTTTTACATCCATTATCTATTTTGATCCCCACAACTATTAAGAGTGGAAACTAGACAAGGATCATAATTAAGGTAAGTTACTCATACACCATGACACATGTAGAAACTGGAAGAAGAGCCAAGTCTTCTGAGGTCTGTATAGTTTCCTTCCCACTGTGCTGCATTGCATCCTAACAGCAAAGTTTTTTAAAACAATTTTTATTAGATGTCTTTCATTGTGTGATAAATCATTCCCATTTCCAAATCTTGCATAAGTACAATAGTCTATAAATAAAATGAACATCCATACGATGGCCTCAAAAGATAAATCCTCAAGTGCCCTCTCAATCAACAAAACATTGGGTCATTTTTATTACACTTCTAATACTGAATAAATTTTATTATATCAATGTATTACTATCTGCATATGATATATATATATTATACACATATACACATATATACAATGGGATATATATGTCAAGCAGTCTTTACTTTTGCATAGGACAACCTTAAGCGAAATTCATGCATATCTATGCATATTACTTTGCATAGTTTTGTAGTGACTGATATATGAAACTGTATGTACATATAACCAGAATATTTCTTTAACTGGAACATACATAATTCTTAGCAAATAGGAGTATGCATTATCTTTAACTTTTACATACAAGTTTTTGATTACTGTATGTAGAGCTAATTATCAAATGATTATTAAATTAGAATTTTACAAAAAGATCCTTAGGCTATCCAAATCTCTGAAACACTCAAACATTATATTCCCCCAAAAGAAATAGAAAATATCTCCAAATCTGTACAACAGTGTCACCAACCTGATATTTATGAAAATCATTAAGCCACCTATCATTAAATGGAAAACTATTACATAGGAAATCAAACATGTCAGTATGGAGTGGAAGTAGCTTCTTATTCTTGACTCCTGAGTTTTTCCTTTATCAGCAGCCAGGTGATAACTGTGAGATGTCAACCACCCAGACCCTCAGTGTTTATTTCCATTGGTAGCCCCATATCGGGGCATCCAGATGGTGACAGCAATGACGTGATATGGTAAAGGACTCTAGTAGCTGGACTGTAGCACACCACTTCCTAGCCATACAGCTTTGGTAATTCACTGATACACTCAGGAACATGGCATTTTCTTCCCCCCAAAAAAAGGATGAATAGAAAATAAGACAATAATGATAAAAGCATCTATGGTGGTACATGGCCTATGGTGATGGCATCAAAAAATAATGATCTTTCTGAATGTGAAAGCAAGGCAGTTGTCAAGATGTCCTTTACTTTGGCTGCCCCCTCTCTTTCTCTCTACCTTTGCTGTCTACTTGACCCCTCTGATCATAATGTACTTCAAATTATTGACAGAGTGGCAGAATTCTTAACCTATTCCTTTAACTAAACTTCTGTTTGCACTATCAAGAGCTCTGTATTCCTGTTTTCACTCTCATACCTGAAAGGCAACGATGTACCCAGGACTCACGCTCTCAAGTTGAAAAGACATCACCGAGGGAGTGACATTGACGGCAATCCAATCTTCGAATGTTGTGTTTGTGTCATTTTGGTTGGATATTTGATAGAAAATTTCAAATCTTGTTAATACACCATTTTCATGCTTAGGCTTATTCCACCTAAATTCCACCACAACTTCATTCTTATTGTGATATTTCCCACTTGGTAATATAAAAACTCTCGGGTTCTCTGGTGCTGATGGAACTGAAAAGCAAAGATACAGACAGGGCAGATGGGAATATAAGATTGACTTTACCACTCATGATGAGGATGCGAAACAACTTAGTAATACATATTTCTCATTCCAGACAGCTGAGTTCTATCTATCTTGTTCTTAAAGATCTTTAGGAAAGACTATTCCATAGATTTCTTCAGGAACATATCCTAATATTTCAGTTCATCTTTCTTATCTCCAACCCAAACCCTTTTTACTGCCACTTAGCCACTCTGTTCTTGTCTGTGCCCTGTATAGAAGGAAAGTGGCTGGTTCTCCTTATAAAATACAATGTTTACTCTCATCCCGACAGAGTGATTTAGCTGGAGGTGGAAATGACAGTCGCCAGGAAGAAAGGCAGTGACTCTGTCCAGCTTTCAACCCGTTCGGCCTGTAAAATACAACATGTCAGGTATCCTAGCCCCTCTCACCTTGAATCTTTCCAGGAGATAGGAAATGCCTCAAGATTATGGTTTGGGGTTGCTATTTATTCTAGAGACAAACCAAGCAATTTAGTCTTGCTGTCCTTTAATTTCTCTCTCTCTCTCTTAATCAAGAGAAATTTCTCTGCCTGATTTTCAAGTCAATCCATCTAAGATATCCTTCTTTCTTAGGACTCTTCCACAATCTCCAGGCCTTCTTACATTGTAGTGATGCCTTTTCTTGCTAGAGTTTCCACTCCCCAAAGACCTTCCCTGGTCATACTAGTCTGTGTATATTGTCCTCTCTTAAGAATATTGAGGCAGCTTGATATAGGTGAAGGTTTTATAGTCTTGCCTACTTATTCTATGCCGTTGGCACTCAGTTGTCATTGCTTTATTTCTATTATCATTAGCAGAATATGTTTATCTCTATACTGTTTTAAGAGCTCTATCACAGAAAGCACCTTTTCTTATTCTTTGTTAAGTTCCCCCAAATTTAGTTTAGGACTGGCACACAGTAAGTGCTTAATAAATATTTATCAATTTGATTAATTTTCTGACTATTTTAATATTATTCATTTTTCCTTATTGCTCCCAACATTCAGTAGCATACTGATAACCCTACCCTTTAGTGCATTTGCTGATGGATGCAGTCAAATTCATTTCCACAGAACACTCCAACCATGGATGACACCCCAAGACAATCTCAAAGATATCATGCCTGAATCTAAATATTAACTACTCCAGAACTGCCCAAGCTCTACTATGTTCCTGTTATGAGAGTCATAGAAAAATATTGTTGAAAGAATCTTAACAGTAAAAGAATGCAATGGTGAATGTATGTCCATGTTTATTAAGCTCTACTACCTGCTAAATCCTGTGCTAGGAAGTTTATATAAATTAAATCAATATGATACTATCATTTGCCAACATTTGTAAAAATGACTGAATGGAGATTTGATGGAACTATAGTGAAAAGTCCAGATTAAGTCCCAGATTAAGTCCAGATTAAGTCCCTGCCACTTACTAGCTATTTTACATTGGGCAACTGCAGGCTTTCATTTTCTCATTTTTATAACAGCGATAACAATACCTGTCTACTGATCTCAGAGCTGTATGAAGATCAAATGAAATGATGAAATGATGTTTCTGACACATGGTAGATATATGATAAATATTTAAAAAAGGAGGATACATATAAATATGCTTTGGACACTTTAAAGTGATAGATGCATATAAAGGTATGGCTATTATCCTTTTAAAAATATATTTCAAAGAAAAATATAAAATTTAGACATCGGTTATTCACCTAAGGAAGATCTTGAGTTACCATCTATGAGACCATCTCCCAATAAGAGTCTTCCATGAAACTATCTCTGCTCTCAAATGCCCATTTTCCTTATAAAGCATTTCACAAATTATCTGAAAAATGTTTCTGCATTTGTATATCATTGTAATTAAGTGAAAATCTTTAAGAAATCTCTGAAATATTCTTTTGAAATAAATTATGCAGATTTATTTTAATTATGCTATTCTTATCTCCACAGAGTCACTCTATAAGTATTGAATCTAAACACATCTACAAAATTGAATTATTTTTTAAAAATTATTAACTATCCTTTCTAGATCATGGAAAGTGAGATTCTACCTCTCTCTTTTTCTTTCTTTCTTTTTTTTTTTAAAGAAATTTCACCCTTGTACCTGTTTCAGGTGTTCGAAGTGATAGAGACGTTTTGGGACCCTTTCCCCAGTAGGTATAAGGAGTGACAGAAAGATTAAATAATGTATAGGGCTCCAGACCTTCCACAGTAAATACAGGTAAAGGCTGTTGTTCACTAGCCAGGAACTAAAATGTAAGCACAAAACATTATTTTCTTAGGGAGAAAGTCATAAAATCTTTTATTCCTAATTAACTAAGATCTCCCAACTTTAGTTCACATGTAAAGTCAAACCTTGTAATTTTGGAAGTACTGATGTTAGTAAGTTCCATGTTGTTCCATATAAACCAGTTAAAGTATCTAATATACCAGTTAACACTAACCACAAAATGGATAGAGATTGGCTGTAGACAAAAGTTTTCAGGAACAATCTTGATGACCAGATGCTAGGGGAACAGCTAGAGAGATGGGCTTGGTTAAGTAAAGAAAGTACAAATCAGCGTGGGCAGGGTAGATGCAGATGTACAGTCTGTTTGAGAAATGGAAGTTAGTAGAACCAATGCCATACCTTAGGATGAGCACTAAATTCCACACTATAGAAAATCACACCCCAATCCACAGCTGGGGGAGCATTCCACAGGACTTGAAAACTTGAAGCATTTCCTTCAATCCTAAATGAAGACTCTTGAATGGAATCTGGTATAACCTTAGGAGTAAAGGAAAAGTTCCCTAAGAAATGAAAGGATAGAGGGAGAAAGAATTTAGGATTATTAATCATCATAAAAAAAACATGGAAAATTAATGACAATTACTAATAGTACTGAAACAAAATTTCCCTTTTTTAAAATATGTCCTGAAAGTCATCTTTTTCTGACCATTTCCAACTGTAAATTTGGGTTAAGAGTAAGATGACTGCAAACGAACCAGCAGAAATTACTAAAGACCTGTTTCTATTAAAACATAATTCTTAAGAAAAAAATCCCAATCTAAACATTTATTTAACAGAAAGTATGGAGGAGCGAGGGTAAGCAGGAATAAAATATTGTACCAGGCAGAGGCTTGAGGGATGTCTGAACAATTGTAAACTGATTAAATTTGGCTGGTTCCAAAACAGAGACACTAGTTCGCTGACCAATTTCCTGAGCTGTGATAATCCTATAGCCATTGATCCAGAAGAGCCGGCCACTATAGTACATCAGTGCATTCTGGGAAATTTCGGAAGTACTCCAGGCTGCAAATTCTGTGATGGTGATATCCCCAGCGCTGCTAAAATATGGCACCAATTAGTGTGTGTATTTGGAGTGGGGGAATGAGCTGGTATATTCAAGTACTGAAGAAAATCTGTATTTGTTAGCGTGCATTTTGTGTATATGAAAACAAAGAAAAATACATTGCAACAAAATAATTGTCATTATTCTTAGTTCTATATTAAACTGATCTTTTTCTTACATTTTTTCTTAAAGTATTCCTAAAGCAAATTTTCTAGAGTTTTTCTTATTAATGTGATACTGCAATGGCAAGAGTGTTACACTGGTTTAATAAATACTTGTGATTTGGGGTAATACTCCTAGAGCAAAAGCACAACCCACTGATTGGTTTCTCCTGGTTGAGTCAAATCTCCCTCCTATTCTTGGTTAGGCATCTTATCTACTTGCTTTAATTATTCTAGCCTGTTTGGTCCTCCACTTTAAATTAGTCACAACTGTTGCTTCAATGAATCTTATCAAAATCTATAGCTTAGTCAAAATGCTCCTCTTCAGACCAGGGAATTCAAGTAAACACACTTATTTAAATTGCCTTTAGGGTTTTTATCTCAATAGCAGGGAATTTTACAAGAATTTTTACTTTAAAAATCTGCTTGGTTATTTCTAATATTACTCCAGTTGCCTAGTACTCAGTAAATCTATCTCCATGATACTCAACCTTTTAGAGTGGAGAGTGAATCTTTTTTCTAATTTCTCTAAATCTTTTTAAAGTGTTGACATTCCCCTCTTAGAAAAGTATGGCATTTAAAGTCAAAATAAATAAAAGTTCTGTTTTGAGAATTTCATAATACCTCCGTGAAAAAAAAAAATGCAAACCACCTCAGAGGACCATAGCTAGCAGTTGCGAACCTTGTAAGGAAGCACCACGTTCACGAGTGCTATTCCCATAGTCCTTTTCTAGCAAAATACCATTTTTTACATCCGCTCAGTTATGAAGACAGTATCTGGTTTGCCCTGTGGACTTTGAGCTACCTGTCAGTGTCTCCATTGCACTCTTTTTATATCCCATCACAGTATTTACCATATTCTACTGCAATTGTTTACAAACCTATCTTTCTTCACAAGCCAAATGTCTGCCACACAGTAGATAATTAATAAGTGTTTACTGAAAGAATGAATTCTCAGGCATTATCATTTATAAGTGAGGGGCAAGTCATTCTCTTCTCAATCAATTGCCTTTGAGGGATATTACTTACCTCTGCCCCCGAAGAACAGCTGTGTACAGGTGTATACATTGACTATCTTGAACCAACCAATATAGGAGCCCATCACTGAGATCTAAAGTTAGAGCAACTACCTAAATTGAAATTATAAGAAAACAAATCAAATCCATGTTTGAAGAATATCTTTGTGAATAAGTCATACTTAAGTTACAAATTGCTCTTTAAAATCCTCTTTGGAATAATAAACTCAGTGATTTTTTACCTTTCACTGAATATAAAAATTATATGAGTATGCCTATTACTATGTAATTTGGATATAAGCACTGATTTCCTAAAAACCATTAAAAGGTGAGAAATAGTACTCACTTCTATATACTTAGCTCTGGTGATTCTCGAACCAGAACTCCAGTGTCACCAGGGAACTTGTTACAAATACATTCTCAATTACACTCCAGGTCCTACTGAATCAGGAACTTTGAGCCACTGTGTCAAGCCTTGCCCTAAAGCGAGCCAGAAATTTGGGCTCTTCAGCCACGTTAGACAGTGAATGTCGTTGTTGTTTAAAACAGTTGTTCTTAAACATTGCAGTACATTAGAATCACCTGATGAGTTCTTTAAAAGTCTCAGTTCTCAGGCTGCATCCTATTAAATTATGGTCTCTGGAGATGAAACAGTCTCCCATGTTTCCAAATTCCCCAGATAATTTTAATGTGTCACCAAGTTTGCGAACCAATGTTGTAAAAAATTTTTAATTGTATTTTCTGTTAATTATAACCAAAAACATCCTGACACATTTTGAAAATATAATACACAAAAGGTTTTTATGTTTTGTAATTGGATAGTCATGTATATTAAAAGCCCTATTTCTGGCTGACATCTGAAAACTACTTCTTACTACTTTATCTTTGTTTTCTTGCTACCATCCCGTCTTAATTTTATGTCCGGTTATCTAGGTGAAGCCTGAGGAAAGACTGCTTCTCCTGTGAATTAGGGTGCATGAGACAGAAGTTACAATCCAAGGGATCTTTTTTGCTTTCTTTGGCTTTATGGTATTTTGTTCAAATAAGCTGAGATTGTCAGGAGTTAGACCTCAGAGTAGTACATTCTCTCTAAAGCAGACGTAGAGACTGAGACATATCAGAGAGGATTAAGTTGATGACTAGATCTTTAGCAAGATACAGCAGCATATAAACAAAATCAATGAGCCAGTGAAAAATGTAACTATTTACATTAAAGCATTCAAGAACTAAAAATATTTACTGGCAAGTTACCTAAGGCCTGCTACAAAGAAATAATCCTGAGGCGTACGACTGCAAGAAACTTCACTGAGTATATAAATCACAGCCTTCTGTCTTCAAGAAAACTCAACCTCCTCGTTTCCCAAAATGTAAAAATCTATTCTATCAATTCCCAGCTTTTGGAAGTTGAATCCTGTCCTTGTTTCAGGCTAAAAGAGATTTACTGATGACTTTTTCAGTAAAAAATGAAATCAAGTTAACCTTGTTTAGTTATTTATAATGAGATGCACTAGAGTTTTCTAAATAACAGATTAGCTCTTTTATCTCTTTTTAAATTTATTTTTTATTACAGTTGACATATGATATTATTTTGGTTTCAGGTATACCTCATGGTTTGACATTCATAAACCTTACGATATGATCACAACAATAAGTCTAGTAACCATCTGCCACCATATAGTTATTATGATATGGACTATTTTCCATATGCTATATATTCCATCTCTGCAATTTTCTATTTTATAACGAGAAGTTTGTGCCTATTATTTCCCTCCATTTTTTCACCCATCCTCTCACCCCCCCATCCCTTCTGGCAACCATCTGTTCTATAAGTTTATTTCTGTTTTGTTTGTTCATTTGCTTTGATTTTTTAGATCCCATATATCAGCAAAATCATATAGTATTTGTCTTTCTCTAACTTATTTCATTTAGCATAATACCCTCTAGGTCCACCCATGTTGTCTCAAATAGCAACATTTTAAAATCTCTTAATAAAGGAGATTCTATAGCTCCCTTTGCTGGAATACAACAAACTATTCAAACTGTAAGTAAAATTAAGGTGTTGGGTCATTACCTCATTCCTTTACATCAATCATTTGGGCCCATATTTAAACAGAGACAGAGGGTATTCCATAAATATTTGGTACCATTGTTACGTCTAATAGTACCCATACCATGGAAAAAATTCCTTTGAACTTTAAGTTTTAATCTTGTGCTAAAATGCACTATATATTATGAGCCCGACCCATCAGATGTGGCAAAAAGGTTTTACTTTAGATGAATATCTCACTTCATTCTCCCTTTTCATCACACAAATACTGTAAGTCTTTCTATAAATAACTGACTCACTATTTTACTATACCTGTTGATTGCAAAGTGTCTTATGACTCCATAATAAATCTGTGTGTAACATATGAAGGATGACAATGAAATGGAGAGTGTTTTGCTTGGTGCAAAATGTATTGTCTTCAAAATACCCATCAGAATTAAATGGAGGCAGATGGATAAGACACCAAACAATGGAACCAGAACATAGATTTACACAGGCAGCAAGCAACAACACTTGCCAAGCTGTGAGAGGATGTGGAGTGTGAATTTAAAGAAAGGTGTATTTTGTCAAACATGCTGAGAAATCTAATGATTTACTCATTTACAGAAAAGTCCCCAGGGCCACTAGAGCTTTCCTAAGAGGAAATAGCTCAGATGACCAGATCACAGCAATGGAGAAATTACTGACAAAGCCCCTTAGAAAGGAAGTTACTCTTGAGATAATATTACCTTTAATTTGTTTTTACAAAAATAAAAGTGCTTTCCCTAACAGTTATTATTGAGACATTAAAAATATACTCTCTTTGTATTCAAATTCAAGAGGCTCCAAAATAAAAGGAATGATAGGAATGATTAATTTCTAGATATGGTATATAAATCTCTATTTTAAATATCTGAGTTATAATCTGTATATGCAAATCAGGTGTCCTTACATATTTTTAGAACTAGTACCCAGATAGCCTATGGAATTGAGGATCGAGTGACTCAACAATTTATTTATTTATAAATGACCTGATATACCTGTATTACGTATATTTTATCTTAATTGACAGAAAAAAATAACTTTTAATAAAAGGAAAAAAAAATAAGGAATATTCTGGGTAGAAACAGTATAAATGATTTATTCATTTTATTCTGTAATGCTTTTCTGTAATTTCTGAATATCCTGTAGTAGATATATATTACTATTATGAGAGAAAACAAAATTTAGAAATTTAGATAGATACATAGAGAGTAGCTGAGCAGGATTAAGAGAAATAGGCATTACTTCTAGAAGTTGGGGTAAAAACATTTGTTTTAGAAACATTCTTACATCAGATATTTTTCAGGTTGAGTTACAATAATAAGAGTTTAACTATTGAGTAGTTATCGTATGCCTGGAACAATTCTTAGTACTTATCATGAATTATCTCATTTAATCCTCAAAACAATTCTGAGAAGTAAAAATTCCCATTTTTCACATAAGGAAACAGATTTAGAGAAGTCAAATAATTTGCCTAGGGGTCACACAGTTTTTAGAGCAGTCAATACCCAAAATTGATTAAAAAATAATAAAACTCTTAATCACTACCAAACAAGCTCTGAGTATATCCAATAGAATTCCTGCAGACTAAAAAAACAGTCAAAAATTAAAAAGTTTTTAAGTGTGGGTCCATTCAAGATAAGGCAAACTACAAAAAAAAATCTCCATATTATATTTTATATCAATTATGACAGTCAAACAAGAGTTAGAGAAATTTTGGTTATATCAAGATTTTACTTTAACAGTATTTCATTTCAGATTCTACCTGAAGCACTCACAATAAGCAGAAACAGTATTATTATAACCATACGATAGCACTATTTAGAATTATTAAATAATCTATGAAGTTTTATTTTTAATTTGTCACCTTTTTCCCAGAAAACCAAGGCTGTGCCTGTAGTATAAGGGAACTTTCTCCATTTAGCCTGGTGCTTTCAACAGAGTATAGTGTGGTCCAATAGAGATAGCCACCAACTGAATCCACCACCATGTCATTCACCAATAACTTCACATGAGTCACAATATCTGTGTGTCCTGTCAACACAGACTGCCTTTGTATCTATAAAACATAATCATATGCTCAGTTAATGATTTTCAAATGACATTATGATTTCTGAATAGTTCATTGCAATTGTCAGTAAATTGCTGCATTTACCATTGATTCATTCAACCATAAATATTTATTGGCACTATGTACTGGGTATTGTGCTAAGCCTTGGAAACATAATAGCCATAGTACCTGCTTTCATGGAGCTTATCTCTCTTCATGTTTTTAAAGAGAAAGGAGATAAATTTATTCTGAGTTAAACTACTTGCTCCTCCTAATCATATATCCAGACAGTCAAAACACTGCTGAATTAGAATGTATTTAATTGGGCTCCTGAAGAAGATGCACTATCCTGGTAAATAATGACATCTCTCCTTGCTCCTTTCTACCAGTATTTTCCCTAATATCAACTACTGCCATTATTGAGTGAGTATTTATATTATGCCAGGCACTCTCCCTTTTTTAAATCTTTATATATAAGCTCTTGTAACCTTCACATTAACCTATTAAGCCTATGCCTTACTTTTTTTATAAGTAAACTGGGTTCAGAAAAGTGATTTTTCCTGGAGTTAAACAGTTTTATGAGGGAGTAAATACCGAACCCAGTTTTTATATCCACTCTTCCATTTCCTTCTAAACTATTTTCAAACTAACCTATTTTAGGGAGCATTCTCTGATTAACCATATTCAACTCTGTCTACATGTCAATGGCATGTATAAATTCAGATTATAGCATATTCTTTACTTCTAAATACATTGCTTTGTATGCTTCTTCTATTATTTCATGGATGTATTTTTATCTCATCAAAAGAACAGGGGCAAGTGGTGATGGTTACACAACATTGAACATACTAAAACCACTCCTTTTTACATAATGAAAGGGTAATTTTATGGTATGTGAATATATCTCATTAAAGCTGGTATTTTTTTAAAAAAGAGCAGGAAGATGTCTACTATTTACTTTATATTCCCTACTATGCCCAATCTCAATGCCTCTAAACACAATGGTAATAGATAAATGACTGTTAAATAAATAAAACATTGGACAATAGCTCCCTCCTGATTAAAAACTGATTCAGTACCATATTTCTTGATCTGTCAAACCAGTGTTGTCATCATTAACCATCCTTCTCTTTCTCGTAGTATACCAGCATGCAGATGCACAAGATGTCTCCATTTTGCCTCCAGGTCCACTCTCAATCCTCTCCACCCTACTTGGTGCCCCTGGAGGCTGCCATCTTTGGGCCACATCCACTGGACTCCCTTATTCTCTGGCTTTGGGTAAGGTTTAGCCAGTGGAAACATTGGCAGAAGATCGGAGGGCAGAATAAAAGAGGGATCTGGGTAATTATTCCCCCAGATCTCGCCTTGCCAGACCATACATTCTGACGGCGGCTGGGTTTCATAACAGCAACTCTCCCAAAGGTTCTTCTCCTTCTTTCCCTCGTCCCTTTGTGCCTGAAGGTAGTTATATCTTTCCACACTTGCTAGCCCAGGGCATGCTTCAGCATTCTTTACTTGTTTTCCTTAGCCTGGCCCCACCTTTGAAAATAGTCCCTTCACTTAGTTTCATTTAATCATCCTCCTCCAGGACACTGACTCGTTGGTGAACATTTTAATATATTTATTTTAAGTATTACTGAAAATGGTACACCAAATAGTGATAAAAAATTTCCTTCACATATAAATGCATTTCGATTAAAAAGTGAATAGGCTTAAAGACAACTATTAAATAATAGCATAGTTGATTCACAAGTATGAAAAAAATTGTGAAAGTGACATTGCACTAAAGTGGGTGGGCATTGTTCTAGAGCATCCAGAATGCCAGGCTTTAACTTACCACATATGTCCTTCCAGCCCAGTAGAGAAAGTGACCCAGCCATTCATAAGCTAAAGCTCCTGCTCCTGCAATGTTAGGTATGTGATCATTCTCTGAGATATCCGTCCCATTCAGCAGCCACACGTAAACATCACCTTTCATGTCGCTGTAGTAGAAGCTATTGTTATACCAATCCATATCTCAAAACAAAGTGAATTAGGAACAGTTATTTTTTCACATATGGCAACATAAACATGGAGCATCAACAAATCACACATGCACCTCAATGTAATTTTAAAGCATATACTAACATGGATATTCACTAGAACTTTAAGGATCTGTCAAGAATATTTCAAAAATGTTACCCCAAAATTCTAATCCCTAAAACTAGAGAGGGGAACTAATATTCTTTAGGCATCTCCTCTTAGTCAGACAGTCTCCTAGGCATTTTTATATATCTTACTTAACTCTTAAAACAAAGTTATGAAGTAGGAATTACCCCATCTTTGACATGGCAAACCCAAGGCTCAATGAGGTTATCTATTCTGCTTGAGGTCTCCCAAGTGAAAAGAGGGGGCATCCCAGATTCAAGCCAACTCCAAAGCATTGTTCCTTCCATTAGTACACTACCTCCTAAGCCCATCTCCTTTGCTGGTCAGAAATGTTGCTGCACTTAGCCACTTTTTATAAAGGCCAAGAAAATAGGTCAGATGATTAGATAATTACAGAAGATGCCATCTGCTGGCAAGATCTGTGTTATATCATTATAGAATGAAGACTTCTAGGCATAATTACCCCTGTATTACTTAATAATCCTCTTTGTTAAGAAATTCTTTCTTATACTTTATTTAGAACTTCAATACAGATTTCTCATGTTCCAGTCTTATAGCAAACTTATAATAAATTACTTAGGCATAACTATTTTAGTGCAACAAAATAGGCTATTACTGTGAGGTGACATTAATAGATTATTATACATGAGAAGTATATCAAAGCCTTCCTGACACAGGCATAAATCAATAAATTAACACATTTTGTAAAGTAATAAATAGCATTCCTACTTGAGAAGTGACATTTTCTTAATATGCTCACTAGCAGTATAGTTCAGTCAACTTTTTTTCCTTTCATTATTGATCTAATGCCAAAACACTCAATTCTTTAGATCTGTTGAATAGCTTAGGAAGTCTTATGAGTAGAAACCTGTTATCCAAGTGTCAAGGAACTTGGTGTTTACCTGACACATTTCCTATATCAGAGGACAAGAATTCTCCTGGGCCAAAGCTATTCAATGGTTTACGCCAAAGTCCATCTTCTTTCACAGCCATGATAAATGGTGGTTCTGTAGCTGTTTGGTAAAAAAAAGGGGGGGGGGGGCAGAAAAAAAAAAAAAGAAAAGAAAAATAGAAAGAAATATCACAGAAAGCACATTTTTAAAAATATATATTTACATTTCTTTTCTTTTAATTTTAAATTAATTATTTATTTCTTTAATGGTGACATTGGTTAACAAAATCCAAAAAGTTTCAGCTGTACACCTTAACAGCAAGGCATATGTATATCTACACTGTGTGTTCACCACCCATAGGTAGATTTCTTTCTGTCACCACATATTTGGCCTCTTTTACCCAGTCTACCTCCCCTATACCTCTACCCCCCTACCCTCTGGTAACCACTAGTCTATAGTCCATGTCCATGAATCTCTGTCCTGCTCATTTGAAAGCATACTTTTCAGGTGCACATTTTATATCCTAAGATTTCCTTTATAAAATAAAAGAATATCAACATTTAAAAAATACTGTGGAAGTATATGAGTAATCGTATATGCATAATAGAATTCTCTATTATATCAAATATACTTTCTGATTTTTATGTAAATATTTGAAACAGAATGTGAAGAGAATGTGTGGTGATGTTGCCTCTATAGCAATGTCATGATCATGGATGATTTTTTTTTTTTTTTTTTTTTTGGCTATTTGTTGTCATGGTCCCATTCAGAGCACCTAGAAGTAATTGTGATAATAGCAGGATAAACAATACAATTATCTTTCCATTTTCCTTCAAGCAAGAGGGTAGAATTTAGCATAATTCACAGTTCCTCAACTTCTCTCACCATGACTTTCAGAGTTCAAGGGGTGCTAGCGCTTAGTAAACTATAAGAAAGGAGAAAGACATGAAGAAAAAGAAAATTATACTGTTTCCTCAAAAATATCTTGAGAAGTTTAAAATAGCAGATTAGACACATAAATTAAATATCACATAGTGCCTTATGTGCTGTCCTAATCTCAGATAAACACATACTGAAGACGTCATCACACCCTCATTCTAATTCCTTTACCACATCAGAGGTGAGGAATTTTAAAGGATGCAAGGTGTAAGTCTTTTTTAATTTTTTTTTTTTTTTGTCAGAACCGCTCCCTAAATGAAGAACATTTTCTCACCTGGTACCAGGGTAGTACCCACCGAGGGCTCTGACCAAGGGCCTGGCCCCTTGGGAGAACTCGCTCTCACAGAAACCCTGTATTTTGTAGCACTCTGCAGCTTGGGTACATTGAGCATGGTCCCACTTATGTTAGAGAAAACATGAGTGATTTCAGGAAAGTCCTGTGTTGATACTTTCACCTCGTAAGTCCAGTTCTGCCAGGCAGAAGGGCCTAATCAGAAAAATTAAAGGATATTACTGAGCAGGATGATATCAACAAGAGCAAATAAAGGATTGTCAGTTATTTCATCTACAGTCTTGCTTTGAACGGAAGGGTAATTGGACAAGTAGTTCCTGTTACTCCAATAGTCATCATGGTAAGTTTGACAATATGACTAGGACAGTGTCCATTCCACCCAGGCCACTCATTTTGTTTGATTGAAGGAAACATTATTCCCAACAAATCAGAGGATGCTGTTCCCTAGTCAAAGCTGTGTGCTTGGCTGCATAGACTTGTCAGAGGGGTGCCTGATGACACCTCCAGGTGTAATTGAGCTTCGAAAAACAAATACGTCATGATGACTCTAATATGAGTCTCAGTGCTTGTACAGCACCTTCCTCCCAGGAGCCCAAGCCAGGCCAACCCAAATCTAGCTCACTGCCTATTTTGATAAAATTGCACTAGAACACAGCCAGTGACCCATTTACATATTATCTACAGCTGTTTACACACTACAGAGGCAGAGCTGAGTAGCCACGCAGAGACCACATGACCCACAAGCTGGAAATATTTATTATCTGGTCCTTCATTTATAGAAAACTGTTTGCTGACCTCCGTGTTAGGTACTATTCTAAGTGTTCTACTTATACATCTTAATTTAAACTGTATGACAATCTCATAAAAAGATGCAATAAATATTCCCATTTTCTAGTAATGGAAACTGATGCACAGGAGTTGTTATATAACTTCCTTGGGGTCATTCTGGTAATACATGGCAAGACCAGCCTTTGAATCCATGCCTGTTGGCTCTAGTGCCCACCTGCTTACCCACCAGACAAATCACCTCTCCAGAAATAGAATTTCAAGTTCAGAGAGTTTTAGAAAGTTGCTCAAATTCATGCAAGATCACAATGAATAAAAAATCTCAACCCAAGTGCTCTATCCCCCTAGTTAATATATTTATTTAGACTAGAATATCAGTGCCTGGCTCCTAGCAGACACTCATTAAATATCTGAACCATTCCGTTGGGATATATATAGGAAATATAGAGATCCTTTCAATGCAAAACTAATAAATGCAGAATGAATGTGTAAACACTCTTTTTTGAGCTAAGTAGCGCTTCTGGTTGATGATAGAATAATCACATATGTGTTCTCAAAAACTGAGTCACAGCGTCAAACAGTTCCTCTCTTTCCAGTGAGGCCATAACTGGCTGAGAGAAGGGCACTCACTGGCTCCTATGGCGAGGTCAGGAGGCTTCCACTGAACCAGGGCCTGGTGGGAGCCAAACAGCACTGAGAGTTGCTGCGGGCGGCCTGGCAGGGGGTGTGGCTGGGTGTACGTGCTAAAGATGACCAAGTTACCAAACCCAAACTCTTCTATGTGACTCAGGTCACATCCCACGATGAACTCATTAAAAGACAAAGCATCCTGTTGGAAAACAGCCTTGCCATCTGTGACAAGGAAGTCATTGTTTTCACAAGCAAAACTCTTCACGTTATCAAAGGGGACACGAGGTAGGACAAGATGGGAAGCAGAGCCATCCAGAAATGTTGACGTGAAGACTTGGGTGGTGTCATTGAAGTAAATGATTCTCTTGGACTGTGGCTTTACTGCAAAGTCCTTTAATGTGCAACTCTCCACAATATGCATAGCTTCCGAGTCCCGACCAGATGCCACCGGGAGATCTACTCTATAAATGCCATCTCTCAGGAGATAAAAGACATACCTGACATGAGAACAAGAGAACAAGAGAAGCCTGGTGTGATTCAATGCAAAGGTGGGTGAGTAACCTCCTCAGCCCATTGCTTTATCCTGTTGCTCAATCAGAACCATATATCTCCAGAGTTTATAAATACAGAGCTTCCCAAGGTGCAAAAGTGTAAAAGTATTTACTAAGCATATGCTCTAGTCATTTAAGTTAGAGTTGGAACATTGGAAATTTCAGCCTCACTTATAATGTTTAGTCTCCTCATCATACATGTGACTTTTTAAGGAATCATAGAATTTAAGAACAAAAAGGTCTTTAAAGATTTTCTAATGAGCATGCTCTTAAAGGAAAACATAGTATATAAAAGTAACATGGCTAAACATGTCATTATAAAACTCTTTTTTCCAAAATATACACATTTTAAGTCTAATTCTGTCAATATATTTTCCCATGCATTGTGAATGATAAAATGGAAGAAAGCAAAAACATTTAAATCATTTTTTTAAAAAAACCTCGCAGGTATTTTGCTTTAAATATCTAACAAAACGATTTTGCATATGTAGTAGAGTAAGCTTTTTAAAATATTGACAATTAAGTGAGGTAATAAGCTACCATTTTACGAATCATGAAGAAATACTGTACAAGTTAACATAACAACTGAGAAGGACCACTCAGAATTAGGAAAAAGGAGCCAATAGAAGAATTTTGGAAAAAACACACAATTTGGAGCCAAACATCATGGCAGTACTGCAGGTGAATTTTTAATAATGAAAAATGAAATGTCACCATAACATTTTATTGATAATCAAATCTGTAAATAGAATTTTAACTGAAACATAAAACTATTCATTTAGGCATAGCTGATTTGGAATTTGTGACCGCAGAGACAGATATTAATAAAAGTATACTTTGCTTGGTAAATCTTTCTTATTACAACTCCATGGATTGGCAGGATTTAAGCATTTCATCACAACTCTCAAATCATTTTCATTGTTCTATTCGGACCTGCTCTTGTTCTCCTTAATGACTATTCCAAATATTTATCAATATGCTCAAGACTCCTGTGCTAGAACAATATCCTAAGATATAAACTCCATGTTGAGATACGAACCTATGTTTTTTTTCTGAAGGGAGGCTTGTGGCGGGCAAAAGGCCAAAACAACCTGGCTCTTAACCTCTTGCTTTTCTTTTCCAAATTCAAAATTGTTAAGAGAATTTGGAGGGATTTTAGAATAGATAAAAGGAAAAAGATCTAGGGTAAAGATTCTAATTCTTATATTGAAGCACAGTGAAATGTACATCTTTAATACTCATCACTGCTTTGGAGAGGAAAATAAAGAGAGAAGAGAGGTAAGGAGAGCAGGGGTTTGTAGGGAAGAAGACAGAGGTGACGGGGATGAAGCAGGGTTTGGGGGTGAAGGGAAAGGTTTATAGTAAGTACAAACTCAGTAAGTGACTAATTCGATGGTGTGAAAAGAAAACAGCATAAAGGAAACCATTTTTAATAGCAGGAGAATCAACTGTTTCACATATTTGGAATTTTTAGGAACATTCCATAAAAATGTTGCTAAAGGTACATGTGATTGTTTCAGAAACTGTATTATGGTATGAGGAGATGATTAGAAGACAGGCTCTGGAGCAGGAAGTCATATACTGGTTTCACTGAAAAATAGCTATGCGACTCTGGGCAATTACTAAGTCAACCTGTGCTTTGCTTTCCTATCTATACAATTAGAATATTAAAAAATATCTGCATTATAGTATTGAACGAGGATTAAACAAATTATTAGAAATAATGCACTTAGAAGCTCTATTAATTATCATCATCATTTCTAGTCATATTCTTAAAACCTAAGCACAAATTAATTTTGCCCTAAAGGGAAAAAGAGCCACCAAAAACCTAACTGAGACATAGTTTGAGGGATTGACTTAGTAGGTGAAGTACATTACCCTTATTTAGGATGAGTCATTTTGTGTAATTGCCAGCACCAAATTTATATTTCATAGGATCTTAGACTTTTACAAATGAGAAAAATAAGATCCAGGGAGTCCAAAGTATTTTCCCTACAACAGAGGATTTTTTTAAAAAAAACTTTCTATAATTTAGTAATTCATTCAAACCTAAGATATGTAAAGAAATATCTAGTAAATTATGAATGAATATGAATAGAAAAACTTGATTTTAAATCAATGATGAACACTCTTTTTCAAGGTCAATTTGTGAAAAATAAAAATTGTTATAGGCTATATTATTTTTCATTCAAATGAAAGCACCTTTATTCCTACAGGAAAAAGAAAAGTTTAATCTTACAAACAGTGGCCTTGCTTATTTGTTACTAACCTATAATTATCTGGTCATATTTAAGGAATAACCTCAAAATAACTTCCTATATTTCCATCCTTTACATGTATGTGCATTTGGAGATCACAAAATACATTCACAGTGAACACCTCATTCAATCTTCAAAACTGCCCAGCTGGGTAAGTATTATTGTCATTCCCATAAAGCTGGATAAAATGCAGGTCACAGAAATGAAGTTACTTGCTTGAGGTCCTACTATAATTTAGCAGCACAGCTGAGCTAAAATGTGTCTATTTCATTTGTAGCGAATAATGGGGTAGGGAATAGTTATTTGTAATGGAAAATTTGTACTTGTTATTAACTATCCATTCCTGTCTCCTAAGGTGGATGCTGACAGCATTCTTACGAAATCATTCTCTTAATAGGTGTGAGAACCAAATCAAGAAATGAACTGGCACTGAATTGCTCAGGAAAAGGGTGCAAGGAAAAGAGGAAACAGAGGCAGGAAGGGTTTCTCATAGGGAGCAGTGAGGAGGCAATGAGACCTTGAGTTGTGCCATAAAATAGTGACAAATCCAGTACTAGAACCCAGATCCCTGGGTCTCAGACAAGATGTCTTTTCCATATACCCATATTTTACTGTGAATGAGAGAGGAAAAACTACTTAACTAGAGAAGTTGTAGAACAAGTTTGAAAGTTTCCTCATAGCTCTAACTTTGCCTGGATTTAATTAAATTTGAAATAAGATAAATGGATAGGCTCCTCTGGTACTATACTATTTCATGAGCAAATAAATTTCCCAAATATTCTTGCCAATGGAAGATAACTCACATATACAAGGTTAACACTTACCCATTGTATGAATCAGCTACAATTTTTTGAGGTGCAATAATTGAAGGAGGAGTAATTTCCTTAACGTTTGAGCAGTTCTCTAAGTCACAGACACATACCTAAAGAATCAAAATTACGTCAGGAAGATTAGTGTCTATCAATTTGGCCAACTTGTATTTCTTGAACATCCACTCTGTGCTTATAATTGTGCTGGTCACTGAGCACTTTTTGAAAACATAAAAGTGCCCTTAAAAGTCAGTTTTATCTCCTAAGTCCTAATGAGTTGATTCTCCTAGTGGCATCAATAAGATTCAAGTACATATTTTTCAGGTTTGTGAAAGCACTCAGCTATTTTTAATATTTAGGCTGTGTCCAAGCTTCCAGCCATAGTGACTGTGTTAAGCCTGTCCCTCTCAAGAAAGAAAACTTGAAAGAAACATATCCTGTGTCTCCTCAAGATTTCGTTAATGCTGTATTTTCAGAGATCTACTAAAGTTACTCCTGGTTATTAGATAATTTAAAATGCTTGCAACCTATTTTGATCATGATTGGCCATCTTACCTAGTGATAACACAGGTACCACCACTATCTTATAGAAGATGAATTATTATTTGTATAAACTCATGGCTCTGAAAAATCATGAATAAGGATGATTTAATGGTAGATCAGGACTACTACTAGGTGAAGTCAAAACCCTCCTATAGGCCAGATCTATAATTCACTGCTAACCTCATGTCTAAAACATAGTAAATAATCAGTAAGTAGTTTTTGAATGAAATAATTGTGTTTTCTTGTAAATGTACCAAAATATGCATTTCAATATCAGCATCTGGTTATTCACTTTAAATTCTCAGACTAACCAATTCATCCATGATGAAATACATTCTCTGATAAAGCCAGTCTATGGAGATAGACAAAATTAATCCTGAACCTCTATAAAAAATCCTCAGGTCAGACACGTCAGACATGTTGGCAGACTCCTTCATCCATATTAGAGTTCCTTCAGAGAAATAAACAACTTGTTGGTGGACATTAACTGATATTCCTAGAAGAGCCATACAAACACACACACATTATTATATAACACCAGACCAAAAACAAAACTTACATAAAAGATCATTTATTTAATTTTTAATGAAGAAATTAAAATACGAGCCAATTGGATCTTTCTTTTCACATTAAGGAAACATTTCTCTCTCATACTGACCTGTAATGTTACGGTGTATAACATCTGATTGAAGGCACTGTGCTTCATCTACTAAATGTTTTAAAGATCTCTTTCTGAGAGAAGTTCTTCTGGATAGAAAGAGCCACTCTTCCTCTTCTTGAACTAAAACAACAACACAATTTACAGATAGGACAACTGTATGCCCAAAGCGAGGGCACTAGCACTTAAAAGAGGTTGTTCAGCTTTTCTTTGAAGGCATTGAGGTATTTCAAGTTGAGTATAAATCACATTATTCTATGATTGGGGTAGGAAGTAGAGTGTCCATCAAGTAGGTTGTATGTGTACATGCCCCTAAATGCCCTCAAAATAGCATCAGGTGAGGTATCACCATTCTTAATGGCGTGGCCCCCAATGGAGCTCAGCTCATTACCCTCAGTCATAAGAATTTGACTGCTTGGTGGAGGTGGTCTGGCCCAGGTCAAAGTGTGTTGTTGCATAGCGCACACATGTAGACAAACACCGGTGGTCTTCTCTTTGTCTTTAATAGCTCTCTCTTTGAGACAGGAGAAAAATCCTTAGGGGAATGAAATTTGAGGACTGCAGAACTCTGCTTGATGTATTGTTCAACTGGAGACCAATGAAGCATGTGCTGGTGAACACTTTTAGGACAATTAGCATTAAATGTTATGCAATAATCACAGTAAAAACAACCTTAAGCCTGGTCTATATTTAACTTGCTCGTTGGATGTGATTTTTGCATAGCAAAAACACCTCTCCTTTCCTAGAGTGTAGTAACAGCCAAAAAAACAAAGGCTGGTGATAGGTGACATTCAATACACTCTGGCATAGCTGTGCGGTGATTAGGGTAAGGGGCGGTCAAGTCAGCAAATGGGGTTCTGGTAAAAATAGAAAACAAACCCTGCGTGTTATTCAAAACTCTTTTACTAGTTCCCCCAAAGTATCGTTAGTGCTTCTTAGAAAGTATTTTCCTTTATTATTTTGCTCACATACATATCATGCAGTAAGTATTCAAACTCTCAAGGCCATTGCTAAAATGCCAAAAACCAAAAGAGGAATACTTATAAAATAATAACGAAAGCTAATTTGGTCTCTGGAATATTCAAAATGGTAAAATGTAAATTATTAAGTCCAGATACATTTAAAAATCTTAAGGAGACTGGAAGAAAAGCTATCTGGTATATATTAAATGATGATATACAATATAAAATGGGGGTTAGAAAGCTATATGTATCCCCTAATTGTATAAATGTGAGTCATGATCACTAGTGATTTCAATTGAAACCAAGATTTGCTTGAGGTACGCAAAAGACTGTCCCTTTAGACAGAAGAGGTTGGGTCTGGGGGAACACAAGGTGACCCAGGACCTCTGAGATCTGAACCCACCCTTGCCAACCCCTCAGTTCCATGTAACGGAAGAGCACCCTTGGGTCGTACCTGCTGAAGATGAAGTGGTAATATTCGATTCTGCTTCTGGCCCCTCACCAACTTCATTTACTGCTGCAATAGAAAACCTATTCCAAAAAACAATTTGGAGAAATGTGTTTCACATGGCATGGTGTGAATAGGAGATAAAAATAGAAGGAGCAATAATGTTTCTATTTAAGGGATGATGTGACAATGCCTGTATCTAGTTACTCGGTGCTACTGCTAGGCACTAAAATGACCATCAATCACATCCTTGTTTGCATTCCCTATAGAACAGTTCGGGGTCACGGAGGTGAAAAAATGAACTCTGCTATCTGCATGACCCCATTCCTCCCTTAATTTAAATGGTCTTAGTCAATGCTAGAAAAGCCAGCAATAATAAAATAATCCTCCGACTGGTAAATGAAAAATGTCATTAACAGAAATTCATCTCTTTAGTTCTTTGCATGTAGGATTAAATGAAGAAATGATATTCATGGTATTTATGATGTCTTCATTAGCTCATATTTATAAGGATCCTCTGAATATAATAGAATACTTAAGAATGTTTTTGCTTAGAGTGGTGTAATCTAGTAAGCACGCAAACTTGAGGAAAAACACAGTAACTTCATCCCAACAGGACAGAATCAATGGGACTTCTCAAAACACATTTAAACTATTATTTTAGCCACATTGCTTAAATAATTATCATGCCTGCAGCCATGCTAGCGACATGTTCCTTGCACCACTTAATTCTTACCTGTAGGTGGTATTTGGTAGAGTTGAGTAAAACTGGAAACTGGTTCTCTGTGTTCCTGAGTCTAATTTTTGATTCTTGCTGATCAGCCTTAAGTTATAACCCAAAATAGGTCCACCTGGGAATTGGGGTGGAGCCCAACTTACTTCCACAGTGTCAGGACTCGAGCTTTCAATATTCCTAATGAAAGGAGCAGTTTCAGGAACTAGAAGAGATAATGGTGACACAGTCAACAGGAAAATGTACAGGGCTTATGTTTGGAAATAGGATAGAAAAAATGTCTTGTTTTTTGAAAAGCTAACACAAATGAAATATTTTTATTAACATTCAAAATAAGTGATAGAAAGAAAGTGGTAAGATATCTGTGAGCTGCAACTCTTGATTCGTGAATCTTACCACTTAGTTACTTTCCTGAGGAACTCTTTCTAATGTTATTTTCTTAAGATTAAATGTGTAAGTATACAAATAGGATAAATGTTCTAGAAAAAAAAGCTGTTGAAAGTCTCCAGAGACTTAAATGAATTGAATATGGTGTGGAAACAAGTTAGGAAGAAGAGAATCTGTAACAAAACTAGAGTCAATGATTAACATGAGTTGAAAGGATTAAGGCCTGGGGCCTTGTCACTCAATAGAATGCTGTGGCCTGACTAGTTCCAGCTGAAGATATGGGTTCAGATAAGCATGAATTAGAACAGTCTGCTGCACTTTTGCTGGCTCTGCTGACCCAGACTATACCTCCCTTCCCCCAGCTCCAAAGATCCCTTGGAATTTAGGTTGATTGTGCTTTAGCTACACAACTTTACTTGCAAAGGATTGAAGGAGCATATGTTAATTAATGAAATGTCCACTCAGACTTTAGAAGTTACCTAAGCAGCAAAAGAACAGAAAGAAAAACAAATTATCTAACAACCTATCTTCCATCCACGTCCCCACCTACTTCCCATATCTCCCACTGCCTGAAACCACACTCTGTTACTTCCTCTTTCCATAGAAAGACACACTTTGATGTCGCTTTGCTCTTCTGTAGACTTCTTCTGAATACTTTGGCACATGATCTAACTCATTAGAGTTGAGAGAAATGTGATAGTTCAGCCCTCACATTGGATGAGTTTTAAAAAGTTCTCTTGATTGATCTTTCAGCCCTTTTCCGATACAATTCCTCTCCAACCCTCAAACTAATCTTTGGCAAACACAAACATTGCACCATTCCTCTGCTCCATGCACTCAGTCACCTTAGTGAAGAGGGAAGTAGGAATTATCTGCCACTGAATTATGTCAAAAAACCCAACTCATTAGGGTTATTGCCCAGCCATGATTCGCTCCACTTCAAGCAAGTTAGATGCAACATGTGATTATTGTCCAAGTGTTCCCCACAAAAATCCTTTCTGAAAGGCTGGTCAGGTTAGGCAAGGTATTCTTTGCCTAAAACCATTCAATTTGGTTAAGAAATTATCTTCATAAGGATTCTTATATTACCTAAAATCATAAATGTCCCACAGCTAAAAGAGAACAGGACCATGAGGCAATGGAACACAAACAGTTAACTTTATAAGTTTCGATGTGGCTAGAAAAGTGAGACGGAATTGAAGCATGAGATGCTATCCATGGAAAAGATACCTGGAAGAGGGTCTGGAACACCTGGAGGGTATGTGGGCTTGTATAACCCGGAGAAAGGCCCAGAAATGGAAAGCAAAATTGGCTTTTATTGTGATTTTGATTTGATTAGCCATGGGCACCAGTACCTCTCCAGCACCGGAAAATGATTCAGTGACATTTTGAAAAAGTCGAACAAAGAAGGTGCATGTATTCCACTCTGCTCTGGAACATTTCAAATATGGCCCTAGGCCAGCATCTGACCTGAGGTTCTAAGGATGATCAAGGAATAACCAGCTGAGATGCCACACATACCCTAAACTCTAATGAGGAAAAAGAGGACACTAATCAGGGAAGGGGAGAAATGCCCCGACCAACTTCATCAGCTGTCTAGGTATACTTACATAGGTCCAAGGCCTAGTTCAATCTGAGGGTCTCTGAACACAGCTGAATCATCAGAACTGAGGGGTAAGGACGTCCACCATCTGGCCTGGAGTAAGTCCTCCCAGGTCCCCTTAGCTCACTCTGAGGGTGAGGGCACCAGACAACTCACCCTGGGTGTCTACCCTAGAAATCCATCTCCCTAAAACGCTCTAGGCTTGAATTTTTTTCCTGGTGTTGAAACTACATCTTCAAAAGAAGAAATCTGGAAATTCTTCAGTATATGTACTATATTTTTAATCATCTCAGATAAAATGTTAAAGCATATAATAATCTCCCAGGTGATCTGCAGCTCTGCGCTTTCCAATCTCTCTCATTTTCTCAATCCATTCTATGCGTAGTTGCCAAAATTATCTTTTTAAGAAACATGTGATGCAACTACTCCTCTGCTTTAAAACCATCCATGACTCCCAATAGCTTACTGAGACTTAGTCTGACCACCTTATTTAGTACTGCGACCTGACTCTTCCCCCCAACTCGACTCCCCCACCCCTCCATTTCTAATCTCCTAAAGGACAGACCCTGCTTAAAATGTTCCTCTTGCCATAGTGCACAGCACCTTCCCACTTTCAAATCCTTTCTTTATTTATTATGCTTACTGCTTAATTTCTCTTTTATAAAAATGTGAGCTCCACAAGAGCAGGGGTTTCTGTTTTGATCATAGAGGTATGATGAGCACCTAGAACACTACTTGGCACTTAGGTGCTCAATTGTTGAATGGGTTAATTAATGAAGGAAAAAATTTATTTCATCGTTTAAAATAAAAGCCAATTAAACCAAAACTTTAGGATAATCTCCTTATTTCACAAGCAACATGCACAAGCCATACCTCCATAAGGATGAGTCCTGTAACTGGGACTGGGGGGAGAATACAGCTGCAGCTGGGCCGTGAAGATCCAAACCACTCGAAAAATATATTCTGTGAAGGGATGCAGGGGCTCTACCACATATGAGAGCTTGGACACTGCCTAGATCAATAAGAGATCAATAATCAGCATTTATAGACTCACCGCCCCCCCCAAACATTGTAACCCCACAGATTAATTTGTAGGAGAAGGGTGGTCCTCTGGATACGGGGTGATCTAAGGCCAGGCAGACCAGATGATATGGAGGGCTGTAGCTTATTGCTGAGCAACCCAGATGTCGGTCTGTACTATTCACACAGAAAGTCTTCTCTTCTTCAAAACTGCAAAGCTATGGATTCAGTTATTTGTCCTTTACCACAATGCTTTTTATATGTTACAATACTCAGTATCTTGGGGCTACTTTTCTTCAAACGGACTCATGCTTTCCTAAAAGAGACAGTCCTGATGACCTCCCTTTCTCCATCTTATTAGAATAATTTTAAATGAGATGGGCAGATAATGACCAATAATGAGTAGTTGATTATGTGATGATATGCTGAAATAATAATATATATGTCCAATAATATATTTTCCTCAAAAACAAAGTGTTTAGATTAACATGTTATAGAGTAGCAGAGATTAAAATTCATCTAGGCCAACAACTCATTTTATGCTTGAATGTCCTTATACCTATAATTATCTGTAGTAATTTGGTACTTTCAATAACTTGGGGAAAAAAAGTCTGTTTAAGTACATAGATAGATTTTTCATACCTCAGTGTAAGTCCAGCTCCCCAGAAGATGTGTATATTTCCACTGAATGATGTATTTTATTCCAGAGATGTTGGCAGATTTCCATCGCAATGTCACACTACGGTTTCCAATGGAAGAAGCAAAGGGTGCAGTGGGGAGGTCTGAATTTTCTGAGGAGAAAACAAGATTTCATTCACCATGCACCCCTCTCTTTCAAAGCAGGAGAGAGGGTGCCTGTTTCATCTACTCCTCTCAGGATTCTCTTCTACGACTACACCTTTGATACAGTAATTTACCTGAATGAGTGATGCACACATTCAATTGGTTTATTTTTTCAAATTAGCCAGTGAGGCAGCTTTTTTCCCCCATAGAATTCATGTTATCGCTTAAGATAGTCTTTTTTTTTTTTTTTTTTTTTTTTTTTACAGGCAAGCAACATGAAGTGTTTTAAGACTGTCCAGTTTTCTCTTGCAATATCACTTCTCTATAGGCTAGAAAGGTAGGTGCCAGAGCCATCCACTGCCTCAGGATAACAATCCCAAGACTCTGTTTTTATATTTTACACTATAATTCTGCTGTTATTGTCCATCTTGTCAACAAATAATTTTTATACATGCAAATAATTGTACTTGAAGGATTTTATATTCAGCTGTTTTTACCACATCTGTAAGGATTTCCAAACTCTCTATTCTAGTCCACTGGTCTATATATCTGCCTTTATGGCAACACTTCACTGTTTTGATTACTGTAGCTTTGCAGTAATTTTGAAATCAGGAGATGTGAGTCTTGCAGCTTTATTCTTCTTTTTAGGATTTGTGGTCCCTTGAGATTCCACATGAATTTTAAGATGGGTATTTCCATTTCTGCAAAAATATGTCTTTGAGATTTTGATAGGGATTGCATTAAATCTATAGATTGCTTTATTTTATTGACATCTTACCAATGCTAGGTCTTTCAATCCATAAATATGGGGTGTCTTTTCATTTATTTACTCTATTTTAGAAATGTTTTGTTGTTTTCATTTTACAAGTTGTTCACTTCTTTGGTCAAATTAATTCCTGAGTATTTTATTCTTTTTAATGTTATTGTAAATAGAATTGGTTTCTTAATTTTCTTTTAAGACTGTTGATTATTAGTGTATAAAAATGCAATTTGATTTTTGAGTGTTGACTTTAAATCCTGCTACTTTGCTGAATTATTTTATTAGTTTAACAGCTCTTTCGAGGTAATTTAGGGTTTTCTACATATAAGATCATATCAACTGCAAATATAATTTTACTTCCTCTTTTCAAATTTGAATGTTATTAGGTCCACCAAATGTGAATGCCTTTTTCTTGCCTCACTGCTCTGGCTAGGATTTCCAGGACTATGCTGAATAGAAGTGGCAAAAGCAGGTATCCTTGCCTCAACTTAGAGGGTAAGCTTCCTTTTATAGAAAAAGAATCACTACTCTGAGTGAGAAAATATAGTAAATTTTTGTAAGGAGCTTAAAATGGCTAAAAACAAACTCTCATGACTTCGTTCTTTCTAAAAGTTACCGTAGATATAAGATTCTAGGCTAATTAAGATCCACACCACTAGAATAGTCTGTGACACAGAAAAAAATAAAGCTATTGTCATCTAAGGGTCTAGCCTCCAGGGGGGCTTAGCCCAACCCTTCTCTGCTGGTTCTTCTATTTGTGGTCCTTTTTGACTATTACAACAATACACAGCATGATTCCACTTTTCACCTTTAATGGTATAAAATGTTTAATAGCAGGGATTGGAATAAGCTATGGGATAGCTTGAAGAGGATTGATGGAGTTGTCAGCAAAGTAAGGAAGAATCACGAGGCATCAGAAGAGATGTAAGTTGGGAAATGGACAGAAGGGACCAGAGTTTTCTAAGTACAAATAAACATAAAGTTCATAGTTAAAAAAAGACATGTTTCAAAGCCATGGTAATAGATATGGAAAAACAGAAGTAAAGATATCTAAGATATCAAGACAAGAGTGAACCAAATGAGAAAGAGAAGCTAAACTGAGCCATATACTACTATTAATATAGTACATAGCAGAGTGGATAAGGAAAGGCTCTGGACTGAGACAGCTGGGTTATAATTCAAGTTGCATTGTCTCTACCTATGCAGCCCCATGCAAGTATTTACACTTGAGATTCATTTTTTGCTCTGTAAAATAAGGATGATAATAATATTTATATCTCCAAAGACAAAAAGAGCAAATACCTACAAATTATTTAGAACAACATCTGATTCATAAATGCCTAATACATATTAGCCATTTGTATTTCAATATATTATTAGCTATTATCATTCCTGCCATGTATAAAGGGGCATGGAGGGGATCTCAAATAGAATAACATTGCAGACACACAGAAAAATGAATCATGGGTTAGAGACAAACAAAGTTTTATATACAGGGGCAAAAAGATTCATTATGACAAACTAAAGATATGATCTATAAGTACAAATGCCCTTCTTTAGACTGGGTACATCTCATTTGTTAGTGGTACACAGCCGCTGATCCAAAGCTAATTAGAAATTTAAAATAAAGCACTGATTATGCTGGTATTCTAACAGAATTGATTAATTAATTTGGTAGTATAATTTCAGAATATAAGAAAAGGATGTAAATTAAAGTTTCCCAAACTTTCTCAGTTCTGGCACTTTTAGTTTCTCAGTAATTTTTTCATGACTCTCCAGACCAAAAGAATTATCTAACAGTTCCATTTATTATTATAACTTAAGTGTGCATGTCCTATCACATAAATTTAAAGACAAAATAATATATTTCATTCTTTAATAAAAATAATTGCATACTAATGGAATCTGTGTACCTATTGGGCACTGCACAACATCTCCAATATTGTCATCAGATTGGGTACCACCAGCCTCATTTTCTGTTCCACATTGGTACTTGCTTTTTATCACAACAATCACCAAAAAAAAAAAAAAAAAAAAAAAAAAAAAAAAAAAAAAAAAAAGCATCACAGAGTTATGGTATCCCTGAAAAGAACATAGTACAATCCATTGTTTATATCATGAACTACCTGTAGCTAGTTGTTCCAGCAGTGCCCAAAAGATGTCAACTACTCCTACATGTCCCTCACTATTTATAATGCTCCATGCCTCCCTGTGAGGTAGACCTAATACCCTGGGGCACTTCGGTACACAATTTGGAAACCACAGAATATAAATTTTATCCACAGCTAACTCCTGGATACACAGACAGGGAAAAAAAAAATGTGATATGGCTACCTCTCCACAGAAATGTCAAGGACGGTCTTTTGTGGTACACTGAAGGGCAGAAGCAAAGCAGGACAGCACCACAAGCTCCTCCTTCCAATTTCCATTGGCCACTGAGAGAAATGTGTAAGACATCGAAACAAGGCTACGATTTAAGGGAGAGCCAATCATGTCCCAGTCTGGAGGAAACTATCCTTCAGTAGGAGGAGACCCTGGGGAATTCTGGAAAAGATAGCTGCTAACAGCCAGCCTATGACTCACCAGTGTTGGTTCTTCAAAAATCACTAGAGAACTCACACTTAGACATACCCCACCTGCTCTGAAATCAGGCAGAGGGAGCTGAAGACATTTACAACCAAGTTCCTTTTCTACTCCAAATCTAACAATGAGAAGCGTAGCTTCTATATTTTCTGCAAATTCCCCAGAGTCTTTTAGGGAGCCATACCTATGGCAGGTACTTCACTGAATAACTGCTAGCTGAATAATGAAATGCATATTAAATAAAAATCCCTATACTTTAGTTCATTAAACATGGCATTTCCTGACTTCAAATCAGCTCAGGATTCACATTTTTCTCACTCATTAAAATAGAAGTAATTGCATCTACCGAACTGAATGCAGAATCTCAAGTTCTAAACATGAGTCATATGCTGTGTTTTCTCTATTTTGCTCTGAAAGAAGTTTCACTGAATCTCTCAAAATGGCTTCCACATTTGAAATTATTGAAGTGGTTGGATAGTTGGATGGATGAATGAATAGATGATATAGACAGACAGACTGACAGATAGACAGACAAAGAGATGTAGAAGCTAGATATTTTAAGAGGTGGCTCATTATCTTTATATAAGCACAGGTTCCTAAAGTGATGAGAATTATGTTCGGGAATAGTCACATGTGTCTGCTTACCTAGCACTTCCTCTTCATATGCACCTTCAGAACTGCTGCAGCCAACTTCACAAGATTCTCTCTGTGGAAGACAGGTAGCACAATAGTCAGTCAGCCTTTGTACTGCTTTGGTTGATAAGCTTCAATTAAATTTTGAAATCTGAATGCTGATATTTAAGTATACCTATATATCAATTATTTCAACTGTAATACTTAAAGTTCCATTTGCTTATGGGATTAGAAAGACAACTTTCAAATATTTTTGACCACGTCCCAAATTCGAAAACATATGTAACAAAACAATTTAGGACACACATGTTGCAGGGAAAAAATTCTTGAAGCAGCACTTTCTTTTTTCCTTTTTAAAGTTTTATTGAGATATATTTTATATATCATAAAATTTACCCATCTAAAATGTACAGTTCAGAAATGGTATAGTCATCATTACAATCTAATGTTAGACTATTTTTATCTCAAAAAGTAATTGCCTGTGATGCAATCTCATGTGTCCTATTCTGTTCTGTTCTGTTCTATTCGATTTCATTTCAGTTTGTTTATTGTGACTCTTTATTCACTAACTTGATTTCATGACCCTGTAATGGGTGACACCCCACGGTCTGAAAAAACACTGAGCTGGACAATGCAATTATATGTTTTCCATCTTTTCAAAGGTTTGGTGAACTAATAACCTAAAACTCTATCCTAAAATTATACCTATTTATTTCATATATTCATGTGTTCCTTGAAAAATTAAAAATTGATTATAAAATTTATAGTCACTGTGCATTTTAATGGCTGTCTTAATATCAATGTTAAATTTTTAAGGTCTACAAAAACGTGATGATGAGTAACATTATAACCATTTTGATGACTGAGACACAAATTTCCTGCAACTCAGTAGATGCATTAACATTATCTACAAAAATAAATAAATAAATAAACTGTGAGAAAAGGCACATTTTAAAACTATAACATAATCATGATCAATCTTCCTGTTCTCATTTAACTTATAATACCTGGGATACTATGCTATTGTGTCTCATGGTAATAGTGGAAACCATGACACAATGCGTTTGCCTAAACACCCCAGGTAGAGGGCTGGGATTTGCAAATACTAGCTTTCCAATGTTTGATCTGCATGCACAAAGGAAGTGGATCCTGATAAGCTCAGGTTTGCTTAGTTAGGGATTAATTTAAACATCTCGGTTTGGGCTCAGTATTAACTTAACTTAAGGGTTTAGTATACTCCTCACATCTTCTTTGCAGGTTTCAATAAAATACATTCAACACGTTCACTAATTACAGAGAATAAATATACCTAACGGCAGCAAAATTGTCATGTAACATAGAATTTTTTTTTCAAGAAAGAAAACAGAAAGAAGAAAGAAATTGAAATAATGTTTATTTGGAAATACAACTAGTCTTGACCATTGGAGAAATAGTGGGCCTATTTTGCCTGCATTTTCAGAATAAAAATAAATAAAATTTTGATTTAGCAAGGTGTTATAGCTTTGTTTTGTTTACTTTCATGAAGCTTGTGTTTTTCCAGATTTATTGAGATATAACTGACATATAACATTATTTAAGTTTCAGGTGTACAACCTGTTGATTTTGTACATGTATGTATTGCAGAATGATGACCACCATAGTGTTAGCTAACAACTCCATCCATCACATAATTACCATTTCTTTTTTGTGGTAACGTTTAAGGTCAATTCTTTTACCAGCATTTAATACTCTCTCCCACCCCTGCCCCCTCACCCCCGCCCTCCCCTCTCCCACACATACACATACAGTCTAAATAATATTGAACTTCAAATGAAGTAATCCAGTGTTTTTCAAGCTCAAATTGCCAAACAGAATCCGAAGGTTTTAAGGAATTCATAGATTCTAAACCTAAAGACTCTGAAGAAGTGAGGATGGAGTAGGGGGACACTTATATAGCATACTCAGGGTACAGACTGCCATTCTTACTGCAGAAGCCAAGTTCATACTTTCCAGGGGCTACACCAGCCCACTGTCTCTGTTCCCATCCCTATTCTCATTTTTACCATAGCAGTAAGACCATCTTTATCATCACCCCTCTGCCTCCACTCTTGCTTCCCAGGCCATACTCGTGTTATCAGTACCTTTTCTTACTCCTATAACACAGGGAGGACACACCTGCCACTCTTTTGCGATGCCCCTAGTGCAGCCTCTCAATATGAATTGTAGCTTCATTTCCTAAAAAATTACTCATTTGAAAAAACATTTATCGATACTTTTTATGTGCCAAGCACTATTTTATGCTCCAAGCATATGGTGATGCGCAAGACAAGAACGTTCCCTGCCTTAATGAAATCTACATTCTCTTAGAAGGAAATAAACAATAACAGAGTAGCACGTTTAAACAAACAAAATACATACATATTATGAAAAGTGCTATGGAGAAAATAAGTTAGGCAGGAAGGAGACTTTAGTTAGGGTGATCAGGGAGAACCATACAGAGGTGACTCTTAAGGCAAGACCCAAGTGATCAGAAAGAGCTGGGCTTGCAAAGATCTGGGGAAGGACAAAAGCCTTGAGGCGGGAATATGCCTTATACACTCAAAGGAGAAGAAAAGGCCACTGTGGCTGGCTCAGAGGACAAGGGAGAGGAAGCAGGATGAGGCAAGGGAGCCAGCAATTGCTGATAGTTTGTAATTCTTCTCAAACAGCAATGAGAAGCCATAAAAAGGTTCTTTAAGAACAGTATATTCTAATTTGTGTTTTAAATTACCAGGGATAAACTCTCCCGCTTGATAACATTATTTTCCAAGTTATATTTTGCTAAGCTATCACTTCCAAGACTATTCCTTCCAAGGTACATGTCCTAAAACTCCAAGTTTCCTAGGTTAAGCACCAATGGTTAAAGATTTTGATTTCCTAAAGGTGGGGGCAGCTGAATTTAAAATATACCTCTATCTCTGTAGAACATGTATGTTCTATGTTCTATGTTATTTAAAGTATAACATTTTGAAGTGTAAAATAGCAAAGTGTGAATAAAAAAGAATAGAGTAATTATATAAATTATAACACTGAAAGAAAAGATTTACATTATATAAGCATGGACAACTGGACAGCATAATGATTAACGGGGAACTACCACGTTAGAAATCCATTTCTGGGCCACTTTGACAACTGAAAGAATAACTCTGGCTTTCTACACACAGTCTCCCTAAGACTTTATTTGTTTCGTTTTGTTTTATTTTTGTATTTTGGGGGGTGGGGCTAATTTTGCTTTAATTACATTGAAAAATTCTTAGGCAGTTTTTTTTTTTTTATCTCAATCAGGAAAGACCTTTAATTATCTATTTACATATGGGATGACTTTTCCCCTCTGTTTTTATCTCTTCTTAGCCAATGCCCACCACCATCCACTTCCAAGAAAAAAAATCACTCAGGTACAGAGTAAGCATAGTAAGCATAGACTATTGAGAAATATTCCAATTTAATTATCTTTGTTTAATTCTCTATTAAAAGGGAATTTTTCTGTTTTACTCCTTCCTCAGGCAAAGTAAGATAGGCAAGGCAAGGTTCTCTGGTTTTGAGAACATTTAAATAGACTACAATATAGATTTTAAACTGAAAAAATAATATAGTTTTATCATAAATACCTATTGTCAAATAATCTAAAACAAATTCTGAAAGGTATGAAGTCCAGGAGAGGTAAGCTCAGTTGGAGAAAACTAAGTAGGAAAAGATAAATATCCTAAAGTCTTTCTGAGCGATAGGAGAAAATCAGATGCAGGGGAGGGAGCTAGCACAGGTAGGGGCCTGGCGGTGGGAAATGAAAAGAGACTTAGACAGCGAGAGTCAGCATGAAGTCCCTCATTATCATAGCAGGAAAAAAAGATAAGCTGTGTTTCAAAATGTCAGAGGAGTTTGTTGAATACGGAAGAAAATTATGACTAGAGTTTTTTTTCTTTTAATGCATTGTACTTAATGATAAAGGCTTTATGGGTAAGAAAACGAAATCAACAAAGACAAGGATATCACTATATCTGCCACTTCCTCATTCCCCACCACCCTCTCTCACCCAGGCTTCAGGCATTAGAACCCTTCAAACCAAACTAGAGCAACGTGTGTGCGCACACATGCACGCATGTATACAGATACAAATACACACATCTATATGCATATATACACACATAGATATATAAAACACAGTAAATATTTGTGTCAAAATGGAATTATACAGTCATTCTTATGACAAGGGTCACAGCACTCAAGGAGAATGTTTCTGTGCACTGAGAATGAATCGGGTTTCTACATTCCTGTTTTAACAGCGTTTTAACGAGAAATAAAGAGATGGGGTTAAATGACATCATTTTTATAAGTGATTGCCAACTTACCTCACAAACCGTGGCATAGGTATCATTCTGCATAGGAAAGAAAAACAATTTAAAATCTTCCAAGTAGTAAATAACTTTAATGACATTTAGCTATACATTTCTTCCAACTTAATTGTTTGTCTCACCATTGACAAATAATCAATAAAAAATAATCGAAAGCAAGGGAGCCCATAGCAGGGCCTTCTGTCCAGACAGGCCACTGAAGAAACAACTATAAAAATTATATTGTTTGCATTACTGGAAAAATGGTGGAGCATGATGTCTGCTCAACAATCCCAGTCAACTAAGAGGTAATCAGTGATGAACCAGGATTACAGAAGGATAAAGTGTGTTGGGAGATGCCCAGGAAAGACAGAACCTGGAATGAAAACCATCATTAGCTCCAGCTAGAAAAGGCCAGCAGGTTTCTCTGCTCAGACTGCCCACTCCAGTGTCCACTCTGCTTCCTGGACTATTTCTGACAACAAATGGTACCTTCCATTCATTCACTCAGTGAGTGTTGTCAGATCATCTGCTATTTGCCCCTCACAGTGTTCGGTGCAGGAGACGCAGTGTGAACAGGAACGAGCACACCCTGCCCTGATGGGCTTGCGTGTTGAGGAAAAAGATATTTAAACATATAACTAGACAAATAATGATTTAAATTTAAATTCATAAAGAGTGCTACCCAGGAGAGGTAAAGTGTTTTTACACTGTATAATAGTTTCAAAGTCCAAATAACACCTGCCTCACCTTTTGGTCACAAATATAAGAGTGAACATGTGTAACTCCTGTGACAGAGATCTGCGAGGATGTGCTATACAAGAAAAGCTAAGAGGACTATAGATAAGGAGAGGCTAATGTCCTTATTTAAAACTCAATGCAACAATTTGAATCACTAATATTGACAAATATATTATCCAAAGTAACCATGATCTTTACAAATTTGATTTAAAAAAAAACAACTCAGACCTGAACAATCTAAACAATGCAACCCGCTTTTAAATTACAAAACTCTTATACATAAGCTCGAGTAACGACAGTGTATCAGGCACTATCTTTGGGAGGGATGTTTGAGTATTATTCTTATTTATTGACAAAATAAATTAAGTAAAGTACCAAAGAGTTAAGGACCTTAACTAAATCACTCACTAAGGGGTAAAGCCAAGATAAATTAAAAATGAAAAATAAAGTATTGAAGGATGTATTGCCTACATAAAAGGGAGTAAACCCAAGTGTTTGTGACCTCTGGATTAGATCACTACTGTGTTCCCTGCAGAGAAACTTTGGACATGACCTTGGGCCCTGCTATCCAAATTGGGATCTGGAGACCACGAGCATTGCATCGCCTAGGAGCTTGTTACAAGTGCAAAATCTCAGGTCCCACCCAAAACCTACCGAATCAGAATTTCTACTTTTTAACAAGATCCCCAGTTAATTGCCTATTAAATTTTGAAAAGCATGGGACTAGGAAATATAACAAATACCTAACATTCTACTAAAAGGCCTTTCTAGTTGGAGCAATTGGGCATCCTTGGGTTTCATGGTTTGTGTTAACCTCCATTGGTCTCTGGTTGCATTAATAACGCCTATGTCAATTTTTTCCCCCATTACTACGTGTTAGTCAGGCTATCATACTGTCCCTTTAGAGACAAGCCAACTAATTGAAAGCCAAGGGAAATTCAAATGAGAATCCTTTTAGACAACTTTTCTCTTGAGGGAAAAAATCAGTATCAAAACAGAAAAATAATTAATACTTACACACTTTACAGCACAGTTTTCCTGATCTACAAAGTTCCAAAAATGACATCCCTTGATGCACTGCAAGATTCAATAAGAGAAAATGGTGACTGAAAAAGTGACTTTTTTGTCACCTGAGAATAGCAACAAAAAGAGTTTTGCAAATAGAAATCTACCAAGGAATCTGTGTCCTCGAAGGGATCAAGATCTTCTCGACTCTAAGCAGAGTTGTCCTATCTACAGACAGGGCAGGGTCTGGTGTGGTTTGCTGCAGGGGCGCTGAGTTGAGTTCAGCTTGGGGTGGGCAGGATGAGAACCCAGAGAATACTCAAACTTTAGGGAGCACACTGTCCACTGAGTGTCTGACAGCAGGTAAAATCTAGAGGAGCATGACATCGAACATATCATGGGTTGATGGGGTAACCTCATGTAACTCAAAGCTGAAACACAACCAGAAGGCGGCAGATCAAAACCTAAATAAAGTTGACAGTTCAGGAAGCCTGCTGCCCACTAGCCAGCTCTCACTCCAGAGTTGCCCTGAAAACCTTCTCTCAAAGCTGACCTGGCCTCCTATTTAGACAGATTCGGCCCATTTCTCCTTACCTAACTTGAGAGGTCTGTGCCTGTGATTGTGACCTTTCTTTCCACAGGCCACTGCAACACCTGGATCCCCTTCTCCTTCCTCTCAGTTCCTTCTCCTTTGCCATCATTTTTTTTGCTCTCTCATCCTTTTTGGGTCAACTCAGCTTTTTCTCTTGCTCTTCAAATTCTCCATGAGTGAGCTCATCCACTATCTCTACTTCGACCATCCTAGGTGTCAGTATCCCCCACATATGAACTCTAGCTGAGGCTCCTTCCTGAGCTCCAGACCCAGATTTTTAATTGCTCATTAGACATTTCCATTTGGGTCCCTACAAGTACTGCAAATTCGACATGTGAAGTATTAAATTCCTCATTTCTACCCTCCAACTTGCTCTTGTTCCAAATTTCCCATTAATATGCTACAATCTTCTGAGTAGCCTGAGCCAGAAGCCAGGACATCTTCTCTTTCACTAATCCCACTCGTTGTCCAGGGATAATCCATCACCCAGTCCCACTTCATTAGCTAAAATCCATCTGGGTTCCTCCCTCACCCACTACCCTTGCTTTTCTTCTGTGCCCACTACCGCTTGCCAACGGCCTCATGGGAAACCTCTCTTAATTCCACATTTGGGATGATCCTTTCAAAAACAAAACCTAATAATACCCTTCTCTTACCTAAAATTTTGTGTGTAAACGAAACCCAATTTCCAACATGGTAGACAGAGCTCTCTGGGATCTGCCCCCTGGCTAAATTGGCAACCTCATCTTCCACCGCCTTTCCTCCACATACAAACCCCATTTTCCAAGCAAGTTGACATACTCTTACTTTCCTGAACAAGTTAGGCTACCTCAAATCTTTGTGTTTTGGCACAAAGAGCCCCCTCTGACTGGTGTCATTCTAGAAAACTCTTTATCTTTCTAGTTTTAGGTCAAAGGTCATACAGGCAAGTAAAGTACTTTTCCTCTTCTCTATTCTTTTTGCCCCTCACCCTCAATGCTATTCTGGCTCTCATTCTGTCTGGTCATGGTTTTATGCATGTGTCTGTCTCTCTTACAAGGCTGACAGTCCTTTAAAACAGATCCCTATTTTATTCATTCTTAAGTCTCTATTACCTAGCACAGTGGTTGGTTTATACTTACGCTTTGAATCACTAAACACTTATTGAATAAATGGATACAAGTGCAGAAAAGTAATAAAACCATAAATGTAATTGTTAGAAGAAACACTGGAGACTATCTAAACCAACTCTCCCAAATAACATATAATAAAACTAAGACTCAGAAATATGAAATAATTTGCCCAAAGCCACGCAGCTATGTAGAATCAAAATCATGGACTTGACTTGTTCATGTGCTCTTTCCATTTCAATACACTTGTCCCTGATTTCATTTTTGAATATTCTAAAATGTAGACTCTTCACTATTTTTGATTGTCATTCTTTCAACAGGGATAAATAAATGAGATTTTACCTAGGAATTATTCTTATTATAATAAAATCTGACCATTGCCCCCCTTTTATCAATGCAAACACTGTAAAGTTCTTAACAGTAAAAGCGATTACTCACCGGTTCACTCAGATTATATGGCATGCCAACGTCAAGCTGCCTGCCCTGGAATGAAGAAGGAGTTAATAAACACCAGTTCTCAATAATGTGTTCAGTATAATTGCCACACCTTTTTTTTTTTTTTTTTTTAAATCTTCCCGGAATAGTGTTTTCTCCTTAGTATTTCTGAACTGTAAAGTAAGGAGCCAAACGTTTTAAAATCATTAAATCAGACAAAATGCCAGTACAAATTATAAGACACAATGTCTAAGAATTCTGTAGAAAGATACAGATGGGAGTGGGGTGTGGCTTTAAGGAGCGGTGAAGGACAATAGAGAGAGTCTCACGCAATACTAAATAAGCCTGCAACATTAGACTCTGGGATTAAACATGTTCGGACGTTTCTTTTTTAAAAAACAGTCTTATTGAGGGCAGAGGGGAAAAAAACGCAAATTAGAGTTAAAAGAAAAGATGTTCCTCACTAAGTTCATTGAGCGCTCTCTCTCTTCCATGTAAGCACCATCTATTTTTCTCTTCACTCTATCTCTGTTCCTAGAACAGTGCCTGAGGGATAATAGGTGTTCAGTAAATATATGCTGAAGGAATAAATCCATAAATTCAAGATGGCTACTACTTAGGAATGCTCCCTAAGTTTTGTCCCTTAGCAGCAGCATCCAGCGGCCTAGCATTGTGGGAGCTGACTCAAGAAGTAATCAGACAGGGGAACCCAAAAGCAAATACTGCCTTTTCCCTCTCACTTGATGTGTGAATAAAGATTCCTCTAATTGCCATTCCCAAACCACTTACATTTGCAAAGAAGGATGCTTAATATATTTTTGTTTTTAGATAATACATACTTAAAAAGTAAGAACGGTATCTTTTAGATTAATTGTACAACCATGTGCTTCATAGTACTTTGCTTCTATGTTTTTGTTCAAAATGAAGCTTTTGATTTCCCTTCATACGATTGCATCATAATCGTATACAATCACATGTATGATAGTGAATCTGCAATTGAAATTTTTCCTATCCCTTCAAAGATATGTTAGCTCATGAAAACAAAAGAGAGGATGCTGGGTAGTTTTTGTGTTCTAGTTTAAATAGGACAACATAGGTGTTTCTCGATGACCATAAAGTCACATCGTAATGGTATTGAGTCCTGTTGTTGGCAGCTCTTAAGATCAAATTTAACAGGCTGAATGGAGTGCTCTTCAAGTGGTCTTAGGCAAGGAAGGCTCTCATGAATAAGGTCTATGGGGATTGCAGGAAGCAGATTTTGTCAACACTCCTCCCAAATCTCCACTGGTCCTCCATCCCCCTCTCCCTCATCATCATAGCTAACGTTTAGTGACCAAATTCTATGTTACAGCCACTTTCTCTTCAAGGTGTTTTACATTAAATCTCATTCAACAGCTCAACAACCCTATTAGGCAGGTACTATTATTAACGCTACATATAGCCAAGAAATCAGGGGGTTTAGTAAATTGCCCAAGAATTAGGGTTTGAAGAGGGGTGGGAGAAGTCGCCTCCAGACCTGTGCTCTAAACCAAAGTACGGATGCCTCCTGTAATCTATACCAATCCCACATTCCTCACTTTGAAGTTGGGATCCTATAGGTTTACACTAATTCCACCTGCTCCAATTATCTGCTTAAAACACACAATCCCAGTCTAGAATCTTAAGGCCTCTTAACCCAACACCTACTCCTTGGCACAAGCTTTCCTATCCTGCCCACCTCAGTCGGAACTAATTTCATTCTTTACTTCCTACCCTAATAAATAAAACAGAGCAGAATGATCTGCATTTTAATTCCACTTATGACACTTGCTCCCGATGTCATATTTTGAAAGTTACCCGTGCTGTCTAAAATTAGTATTCTCACCTGAGACATAAGCAAAATAATATTTAGTTCATAAAATTCTGTGAGGACTCAATTAAATGTATTAATTACTATAGTACAGTGCCAAGCTCTTAGAAATCTATTATTAATATTATATACAAACTTACTATAACAGCCATTTGCGGACACATCTCTGGTTAGTTATGCAATAATATTTTCAGAAAAATTTATTGATGTTCAAGGTTAAAGGTATATTTTTCTTTTTAATTTTGATATTTATTAGCCCATCTTTTCTAGAAATCTATCAGTTTACATCCAAACCAACAGTACATGAAAGTGCTAGTTTATCCAAACTTTGCCGACTCTAAATGTTTTTATCTTTTCCAAAATGATAGAAGGAAAATTGATAATTCATTCTCACTGTGTGTTTCTATGATTTCTATGAAGTTGAACAACACATGCATTTTAGCCATTTCTTTATTTCTTTTTTTATTGTTGAAGTAACCATTCATATTCTAAATTCATTTTAAATACTTTTATATACATAAGTGTCAATAAAACTTTGCTTATCATATATAATGTTTTTCACATTTTTTGACTTTGTTTCTACTGTGTTCTGTTTATTATCATATATTTTAAGTTTTTAAGCAGTCAAATTTATTAATAATTTATTTTAAGGGTTCTGGATTTTTCCATCAGGCTTCTGAAGGCATTCCTGCTCCAAGATTATAGAAATATTTATTCATAATTTACTTTAATATGTTAAGGGGTAAAATCTTGTTTTGTTTTTGTTATTTGTCTATATTTAAATCACAACTTTTTTTTTTAACTTCTGGAATTTATTTGAATCTGATAGTGATGTAGGGAGTTTGTTTTTTTAATTCTTTTTAAAATTGTTTTTAAGCATCTTTTTTTTTTTTAGAGCATTTTTAGGTTTACAGTAGAATCAAGAGTAAGGTACAGTGATTTCCAATATAACCCCTTCCCTCACACATGCACTCTCTCCCCCATTATCAACATCACTGACCAGAATAGTGCATTTTTCATTAAGGATGAACACTGACATATCATAATCACCCAAAGTCCACAGTTTACAGTAGGGCTCACTCTTGGTGTTATACATTTAGTGAGTTTGGACAAACGTATAATGACATGTGCTTATTATTATATTATCATACAATATCATATAATATCATAGTTTCTTCACTACTCTAACAATATTCTGTGCTCTGCCTAGTCATCTTTCTCCCTAGGCCCCCAAACCTCATCCCCGCCAACCACAGATCTTTTCATGATCACCATAGGTTTGTCTTTCCAGAGTGTCATAGAGTTGGAATAATACACTATGTAGTCTTTTCAGATTGGCTTTTATCACTTAGTAATATGCACTTACGTTTTCTCCATGTCTTTTCATGGCTCAATAGCTCATTTCTTTTTAGCTCTAAATAATATTCTATTATCTGGATGTGCCAGAATTTATTTATTCAGCCACCTACTGACAGAGGGAGTTATTTTATATTCTAAATGGATAGCCTCACGTTGGTTTGATTTGTCATCTTTTTAATATTTCATACTCCCTTATGTACATGGTCTTATTTCTGAAATGTATTCTGTTTTACTGGCCTATCTACTCCCACACCAATGCAAAATATGCTAATTTCTGGATATTTTATGAACTTTTTGAATTATAGTTTTGTTCTACTTATCTTATTATGAAGTTACATACAAGAAAAGTATTAACATTTGTACATTTTTTAACAGGACAAACTACTAAACTTTATAGTTTATAGTCTTTTATTGAATTGAATTGATACTTTTAACAGAGCACTTCTCAACACTAGTTCCTCAGCTGTTGGGATTTGTTACTCAAAAAAGGGGGTGGGGGAGATTTTGTTGCCAAAGAAGATCAGAAATTTGTGATCGAATAAAGCCACTTACATACACTATTGTGCATTGTTGATATACGAAAAGAAAGTATGGCAATAAGCATTTCCGTAAATTATTTGATCATGAATCTGTTGTTTCTTTTTGATAAAAGATCTCAAAATACTAGTATTCTGAAGAATATGGGTTTTTTTTGTTCTCTGTAGCACATGGCATATATAATTTTAAAATATTATGTCAGTTAATACACTCAACTAATACGTACAGTTTCCTTCAATTAATATAAAATACCCATGCTCAAGCATAGAACTATGATTTGTGCATTTTTGGAGATCAATTCTAACATTTTTCTGTATAAAACTTGGTGTTTCTTCTTAAAAAGGGAAGATGCCTCAATATCAAGAACCACTCAGTGAAATCAAAGATAATCTTCACAGCAAATATCCAGGCTAAAAAAAAAGTGACACAGGAAAAAAAATTCAAACAGTGTGATAAACTTGAGCACTTTGTATATCCTTTCTCCCACTCTAGGGCTGTTCTTTGTTCATTCACCTAACTTTTGTACCTTCATCCCCCGTGTGGGAGGCCCAGATGGAGAACATTTATTACAGTCACTAGGCAGATTGGCAGACCCTGTCTCTTGCATTTGCCACCACATAAGCTGTACTTTTCTACGTAGGTGGTAAACGGAAGGCATCTCAACAAAGGAACAAACTGTCTACTCCTACTGCCAAACCCTGAAATCAAGGAGCCCACACAAAATGATAAAACTAAACTAAAAAATAAAATAAAATAGAGACTACAATAATGGAAACCATCAATATCAGTTTCGATAGTAGCAATATTAACAAATTATGGTGGTACATCCATATGATGGAGTATTCTAAATGTATTAAAGATCATGTTTCCATAAAAACATTAGGATATGAAGGAAACTCACAATATAATGTTAAATGAAAAAGCTGGGTGTACAACTGTGCATAAAACTGTATGCATATTTGAGGAAAAACACCGAAAGAATACAATCTGAGGTTAGTAGTGTTGGAATCATAGGGGTTTTTCCTATATTCTTCTCTATTTCTTCTTCATCTTAGAAGTATTTTACAATGACTATGTACTCTTGTTATAAGAAGAGAAGATTTTTTAAATTTTTAATAAAGGAACATTAAACAGTCCCACTCTTCCATTTTAAAACTGGGATTACAACTGCAAAAAACTAAAGCACACAGCTCTACATGAATGGCAACGAAGTCTTCAACAAAGACATAGAAAATACCAAACTTTTTTTTAAATGCTATATTATCCACAGTAAGCCTAAGTAGTATTTTAAATTATAGTTTAAACTTAATCAAAAGGAGTTTAATACAAGTAGATTATTTTTTAATCTACCCTAGACTTCTATCTCCAATATTTTAGCATAATGAGTACTGTATTTGGTATTTTCATTATTTTTTAAAGTATGATTTTAAGCAATGTCACATATAAGCTATTATGCTGTTTCTTTTGTCTTTAGATGAGTGTCTCTTTCTTTAGCTAGAATGTATTTGGTATTTAAAGTTGATTCAGTGACTGTTTTAAGTATAACTAGATCATAATAACTGAAAAGACATGAAACAATATATATAGGAAGGATACACCCATAAATGAGAAGAAAAACAGGTTTCCAGATCAAAAAAACTAATTACTGAAAAAATTACAAATACACAGATAGAAGTAAAGGAATATACAAACAATTCTTGCTTTTAAAATAAATGTTCTATATGGCATTGCATCTGCTTCCTTAGTCATCCACCTTCCCATATAATCATCCATACACAATATAAATAATACTAATGTCTGCTACTAGAAGACATTGCCCTGTGGCCAAACCTATTTCATGCTTCAAGACAAATAGAAATGATTTTGTAATAAATGAATTTAATTTGATATTTTTAAGCATGCAAAATCAAATCTATTTAAGCCTCCTTTACTCAAACCTCACGACCCCCCCCCCCAAAAAAAATCTATGAACACATAAAAAATAAATAAAATAGCCCTGCCTTACCTTCTGTGATTATAAATGGCCCTACCTTAATCTAGAAAAAGAATCTTTCTTGCCTTGCTTTGTGAGAAAACTTCTCATAAACTAAACACAAGATGAATTCTGTATGTTCTAGTTCCCTCAAAGACAAATATTAGACCAGTAAAACTTACGAGATTAGTGACACATGACTTTAAGCAGCTGTTTAAAACTGTACACTGCACCACAGAAATCCATATGCAGCCAAGAGTCGCAAAACTGATGAGTTTCAGGATAAGCCAGTAAATATTCTTCATCACTTCACCAACGGTGGATTTTTAGATGACCGTTCTCATTTTCTCCATTTCGCTGTATAAATTCTTTGGGTTTCATCACTTGGGTTGCAAGAGTGGTTGGTAGATTTTTTTAAAGTAATCTTTAGACCATTTCATTTAGACCTTTGAATCCAAGATAGCTTGTAACAGGAACATAACAGTTATTTCATAACTTAACTTTTTTTTACTCCCATAAAGAAAATCACCTGCCAACTGAAGATTAGGTCTTAGAAGAGCGCTTCACATGGAAAGTAAACAAAGTGAAAATGCAAATTGCATTTCAGCAGGCATATGACATGTGCACAACCTGAAACTCGAATGCTTTGGTGGATCATCCACAACTTTACTTTCTTAAGATTGGTTCAGCTATGCAGAAATTTGGATTTTGACCATCTATACTTTAGCAAACAGTGACATTATTATTATAAAGAATTGTCAAAAAAATCTAAGTGCCTAAATCAAATGATGCAGCAGAGAGGAAAAATGGAACCCTTTGAAACCAAACGCGTATTTTAAAATTAAAAAGCAAACAAGGCTGGAATTCATAGACAAATACTCTGAGGGTGAATTAAAGACAAGGAAGTTTGTTAGAGTGCTTTTAGAAGTTCACTACATATTAACTAAAATGCTGCCTTATCAAGTCTATTGAGACAGAGAGCTGAAATTAGCTACCACAGAAGCCAAAGATATGCACAAGTGTAGCTGTCCTGAGAAGGAAATATTGTACAAATTTCAATTATCTTAGCATCAAGATAAAGTTAAGTTGAAACCTAAAACAAAGAATTTGTAATCTGCAAGGTACAAAAGTGTTATTCTGGATAACTTCTTTTTAGATTGCTGAGGCTTAACTATTTAAGGCCAGATATTTTTGTGTCCGTGCTATTTCTTATGACAGTCTAAAGTATCAAATAAACTTTCTTTTCTTAAGTAAATTATACTAATGTAACAAATCTTTTCTGAAAGGCATGAGGTTCTCAGTATGAACAATGCGTGCATTAGTTTTTGTTTTGAGCTAAAGGTCTTTTAGTAAATGCCGACAAAACTGGTGTACAACATAAAAATGAATGACACAAACTCCAGAATTGACATCTAAAACTTGTGTTCTTGAAAAAAATTTTCACTCTCCACTTGCTCTTTGTTTATTTAATGGATATAGATTCAAGAATATGCAATGATTCAATTTCTTGGTCACAGAAATGTAGTCCTCTTTCTACAAAATACACTTTTAAATTAGAGAATAAATTATCTTACCTAAGGGATTTTCTCATCCCAACAAAATTTATCTTCTTCACTGTGCCTTTCCCTTTAGAACTAACATATTTGTAACTTTTACTTCACGAAGAAAGTGGACCATTAAGTACTTTCTTGAAAACTGAAGTACATTCTTTTATTTCACTTGATTTAACTTTACTGGTAAGGTGTGAAAAAGAAATATCCTTCCAAATTCAAGATTTTGTGCTTACTCTGGTTTTTGGAATTTAACCAGTGCATGGATTTACACTAGTGAGAAATAGAGTGTGTTCAAAGATATTGTTGCAGAATTACTTATGTTAGCAAAAGATTAAAAACAACCCAAAAGCCCAATAATATAATACTGATCAATCAATTCACATTATTTGGCCAGGTCACTTGCCCACATGGGCTTGTTTGGACTTCTCGATAGCATAAGGTCTCCAGGCAGTTAGACTGCTTACATGGTTGCTTAGAGCACTGGTGAAAGTGTTCCAGTGTTAAGCTGTACTGCCTTTTACAATTCTGCTTTAAAAACCATGCAGTTATTTTTGCAGCATTTAATTGATTCCGACAGTTACAAAACTGCCCAAATTCGAGGAGAGGGGAATTAGACCCTACCCTCTTGATGTGGAATGGGACGTTCTAGGTCATGTAGGCTAAGAGAAATTGTTGCATCACCTTTGAAATATACAATCTGCTATCATATAGGCAGTCATTGAAGAAATAGCTGATCATGAGAATGTTGATACTGCTGCTGTTCGACAGACTCTAGGTGTACAGCAAGAGGAACTTCACGAAGGTAAATTTATTGACATAAATGAGGAAAAGTGGTTGTGATGAAAAGGAAGATGTCCCAGAGGAAGTGACATGGGCAAAAAAAAAAAAAAAAAATACTTCCTAGTAAAGTACCTCTTGGAGATATTTCACAACATTGAAAATGTAAAAGATAAAATGTTTGCCCCTGATCCAAACAGGAGTAAGCACTTTGCCAAGCTATAGAAAAGAGGCTCTCTCTGAATTAAGTTGTAGGACGAGAAGATTACAGGAACAATCCATTTTTCCCTCTCATTATTGAGATCACAATGCATGGTTTCATCTTACACAGTCATTGTTATGATCTTGCACTATCCTGTAAAACGAGGATTTCCTGTATAGTAAGTCCCATGGAAGGGGAGGCGTGGCAACTGTGGTCATCTCCTCAAGGGAGAAGGAGAAAGATTTATTCTTCACTGATATCTATGTGTCATATCTGAATTTTGTACCATGTGTACATATTACGGATTCAAAAATTTTTTTAAATAATAATGTTTAAATTATTTTGTGTAAGGATTTGAAAATATGACTTACAAGCCTCCAAGTTCATCTCAAATTAGAATGGGATACTCTAAATGTATGATAAGAGTTTAGACTAAACAAGTTCCTCCAAAGTGTCTTTGAACAAAATTTCAGATACACATATTAAAATCTTTATCCAAACAAGTAAGACTGAAACACCTGTAAAATCCCTTACAATAGATCAACTTTCCCAAGAGATGAATTCTGCAATTGAGTCACATTCTAAAGCAATGGCCTGGATCCTACATTGAATCAGTGAGGCAACCCTGTAAAGAGAAATTGTTAAAATGTTCCCATGTCCTAAAATTGCTTCAATAGAATGAGCTTTACAATTGGTTAGCAATAGAATAGATTTGATATGATCAAATACATCTGAGTTCTGAAATTATATGTATTGAAAATATAAAATGTACTTCCTCTAACTCAGTTGCACTCTAACAACATCATATAACTAACTACAGGAAAATGAAAATTTACTGTCATCAAAAGGAGTCCCAAACAAGGACTTTTTATACTACTAGGCTGGAGAGGGGTCACGTCAATCAATAGTCAAGGCCTAAGAATTTGCTATGCAAACAAATTCTTGCTCAAGCATGAACCTCTGCCATCATCTCTTACTGTTTTATCAGGCCCGTTAGAAGCTTGATCGTTGTCTACCACAGCACCTAGCTAAACCTTGAAAATGGCCAAAGACTCATACACTGGTCACCACATGGGCGGTAATTATTTCTCTAGTGGGATATTTGGTGACATGAATCAAGGGAGCATTGCCCCCTGATTAACTTCCTTGTACCCAGTGCATCTCACCTTCCTGTCTAAGGGAAGGGACGGTGCTAAAGGATGCAAAAAAGGAAAATATTAAATAATTAGTTTTTTGAGCTTCAAACGCCAAGGTCCCAGCCTAGAATGATAGAAGCTAAAAACACCAACAAAAGTACAGTTTCTTGTCTGTAATTTGTTTTTGTTACATTATTATCAAATTCAATTTTTATTTGAGCCTGGGACCTTGCTGGTTGAAATGCACAAGTGGGTTATTTGACATTCTTGTTCTAGGCATTCCTTCCCTGGGGCTTGAAGATGGAAATGAGATCACTTCACAGCATGCCTTTAGCTTGGTGTAACAAAAGACAGGATCACAATGTAAGGGCAGAATTTGTGGTCTTTTTTTGTTTCTTCTCACATAGTTCCTCTGATTGCTCAGGTGATATTATCATAACAGTTATTTAAAAATCAGCCCAATAAAGAGTTTTTAATGGGTTGAGGGAATTAATGCTGTGCTATTACATAGAAAGAAGTATATTTATACTTTTGAATATTTGTATACTAAGACTGGTCTCAGTTATGTAAAATAGAAAAAAATGGATAGAAATACACTAACTAAAGTATCTTTCTCAGAGTGGTATTCTTTTTTTAAAAAATGTGATTCTTGATAATTTTCTCTATGTCACATATTGTCTAGAATATACTACAGTAAGCACATATTACTTTTATTACAGTCTTTAGACTGCAATTTCACAGCTAAAAATGATTGAATTTCAAAGCAACTGCCCTGTGTCTCCCTGACTCCCTGCACCCATGGCCCCCAACTTCTCACAGGTGAACTGACTCACACATGCCCCCAGGTCTGGGCTCTCAATCCTACCAATGGCCAGAATTTAAGGTACCCTCATTCCATTCCCTCAGGTGAAGATTGCACTGCAAATTTGCTGGATTTCTCACTTCAATCTGTGACTCACGTCCATAAGTGGTTTTATAAACTTCTGCTAGATATCTCCAAGTTTGTATCTTTACAAATAATCTGCTCCTTGACACCTGGGTCCCATGCCCTGGCTGCTGGCTGAACTTTCTCTAGTCAGATAAACTAGCCCTGAGGTGCATACTTGTCATGCACTTGCTGGCACCACTATGGTTTGTCCACAGTTTTTGGACAACCTACACCATCCAGTGCCTCCCAGGCACCCAGTGCCTTCTTAACTCCTATTACTAACAAAAGCATTGCTTTTAATTTGTTAATTCTCCCAAGTATTTGCTTTTTTGACCCTTTTAAATATAAGTGTAGACTAAAAGGCACCGTGTCTTCATGGAAGATATTTTCAGAGATTGAAACCAGATATTAGGTGACCACTTAAACGTTTTGCCTAAAGCTACCCCTGAAGTGAAAACTGCTTTAGTAATAAAGTTAAGAGGTTTTCGACAGCAAAGTCGGGCTCCTGAACCTTCTCACCTCCTCCCAGCCTTCAGATATAGAGGAACCAGAGTCTACAAAAGAGTTTTCAATGTTCTCTACCCTCCAGAGTGCCCTCAACCTTTGTTCTTACTGCAGTTTGTCCACCACCATCCCCAGGCACTGAGACTCAAGTACCATATTGCACCGCATCACCAATGACCTTGCAGATGATCCACACACATCACCACCACCACCACCACCCTTCTGGGCCAGAATTGCTGCTGTTTCAAACCCTTACTCCAGGCATGAAATCTATGAACAGAAAAAAGAAAGCAACTACCCAAGGCCAGATGATGAGCTGAGGGACAGAAAGCACAGATGGAGTTTGCTTAAACAGGGAACCTCGATGGGAGATGGGAGCAGCTGAGGGAGCCAGAGATTTTGAACCATGAGAACCAAGCCCCAGGATTTTGGTCTTTCAATGAAGCCATATGCTTTAAGAAATGTGTGATCATAACTACAATTATTAAGCTGTGAACGACATGGGGAAAACTCTAACATCGGCCTTATTATGGATACTGAGAAATCAATTTTGTAAAAAAGGAAACCCTACTAATAATTAATTATGTAATTTATGAATGTTTACCATTTATGACAAATTAGTTTGAGCACAAACCAATTAGCTTTGAATATTGAATTAGGCTTAAAAATTAAAATGTCCTTTCTAGGGTATATCGAAGTTCACCTAGGAAAGAGAATAATGGGAATCTTTCAGATTTCTTTGCTTCAAAAATTATTGCAGTGTTATGGTAAGATTCTTGGTAAACTAAGAAATGATTCTTGACCCTTACCATGTCTGGAGAGTTTATTAGATGCTAGACATGGTATTGGGTTTCAATACACTTTCTCTTAATCCCCACAGTAGGTCTCTAACACCAAAGCCCTCACCTTTTCTGTCTTCTGGAAATAATATAGCAATTAGAACATGGGCTCCCATATTAGCCTATATCCAATCCTGGCTCCACCTATGAGCTAAGTGGCCTTGGGAGTTATATAAGTTCTATCTGCCTCAATTTCTGCATCTGTACATGGAGATAATAAGAGATTCAATCTCAAAGTTTTACTACTTGTGCCACATGGTAAGTTCTTAATAAATATTTTTCATGTTTAAGAAATTTCTTACTTTATTCAAGTTGTTCCAATGAGGAGTTAAATTAGTCATAATGATTTGTTGAATGAATATTCAATAGTTACTGAGTGCCTAATATGTGACAAAAATCATGCGAGGCACTGTGAAGACAACAGTGAACTAAACCATTAGAAATACTTGTCTTCATATGAGCAGGGGCCAGAGGAAGACAAAAACAACATAAACAAGCAAAACATGTACTAAGTTATTATATGGTAGTAAGTTCATAGAGAAAAAAGAACAGGCACATGGGGATAAACGGCTAAATCTGCAGGTTGCTATTTTAGATATTACAACATTATGTAAACACTGCATAATTTTGTTTATTACTAGTTGATATAATATCATGCTTTTAATTGGAACAGTGAACTAGTCTTTGTTAATATAACGAAGTTATCTGCTCACAAACTTAAATATTTACACTAACATTGTTTTCTTTAGCTACTTATATTTAATAAAAAGGTTTCTCAATCTCACATACTTTCAATGAGAGCAGTTTGACCACTTACAACTAAAGATCATAAGTGAGAACAAAGTGTTCCTTTTAGAAGTTCTTATTGCTATTGTGATAATAGACATACTATTTAGAAGAACTAGGAAACCATGACTTCAGATTTAGCAAGGATTTGCATTTCTTTATTTGCAACTATTAAATTTGAAGATATTGCAACATATATGTTAAAGTTCCCAATTGTGTCCTTTGCTCCAAAGAAACTTTACAATGCAAAATGGTTACAAAGCTTCTCTAAAACAAGAGTTTACAATAACAGAATTCTATATTTAAAATGATATTTATTTAAATAGTATCTGAATATTTATATTATTACATGTTTTAAATATTTTAAAATAATTTAATTAAATATCATTAAAATATAATTGATATTTTATTCATTATAATATATCAAAATAATAAATGTTATTAAATACATCAAATAAAATAATTTAATATTACTTAAATACATTTAACAATAGCATTTAAAATAATATTTACTTTTCTATTTCAAAGACTGAACTTGAAGGGACAGATTAGTTCAAACCACAGTCATAAGGACATAAATAGCAGAGATCCTAGAGGATGGAGCTCAGTGCAGAGCTGCAATGCCATCAAAGAAGCCTAGTGAGAGGGAAGTAAACTGATTTGGGGGCCTTAAGGAAAAGAGAGTGTGCAATTGGGGTTTTGAAGGTATGCTATTTGAATTTTATATTTATATATCAAAGTTTAATAATTTCTCTGTTTTGAAATAGATATATAATTCAGAACAAGTTTGGTGGTTTTCTTCTACCATGAGTTTTGGATTGACAGAGAATTGCAGGTGTTAGGAAACAGATATGAGGCATATGGTCTCAACTCACACTTAACCAGTAGTGTCTGTGTGCTACACACTGAGATATGGCTTATGTGTCATTCTCCTTTATTAAATAAAATCATTACAAGAATATCCATTTTACAATTGATAAAATTGAGTCCTGAGAAGGCTAAAGAAGTTTCTTGGGTTCACACAGATAGTAGGTAGCAGAATTGGGACTGAAATCCTTATTTTCCTGACCCTAAAGTCTATAACTTTAAGTTTAACCTTAACTTTGACATTAAACTGCCTTTTGTCAGCTAATATTTACAGTGGGCCATCAGCATTCTTTTCATCTTTTTGGATTGGAATAGCTAATTACAATGGTTCTACTCCTTTTAAGGAGAAAACATATTTTATTTACTACTATCAATTTAAAGTTTAGAGTAGCCCCACCCCCACCCCATCCCCCATGCCCACCTGAAAAACAATCCTTGAACTACAGCACATTGCAATCCAGTTGTTGCTACAATTTCTCTGTGGTTGGATTTGAATAAAGTTCTTGGAGGTAATGGCAATATTTTAAGTGTATTATTATTAGTTTTAACAGTAACGTTCCTTAAATATTTACATTGTACTAGGTATTTCTCAAAATATATGCAATATACTATCTAATTTTCAAAGGATTTATCAAGACAGATATCTAAGACTGAATAGGGTTCAAACAGTATGGTTTATTGGGAACTAAAATTGTCCCTATGAACTTGAACTTGGGTTTTCTTATTTACCTAAAAACACGTGATTATGTCTACTGGTTTAACTTAGCAGACTGTTCTTCCCTGATCTCTAAAACTGGAAAAAGTTGATCCAACTAAATCTCTTTAATATGTGCGAAATAACTAGACTTTATGTTCTGTTCTAATCATGAAGACCATCATGTTCACAAGATAACTGTGCCCTATATTTTTGCATCTTTTTCCTGGGAAAACCCTGATAGCAAAAGAGAATTAAATGGGGATGATGGCCATTTCTGGACTTGGGTTTTGATTTTTGAGCTTTGAGCTGCTTGTGAACTCAAATGTGATTTGTATCTCCATTTGACTTTAAAATTCATGCAAATTTAGCATTTTACTTCACAAAATGTTTTAATTTAAAAAAAATCAATGAAAAATTAAATTAACACTGGGCCCACCTACTTCCAGACTTCTTTAAGTGAGATCATGTTTGTTTTTTTAAAGATATTTTCAATTTGTTATTCTGATTCTTGGTCAAGAGCTTCTAAAGCGAAATATCATAATAAAAATTAGAAGAATCTAAAATAACAACAGATAAAGATGAAGCCTAGGACCTTGCAGGTGATACAAAATGTGTGTGGGTGATAAATATGGGCATTAAATGGGTCCTCTCAGCTAGGAGCTCCTCTCCAGCAATGCCCTGCTCAAACTCCCCTAACATAGAACTCTGATTCAAGCACAACGAAAAACTAGTGATACAATGATGCCAAGTCTGAGGCATCTGAGTTAAGGCTATTCTGAGGCACTTTAAACACATTCAGTTTTATTCTTCCCATAGATTCACCACCTCAGAGATTTTGGATGAGAGGAATATTGAGGGATGAAAATATCCAGGAGAATGGGAAAAGGCAGTAAATGGGGGTACAACAAATACTACACAGAATTTTGTCCCCCTAGCCCCATTGCTCACTGTTTTAAATGAAATGGTCTGCTTATCTCAAGCAAGTATTCAAAAGGCACATCCTGCATGCCAGCCCTGTGATAGTCAGTGTCTTAGAGGCACTGGCTTCTTGCTTCATGAAGCCCATGTCTAGTGAAACCAAGCGAAGAAGAGATGATTTGATGATATTGAGAAAAACAGGAACAAGTTAAAAGAAGTTGACGAAATAAGTAGGAAAAGCAGAATGTGCCTGAATGACAGCCATGATGATCCTGCCGCAGGAGGCCAACCAGATCACTCAAGCCCCCCAGTTCTTTATTCTCTACGACAATTCAACTCAGCCTACACACTTGTCAAACCCATTTTCATGCTGTAGCAGTGAAGTGATTGAGCCAGGAGTCAAACCCGGATGTATCTCTACAAGCAAAGGTTGTTTCTGGATGAGTGTTATGGTTTCTGTTAAAGGTATTATTATATCTTTTTAAACTGGCTTAGGCAATAACTATCATTTTACATAGTTTCATTTTAGTAGGAAACAATTTTTCTTTTAATTCCTACATGGTGAACAATGGCTGAAAAATTCACATACACTAATTTTAAAGCTATTACATATGTATGTATATACATGTGTGCATCTATATACATACACACACTATTTGCTCTGCTTTTGTGTGTGTGATATTTTTAAAACTTTATTATTAATTATCATCATCATCATCATCATCATCATCATCATTTTGGAGGAATTTAGGTTCACTGGAAAACACCCTCTGGACCCACACATGCATAGTGTCCTGCGTTACTATAATCCCCTACCCAAGTGATACATTTGTTACAATTGATGGCCCTGCATAATTTTTAGGTGGAGTACTAGTTACCAGTTAATAAACAGACCTTCCTAAAAGCTGAGAAGACTCATGTCCACGGGGTGGCAGTGTGACACTCATAAACCAAACGAGAATTGAAGTAAAGGCTATATTAATAAAAACTAATCTTTTGTTTGAACTATGTACATTTGTGTGGAAATGGATAAAGCAAATCAACTATTTGTGTGATCAATAGCTTTGTTTTATACTGGTAAACAGCCATGTTTGGTTAACTATTGATGTCTCCAATCCACAAGTTCAAGACAAGACATATAAATTTAGATTTAAACCTCCTATAAAGATTTTTTTTTTATTGCTTCTGACAGAATTATAGAATCTTAGGGGCTTTAGAAAGCACAGAATACAATGTTTTCTTCATTTTTTTCACACACACACAGAAAAACATAAAACAGCTCATATTTTCCAGATTTTATATAAGCCCTGACATTGCATGTATATAACTTTACCCCTTTCCCTTTACTTAAGAAAAGATAGCAAAATTCAGGTGAGACACTGAGGTAATCTCAAATCTTCTCTGTTTTTAAGTTAATCACTAGTTTGAATACTTGATTTTTAGAAATAATTCACTTCTGAGAAAACAGAATTCTAGTACAACCTCTTATTGAATGCTGAATGCCCTTCTAGAATATTCTTTACAGTATTTGTCTGTGAAATGTACACAAAACCAATTAGCTTTAATTTGCATTTGGCTCTGTTATCATAAACCTAGTGTTTGCAGGCCTGATGTTCCTAAATTGTATATATTTCTTTATTCATAGTAAAAAAGGAGTCTACAAGAAAATGTATACTTTTTCTGCAAACAGCAACAGACTTAGAATTTGTTCACAGCATTAAAGGTTAGGGTAAAGGAAAGTGTGGGCTTCTTTCATTTGCATGACAACACTGAGATTGCTGAGAAAAGCAGCTCCCTCAGTTATAGTTTCTAATTGGTGCACCACGTCAGCTTCCAGCTTCCAGTGATAACGACACACTATAGACTCAACAGCTGAATGAAAATAAATTAGCAAAGGAGAGAAAAAAAAAAAAAAGACTAAATATGAACCTAAGCATGTACTTACAGCCTTTTCCTTTTTTTCATATCTGGTCCCAGTATCCCTGGAATAAAAAACGATCTGATTTCTAGGGGCTCGTTGTGCAGAAATCTGTTTTCTTCTAGAAGTCTTTGTTCTTAATCTTAGTTGTTTGTCTTTAATGTGCCCATGTTGACTCAGACATTTATCATGGCATTGCTGAAATTCAAACATGCAGACAGTGGATATCTAATCTAAGAGAGATTAAGATAGCATATGTTTAAAGTCTTACCCTGCCTGCTCTATGAACTTTCATTCTGAGATTCTAAATGCCCACTTCTATGACTCTTCTAAACACAATCACTGTATTACAATTAGATTGTGCGAAGTCATTTTTGTTTTTAATAGTATTCTTAACATTAACGAGGCCTTTCGGGACTGCAAACTACTTGCTACAAACGCTCTTTGAGGCATAAAATATATATATCTGGGACAGTGAAAGCTGCTTTCCTTAAAAAATTAATGTATTGTCTGATTAAGTAATATATTCTCTAAATTGTGTTGCCTGCTACATGTGAAGCGATTAGTTGCTAATTAGTTGACACAATTACTCTCTCTTCTACAAGAGGCCAGAGACTTCCCGCTGGCAGTTTCTCAATAGATCCTTAAGTTTATATAATAACTTCCTATTTGTTAGAGTGGGCAGTACCAACACTCTTCTAATGTGAATGATGCTTTTGAGAGCTATGTCTTTGATGTTTCTTTTAGAGGTGGTTGCTCACCTTTATAAGGAATTTCAAAGGCCCACTCAGATAACTTGCCTATTGTTTGCTCTGGAAAAAATGCTAGCTAGCCTTCTAAGCTTATTAAGATTTGTCCCCAGGAACTTCCCCTGGAGTTGTTTGTTGGGATCACTGAATATCTAGGCTGCTATCAGAGAGCCCCTGAAAGTCAAACTACAACTGTCTAAAGGTGACAATCATAACAACTGTCACTTGTTGATTGCTTTACTAACAAGGCTAGCAAAAACTATGGAAAAGGGTCTATACCTCTGAAAATGTGTTTTTACTTCAGTGAGGTACCTTAAAAGTGACTATCTTAGAACTGGATAACATTTAGAAAGTGCAAAGGCTCTCATGTATAGTGTCTCACATAGTATTCCTGAAAAGCTTGAGAAGTAGGTTTCATTACCTATTATAAGTCAGCACTGAAAAATAAAGTGGTTTGATCAATGACTCACAGTTAGTAAACTGGTAGATGCAGACCTCTTAAATTCTTAAATCAATATCTCCTAGAGTGGGACTTTGTAGTCTAAATTTTTACCTCTAATTTTAATCCCCAAGGCAATTCTTTTCTAGCCTATATAAATCAATTTTATGACTTTTTTTTTTTTTTTTTTAGAAACATTACCCAAATGTCTACTCTGAGAATTGAAACTAGGGTGTTGATGTTTAGCTTCTTGGGGATGCTATTAATGTTTTATGAGGTTTGTTGCTTGTTTTTGTTATGTTTTATTATTATGATTGTTATTATTATTATTATTATTATTATTATTATTCTCTTATAGTTTCACCTCCAGAGAAGGGCATCTAAAAAGTACTTTTTTGAAATGGGTAGATAGAAAGATAAGTAGATGAGATAATAATTTTAATGAATGAATTTAGAACTATTTGTCTTTTCAACACTTAATGAGAACATATCACAACATCCTTGTTAGAGGCATTTATTTATTCATTTATTTAATAAGCACTTTTATCCATTTATTAGTATTTTCTCACTTTAATTAAACATTGATAATTGGAAATATAAAATTGAAAATTACTCTCCTACTTATATTCACCTAATCCCATTTGATATGCTAAGAATTTTGGTTGCAAATCAACGGTGATCAATTATCTACCTCTTTAATGTACTAGAAAGTATAAAATTACAAATCGTTAAGCTTTTGTATCTATCCAGGTGCCAAAGAACTTGGTACTAACCATCCCAAAAGATTTCCTTTCTTTGACAAAGGCAGCTGTTACTTTCATCAAAGTTTAAACTACTAAAGTCTATACTAGTTAACTATTTTCTTACCAAAAAAAAAAGTAATTTATCCTAGAATTATTAAAAGTGAAATCATATAGATAATGCAAAAGTAAGTTTTAACTGGGTGTATAACGATTTGGGGTAAAGCTGAATTGAGACAGGAAAAGATTATGGGAACCAAGAAAAACAGGCCTAACCAGCTCTTCTTGCTCGAGAGAATGGAATCTAAAATGAGTCAGGTCTAAGACTGTAAAAAGATTCTTCAAAGGCCCTCTCATGAATTTACATATATTAAACCAAATATCATCTGCATTTAAAATTTTTATCTATATGATGGTCAATAAAGTCATGATATAATAATTATACTTAACTAGCAACATTCCTAATGGTAAAATCAAGGCTCAATTCTGGAAGTTCTAGGAAATACGTAGAAGAAATGTAGCAGTGGTTAGTAATCTCAGGAGGGTGAGAAAAAGGTATTAAGAAAACAAAAGGCTTTAATTTTGTTCTTCTCTAATGTTTTATCCTACGTTAACCACATATTACATTTTAAGTAGAAAAATAATTTAAAATTTTGTTTATGTTGGGCTTCTGGTGTTTAAATGATAAATAATCCCCAGCATATTTCTCCACTACATTATAGAGATGCCTACTCACATTCATATTGATTTCTTTTAGTTCTGTGTGCATAAAGACTTAGGCATCTCAGTGAATATGATGACTGCAGAGACCCTGGAAGATGTGTGCTTCTAATCATGTTAAAAACATTATTGTCAGCCAAAGTTTTCACATGGTCACTGTATCCTCTAACTGGAACTAAAGAAATTAACAGTTAAAAGTCACTATTATCATTCTAAGTTGGGAAGAAATGTTGCAAATCTAGCTACATATATAACATACATTTATTACAGATTATTATTTAGCTATGTATTTTTGATTAAAGTCTACAGTTATATAATATGAAATACACATATTGCAAATTTACAACAGTTTGTAAAGCAATGAACATTTAATATAATGTTTTCAATTGAAAATACTTCTTTGTTTAAAGCACTTCCATGTTTAACTGGTTTTAGTAAAGACCTTAGAGCCCATAATAATGAACTTGGGTTTATTACTCAGACAACTGCAGAAAGGAATAAAGTGTACATTTTTACAAGAGTGAAAAAAGTAGACTTTGTAAATATACTAATGATTTAAAAATAGTAATATCAAATCATAACTCATTTATCAAAAGAGGGTGGAGAATTAGGTGTGACACATTAGCAATTTTTGTGCCATTTTAACTTTAGCAAACAATTGATGTTAACCATTTCAAATGTCTTTCTCTTTTTAATGGCAATCTATTAAAACTGTATCAGTTATTTTCTCACCTAACTGAATATATTCAACAGAATATTATCAATAGAAATCACCTTGTCTTGCAGTTGAGGGACATCAGTTATCACATTACATGAGGCTCTCCATGACTACTAAAGTTGTTATGTGCTGTTTGGCTCCCTCGCCACCTCCTTTGCTGTCCGTTGTTCCCAGCATGCCTGCAGCAACCTTTTCTTTTTTCCTTCTAGTGTACCACACCCTAGGAACATAGGATTAATTGAAATTAGCCATAGAAATCCTAATAAGTAAGCTTGCTTAATCCATAAACTTAATTTTACAGACAAACCTGAGTCAACAGGCTCTGATATGAAGCTCTGATAACTGCTTCATTCCTCTCTGGTGGTAAGAACACTTACTTTTCTTCTCAACCTAGTACACCACTTTTTGCCAAGTACAGGCTGCACCTTGATCCAGGTAGGTAAGATGGTAGGAAAATTGGCTGCCAAATAATAGAAACAACACAGTTCAAGTTGTTGGCATGCCCACGACAGCTGCAGTCTCTGAGAGTGTTCCTTATAAATAATATCCATTTCCCCCATTCAGTTATAAACAATTTAAGTAATAAAGTAAAAATGGAAGCCATGACCATTTTTGGAAATGTGAGACCCAGTTGGGCCTATGGACTAAACTATAGAATTAGGAAGATCTGCCCACCTGATCCTAGACAGCCCTGGACCCAGGCAGTTCTCTAACATGGAGGCCCCCTCCCAAGAAAAAAAGGAAACAACTGAGCTGCACGTGATTAATGTGTCTTTCTTGATTTACCGATTCCATTTAGTGGATGCTCACACTAAATCATCTGTTTTCAACATGCAACCAGCCTTCTACTACTTCTTCATCTCTCCTTCCTGCAATTACCTCACATGTAGAGAGAGGATAGAACTAACGAACCATACTCATTCTATTTTTCTTGAGTTTCTATGCAATGTTATAAAAAGTATTGTTTGAGCATATTTTTTAAAACTTTGTATACATTTACATATCCAAGGTCCCGTTCTGTGTCTTATTTTTCTTACTCCACACCATGTTTTTAAGATCTGTCTGTGCTGTGATACGTTGATCAAGTTCATTGCTTCTAAATGTTGCACAGTGCTCCAAGGTGCTCAACCACCACAATTCACTTGCTAATTCCAACTGATAAGACATCCTGGTTCCTCTACATCCTCCTGCATGTCCCACTATAGTACTGGCATGATCATAGAGCCTTGGATACCTGATTTGGGCACTGCCAAGTCACTGTCCAAAATGGCCGCCCCAGTCTACATTCTCTCTCACAGTGCACGAGGGTTCCTATTACTCCACATCCTCACCAAATTTTTTACTCTCTACAGCCTGGCTTCCAATAGGAGTTCTGCTAACAAAGTATCAAGTCTTCCAGATTCCTTATAACCTGCCTCTTAATCCCCTAACTGTATGTTCTCTATTCAAATAAAAATTTCACTAACTGAAAGAATTGTTGTCTAAATAAAGACTTCAGAATCAAACCCATAAAGGGCTCATAGTTTACTTAGAAATCTTTGTGCTAACAAGGATTACTCAACTTTTTTATTTCAAGATTTTTATCTCTCTTTTTTTCTGATCTATGATGATCTCCATGTGGTCTGGAGTCATTTTTTTGTTTAAGTCATACGACACAAACATTAAGATTTTTAGAGAGGATAAAAAGCAACCTTTTTGAAAAGGCAAAGCCTATCTCTTAAACCAGATGAAATTCAATCTTTCACATATTTAACTAAATGAGGCCCTTTTCTTGAAACAAAGCTTGGGAAGGTAGGAGATAAAAGTTTTAGAAAGTGGATAATAATTCTAAATAAGAGAAGTCCCTTTCCTACTCATCATTAGGACTTTTAATTTTAAACTTCATCAAGTTTCAGCATTTAAGATGTTTATCAGGATAAAAATTGGTAAGCTTTTATGGAATTTACAAAGCACTGTGTGGAGACAGGGCCAAAGGGTTATTAGGAAAGGCCAGACACCACTGCCAAGATCTTCCTGCTACGATGTTTACTTTTTGGCTTAAAAGAAATGAATCTCCTGTTTAAATGAACGGGCGGCTGCACGGTCTTTATTTTCTTCAAACTATAAAGTCAAATAACATGGAGATGTAGGGAGAAGGAAAGAAGATGAAAATCAGACCCTAATCCCTTAACAGAAGTTGAGAGAAATAGCCCAGGCTTGTGAATGGAGAGGTCTCATTTGCCTCAAGCTTCATAATTTCCCTCACTGTGAAGTGTTCCTGAAAATCTTCACGATGTTCTACTCTTGCCCCATCCATATCACATACCTGTTTTTTAAAACCTTCAGCCCTCGGGTCTAAATATCTGAGAGTTACATGGGGAGGCCAGAGGATGGGAATCACTTCTCTTTGAAAGCTTTATTTGTTTAATGTTTTAAGTGTCCAATAATGTTTTCCATATATGCCAAGAGCTCACTTTCACTTCCCCAATGGCTGACTTCGGCTCAGAGAAGCATCCTGGATGTCCAAACAGGAAGTATCACATATCATCCAGCCCAGCCTCTTCCCTATAGAAAGGAGTAAACCAAGGGCCAAAGAAGGGGAACACTCACACTGTATCACAGTTTGTGAAGACAGGATCAGACCCATTTCTCCTTAACTCCTTATGCAGAGTCTTCCCCCTATTTCATATATCACAAGCGCATAAGAGTCAGGGACAAGAGTGGGAATGTGCTGGGGGATGCTCCTTTCTCCCATCACTTCCTCTGAGTTTTCCCAGCTCTGGCCATATTAGTTTTAATGTCAGAAGTCATGGCCTAAATGTCTAAAGGTCAATTTCAGCCTCAGTATGGGTGGCCCTGTAGCCCTGAACCTTAGAGCTTCCTCGCTTCACTATGGTACTCTCTACTTCTTATTATCCCTGTTACCTTACTCCCAAAACTCCCTCTCCAGAGCCTTATCTCTGGGTTCTAGGCTCAGAATAAAAAGCCAGAGAGGAAATTATGAGGTCTTGGAACCTGTTAGCTAAGCCTGAGATTCAGTTCCAGGTCTTATTCCAACAATTATGCCAATAGTTTGTGGCCGATAGGAGTGAAGTAGAGGGCTCTCCTCCTTTACCTTGAGGGTTCTGAATGACAGCTGTTAAAGATTTATGGAATTCTAGGAAACTTTTTCCAGAGTACAAGGACCCTGACTCAGCCTGCTGGATGGAAGTGAGCCTCCAAGTTCCTTTTCCTCCCCTCTTTATCCAGGCAAATAACCCAGGTCTCTGGGATGATAGTGGGAACTGCAATTATAGCAAAACCTGGAATTTTCCTCCAGCAGTCCACACTTGACTGTCTCCTCTCTCTCAATCTTACACAAAATTGGAGGAAAAAAGGAGCCACTGGTCAGAGATGGGCTCTTTTATACCTGGGGGATAAAGTCTCCCCTCCCTACCTCTTCCCTGTTTACTGAATATGTTCATAAAAAATAAAACAAAATCAGGTTCTGGTCAAGATGGAAGAGCAGGTAAACGCTGTGCTTGCCTTCTCCCACAACTGCATCAAAATTACAATAATCAACCTAGAGAACCATTGGAAGAGTAGCTGAATATAACTACTATCACTAAGGATATAATGAAGAGGCCAAATTGAGACTGGTAGGAGGGTGGAGACATGAAATGGGCTAGTCCTATATACATGGGTAGTGGTTGAGCATGGGAGGGATACCTCAGCTGCCGAGGTACGCCCAGAGGAGTGAGGGGCTCCAGACCCCCAGGGTTTCTGGGGGTGGGAAAGGGAGTCCCCACAAAACATGACTATAAAAATGAGTGGGGATTCCAACTGTCTAGGTAAGGCAGAAGGCTGCTGGAAACCCTGATATCCCCTTAAAGGGCTAGTGCGAAAACTCACTTGCTCACAGGCACTTACCCTGGGCCTCAGTGGTGGGACGGCAGCTCAGGGGGTACTGGAGACATACAGGGAAGGATATAAAGGAAAGCATAGGAAATATAGTCAATAATACGGTAATAACTGCCAGGTAGGTACTAGACTAGTCAGGGGAATCACTTCGTAAATTATATAAGTGTCTGACCACTATGCTGTATACCTATTAACTAATATAAAATAGTATGAAATCTCAGTTGTAATTAAAAACTAAAAAAATTAATAAACAAAATAAAAACTATGCAAGTTACTACCTTCCCCCCACACAAAAATCAAATTTCGAATACATTGAGAAACATTTGATTCATTAAATAAGTTTATTTGCTTCATAGTTTAGTGTGCTCTGTAAATCTCCCAGTAGGATCAAACATATTTCTTGGGGACACAATTAGGAAATAGTTGTCCTAGAATTGTTCTTCTAAAACTTTTTTAAAACTACATAAATGTATCGAGAGCAAGCAGAACTTGAAAATAGGTTTGCCCCTTGAAAGTTACACCATAAATCAGTAACTAATGAATAGAAACAGATTAAGAAAACATGGGAGAAAACCTAGGTATGAGAAATTATCACATTAACATATTTAAAGAAAAAATGAAATTAAAGAAAGGCCAGTTTAGGAGGCAAGTGTTGACAGTGCTCTGCTAAGCTCTGTTCCTGGGAGAGGATTTGACCTGCTGATTCTAGCTGTTTAGTGTTAGTGACAGAAATATCCATATGGGTGTAACACACTTTTTAACTAAAGTCAGGCTCCTCTGAGCTCCCTTTTGGACCAGGCCTCATCCTAGAGTCCTCTCTTCAGCTTACTTAGTTCAGTTTTAGCAAGAATCCTTTTAAGTCAGTTTAGAGGAATACCTCACTTTGATATCTGATCACTCTTGATATCTGATTGAGTTCCTCATCCTCCACTTTTGATGTATAAGTCCTTTACATGTCTTCAGCAAGAATCCTCTTAAGTGGGTTTGACAAGAATCCCCCTATACTTACTGTCTCCTCTTAATAATTTTTTTATCCTCTCTCCCTCACTCTCCAACTTGGCTGGAAATCCCTGGCTGTCTTTGCCGTTTTTAGAATTAAGCCTGATCTCTCTCCTCTGTTGCCATAGTCTTGACCCTTATTGTAGTAGCCACAAATAGTCTTCCTTACCATTTTAATTAGTGTCAGGATAATTTTTTACTTTAACAGGGGCAAAGACTGGGAAGAATCCAGTACTCTTATTTTGTTGCCTTCAAACATTGGAACCACTCAAATGACCAGCCTTGCTTTTCTTTCATTTTTGTCTAACAACCTCTGATCAATTCTAGCAACCAAAGTTGTTTTCAGGCTGAAGAGAATGTTCACCATTTTATAGCTCTCACTGTTAGTTACTACACTGGCACTGATGCTGGTTTATATACTTCTGTGATTAAGTTAATCATGGAGCAGTATCCTCAAGGTCAAGGATATTGACAAAAATCGTTTCTGGGGTCACAAAAAAGAGGACCAGATGGTGAGATTTGGCCACAGTAAACAATAACATTTAAGAATCTCTGCTGGACCTTAGATGATACAGCTACCTAATGAACATCAGCAATCAGTATTTGAAAAGTCCATGGGGGTTAGAGATAAGGAAGTAATGTGGGTGATACAAATTATTTTGGCCGTTGTATTCAAAATTTAATATTGTCTCCCACTGTCTATAATCTAAGACTCAATCGTGTCTGTGTTTCTATCCTGTATATCTTAGATCTACCTATAGCTTTATCTCGACCTGGAAATCTTATTAAGATGCAGATTCTGGTTCAGAGGTCCTGGCATGGATAGAAACAGGAGTCTGCATTTCTAGAAAGCTCCGAGGTATTGCAGATGCTGCTGGTCCAGGGATCCCCCCTTTGAGCATGATAGGTAAGATGCATTATCTCTAGTTTTGAAGTATTGCCACAAACTCCTAATCAGTTTCCCTGCCTCTCTTTTCAAACCATTCCCCACCCTACTGCCAGCATGATCTTTCTAAAATGCAAATCTGAACTAGATTCTCCCTTTTCCTGCTTCCCAGTGTGCCCTCAGATCCTGTTGTGTCGCCCCCTCTGCTTTCTTGCCCCCACTCCTGTTTCAAGCTCACTGTTCCTGCACTGATAAATTGGGCTCGATTCTTACAAGGGACCTGTGATCTCTATTTCTGAGCTTTCTCACAAGTTCTTCTCCTTTTCAGACAAACATTTTCCTTCTAGTTCCCAGTTTACCTTTCCCACACTCTTCCAGCCTTTTGAAATCCAGTTCTCTACCCTTCCTCTGTGATTCCATAACTACCTGAACCACTTCTATCAGTGTACTTATCGACCTATATTACTTTTCTCAAATTTCTATCCTTAGATCATGAATGAGTGAGAAAGAAAGGTACCTAAATTTGTTTTCATTATATCTCCATTACATTGTTTCACATAAAGAAAATGTTTAAAATATATTTATGAATTTAACTGGAAAAAGGAGAGTATTTAGGAAGTAGAAACCATAAGGGTTTCAAATTTATATCTCATTTGGTCTCCTTTAGAGACTTACATTAATTAGGATTTCTAGATGTTAAAGATGAAATTAGGCTGTCAAATTGAACCGTAGCCTGAAGCTTTCTAACTGCTGTAGAATACTAGGCTTGCAGTTCTGTTTAAATTCTGTCTTACCTAAGCAACACAGAATACATATTTTATACCTCAAATAAGGTAGCCCTGACCAGCTGTTTTCTATTTTTACCAAAGAGCTGGCAAATATAAGCATAACATTGCAGTGAGAGATACAAAATAAAGACCAGATGGTAAGTGAGGGGAGGGGCAAAATGTGAAATAACCTTATGAGAGACCCTTCCAGAGATGTTCCACATGATATGTAGTTCTTTAATTTTAGTAAGTGAAATGTTGTGGATGGATCCTAACATTTCTATATGTAATGGAATCTCATATAATGCATTATAAAAGAAAAACTCAAAATGACATCTCCAGAATAAAACAAACACACATACTTAATATAAAAATCTATGTGGCTTAAGTATAGTATATCAATTCGATCACGCTTATTTTATTATATACAAAAATATAATTGATAATCTTATATTTTTTATATTTTTCTTTTACTATCCTTCTAACTAGAGGTTTCCTTTTATTTTTCAAAGTAGATATGTATAACGAAAGCTTGAGGATACAACAGGCCTTTTTATTTTCTCATTGTTACCAGATCCTAAATCTCTCCCCTCATCTGGCTCAAGATTCTGGTGTAAACTAGATTACTTCATTCCTATCAAGGCATTACCTGAAATGGAAAAGGTCAGCCCAGGGAGCCCACCTGCTTCACCCTGTGAATTCCTTGTTAGTAATCAATGCTCCCATTGTCTTTCTTCATTGCTCACAGAGCCACACCTGTCAGAGGCCAGTAACAGTTACCCAAACTCACCTTCCTAGAAAGAATGAAGAGAATGAAGAAACAGGGAGAGCTGGATTTAGGAAGTGATTCAACGTGTCAAAGTATCTTTTTATGTTTTGTATGTGAGAATATTCAATATTTTCATGGTTGGGAATTTACTTTCAATACAAATACGATAAACCTTCTAATTATTGAACACCTCTTACATGCTCAAACTTTATATACATATTTTATTTTGTCTCTGTGACAGCCAGGAAAGTTAGCTATTATATTCCCCAAAGAAACCGAGGCCCAAGTCAGTGGCTGTTGGGTGAATCAGACTTGGATCGGCCTCATTTCTAAAGCCCAAGTTCTTTCCTCTAGGTTCTGCTGTTCTCAAGAAAGCAAAGCCCCCACAATAGTCTCATTTGACATTTCAACAACGTTTTTACTTAGTTAAAAAATAAAGACATTAAAATAATAAAGAGGGAGAAAGCAATGCATGTGTGAAAGAGGTCTATCCGGGTACCGGAAGAGCACGTGACAGGCCAATATTGGACCCGGGAGGGCTGTTTCCTCTTCGCCTCCAATATTTCCTCCTCTCCACAACTGCAGGTGTAACTGCAGTTGCGAGTTAGCAGGGAAAACTGCAGGGCGCGGAGCCGTGGTGTGAATGTCACAGAAGCAAGCAGAGGAGGCGCGGGAGGACTGCAAGCGGCCTGGAGATATCGAAGAGTCTTCAAAATATGTATTTAATCTCTCCTTGTTCATTTCCTCTGCCACTTCCCTATTCGACTACTCTGTAATAAAAAATAGTCTTGTAATTCTCCACTCTTTCAGCTCGCTCTCCCCTTAGCCCTTCTCCACACGCCCGCCCATAGAATCAGATCCTGCCCCTCCTGGATCTGAACCGTCCGTGGCTGCTCATTGCTCTAAGGATCAAGTTAAACATACTTCGGGGGGACCCTGCAGGCTATCCTCGTTCCCGCCCCGGCTCTTCGCGCGGGCTTCCACGTCTGGACATGCGCCCCACCTGTTCACCCTGCTTCGGCCTCCCTGGCTGGTCCTTTCCTCCCTCAACTCTACGGCACACCATCGTGTCTGTTCTTTTGTCCCCCTCCTTTCGCTTTCCCGAGTCCCACTCACCCTCTGAGTCTCAGCTTAGATGCCACGTTTTAAGTGAGGCCTTTCTAAGCCGATTCCTACCCCGCCGTCTCCAACACCGCCATCTAATCAGATCTCCCTGAATGGGCTCCACTAGCACTCTCCACGTCACCGATTGCAAATTGCATTCTATACGGGACTCATTAATTTTAACGTCCGCAAGTGTCAAAAGGGTTTCGCATCGTGTGTGGCAGGCGCACTGCTGGATCTTAACTTTTGAATGAATGAGCGGAGGAACTTGAATTGCCATCATCATCATCCTATCATTACAACATCTCGAGTCCCTCGAGGCTGCTATCACTGGCAAGCCCACCCCTTTTTGGCACGCCCATCGCACGCTCAGGCACTTCGGGCCAGACAGTGTGGCTCGGGCTCCGGCGGGTCTCAAGGCCAGGCGTCCTCCTGGCTCCCAGGTTCACGTGCACCGGAGGAGGAGGAGGAGGGGCGAAGGAAAAGGGGAGTGTGAAGTAGGGAGCGCCTGGTACGCCTCCCGCCTGGAGGACAGTTGCCGCCGGCGAGCGTGACTTCCTCCTTTGGGGGCCGGAGCGCGGGACTGGGCGGGGCGGGAGACGCCCCCAGCGGGCTGCGCCCCGGGTTGCCTCAATGGGATTCGGCGCCGGGCTGCAGCTGCGCCCAGTCCCGGCGCCGCGCTCGGCCGCGGAGGAGGCGGCCCGGCCCGGGCAGCGGCGGTGCTTCGCGGGGCGAGCGCAGGCCGAGCCTGCCCAGCTGGCGCCCGGTGGGGCCATGGTGGCCGGAGCCGCCCCGCGCGGCCTCCTGGCCCTGCTGCTCGTGGTTTCCGCCCCGCTCCGGCTGCAGGCGGAGGAGCCGGGTGAGTGGAGCGAGTGTGGCGGGCGGCGGGCTGGGCCTGGAGGGATCGAGCGCGGGGGGAAGTCGGGGTTGCAGCCTGCACCCCGCAGAGTCCTGCCCTGTCCCGCCGACGGCGGCTCGAGTATAAAATAAGTTACTGCATTCCGATCGGTGCCCCACCAAACTCCTCTTTACCCCTCAAACACGAGAATCAACCTGGCGCCTTCCCACTTCACCTCTTCGCAGCCCTACTCACTTAGTTTCCAGACTTCCTGACTTTGTCGGCCCTGTATGAAGTGACATGGCCCAGAGGTCGCGAGCGGACGACCCCGGCCACCTTCGGGAAGAGTCTTGAGCGAAGACGCTTCTTTCCAGCTCCCTTTCGACCCGCTGCCCAGCGATCGGGCGGTCGGGCCCTCCCTGCCGCCTCTGCTGCCTGCGCGGCTGGGATCCCGGCGTGTGCGTTTGCTGCTCGTAAGGAATGGTCGGAAATGTTTCCCCGAGGTTGGCCCCACCGCGGCGTCTCTCCCCAGTGTGCCGCCTGCACCCGGAGTCGGATTTAGGTGGCTCGGCTCCTCCTTCTTAGGTATTCGAACGAGTCGACTCCCTACCAGGCTGGTCTTTATCTGGACCTGGTCCTCGGCTTCAAGTTGGACCTAATTAACCCACAACCGAGTTTACCTCTGCATTTCCACCACATTGAAGCAGTAAAAAGTATACCAGCTTAGGCAGATCCTTATTAATTAGTTCTTTATTGATGGCAAGAGGCATCTTTCTGCCGAATTTTTTTCAGTTCTTGTACCTCTCCTCTCCTACTTCTGCCCCTATGCAACAGTGGTTATTTAATATTAGTGAATCTATCCAGAATATTTCGACAGCTCCTCCTCCCCGTGTTTTCTAATAAGACAAGAATCAAAACTTAACCAAATGCTAGAATTTCTTTCACTGAACCATGTATCCAGTCCCTGTCTGAAATATTGATACTCAAGATGTTGGTAGTGGTTACTAAGTTTGCTTACATACTGATTTGTTTTTTAAAAAAGGCTAAAACTTAGACAAGATATGTCTTGTCACTGTAGCAGCATGCTAGTAGGCATCTCATAAAATTTTAATAACCATGTATGTTTTTTATTAAATATGTGAGATTTTGATCATGGGTGTTTTAAGCATTTAAAAAATGTTTCTCAAGTTCTTATTTGAAGATGCACGTTTAACACTGCACATCTGTGAATCAGTCCAATATCGTGTCCCTGTACTGATCTGACCAAAGCTGTCACCCATCTTTCCAAATGAAGTTTCAGATATTATGATCATCCTGGATGGTCATCCAGGCCTTTAACTGGGTGCTTTGTTGAGCGGTTCTTTCACAAGCTTAGATTCTTAATGGGCTTCAAATTTGAGACTATTGCAGTTGACTGAAGGAAGAAGATACTACCATTTGAGTTTCCATGAAACATCCTCTGTATTTAAGATGTTAAGACAACCAATAAAGACATAGGTCTTCAATCACAAGAAAAATAATACTTAGATTTCAGACATTTACTGAGAAAAATCTAGGAACTCTAGTTCTGATACCTCTTCAGTGAAGAGGCATAGTCAATGATTTTTTGAGTATTTCTAACATTTGTGATTTTCCTAATTAGCCCTTGGTCACTTATTTTTCTAGTTTCCATAAATCAAAGCATGCACACACATTTTAGGTCTTGAGATGTGCTGCCGGCGATGCAGTTGGATGGTATCACAAATGATATTAGTGCTCTCAACATTTAGAAGATGAGAGACTGCCTTAGCATACAGTCTGTTTTTGCCAAGAAGACATCATTTCTTACATTTTACCTTCATTGTTCTTGGAGTCAGCTTAGTCTGGTGCTTCTTGCCTCCCCAACCTGCCAGATCACCATTCTCTCCAGAAGTTTTATAAAGCCCCAGCCCCATATCGTGAATCAGAATTTCCAATGGGTGGGGCCTGGGAATATGTGCTTTTAAAGCACATATTCTCCTAGGTAATTCTGACTCAAATCAGCTTTGAAATAGTAGAAACATTTTATGTTAAGAGTTATGATAATGTACTACCATCTGTGTCATAGACAATTTAACATTAGACTGTTAGAAGGTCTGTTTTCAAGTCATCATTCCTTTATATTTGGTTAGACATGGGACAACTGATTGCTGTTTTGGGTGAGTGGCTTTTAAAAGAGTAAGCACAAGTTTATTCTGATACCTTCTGCATCAGTGTGTGCATTTGCCCTAGACCTTCCTTCAATTCCAAGATCTGAGATTCCGTCAACTCTGTAGACTATAAATTTCTGTGTTTCTTGGGTTGAACTGGGCAGTCTCTTTGTGTTTAGGAAGTATTTTCAAATTATTTCCTAATCCATGGAAACTAAGTAATAAAAAATCTACTGAAATTTTTTATGGAGGTATATCTGGTGCTTCCACTAATTAATTTTGTTTAGTAAGGCCAGCTCTCTTGGCCTTCTTATTTCTATATGTAAGGATACCTTTTAAATGAAAGTACAGCAGAAAGAAGAGAATGTGCCAGGAGAATAATATGTATTGTATCTTTTGGCTCTAGTAGATAATTTGTAACACTTGCACAATAAGTTATATATTTCAGAAAAGTTGTTATGTTAAAATACTTATTAAACAAATCAAAGGATGTTTTTAAAGCAGGATTTGAACTCTGAATAGTGTCTCAAACTACATTTATTAAATTTTTGTTGCATAAATGGAACCTATTAACCTTGTGATACTGAAACAGACTTGAAATTCAAATAAAAAAGCATAACATGGAAATAAGCAAGACATCTGACATTTATAAGGAATTATGTTTTGATTTTTAAAATGCATGAAGAAGTTAAATTAATTGCAGCATTTGGCAAAGGTTTTCGTCATGGTAGGTCAGAAAAAAACTTTTTCAGGGAAAAATTTACTATAGAGTTTTGGACTTCTTTGTATATATGTCTAAAGATAAAGTCTACATATGAGAGCAACCAATTGTTTTGCATTTTTAAGGAGATAATACATATAACCCATCTGGTATTGTACTTTGCACACAGTGTAAGAGCTCAATAAAAGCCAACTATCTTATTATTCACTACTGTTTATTATTACTAATTTGACAAATATAGGGGCCCCTTTGTTCTGCTTCTCCCATTGCTTCTTGGACCTCATCTTCCACCACACTCACCATAACTCCCACCCATATGGCTTTCTTCTTGTTTCTCAAAGGTATTAGGCACCCTACCACCTCAGAACTTTTGAATGTCTTATTCCCTTTGCCTGGAACAGTCTTTCTTCAAATATCCATATGACTCCCTTCTCCTTCAGTCTTGCTTTAGACGTTCCCTTTTAGGGAAGAATGAACCTAACCACTGTAACCTGCTCTTCATCCCCAGAATCCCACATTCTCCTTTTCTGCTTTCAGCAGTTACCATCTTCCAACAGAGTGTATAATTTACATTTTCATTTGTCTGTATTTCCCTTACAGGAATACAAAGTCCATGAGAAGCTGTGTGGTTTGAATAGTGCCCAGCACATGATGGTGTTCAATAGGGATGAGTGTTCAATAGGGGGAAATAGGTGCTCAGTGAGGATGAGGTGAGGAGCAAGTGAAAAACGGTTGCTGCGCTGTTGTTAAAGACTCAGGGCCGGCTCTAGTTGAGAATGAAAACCTAAACAAGACAAAGTAGTGAAACTAAATGTTTGTAAATTAAAAGTCTGAAAATATGGACTTAAAATAGAGGAACTCATTCAAAGTCTGGTATTGAGGATGAAAAAAATATTGCCAGACTTTTGGATTGCTTTTTTTTTTTTTCCCATTAGACGAGGAGTAATTTTATCTTTTTGCAACTTAAGAGTTGTGTCGATGTCATATTCCAATTGTTCTTGGCTTTATATATATATATATATAAAGCCATGTTATCCCATCTCTCTTTTATATATATATATATATATACCATTGTTTGCCTTGGGGGTGAAGGAGTGGGAGAGACTTGATTGATGAGGGAAAAAACCACATGGTGGTTTCTAACTCCATGTAGAAATAAATTCTGTGAGCCTAGTATGAATTTGGAACCAGCTGCTAAACTTGCCTTTCAGTGGGAATTGAAGAGACTGGAGAGGGTTGAGGTGTGAGAGTATGGAATGGGACAGAGTCTAAGATGCATAAGGGGATGACAAAATAGAGCCTTTTTTTAGTTGCCTCCACTGCCTAGTACAGTGCCTAGTAGATAACTGGCTCCAGATAACTATTTTCTGAGTTAGCACATGAATGCTGTGGCTGAGGTTTGAGAGAATGAGGTGAAGGGTGATACTCACAAAGTTGTTTAAAGAGAAATTGCGTACATGACAACTATGATGTCTCAGGAAACACCAAGCATGTATTCAAGAAAATAACTAAACTCTACTCTGAAAAGGGTTGGGAGCCTCTGAGCCTCCTTCGCAGGCAACATCTGGAAAGTTGCCCTGAATTAGGTGCTGGCAGTCTTGAGAATAGAGGAGTGCGTAGGTCAGTGGTCCCCTAAGATCTGCAGATGCTTAAACTCTGAGGCTATCAGGGGCCTATTTCATTTTAAAGATCTTTTGGGTATAATATTTAGACATTTGTGACATTAGCACTGTATTAAGCCATATTGTCATGTGTGCCTTGACTATTAGCTGCCATTTCTACTTGATCTATTAAACTAGTTTTTGTGAACTGTCTCATTGGGAACTATATGCTATGTGAAAGTATACCCTATATTTGCAGAAATGTCTTGTGTCTTATATATGGTAATGGTAGGTTAGGTGGATTTTTTTTTTTTTTGTAAGAAAAGGTGCACATAACATTGAAACAAGGTGACAATTAAGTGGTTCCATGTTATCCCATCTCTCTTTTTTTTAATAAAACCACACTGGAGGTAGGGCTGGGGGGCGTGCGGGCGGATGGGGGGGAGGGAGGGGGAGGGAGGAGGGGGGAGGGGGGGAGGGGGGGAGGGTAGGGGAGGGGGTGGAGGGAGGGAGGGAGGGAGGGAGTGAGAGGAGGGAGGGGGAGGGAGGGGGAGGGAGGGCGGGAGGGGAGGGCGGGAGGGAGGGGAGGGAGGGAGGGAGGGATGGAGGGAGGGAGGTATTAGGATTGAGGGAGGGAGGGGCGGGAGGGAGGGAGTGAGGAGGGAGAGTGTAGGGATGGATGAGGAGGGTATGTGCGTGAGGGAGGTTAGGTAGTGTCTGGGTTATGTGAGTGTCTTTATAGGTTCGTTCTGTAGGGATGGGATGCTTTTCTTTGCTTGTCTTTTTTTCTTTTGTCTTCTTTATTTCTTTCTTTTCCTTCCTTCCTTCCTTCCTTCCTTCCTTCCTTCCTTCCTTCCTTCCTTTCTTCCTTCCTTCCTTCCTTCCTTTTTTTTTTTTTAATAACTTTTAAGATAGAGCTTTCTTTTCTGTCCACTTTCCCAAAGATCTTCCCTAAGGCTTACAAGAAAAAACAATTGTGGAATAGAACAGGGTGTCGACAAATAATATGGTGTGGATATATCATAATTCTTCAAGGAAGATGTAATACAGAGAGCCACTAAGGACACATTTTTGGTGCGCACACACAGACACACTAATAGATATCCCCACAATAAATACACATATGTGTGTGCATGTGTACACACTTATACATGGTCTACCTTTTGTTTTTACTAAATATTAGGTAGACAGATTTTATATAATATATGTAAGGTATAAGTACAACAATAGAACTGATACCTGGTTACTCAGCTACCCAGTTTCTACATGTTTTTATATTGTTTTAATTTTTAACTTAACATTTTATTAAAAGATTTTTATCATACTATTTGGAAAAATATTCAAGTTCATATTTACTTTCAGATTTAGCCTTCAGGTAAACCAAAAACTCATTTTCAAGTAATTTATTGCTGCCGAGGAACATCCAGCATCAGGTTTTGTTTTGGCTGATTGGCTATTGAGTCTTGTCAAGATTCTTGTCTTTTGTTTGATTTAAATAACTTCCTTGCTTATGAAGCCAGAAGTAATTTGCTTGTCCATACTTTATTTAAAGAAAAATATTAAGTTTAAATTTGAATATAGTAAGTATTAGAAAGGTAAGGTGTATTTCTTGGTCCCTCTTGAATGAGATTTATGATTTATATTTAAAAGAATTGATCTTTCAATGATTAGAGTGTTGGAAGTTTATTTTTACTTAAAACCACATTTGTTTTTATATTCAGCATTTTCCAACTCAAATTATAACTTTTTATTCAGTGTCCAACATATTTACGTTTTACTGGAAGGGAAAAGAACAGTTTTTTCTTTCATTACAAAATTTGAATCCTTAGAAACTAGTACTATATGGATCCATTTCATGATTGAGTTTAGTGAATGTGCCAAAAGGTTGCATGTAAATGATATTTATGGAGCATTCTATTTTTGAAAAAAGGAAAAGAAAACTGTTTCACTATTATTTATGACAAAGAACAAAGCCAATAGATATTAAAAGTTATGAAGTCTAGTTAAATTTGAATTACCAGTACATAAAGTTTCCTACAGGGAAAATTTGAAGTCCAGTTAAATTTGAATTACCAGTGCATAAAGCTTCCTACAGGGAAAATAGGTAAACATCTCTTTGGGTCCCATTTAATATTTAAACGGCTGAGTACATTGAATTCAGCTTTTTTACTGCTTTTCAGAAAAGCAAATTCACCTCAATTGCAGCCTAAAGGAGGACACTCTTAAGACTTAATAGCCCATGGGACCACTGGGATATGAAATCTGTTTTTGAATTGCTTCTGCTCCCAGACCTTTAGAATGGAGGTTGCTTATTTTGAGAATCACATAGACCAAAATTAATTAATTAATTAATGAAGTAAGTTAGCGTAGTCGATTTATTTATTGATCGATCTATTGAGGGAGCTAGTGATTGAGTCTATGATCTAGTGATTTATCGTATGTTATTTATCTATCTATCTATTTATTTATTTATCTATCTATCTATTTATTTATTTATTTATCTATTTATCTATTTATACATGTATTTATCTATTTATTTATTTATCTATTTATTTATCTATTTATTTATCTATCTATCTATTTATTTATTTATCTATCTATCTATTTATTTATTTATTTATCTATTTATTTATTTATCTATTTATTTATTTATTTATTTATTTATTTATTTATTTATTTATTGGCCTCTTCAAAATCCTTGCTTTGCCAAGATACTAAAATAGAAAATAGCCTAACTCTACAGATAGAGAAATGGCTCAGTACTTGCTGTTGCTCCTAGCTCAAAAGGGTCTAAAAATCTTTTGAGACTCGCTTGCCTTTTAGGTAGGAAACACTTTTTTCTTTGTCTTTTTCCTTTTTCACCCTCTTTGCTACAATTCTTGTGCTATATTATTAAGATCTTAACAGACACACTGTTTTTCCTCTAAGGTATTTAAAAAATATTAAAGACTTCATTACATCTTTCCTAAATATTTCATTCACATTTCTCAACATTTTCTTGCATAACCACAATGCTATGAGCACACTTAAAAATACTAATAGTAATATCTTCATATTACCGAATATTCAAGTCATATTCACTTTTCCCCAGGTAATCTAAACATGTCTTTTGAAAACTGGTTTGTACAACAACAATCCAAACCAGGTCCACACATTGTAGTTATTTTTTGTATCTTAAGACACTTTTAATCTGACACTGATCCCCACCCACTTATGTTTTATTTTCCTGCAAGGAAATCAAATTCAGTTGTCCTGTGACACAACTCACATCCTAAATTGGACTGACTGCCTTTTTTTTTTTTCATGTTTTAGCTATGGTTTTGTTTTATTTATTTTTATTTTTTTGGCATTCTTTATTATTTTATATTAGTTTCAGATGTATAGCATAGTGGTTAGACATTTATATAATTTACGAAGTGATCCAATAAATCTAGTACCTGCCTGGCACCATACACAGTTATTACAATATTATTGACTATATTCCCTGTGCTGTTCTTCACATCCCCATGACTATTTTGTAACTACCAGTTGTACTACTTACTCACTTCATCTTTTTTTGCCCAGTTCCCTAACTCCCCTCTCATTTGGCAACCATTAGTTTCTCTGTATCCATGAGTCTATTTCTATTCTGTTTGTTTGTTTATATTGTTTATAAGTGAAATCATGTGGTATTTGTCTTTCTCTGTCAGACTTATTTCACTTAGCATAATGCCTTCTGGGTCTATCCATGTTGTTGCAAATGGTAAGATTTCATTTTTTATGGCCTAGTAATATTCCACTGTAAATATGTGCCACAAATTCTTTATCCAGTCATCTATTGACGGGCACTTATGTTCCTTCCTTATCTTGGCTATTGTAAATAACAGTGCAGTGAACATCGGGGTGCATATATCTTTTTGAATTATTGTTTTGGTTTTCTATGTGTAAATACTCAGAAGTAGAATTGCGGGGTCATTAGGTAGTTCTATTTTTAATTTTCTGAGGAACCTCCAAACTGTTTTCCATAGTGGCTATACCCATTTGCAATCCCACCAACAGCACACGAGGATTGCCTTTTCTCTACATTCTTGCCGAAGGTATTTGTTGATCTACTGATGATAGCCGTTCTGACAGGTGTGAGGTTATATCTCATTGTGGTTTTAATTTAAATTTCTCTGATGATTAGTGGCATTGAGCATCTTTTCATATATCTATTGGCCATCCATATGTTTTCTTTGAAGAAATGTCTATTCAAGTCCTCTACCCATTTAATTGGATTGTTTGAGGGGGGTGGGGTTGTTTGTTTTTTTGGGGTCTTTTTTTTTTGGTGTTAAGTTGTGTGAATTCTTAATAAATTTTGGATATTGATCTCTTATCAGATGTATCATTGGCGAATATTTTCTTTCAATCTTTTCATTAGTTGATGGTCTCTCTTTGCTGTGCAAAAACTTTTTAATTTGATATAGTCCCATTTGTTTTTCTTTTTTTTTCTTTGCCTGAGGAGATATATCAGAAAAAAATGTCAGTTTCCTGCCTATGTTTTCTCTAAGAGTTTTATGGTTTTGGATCTTATATAAATTTGTCTTTAATCCATTTTGGGTTTATTCTTGTATATGATATATGAAGGTGGTCCAGTTTCATTTTTTTGCGAGTATCTGTCTAGTTTTCCCAACACTATTTATTGAACAGTCTTTACCCCATTGTATATTCTTGCCTCCTTTTGTATAGATTATTTAACCATATAGGCCTGAGTTTATTTCTGGGCTATCTTCTGTTCCATTGATCTCTGTTATTATGCTAGTACCATGCTGTTTTGATTACTGTAGCCTAGAATCATTTATATTAGGTAACATGACACTTCCTGCTTTGTTTTTCTTTTTCAAGATTGCCTTTGCTATTTGAAGTTTTTTTGTGGTTCTATATAAATTTTAGGATTATTTGAGTTCTGTGAAAAATATCATTGGCATTTTTATGGAGATTGCATTAAATCTATAGATCACTTTGGGAAGAATGAACATTTTAACAATATTAATTCTTCCTATCCATGAGCATGATATATGTTCATTTCTTTGTATCTTCTACAATTTCCTTTTTCAATATCTTAGAATTTTCAGAGTACAGGTCTTTTATCTCCTTCATATTATTCCTAGGTATTGTTTTTGATACAATTATAAATGGGATTGTTTTCTTAATTTCTATTTCTGATAATTCATTATTGGTGTATAAAAATGCAACCGATTTCTGAATATTAATTTTGTATCCTGCTACTTTACTTAATTCATCTATCAGTTCTAGTAGTTTTTTGGCGAAATCTTTAGGATTCTCTCACTATATAGTATCATGTCATCTGCAAATAATGACAGTTTTACTTCTGGCTTTCCAATTTGGATGCTTTTTTTTTCTTTATCTGATGGCTGTGGCTAGGACTTCCAAAACTATGTTGAATAAAAGTGTGAAAGTGGACATTCTTGTCTTATTCATGATCTTAAGGAAAACACTTTTAGCTTTTCCCCTTTGAGTTTGATGTTAGCTGTGGGTTTGTCATATGGCCTTCATTCTGCTGAGGCATGTTCCCTCTATTCCCACTTTACTGAGAGTTTTCACCATAAATGGATATTGGATTTTGGCAAATGTTTTTCTGCAACTATTGATATAATCTTACGATTTTTATCCTTCATTTTACTTATGTTGTATATCACATTAATCGATTTGCAGTTATTGAACCAACCTTGCATTTCAGGTATAAATCCCACTTGATCATGGTGTTTGATATTTTTTATGTATTGCTGAATTCAGTTTGCTAATATTTTGTTGAGGATTTTTGCATCTATGTTCATCTACATTGGCATATATATATATATTTATTATTATTCTTTTTTGTAGTGTCTTTTTCTGGTTTTGGAATCAGGATAATGCTGGCCTTGTAAAAGAGCTTGGAGGACTTCTCTTGAATTTTTTAGAAGAGTTTGAAAAAGATAGGTGTTAATTCTTCTTTGAATGTCTGGTAAAATTTACCTGTGAAGCCATCCAGTCCATGACTTTTGTCTGTTGGGAGTTTTTGGTTACTGACTCAATTTTGTTAGTAGTTATCACTCTGTTCAAATATTCTGTTTCTTTTTGACTCAATCTTGGGCTATTATACATTTCTCATAATACTGATTTGGTGGTGATAAATTTCTTTAACTTTTTCCTGTCGAAGAAGCTCTTTACCTCTCCTTCAATTTTAATGAAGTCGAAGGATAGAGTCATCTTGATTGTAGGTCTTCGCTTTTGCTCACTCTGAATATTTTACACCAGTCCCTTCTGGCCTGCAAAGTTTCTGCCCAGAAATCAGCTGACAGTTTTATGGGATCTTCCTTATAGGTAAGTAACTGCTTTTCTCTTGCTGCTTTTTAAGATTCTTTGTCTTTAACCTTTGGCATTCTAATTATGATGTGTTTTGGTATGGGCCTCTTTGGGTTCATCTTGTTGGGACTCTCTGCTTCCTGGGCCCGTATGTCTATTTCACAGGTTAGGGAAGTTTTCAGTCATTATTTCATCAAATAGGTTTTCAATCCCTTGCTCTCTTATTTTTCCTTCTAGCACTCCTATGATGCGAATGTTGTTATGCCTGAGGTTGTGCAAGAGGTCCCTTAAACTTTCTTCATTTTTTAAAATTCTTTTTTTCTTGCCATTTTAATTGAGTATTTCCTGTTCACCTTGTCTTCCAAATAGCTTATTTAATCCTCTACTTCATTTAATCTGCTGTTGAGTCCATCTAGTGTATTATTATTTTTTTTTTAATTTCAGTTATCGTAGTCTTTCTTTCTGGTTGCTTTTTATAGCTTCCATGTTCTTTTTATGTTTACCTGCTCTTTGTTGAAGTTCTCACTGAGTTGGCAAAGTCATATAAGTTCATTAAGCATCCTTATAACCAGTGTTTTGAACTCTATCTGGTAGATTCCTTGCCTCCATTTCATTTAGTTCTCTCTTTTTTTGGGGGAGGGGGGACGGTGGAGTTTTCTCCTGTTATTTCATTTGGGACATTATTCTTTTTCTCCTCACTTTGGCTGCCTCTCTCTTTTTTTCTGTGTAAACCTGCTACACTTTCTAGGTGGATCTGCTGCAATTCCAGGCTTGGGAGGGTGGCCTTATGTAGTAGGTGCCCTGTGAGGCTCTGTGGCACAGTCTCCCTAGGCACCTGAGCTGGGTGTTCCAGGAGTGACCCTCGAGTTGGGTTGTGTATGTCCTCCTATTGTAGTTAAGCCTTGATTGCTGTTTTCTCATCAGTGGTTGGAGTTGACCCTCAGTCCAACTGGCTGTAAGAACTGCCCATGACCACAGCAGGGGCTGAGCCCATGGAGCAGGATTCATCCCTTCAGAGCTCTGGTGCCTGCTAAGACCACCCTGTGTGTATACAGTTTGTGGATCTAATTAGGTGGTCCTCTGTTGTGGTCTGAGCCTGGCTACTGGGTATGTTGATTCTGGGGCCTCTCAGGAGGGTCCGGTACAAGACAAGGTCAGCTGTTTCCTGTTTCCAGTCTGGGGAACTACAGTATCATCTGAAGTTGGCAGCTGCCTGTGCTGGGCCCAGAGGCACATGGGAGAGGCCACACTGCCATCAAGGTCAGCTTCCACTGGCACCAAACATGGTGCCACTCAGCAAAAGGCTCGAGTCACAACAAAGGCAGCCACCAGCTGCCTGGGCCCTGCAGACCTTTGAGAGTTTTTAATAAAGCTTGCAGTGTGGGCCAGAGTCACAGCCACTGAAATTGCTAAGGGCAGTGTGTGCATTGGTTGAAACAGGGTCTCAGGGAGTCACCAGGGTGGGGTGAGCAGCGTTTACCCGGTTAATGCAGATTCATATTTGGTGCCTGCCTGCCCCTGTAGGCCATGTAGTGGGAGGGCTCAACCCAGGCTCAATGGTGACTCTCGCCCTGTACCACACGATTTAGTTTCTCCCCATATGTCTCTGGCCCTTTCTGAGGTGCTGTTCCTTTGCTAGAGCTCAAGGTGAGTGCCAGTGATTGAGTGAAACTGTGCACAGACCTTTTAAGAAGACATTTGGGTTTCCAGCAGCCCTCCATCTCACAGGGTTGGAATTACTACTGATTTTCACAGCCATCTGTTGTCGGGACTACTCTTCCTGGCTCTGGATCCCTGAACTAGGGAGCCCAGTGTGGGCTGAGTCTTCTTGCTCCTGGGTCGGGGCTTCTGCAGTCGAGGGGGATATCTCTCCCAATTCTCAACCTCCACACATAGGTGTGGGACCAGCCCATTTCGCATATCCGCATATCCTACTGGTCTCAGCATGGCCTTTTCTTTATATCCTTAGTCATAAAAGTTCCATTCAGCTAGTATTCAAGTGATTCCCCAGGTCAATTGCTTTATAATTTAGTTGTAATTTTGATATGGTCATGGTAGGAGGTGAGCATAGTGCTTACCTACTCTGACATCTCGACCGGAACTTAGACTGACTGCTTCTGAGTGGTGTGTCTTTTACTTGGTGCATTATTCCCTGCGTTTCTGTATAAACCCGAAGTTAGACCTAGGCTTGATTAGATTCAGTGTAAGTGTTTTTGGTAAAACTACCTCAAATTTGACATGGACTGCTAATTGTGTCACACAATACATATATTATAGTTATTTTATCGCCCCACTTTTATGATGCTAAGAATGATCAATGAATTCAGTCAGGAAGTAACAACTTGATTCCCCCTCTCCCACACAAGTAATCTATAGGATATACTCTCAATAAAGCTATTCTTCCCCATCAACATTTCCCTCAGTGGTTTAAGCATCCTTTGATCATTGTTGCTTGTCCAATCATATTTTTGCATGTAAATAAAAATTTAAAAACCTATCTTCATATATATTTTCATATATCAAGTGGTTGTTGTTTTTTTTGCATCTAATTTTTTTCATCTAATTTAATTCCAACAATTTTGAGAGCTATTGAGGAAACTGAGATTTAGAGAGATTGAATCATCTGCCCTAGTCGTGTTCACATTTTCTAAAGTGGAACACAGGCACATGTCCCAAAATTCTAAATGTCTCCAGGTAGTCTCCTGCTTTTCATCATCAAGGGAAGTTCATACCCAGGAAAGATCAAGTTAGAGAAAAGAAATTTTAGAGGAGCACAATTTCAGGGGATTATTCATGCAATAAAGCTTCAAATCTGTAGTCTGTAATTTCTCTTATAGGTGATCACATTTACTATATAAATATTAAGACCTTGTCAAATTCAAATTAGTAGCTAACCATGTACTTTGATCAGATTGTGAAAAATTCAGGAATACAGAATGTGGATTGTGCAAAGGCAATACAATTTTCAGGACTGTGTGACATGATAAGAGTTTTAATAAGGTTTATATTTTCTCTCATCTTACATTTCATACATCATTAGATGTATATAAGATGCTGTCTGTCTCTCAACTGAGATTCGCTATTTTCTGGTCAATAAACCTTGATTGCTTTTTTCTTTCATGTGGTGCATACGTATATGTTCACAAACCTTGTCTTCCTATTTGCGTATTTTCTACCATATGCTCAAATAATTCCTAAATTGACACTCTTGTCCAGGTGTCAGAAATCACACCCTGGCTTAAACATAGATCCTGAAATATATTATTGCCCATCCTTATCTTATAAATGAAATCTAATGGGCAAATAAAGTCAGAGAATTGAAAATATAAATGCATTCAAATTTTAGGAATAGATATTAAAGTAAAAACATACAAAACTGATATCTCAAGGATTTTTCATTTTAAAAAAGATTCACTGCGATATCCCAATTAAAAATGAAGGCTCTTTTACTCTCTAGCTACTCAGAGTAGATCTTACAAGGACCACAGAATAGCCATTACCAAGAGCTTTGGATATGCAGAATGTCCAGGTCCTGCATATTAACAAAATCCCCAGGTACTTAGTGTGCCCACTGAAGTTTGAGAAGCAGCACTTTAATTCACTGAAACCTTCATTTACAGAGCATCTTAGGAGCTACATAAATGCTAAGCAAAGTGAACAGCCTTTATTGGAGATAAAATAGTTGCTTTTCGTTAGACTGTTCCTTTAATAGTCTAGTAAAAAATGCTTGCTTAAATAATTAAAAAAAGAGAGAGATGGAATTTCTCATATCATTAAGTTTTACTAGCAACCCTGAATTAAACATGGCTACTTTCCTCATATTAATCTTGAGACAAAAAGAGTAGGACTATAAATAAATAAATGTATGCTGGGTTTTAATACCAGTTGCTCTGTTCAGTAGTAGTATGACTTTGGGCAGTGTCTTAAATCTCTCTGCCTTCATTTCTGCACTTATAAGGATGACTTTGGCAATGGCAGCCTTAGAGCACAGTGACTGAGTTCCAAGGTCTGTAGAGCAGCATTCCTCAACCTTTTTGGCACCATGGACCCGTGCTCCTATTGAGAATCTAATGCCTGATGAACTGAGGTGGGGCTGAGGCAGTGATGCTAGGGCTGCAGAGTGACTGCAAATACAGATGAAGCTTCGCTCACTACCCTGTCCGTTGTTCACCTCCTGCTATGTGGCCTGGTTTCTAACAGGCCATGGACCGGTACTGGTCCCTAGCCCAAGAGTTGGGGACCTTTACTCTAGAGTCAGATAGGCTAGGATCACATGCCAGCTCAGCATCTTAAGAGTCTCAACTCCTTTACACATAGAATAGGACATTCCCAATAAACACAATTGTGTTTATTGGGAATGTCCTATCTTATAAACTATGGTGTATATACTTGGTTGTTTGAGATATTATTATATACATATATATATATGTATATATGTATTTATGTTATGTGTGTGTAAGTGTATATACACATGAAATATTTCATAATTTTTTAAAAGGGAACTAATACTATCAATCAAATACGATCATTATGAAGATCAAATAAGTTAGTGTTAACTCCTTAGAACACTCTGTATCTTTTACCTTTTACAATAAATGCTTGGTAAATGCTAAATATTAGTAATAGCCCTTTCACAATTTTATGATTTTATGATTTTTTTCCTGTTCTAATAACTTTTTGGTTCTTATTGGTTTTTTGAAAAATATATCTGTGAAAGTGAAAACACACGTGCATGTGTGAAAGGGAGAAATGCTTACAGTTTTAACTTCTAAAACTCAGATTAACTTTGTCTCTACTTGGTAATATTGGAGTTTTTGGATTCCAGAGAGAAAAGTCAATATCTAGATACATTTATCTGAATATTGGCAATATGAATGTTTCACATGGAGCCAAGGTTAGGAAACAGCACATTGTAGAGACAGGAAAGATTTCTCCCCTTTATCTTCGACTTCAGCAGTCACAGCTTGGACATTACATCAACATCCTGACATTATTAGGAGAGGTCAGCAGCCACTCTTCTCCAACTTCCTTATTCTGAGCATCTATTCAGTGAAGATAAAACAGTTGTCTTAGACTTGTTTTGCTATACAAACAAGTTTTTCCTTACATTTTCATCTGTGAAATTATGAAACTTCTCTCATTCAAGGTGTCTGATTTGTTGTGATGCCTCCCCCCCCCCCCCCCCCGCAAACACTTGTCGACTTAATAACAGTGGGAAAAGTCTTGCTTTTGAATATCAGAATTATATAGTACAATTTCGGTGTCATTCTTATAACTCTAAAGGCCAAAATTCACTTCTCCACATTCAGTCTTTAACCCCAGGAGCCCCATTATGGGATTGCTATGTGTCCCACTTTGGAGAGCCTAGTCCAGGAGTTGGCTAGTAGGTCCCACAAAACACTACTGCTAGGAGATGCCCATTGAGGAAAGAGTTCTCTGGGGATATTGCAAAATGCATCCCCTCGTAGAGCTTCGCTGTGCACATCAAGGGCTTTGAGATGTCCTGTGGTGAAGAAAAAGGTGGGATTCTGCAAGCTCATTTACCTGCAACTCTCTCTTTTGGAGATGAGAGCTTGACTTCCTTGTAAAAGGCCTAAGGACTGCCCGCTGAAAGACGCTGACTTAGCAGCTAGTGGGCCCTCGGTAAATGTCAAGGGATGCATTCTAATTAGACTTTCCAGCAATTTAGAACACTTAACACACACAGACTCATTCATCTTTACCACACCCAGTTATAACTGATCATTTGAAAGATGAGGAAAACTGATATACAGAAAATAAGTAACTTCTTAAGATCACAGAGCCAATGAATGGGTGATGAAATTGAGACGAAGTTGTCTAATTCAAAGCAATAGTCTTGATACTTTAATATGTGTAGTATTTTTAAATAAAAATAATAGCAATTAAAATATATTGAATTATTACTGTATGGCAGCCTCTATGCTCATTTACCCGCATTATCTCATTACATGCTCATGAAAACCTGTGAGTCGGGCACTCTCGTCTCTATTGCAGATGATGAGTTGAAGTTGGAGAGGTAGAGGGACTTGTCGAAGGCCACAGAGTCAGCACTGAACGAGGCTGTGTGGGAAGCCAGTGCCATAACTGTGCTGCTCTGTCACCTCCCAAGCATATTGAAATAATTTATGAAATTTAAAAAATGAGAGGTGTGCAAACCCTTTTCCCCCACACCCACAGCCCTTTCAGTGAATTTTTATCTTTTAATTGGAATCACAAGACTGGAGTGTGACCAAGAACTATAGAATTTACAATGATTTTACTTAGCATGTTAAAGGATAACATTAAACTAGATTCTGAGATTTTTTTTCCCTGTGTGTACATGTACGTGGTATTTTTAATATGTTAACATTAAAATTATTGATGTCTTTGCACACTGATGGAAGTAGTTTCCCATTATATACAGAGTTGTGGATAGGAACTCTTGAAATGATTTGTTCCATTTTATACATTCAAATGGATTCAAGTGATTTTTTTTTTTTTTTTTAGCTGATAGGAAACATGTTGAGAGTTTACATGGAGATACTTTTGACAGTCAGTTTGTTGTGTTTCCTTTTATTTCCAAATGTCTTTCCTCTCCTGAGACAAAAAGTATTTATTAGATATTTACTCATATCATTAGCATCTATTTTATATGTGGTGAGAATAAAGTTTAAAGAGATTCTAAACAGTTTTGCAAAACTTGGTCATGTGTTTCCAGTCATAACTGTAACTTCTTTGGCATAGTGTTATTCATTTTCCTTTCAGGAAAACCAAAGATTTTGAATAATTGAAGTTTTATCATTATAACTTCTGTCTGACTATTCTCACACAACCACTTAGGCCCTCCTGCCCTTGTTTTTCACTCCTTTCCAGCCAACACACAAAGTAAAAAAGTTAAGTACTATTAAAGAAGAGCAAACTTCATAAGAGGGTATGGTATGACATACCTTGGGAAATCTGTTCGCCTTACCATCAGACAAAGAGCTCTGTAATAATTGCAAGCTCCCTTTGTGGTTGAAAAAATTGTAGTCATCAAGAGCTTACTTGATCTTAGACATGGGAAGAAATTTTCTCACACCCACACATGGATGATTGTGTATGTGTTGAGACCTGTTGTTACTCGACTATTAGAAGAGCAAGGATGCAATTGTAATAAAATCCTGTTTCTAGAAATGGTTTCACTCCTGTTATATTTTAGGGCACTGTTTTCCAAATTGCAGGTTGTGACTTATTAGTAGGCAATAAAACCAATTCAGTTGGCACACTCAGCATGCTTTTAATTTAAAAATGAAATGGAATAGAATAAGAAATATCAAATAAAAAGAATTATAACATTAGACTTTTATTTGTTATTTATCCATTTGTATATATGTGTGCTTTCTTAGGTTGGGATGAAAAATCTGTGTTCTAACTATGGGGTTTAAAAAAATTTGAAGGCTCCTTTTTAATTTTAGGGACTAGTTAATTAACCTCAAGACATTTTTACACTATTCAGTTGACTTCATCCAAATAATTTTTAAACTGATGTGATTCAATTAAAAGTTTTGTTTTAATGCCTAAATCATACTTTGTAGTATTGCAGAACTTAGTCTGTACCAGGTATATCTTAATTTCACTTTTCTATTAGTGGAACATGATTTCTTATCAAAAGGAAATAGTCTTTTAAAGAAGTTATTGTTTTTCTTTCTTAGCGGGTGGAATTATAGTAGACAAAATAAATGTAGGCAAGCATCTAGGATTTTTTTTACGTTTATTTAGAAAATACCTTGTATGTTCGTACTTCCCGAATAGCTGATGTTAAAGGATGAAATGTAGACACATATCCATTCATTTCAGGCATTTGGAGAATAAATATTGAGCCCATATCTGTTTTTGGACCTGTGACTTTACTCTTAGGAATGACTTGTTTACATACTTCTTCCCTTGACCGTGAGCAACTTGAAATGGGAACTGTATAATATGAAGTTCCTAGCTATTTGTTGAGTGAGTTTCAATGATAGTTTGAGTAAATTAGTTTACAGGGACTTCTTCCAGTCTACACCTTAAGTCAAAATGCTGAAGTGGCCTTCAGTGTTACAAAGAACATTAGATGATTTTGGTACTTTTACTTACATTATTTATATATAATGTTTTCATATTACAGAAAATTTATAAAATGTATAAATAAAAATCATTTATAATCTCATGCCATAGAAATAAACACTTTACACATTTTTTCTTTCATATATGTGCATGTTCTATATTGTTTTAAAATTAAGTAGTCTTCTACAAAAGCTTCTACAAAATACTTCTAGATTCCTCTCTTTTCTGTTGGCTGCCATGGCCCCATTCCAGAAAGCCATGTGGCATAGACAGTTCAGCCCTGACATTGCCCGGAGTCTGACCAAGGGAAAGAGAGGCCCCACTCTTCTCCCTAAGTCTATTACTTGGCTCACCTAACCTTTCCGATGTGGCAGGTTTTGTGGACTCTGGAGCCTGAGTTCATATCCAGTTCCACCACCTACTAGCTCTATGGCTCTGAGCCATTTCACTTCTTTGAGCCTTACATATAATAATAGGTCTGACTTCCAAAAAATTAAATACTCTTCTAAAATACAACCTTAACTTTTTCTGAATATCACATTGCTTGGACATAGTGTAGGCTGACTCTTCTAATTTAGATTGTTTCCAAATGTTCGAATTAAAATACTTACATTTTATGTAGAGGTCACTTGGGGAGTTAGAAAATATGAACGAATACTTGCAGCTTTTTCCAAAATCCGAACTTCATCCATCCAATTTTATGTTTTTAAGTTTTGAGGAGGTGGCTGGTCAGAGTCACAAACAAACTATGCTACAAGCAAACCCCAAGAGTTAGGCCCACCACTGGAGAGACCACTGTTCAAATTCTACAGCATGAGGAATTTTCAGTCTGAGAGGAGGAGATGATACACAGTTTAGTCATCATATGATTTGGCAAATAAATTACAGTTCAGAGGAAGAAAAGGATAAACATCGTGTGGTAGCCACATTTGAAGAGTGGACAAACTGCCTCTGGGGATGCTTCCCCCTTTCCCCTTCCTCTTGCACCCTTCGCCCTTGATGTTAGGTAGGTAGCAGTTAAAGGCAGCTGACCCTCACGCCACTGCATCACTGTGGCTCACGGCCTGCCAATCCTTCCAACACCAAGTGGAGTTTAATCGCAAAAGCAAGGTCGTATTTTTTTCCCTTAAAGATTGACCTCTATTTCTTTTCATTTCATTTTTTAAACACATCTGTGAACGCTCATCATCCAGCTATAGCAACTATTGACATTTCCCCATCTTTTCTCACTTATTCTGTTTCCTCTCTTTTTTTTCTAAAGTATCTGTTCGAAGGCAAATCCCAGGTGTCGTGTCGTCATGCTATTTCAGCCCTACATGTCAGTAGGCACCTCCCAAAAAAAGACATTTTCTTACATAACCTCAATACCATTATTACATCTAATAAAGTGAATAGTACTTGCCGGATACTATTTAATACTCCAATTAGCTTTTAAAAATGATTTTGTAAGATTGGTTTTATAAATCTGGATCCAAACAAGATTACTTGGTTGTTTTGGTTCTTAAGTTTCCTTTAAAATAAACACTTTATTTATTTATTTATTTATTTATTTATTTATTTATTTAACTTTTTATTTTTTTTAGGTGAGGCAACCTTTGGTTGACTTCACAGATTGCAAGGACCGTGTCAGTTTACAATCTCTTATTTTTTAATTTTTTTATGGCTACAGCACCTGGTCTTCCTAGGTGGTCTCTCATCCAAGTACTAATCAGGCCCGATCCTGCTTAGCTTCCGAGATCAGACAGGATCAGAATTGTTCTAGCGTGGCCATAGACGAAAATAAACATTTTAAAATATTCATACCATTCATTTTTAAAGAAACCGGATCAGTTGCACCTAGACTGTCCACAGCTTGAATTTGGCTAATGGATTCTACGTGGTGTCAATAAACCTGTGCTTCGACCTCATGCATTTCCTAAAGACTGAAGTTAGACCGAAAGGCTTGATGAGATTGAATCAATTACTTATTCACATGTTTTGAGGCAATAGTACTTCATTGATATTGGTGCTAGAGCACATTTTGTTTTATCAGATGACATAGTATCGGCTTGCCTCACTTGTAGTCCTGGGGAGGTCCATTAGGGAGTTTTGATGGTGACATGCCCGATACTTCCATTGTAAACTTCTTGCTCAACCTTCTACTCAGTGGTTTTCCATCTATTTATGGACGTTGCCGAGTCAGTTATTAGGAAGCTGTTCGTTTTAACAGAAAAATGTTGTGAAAGTGTCTAAAGGGAGACCTGATAGGACAGAAGTTCAGGTGATTTCCCAAGATTAAACAAATATGCATATGTTAGAAAATCAAATAAAGAGGTTAGACAAAAGTGTTTTTAAAATTACAGAGTTGTTGCTGGATCATCTGGGAACTCTAGTGTGGGATCCACCACCAGTTGAGCAGCCTTAAGTCAAATCCTTATACATTTTATTTCCTCATGTGTAAATTGGAGCATATGTGGTGAACCCCCATAGACTCAATACCATATGCTCCTTTTAGATTAAAATGAGAAACTTGGATAATAGCTTTGGTACAGAGAGACTTTAGAATGAAAATGGCCTCCTTTATTGGTTGTCATTCCATATATATCTTTAAATGCAAATTTGTATAAGTATTTTATTCAACTAAAAATTTAAATGTTTACCAGGCAATACACATTGGTGGCTTAGAGGGTTAGTTAGGTGTATATAAGCACAATCATTTGTACACTAGTTATCATAGCATTGCTCTATCAGAGTGCTCAAAACCAAAGTTGGGGGAAGTCTCCAAACCTGTTGGCTCTCTGGGCTTCCCTTTCTGTCTATATTAGCCTCAGTGTTTCAGTCATTTCCAAACTCAAAATTTCAATGTTTATTTCTCCTCTTTCATACTATAATTAGTGAAAATCTGAGTCCGTTGATTTTTTTCTTGTGAATTTTCTTGCTTTTCTTTTCCTTCCTTCCCATTCCAGCTAGCCCCTTCCTAGCCTCCGAAACTACTCTGATCCAGATTCTCTCTGCATCCTAATTCCTGTCATTACCCAGTCAGGTTCACCCTCTTTTTTAAATGCCTCTTTTATTATCTTCCCTCTCAAAAACTTTCATGGGTCCCTGCTACCTACCGTATAAATTCCACAACTTCTGCCCAGGTCTCCAGGTTTCATAGTAGTTTTATCTTAGCTGTCTGTCTACATTTACCCCTAGTATCCTCTAACCCCTTCTTCTTAAGGTCAGCTCGCCTTCTCTGATCCAGTCTCCCAGCCAGGACTGCCCAGAATCTTCTGGGAGTTTCTGGATAATGGATGATCCTTTCTCTAGATGTGCCTGCTGAAATGGGCCAGATTGTGGAGGTCTGTGCCCCACCCCTAGACCTTTTTTTTTAAAAAATACATATATATATATTTTTTCATTATCATTTGAGGTGTAAGAAAGAAGTAGAGTAGGAAGCCCTCAGGTGAATCCTCCTCTACCTGAGGAATGGGCAGGAGAAGGAAGAAGGTTGCCTTGGTCTTTAGAGTCCCCGTATGCCCTAGTCGGGGCTTCAGTGGAGAGGCCTTGATTGACCACCTTACAGAGCTCCTTCTCCAACTGGTTTCTCCTCTCTTTCTTTCTCTCCAGCTAAGGGTAGAAATTCTTATTTTGTTTATCCGATGGCATGCTAACTACAAACATTTTTCAATTTGAATGCAATGGTGCTTATTCATCTTTTAGCCTACCCACTTGTGCATGTTGTTAGATATTTGAATGATTGACTTGGTCACTTTAATCTACTGGAGCAATTTGTTGGTCATTTGATGAAGTTCCCTACTCAGAGAAGTCTTAAGAAAATTTGTTTTGGTGAAGTAGTGATGACTCACTGAAATAGATTCTCTCTTGTCTTCCTCAGCCCTTTGTTTAAGCTCCTGATAGGGGACATAGCACCTAGTATTATAGTTATTTGAACATGTGACTGTCTCCCATTTTACTCTGAATTCTGTGAAGCAGCCACTGATGTTACTGGTGTCACCAAGAACACTAGGTCTTGTGTGTGCAAGCACTCAGTACAGGAGGAGATCCTTGACATTCTGCAATGATACACACTAAGTCTATCAGGAACCATCAAATCTGTGACTTTCATTAGCCGAGATGTGAATGATCAGTGATTTATAGTCTTCAGCTATATGATAGGCTCTTAAAGTCCTCTCAAGTCTCAGATTCTACCACCAGCATAGATTTTTTGCATATTATCTCATTTAATCAGCACAGTAACCCTCTGAAGTAATATTTTCTCCATTGTAAAATTTTACATGGCATTGGCTTGCTAATAAACAAAGCCACAAATAGCAAATCTGTGAATACCAAGGGCCTACTGTGCACACTTGGATGGGTAGATAGATAATTAGAAAAAGTAATATGATTAAATAGTGTGTTTGCTAAGGGCTTTTCATTCTAATACATGAAACATTTTGATCAACAGTGTTCACAAGATTAATAAACCGGGAAATAAGAGATGAAATAACTTGAAATAACAGGTACTGTTCAATAATTTAATCTTTTTAATTTTATTTTTAGCTTTTCCTGATTTCCAAAGAAGTAAGTAATAAAATACCTGACTTGGAGATTGTACAGGACTCACTCAATCCTCAGTAAGAATTATTTTCACTAATTTCGTCTTCTTTTTCTTTAACAGGTGACAGCTGTGGGCACCTAGTGACCTACCAGGACAGTGGCACCATGACATCTAAGAATTACCCAGGGACTTACCCCAATCACACTGTTTGTGAAAAGACAATCGCAGTGCCGAAGGGGAAGAGGTTGATTCTGAGGTTAGGAGATTTGGATATTGAGTCCCAGACCTGCGCCTCTGACTATCTTCTCTTCACCAGCAATTCTGAGCAGTATGGTAAGAAAAAAGATGTAGATTTCCGTGAGTGCGAGAACATGATTTGGTGCAGGGAGAGAAGGGAGGAGGCGAAAGTTGTGTGTTTCTTAGTATTATAGCCTGGGAACATTAGAAGAGAAACTTGCTTTTTGCGAACTCTTGGGGTAGCTCACATGGTACATTTGCTTCATAAGCTTCAACAAAGACATCTAAGGAGATATTAGTGATAGCCTGTTGTGCGTGTTTCAGGAACTTTGTTTGTGTTTCTATCTTGCTGAGAAGAGGACTAGAGATGGATGGCGGCACTTGGCTAAAACATCTACAGTTCATTCATTCCTGTGACAAATATTTATTGAACAGTGGTCATGTGTTCAGGAACTCTGAAGAACTGAGTGAGATATGGCAGTGAAAAAACAAAGTTCCTCCTTTGTTGAGCTTGCATTGGTGGGGAGGGGAAGGTGGAAAATAAGCAAATGCATCTATAATGTGAGAGAGTGAAAAAGAAAAGTGAGAATAAGAAAAATAAAGTATCCTAAGGTGACAAAGAGGCTGTTTTGAGTGTGTTTGTGCTACTTCAACTGGGATGGTCAGGAAGGCTTCTCCAGTACAGACACGTTTGAGCAGAGACCCAGACGAAGTGAAGGAGCAGACTGTGTCTGGGGTCAGAGTTTTCTGGGTAAGGGAACAGCAAGTGCAAGGGACAGTTTCCAGAATAACCTTTTGAAATTAAGCTTTCTGTGCTTTAGGGTGTGCTTGAGCACGCTGGCCTCTGCAAGTACCATAACAGTGGCCCTACTGTCCTAAAGCCAAGGAAACAGCTTGAGTTTAGACAGTTTGAAAACAAAGACAAAATCATATGCAGATTCCTTTGAGATTAGATATTCTGAAATTCTCTCAGCATACAACTCCAAATATAATACAAGTTTTAGGTAAAATTTTGTCTGCCTGCTGGTTCTGTAGGCAGAATCTGTCTTATATCCAGCCCAGAGCTGTCTCTCACTCAGGGTACCCCCATACCCCATGGAGCCCAGACCAGCCCTGAGAGACTATTCAGAGGTCTAAACTTATCAAGACCCCATGGGGAAAAACATTTAAGATTTCTTAGTTCTGGGAATTTTATGTCTATTTTGATGATGGCTAGATTACTCTGACAGAGTAAAGATGATTGATTTCATGTAATTATTTACAATAGTTTAACTCTACTTTGACTCAAATGGGAAAAAATGAGAATTTCAGGGACAGGTAAGGCCCCTGGGAACACTTACTGTTCACTTACCTCTGGTAATTTGAATATGTATTAACTTCTGGAGGCACTCTTCAGGGAATTCCTCATTAGCCAGAAAATTTTGTTTAGACTCAGAGAAGATCGATTGTCAGAGCTCCAGTGTAAAATGTGAGGCGAAGTGCTGCTGGGCCAGAAAGCGCTTTTTCACAAGGCCGTCTCTGGGGGAACATCTGCTTTCCTAGAAGATGAGCAGTTAATTCCACCTGCTGATAGCAGCAGAGGAATCGTGTGCTCACCTCTCAAATCAAAGGCCAAGGTGAGAAGAACTAGAAAGGGAAGTAAATTGTCCTGAAACGCAATTGGTGATGGATGTGGCTTTCCCACACTGGGAATTGACTCCATCATCTTTGATATATATTCACAATTATATAGAAAGGAGGAAAAGCTTCGAATTAATAAATATTAGGAGCTGGTTTATAAGGTGGTCCTGGTCAGCTTCAGGGCACTGTTGTCATATTTCTAGATTCTTGAATTTTCAAGACTTAGATGCTTTACTAGGAAATCAGTAATGAATTACAATTAACTTGTAACAGTGAAGCCAAGAAAATTAATTTTTCTCTTTAATTTTTCTATATGAAGTTATGTTCATCTTTTAAAAACAGAATATGTGCTCATTGTAGAAATATATTCAGTGTCTATTGTATGCCAGGCACATGCTTGGCCCTTACATAGATTTTTCTGGAATCCTTACTTCCACCCTGCTGCACAGTGAGATTTAAGTAACGTGTTGAAGTTCACACAACTAAGGAAGAGCTGAAAAGAAGATTCCTATCTGTCTCTGTGGCTCTAAGTCAACTGTTTCCGGATGTCTACTCCTCTTTCTTGGTCCTACCACCCAAAGGAAACCACAGCAAATTATTTCACTTCCCAGGTGAACAGCCCAACTTTATATCATACAGCAATTTTGTATAAAACACAGGCGTAGTTAATATTTTTGGTTGGGAATGTTTCTAAGATAAAGTATTTCATGATGCTCACATTTTCTTTTGTGGCTACCGTAAAGACTTTCTGATCAGTCATGCTGAAGCAAATCCAGCAGACAAGGATAGCAGAAATTAGCAATAAAAAGAAAACATGGAAAGGGAATTAGAATATTTCAATCCTATATGCATATTTAAAAAGAATGAAATGGCTTCGGGACACATGTAGCAAGTGTGCACATACATGCACCACATATGTTGCATGTGTATGTGTATGCATTTTGTAGTCTTGAAGAGTGTTCTGGGAGTAGCCACTTATTTACATATGTGTCGTATTTAGAATATTTAATCTGGTGACTTGAATGTGGTAGATGCTCAGGGAATAAATGATTTTAAATGTGAATTGACAAATTCGCTGACAAGGAACCGGTTAAATAAAACAAGTTATAGTTACTTGGAATATTAAACAGCTATTTGTTTAAAATACTGTTAACCTGGAAAGCTGCTTATGATATAGTGTTAGGTAAAATATAAAAATATAGTAATGTTATAATGATAGAAAAAACCTTTGAATAAAATAAGACAACATAACTATAGCAAAATGCTAAAGCAGGACTTTAGAATTGTTATGTCTTCCCTCTACTTTTAATATTTTCTTTAAGAAACATATATTTCTTAATAAAATAAAGAGCAAATAGTTTTCCTTTGACCAAAACCACTGACTAGACATATAGTTAAAATAGTTCCCTGGTCAGTTTGAACTTCCCAGAGGAGTGCAGGCTTCGTAGAGGAGGAGGATGGGGCAGAAGTGCTTTGTGTTCTGAGCTTCAGCTCAGGGAGTGGGCGTTCATGTGGCACTGTTGCCCAGCGCCCTGGGAAGGTGGGGGCCCCTCTGCAACCATTGTTGCCACAGGAGCTGGCATGACTGTGGAGGGAGGGCCCTGGTGTCATCAGCACAGGGGCCCGGGGACCCACAGCACTATTGCCTGGGCTGGCGGTGGAGGGGAGTGCCCACTCAAGAGCAGCAGTGGAGAATGTATGCTCTAAAATACCTCCTGAAGTTCTGGTATTTGGCAGCCCTAATACTTCCATGTGTAACTGAAACAGCTGAATAGTTTTAGTTTACTCAACTCTTTTCATTTCATTAACTAATTAGTTGCTAAAACCCGTTGCCAAGAGATTTTAAGACTCGACATTATCAGATTTTTGAATTTAAGGTTAATGTTTTGGAAAAGAATAATGTTTTTTGGCATGAGTGTTTGTAAGCTCTGCCAAGAGTAGACATACTGGGGATGTGGTTGCATTAACTATTGTGAATATGCTGAAATTGTACAGTTTTAGTCATTATGCGGTTCATTTTTAAATGGTTCACCCCCCATGCCAATTTTGTTTGAAATGTTTGGTTTATATACTATTATAATCCACATTCGTAATGACAAAACACACTGTAAGCAGTGTGCCCACACCAGCTTTCACAGTAATCAAGCAAAATATGCACTTGATCTCATTGAAATTAAAAGGCCTGAAACATACAAGATGGGATTATTATTCTTCTGTTTTTTGTGTATTATAATTATGGCTGATATTTCAGATTCAAGCATCAATTAAAAGAATGTACTTAAAGTCTGTGGCTGAGTTATGACTCCCACTTTCAAAATACCTTTGAAACAGCCAGGAAGCTGATAAAGTCAAGTCGATAAAGTATATTGACCCTACTTTAGAAAATATGTGTTTTAAAGAACAAAATAAGATTATATTTTTAAAACAAATTTTACTTTTAAACTTAGGAAAATTTTTGTATGTAAAATATATATACTGACTTTCAAGATTATGAGTGCTAATATCCTGGCTAAAAAAAGCTTTAAGAAGCATACTTTGCTTAGTGGAGATTGTTTTCACTATACTTAGGGATTTCTGGGTTTTCTTTCTCAGTTATTGAAGTAACTGAGACGCCCTTTAAAAGAAATGCTACTGTCTCTGCTCTTCCTTGGAATCCAGTCCACGGTCACCAAGCCTTTGGTCGCTCCTCAGTCTCCTTTAATCTGGGACTGTTCCTCAGTCTTTTTTTGTCTCTTATACAGTTTTGAAGAGTACTGACCAGTTATTCATAGAACATCAGTAGATTTGGGTTGTTTCGATGTTCCTTCATGATTAAATTCAGATTATGCGTTTTTGGCAAACATAACATTATTACTTTTTAAAATGATCTTTTAAAAGGTTTGTTTACAACGACTTCTGACATTAGAAAGGGCGAGGTCATATATTCCCCCAAGAATAAGTACTAAATCTACAATATGTTTCTTTGCTTCCCTTTTCGCTGCCTTTGTCAGGTGAACTTTTCTTTGCATTCAAAACTTCATTAATTTAGGTTAAAGTGTCTTCTCCAAACAGTGTTTTGTTTTTCAGAGAGGCCAATGGAATATGAGACTTTGGAAAGGCTCAAATATAGGGTGACACCTTCTCTTTAGAGGACAGTTTTGGAAAAGAAGCTTATATTTGGACACATACGACCATAGAAATTTGACTAAAGTAGCCAAGCTATTCTAGGGGTGAACGAATGCACTTTTCAACCTGGAATTTGAAGATTCAAACGAAGAGTCTATTTAAATACCATCTCTTTAAATTTAAAGTTGTCATACCAGTGTACTTTAGATTGCTGCTTTGGTACTGATTTTCAATCTCCTCCCTTTTGTATTCATGATATAAAAATAAGTGAGTAGTTATATGAAACATTAAAATATCTTGAGCTCAGGGGACAGGAAGATGCTGATTCATATTGTGTCATACCAGTATGCCTATATTTAAAATACAAAATATCTAACATTGTTTTATTTATGACACGGAAGAGGAAAGGCTGCGAATTCCTACTGAAGATCATTATTCTCAACTTGAAAATGCTTTCGTGACCCAGTCACATTTACTCCCCCTCTGGTTTAGTTCCATTTCCAGTCTTGCTGACCACAAAGAGACCTAGAGATCTGATTTCACTCAGGGGTTGTTTCTGCCATCACTGCTTCCTGGGAACTGTCATTTCTGTTTTCTTGATATTTCAAGAAGATCGACTGGATCCCAGTTTTCCTTGAAAGTTGATCCTCCCCAGTGGGTGCAGTTTAAGGTTATTCCTGGACCTCCCAAAGACCTGCTGAGGGGATCTGGGTGGGAACCAGGTCCAGGCTCTTCAGGTTCTTAAAGAACCTTGTTTTGATGGAGTTTCATAGACATCCCCACTTGGGTCATGGTGGTCCAATAAAACCAGGCTGGCCTTCGGAGTGGACTGAGATTAACATTTTGTTTCTGTGTATATTTTTTACTTGTGTTTAAGAGTGTAGAGTCGGGAATTAGGCCCTAGCGCTTATTTTTTAATTGCTTGACTTTGAGCAAATCACTTAAATCTTTCTGTATCTCTATTACCTCAACTTTAAAATGAGCAAAATAATAGTGTTTACCACATGTGGTTGATTAAAGTGTGTGTGTGTGTGTGTGTGTGTATGTGTGTGTATTTACATATATGCATATATATGTATCTTGAATGACGTCTGCATGTCGCATAATAAGCACACGGTATACGTTAGCCATCATCACCACTCTTCTCCCTCCTCCTCGGCCCCTCTCCCTTCTCTCCACTTCTCTCAGTTGTCTCGCACACAGTTTATTCTTTGTCTCAGATGTCTAAAAGGAGAGAACACATTGGTCCCCTCTCAATCCTTCGAGTGCTCTCTTTTTACCAAGCAGTCACTGAGTTTCCTCATCACGTCCCACCATACCCATCCTGGTGCATTCGTGGTGACCTGTTTGTCCAAATCATTCCAAGCACATGGTAAGGGTTCCATAAGCCAGAACTAGCTCCATGTAAGGATTTTCTCCATCCAGCTGCATGAGATGAGCAGAGAACACATATTCTCTAAGCTCATAGTACATTCACTTTGTTTTTTTAACTTATTTTCACTGCCATTGCCAGTCTCTATCTCTTTGCATCTATTTCTTATTAAAAGATACTTATTGTCCCCTCTTTTGCCAGTCTCCATTTCCTTCAGGCCATCCAAGGTTATCTTGTTAAGTATTGTAATAATGTCTTTCTTTCCTTATTTAAAAAATTATTGATTGTGCCCTACTTTCAACAGAGACTTATGAGCCTGGCATTCGGGGCTCGCTCACTGTCTTCCCCACTCAATATTTCCACCTCATCTTTGAGTTTCCCTGTCTCTGGGCCTTTTCTAAACATGTCACATAGTTTCATGCTCCAGTACATTTGTTGATGTTATACCTCCATGTGTCCCTTTTTCCTCCTCCCTCTGCTTTTCTGTCCCTTTTAACACACACACACAACACAGGGTGGGGGGGGGAGAGGGAGGGAGGGAGGGAGAGGGAGAGAGGCATACCAGATTAAATGCTACCTACCCTAGAACCCTCTCTGATGTCCCGCAGGTCCAGTTTGGCTCGTGTTGTTTTTCTAAGCCTTCAGTAGAGTACAAGTATCAAGTCGAGATCATTATTTTAGATTCTATACCAGTTAAGGGGTTTCCTGAGCAAGGAATTACATTTTATTCATTTTTTTTTTTATTTTTAGTATTCCCCTATTGCTTAGCATAGTCTTGCAACTGCAGATTCTCAGTCAACGTTTAACGAGTCAGACTGCATGTAGCTTGATTTTGGCAGTCATAATACAATTAAGTGAGAGTGTTTTATTCACACTGCAGAAGATTCACAATAAGATTCTTCTATCTTTAAAATCCTGTCTGCATTTAAAGAAAAACTTGATTTACAGAAAATTTTAGGATTCTATTTATTATATAGGAAAGACTATAAAACAGTTTAGAAGGTGCCGGCAATTGAGCATTCAACTGTGTGCTGTACCCCTGGGCTTCGTACTTAGCTTTACTAACTCATTTTAACCCTCACAATAGCCCTGTGAGAGTGCCTTTTTGTAATATCCGCACACAAGGAAACTGCAGCTCCAAGAGGTCAAGTAACTTTCTTAGGATCACTTAACTCGATCTGGGATTCGAGTCAGGGCATTTGACTCCGGGGATCCTGCTCTTAAACACTGTGCCTTCCCAATTTGGTGTGACAGACACCATCTGATCCATGGCTTATGCCTAAGACCAGAGCCATAGTTCTTGTCTGTCATTTCCTGGAAGAAATGGAAACTTCTGCAGGCCTCCCCACAGGAGTATCCTGGGAATGAAATGGATTTCTGAGAAATCACTCATATATGGAGTATTAGTATAAATTTAAGGTTTAAAAATACTTCTTAGTCCAAATACTTAAGGAGGTATCATGGGTAGTGAACTTAATTGTAGTCAGTTAAATTAACTGTGTTCTGCTAAATGATTTGCATTATAGGAAAACCAGGAAGTTCCAGAATTGTTCTCTTACATTTCCTGTACTTCCACCTCTACCCCCAATATATTTTTTTTAACCATTGTCAGTTACTGAGTAGTACAACAATGTGAAGTCAACTGTTAATATTTTTATTACATTAAGAACAGGAGAAATGGGAAAAGTAGGAAATAATACTAAGTGTTTTGACTTGTAATTGCAACAAGATTTCTGTGATAATGTTTTTGCATGATACATATCTGGCATACTGTAACCAGATCTAATAATCATAGTTCCTTGTCTGTTGATTTTTTAAAAATTCCAAATAGAGAAAAACACAAGATTGGCAGGCTCTATTTTATAAATGGTTTGTCTCCCAGTCATATTATGGAGAATACAAAATTCTTTTCACTTTTTAAGATAAAACAAAAGCCTTCAAAGAAATTGCCAGCTTGTGGAAAGTTGTTTTGGGCCTCAACCCCCCTAGAAATGCATTCTGCCCTACTTTTGGGGCTACTTTTGTGGAAACTCTTGAGAAGGACTGCTTTGCTAGTTTTGTTTTGTTCTGTCTTTTATGCCAAGGTAAAATTGAGAAGAACCTTAAAGTTATAGAAAACTTTGTATCAGCCAGAAGTTTCCACATTAGACACCCCATTAACATAACTATAAGCCTCAAAGAGAAAAAGCTATAGGCCTCCTCCTCCTCCTCCTCCTCCTCTTTTCCAAATACTCCCCTGGGGACTACTGTGATTTTGTTTCAGTAATTATCCTTTTTTTTTTGTTGAAAGAGAAATAAGGGCCTAGGTGTGTTGTGAGATCCAGCGTAAAGGCACTTCTTGCCCTGGGCCCCATATCCCCAAGGAAAGCCACACCTTTGTCTAGGAATCTGCCTGGTTCATTTATCATCTGTCACTGATTTTTGTCTGAGAACCAGAAATCAGAACTCTCCAGGGATACCACTTACATTCTTGCGTGACTACAGTTTTAATGGCACAGTCCAGGAATATCCCTTTTTTATGCTAATTTCCCCCTTTTCAAAGAAATGGCCTTGAAAATTCTGTAATTTTGTACAATGACGCTATTGCAATTAGCAAGCAAGGACAAACCTTGCCATTTGACTGCATTGAAAAAAAAAATAACAAATGGAAAACAGACCCAAGTCTAATGGCATGGCATTTGCAGCTTCAGCATTTCTGGAGATTGTTTTATCAGCACACGTCTGAAAACGAATCTGGGCCACACTGGGTACCACTTTCCTGGCAGCCGATAGCGTGCCATGTGGCTGGCTCTGCCAGAGGCACTTCCAGGGAGTATCACTTAGGCTCATTGGCATCTGTCATGAGAAATTAAATGTGTGCTTCAGAAGGTACTCATAAGGTTAATGAAGGTTTTAAGAAGTGTTTTTTGTTATTGTTTGATTTGATTTATGACATCTCTCAAGAGCTAGGTTTTTATTTGGTCTCTGTATTTTTCATCACCGAGAGAGTAGTTATAGAGGGGAAGGGGGTCTACTTTTTCTTGATAGTATGCATCCATTTTTGAAACACGCCCCTTTCACAGATGAAACAATAACTTTGTTTCATCAGTTTCAAGCTCAAAAGCATGGACCCACCTAAAGTGACTTGGAACTGTTATTAACCAAACTATTACTGCAGTGTCCACAGACTGAGGCAGACAGTCCATGGAGAGTGGAGCGGTACTACAAATTGCTGCCCAGATTGTCAGATTGCCAAAAAATCAAGAGGGTTCCGAGCTTGGCTCTGGGCAGACAGTTCATTCTTCCTTGTAGGACAGTTTTCTTTTTTTTTTTTTTCACATGTGGAAAGATAAAGGGTTTCCCCTCTCAGCTGTTCATGGAACAGTGTCTCCAAACAGGGGACGTGTTGAGGGGAACTGGCCTACTGTGCTAAAAAAAGGCAGCTTCTGCAGTTCCTGGCCCTTTATTTCTTTTGTCCAAAGAATCACTTCCTTGTCTGCTAGGTCTTGGTCTCACGTCTGGTGCCAAATGCTACAGTGCTATTCCATTTTATATCACTGATTGCTCTTCTCATGATCTAGGGCTACCAGTTATACTCCATAAAAGGTAGAAGTAGTTATTTTTCCTGATTTTTCTGCCTACTTGATAAAGTGCCTTTCTGCTGTGCCCTAGTCTGATGGGAACTTGGGACTGCAGAGTAAGATGGAACCTACTTCACAGACAAGGATAGAGGAGACAGAGGTGGGAGTTAGAGGGCAAGTTCAAGTTGTATATAACACAGGCACTGGCCATCGTGAAGCAGGGCTGTTATCATTTTGGTTTGTTGTAATTTAGATCTGCTTATAATTTAGGTCTGCTACAGTTCTTAAGACCCACTCAGGAAGGAATGGGGTTCAGGCTGGCTGTGAACTGACTCAGGTTTACCAATCCAGGGACACAGCCCAGGATGGAGAATGTAACCATGGTCAAAGTTAGAAGTCACCAAGCTCTCATTCAGGTTCCCAGTGAAATTGCCTTTGTGAATGTTTAAATATAGCTGTAGAACCTTTTAAAAAGTCAAGATAGAGAATACTAATGTGAAATATATCCTTTAGGCAGGTGTGGGTGTCGAAAGCCTTTCGTAAGAAAATATATCACCCTCAAGGGGTCTGGCTGAAAACCGAGAACATTGCTTAGGACAGGTTTGTAGGATCCTTCATTGGTTTCCTATTAATTATTTTTCCCACTCACTGCCAGTCAGGATTTTCTGTTTTCATCTGTTTTCCATTTTAACTCTAGGAATGCAGCTATTAACTTCCAGCCTGTGAAAAGGAATCTTTATCTGTCAGTCCTTTACCTGTCAGGTAATAATTTGGATGTTTTGCCATCGGCAACAGAGCTGCCAATGCTCAACTTCCATCCCTCACCCTGGACACCTGAACTGCCTCCTGCTATTGTGGTGGTTGTGCCATGATGAATCCATCAAAATAATTTTTAATGATGACATTTATATAAAGAGGGTATATCCTATCCACTCTAGGATTTAGTTACAATTTTGCAGCACATTAGAAAGAACATGAGAGGGATCAGTGTCTATGGGTAAGGGTGATTAAAGGAGTGTGTGTTTACATTTTCTTCCTTTGAACTTCTTCCAGAAATATTTGCATACCTATCATGACTTTGGGAGGATGGAGACAACCAAATTAGGGTTTTATTATATGTGTTTCTTGGTCTAGGAAATCATATGTATTGCACAATATCTTAGTATGATGACACACACACTTATCTGTCTGTGTAAAATATATACAATTTTGCAAGCAACTGTTCCAGAAAATTTTTTTTAATTCTAATTATTTAGCCATGAGAAAGAAAGGACATTCTGCAATTTGCAACAATATGGATGAGTCTTGAGCATATTGTGCCAAATGAGATCAGACAGAGAAAGACAAGTACTGTATGATATCACTTATATGTGGGATCTAAACCCAAAAGCAATAAATGAACAGGTTAAACAAACATTAACTCATGGACATGGACAACGGACTAGTGGTTACAAGAGGGTAGGAGGTGGAGGGAGTGGGGAGGTAGACGGAGTAAAAGGGGTCAAATATGTGGTGACAGAAAGAAGTCTACCTTTGGGAAGTGAACACACAATGTAAATATATACAACTGAAATGTACAACTGAAACATCAGATTTCATTAAACAATGTGACCATAAAAATAAATTAATTAAAAATTAAAAATAAATAAATTAATTTAAAAAGCCAAGCTTTTATCACCAGGGTCATGAGGGGTGGGTTTTCAGGACAGATGTTGTTTAAGAGGATAGATAAGCCTCGCCTAGAGAGCTAGTGCACAATATAGTGAATATAGACAACAATATCGTGTTATAACCATCAAACTTGTTGAGAGACTAGAACTTAATTATTCCAACCACTAAAAAGAAGTGATAATTATGTAACGTGATAGGAGTGCTAATTATTTTTACAATGGTGATCATATTAAAATAGATAGATGTATAATTAACATGTTATACACCTTAAATTTACAGTATTGCATGTCAAATTGCATTCAACTAAAAAAATTCCAAATGTATTTTCACTGATAATTAATTTAGACTTGTGTATATCCATTTGTAATAGAACTCATTGGAATGCTATAGAAATTTGAGAGATTAATATCATCATCATTTAGAGAGGAGATAATATGTTATTATTTCCTCTTGGAAAAAATATATGTGGTTAGAAAAATATTCTGATTTATTAATAGCAACATGTTACTAGTTATTTCATTTTTATTCTTAGGTTTGCAAAGTACGTATCTTCACTTCCCTGTGCAAAGAGCAAAGAAATTTCAAATATATGCAAACAAACAGAATAAGTTGAGTAGTCAAGCACAGTAATCTGACTCAGTTTAATTTTGCAAAAATACCTTTCTACTTTATTATACAAAAATGAATTTAGTATAAATTGCCTAATTGCCATGCTTGCAAGCACTATTAAAGTTCATAAACATTCACATATCTATTACACTAATGATTTCCTTTCTTGCTTTTCCACACTTTCTGATTTTTTTGATATTTTAAAATGACGAGATAAAATATGTATCTTTAAAATTAGGTTTGATTTTTAAAAACTGTTGCAAATGGAAGCACATTTAACTTCATTTTAATTCAAAGAATATGTGAAAGGCCACCACATGCCAGGTATTGTACAAGCTGCCGGAGATAAAATGATAGAAAAGTTCCTAATCCCATGAGACTCAGTCTAAAAGGAAAGCAGACATGATTTGTTTGTTTGTCTTATGTATTCATTTATTTATTTCACAAATACTTACATAACTCTCATTATATACTATGTACTTTCTAAGTAATTTGCAAGTATTTTAACTCAGGTAATTATATATAATGAGTGTTTCTAAAGAGGGAAGTGATCATTTTTATTTGGATGTTACTATAATTTAACAGTAGGAAACAACAGAGATTTGGGGGTACAAAGGTAAACACACAGCATTTCTCTCACTCTTGATCACATCTCAGAATGGAGACCAGCACAGGGCAGAAGAGAAACCCAATCCCTTGTATCAGCAGAGGAATGCTTAGTGGGGTCCCACGCTGGTTTGGGCTAGTGTCAACAGTTTTATCCACCTTGAGTTAGAGTGGTCTCTTTCTTCTCTTCCTCCTTCCTTAGCCTAATGTTGTCATTGTTGTTGCTCTTAACTCTTTCCATACTGTTTTATTTTGGGAAAAGTTAGTGAAGAATAATCCCCTTCAAAGTTTGCTTGCTAATCCCTATTTTCAGAGAAATTATTGTCTTGCATACATGACTTTCAAGATGACAATTTACAAACTAACCTTCAACTTGAGTAGTGTTAAGAAGGTCTTTTTTTAGCTCTAAATATAATTTTGTCCTTTGAAAGTTCACTGAGCTTCCTATTGCTTTTCAAGCAACTTATTCTAGAAACAGTTTATGTTATTCACTTAACTGCATAATGTATACTGTGATATTTCAAAAGCCTTTGAAATTATTCTGCTTTTTTGTGAACTTCATTTTACAAATCAAAATAAATTATATAGGTTAACCAGAAGCTACTGTAAGAGAAAGAAAATTGAAAAACTGCATGAGAATAAGATTTTTTACCATGCATTGGACAGTCTTTTAATTTTAGAACTTCCTTGAAAAAAGGGAACATATGAGTTTCTTTGAGCAAATTTAAGACTATCATTTTTGTGATAACGTTTTCTTTTCTACATGTCTTAGTCTGTTTAGGCTGCTATGACAGAATACCATGGGCTGGATAGCTTAAAAACAAGACATTCATCCCACACAGTCTGGAGGCTGAGAAGTCCAAGGTCATGGTGCAGCCAGTTTGGTGTAATGGCGGATGAGGGCCCACTTCCAGGTTCATAGCCTTCTCTCTGTGTCTCATAGGTGAAGGGGCAAGCAGGCTCTTTGGGGCCTTCTTTATAAAGGCACTAATTCATGCCTTTCATGAGGGCTCCACCCTCACAACCTAAGCCCTTCCCAAAGGCCCTGCTTCCTCACTCCCTCGCTTCGGGGCATTAGGATTCCAACATATGAATTTTGCAGGAACACAAACATTTTGACCACACTTTTAAGCAAATTTAGGAGGCCCCTAGAATATCACTTTCGAGATAACATTTTCTTGACTACTTGTATTTGATCTTTTTTGTTGTTGTTGTTAGTCTTATTTTAACAAACACCAAAATCTATCTCTTGGGGTATTCACAGTTAACTAGTTCTAGCCTCTTACTTTTCCAGAGTTAGCTACTCCCCGCCCCCCTTGATTTGTCAGTATAGTTGGGTTCACTGTCACAATCACAATTTCAGCTTGGTAAAAATTACATCTTACATATGTGTGGTCTGGTAAATTTGAACTTTAAGGGGAAAAAAATGCCATATACCAATTCTTTGTGCTGGTCTAAATTTTGTAATGTGCCAAAAATGTGCCTTGTTTTTTAGGACCATATTGTGGAAATATGGATGTTCCCAAAGAACTCCTGCTGGACACAAGTGAAGTAACTGTTCGCTTTGAGAGTGGATCTCACATTTCTGGGCGGGGTTTTTTGCTGAACTATGCCAGCAGCGACCATCCAGGTATGGCAGAAGAATCAACACAAATCTATAAACCTTTACCTGTTTAAAAATTCCTCTTGCTACTTATCACTGTCTCTGGACAGAATTGTGACCTCAAACACTGAATTAAGATGTGAGGGAAGAGAATGCGATGTCTTTGCAGGTAGTTAGGTCTGAACTGAACACTTTTATAAAACATGTTAGACAAGTTGTCTTGTGTGGGAGAGGGTTCATCTCAGTTTCCGAGGAACCTTAGGTGGAGCATCTTCAGGGCTGCCGTTCTGACCCTTCTAAATGGTTTCTCTGAACCCCTCTCTCAACTCTTTTTTTAGCTCAGGGGACAAGCCTTTTAACCAGTGGTACCCTACCTCCACCCCGCCCCCCCCCATACGTGCACACGCATGCCTACCAGCGTACCAGTGTGGGAGGCATGTGAGTATGAGCAGGATGCAGTCACTGTCGCAGGGTCCTGCAGCCACAGAGCTGACACTTGAACAGGGGAGAAAGGAAGCATGAACACTAATGGGAGAGGAAAGCATGGCCTCTGCCCAAGCCTCTTGTGTTCTAATCACCATGCACCCTACTCTGTGTCGGCCCAGGGTCACAAGTGCTCAGAATTTCTGCTCTCAGGCCCCTCCACTCTGGCAGATGTACCCTGGGAAGTGGGTGCACCATTCATTTCCTTCTCAGCCAATCAGATCTGACCAATCCCAGCAGGCCCCAGTGTGGCCAGTGTTCACCATACATTGCTTCTTAAAAACTAAGGAAAGAAAGAATGAACTATTGCAGCAAGTGTGGAATATTTTGGAAACTATACTAGGTTAATTTAAATGCATCAAGATCCACAGTATCTTAGCATCTCCATTGCTGAATTCTGTCCAGTACTCCAAATAGCACTCTCTTTTTTAAGTCCTTGATCCTGATTCATCACAGTTTCAGTAAACCCCAATTCTGTGGTACTTAGATGTCATGAAGTTGTTAAAATGCTTCTGAACCTTCTCTACGAACCACACCGGACTCTTGAAATTGTTTTCCTCCTGCCAAGGGAGGTTATATGCATGATCTTATAGGCATGTTGTGGATAGTAACTAACCAGTGTTGGTTTTTCTGTTGGAAAGAGATTCTGCTATCATTCACAGGACAGTCATCGAAAAACCATCATTGGTGTTAAAAACAAAAAATGAAGGGAACTAACTAAATCTTCAGGCAGTGTTCTCAGTTTTTATTTATTCTTAAATAGAATTCAGATAACTAGATAATGAATAAATGCTTTTTAAATGTCTTTATTTAAAAAGAAATCTTTCAAGCACGAGTGTCCTAACTTCCATTCAGTCTGTTAATTTCAATTATCTTTATTTCTGACAGATTTAATAACGTGCTTGGAACGAGGTAACCATTATTTGAAGACAGAATACAGGTAAATATAGATGTCCTAGCTGTTCTACCATCATATATTGCTGAATATTTTGTTTTTCTTGACATTAAACCAGGTAAGGTAACTTATTTGTACTTATTTTTTTAAACCATATATGTAACTCGTGAGAAATATTTGAAATGATTTCTTATATAGCAGAGGTCAGCAAACTTTTTCTGTCAAGGGCCAGATAGTAAACATTTTAGGTCATGCACGCCATGCAGTCTTTATTGCATCTATTCATAGTTTTTATTGCCACTTTAATGCAAAAGCAGTCATAAACAGTATGTAAACAAATGAGCATGGTTGTGTTCTGATAAAATTTTATTTTCAAAAACAAGCAGCAGGTCGGATTTGGCCCATGAGCCAATTTGCTGACTCCTTATTTCTACTAGAACCAGTGAGCCATAATGCAGTCTAGAGTTCATTTTTCACTCGGCCTGTACTTGAAAGTGACTTTTATAAACTTTTCACTTTTAGAGGGGGTTCATTTTGTCTTTCCCACAAAAGTAAAACCTGCGAATAGGAGGTGAAATTTTTTATTCCAGCATTATTTTAACTGGAAAAATTAATCTCTTTCATGTACATTTCCTCACCTATAAAATAAGAGGTTATAGTAAGATTTCTCAACCTTAGCATCATTGATACTTTAGGTTGGATGATTCTTTGTTGGAAAGAGCTGTTCTGTGCATTGTCGGCTATTTAACAGTATCACTAACTTCTACCCTCTTCGTGCCAGATGTGATAACCAAAAACGTCTCCAGACATTGCCAGTTGTCTCCCAGTAGGCGAAATTCACCGCCAGTTGAGAACCACTGGGCCGGAGATCATTGCCAACAACAACACTAACGACACCGTAACTCCTTAAAGTGCTTTCATAGAGCCAAGTACAGCTCTCTGGACTTAGCATACAGTAACTCATATGAATGTTCCAACATGTCTGCAAGGCAGATTCTGTTATACCCTGAAAACAGAGGCACAAAACAAGTAACTTTCCCAGGATTACACATTTAATAAGTATATCCAGAGTCAGGTTCAGGGTCCATGGTCCTAACCATCTCAGGCATTCTAATAAATGAGATTATTTGATATGCAGAATCAACTCTAGTGTTAACTAAGTTTAAGCCTAATAGAGCAAAAATGAAATGAAATAATGACCAGTAATAAACGTTGCCCTTTAAAGTTGCTGTTTATTCAATGTAGATATACGTAAACATTCTCTGAGATCTTTCCAGCTATACCTATACAGTCCCCTTCAGAAAGGCCTTTGGGCGTCAATAGTCATTTCCTGTCCTCCCGAAGAAAGGAATATACTCTGGCCTACAGTGTGAAATGATGGTTCCAGATCATCTAAGCTGTAGCCCAACTGTTTTATAGTGTTTAGGCAAAAATGAGGTATGATGACACTACAGGTCCACAGTCCCTCATCTATAATTGTAAAATGCAGAATGCTTTAAAAATCAAAAGGTTTTTGTAACTAACTTGGTGACGATATTGGATTAATGTGACTTTACATTCACTCGACAGCAAAACTGTATTAGATTGAGTCTATTTACTCTTTATGTATTGGACTTACTATAACTATTCATTTATTAGATATAGGGATCTTCACATTTTTGATTAATCTGTGCAGACCTCACTGGGGTCTTACATTATACACATCATCGGAATTGTTTTACTCTTCTAAAATCCAAAAAATTCTGAATTCTGAAATAAATCTGGCTCTAAGGGTTAAGATAAGAAACTGTAAATCTGTAGTAGGATTCTCCATTATTTTTTTTCTTAATTCCTTGATTATTGCTGCAATGCTGGACTCCATAAGGTTAATGGGAAAGAATTGTGAGACCTTTACTTGTGTAGTTTTGATAATTAGATGTTGTTACTCATCTAATTTGCTAAGTCAGCAGGAGGAAACTGAGAGGAAATGAAGTAAAAGCAACTTCTATTTTGGAATCTGTTTGGGCTGGTACATTTTTAAACAAACCAAGTAAACATTATTGTAATGTGGTATATATAGAAACAAGGCATTCATCTTCAAAGTTGTTCTTAAAGTATTTTGACTTTTTCCATGTTTTTCATAGATTTATAGCTGTCCCTCATAACCTATTGATATATTGACACTTGAAGGGACTACAGATGAGGAAACTGAATTTAGGGGGATGATATGCTCTGTTCAGGGTCCCACGGTTGGCTGGTAGTACCCGTGTCTGAGTCACCTTGCCCCGAGCTTCTTCGGCTATACCCTATACTATGAAATATTTCTGGAATATTTCTTGGAAAATGACTGTTAAGTAAATGAATTCCTAATTTTAAAAATAAATCTTTTTTAGTCAAACTTATAGAGATGGAAAGTAGAAAAGTAGTTGCTAAGGGCTAGGGTGTAGGGAAATTGGGAGAGGTTTGTAAAAGCATACAAACTTTCAGCGACAAGATGAATAAGGTCTAAGGATCTAATTAATGTGTAACAGGATAACTCTAGCTAATAACACTGTATTGTATTATCAAAATGTGCTAGGAGAGTAGAACTTAATTGTTGTCACACATGCATATATATATTTACGTATGTATATTAAAATAAGTGATGAATGTGTTAACAAAATGGGTAACATATATATCAAATCACCACAGTATACATTTTAAATGCCTTACAATTTTATTTGTCAGTAATACCTCACTAACACTGAAAATATTTATACACCTTTTTTTCTGATTGCAAAAGTAATTCATAACTAATGTAGACCATCACTGTCCAGTCCTAGCCATGTGTGGCTATCAAGCACCTAAACTGTGGCTAGTTCAAATTGAGCTCTGCTGTAAGTATAAAATATACTGCAGATACTGAAAACTTAGTAAAAAAGAAAAAAAAGCTGGCAATACCTCATTGATAATTTTTACTGTTCATTACATGTAAAAATGATCAAATTTGAATATATTGGGTTAAATGTGTTACTAATATTAGTTTTTTTTCTGTTTCTTTCTACTTTTTAATGTGGCTGTTAGAGTATTTATTTATTTTTTACGCCTACAGCACCTGGTCTTCCTTGGTGGTCTCTCATCCAAGCGCTAACCAGGCCCGACCACGCTTAGCTTCCCAAATCATACGAGATCGGGCATGTTCAGGGTGGCATGGTCATAGACTTGAGTATTTAAATTCACATATGTGGCTTCCATTATGTTCCCATTGGATAGTACAAGTTGAGTGAATCAAGATGTTAACACAGAAAATGAAAGTTCTTCAAAATTTTACCAGAATCCAGAGATATAATTCCTTGTCTTCTTTTTATCCACGAAAAATATGTTGTTATTTTTTATATTTTAAACATGTTTTTATGAAAATGAGATCATGCTATATATAGCATTTAGAAACTTTCTCTTTCCTTGAAACTATTGCTCGTACATCTTAGAATTAATTAAGATACATGAGGGAAGCTCACTGTTTAATAGAGTTTATAACAAATCCTGATATAAAACAAATAATTATTGTGTAAAACTTTCTTTTAGATTAACATTTTAGATTAATCAGTGTTTTCATAAATCAGGTTTCTGATTTGTCATTAAAGCAAGTTATTCCCTCCTTTGTATTTTATGGAGGAGAGTAAATATGTTTCGTTATATTTAATACCTTTAAATATAATAAAATATAAATTTTTAAATTTTCTTTTCCAGCAATTTCTGCCCAGCTGGTTGTAAAGACATTGCAGGAGACATTTCTGGGAATGTGGTGGATGGATATAGAGATGTAAGTGATTCAGAGTAATTTTATGGCAGGGAGGAAATTAAAAAGATCACAGAAGAATTGTCATTGTGTCTGGGACCAGTGAAACCATCTGCCGTGTTCTTATATTTTATTCCCCTCCCTCCTTGTACCTCAATTTCTTATGCCTAATGAGACTTTCTGGGTTACATATGTTTTCCCAGAGAAAATTAAGTTTATAAGGAGTCATTTTTCTAAAGTATATGTCCTTTCTCCACATTCAAAACCCTTCATTTCTTACTATTTATAAATTTCTGTCTTAGAAATCTGATATCTAATTTTAAAATTTTTACATTGCTTTTTAAAATAGGTTTCTAGCGTTGGGAATTGGCTCGAGTTATTAGAAATGCCAAAATCTGTAGGGGGATGCTACTTTCTAAGAGTTATTAACATGCATCGTCATGTGTGGAGAAAACATACGTGTTCTAGAAGATTGATAATTCATCTCCAGTAGGGGAGGAGGGAAACTTAGCTTTTATTTTTGCTTTTGTGCATCCTGATTCTAGAAGCAGCAGATTTTTTTTTTAAATTCCTTTTTCATGTATTGGCTTTATAAGATTGACACAGGATATTCATTTGTCCTATAAATTGTTTGAACCTTAAAATGATTTATACTACCTCAATTTGAAGATATACTTGCGTAGGCTATTCCTAAATGACTTCAGGAAATAAAGAGAAATAAAAAATTGAATATAGTTTTTCCCTGTAACAATAGAAAGATTTTATTTATTATTTCCTGCCCCATGCAAAGAACCTGAGAATTATGTACAGTAAGAGAAATAGCATCATTTTTTTCTTACTTTTGTTGTTTATCTTGCCTGCTCTTAACAGAACTTTCTTTTTCAGTGTAACAGGTAAATGGTTTCCTGGGCAGTAGATCTGAGTACAGAACTACAAATACTACGAACAGGTTTCCTATTTGACTCACTAACTAGTTTTACAGTATTTGGTTTTAGAATGAGCTTATCTGGCAGGAAATTTTGTATTTTGAAAATTAATCTCTTCAAAGAGATCAGAGTAGTTCCTTTTTTGTATATAATAATATTGTAAGTGTATTAGGTCTCCATTGCTATATAACAGTATCACCACACACGTAGAAACTTATAACGGTACATGTATTCTCTCTCATGTTCTGTGTGTTGGGAGTTTGGTCGTGGTCGAGCTTACTTCCCTGCTTCAGCGTCTCACAAGGGTGCATCTGTGGTGTCAGGTGGGGCTGCAGTCTCATCCAGGCTTGACTGGGGAGGGATTTGCTTCTAAAGCTCACATGGTTTTCACAACACTCAGTTACTTATGAATTTGTCAGATGGATGACCTCAGTTTATTCCTGGGATTTGGCTGGAGTCTGTCCTCAGCTCCTTGCCATGTGGGCCTTTCCAATGTCTTGCTCCTTCAAAGCCAGCTAGGGAGAATTTCCCATGTTATCATGGGAGTGGTGCCCCATCACCTTTGCCGTATTCTATAAATTAGAAGAAAGCCACAGCTCCCACTAACACTCAAAGGATTACACCATGGGGAATACCAAGAGGCAGAACATGGGGGTTACCTTAGAGTCTGTCTTCCATGGTGCCTGCATCTTAGGAAATGCTTTTCAGTGGTAGCAAGTCTTTTCTGGAGGCGTCTTTGTCAGACTTAAGTATATTCTGTAGGTCGGTTTGACAGAGTTTGTCAATTACCAGAGAATCTATTGACAAAATAGGTGCTCTGTCTCAGGGAAGAAATGTGTTGTCTTAAAAAGCAATTATAGAAAAGGAATTGGTTCATTCTGTGTTGTTTCAAAAGGCAGAACTAGGATCAATGAATGAAAGTTATAGGGAGGCCAATTTCAGCTGTGTATAAGGAATCATTGAGCTGTGCAAAATGGGATAGGATGTTTCAAGAAACAGCAAGCCCCTAGTCACTGAAGAAAGTGCCAAGTGCAAATGTTATAATCATTTGTCAGAGATGGCCTGTATATGTGTGGAACAGTCTGTCAGGAAGTGTCAGGAGACCTTTAAAAGTCTTTTTGAATTAAGATTCTGTGATTCTTCTATCTCCTTGACCGAGGCAGAACCAAGATGAATTTAAATTCAGTACTTTTCCATCTATATTTGTATATGCTTACCATGCCAGTTAAGTAGTGTGGATGTCTCTTTAAGATCTACCTCACCTGGAAACCAGAAATAAAAAGCCCCTAGAACAGTTTTTTCCTTAGCACCTTCTCCCAAGCCTGCTGACGTACCATCTGCTTTTACATGGAAGACATCACTTAAGTCACTTTTGTAAATTATACATTCCTTAAAATCATTCAAGAAGTATTGTAAAATATAGTACATATAATGTACTTCTAGTTCAGAAGGAAAAGATGAGAAATTAGGCCTATCGTTCACACCCACAAAAAGCCAGAGGGTAATACATGTTAATGTTGAATGATTATAGCATTCAATATTGCCAGGTGATGGCAATATGAGTGATTTCCCCCTGATTTTCCAACATTTCTATAATGAATGCAGTTAACTTTTGTAAAGAACATGTTATATGGGAATTATGAAGACTGTAACAACATAGGAACAATTTATATGATAGCATGTGGAATATGTTTTATAATTTAACACTTTACCATCATTCCACTGGCATTTTTAAACACGTGCTTTATTCATGTTTTATTAAATACAATCGAAAATATTTATTTTTATATTAATTTTTATTTTAATACTTTGTCGTTACTTTTTAGTACAAATTGATTTTTTTAAAAGGAAGATTTAAACAAGGGTTCTGGTTCTGGGATGATTTGATGATTGCTTTGAAAGCTGTTCTAGTCTTACCTCATACCGATCTATTTTGCCATCCTTATGGCTTAGTGAACTCAGAAATGTTTAATACCGTCAGCCTGTAATTGTGTGAGCCCTGCAAGTGTTCTTCTCTGATGTTCCTTGTATTCCCTGTCCTGAAGAATTACAGTTAAATTATTTTATTTGAATTTAAGACAGTTCACTAATTAACCTAGGCAAGTGGCTTTCTTGTATTTACATTTCAGTGAGACTTAGACCTCAAAATTAGCTAGAAAAATCAAAATATCAATCATACCATTGTTCAAAAGGGAATTTTCAAAAGCCAGATTCAATGAGTGTGATTTTTAAAATTGATACCCCAAAAGCCCCAATTTAAGTAAACATTAATTTTGTTTAAGTTGGTTGGGTGAGAGAGTGCTTTTTAAAGAAAATCTTGGAAAGGGCTGATAACTTTATAATAATAATATGATAGCCAGATCTGTTGGTTATTCTACTGGAGGTGTATCCTAGGCCATGCATTTATATTACAGAAAAATGTAAACTGTAATTAAATAAATCCATTAAAAAGGTATATACCATTGGGTTCCCTCATTATTGGGTACCATGGGAAATTAGAATATTTATTGGCCAGTGATGCTGGTAGGTCTTATTGGCTCGTTGTCTTGCAAACCTGCCCTCTTATAACCAAGGAGTCCCTGGGACATTCCAAGTCCAGTGAGAGCTCACCACAGCGCAGGGCGACCAGAATGAAGACTATAACATCCCAAACCAAATTCCAAGGAAGATAGATAGGGACAGTTGGAATTAGCTGCCTAGCGGACCACTGGACCAATTTTCTACACATGGGCTGAAATAAATAGTGCTGTCCTGCATGGACCCTATAATTTGGGACATAGGGTACCCTTTAGAATCACATGGTGACAACCATTAGAAATGATTGTAGACATCATCAAGTCCAGGCTTTCCATTGTACAGATGAGTTAGGAAGCCAGGCCCACACCAGTGAAATGACTTAAACACACTTAATAGAGTTAGAGGCAGAACCAAGATGAATTTAAATTCAGTACTTTTCCATTACAACTGGCTCTTCCATTTTTTACTTCAAGAGTCTAAAATAGTGACAAGGAATATTTTTAAGAAAAGAAAATTTAGGAAAAATAAAAATGCCAACTCCCTATATAGCTTAACACTATCTTTTTCTCTTCTTCTAATTCTTTTTATTTTCCAAAATCCAGAAGGTCAGTACCTGCATCTGTTTTAGCATTCTCATATTCTCTGTCGGGAAATCTTCCCCCTTTTTTTGGCTATGTCAGCAGTTATTGCAAAAGCGATTCACTTTGCCAAATCCAAACTAGTTTGGGAAATATGAGCTTTCTAAACATCACAAAACTCAATTTTATTGCAACCCTGTTAATTATAAAATACAGTTGGTCTCATTGGCCCTCCTAATATTGCAACCTAAATCCAAGAGAAATTTTCCACTGAAATAAGGTAAACAGCATTGTCATTAACACAAAGAGAAGCTCCCAAGTCCAATTACACAGATACAGTTTTATGAGCTGCTTTTCTCTTTTTGGCATTAGCCACTGTGGAGAAGAGGAGCATTGCTAAAGTTTATTTAGAAAATGATACTTCTCAGCCCCTCAATCCTGGACTGACTCTCTAATCATCCTCCCACACAGATCTGTGCTGATGGAGACCTAGGACCTAGGTACCTCATGGAAAAGTTTCAGTCCTTCCTCCAGCCCCACTTCCCAGCAGGCAATTTCAACCTCAGGGCCACTTGCTATTCATCCAGGCAGGTACTCCTGCTTGGGTTGTCACACCAGGCAATAGCCCTGGAGGGCTAAGCAGGTGCGAGCTGTTTGACCCACTCACAGAGGGTTCCAGAAATGAGATGGCGGCCATGGGCCCTGGGTTGCTTATCACCGCTCTAAGACCCTCATGAAGTTTTCTGCTCCATTTAGTGTTCTGACTTTACTATTTTGTGTTTGATGTCTTTTTAAATCTCTGCATTAATTGTAAAATGAAGCTGTGGTATGGAAGGTTCATCTTCTCAAATGATCCTCAGTATGTATATCTCATAAGCCAATTGTAAGAAACTGATCAGTTTTCTAATTCTGCAGAACAAGCCATCCCAAAATGTAGCGGCTTAAAATAACAACAGTTTATTTGCTGATGAGTTTGTGGGTCAGCAATTTGGGCCAGTTGGTTCTTTAGCTCCCCTTGCCTAGAATCGCTCCTGCGGCTGCAGTCATGTGGTGGGGCACCTGAGGCCACAGCATCAGTGGTGGCCTCACTGCCATGTATAGTAGTTGGCTGGACCACATTATCTGCAGCAGCACAAAGCAAGCTACATGGCCAGTGGGAGGTGACTACACAAGGACATGGCTACTGGAAGGCATTGTTCATTGAGGGGCTACTACTACTGTAAATTACCTATTTACCTACCTGGTGGATAGGTTCCCAAGTTAGCATAAATATGATGACTCCAATGTCATTTTGAGATAGTTATACAATAATTTGTTTTCCTCGCCCTTCTGCTTTTTATTGAAATGAGTTATAGTTTACAATGACACGGATCAAACAGGGATCCTGACAACAAGTTATAACAAAATGGAAAACTCTCACTATATTTTAAATGTATTTTTGAGTAAGCTGTGAGTGATGATGTTGCTGTGTTTCAGACCTCTTTATTGTGCAAAGCCGCCATCCATGCAGGAATAATCGCTGATGAATTGGGCGGTCAGATCAGCGTGCTTCAGCGAAAAGGAATAAGTCGATATGAAGGAACCATGGCCAATGGTGTGCTCTCAAGAGAGTAAGTAGTTTGCCTTTTGTTATGAGTGGAAGGTGACCCCAAAGGCATAATTAATCAGCTCTCAATTTTGAAAGAAGAGAAGACATGTGACACCAAGGGTTTTTCAACTGGGAAAAATATGTGAGTGCTGAGAGCAGCATTTATGGTGTCTGTGTGGGAAGATAAATGCAGCAGTACAAAAGCTCACTGGTTCTGCTGACGAGTAAATTAAAATGGCATGCATCTGAAGTCCCAGGGCAGAGGAGTGTTTCTACTCAGGTGCTGAAGCGGGAGAGAACAAAGCCTCATTCCTTTTTAGTTTTTCCAGTTTTAGTAATTTACTGGTTACTCTTCAGTATTATCAAAGATATTGAAGGTAGACTAGGAGACTTATGTAAAGTCATATAGAACCACAGAGCTCTCCACAAGACCCTTAGAGATGATCTTTTAGTGAATGACTTTTGGGAAGTGAAAAAAAGATGGCTTTTGCTAACATCGTTAACTTCTCTGTTTGGTGTTATCCTCTGCTCTTTTGACTTCATAAGAAAAAAAGTATATCAATTACTTGAAACCTTTCAGCCTCAGCTTTTAATGGTTTCAGGTTTCCTTAGCTCCTGGAGTGGAAAAGTAGAGCCATCAGGACTAAATAAAGGCCCAGCTAGTGGTCTACACATAGAAAGGGGCAGCTTGGAATGGTCCAGAGGCAGGCTCCCTTGGGTGGACTCGTGGTGAGGGAAAAGGCCTCCTCGGGCCACTGTTTTTTTCTCTCCCTTACTCTCTATCTGCCCCTGGAAAGGTCTCCCCACTGCTGCAGCTGTGTTGTTTTTGGATAGGTCGCCACATGGTCTGGCTTCTAGGGATGTGGCACAAAACAGAGGCTATAGGCATTTCAGGATCCAAGAGTTGGAAAAAGTAGGTCAGAATCTCTATCACTAGGCTGTGTGTAGATCTCTTCCTGCCCCCACCAGTTGGCCCTAGTCTCCTCTTGCATGCAGAAAGAATACGATCATATTTTACTGTTCCATTCTTACAAAGGATTGTAGACTATCTTATCTGGTTAAAAAATAATCACCTTGTGGGGGTAGATAGGTTCTCAGGTTAGCGTAAAGACAGTGACTGATGTCATTTTGAGAAAGTTATACAATAATTTTGTCCTCACCCCTACTACTTTTTATTTGAATGCATCATAGTTTAGCAATATTGTGGGTCAGATAGGGATTCTGACCACAAGTTATAACATTGTTTTTAATAGGAAAATGTATTTTACATTTCAAAGAACCAATTTATGAACTCACAAGTGAACTTTGAGACTAAAACCCATTTCTGGGTTTGGGGTTGTTGGCCTGAGCTCACCAGGGAGGGGAAGCTGTGACTGAAACTGGGAAGTTGGTTTAGTACCTTCGTGAAGGAGGTGAGCCTCGGATTTGATGGAAAGCAGGCCCAAGGCTTAGGATGACACAGAGGTAGAGTCAAGACCCGGGAAGCGACACCAGAGAGTTGTGGTGGCCACTGTTATCACACCATGCTTATGTCCAGCGGGCTGGCTGGTAGGTGGCTAAGGAGAAAAGGCAGGGCTCCCACTGGCAATTCTGGGTTATAGGTGGGGCTATCTGGAGATGTTGTTCCAGTCCAGCCCTTTCATAGGCATTGCAAGAAATGCTCTGTAACCTATAAAAGGCAGTCATCCACTAAGGACAGGGGCCATGCCGCACGCTCAAATGGCACGTTCACATCTCTGCATTTGTGTTCTCTTCCTTCCATGACCTTCCCATTTGCTTTCCCCCCTGGACAGGATTTTTTAGCATATCACCTGAATATTCAAAGACAAATTAGTCCCAAATTTGTGCCAAAGGTCAAGATCTAAAAGATTGCACAGGATGCCTTTAGAAACTAAAATCCTTAATCGAATAAATAAAATTTATGATTGTGTGTGTGTGTGTGTATACACACACATGTACTATATATATGAAAATTTATATATGTACACACATGTATTATATAAATGCTCACGTGTGTGTGTGTGTGTGTGTGTGTGTGTGTTCTCATTTATCTATTTTCCTCAAAGTCTTTAGAACATTAAACTTTATGTCCTGATTTATAGTAAAAGTGATTGCTTAAGCACAGGAAACTTTAAATGTCATCTTGACCTTGACTTTTGAGAATTTTTTTTTTAATGTTTTTTGTGGTTTCTTCTATTGATACTAGGGTGCTATTTCAGGAAGGTGACAGGCTGTGGCCTAGATTTGTTGGGTGCTGCTATCTTCAAAAAGAAGGAAGAATTGACCTTTGGCTTTACATCTATTTTTTGGAATCTCTTGCTTGTGTTTATGTACATTGAAATGCTGGTTTTGTAGAAAAATAGGATAGTAAAAAGGTTAACTTGTACTAGTTGGTTTTATTTTACTTTTGAAGAGTAATTATTAAACCTATTTTTAAAAAGTAAACATGTTCTCAGTTACTTCTGCTGCATCAACTAGGCTTAATACATATGAAGTTGCTCTATATAATTTGAAATTAAAATTCATTGCCAAAAAAAAAAAAAAGAGTACAGAAATCTGACCCAGTAATGAATTAGAAAAAGTTTTGCTTTTTATCCCATATACTTATTTGAACAAATTTTCCAGTTTTTGTGTTGGTAGATAGAAAGTCCAGAATTACATCAAGGTCCCTTCTTTTTTCTAGCTCTGTGATTTAGCACTGACTTTTTGTACTGAGCAGAGAAAAGTAAACTATAGGCTAATAAACACAGTCTTTTACTCATTTAGAGTCCCAAATCTTCAGGGAGTGGTTGTTTTCATCTGTGCTGTTTTACTGTTGGGGAACCACTGTACATGCGGTCACTGAACTTCTGTTCCCACACATGATTGTTTGGTGTTCAGGAAAAAACACAGAAGGAAGCACTGCAGCTGAGGAAGGAGTCCCTAAAGTAAATATCCAGGGTTCTTCTGGGGTTCATCCGGGGTCAGGTCACTTCCTGGATCTGAGGAGACCAGAATGGAATCAGGAAGAGGCGCTGACTTCACATAGAGGATGATGGCTCAAACCATCAGCTGAAAGGCTTTTCTTTCTGTTTACATCGGACTATTCTTAATTGCTTCTGTAGCCCCCTGGGAAGGCTGGTAGTTCCAGGAATCTGATTGAATTCATTCACCCTAATATGTGAATGCCTCAGAACTCCAACCTCCCTAGGGCATTTTATTTTTTAAAAGAGGAGAGTTTACTTACCTATAGAATTCTCTAGGCGGTTGTATTCAATTAGTTCAGTGGAGTGAAATGGAAAAGCATATTCCAGCTGATAATGGAGGAAAACCAGGAACCAAACTGTTAAAAGCTGAGCCTTCCTGGCATCTTGTCAGGATTAACTCCAAAGTTATCCTTTTTACCATAACTTCTCTTTTTTAACAACAAAATAAATATTTTAATGTTTCCCGGTAGTGGGAGCAAGTTTAGGCTCTCAGGGTTGCAGCAGTCTTATTTGGACTTATTTGGGCCAAATTTCAAGAGGAATACTTAGTGCAGGAACGTTAGAGAAAACAGACAAATCAGTCAAAGAGAGGCTCTAAATAAATCTTAATAAAATTTAAATATGAATTATAATTATGGGCACTTTTCTTTAAAAGTTGGGAGAGCTGGCTCTTCTGAGCTTAGGCAAATCTCATGACCCTGATGGGCCTGAGTTTTCTCACATGAAAAATGATTGGTGCCTGCATTTTATTCAGTACAGAGATTATAAAAGAACCTTTATGTGTAATACCCCGGCTTATGGAGTCTCTGCCTGAGTGTGGACAGATGTGAAAGAAAAAATCCGTTCCAGAGAGTCTGACTACCTATTACTTCTAAAAATAACATTGACGGGAACGTACTTATACTCTTGTCCAACTATTTTTGGGTTCTCTGTGGATTTCACAGTTTGGCACCCTCTCTGTCCATTATTGTCATACATAATTCAGAATTAAACATTTAAAATAATAAACTGTATTCCAGATTGTAAAATAATGGAAAACACAGTAACATCTACCTTTCTGTGTTTACTTTCAGTCTCTAATATAGCAAGTACTATGCACATGTGATTAATCTTGAGAACTGCAAATTTTCTATTTATTCTATATATTTATACATCATTAAGTTGATGAGGGATTTAAAGGGAGTTAAATACAATGTTGGGCCTTAGGAATCTCTTCTCCACCAAAGGAGACAACTGCAGAACAAAGCTGATTTGATAACTTCTCCCATGAGGTTAATACAAGCTGTAGAGCAGCAGGGCTCCAGAGGCCCGAGGATCAATGCTGATGAGAAGGAGGACTGTCCTGCAGCGGTGAGATGTTTTGAGTTTTCTCTGGCTTCACCCTGTCATTCAGAAACAGCCTAGAGAGTTCATGGCTGGGTGTGGGTGCTGGGCACTACAGGTAAAATGAGTGTGATTGGAGAGACTGCGCTGAGGCTGTCTGGAGCAACATGCTGGGGCAGGACCCCTCAGGGAAGGAGTAGGGAAGGCTACACGAAGGCAGCTAGCAAATAACATGCTGCGCCAAAAGTAACCAGGCTTCTTCATTTCTCTTAATGGTAACCTGATTGTTGACAAAGCGTAGGACACTTAAGGTGACTGCTGAAGCAAAGGAATTATTCAGGGCAATGATTTCTGCCTCCAGCACAATGTGTTAATTAATTGGGATTTAAGGTTGTTCCTGGTACTGTATGTCTGTACATTTCTTTCCAATACAATGTGGCGTGATGGAAACAACACAGGATTTTGATTTAAAAGCAGTGTCTCAGACTCTTCCTACCTGTATGAATTTAGGGAAGTTGCTTATCTTTGATGGGCCTGATTTTCTTGATCTGTAAAATACGAGTGATGAAGATAACAAAGGTGGCCTTGTCAGGGTGCTGCGAAGCTCATGGTGGGTGCGGGCAGGCTCTCCGAGCCCTGTGCTATAGTGCTTTGTCGGTCATTCAGATCCAGTTAAGCAACTCATTTCCTCGTGTTTGTGTTTACTATTTCAGTGGTTCCCTGTCAGACAAGCGATTTCTGTTTACTTCCAATGGTAAGAATCATGCTTTCCTGAAGAATATGATAAAACCATCAGTGGTAGTTTATTCCTCCATACTCTTCCAATGATAAAATCTCAAGTTCTTTTTTCTTTCATTTTTCTTCAGATCTCATAGCACCAAATATGCTATGACTTAAAAAATACAAAAGAGAATAAACCCAATTAACATTAAGCAGAAAATATTTTTCTTTATAATCTAAGCTCTCTCAGACTTTTGCCAAAAAGAATGAATATTTGAAATGACATTAAGATAAATTTCTTTATGTTAGGTTTTAACAGAAAAGGGTTTTAAATAATGCAATTTTGATTTGTGGTTATCTTAAGTTACTGCAAATGAGTATATAAAATAAAAGGCTTTTTATTCCCTCCATTATGGAATATATTTTGTGTAAATATTCTTCTTCCTCACACAAAGTGAGATATTTTTAAGAAGAACAATACGAATATGTCTTCTTTGCCCAGGAAGATGAGGGTGGCCTTTATTTACCCCCTCCACATTGCTTTGGACTTGGTATAAGAAGGTCCTAAAGGTGTGTGTTGGGTACAATTCACTAATGTTCAGAGTACCTGACCTACCTGCTGTTCAAAGGTACAGAGAATGGCGTCCCACTCTAATCAAGTGAGAAGAACCTCAGCATTTTAAACCTTTAATACACATTGATTGCACTTTGTTGAAATCAGGATGGATTTAGGTTAGAAAGGAAAATTTACAGTGGGATCAAAGCGATGTCATTTAGAAGAGACAGGACTTTCATGAGGTCTATTAAAAACAGTGGCAACAATTTCAAGACATTGCAGTATAAATGAGTCAAATGCAAGTCTGGATATTTAAAAAACTAGTAATTAAACAGTTGATTTACTATCTTAATGGAAGTAAAACAACTGAATGATTCTGGATGAGGTGGGGTACCTTTGTCTTTTTGCTTTCATTTTGTTTTATATAAGAATTATTTCCTGCCCCCCCCCCTTTTTTCCTAGGTTGCAGCAGATCCTTGAGTTTGGAATCTGACAAGCAAATCACAGCTTCTTCTTCTTGGCAATGGGTCAATGATATTGGCGAACAAGTTCTTTGGTCTCCTAGCCAAGCTCGACTTCAGGACCAAGGACCATCATGGGCTTCAGGGGACAGCAGCAAAAACCACAAACAACGAGAGTGGCTGGAGATAGATTTGGGAGAGAAAAAGAAAATAACAGGTACTGACAGTAGTGCAATTTCACAAATACAAAATGACTTATGGTTGAAAGTATGTCTTTCTCTACCTCAAAGTACTTTACGTCTTAATCTTCACATTGTCTCTGTGGGAAGAACCTGTGTACGGGTTATAAATATGGATGTGTGGGTTAGAGGGCTGATTTCTCAATGGCAAAACCTTTTTATGGTATATTGTCAGTGTGAAAATACATCAGGTTTCTAAATGCGAATAAGGAAAGTTGGCCTATAAAATGATTTCAGATTCCAAATTAGATGGGGGAGGGGGGGAGGAACCTGATATACATATTTTAAAAACTGACCTATGAATAATGTCTTCTTATAAGGAATTAGGACGACAGGATCCACACAGTCAAATTTCAACTTTTATGTTAAGAGGTTTGTGATGAACTTCAAAAACAACTCTAAGTGGAGGACCTACAAAGGAATTGTGAATAATGAAGAAAAGGTAAGAGAAACTCGGGAGGAAAGAAATGATTGTGAGAGCAGGTCTCCAAATGCTTTCATCAATGTGTTTCCAGAAAACAGATTTGAAGCCTTACCTGAGATAACTTGGCCTTTGTTTGCAAAGTCTTGCATCTTCAATATCATGAGTGTCTATAAAAATGCAACAGATATAGAATCTTGGGTTTGGTTTCATGTAACGAGGTATGGGTGAGTTGACAAAGACTTAAAAATGAACTAATAGAATCTTCAGTTAAAAATTACCTATTTCTACAGGTGTTTCAGGGCAACTTTAATTTTCGGGATCCAGTGAGGAACAATTTCATCCCTCCCATCGTGGCCAGATATGTACGGATTGTCCCCCAGACGTGGCACCAGAGGATCGCCTTGAAAGTGGAGCTCATCGGTTGCCAGATTACACAAGGTAGGATTCAGGGCAAGTCAGTGAATAGTTTGATTCTGGTCATGTCCTTTGCTGCATTCTTGTTACTAATGTGGTTTTTCCACCGTCTCTCTCAGGTAATGATTCATTGGTATGGCGCAAAACAAGTCCAAATTCTGTTGGTTCAACTAAAAGAGAAGATGAGACAATCACAAAACTCATCCCCTCTGAAGAAGTGCCCACAGGTAGAGCAGTTATTGTTTTGTGATTTCCTCAGGGGTGTAACTGGTACTGCATCCAAAATTACAGTATCTTCAAATTTTTTTTTCTTTGTCATATAACGTCTGGAAGCAGATGGCTCAGACATGTCTGCACTTGTGTAAAATGATGTCCACAACTATTTATTGCAGTATTGCAAGTAGAAAAGAAGTGTTTACCCTTTAAACACTAGGTAAATATTTTATGGGAAAATACTTGCATATCCATGCAATGGAATGTTCTGCAGCCATGAAAAATAATGTGTTAGTAATATAGAGAGCTCTCTGAGATAAATCGACAAATAAGTACAGTATAGAACAGTTCATATAGAATTCTATTATGTGTGTAAAAAAAGGGTAAAAAAATTGTATATATATACATATACATATATATGTGTGGATATATATGTATATATATGCACACACACGTGTGTGTGTGTGTGTGTGTGTGTGTGTGTGTGTGTGTGTATGTGTGTGTATTCTAGCATTTCTGGGAGAATGTCAGGAAGTATAGTTTGGCTACCTGTGGAGGAAAAACAGAAGTGGGAGAGAGACATTACATTCCAACCTTTAGATACTTTTTACATTCTGAACATGTAAGGCTATGATCTGTTCGAGTAATGAATATTAAAAGTACGTTTATTTTTTTAGAATATAAAACTATTTGCATAGTAATTTTATGAAATTTGGAAAGATTAGAGGAATATAAGTAAGAAAAAAATAAGCCATAAATCAGCATCCAGATAATCACCAAATTCTATTGTATCTAATCAATTATATTTATATTCATAACTTTGAGACAAAACAGTAGCACACTGTATATTCTATTCTGTAGCATGTATTTTTCACTTAAAATTGTATTATGAGCATTTTTCAATGTTACAAATATGTAAAAAACAATTATATCTTTATAGTATTTTTGCATATGGAAATACCATTATTTAGTTAACCATTCCCCTATTGTTAGATGTTTAAGTTAAATTTTTCCTAAATTTCCGCTCTATAAATAACACTGCAGTTATTTATATAAGTTCCTTTCTAAGTTCCTTATCCTCCCTTTCATGAACTATACGTTACCACTCCTGGTTGTCCCTTTATTTTCTTCCCAGGGTTCACAGATAAAGAATGACGAACAAATATTTCTTTTTTAGTTTGTATAGTTTCTATAAGCTTGGAGCCTGCTGTAGTAGCTAGTAAAGTGGCCTCCTTTTTTAAAGCAGGCATTGTAGGAAGACATGGTCTGGTGTTTCATGCTGCAGAGCAGAAATGCTGTTTGAGATCACCAGGCTGCATTTTCTTTTAGTTCACAGCCCCAAAGCTCTAGAACGGGGAAGCCCAGGGTCCCCAGTCCTCTGTTATTGCCCAGGTCCAAACGTGCCCACCATCAAGGGGAACTGGTTGCTTGAGCAAAGCTTAAGAGCTCTGCACTGTGCTGAAATCTGTTACCTATCTGAATAGCTTCTGGCTGGGTGGGCCAGCTTTAAATCTTCCCCTTCGGTTCTGACTTTTGGGCTCTAATATGGTCCAAGCAACAAGCTCAGAGACAATATAAATCCCTGAGGAACACTGAAAACTATTTTTTGGAACGAAATCTTGCCATTTCCAACAACGTAGATGGACCTAGAGGGTATTATGCTAAGTAAAATAAGTCAGACGGAGAAAGACAAATACCATATGATTTCACTTGTATGTGGAGTCTAAAAAAAAAAAAAACAAATAAACAAACAAAGCAAAAACAGACTTATGGATATAGAGTACATGTTGATGGTTGCCAGATGGGAGGGAGGTTGCAGGGGACGGGAGGGGATTAAGAAGTACAAATTGCTCATTATAAAAACAGTCACAGGGATGTAAAGTACAGCATAGGGAATGTGATCAATAGTATTATAATAGCTCCATATGGTGTCATTTGGATACTAGATATTTTGGAGTGATCATTTCATAAGTTTATATAAATGTCTAATCTCTATGTCGTACACCCGAAACTAATATAATATTGTATGTCAGCTATAATTGAAACATATGTTTTCATTGTTAAACAAACAAAAAAAAATTTTAAAGAAAACTGCCTCGGGAGTGGGAGGGATAAATTTTATTTTCCTAAAATTAGCCAGGGTTTTGAATACTCTCATTTTGCATTCCAATGTCAGTAATAGCCTACCTCGTATTCGTTTTCCCCATATATTGACCCACTGAAAACTTTTCAAATAAATGTTGTGTTTTAGATCATGAAATGTGGTTGCAGGTCATTTCTGTTTTAATGTGCTTCCTCCCTCTTAGGAATAAATGTCACAATGATTGCTATTCCATTGGTGCTCCTCCTTGCTCTGCTGATTGTTGGAATGGGAATCTTTGCAGCCCTAAGAAAGTAGGTGACTTTACACTTTTAAATTTCTTTTCTAATTAAATAAACAATCAAAACCCAAAAAGGTTACTCTTCAAATATTCATGTGTAGAAATGCAGCATTACTTCTTCCAAGGTAAAATGTTAACATATTTTCCAAACAAGTTGGTAGAGGTGGAGGTCTCAGGTATTATTTTAGAAATGGTACTTATTTAGAAATGTTTTCAGTAGGATTTTTTGTTTGTTTGTTTCAATAGGAGGAAGAAGAACGGAAATCCTTATGGATCCGCTAAGGCTCAGAAAACAGGTTGGTTGAAAACTCTGTCTTCAGTTTCATTTGGTTCTTGAGGAAGGGACAGAATCTGCTAATTAAAAGCATGATCAGGTCTGGAGCCCACACTTGCATTGTTAAAAAAATAAGATCTATAGCTTTTAAGTTAGCAAATTTATAAGGAAGGATTATATTGTATCCAGACTTTTTAATTCAGAATTTTCAGGGTCACTTTACTTTTACTTTTGTTCAACATCATCCCATCGTTTATCAACATCTTTTTTTTGGAGGGGAGGCACTGGAATTTAGGCCACCACATTGCCAGTCATCAAGGAGAAGTTATAAAAGCCCCTCCTGTGACCTGAACTTTGTCCAGCACTCAGCATCTGCAGGCTTCCAGTATATTTTCCACTCTGGGAAAGTGAGGGAAGGACATAGCAGGGCTCATATTTAGGTTTCAGAAAATTTTTAGGACACAGGACACCCAAGCAATGCACTGGCTACAGTCCAGAGAGAAAGGGCAGCGAGGCAGGACCTCTGAGAATCTCAGGGACAACTTGGGACTCCGCCTTCACAGGCTCTAGACAGCCAGCTGTGTTGACTCCTTTGGGTCACGAATACCGTGTCAGTGCAGACTGGTCTGACATAGGGATAATCCGGGACCTGCGGGTATACAGATACATTTTAAAGGCACAGTGAAAGGCATAATGGAAAGTATAGTGTTTGTATTATAACAAGCTCAGCCTGCTGTTTCTGCCACACACATTTGAAACACTGTGCCTGGGAATTTATCACAAGGTCTGCCTGCAAAAGGCAGCCTGACTTCTGGCTCACGGAGGAGGACACATCATGGAGTATGTGCGTTACACTTCTGAGATACTACTTTGTTTTGTGTTATCTTTATTCCAGACTGTTGGAAGCAGATTAAATATCCTTTTGCCAGACAACAGTCAGCTGAGTTTACCATCAGCTATGATAATGAAAAGGAGATGACACAAAAGTTAGATCTCATCTCAAGTGCTATGGCAGGTAAGTGTCAAGCCTCTGTGACAGTGCCGTTCAGGAGGTGTTGCCTGTGGGAGAAGGGAGACCAGGAGAAAAATAAGACTAAAATCTTTTTGTTTAGTTAGGGTCCTATAATCAGTAACGTGTGAAGTTTCTGAAGTACCACTAAAATCTGGACGCCCGTGTTTGTTTTTGTTACTAAGGTTTCGTTTAAGGCACTAGGAAAGATGAACTAGGGACTAGAAAGATGGATTAAGCACAGCTATTGCCTTTGAGGAAGAGGCAATGAGAGGCAGGAGATGAAGTAATCTTCAGTGTTAGAATGGCCATCGTTGAGAGTCGAGCTTCTCAAACTATCTATGTGGAAGATCCACTTCTTGCTTTTTTTTAAAAAAATTCCTCATCCATTAAGGACTAGTACTTTGTAAAATACAATAGAAATTAGTAGTAATAATGAAGTTTTTAAAAAAGACATACAAAATATAAAGCTCATTTTTAATTAGACTCGAGGGATTTAAAATTACTCTCTCAAATTGCTATAAGTTTCCAAACACTTCCTCTCAGTTTGTGTAATCTCTTTGCAGACCTGTCACAAACAGTTCTCAGATATGTAAGTGTCTACAGACTACACTGAGTAGCACTGCTCTAGCTTCTTGCTTCTCAAAGTGTGTTTTAAGGACCAGCAGCAGCATTTGGGAGCTTGCTAGAAATGTGGGCTTTCAGGCCATGCCCGAGGCCTACTGAACCAGAAGTTCCTGGGTGTGCTTGTATATACCAGCTTTGGAGAGGTGTCAGTAGAAAGGTTGTCTGAGCCACTTCAGAGGCAAAGAGAACATCTCTCCAACTGAAATTCGTCTTCTTGTTCCTTTCCCCCAATAATTCTAGTTCTATCTTAGGGGTGAAGCCAGAGAGGCGAGAACCCCTTGTCTGTCCTTTTCTGCCTTTCATTCTCCTTCAGATTCCAATGCAGCCTCTTCTTCCTCATGGCGTGGTCCTTCTTGAGCTCCTACATGTGCAAGGCCCAGGTCCCGCTCTTTCCCCCATTCATCCGCAGTCTCCCCTCGCGAGCTGTCTCACCCACTCCGAAGCTCTCAGCAGAGTCCTTCCTTGCATATGTGTCCTCTCTGCTGCTCATGCCCAGACTTCCTTCCTGGTCCCCAATAAGTCAGTAATTCTCATCTGCTGGACATCTCCACCTGAAGTGTCACCAGATCTTCAGGGGGTCAAAAATCGAACCCCTTGTTCCTAACCCTCCCCACCTATGTTCCGCGCATCCCTCTTCTAAGTGGCTTCCCAGCTCTGCATCCCTGTCTTCCAGGATTAACCTGAGAAGGGTCTTTGGCGCCCCTCTTTCCTCATACCCTATGTATATCATTGGTAATAAAGTCCTCTGGTTGCTAAGTATGGCCTTTCCGAAGCTGCTTTCCGTTCCCTAGCTTGTGTTTTCCGTTTCATTTCTCTTTGCGTCTTACTCTTTGTTTTGTTTTGTTTTGTTTCGTTTTGTTTTTGATCTTTTCTTCTTCAGTCTACCACCTGGAGTTACCTTTAACCGTTACAGTCTCTTATTTAGAATCCTCAGTAGGTTTCTACAGAATTAAATCAAGCTTCCTAGCAACACACTCAGCGCTTCTGAAGATCTAGCATATGGTTAACAGTGGACACTGGGGACCTGTGCTTGAATTCTCACTCCACTGGCTGCCAGCTGTGTGATTCTGGAAAATTTACTTTCTCTCTGCTTCATTTTTTCATTATGTAAAATGGAGTAATAGTTCCTAGCTCGTAGTACTTATTTTTTTTTTTTTGGAGGATTTAATTAATTAATATCTTAATATCTTAGAATAATACCTGACATAGAGTAACAACTACATAATTGTGAGTTGTAATCATCATCACCATTATCATTAGTCCCCAGCCTACTATTTTGAATTCTATTAAACTAGTCCATGTCCCTCATACTCTGACCACATCAAACTGTTTTCATGGTTTAATAGGTTGTTTAAGCACTTTTCCATCCACGTCCAAATTTTGGCATTTTAAGAGCTACTATAAACACTCCATGAAGCATTTCCCCCCATGCCCCTAGATAGGGTTAAACGTAACCTGGGCTTCTCTAGGTTCCTGTGACCCTGGAGGCTTCCTAAAGCAGGCATATAGTTGTGCATGCCCCTGAGTGTGGCCTCTGAGTGTGACGTGTTGGTGTCTCTCACCATGCCTGGTCCACATTAGGCACTCAGCAGAGTCGGTTGGGCAGAGTGCCCTCTACAAAAATAACTAGCTCGCCCATGTATCCATGTGCTAAACAAATGATGTGCCATCTGCTCTTTCGATTTCAGATTACCAGCAGCCTCTCATGATTGGCACCGGAACTGTCACAAGGAAGGGTTCCACCTTCCGACCCATGGACTCTGAGGCGGATGAGGCGGGGGCGAGTGCCGAGGCCCGCAGCCACTACGACTGCCCTCTCCCCATGGGCCGCCACGAGTATGCACTGCCCTTGACCAACACGGAGCCCGAGTACGCCACGCCCATCGTGGAGCGGCACCTGGCCCGGGCGCACACCTTCTCCGCGCAGAGTGGCTACCGTGTGCCGGGGCCCCAGCTGGCACACAAACACTCCCTCTCTTCTGGCAGCTTCTCCCCAGCTGCAGCGGCAGCTGGCGCCACAAGTACCGGCTACCAAAGGCCGCAGAGCCCCACGCCCGCCAACCCAGGCTACTCTCAGCCCAAAGCAGGGGGCTGCTCAACCGCAGAGTGCGCACAACCAGATTATCAGAAGCCCCAGATGAATGATGCTTACTCAGCCCCCAGAGACTGCCTGAAACCCCTCAACCAGACGGCTGTGACTGCTCTTTTGTGAACATAATGTGAAACAAACCTGCTGTGGTACTGAGCATCCTGCTGTGTGCGGCACTGGAAGAAGGGATGTGTGTGTGTGTGTGTGTGTGTGTGTGTGTGTGTGGTGCATGAGAAATTTAATAGGATCCTCCGGTGGAGTCCTAGAGACCACCTCCCAAACTGTTTACAAAGATGTGCAGCTGGGCAAGAAGTCTGTTGAGTTTTGTTGGGCTAGAAAAATGAAAATTTTTAGATGGCATTTTCATTTTTCTAACTGTGATATTGAGCTGCTTTGGTGTAAAATGTGCAATCTGTACAGTTATATTTAACAAGAATTAAAGTAACTTAAGTTTGCTTTTTCAGATTTTAGTTCTGCACAGAGGTTAAGTGGGAGAATGCAGCTATTGCAAAAACGTATATAAAAGTATGTTCACTGTTAAAATATATTTTATATGATACTATGTTAGCAGCAGGTCTGTTTAAACATAATCTTTTTTTTTTGTGGCTTATTTTCTTTCCTTCGATAACTAGAACTAAAAGCATCGTTAACATTCTTCTGGAAGGAATGAAATTACTTGAAGCATGAAAAGCACACCAGGGTGGTTGTTAACAATTATGATTGCAGATTTTAAAACACAGAGAACCACCTCAGCAACTACCTGTTCTGTAGACTCCACTTCAGGTAAGATGCGCAGTGGCCAGTCAGTAAATTCACAGAGCAGGAGGTCACTGGCTTGCAGGGGACCGCGCTGCCCACACCTGCCGGACCAGGTTCCTGGGGAACTGGCCTCCATCACACTTCGCTTCTTCCTCACCTCAGACCTGGCAGATGCTGTATGGCTTTCACGTACAAATCCACCTTATCAAGCTCTGTGAAGCCAAAAGCTGACTTATCAGTAACCCAAACTGCTCTTCCAACAAATCGAATGAAGGTGGCACAGCAATTACAGCCTGAATTACTATATCAGATGTTTTTGTACCTCAGGCTAAAAATATTGCTGAGGTCAGATGCCCACGCTTTTCATGACTTTCTTCAGAAATAGCACATTATACCCTGAAGCACACAAAAAAGAAGTTATTTGAGCTGTGTTCTTACAAATCTACACAGAGCTTTTCTACTGAGATGGTTGGGAACTGAACTGATTTTGTAAGGAACACTTTTCCCCTCTAGTATGTGTCTAAGTTCCAAGTTAGCCCAGACCTCAGCTGTACCTCATGTTCAGTAGTCTTTAGCTGAGTTTGCCTTGTGAGTTTGCTGTGGGGGATTTAACCTCTTTTGCCAAAGAGGAAAATATACATTTGTTAGTTTGTTTTAATAGAAAATGTGGACCAAAAAATTCTTTCACTAAAAAAATGTATTATAATCCTATTTGTATGGCTGTGACTTTCTGTGAAACATATAAATGTTAAAATAGTGAGGGTGCTGGAAGGTTGTGGCAGATTATCTGTGGGTTATTGTGGCAGATAAACTGTTTACGTTGTGTTTACATGGTTTTATATGCATACTAATATAATACACTATGCCAAATCAAAGTGCCTGCACCTCTCATTGCTGTCTGCTTGCTGGCCTGTTGAAGGCACTTGTGGCTCGGGCACCGTGAAAGGGCAAGTGGTACAGCAAAAAGAGCACAGGCTTGGGGACAGATGGGTGGATTGGGCCTGGGGATATCAGGAGAAATAACTAGAAGTAGGGAGTCCTGAATAATTGGTTAAGGGTGCATATTTGTTTTTTTCTGGTTGATTGTAATTTGCAAATGGGTACAAAAATTAGGGAATATAACAGTTATTAACTAAATTTTAGCAATTTGGGGTCAATCACTACAGATGTTGCTTGGCCTCCTGTATTGTTACCAGAAATAGTGGTCTGACTTCTTATAGGTCCAATTTATAGGAGGCTGACTGTCTGACTGTCTGAGCTGGTTACTGTGGTTAATGTGTCAGTTTCTTATATTTATTGCTATATGGTCTGGTTATTTTCCATTTGTATATTTAGTCTGTCATTATATAACCTTGAGCCTCAGTTTCTTCATGTGTCAAAATGATGCTAATGTGCCTTCCTCCAACTTCCTCCAAGGCTTACAGATAAGAATTAATTTGGACAGCATTTATCAAAGTGTTTGTTCTATAGAAGGCTTTTTTTTTTTTTTCCTCAGTGGGCTGTGCATAGCATTTTAACATTAAAATACTTGTCCATAAGAATAGATCTTTTAGAAAATAGGTATCTTATAATGGAGCTGTCTTCTTTGTCTGTCACGTTTCTTCCCCCATGCTCATGATCTAATCATGACTGAAAGGAGGGAACAGGACTTTGTTTTGAAACAGCACTTCCTCAGGGTGGCCTCACTGTGTAGACCAGGGTGAGTGAGTGGAAAGGTCTGATAAACCCTACATAGCAGAGCCTAAAACTACAGGATAAGAGCAGAAAAATACTATGTCTTTCTTTTTCAGTGTTTTGCAATGTTGGCATGTATGATAAAGTGAGAATGAGATCATTCTAATTTTCTGGTTTCTTCTATGTTATCGAATCCTGTTGATAGGCAAAGAGTGCATGCATTCTGTCACATCTTACGATTGTGGTGGAAACATCTGCTCTGACAAAACCACTGACTGCAGAGACAGCTGAAACTTTGCTATGGGTTTTATTACTATTATTTAAACTTTCATTAGTATTTATAATCAGCCTAGAAAACATCAAGAAAGGATGTGAGAGATTGTTGTTTATTACACTTGCTTTGGATTCTTAGCAGAGAGTGAAATCACATTTATATTATAGGTGCAACTGTGGAAACTATCATTAACCTTTCATAAACATATCACCACAAAGCCTTTCATAAACACATCAGTTCAGCAGTCCAGGTTGGCCTCACTAGTCTCAGAATGGTTCCCTTGCATTCATTCATGCACCTAATAGTTTACTAAAGTTCTGAGAGCAACGTTCACCTGTACTACTTAAATTGAGAGAGCTGCCTGGGATCTGGCCTGAACCTACGAACAGTTGAGTCTCACTAATGTGAAGCTAGGGTTGATTACAATCCTGCTAGTGGCCCTTACACCAGACACAGCCCATCCAGTCACCCAGCGCTCTCCTTGAACCCCTGCTGCCATATTCGCTGCCCACTACAGGTCTCTCTCCCAGCCTCTCTCGATTCTGGGAATAAATTTCCCTAGAGTCTTTAAAGACTTTTGCTCTGCTTTTGGTGTTCTGCAATTTGAATACTGTGTTCAGATGTGATGAATTCATTTGTATTCACATTACTCAGACTTGAGCTTCTTGAATTTTAGGATTCATTGTTATTAACTATGAAAAATTCTCAGCATCCCTTCTTTTTTTCTAATACTACTTGTTCCTTTCCTGTCTTCTTAATTCAGTCCTGGAATTCCTATTGGATATTCATTGTACCATCTCATTCTATCCCCCCATGTCACTTAATGGCTCCTGTTTTCCATCTCTTCATCTTTCTGTTTTGCATTTTAGATAAAATCCTGAGACATGTGGCACAGTGGTTGAGTGCACAGGCTTCAGATTGCTTGGACGAGAGACCATAACAGCTCGGTGCCTGTGTACTTGTTTGTCACCTGGGGAAAACAATACTACCCACCTACTTATGGCTGTCGTGAAGATTAAGTAAAGCTTTTAGAGCACTGTCTGTCCACATAAAGCACTGTATAAGGTTACATATTATACTCCAGTTCACTAATTCCCTCTTCTGCTATCTAATCTGCTTTTAATTTAGTCACTGAGACTTTAATTTCCATTTTTTTTAACTTCTAGAAGGTCTACTGATTCTTTTTCAAAGTTGCCCTTTTCTACACTACCTCTGTATTTTCTTGGGTTTTGATTCCTTCTTTTAATCATTTGAAACATACTAATTTTATATTCTTTTAGATGGTTCTGTTTATCTTCATCTTATTTAGAGTAAAAGACAAAGTTTGTACAATAGGGCTCTGTCAATGCTGTCCAACAGAACTTTTGCAACAATGCAAATATTCTCTCAACTGCTCAATGTAGTAGCCACGTGTGGCCAATGAGCAGTTGAGATGTGGCTGGGGTGACTGAGGAATAAATTAATTTTATTGAATTTTAATCTATTTAAATTTAAATAGCTACATGTAGCTACTGTATTGGAGAGGACAAATCCATGATCTGCACCCCACCCCCATCATGCTGTTACCTCTGACCTCACCTCCTACTTAGAACCACTTTGTTCACACCACTCCAGTCAATGTTTGTACATGCTGTTCTCTTCCTGGAAAGTTCTTCCCCTAGATGTCTGCATAGCTTGTTCCTTAACCTCCATCAAGTCTGCACTCAAACGTAACCTCCATGAGGTCTCCCTTTGCCTGTCTTGAAACGGCAAAATTTTCCCCCAATGTATTTTCTACCTCCTTTCCTGCTTTTCCCTTTAACATTGATCACTGTCTAATGCAGCATGCATTTTTATTTACTTATTTTGCTTATTATCCCACTAGACCATATTCTGTGAGGGAAAGGATTTTTGTCTGGTTTGTTCCCTGCACATCCCAGCAACTAGAACAGTGTTCAATAAATATTTGCTCAATGAATGGTCAGAAATCCTTCAGATTCTGTCCTGTTTGTTGTTTCTACTGACTTGTTCACAATGTTTTGTGTCTGTGTGGTTTCAGACTTTTGATAGTGAGTCTTCCCTTAGCAAGGCATTTTCCTGCTTGTGAAAAACCACATGGTCACATCCTTTCCCAGCGTTTTGCACTTATATCTATCTGTCAGGCAACTAGGTAGGGTTGCCAGATAAAATCTAGGATATCCAGTTAAATTTGAATTTCAGATAAGCAACAAGTAATTTCTAGTGTAAGTACTGTGCAATATTTGGGAAGTATTTATACTAAAAAAATTATTTGTGCCCTTTATTTGTATTTGCAAAATCCATCAACCCTAACACCAGGAGTATTGCCATCCCTGCACCAGTTTTTATTTTATTTTTGGACCGGTAGTTCCTAGAAGGTGCTGAAAATTTAGACCCAAACCTGTGTGAGGCACAGGCCTCAGGCCTCAGGTTAAAATTTCACAGGGCAGACTTCTCTTTTCATCTAGGGCCATTCATCCTTTGTTATCTGTCATATTGAGCAGATTCTTTAAGGTTCTAACTCCCTACTATGCCTAACCTCAAATTTTGTCTCTTATCCCGTCATGGAGGTTAAATACCCAGCATCTGGTAACAAACTCTCCCCTACTCCTAAAATGTCCAGAGGGTCAGCTCCAGTGCTTATCACTCTCAGTTTCTTCTCTGATTCTGACACCTGGTTATACCCCTTTATTTCTTGACATTAGCTGGGCCTTTTAAAGAATTCTGATTTTATTTTACCTAACATTTCTAGAAATTTATAGACCGGTTTTCATCTTATCTAGTCTGCCATCTTGCTGGAGTCTTGCCTCCAAAACAGGTAGGAGATAACATATTTATTGTAAATACCACAGGCTTTAGAACCATACAGAACTTGAGTTTAACCTGGGATTTAATATTTTTAACTACGTGATTTCAAACACATCACTGACGTTAATTAAGCAAGGAGGCCATAAGACTGAGGTGGCTCTAATGCCATGGAGGCCTGTATAAGCAACCCAAAACTTAACCCTGTAAGTAAATCAAAACACTCAGGATGACCAATCCACAAGTAGCCAGCTAGGCTTTAAGCTATAGGCAATCAAATAATTTCCTTTCTTTGCTTCCGCACTTCTTCTAAGTCTTTCCCCTGGCTCCTTTGGTGATATGCTCCCAACCACACCCAGTTTGAATCTATAAACATGCAAATTAACTCTTAAAATTGTTAATATGCCTCTTTTTCTAAACCTACTTCTTATTCCCTAAAGTGGAAATGATTATAAAAGGGCTGTTGTGAAGACTGATTCAGTTCAGTGTTTTGAACACAGTTGGTGATCAATAAATAACTCCTTTTCTTTCTGCCCAGTGTATAATCTACACTGTCTTCCAACACCATTCCCCTCAGTCTTTTCATGTGGAGGTTGCTTTTTCTCTTCAACCGTTCGTTGCACTCACTGTGGCCAGGAGGAAATGCACACCACCTTCCTGATACCCACATCATGATACCCGTTCATTACCGCTCTTCCCCCACCACCAAAACTCTCTCATGCCACCTAGTTCCACCACCTTTCCTTTGGGGCTGTGGTAACTAGTATCTGCCAAGCCACTGTCCCCATTCATACGGGCTTTCACCTAGGGCCAGGTCCTCTCCATTCTTCCTCTGTAATCATGTTGGAGAATTCAAGTGTCCAGCATGGCCACTTTTGTTGTTTTTTTTGACATCCACTCTTGTAACCTCCACTCCATTTAAACCACCTCCATATGTCCACACTCTTATCAGCAAGAACTCCAGCTCTTAAGTCTTAGTAATTCTGTCTCTACCAAAACCTCCTATTCTCTGATTCCTTACCTTTCGTTCTAATTATTCATTGATATCATTAAGCTATGTAATGCCTAGATCCATCATTTCCCACAGATTATTAATATTTTTAAGTTGCATTTTCTTCCTCCTCCATCACTTGAAATTTTATCTCGGCATTTTCACTCCACTGTCTCTCCATGAACCCCAAACTTTGAGGCCCCAACAAGAAAAGTCCCCTTCAGGACATCTCCACATCTCCATCACAGCAGCAGGAAAATATTGCATAACTATTCACATTGGGGCTCTTACAAATGACTACTTTCAGTTTACTTGGGGCCCAATCTCTCCTTGGTGCTTTCACTTATCTTTGACCTGCTTATTTTCCCATCCCTCTCAGTAACTATAGTACGTAAAAACTATTTATCTAGTGAAGTTTAAATCCAGCTTAACCAACACAACCCTCTACTAGGCAGAATAATACATTTTGAATCTGCTGCCCCCTGCTGACATTTTACCAAGTTGCAAATTTTCCCTTTCCAAAGCCATAGAATCCAGGTTTTCTATTGATTCATCTATCTTCCTATATATAAGCCAGAGGTCTTTATTATGATGGATATTTATCATTTTCTTGTGGTTCTATTAATTTTTGCTTTATGTATTTTGAGGCTATTTTAAATTGAGGCTATTTTAAATTGGTATATATACAAGATTAGATTTTAACTTGTAGTGAGTTGATTCTTTTAAGAATCTTAGTATTCTCTATCCCTAACCCTGCTTGCTTTTTCTTAGTCTATTTTCTCTTATGTGAACATAACTATTTCAGCTGCCCTTTGGAGAATATATATATATACCCAGTGTATCTACTTTACCCTTTCACTTTCAAACTCTGTGTCCTTAGGTTTTAGGTGTGTTCCTTGTAAACAATGTGTTGCTGGATTACTTTTTCCAATTTGAGTTTTCTTTAAACTCAAGAATTTAGTCTTGATTAAGCACTATCAAAATCCAATCCCAGTAGCACTCCCTTGGCTCCTGCCAGTATATGCTAATTCTTACATTTCTGGCATCTAGTCTTTTCCCTTATCAGGCCCAGCACATCCATGGCCAGGCTCTGTGAAGATTTAACCCTAGTTATAGGCCTGACAGCCACAAAGTAGATGGGAGCAGTTACTGTCTGAGGAAGAGGCGTAGGGGTTAAGTAGCAGCCTCTGCAGCATCTTCTAGCATAACAGAAGTGACTTATTAGGGAAGAGTGGGCTCCCGCAAAAACAGAGGATGCAGTAGGGACTGCAGAGTCAACATCCTCGGTGGTACCCATCCAGATATCCTCATGGCATGTTGCAGGGTTCTAGGTTTTCTCTACCATGGCCTTGACTTTCACAAAACAGACAGAACTTGGCTGAACATTTAAGTCTCTGAAGCTCTATGACTACAACAGTTATATGTTTAGCTTGAAGCACAGCTCTCAACCCAGGCCTCCTTGTAAGCTCCCCAGAGATACCCTGGCTCTCATATTGCAGCACTAACAGCCCTCAGTCTCGTTCTTCTGTTGTCTTGATAACCACAACCTAGCAGCAACCAGCCAACTCTGCTCTTCTTGTAGCATCATTCTCCCCCTATTTATCAAATACTTCCCTCACTGAACTTCTAGAAAATTCCTCTCCATGGGGATATTTGCCCAAGTTACCACCTGTGTCTAGGGTCTGTCTCCAAGACCACCTCCACGTTGAGTGATTTGCTATAAGGGGACCCACAGGACTAAGCATATAACTGTACTCACAACTGTGATTTCTTACAGAGAAAGAACATCAAACAAAATCAGCCAAAGGAAAAGGCAATGAACAAACCAGAGGAAATCAAGCACAAGTTCTAAGCGTCTTGACCCAATGGAGTCACATGGCACAAGTGTAATTCCTTCAATGATGTGTAACATATATACATACTGTCCACCAGCGAAGCTTACTCAAGCTCGGGCATAGGCGGTCAGGGTTTTATGGGGCTCAGCCACGTAGGCGTGGTCTGTCTAGCATGCATCAAAATTTCAGATACCCAGAGAGAAAGCAGGTGTTCAACATAAACTTTATTGCTTGTACACACATTTCAGGCACAGTAAACTGCCCTTATCAGTTAATAAATGGGGGAGAACATGTCTGAAATCCCAATGGTTAAACATTAGCCAAAGGCGAACCTTGCATGCAGGTCTTTATAAGGATAGCAGGTTCAGGCCTGCTATGTTAACTCTCTTTTCTGTACACCATCTGTGAAATATTTAATAACTGAGCCATGACCTTGTGCAAAGGAGTACATATACCACACTTACGGACCAGGATATCATCCTCATCTTTTGGGTGGGAGAGATGAGCCAGCTCCTAATCGCCGATTAACCTGCTTGTTCACATCTCACTCCTGGTCGACTTGTGTTAGTCGGTCTGGGTCCTCCAAGAAGCAGATAGACGCAAGACCAAGAAGCAGTTACCAAGACCAAGAAGGGATAAGCTGTGTAATAGATTTAATAGAGGCAACACTGTTAAGAAAAAATAGGGAAAGAAGAAGGTTGGATGAAAGCAACTTAGAGAACAATGTAATTGTAAGGGAGTCTGACAAGACCTCCAGAGTCCTCAAGCCGAAGTCAAGGAGTCATAAGATCCCTCTCAAGATCAGTCCCTTGGCTGAACGAACACAGCATGAGAAGCGGAGCCTCTGCATGAACGCAGGGATGGGTTCCAGACTGCAGCAGCTAGGTGGGTCTTCACTGCGTTATGCCCCCACCTGTTAGAGATCTGAGTCACACTTTCGTGGCTGCCACCACAATGATTACGGCTCTCAAAACACACTTGAAAAATATTCACTATCAAACAAACATTTAGTACTAACAGCACATACGTGGCAATACTTTTTAATTGTTATAAAACCACCTAAAATAGAACACTGATTAACAATGAAAATACGAATAATCTTTTACATTACGTTAACTGAACAATAGTCTATGTGGATGAATTCTGAAGAAAAGACATTTCCAAATTGCTTCGTGAATTGGGAGTTTAAACTGATACGGACAGCATTTCTGTATTAGAACTAAATCAAGGTTAGTCAACAGCAAAAAATGTTACTAAATGTTTGTAACTCAACTTTCTGAAATATGATTTATATTAAGAGAGCAAATATCATTTGTAAGTTTATCTTCCTGATTGAGCTCAAATACCTTTAGCAAAAAAAAGGCATACCTACACATTTTATACCAAGTTCTTATGTGGATGACAAATGACCATATGTAAAACTTCTGAGGCAAAGAAACAGAGCAATGTTTATAGATGTTTCTAAAAATTATTTTACACATAATTTGGGAACTTCTAAACTGTATACGTTTAGATGATAAAGTAGAATAATATTCTCTTTAATATCTAATAGTATCTAACAGGATTGGTTTTCTAATTTTCATTAATGTTATCCTCATAGATAACATTGGCCATCAATATTTGTAACACAAAATTAACCCAAGGAGACAATAGAGTTTTTGCCATCTGCTAAGTTTCAACAGAAAGCTGGTCCCACAGTTGATGTGGCAATTCCTTCCAACCAACATGTTTTTAACTAACTCAGATTAAACAGTTCCTAAGACCAAACAGTTAATTCCTACCAGAAAATAAATTGTTCTACCATATTAACTAGGTTCAAGCATGCAGCTTATGACTTGGTACAAACAACAGAAACTACTAGAAATAAACAAACAAAAATATTAAATGTGAAAGATAAAGTTTACTTTTTAAAAAATGAGATCAATACCATTTTCATGTAGAAGATGCCATTTTTATTTACAGGCTAATAAAAAAATATTAAACTCAACTTAACTAGATATAATACATTTGTCATAAACCCTACAGATTTGAGGCCTACCTAAGTGGAAGACTGGATAGGTGGGATAGTGGATTACATAATAAGGATATCAAATAATGTGCAGCTTACACATGAATCAATATAGTATGTTTCTAAACATGAAAACAACATTAGTCCACTGTGGAGGGGGGCGGGGGGTGAGGAATAGAACCAGCACCAAGACAAGCTGTGCTAACTTTTGGCAAACTGTTCAGTTATAATTACCAAGACACAAAATTTTCAACTCTCTTAAATCTAATTTAACATGTCTCATAACCCAAATGTTGTTTGTCCATCATATTCACAACAGATACTATAAAAAAGAATTTAGAGGTTAACATGTAAATATATACACAACCCTTACACCTTGCTGAAAATTTTTTCTCAGCTACTGTATGTGCATTTGTGTACTTTTTCCTTTTTAAATGTAACAACTATGCAACAATTCTCTCCTCATGTCTGTTTGGTTTTGTCCTAAAAACTTGACTGTTGAGTTTCCTATAAATGTGAAAATATAAAAACTGCTTCTCATTTAGTCCTTTGGAAAAAGTCTATAATTCTTAGTTCATCCTCCCAAAATCATATATTCTGAAATAAACTTTTAACTGAGTACTTTTTAAACATCTGACAGGATGCTCACAGTAAGTAGCATCTGAGCAATAGTGCTCTCATGTAGGCTTGTAAACCAAGGTAAAGCAGGAATGAAAAGGGAATGAACCTGTGTGTACAATTTAAAATTTTAAACTACCTAGGAATTTTATTCTTCTTATCAGGTCCTTGAAAGAAGTTATACCATAACCATCTCACGCAATCGTTTATATTACATATCATTCTCATAGATATGCCAATTCAAGGGTCTAAAAAACTTCTTTATAAACTTATTAGATGGGTCTTATAAATCAAAAGGTTTTAGCTAGTATTTCCTAAGAATTCAGTCACAGTAGATAAAAGACATTCTCTGAAAAAAATGCCATGGTCATCCCATTCTGGACTGTGTTTTAAAAAGATAAAATGTGGTTTCAAGTCACAACCAAAAAGTTTTCAGATATGCTACAATATAAAGTTTTTGACTAAATAAATACACTAGCTAAAATCTAGTTTGCAGATCTCATGTCATGCATGGGGGTATGTGTTTGGAGTAGGGGGAATGAATAAGGAAAAATTTTTTTTTTTCTTTTAAGAGGCCTAGCCTAGCAAGTCAGGAACAAACAATAACAGGTAGCTTGCTTATACAGTTGTGCAATTAAATACTAACTTTTGCTTAGAGGCAACATTATCCTACAAGGTATTTTAATATCAGTAACAATATATACTATGAAGTACATTTCTATTACAAATTAACATGGTGATATAACAGATGAACAAAACCACCCAAAAGAAACCATAAATGAGCAATAGTTAAAACATAAAATTTATAAATAGCAAAACCATCAAATAAAGTATATACATTTTATAGATTTACCTATGAAGAAATATATAGTACATCTAGGAAAGACAACAAAATGTGTTTTATACCACATAACATCTGAATATTAGAAATGAAGAACTGATAATACTCTGAAAGCCTTGCAGGCTTTCCCCCCACTTAATATTCCCTTAAATGCATATCCTTTAAAACAGTGATATTGGCAAAAACTATCACCCTTTTTAATGCAATATTTTCACTTTCTCGCAGGGTACAGTAGCCTGCAGAACAGTAAATAAGAACGAGCACTCCATGCTTAATCCTGGGATAACAGAACTAGCAAATCTGTAGTTTGCATATGAAAAGCACTTTAGCCAAACTTAGTGACTTGAAAAGCCAACCAGAACAATTACTGTATCAAAAGGTTTTCACCTTATCTTTCCCACCAGTACCGCAGCAGCTTTTTAGATGACTGGCAAATCAGTTACTTTGAGAGAAAACTGCTTAATGCAATGTGTTTTGTTAACACAGTAATAAATTTGAGCTTTTACTGCCAGAAAAACATATCTTTTGAGTGCCAGGACAATCACATCAAGACAAGCTTTATGAACAACTCAAAATGTATAAAACTGTCTTTTGTGGATCCTAGAAAAAACATTTGAGACTAAACATTTATAATGTAATGCTCTAATATCATGCACACAGATCAACATAATTGAGAACAGATATTTCACCCATCTGCATTTCTTTTAAAAACCAGAAAAGTACAGTGTACATAACTTGTCAGAAACGATTTCTAGTGCAGCACTGATTGATAAAGGATTGCTTAAACAAAACTATTTTGTACTGCACTAAATAAAGCTGAAAGACAAACTTATTACAATAAGTAATCATTAAGAACTGATTTAGTTATCAGGATGCAAAATAAATTTTAAAAAACCAACTTTCAGTTAAAAAAAATTAAGTCAAATCTACATTTCTGCAATTCATTGAGTCAAGTTCTGTCCTTTGAAACACCACACTTAACATTTTGGAATATATAATATGAATTCATTTATTCCCTTGTATTTATAGGCTATTTCTTATAAAATATCAGTTTGCGCTATCCTTCTACTAAACGGAAAAAGAACCAAAACAGTAGTGCTTCATTTAGTACGTAAGAGTCCAATAATATCCCTTAAGGAAACACATGCTTTGGTGCTTTACAATTTTTTCAGAAAATCAAAATTGCTTTACATGCAATAGCCAATTATGGTATATCACAGAAAACAGGGAGTTATGCATTTAGAATTGTTCACATGAAGCCCTGAGGTACCCGCCTTTCATTTAGGCAACGAACAGCCTCCCTTGACTTTGTATAGTCTTTGTCACCATCTTCCCTAGTGCCCCAAATTCGGAAAAGTCTGATTAACAATCTTGAGTGGGGATACAGTCAATTTAATAAGATTTTTTATGATACAGACTGTGTAGATCATCTAATTTAGAAGCACCATCTTCTAGCGGAGTTTCACTCGAACTTCCTAGGTCTCCATTTTCATGTCCATCAGTTACTGCCTTCTTATTAAATCCTAAAAGAGAAAAAAGCAGCAGTCATTTTCTAGAGTAACAACAATAAAAAAGGGTCTTGTGATTTTAATGAGCAATAACATAGGAATGCTCACTGTAATTAATAGTAATATGAGACAAACAATGGGGCCCTAAATTAGTCAAGTCGGCAGTTTCCAAAAAGAAATTTTTCATTCTTACAGTACAATATCAAATATTATACAGATTTTTAAAATATTACTTCTTGGATATATCTAAAAATTGTAAAAATTTCCACCCCAAATTTTCCATGAAACTTAGAATAAACGCAATTGTAAAATTCAATTTTACTTATACAAATATCTATTAAATTAAATTATAAATTTATTTTTCTTTTACATTTTGCTTTAAGATTATTTAAATTCAGTTCACTAAGGTACATACTAGTTTATTGCTAAAAATCTAGTTTGTTGGTAAGAAAATGTCCAAATACAATTTAACACTGATTTTGCTTTATCTACAAAATAGATAATAGGCTTTCAAATAAATCAGAGTTGACTACGTCATTTATTTAGTGAACTATGAAGTATGGACATATGCTAAACAAAACCCAATGGATTTATTTTTTGTGAGTTGAGTCCATTAATAGTAATATATCCTAAGAGCATCCATTTTTTGTTGAGTATCATTTTAATTGGTTTGCAATTTACATAAATGACAAAGTATTTCAGCCTCGGCTGAAAAAAAAAAAAAGGCAACAAGCCTTCTAATTCTGAGAGAAAATAATAGAAAGACTTAAGATAATAAAATTACAGGGAGAGTAGCCTAACAGGATAAGGTTTTAACATATTGCCACAGATTTGTTAAAGATATATGAGAATAATAATCGTTATTGCTGTCTCTACGTAGATAACTCATACAAGTTTACCAGAAGGGCACCACTTCATCAGTTCACTATAAAACTCTATGACAGAAGTTCTCAAACTTTTTGGTTTCAAGATGCCTTTGTACTCTTTAAAAAGTACTGAGGGCTCCAAAGAGTTTTTGGTAATGTTGATTATTAATGTTATGTGGGTTACAGATGTTTACCATACTAATAATAAAAACTGAGAAATCTAAAAAAAAACTGCTTTGTTAAAAATGACAAAAACCCCAAAAATGTTAACATAAATAACATATTTGTTTAGTGAAACTATATTTTCAAACAAAATTTAGTTAGAACAGCATTATTTTACAGTTTTGCAAATATCCTTAATGTCTGGCTTTACAAAAGATAGCTGGATTCTCATATTTGCTTCTGCTCTGTCTGTTACAAGTATATGAAAAAAGTTCACTCTCACACAAACTACAGTTGGAAAAGGGAAGAGTAGCCTGATAGCACTTTCAGGTAACTGTTAATATTCTTCTTTGATATTATACCAAAATCTGACAACACAATTTAAAATCATATCAATAAACTTTTTGCATTGTTACATTAAAATCCATTTGTATGCCTTGTACTTTGAATGGCTTACCATGCAGCATTTTGTAACATCACACACTGGTCATGTGAAAAATATCAGATCACTGAGTTATGTAACAATTCTAAAAGCTAATACATTTCATTTTACTATATCAAGAAACCACATTCATTAATCAATCACCACCATTTTATTAGAAAAGTTCTTTAACTGTGGAACAACTGTTGAGGTCATGGTGGTTGCTGCATGTTTTACGAAATCCTAATTTTCACTTGAAAGCTCACATTTTATCACTGGCAATACTGTCAGTTGTTTTTCTTGAAGTAATGAACTCACTTTGTTCATTTTAAAGAAAATGGCTGCCAAATCACCTGAGCAAACATAACTTGTCATTCTTTCAAGTAAAAATTGTCTTCCATGAAAAAAATGGCTAGTTCAGCTAGCAGCTTAATCACTTAAGTAACTTTTCATTGAGACCAGCACCTTGGTTCAGCACACGGACTAAGTGCTTTTTGCACACTTCCCATCTCATTACACAGAATATAAAAGACAGCTGTATTCAACAGTTAAGATTTAATAAAATGAACACTTTTTGCTATTTCATCAAGGATATTCTTAAGTGAAACTAGCATTTTCTTCTTTTTCTGTTTTTTTTTTTTTTTCACTCTGAGTGGATGGCAAGGAAGAAAACAATGATTACTAGTACAAGTGGTACCACTGCCTTGATTCTTACTAAAGCACCAGTAATTTTACCCCCACTGCTTTTGTACCATCAGTGCAAGTATCAACACAGCAAAAAGAAAAAAAAAAAAAAATGGTTCCTTAGTATTTTTATGAAAAGTTCTAATATCACGAACCCTCTCTGAAAGGTCTCAGGGACCCCCTCAGAGAACCACAGATGACAATTTAATAACTACTGCTCTATGTAAAAGAAAGTGTTATAATTTTTCTATACAATATGAGTAAATTATGGAGATGAAATTAAACCAAAAACTCTCGCAATCACATATCTAGATTATAATCATCATAAAACCACAGTCTAATCCCTTACTCACATTTCGCCTATAACTCACTGTATTATGAGAAGAATTTGCATTAAGACAACAAAATAACATGAAAATAGCTTTACTCTAAAAAGTATGTTGGTCTTTGTTCAGAGTCTAGAAAACTTGAATTTTATTTATTTTTAAAGAATCACTTGTAGTTCAATAACTGGAACTGTACCTGTCTTAAAGTTCAAGATAAATCTAGAAAAAGTAATATGCAAATAAAATTCCGACAGTTACTGGTGTACAATAAAACAAGCTAGAAAAGGCTATTCAATTAATGACGTTTTCCCCATTACTAAAACAGTGTTACTGAAAAATATCTGAGGCGTTCATGCTGCAAAATTTTATTAATAAATACATTAATAAGAACTTCCAGAGTGATTTTTACCTTGTAACACTTTGATTTCCCCACTTGTGTCTTTGCAGCTAGCTCCAGGGTTACTACCTCCCTCTAACTCATCAAGGTACAAACGGTAACGATGTCCACTCTCATCTTCATACTCCACATTTTCATCATCAGAATCCACTTCAGGAGCCACATAAACTACTTCAAATTCAATCTCACCTCTCTGAAAGGAGGAAAGAAAATTAGGAAGTCAAGTTATTCTAACTGTAATTGAAAAAAGGATTTCTAAATTCTTCATAGAGGAGGACAGAAGTGAAGAGCAGCAGTCAAGACCTCAGATGCAGCTCCTTTCAAGACGACAAACAATAAAATTCTAGAATCTCAAGAGGGTGAAGAGGACTTTGAGGCTGTTGTGTCCAGACCAACCTCATCAATCCTCTATAAGTAATTTTCTTATAATATTGCTGTAGGTCTTTCCATTGTTCATAGTATTTTCATTAATAGGCCTAAAATTAAAAAGAATGCTTAACTATTCAATTTACAGAATTTTGGAAGAGATTTTCAATTGAGCCATTTTGCCATTTTGTACTTTACATAGCAATTCAGCAAATTCATCGAAATAGTCAGATATTAAAGTTGCACCTCATGTCATCATACAACTTTTCCTTGACTAACTTAAGAAATCTCTATACAATGACAAATTTTGTTTTCTTACTGACCCGGTCTTGAACCTTTTCTTAATTTTCACTAAATACCAGACATAGTGTTAATCAAGGTATTCTGTTCAGTAATAACAGTAATCACAGTATTCACTGTGCAAAATTATATCCTTCAATCCTCAGGATAACCCTATTGTAGTCTCTTTACATAAATGAAAAACCTAGTGAATCCTGGAGAAAGCAGGTAACTCTCCCAATACAATAAACAAGTAAAACAGAAAAATAGAAATTTGATTCTTTGTTCTTCTAGATTAAATGTATATCTGTATAATTATTAATAATAACTATGTTCAAATAACAAAGTTGATTATTTTATAAGTTATAATTGTCATTTAATAAAAGACTACAATTATTACACATGATGAGTCTGGTATAAATTATGGCCTGCCTTTGCTTAAAAGAAAGTTTTTTTTTTGTTTTTTTTTTTACTGCTACTCACTAAGTTAGTCTCTTTGGTGTTCCTTTCTTCCCAGCAGTTTAAGGTTATGCATCAGTATTTTAATATGTGCTTATCATTTCCTTAAAACTCTTTATGACTGCTTATTTGTATCTCCTTTACCACAGCTGCCATTCAATCCACTCTTGTACTATTGGATGACGGCCAAGTTGGGTTGAGAAGACACTAGCTTAAAGAGGCGTGGCTGCATTCTTAGGTCTCCCTTATCAGACAATGCTTTAAAAAAATAGCATTTTGGGGAGACAGATAATAATGCAGTGGTCTTTGGTAAAGTTCTAGGTGACAGAATTAGGTATGTGGGTGGCTGTCGCAGAAACACAGATTTTAGGATTACTATAATGAAGAGTTTTCTAAAAATCAGCAATGTTTCACAATGGAATGGACTGCTTTATCATCAAGTTCTTCTTTTAATGTAATTACTTAATTAGTGATATTGCAGAGATTTATGCATCATGTAGAGTTGAGCCAAATGAGCTATAAATTCACTTTCAAGTTTGAGATTCAATTCTATACTGGCTTATCACACTGATGAGCCAACAAACATTTCGAGTACTACCACTGCCTTTCCGATTCCCTCAACTCTATTCTTGAAGGAAAAACAAAACAAAACAAACCTTAAGTACACTAAATAATAAATACAACGTCTGGATATGGATCCCAACTCTATAATTTGCTCTGCAACTTTGAAAAAAATCATTTATTTCTCTAAGAATCTTAGCCTACTCATTTCGAATAAGAGGGTTGGGCTAAATGACTTCTAAGGACCCTTTCAGTTCTAACATTTACGACTATAAAATAAATCCACTTCTAGCACTGTTTTTTCTATAATACTTCATATTTGTATAATACTTTTGTCATTAATGATGCTTTGCTCTCTGTCAGGTCCTATTCTGAGCACTTTATATGTATTATTAACATACGTAATCCTTACAGCTCACTGCAGCACTGGACACTGCACCACAGAGGATGTAAGTAACTTGCTTAAAGTTACAGAGCTGTGGAAAAAAGAAAATAAAATCTCCTATTTCAGTAAATCGGGCTGAATGTCTTCTATAAAAATCTCAAATTAAAAGAAACTGTAATCTATATTTAAACACTTTACTATTTGAGAAATCTCCTAGGGAAGTATAAAATATTCAATAGATTCAGAAAAAATCAATAGATAGATCCAATTTAAATTGTATAAAGGAAACCTACCTGCTGGGAAAGAATGGTTACAGCTTCTTTATGTTTGGTATCCCTTAGGTTAACTCCATTAACAGCCAAAATAGCATCTCCAACGTGTAGGCCTCCACATCTATCAGCAGGCTGCCCTGGGTGGATCTCAGAAATAAGGATTGGAACACCATGTTCTTTCCCACCCTGATGAAAAAACAAAACAAAACAGGGCAGTAAATTTAGTTTACTCTTTGTATAACCATAGACTATTCAAACAAAATATTTTCTTCAAATTATATTTCATAAGTACCTATACTGTCTATAAATGCTGAGTGAAATCTTATTTGCTGCTTAGGTAATGATAAATTCTGAGGATCAAAGGGTTACCTCTTAGTAAACGATTAATAACATACATGTGCTTTTTCTAAAAGCATTCTAGAGCCAAACAAAACAAAACAAAAATCTACAACTGGCTAAACTCTTTTAAATATAAATAAAAATATTTGATGTACTAGTAGTCTACAGCACTATTAGATTTTATTGAATCTAAATCACTATAAATGGTATAAGACATTCCATTCTTTTATGTACCACAAAAATAATTTTAAGATCATAAGATGAATCTCAATTTCAGATGTTAAAGCAAAAAATATGCAATATAGAAATGATGAAATGCAGTATTTAGTATGTATCACTCCATCCTGTGTAAGTTATCTGTGTGTATCTTATTTCTCCTACTAAAATGTATAATTTTTGAGGGCAGTGCATTTAAAAAGGTAAGTAATTCAATAAATATCCATTAGATAAACTTTTTATGGTAAGAAACATTCCTACTTTAAGCAATACCATAAAGTAAATGAATTTATGCAGTGTCTAAGCATTACCAAATGAAAATTAGTATAAAATCGCCTTATTCATTTGGAACAAAGCACTGAATAACAGCAAAAGGACTCCAAATATATATATTTTATAAAAGATTGCTCACAGCAATAGTGCCCAAAACAACTCTTTGTAAAGGCATCAAATTTAAAAAGGATGAATGTTTGGACCCAAAAGCTAGTCAAATCTGACAGCAAAGAAGTGAGAGATAAAATAAAGATAACATACACTCTAGAGAAAAAAAAAAAAAGTATTCTGGAGCCATTTAACATAGAAGAAAATGGTCATATCCATTTCCAAAGGATCCTAAAGGCATCACAAAACTATGATCTGAGTCACAATGAAAAATGTTAAACTATGCTTATTAAAAGTATAGTTAACAGTTATTAGGAAGATTTACATACAAAAAATAAGTTTACAAAAAGAGTTTACACAAAAAGATCGCCCATGGGGTCAAATTTAATTATTTAGTAAATATATCCAAAATACTTTGTCAATGATGTTCAATGAAGGAGCATGATTATACTAGGTAACTATAGAAAAGGAGACTGGAAACACTACTTCTTACTGTAATTGAAATGCCAAGGCCTTCGTGATCTTCCTTGAGGAGGAGAACTTTTCTGATTGGACCAACACCTTGGCTTTTCTTTAAAGAGTCTTGATCCTTATTGGGGAAGTGGGAGAAGAAGAATTATTATTATTTAAATAATACCAAATAGAGTAAACTCATGCTATATAACTGGTTTTTATTATTATTTTTTTAAACTTGTTTTTATTAAACAAAGAAATCTTTAATTTCCTCCAATGGATACACAGCATAGTGTTAGGGAAGTAATTAATGGATAAAATGGAAAAGTGAAAATAGCTGTTCTGTTAATATAGTGAAATGTATAGATGATTTTCTCACTCTTCTGTCAAATTTTCTTAACACTTTTTAAATTGTAGGAGATTACAAAAAAATTGCCAGGAATTAATTGATAAACAAATGCCTTCAAGAAATGAAAGTGGGTAGGTAATTGTTTACCTTCACTGGAAAATATCTTTAAGATCTACATCCATTTTAACTGATTTGTACAACTAAAAAACAAATTACCAAATAGATCCTTCATTACTTTTTCATTCCTTTGAGCTCCAGAGTCTACCTTTTAAATAAAGGACCTTGCTCCATTAATAATTCTTCCTCTGGTACCTTTCCTCTTTTCCTGTTTACTAAGCTCCTTCTCTATTCAGCATATCAGCAACCCCCCAGCCTCTAATAGCTTTAAAATACTGACCATGTACAAACACAAAACAAAATGAAAATCCTTCAATCCTTACTTATGTTCTTTAGCTACTATCCTCCTCCAACCTTCCTTAATCTTCACACAAAGTTAATCCTCACTGTATCTACTTCCTTGTCTCCACATTCATTACTCTAGACACTGTAATTAGGGTTTTGTCCCTACTTGCTCCACTGAAATTGTCTTCTCTACAGTATCTGGTTACCAATACGGCTACATCCAACGAAGACTTTTGAGTCACTACTCTAACCTTCAGAAAGTAGATACTGCTCACTACCTTCTCCTCAAAACCCTCTCTCCTCCATTTCCTTGGTTTCCATTACACTTCTTTCCCAGATAGCTTATATCTGATAGGTCACCAAAGAAAGGAACCTGAGAGATGAAGCTATTTCCTCCATAAAAGTTTCTTTCCTAGTCTTCTCACTCACCTACTTTCCATCCTTGTCCTCCTTTTTACCTTCTATATACTTTCCCTGGGTGACTTGATTAATTCCATAGTTTCAATTATAAACAGATGGATAATTTGCCTAATATTTTTTTAAAACTAAATTTACCTAGGTGAAACTGGTAAATAAAATTATATAGTTTTCAAGTGTATAATTCGATAATACATCATCTGCATATTATTGCATTGTATGTTCACCACCCAAAGTCACATCTCCTTCCATCACCATATATTTGACCCCTTTCACCCTTATCTCCCTCCCTCCCTCCTCCCTTTTCTCTCTGGTAACCACTCAACTATTGCCTATTTGTTTTGTTCATTTGTTACTTTCAGTTTTACATCCCACACATAAGTGAATCATACGGTTCTCAACTTTTACTAACTTATTTCGCTTAGTATGATAATCTCAAGATCTATCCATGATGTCATCTAATATTTCTTCAACTTCAACTTATCTCGTGAATTCCCAAGTCATATATCCAACTGGATACATCTTGGCTGTCCACTGGCACTTCATATACTACACGTCTAAAACTGATCTCACCCTTTCCCCCATAACCTTCCTCTTCTATATGCTTTATAAATGAATGGCACAACTCACTCAGTTGCCCAAACCAAAACCTAGTCTTCTCACTGACCTACTTAACCAAAAGCAGTGAGTCAACAAGTCCTCTTGATTTTAATTCTGTCAAACACCTCCTTCCATTCAAATGCACTTCCTTTGTTCTCACCACTTTCACCTTGAATTATTATAGTATCTACGGTATCTCCTCACCTTCAATGTGACTCTCTTCCAATATATCCTCTTAACTATACCAAAGTGGCAAAACATGTTAAACCTTATTAAATTTAAAAATCCCACGATCATCAGGTTAAAAGCTCAAACTCCTTTATTTAGCATAAAGTAACTTTTTGTTATCTGGCCCCTGCTCAGAAATCAACAGGCACCGCCAATATCCCAGAGAAGACAATGGACGTATAAGCGCTTAAAGCCAGCCCCACTTCTCTCTCACCAACTCCTGTATATATCGCTCCTTCTTACAATAACCTTTGCATTATTAAAGGCAATAAATAATTTCATTATTTCAGGCCACGCTTTATCTGATTAAGATATGCGAGCCACTGGGTAGGGGTCTGACATGCTTTTATTATATTGAAGTTTGTATTATCGGACAGCTATTATAATGAAATTTGATAAATATTTATCTAGATAAAAAGGACTGCTCCTGTACATGAAGGCTAAAGAAGTAGACAATTGAACACTGATCTCAAATTCCATCTTAATTCAAGAACAAACAGGTGTAAATGTTAGTTCAGAAACTACATTTGCATCTAGTTACCAAAAATTCCATTAAAGAACCACTCAAAAATATCTGCCAATTTATCAGTATGACCACACACTCTCTGCTAAGCTTAAAACAAATTTAAATATGTCTAATCATGACCCAGGAAAATTTTGAAATATGAGCCAAAGTACTAGCAATATGCATTTATTAGCAATAGTTCACTGTCTTCAGAAGTATCACTTCTAGGGCATTAGCAAATCTGTAGAGAGCTATGAGTTGGAACTTTAAATATGTATCTGTTTTAAATAAATCTAATCCTACTTTCACTTTTTAATTTAAGGTTTTAAATACTAGTAGAAAGATTTTTGATTAAAAAAAAGGAAGAGGTTGAGCGAGAAACAGTGGCAAAGCAAACGTACGTGGCCCGGTGGTGCCTGCATTGGTCGTTTTAGGTCATTACGTCCTCTACAAGCTCTAATGACAGTTTTGTGACGATGCAAATGTATTTCAGCTTCCAACTGGTTCCAAAGCTTATCATGAGCAGGTCCCTTCATATCTCGTCCTAGTAACTGTATTTGTTGGACCCTTTATATTGGGAAAAGAGTTAATTTGATTAGTTCTTCATTATGCATACTATAGAAAGAATTCAGAAGAATTACAAAATATAAGAACCTTTTGCATAAATCCAAATTAGTAATAAAACTAATAGGAACTTCCCAATGTCTGTCTCTCAGATTTAAAAAAGATATGAAACTCTGAAAAAAATCAATGTCTTCAAGGGAAAACCATTTTTAAAAAAAGAATAAATGAGACGTTCTTTAGTCATATATTTAATTCGAATACATTTCAAAAACCATTTATAAGAAGAATGTCACTTAACATGTGCTTCATGTCTTGCATGCTCAACAATCAAGGTAGGTCTTCGAACTCAGATACTATTAATACTAGTCTTTAGATGAAGCTAACTGTAACTGTACAAAAACATTTCATCTGAAAAAAAATGATTATTTTAAATGTGCTAAATGCTATTAGAAAATGCGTACTTCAAGATGACATAAATTATTTTTATTTGCTCCGCATCAACTCTAATGTGATTAAGACAATGAGCAGAAAATTATTTTAGTACTAATAATAAATCATCTAAGTTTGTGTATAATTCACTGTGAAAAATAATTCACTGTGCAAGCAGAACTCTATATTGTGATAAAATCACTGTAATTCCAACATGCTTTGATGGGTACAAAAGATCAAGTTTCAGTGATCAGAGAAAGAATTCCTATGAAGCTGTACTGTACTTGTGAACATCCTTTGTTCTAGTGTCAAGGCGAAATGGTTGAAAAGTGCAGCTGTAGAACTGTTTGCATATCATAGTTGTTACTATTAATGTGTGTGTCTATGTATAAACCAGAAATACTTATTTAGTATAGCTAAATAAACCTGCAATATATAATGCTAGCAATATTAAATTAACAGCTATAATCATCTGTAAAATAATTCTTAGGATAAAGATTAATGTTTCATTTACTACAAGACATTAGAGTCAACTTCATTAAATATCCGATTTGTCACCTAAGAGTACAAAGGTACCTATTTTTCACACACCTTCCTGCCAGTTCCTTATCCAAGTACTTGGCAGCCAGTCTTGCCCCATAAACTTCAGCCTGGAGAACAGCTATATGTCTACGAAGGGCTTCATTCTCTTTTCTCAGCAATTTCACTTCAGCTTCAAGTTGAGCCTCTTTCATTTTTTCTTTTTTGTTTGCTTCAAGCTCCCTCTCCTATTAGAATTAAAAAACATATAAATGAAGAAAATACTTTTAAGATTCTTGTGCAATGGACTATGTTGCATAAAATACACAAAAGCACACAGTCTATGATACTAACAATGAAAGCACAGGATAAAATTACTTTATTTCTATAAAATAGAATGCAAAGATTTGGATCCAGTTCTTTTTAATCAGTACCAAGAGGTGTCAGAACCACTTCTATTAAGGATACTAGGAGAAGTCGTCTTTTCTAAGCTCATGTTATTACATACTAATAGAAGTGGCTTCGATTTGCTATTTCCTAAAAATGACTCAAGAAACTAGACTAAAAACAATCACTTTGCTGGTTGTACCAAAATATTTAATTAATTTTAATGAAAGAATTTTATAAAGCAAGTCAAAATCATTTAGTTACATAGAGATATAATCGATAGTTAATTTATCTTACGAGGACTACAAGAAACTTACAATGGTTAAATTAGAACACATATTCTAATTTAAAAAAAATTATGGTTATGGTGAAATGCTAGTAAAAATTGCATTAAAACATTTGCATATTATAAATTTCTATAGCTAAGCATATCTATGGTGTAGATTATCACTAAATTCTGGAATCTGACTCATTTATCTGTTCGCGTTTAATGAAGGAAAACTTGTTTTCTGAGGAAAATACTGGCCTCACTTGTCTACTATATAGAAGGATGAATTTCTATTTTTAGCTGTCATAAAAGCATGCCATCCTATGCTCCACTTTGTAGACAGTCCATATGTGTGAATTTATAGGATTTATAGCCAGAGAAAATAACCTCAAGATCTTCACTATAAAATTTTTATCATAAGCTCACACATGAGAAATATTGTTCAATCTATCTTAGAAGTATAGAACACAGAATGTCTATTCCTATGGTTCAAGGGTTACAATTGTACATGCCTTCAGGATCCAAGCACAGAGCAAACAAGACAGAGAGGAGTGGAAAATGGAAGGTACAAAATCCTGCCTGAAGGCAGTTAAGTTCAAATTCACACACAAACACACACACACAAACTATGTGACCAAACAAAACCCTTCTGAGAGGTGAATTAAGGGCTCTGATAGATATTTTAAGTGTTATTTTTGGATCAAAAAAATTATCCAAACACTGCAAACTTTTATTTATCCTGAGTAGAACTTTTTCTGACTCACCAATTTACAGAATCTATAAATTCTGTGAAAATATGGTTACATTTCTTGATGAGATGTGGAAGATACTTCACTATATGAGACTTAAAGGATCTATGGTAGTAACAGGAAAAATTGTTTCTCTTGAGCAAATGGCAAATGACAGCTTCCATTGTATAGGTACTGAGCACTGTAATTATTTCCCTTTTTATTTTGGATACTAAGAAGCTGAAATATTTAAACTAATTTTTTTAGCAATTCATAAAATATAGTATGGTACTAATTTAACTGTCTGCTTTGAAAACAGTACATCAATATATATTTTTAAACATCGATATACAATATATTCAAATACAAGACAGTGAGTGCTACAATCTTCAAAATAAAAAATATATATGAGCTAAAATGAAGGTTAACTACTAAATGTTGGATATATTTATCACTTTTTTATTAAAACTATTTTTTGTTATGTATGTGCTAAACAGGCTTTTTCAACTTCTTCTTCAAAAAAATAACAGAACATAATTTGAAGAACTAAATTATTTGAATTTGAAGGACTAAATTATTTGAATTTGAAGAATAACCTAAAATCCTCCTTTTATGACAACTTTGGAATTATTAAAATGTCAATTTACTTCAGAACCTACTTCTTAAAAGGGAAGGTATCAGTTCCAAAAAAAAACCATGGTTTGGATAACATGAAGAAAACTCTTTTTTATGACATTTATTGAGGTTAATGCTGTTTGTTTCAGAAAAAAAATGTTCTTAAAAGACCAATAATTCTTTGGTTTATGGGCTAAATAAACTTTGTCAGGAATTATCTACTCGCAATTATTTATGAAATCTGAGAAACAAATTAAACCACTGCTTTGCTTTAATGATTCAGACTCCTAATGAATCTGACCAACTCTCAGGCCTGGAATTAACAGATATAAGAAAAGGACTGAGAAAACTGAAGTTAATCCCATTTAAAGAAAAAACATTTCTTTAAGTTAACCGTTTGATTATAATAATTAGGTTCACTTCTAGGTTCAACCAAGAAGTTCGTTTTATATTTAAACAGCCAAACAGCATATTTTCAAAAGCAGTAAAACCATATGAGATATTGGAACCTGATTAGGCTGGGATAGCAGGAAAAATATTAAGAATTTATATATTGTTATTTTCTAAAATAATTTCTGGTAAAGGGTTTCAAAATTCAATTATAAAGGTCACACAATTATTTTCAAGACTGTTGAAAAGTTCCAACACATGCATTGGATGAATAAGAAACTAACCAACATGCACACTCTTTCTCCAGGAATAAATTCAAGTAGAAAAGGAGGAAAAAGTTGAGCCTGTTTAATTATCTTCAAAACACTCAAGTGGGAAAGCCAATTGCTCTTTTGAAGTAAAGATGTGAAAGTTGTCAAAACCTGGGATCTGCAAACAATGACTACAAATCACAAACGAAAGAAAAATCTTTAACATGTAGTGAGAAAGGAGCAATGGGTTACCCACTGAACTTTTCAGGTACTGGCCCATTAAGACTGGCATAATTAACATCATTTTCAAATACAAAGTGACAACATGTAATATGCAAATAAAACACTAAAAACACTTCAGCATGACATTAAAGCAAAACACAAACAGCATACTTACCAGCTCCTCCACAGAGGGGATGGACTTAAGACATAAGAAAAAAGTTTTATAATTAGAAAAACATCAAACAAATGAATTTATCTAGTGGTATAATTATCAAAAGGAAAATCCCACATGATGAATATCGTTTGGGTAAAGTTCATTAGAACAAATATATTTGCAAATCCATAAGGAATAGTAACTGGATAGTATTAGATTAAAATGTTTTGTTTTATCAAAATCAGTTAACACACCTGGTTCAGTGTCATTCCATTATAGCAGCCTGCCTCAAATCTAATGTTAAAACTTCAGGTGAATTATTTTCTAATGAAAATGTACATTGTTTTATCAATGTTAATGTCAAATATTCCAAAGAAGCAGGTATCTGAAATGTGTCAGTTAAATAAAACAACACTACTAGCTAAGATTTATAGAATTTCAGTATTTAAAAGTAGGAGAATGTAAACATTCATTTAAATAAATTCTAATATATCAGTATCAGACACTAATTAACTAATCAAATAGAATTAACTGAAAACAAGTAAAGCTTAAAGATGTATTACTCTCGTCATGAACACCATTTTACCTCCTTCCTCTCCCAAGCTACATCAGTCTTATTTGTTGCTGTGTCCTCTATAGTTAACGAAGTGTCTGGCACATTGTACATACTCAATATATATGAGATTAAAGTGAAATGAAACTTTAAAAAATCTAAACAACCCATATTGATTAAAAAGGCAATAGTTAATTGTGCAAAATGTATACAATGATACATTACACAAAATACCAAACTGTTCAAGCAACAGGAAAAATGCTTATATTAAAAGCAAAAAAAAAAAAAAAAATGTGGCTCTGGTTGACACCCAATTCCATTTTCCCCTTAGTCCTTATTAACAGAACTCCAATTTAAATGGAGGTAGTCATGTGACCAACTAAGAGACTGACATGCAACAAGGGCTAGCCAACGAGATGGCTAAATTGACTGGCAAAAACAATTGAAGAGAATTTCATAAAAAGTTCTTTAGAAAATATTTATGCAGCTGGGAAGCATCTTTGTGCACTTTCCTTAGATTCTCCCTTCTTCCTGCCTGGAATGCAGACATGAACAAATCCTAAGGATAGATATCATGAGCTAAAAATAGCAGAGCGCAATAACAAAAGGAATCTGGATCCTTGATATCTGTGGAACTGCCATACCAGCTTTAGACTGTCTGTCTAAAGGCTTCTTTAATGGAGAAAAAATAATATGTATTAATCAAGAATAATCCCAATGTTACCCGGGATTTCTGTTATATGAAGTTTAATTAAATTCTAACTGATGTAGTAGGGCAAAAAACTGTTTTGGTCACAAATATCTTTTAAATATATTTATAAAGATATTTTTAAATAGGAAAAAAATCCTAGTAGCAGTTGGTTATTGATACTATCATTGATCATCTCTGGGTGATAAGATTATGGATGATCACACTGACGTTTACATTTTCTAAATTTTCTAATTGTCCCCTTCAATCTCTAAATTTCATGTACATATATGTTCCACTCTACAGTACTTACCAATTTTGCTTTAATGGTACCAGAGTCAACACTTTGACCAGTTTTAGCATGAAGTTGAAGTTGAATAGAGTGCAACTGTAAAAGTTGATCATGTACTTCTTTCTCTAATACAACTTTCTCTGCTTGGGTCTCTGTCAGTTCAGATTTCAGATCTACCAACTGTGCCTTAAAAAACAACAATAAAAAACATTAAGTATGCTTAATTTTCTTTATATTGACTCTAACAGTTATTATTCAAGAATGCTATAGACTATATTTGAAAAGAATAGATGAACACCAGAAAACCATTACCTGAGCTGCAGGACAACCATCTAAACCGACACAAAATCGATAGTACATGTAAGATATTTGAAATGGCAATAATGCTCTACCATAAATAATATCTTCTAATAACAGAATGTTACTTCTTTTTACTTTCCTTACAAAGCTTTTCACTTTATTTGTAAGGTTTATGAAAATATACAGGTATGGGCTGGTTCATTACCCTACAGAGATAATATATGCTATAGTGGTCACTAACATTAATAGTTTGCTAGAGGCGATGCCAATTATTGGTGCTGTCTTCATTCCAAAGAACATTACCCTAAATCAGCCTAACTACTATCTCGTAGTTACTTTAAGCACTAAAGTGTGAGCTACTGAGGGTCTAAAGATCAGTTATCTGTAAGCTTCATTAACTGTTACAACATAGCAAAATAACTATCAGAACCACTTATCCATTTGATTTAAATTTTTATTTTTTACAACTAATACATTGTTTTATAATTGTACACAGGATGTATCCCTTGTCTGTGTTTGGTCTTCTCTTCTGGCCAAGAGACTAAAGATCAAGGTAAGGCCTTAGTTTTCTATTTAATATAATTTTACTAAGCATCTAGGAGCCCAGAACTATACTGTTAACAACGAAGAAAAAATTACAGAAAATACTTTTAAAATTATAAATAATTATTTATGCCTCTGAGAAGTTTTCTTATCAACTGAGGTGGTAAATACACATGCAAAACCAAATAAAAAAAATGTAGCAAGTTACAGGTATATTTAGAATTGGTGTGGTCCCAAGGAAATCAAAAGTAAAAAGTTTAAAGAAAGTGAGGATAGAGTTTAGAAGGGCTTTGAAAGAAAATGACAAAGACAAAATAGAAGTAGTAAAGCAGTCCCCAGATGGGAAGATGACTAGCAGAGAGAGAGAGAGACAGGCAGCAACTTAGGTAAATTCTCTGAGTATAGAGACCAGAGAATATATCTCTATATTCCAATTGCACCACAAAATAACTAGTACATGAAAGATGCTCAGTAATATCTTTAGGTTGAATGACTTCTACTACTAGCCCTGTGATTCTCGATAAATCATTGTTTCCATTCAAATTTCCCCGATTTTAAAAAAGGACTCATGTCCATGGCTTTGACTATTCTCATAAGATTATTAATCTTATACATGAAAGCATTTACTAGAATATGAAGATGTTATTATTAACATTAGACTACCTAGAGGAGCTGTATATTGATATACTGGACAAGATTGGATTAGGAAAGTAAGACTAGCTAGGTACAATGAAAGGCTTTGAATGATAAACCGAAACTGAGATTTCATCTTATAGAAAACCACTATAGGCTCTCAAAGACATTTTTGTTTTTTGTTAATAATGGTTTTGATATAATTCATATACCATAAAATTCACTCTGTTAAAGTATATATTTCAGTGGTTTTCAGTATAATAGTTCTATAACCATCATCACTATATAACTTTGGGAACTTCTTCTCTCACTGACATACACTATAGAACATTTAAATATTTGATCATCATTAACTCCAATCAGTTCCACTCTTAACTACATTCTATGCTGACCACCAGATCTTGTACCAAAGCCTATGGTTTCGGCTCATTCTCTAACGGATTTTTCAGAAATGTCTCATAATATTCCCTGATTTCTTGTATGTTCATGACTATTTGTAGTCTTTATAACTGAAGTCAACTTCGCTGGATATAAAATGTTTGGTTCATATTTTCTTTCCTTCAGTATTTTCAATATGTTGCACCATTGACTTCTGTTATGAAATACTGCTAGTGAGACATGCAGTCCTAATCTTTTCTTTCTCTTATGAGTGACTTGGTCTTCTTGTCTGCTTTATTTTGAAAGCCCAGTATTTTACTAAAATACAGCCTGGTGTGAATCATTCTAGGTCCATGTGTACCTTTAAATGTGCAGATTCAATCCTGTGCTGTTTCAGGAAAATTTTGTTCTTAATTTTTATTTTTGTAAAGAATTGGTCACTAATTTTTTTGTGAGGTAAAATTCACATAATAACCATTTTAAATGAAAAATTCAGTGGCATTTATTACAATCATGATGCTAAGGAACCACCGCCTGTATCTACTTCCAAAACATTTTCATCACCCCAAAAGAATGCCTTGTAGCCATTAGGCAATTGTTACCCATTCTTCCTGTCCTCAGTTTCTGGGATCCACCAATCTGTATTTTGTCTCGATGGAGTTACCTACTTCAGGTATTTCATCTAAATGGAAGTGCACAGTATGTGACCTTTTGAGCCTGGCTTCTTTTAGTTAGCATGTTTTCAAAGGTTCATCCATGTTATAGCACATATCAGTACTTCCCATTAGTATTTCAGTCCTTTTCATAGTTGAATAATATTCCACTGTATGTATATAGCACAACTTGTTTATACATTCATCTGCTGATGGACATTTAGGCTGCTTCCACCTTTTGGTGATTATGCACAGGGCTGCTATGAACATTGTGTGTACGTAATTATTAGGGTGTCTGTTCTCAATTATTTTGGGTTTATACCCAGATTGCAATCGCTGGGCCATATATTAATTCTGTTTCACTTTTTGAGAAACCACCAAACTACTGGCTGAGCCGTTTTACATTACTACCAACAATAAATGAGGATTTGTTGATATAAGTTCTAAATACTTTTTGTTTAATGCTTCTTCAGTGACTCCAATTATACTAACATTAATTACTCTTTCCCTACCTTTATATTTGTAATTTCCTTTCAAATCCTTTTTTTCTCTTGCAGATCCTTTTTCTTGCTGTTCTTATTGTGTTGTCTATTTTTTTTTTTATGTTCCTTCTAATTTAGTATCCATTCTGAAATGACTTTTTCCCATCTTTTCAGGGCTTGGCAAGTATTCTTTTTATTTTTATTATTTTATTTCTGAGTTTCCTTATTCCTGAATTATGCTGTTTTATTCATATTATTAATTTCCTTTATTTTATAACACAATCTACAGTTTTCATCTGCTTTGTGGGCATATTTTTCTGATGTTTATATTGGGTTGTAATATTGCTCTATTAATTTCTAGCTTTCTGGATTACAGGACATTTTATGGGATTTAAATGAAATCTTTTTGTTACTCATGTTTAGATGAAATGGTTTAACATGGATTCTGCATTAAGTGAAATAATTTCCCAAGAAGTTGCTAAACTTAGAAGTAAATAAATAAAAGAATTCTTCACAAAGAGTGGATGCAGTTATCAAAATTGAAAGCCCATTTTTATTATTTTGGAACAAGACAAGTATTTAAAATTTATTTTAAATTTAGTAATATTTAAGTAACTCTTTTCTTGCCTATGATATAAACACTTCAGTTGCTAAAAAAAATTAGTCATTGGTAAATATTATGTCAAGATTAAAAATTTCCATACTTTACTTGATGGTTACCCTCCTAATGTCAGAGAATTTTAGAATTCAACGGGATCTTAGACAGCATAAAGACTATGATTATGACAATTAAAATTTAGTTAATGAAGCCAAGGCCCATCAAGGCTGCTTTTGTTTCTAGGGCTACCCAATTAGTTAGTAGCAAAACAGCACTTTGAACCCAATTCTTACTCCCAGGGCTAGGCAGCCAAAGTGTTATCAAGCAATTAGCCTTAAGGAAAAATGTATTTCTTTAGCTACAATACATACATTTAACCTACTAACAATATTCACAGCTATGACAAAGCAAGCATCTACCTAATTTGTGGCAGGAATATACACCATACATTATCTGTGATTCTTATCATACTCCCCAACTTTTTTTAATAATTAAAGAAACTGTAAGTTAGAGTTTAGCAATTTACCTAAGATCATACAGTAAGTAGTAAGACTTAAAATCAGCTTAACCATAAAAGTCTGAGCATCTTTCATCGCATTGTCTTACCTGGTCATGTTATAACTAGTAAAGGCTAAGTTAAAAAGAAACAGCTGATTTCAACCTTCAACTCAAGTTTTCAAGTGATATCCAAAAATGTTTTAAAAAGCAAATCGAAAACAGTTCAAGACTATATTACATATAGACTTTATTTGGGATACAATCTTTTTACTTTCCTACATTTGATCTTGAAGATTCATTTACAGAAAAAAAAAGTAAATAAAACTGATCATTAAGCCATCTTTTCCCTAAAACTCATTAAGGATGAAATGATTTCAAGCTAGGAGGATCTCTTGGCCTTAAGACTGTGGCCTTCACTTCACCCAAACCATTATTAAATCAACCACTGGTGAGGTTTTCTAAAGTGATGATTCTCAAAATATCAGTTTATTGAGTATTCAATTTAATACTGAGTTTCCTATTAATAGGAAAATATTTATGGATTATATAATTCTCTTGCATGAACTAGGGTTGGGGGATCTGAAATATGAGACAAGTAGAAGAGATGTGATATATTTCTGAAAGTTAAAGTACTTTGATGTAAACTTCAAAATGAGATTCAAACATTATGAAATGTTTTCTGTCCATTTATGTTAAAACTCAGTTGCTCTATATCAAATGGAGGAGGGGTGAGGAAAATCAACCTACCCAAAATTTTAAAAATGTCACAAGTAAATCTATACTGAATACCCTTACATAATGTTTAAAATTATTTTTAGTCAGTTTCAGATTTTTCTTAAAATGGAATACTATGAAATATTAAGTCACAAATCATATCCTTACACATTACATAACAAGGGAATAATGAACCTGCAGATTTAGTCATTCAATATGGCAGGCACTGTGTCAGGCACTACAATTATAGAGTCAATGAGACACACCGTCTCAATTCTCATAAAACTTGTATTACAGAATGATTATAGGTAATCTTTGAGGATTCATGGCAGAACACCAGAAATGTTTCAAATAACTTATTTATTCAAATACATACTTATTGAGTTCACTGCATGCCAGGATCTGGAGACAAAAAGATGAATAAAACAGGAATTCTGCCCTAAGACTTTCATTATCTAGTAAAAAGAGATAAAAGATACATTTCCGATTATGATGTAGAGTGTCAGAGCACTATGACAGAGGCGTGTGTGATGTACCACTTCAAAAGAAGTAAAAGGGGTCAATCAGAAAAAGGAAAACTTTACCTGCATGCTGAATGGAAATCGGCTAACACATGGAGCGGAGAAAGGAAAAGGTCTGATGTGAAAACTCCTAACAGGTGAGACAGGATTGTAAGTAGTTAAGAAAGATTGATGTTTAATGTGAGTTTGAAATTTCCAATTTGAAAAAGGGACCAAACACCTATTCTATAATCTACATATATAAATCCACCCGATATCCATATTCAAAGGAATTACCCACTATTCAAAATGGTTTGGAGCACTGAGGAGAAAAAAACACAACTCCTAGAAACCAAAATGAGTTCATAGAGATAACGTTACCCCTTAAAGTCAGCTTCACAAAGCATTTGACAGTTCAGATTATTTCACCTAAGACATGGTCTGATCCTTAAAGAGCTTACCTTCTAGAGCTAGAAAGATGTGGTGACCACCAATTACAGTATGTACAATGTAACAAATCTAACAGTCTGAGGGAGTTCAAGGTGTCATGACAACCTCTGGCCATAGTAAAGAGGAGTGGGGTGAGGAACACCTTCACAGAAAAGGTGATATAAGTGGTATCTTGAAAGATGACGTGTTTGATATTGTAGACAAAGGGGACAGAGAAGCCATTATACATAAAAGCCTATGCCAAAGTAGAGATACCTTGAAAAAGCAAGGCCTATTTAAATGGAACGGTTTTATTGAGGCAAAAGCAGTTTAGAAGGGGTGATACAAAAATGAATGAATGAATGAATGAATGAATGAATGAATAAGGGACAGACAGCACTGATCACCATGCTATAGAGTTTGAATTTTAGCCAGTAAGTAAATAGGAAAGTATAAAAAGAGTGACAGAGTTGCTTCCTTTTTCTTTTCTTTTCTTTTTTTTTTTTTTGACATGAACCATTAAAATGAAACATTTTAGAATTATTTTGACAACTAAATGATGGTTTGGAAAGAATAAGAAGCAATTAGGAGACTACACTAGGAATATACAATAAAGGGTAGGAACCTTAACCTCCTAAACCCAACTTATCTTTCCTGCCAGACTTGTTCCTTCTAGATTCCTTACTTCAGAGAATATCATGAGACTCCTAGAGCTGTCATAACTAATTACCACGAACTTGGTGGCTTAAAAGAACACAGATTTATTCTCTCACATTTCAGGAACCCAAAATCAAGGTGCTGGGAGGGCTGGTTCCTTCTGAAGACCCTGAAGGAGAAACTGTCCCATGCCTGTTTCCTAGCTTTGGGTGACTGCCAGCAATCCTTGGTATTTCTAGGCTTGTAGACATGTCACTCCATCTTCACATAGCCCTCTGCCCTGTGTCTGTTTCCTCTGCGTATCTCTTATCAGGACATTTTCATTAGATTTAGGGCCCACTCTAACCTGCTATGATCTTATCTCTATCCTTACATTAATTACCATCTGCAAAGACCCTATTTCCAAGTGAGGTCACATTCTGAGGTTCTGGGTAGACATAAATTTGGGGGAAACTATTCAACCTACTACAGGCATCAATCAATACACTTCCCAAAAAGAAATATGGTGTCATCCTTAACCTTTCCTCTTCTTCATCCTCTGCATCTACATAATTATCAAATCCAGTTTCTACTTCTTTAATTGAAGATTATCATTTTCTTCATTTCCCATTGCCATTTTCATTTCAATAACACTCTTGTCTATAGAGCAAACTTCTTGCTAAAGCACCAGACGAACTCAATTATTACTCTCATTATTGTGCCTGTTACTAAACAAGTAAGTATTGCTAGAGAAAGTCACACAACAAGGCAGACTGGTTGTACCATGAATTTATGATAATTAACTCTAAGTCTTCGACATTGCCTGGCAGTCCTATTTCTCTGGACAACTGGCTCTCTCACTCTTCCATAACTATTTCAAATATTTTTCATTCTCCTCAAGCTCTTACTTTCATCTACCTTTAGCAGTTGTCCTGGGCTATTTTAGAGAGAATCAAGAAGGCATCACACAAAAACTCCCTCAACTTCTTGCCTTCTGTTACCATCTTTCCTTTCCTTCTAAGTGTAATAGCTGTCCTTTCAATATTAAGCCTCTCTCTCTACATTTTGGATCTCATCTTCATTCAGAAACCTTACTAATACCAATTGTCCCTCTCTTTCTCTAGAATATTCAGCTTTCCCCTGAACTAGATGCTTCTCTCATTTGCTTAAAACATGTTCAGGTTTACTTTTTCATTTCAAAAGAAAATGAAAATATCCTCCTTGAATGCCGCCCTCCCCCTTCCAGCTATTGGTCCAGCCACACTGACTCTTTCTCCTTGCTTTATTCTCTACTTTCGCCTTCTCCCACCAAACATAAATGTGTGCCTTTCGAGAGGCTGCTTTCTCTAGTTTTGTAGCATCAGGACCCTTACTTAATCTCTGTAAAATAGGAATAACAATACTAAACCTACCCCATTGTTATAATTAGATGGATCAATATACATAAAAGACTTCTGACAGAGCCTGGCCCATAGCAATTACTTAATAAGGTTAGCAGTATATTATTATTGCCAATAATAATTCATATAATAACTCATATGCATCTATCTACCCAGCCAACTAGATAGTCCTTCCATGATAATCCATCCCTTAATTTGCTTACTGTTACCTCTCAAGTCTCTCAGGTTCTGAACACTATCTCCACTATCCTACTAAGCACTATCACCATCTCACATGGATCAAAATAAGAACCTCCTAAATGATTTCCTGCTTTCATTCTTGTCATTCCCCCAAACTCTCCTTACCATAGACAGAGAGAGGTATTTGAATCTAGTTATGATAAAGCCCCCAAATCTAATTGGTGGCGTATAAAATCATGTAAAACCATGAAGACAAGGTCCCAATCTACCTGTTCAAAATTATCTTGCAACTCACTTCTTTGCCTTTGTTTTTAAATACATACCATCTCTCTTTGAGTTTTTCAAATGCATTATGCTCTTGCCCATCACAGGTGCTTTCCACTTCCTGTTCTCTCTACTAGAATACTGAATAATATTATTTCTCTTGTCCTAATTAATTCCTACCCATCCTTTATGACTTAACTCAATGGCCAGTTCCTCAACAAAACCTTCCTTGATCCCCTAGAATATGTTCCTTTCATAGCACTCATCAAAGTTGGAATTTCACACATATGTGAAAATTATTCCAATATATCCTCCCAAGAGCATCCAAGATCCATAACAGCAATGACTATGCCCATCTTTGCTCTCTATTGTCTCCCTAGTGCCCAATGCAGCATCTGGCACATAATTAGTGCTCAACAAATATATATTAGATCAATATTAAACTTCAATTTCAATGCTGAAAAGTCTTACTGCTTGTAAGCTTTAAAGTGGTAAAGGGATAGCAGTACATCATTAGTTCATTATCAACATGGCTCTAGGCCAAACTTAAAAGTTTCCCCACTAATGGCTGTGAACAGTAAATTACTTAAAAAGAAGACAGTGATTCATCAAATGCTGAGAAAAAAAGAGGATGGATAAAATATACACTGTTTTGCTGTTATTTTAAAGTAAGGGCAAACAGGCAGAAAATTGTATTTCAAGGCAGAGAAGTGTTTTTTTCTAAAGTACTGGTTCTCAACCTTTGTTGTACTCCAACATGCCTACCACTGCTACTATTACTATTACTACTATCCCAATCAATACTGGTAACTCCAACAGAGCTATCAAGTGGCTCTCCATAGCAGGAATTCACAAACAAGTGAGAAGTATAAGAGAGATGTAATTTGAAATGGCACTACTTCAAAATATTTTGATATTTTCTGTCCTTCATTCCTTACTAGATATCCCTCTCCCCAAATATAACTTATGGGAAGAAACCGTCACACAGATGTCATTCATCTTTAATTTTCAAATGTAACCTATAAAATTTTATTTTTGCAGCAAAATTGTTTTAACTACTACTTTGATATTAAACATGGTTGGTTTTACCAAGAGCTACAAAAACTGGGCAAAAGAGGGGGCACTCTGGAAGAATACTCAAGACCAAGTTAAATATAAGTTATCCATCCTGGAAATATTTGAGTCTTGATTACAAAAATATTTTATTATAGTAACGTGGCTTGAGGTGTTCATCACTAAAACCACTGAACTTTGGCGCACACTTGTTATATTAAACCATAAGTGGCCTCAAATGTTATGCTTTAATGTCCAAATCTTTAAAACAATTGAATTAATTTAATCCACTTACTAAGAAATATAATAGGGCAAAAAAGTAAACATTTTTTTCTAAGATTTCAAGATCTCAAAGACTGATTAACAGTATATGGAGCAAATTTTGAAATTCTGCAGATGATATAAACAGATCTACTTGGAAAGGCAGGACTGACAAAGAACCTCTCAGCAATACACAACTGACACCATGAAAACTGTAGAAACTGCTAGATGTACAAAAGTTAACTCCACAGACAGATAAGTCAAATGAAACTGAAAAAACACACCAACAAAAATAATGATGTTTAGTCTCCCCTCTTCATTTTCTAACATCTTTAAATCTACGGTTTCAAGCACATTAAAAAACCAAACCAAACAAACAAAAAAACATGCATTCACATTGTGATATACTAGCATTTCTTATTTTGAGGAATAATGCCATCTCCTAAGTCAGTACATGGAGTCCGAATATGTAATTATAATTTCTGGGAAAAAGAACATGTATAATTTATTATAGCTCTGACTACTCATCTAAAGTATTAAAGATGAAAAAACTGAGCACCATCTCCTACTCATGGAACGATCCTCCCTCCCAAATCTGATATCTTACATCAAAATATCACTGTTTAAAGTTTCTTTTAAAAAATGAATTAGATGTTTCATTTTTTAAAAGCTGTTACCCTCAGTATAAACTTTCGGTTTTAAATGATATTAAAGTTCTCATGTGGCAAAAGTTACTTTTGCTCTGTTACGTAAAGCTAAGGTACTATTTCTAAAAACCATGACGTGCAATTTCATTACCTGAGAAAATAACTATCTTCTAGAAATGAACACTTATCAAGAAATCAAAAGACATTTTCATATACCTAGAAGAAAAGGCGATCAGCTTCATATTAGCACTTTCATTTCAACCTTTTCAAAAAGGATGGAAGCATTAACACACCTTTGAGTTAAAAAATTATAATTGCATATTAGATATGCGATTCTAATCTAATTAAAGATTAATTATACCACCTTTTTCATGGCTAACAGGAAAGAGGAAGAATGCTAATGGCTAAGAAAAGAGAGGATGCTTATCTGATGTAGCGATATGGATCCAATGGGCACTGTTTTATCATTAAAACTGATAGCAATGATGATTTCTTAAGAAACTTAACATTTAAAGAGCTTTTATACATCACTGATTATCCTATTTTTATCTACTTTAAAATGAAATATCCATTCTCACACTTAAATTACATAGTTAGGAAATGTTCTTTACGCAATGTTAAATCTATCATGATTTCTAAATACTGTTATAATGTGCTAATTTAATTTTCTGCACAAAGTGGTAAATTTTTTGTTTTTTGTTTTTTTTGTAACCACCACCATTCCACCCATGCCCACAACCAAGATTAGAGACTAAAGCAAATGATCACTGTTCATACACTCCAGACTTAGGGAAATTTGGTAAAGTACAAACAAGAAGTCATTGAAATATATATAATTGTAGGGAGCTCTGGTGGTATCTGTCTGTAATTTAAGGACTGTAAACCGAGAAGGACATTGATACTGTTGTGTTTATCCCACTAAATTTTCCTAAGAGTTTTGATCAAATTCCCCTAAATAGTTCAACAGTCTGTGTGCAACATTAGATGCTGACCTGAAATTGTTAAAAATAATCAGGTCTGTATCTGTCTGGATATACAAACCTAGTTGATCAATGAGAAAGTAGATCTAAAAATTCAAATGTTAAACGGTAGGCTAGGTATTCTTGTAACAAAGAATCTCTGAGCTTAAGTCTTAGATTAATGTAATATGCACAAGCAAGCTGGTGTCATTAGTTCCTGTTTTCCTCCTGAAAGACCGTAAGAAGGTGGATGACAGGACCCAGGAAGACGCACACGTAGATTTACACCCTTTTCTACTCCAACCTCACCTCACTCCTTTCCTTCAAACATATACACACGCGCTCCCTTTCACACTTTAAGCCCAGGCGCCCCAGTGGGCAGTTTTCTACGGTCGTTTCACTGGCATGTTAAATGTGATCTGATGACTGGGGTTGAATGCCACCCCCACCAGTGCCCAAAACTCACCTCTAGCTTGTGGTTGATTTGGGACACAGTCTGGGCTTTGTGGCAAAGCTGCGCAAAGCAGGAGCTCAGGCTGGTCATCTTCTGTCGCCCCTCATAAGTGATGTCCGCCTGGTCCGGGTCAATCTCACCTAGAAGCAGATCCACATCCACGAAGGCCTTGTCGAACTCCTTCTCCAGCACCTCCAGCCACCGGAACATGGATACTCCACCAGGGGAGACCCCCACCGCGCAAGAGGCGCCCCCTGGGCCCCCTCCGGCTCCTGCCGGGCATGGGCCGCCCGCCGACATGGCGCCGTCTACGGCCTCCCCGGGCTGCTGCTGACCCCCGCCGCCCACTCCGCGCGAGGGGAACTGCTGGGACTGCGGGAAGACCCGCGCAGGCACCCTACGTCCTCCCCGTGCCGTCCCCTCGCGCCGCTAACGCCGGCAGTGCAGTCCCGGAGTGGCGGGAGCAGGAGCAGCGAGCCCGAGGTAGCGACGGTGGCACACGAAAAAATCGGGCCGTCCCACCTCGCGGCCAGCCCAGGCTGCGCATGCGTAGCGAAGACCTAGGGCGGACGCAGCCGGGAGGGACGAAATGGGCGGGGCTAGGATGCGACCTTGGCCTATGAAAAGCCTCTACAGGGACCGGTCCGTCAGCGGCCATATTGACAACTGGCAAACTCCAACTTGAATGGCCGAGAAACGGAGGCGCATGGTGTCGCCTCCAAGTCGGAATGGCCCAAAGAAGAGAAAGGTGTCCACGTTGCAGTGAGGAACAACTTCCGCCCGTTTGACTAAATAGGGGGCGGGAGCCGTTCTAAAGTTGTCCGGGAAAGTTGCGGTGGTGACGTCCTCGGTCAGGAAAGGCAGAGTGAGGAAGGGCGGTGTGAGCTTGCGCAATGGCCGCGTTTTACCTTCAACATCCCAGTTCCTGTTTGGGGTGGGGTGGGTGCACACTGGTTTATCTTGGTTAATTCAGGGTAGAAACTGCAGGTTGAAGGATAGTGGCTGACCAGCTTTTGTTGACTTAATACGAGGCTTTCGTGATTAAGAGGCAGGCTTGGGTTCAAGTCTTCTATTCAGTGAGATATTAGCAGTGCCATCTTAGAGTTGTGTTCTCTAACCTCAAAGCCTCAGTTTCCAAAATATACTTCACTCAGTAATAAGGAAAAATGCTTAGCTTCAATGCTTGGCACTCATTATTACACCGTAGGTCATACATTTCCGAGGCAACTACTTAAAAGATGTATTTATTTCAAAAACTGGAACAATGTTCCCACACATGATATTTCTGAAATACAAAATTATGAACATGCACATATTCATAAATATATTGAATGCAGAGCCCTGTTCAGGCATTGGGACACAAAAATGAATGAGACATGACACAAGCAGAGCTCATAGGCTAGTGAGCCTAGCTACAACTTCGATTTGAATTTTGTCCTATCTTTGAATGTTCAGCGCCTGCTCTTTACCATTCCACCTACCCACTTTCAATCCCTTTCCACTTCAAGAATAGCCCAGTCTTGGAAGAAAAATGCAGTCTGAATAGTATAGGCTGTTAGAAACGGTCTCTCCTGCACTGCCTAGGGGAAAATTTTACTGGCCGACTCTTCTGTGGTTTGGGCATGGGACAGACTCTTCCAGTTAATCTCTAGCAAAGCCTGCATTGTGTTCCCCGCCGCCAACACCATGCCAATGAGGAATAAGAAATCATAGCTTTAGATTGCTCTCTGGGTACTGCATGGCTGACTGGTTAGCATCAGGCACTAAAGTTCTTTGGCTTCAGCAAACTTAGCTAAGCAAAACTAACCATGAGATCTTTGATTTGAGCTTAAAATAAGCACCTTCACACAGGTTTTAATACATGAAAAATAATATAAAACTCAAATTTACATCCTCCCTTACCTTCCTAATTAACTTTATTTTCATCTGCAGTATTTGCAAGAACATTATTACTACAGCTACCAAGTTCCCAGCCACTTAGTAAACTAAAAATTTTAACTTTCATGGCTGAAGATCTTTTTGTAAGTAAGGTTTTATTGAGCCAAAAATGCTAGCCAAATACTGATCTTGGGGCATGGAGTCCAAACCACCGGCAGCATAGTGAGGTAGAAAATGTCCATCATCCCAGAGTTTTGCAAGTATTTTTATACATCAAGTAAGGAGAAGGGGGAAGATGAAGGTAGTCTAAAAGAATTTACATGATCTATAGGCAAAGGGGTCGGGGAAGGTGAAGCAGGGCCAGTCCTGAGATAGCAAAGACACAAAGAAATGTCTGTTAGGGCAGCAGTCCGGAAAGCCCATGTTTAAACAAAGTGGAGGCTTTTGGAGTTAGAAATTAATTTAAAATTACAATAGACAAAATGGGGATGTGAGAAATCTTCTGTTACCCGGTGAGCAGCCATCAACAGACTAGCAATTCTGTCTCTTTCTCTCACTCTCCAGCTACTGTAAATTAATTTGAAACATCTCAGAATTGTTTTTGTCACTCTACATAATAGAGTATATTATGCAATGTATTTTCAGGAATTTCTAAGTAAATAATTTTAAATTGGAGGGGGGACACATACCTGGAATCACGGTAATAATAACTTTAAATCGTGAGTGCATACTGTGTGTTAAGCATGTGCTATTTGCTTTATTCTTTGACCCTCACACAATTCTGTGAGGTAGCTATTATCACTTTTTTATAGCTGAGTCACAGAAAACTTAAGTATCTTGGTAAGGTCATACAGCTAAAAATCAACTGACATGAGATTTCAATCTAGGTGTCCTTTTCTCCAAAGCCTTAGAAGTTAACCATTGGTTATAGAAGGATGAAGAAATCTATTTCTTCTTGTGTAAGTTACCAGCATAATAAATTGACAAATCAGTCAAAAAGATTTTTCAAAAAAATTTTTTCCAGTTATAGCCATATGCAAATCTATTAATATGTAAGAAATATTGTCAAAAAAGTAATTGTAATACTCATTTTCTATTATCACTCTTTCGTTTAAATGGACTACACTGGAAAATAAATTTCATTTCTTTAAAAAGATGTTATTCAACTTCTTGGTATATTGTGTAGGTACAACTGAAATGAATTTTAAGTGTTTTTATGCTTCCAGTGCTCTGATCATCTCATATTGTCCCTTCTCATTACCATGCTATGTAGCAGCTGCCACATCCCTATGTACTTGCTATCTTGGTGCTGTGTGACTAATTCATATACTCATGAGGAGCCCTCTATGTAGAAATTATTTTTTACATACCTTGATGGGGTTTCGCATTTCTGCAAGTCACAATCTAACTTGGAAATGAAGAGCAGGGTTTGATATTCAGGTGCTGCCATCTGTTGGCAGCATACTACATCTATATTTATTGCCTTATTTTGACCTGGAATTTTGTAATTGTATGTAATTTCAATACTTATGGGATTTATTTTCCTAGAGATAAAAAATATTGATGCTAATATTTGCAATTGCATTGGTGGAAACGTCCAATAACTGTTTCATGAATCATGCTTACATGATTAAAAATTTCTAATATAACTTAAATGTAACTGTCTTATTTTAGGAATTTATCCTTACAGAGTTTTACCACAAGGAATTACTAAGAATAAATAGGGTGGAAACTAAGGACACTGGGGAAGAAGGGGAGATGCTAAAGATTACTTAGGTACTAGGAATTAGCTCTGAGGTTAGAGTTCAAATATTTATTAGAGCATCATTAATTGGAAAAGTACTGTAGTGAGAGGACATATATCTATCTTAGAGAAGGAGACTACCATTTCATGAACTCTACTGTGTGCCAGGCCCTATAGTAAGCCTCATATGTATTGTTTACTCTCCAATATCCTTACCGGGAAAAGGAAAAGGTATCGAGTGCTGTTAGTCATAATAAACATGTTGTTCTATGATTAATAAAGATAGCCAAGGGAAACCTATTACCATTTTACTTTGAGCTATGTGGGGAAAGTCCTGAAATATATTATATTCACGTATTATTTATGTTTATTCATATTTACTAATGATATGGAATTTTTGATAGACATGGTAATGAAGCAAGTTTGGGCATTCCAAAGTGATTTATTAGCCTCATTCTCCTGATCATTTCTTTTATATACACCTATGGAACAACTGTTTGCTCTCTGGTTCCTAAAACTTAAGAATTTTGGTTAGCTCACACACCACTTCCAGGAAGCCTTCCTTTTCTCTGATATGATGCTTTGGACTCCATCCCCATTTAGTTTCCTACAAATACCTACTATAGCATTTATCTTTATTTATTTATTTTGGAGTCCCTTAGACTGTGAGCTTCTGGGCAGTAAAAGCTGTATCTTGTTTATCTGTGAATCCCAGGTCTTAACACAGGATCTGGAAGATAGTAAGAATGTTAAAAATACTTGTGGGATCAGTTCAATAATTGAAATATTACAACAGTCTGCCTAGGAAATTCTAAAAACAGCCACTTTCAAGACATGCGTTGATACCTGCCAGGGAGCATAGTTAATTACATTTTCATATTGGCTCAGGAGTTAGGAATATCTATAAAATACAAGTTAAATATCTATAAGATATGTGTTCCTTTAAAATCCAAGGAATATTTTTCCCAACCTAAAGAGAAAAGTTTATTTAACAATGCTCTGGTTGATTTGACTAATAAAGTCAGTATAATTTAGGCTTTAAGAATTATTTTACCTATTTGATAGTTCAAATATACGAGATAATACATTTTGTATGGTATACCCAAACTTAAAAATAATACATAAAATACAAATTTAAAAACCATGTTACTGTATTTTTTACTCCCTTACACTCTCAAAGACTGACTGTAACTGCTTTTCCACTGTTACCTGATCTACAATTTCATTTACCCTTTCCCATAGCTCCAGGTTTGGTTCAGCATTATCTAAAACCATTTAGCAACAGCGGTATCAGAGTTTACTAATATTGATTCTTACTCTTTTATCCACTGTCAAGACACTACGTATTTCTCAGATTATCAGATTTTACAGATCAAACATAGACTACCCCTCATCAGCCTCTGACATTTGTATTTCTTATAGATTAGTTCTATAAGGGGCCCAAAACAATTGCATTCTGTACACCCATTAACATTAATTATCTTTGCACTCATGTTAAAAAATAGAAGAACACTTTAAATATTCTCATTAGAATTTTCATAGCCTTCTAAATGAACAAGTCAGAAAAGTATAAAAAATATATACAAAAGCCGTATTGTATCACAACAGTTGTTAGAAATAGAATTTGGTTCTCAGTTGATATAACTCACTCAGAACTCACTTGGTTTTTATGGTCGTGGTAAGCAGAAAGAATGAGGGTGAACAGATTTCTATAGGTGACATTTGTCACTACCAATCAGGGACTGACCATATTTGAACCCCCTTCCTCTGTTTAGAGAATTCCTTACCTTATGTGACTCAAATATTGGATAGAGAGGCCTTCTCCTGCAATGAACTGAAGATGTCAGCTTTGTGACAACTAGAGCACAGGCATAACACCTAGGCTCACCTAAAAAAAAAAAAAAAATCATCCACCTGAAATTTTTAACTTGGAAATGGTAAGGCAGAGATTGGGAGAATTTTTATTGGTAGAAGCTGGGAGTTGGGGGTAGCAGCATTCTTTTTCAGGGGCAGCAGTGCCAGCAATGGTATCCAATTTCTGGTTCAGTGGTCGAGGCCAGGACATCCATGTTTTGCAGGGACTCTAGACTGAAGTGTGATTTGCCTGTGGCCCTGGCTATATGGCCTTCCTTTTTTTCTTGTCCATTTCCAAAACTGGTTCTCCAGGATTTCTTACAATCCCAATTTTCTTTCAATAATTCCTTTTCTGCTTAAATCAGCCAGAATTTGTTTGCATTGTTTGCAACTAATAACCCAAGCTGATAACCACTATCATTTATTGAGACCTTCTTTTTTTGTCCGTGAACTTGACATGCCTTAGTTCATTTCATCTCTTCCTTTTTGTAAAATGGGTAGTGTCTTCCCCATTTTAACGTCATTCTATAGAAGAAAAAATTGGGGCGTAGAGTGGTTAAATAGTAGAAAATTTTACTTTCGTTTTACTGTCAACTTATATTCTTTTTTCACAACGTTCTTCAGAAGAAAACAAGTTTAAAAAAGAATCATATTCAAAATTACTTTGTTCTTTAAAATTTCTTTTTCTTCAGACAGATATTTTCATAAATTAAAGTCATCTTTTTAGCACTTGGTTGATCAGTTTTGTAATAGGAATCACAAGCCAACGCTTCTACACCCTAGCGAGAGAGAATTTGAGTTAGTTTCTTCTTTGGAATTCATTTTCCTCTCTATAATGGAAACTTGCCCTTTGCTTTTAATAATGCAGAAAGGCCAATGTCCATTGCATAGAGGCCCACATTTATGTTTATTGCAGTTTCTTAACAATGGCACTATTGACATTTTGGACTGCATAATTCTTTGTTGTGGGGGCTGTCCTGTGAATTACAGGGTGTTCAGTAGCATCCCTGGCCATTATCCCCTAGATGCCAGTAGCACTGCCTACCCACCCACCCCCGAATTTTTACTGTCAACAAAATGTCTCTAGACATTGCCAAATTGTCCCTGTTTGAGAACCATGGGGTTATAGGACTAAAGATACAGATAAGAAAGCAGGTCAGGGAAGATCCTGGCTTGAAAATCTAAACAAAGATATAAATTTAATTCATTCCAACAAATGCAGGGCATATTTTTTGAGCCTGCAATCTTTCTTGTGCTGAAAGACTAAACCTAGATTATGAGCTATATTTTGAACAGTTTCCGGGTGAGTCACTGAGTTTCCATACTTGCAAAAGGCACCCATGTTCCTTTACTCAGTTTCTCCTACCCAAAGAAGCCAAGTAATTACAATCAGATAAAGTTTTGTTAAGTCATTTTTAGGAGCCTGCCACCTCCAGAGTAGGTTCAATAAAACATGTATGTCCCTCAAGCATTCAGGCTGTACCTCCCTTCGTATTATACTTTCTCTGCAGTTTATATTGTCAACAAGGCTTTTCCTTCTCCCTGAACAACAACAACAACAAAAGTTGACTTCTCAACTTAACCCTGACTAAATAAGTGTGGTCTGGAGACCAGATGGATCTTTTATTCTTCCACACATTCTCAAACCTTTTGTAATTAAAGTTATTTATACTCATAATCCAACACTTAGAAAATAGTTAACCAAATTTAGACAATACTCTTGATGGCCTATTAAACATTTGAAGTTATATTTATGGAGACTATGAAATAATAGGGGAAAATAAAATAGTGAATAATGAAGAATATAAAGTTACATGAGTCTATTTACAACCTGATAAAACTATTCACAGTCTAAAATAGTAGTATATTAGAGATAATGCCAAAATTGCAGGTAAGCTATAGAAATACCATGGAAAAGAAGGAAGATGTAGTATACACTAATTTCAAGGCTTAATCAAAGAAACGAGAATCCTGTGGCCACCAACAGAGGATAGAAAATGGAACTCATTGCTATGCTGCATAACAGCAAAATTAGCATCATTGATGGCAGATGATAGGATTTTGTGGGGATTTTGTTTCAAGTAACTAGGAATTTACCTTTTCAGCAACATAGGAAAAGAAGTGTTCAATAACTCTTTGTTGTTTCAAAGCCTAGGCAGAGAAAATTAACTGGAAAAATGTTTGATTTGTTTTTTCCCCCTCCCTCCTCTTTTTTTCCAAATGTTTTTCGAGCATTGCTTTGCCATTTGAAAATTCTAAAAATTAAAAAAATAATTCTATTACTAGACAGAGAAATAAATAATAAGTTTGTTGAAAATCAGAATATTGACAGAAAAGAAATCTCTTATCACTCCTTGTCAGTGATAGTTAAAGAAAACAGAGGAAAAACAATCAGAAAAAAAGTTTAAAAAGTCTGTTGGGAAAAGCACACAGATATCCTTACTCTGGAAATAGAATAAATTGATTATTAGATTAAAGAAACTTTTGGCTTCAAAATGAATATTGTCACAGAGAGGTAAAGTTAAAAAGATCAGAGAGCTTTCCAATATTAGAAAGTGTTTCTTTAGAGCAGTCTGCTGCTGGGCCCGACCAGCATGGGGAAATTTAGGTGTTCCACTAGCAGGGAGAGAACTTCTGTATATAATCTTTTGCTTAAAATGCTTTTAAATCTCTCAAAAGGTATGGCCACGGCAAAACAAAAAGCCACAACAAAGGAGTGCCCAGGACAAGTGAAGTTTTCCCTCTCCAGTCAGGTTTCACAACCTACAAGTTCCTTTGAAGAAACTAGAGGCTTTTTTCTTCCATTATTACAAATAGATGAAGGTAATTGACCCATTTCGATATTTTATTGCCATTTGTGTCACCAATATTTTTGAATAACAAAAATATTTCCCAGATATGATATTTGGAAATCAAGTGGATCGAGTGAGAGTTGAATTGAAGAAGTTATCTGTAGCTCTAAATATCTCTCCATTGTACCCCACAGTTTCACCTAGCAATAAAACATTACTGCGACAGTAATAAATCTAAAATTTGCCTTTTTTCTCATACTAGTTAATGTGAGAAGAAAACACCTGCCTGTTGCAGTGCTGCAAAAATGGTTTTAATATAAGGTCACAGAAAATTCAAAGGTTTTATAGCCCCCTATAAAACAGCTCTTTGTCTTTTCCCACTAATTCCCTAGTGTCACATTTAACAAAACAAGGGAACTGCAGATAATAGAGGTGTTTGCAGATTAGCCTTTCAAGCCATAAATAACATAGGGTTTTGCTCACCTACAAATATTAAGGCAGCTTATCAATGTTTAAGCCCTTTCTTCTTTGTAATGGTTGCTAACATTTTAACCCAGGCAAATTGAGAGTTTTTTCTTTCTTGTCTTCTTACATCGACTGAGTACACATTCATAAGGTTCTATTATCAGATTTTGTGGTATAAAGAGTGAGACATCACTTAAACACTCGCCTGCTGCCTGAGAGGCCCATTTTGTAAGATGCATCTGCTTTATGCATTCCTTGTTTTGCTCTCTGTTAGTGATGGTTTCTATCCTACCTGTCCTGGAAGATGTAGCTGTGATTCTGTGCAGTCGGTGCAGTGTTACAGGCTAACGGAGGTACCGTCAGGTATTCCTTCCACCACCAAGAAGCTCTACATTAGCCACAGCAAAATTCAACACCTTCAGGTAACTATTCGTTCTACACACAAGTTGCTGCAATTTTGTTTTGTGTGGCAGAGTGAGGTGCGAGTGTGAAATTGTTAAACTTGATTTAAGTAATCAAAACTTAAAAAACGTTAAAACTTAAAATTCAAAAGTTGTCAAAACGTATGTTTGGGTCGTTGCACTAGCCACCATCTTACGCTGTTCTACTGAGAGGTTATATTGACTCTGGATTTTTATTTTTAGGAAAGCAGCCAAAACAAACAAACAAACAATACCCAGAATCTGTAATTAATGATACTTTATTTCAGTTTTTATTACATTTTTTTCCTAATTATGTCATTGTAAAGTAAAATAAATGGCTCTTAAAAAGAGTTTGAGAGCATATGGCCACTTTATGGCCCAGGATTAAGAAAAAGTACTTTTGTTTATGCTATAGAAGCAGATGATAGTTAGAACATTACAAGACTATCAAGATGAACAAATGAGAATTATTCATACAGACCTTACATCCAGCAAAGCATTAGTGTCTTTGTGGAAACATATAGAGGAAATACATGTTTTTGTTTTGCCATGTTGCTATAATTCTATGTGCTTTTAATTATGACTTTTATTTTTACGTTTACCTATTCAGAGGGCACTGAAAGAGTGCTACAGTTTTATCAGAGTTTAAAACAAGGAGCAACTTTTGTTATAAGCCTTTAGTATTTTGAAAGGGATCAAGAGACTAGGATTCTCACCTTAGTTTGCTCACTACCTAGAGAGAGAACCATCTGATGCAAGCAGTTAAATAAATCTCTGGGCCTCACTTGTTACCTTTATGAAATGAGAAGGCTGAATTAGACAGGCAATCCTCTAAATGCAAAGAATTGGATGGAGACAAGCTAATTTCCCCTCTAAATGGGAAATTCTATGGCTCTTTGATTCTGCCTTTACTGGTGGCTGCTTCTACCTTATAGATCCAAATCCTAAGATGAGGAAATGCCTCTCTGTGATCCAGGTGCACAGAGTCAGCAGTGAATTTACTTCCCCTTCAAATAAAGACACTACCCTCCTTTCTTTTGGTTTAAAAATTTTAATGTAGTTGCACATAAACATAGAAGGTTTGATATATGTGGCATGGTATTTATTTTGTGGCTTAATAAGCACAATTGCCTAGTCATCGTCTACTTACTTTCCTTTTCCAATCCAGTAGTGCCCAATACCAGGGAGCCAGTGTGACCGGGTCAGGTCTCAGCATTCAAGCAAGACACCTGGTTAAAGGGCAAGATGCTTAAATATTTGTTCTGAGGATTTCAGATGCTGAGAGCTAGAGGGTCAGCTAAGCCAGCTAATGATCCTACACTGCTGCCTGGCAGTCTGGCAACTAATAAGATGAAATTATACCTCTCATCAAATTCAGTTATTAAATCAGTCCATTTGTCATTGGTTTAGGTTCATTGAACAGCAATACTGCCACTCCCCTGACTTTGACCCAGTTAATTATCTCTTAGAAGAATAGTTTCCAGCAGAAAGGTTGGTGAAACACAGGATTGTTTTGTGAAGGAAATAAAAAGCTTTGAGCAGTAATACTTCTTCATTCCTCTTTTAAAAACCCTTAGGTTTTAAATGACCATATTTCTCTTGCATTTGGTGAATACAATGTATATTCTGTTTATTTGGTTCAAATTATAGAATGGGACGCCTATATTTAAAGAAAAAAATACTTTCCAATGGATCTTCAGAGGAATTGCAATAGAAATTTGTACATACATACATATATATCCATCTATGTAAATAAATATGTGCACATACATATCACACATATATATGCATGTATATACAAATACATATATACACACATGTAGATGTGTCTATATCATAATTTTAAATGTTTCTATTACTTGTTTATATAATTTAACTGTGTTTGGAACTGTGAATGCTGTGTTTGAGACTGGGGATAAAAGATGAAAAGTTCACTCTTCCTGCCATCAAGAAAGGAGAGACTTATCCATTATATCTGTGAAAATTTCTACTTTTTTAAAGGTGCATGCCATTGGGCTGTAAAACTCTCTATTCTTTTGTCTGTCTTATACTGTGCACCTGTTCCCTTCCCTCCTGGCTCTAGTCTTCCTCTTGATCCTAAACCTTGCATTTTTGGGGTGCCTCCAGTGTCCAATATCCAAATTTAATACTTCCTTGAACTCATAAAAAAAAGTATCTATTTACATTTCTGCTTTGCCATAGCCATCTACTGTCTTGGTTACACCATAATCCCCTTTATGCCTGAAACTTCTCCACTTAAAATCTTGAATTCCCATACCCTCTCTCTGCTCTTCATCTCCTTTCCTTTCAGCTGTCCTACTCTACATTTATCTTTCTATCTCATGGAGACTTCTAACCCTAGAACTACCCATATTCTCTCAGATAATCAGTGTATTTTTTATCTGTCTTCTTTTTCTACCCCTTCCCTTTATGCATCCCACAACGAATTATCTCAACGACCTATCCAGCAAAGCCTCAGTCTTAAATTAGGGTAACTATTTGCTTTCGTTTGTCCTATATCTGAACATATGGGTGCTACTGGAGAGGACCACAACCTCTTTATACGTATATGTTTATATATACACATATGTTTGGAAACATCACGCGTTTGTAGAATCACCACAAATCCAAGATCTCCAACCTCATCTGGGTCTTCAGTGTCACCCATCTATCTTCCCAGTTCTTTGTTAGGTGCTCCCTATATTCCCTCAACATATTCCGAACCTTCAATACTGCTTTGGATTGCCTTGTCAATCCCTGCCCTCCTTATTCTCACCAAATGGCTGGCTTCCCATTTTATTGACAAATCATGACAAAATGAAGGCCATTAGTCTTAATCTTCCTCAATTGCTGCTGACTGTGTACTAGCTTGTCTCCATCTAATTCTTCGAACACTTTCAGAGAGGAAGAGATGTCCCTCTTCTAGTCAAGGCAGCCTCCCTTCTGTGCCCTTGATTCCATCGTTCTCACCTGAATTTTGCTTCATTATTCTTCCCGCTCCCATATCTTCAGTTGCTCTTTCTTTACTAGCTCCCTGTACTAGTGGAAAAATATGCTTCTTTCATTACAATAAAAAATAAAAATCTTCTAATTCTGTGCCTCTTGCTACTGTCTTTATTTGCAAAACTGTCAAAGGGTGATCTGTGCTTACTGTCTCCACTTCTTATCTTCTGTTTATGTAATTCACCGCCGTCTGGTTTCTGCCTACTTCACACAGCTAAAACTGTTCTCTCTCAGACACTGGCTCACTCCTACTTCTTGAAATCCCTACTTTCTTGCCTTCCATGCCACCACCCTTTTATGTTCTCATGATTCCTCCTTGATATTTCTTTTCTGCCCTTTTTTATAAGTTTCTTTTCCTCCACTGTCCTTTCATGTCTGGCTTTTCCAGGGAGTCTCAATCCTCAGCCATCTCTTTTCTTACTATGTACACTCTCCTTAGGTGACTTCACTCTATGTAAGTGATGATGGCTCCCATAACTGAGTTTCTATCATAGCTTTCCCCCATGTTTCAGACTTATCCAGCTGCTTAACAGACCCTTCCACTCCCACCATCTCTTTCTCTCAACCCAGGAAAGATGTGTGGCCTTCTAATGCTTGGAGCAGGGCCTGCCTGAAATTGAAACTAGAAACAAAATCTTTATGGGGAAGCCAACAGGAGTTGCCCTTCTGCTTTTCTTTATTTTACTTGCCTTGCTTTAAAAAAACAAACAAACAAACAAACAAAAAAACTTTTCATATTTTATTGTAACTTTGACATACATATTGGACTCTCTAAACTCTAAAACTGTGAAAGCAGAAATTATACTTAGCTAAGCTTTCTATGCCTAATTGTTAACACCAAGCCATACATACCTTGCTTTTTAAGCAACATTGAAAAAACTGCCTGCAGCCCCAAGGCTAGCTCTAGAGCAAAAGCATCTCTTTCTACATCTCTCCAGCACAGTCCTGATTAGGCCAGAGAAACTATGGGTCTGGCAGTATTTTTTCCTTTTATCAGCTCTCCAAACTTAATTGAAAAGTTGAAAGTCAATAGATGTCTTACTCGCTGTTTGTACCACCATAACACTATATTCTTCAGTTAAATGAATGTTATAGTGGTAAGGTGAAATATGTATGTGTCAGGGTAAGATAAACCTGGATTGCTGGCTAGATATACTTGCTAGCTAAATATACTTGAACAGCTTATTTTGCCTTCCTGAGCCTTAGTTCCCCTCTATGAAAAGGGAATAATCATACTTACTACACAGAGCTTTGTAAACATATAGTAAATACTGAAAGGTAGCCATTTAAATTAATAATGGTCAAAAGTAATCCACATTGACTCTGACAAAAAGAAAAAGGTTCTCTATGCTTAATAAGAGAAAACAACTGTTCATTGGATTCAGTTAATATGTACTATATATACTATTTAGCAAGTCCATATACTTTACAAATAGAAATCAAGATAAATTGACTAATTGAAGCTCTGACACCACACTTTGTCTACTCCCCAAATAAATTGTGCGTTCAGATCTGTGTCATCTCTGAGACTTGCCACATAGTCAGCATTCTTTTAGGGTTTGTGGTCACACAGATAGAAGTGGAATTATTAGTAACACCAAGTTCTTCTTTTGGGCAATCAACAGTCCAAGAGGTGAAGATCTATGTCTGGAGTCACTTCTGACTTTATATGAAAGAAAAGCTTAGAAAAGGGCACTTCAGAATGGAGAGTGGATGAAAGAACAGTGAGTCTTGTATAGGTCATTTAACTTTTGGGGGGGAAGGGGGCCTGAAATTCTTCATCTCTTAAACAGAAGACTTAGACTAGATAATCTCTAAAATCTCTGCTTTTCTAAAAACACTATAACTTGTGTCCAGATCTGTAGTCTATTTGAAAACATTAGTTGTAGAACAAATGCAATAGAAAATGCATTAGCAAATGGTGAGCTGAGAAAGAAAGGTCTTTGGATTCCAATAGAGCTTGTTGAAATTCTCAGCCTTTTCCCTTACTAGTTTCCTCTTCTAAAAGTCAATGTTGGTAATAGCAAACTTGAAGGGTTATTAGGAGAATTAATGCTAACATATTAAAAAAAGCATTTCACACTTGTAGCTATTCAAAAAATGCAAGAAAAAAATTTCTCTGATAGGTCCTTCCTAGTGATAGTGGTATTTAGAACTTTTAAAAGTTTTACTTTAATGCTTTAAAACATTTTAAAGTAATTTATCATTTTATAAAATCCAAATAATGAAAAATATAGTGAAAATCCCTTGTAATCTTACACCCTAGTGTTAGCAACTGTTAATAAGTTTGGTAAACGATTTCCAGATTGTTTCAATTTGGGGGTTATAAGATGATGCAACAAAGAACATCCTATCTCATAAATCATTGTGCAATTTATAAGTACTTTGGCCAGAAGTAAACTTGTTGGGTCAGAGAATATGTAGCAAAAGTTGGCCAATATTGCATGTCTAAAAACAGTGTGTGAAAGTGCATAAAATATTTTTGATATCTTACACTGTTAGTAATCATAAATAAAAACAGCCAGAACCCGAGTTTTCATCCTTTTACAAGAGATAATGTAAAATAAATCCTGAAGGGAAATCTGAAGTATCATTAGTATTGAATTATAGTACATATGTTTTTTTTTTAAACCATAATCATCTTTTTTTTTTTTTTTTTTTTTTTTGTAGCTATCTAACTTCACCCAAATGTTGGCTCTAGAAGATTTTATTCTTCTGGCCAGTGGAACTGAGTCAGTAGAAAACGATACTTTCAAATCTCTGAGTACTTTAAAGACCTTGGAACTCTGGAAAAATAAGCTCAGACGAGTCCCCAGTGCTCTGCCAACCAGTCTTGAAGTGTTAAAACTAAATGACAATTTAATATATGTCCTACACAGATCCGATTTTGAAGGATTGAAGAAATTAAAAACCCTTGAACTTAAAAACAACCTCCTCTCTTCTCTTTCTCCCGGCATGCTCTCCTTCCTTGCCAGTTTGCAAAGCTTGATGTTGGATGGCAATAATATCGAGTCTGTAGCTGGACCACTGGCACTTCCCCAACTGAAATTTATGAGCATGGAGAATAATAAACTACATCTTATACCAGCTAGCTTCTTTACTTCTCTTCAGTCTTTGCAATTTCTCAGTTTTAGTGGTAACTTTCTGACTAGAATTCCTATTAATCTGCCCAAATCCTTGCTCTCTTTAAAGATGGAGAGAAACCAGCTCAAAGTGGTAAGGTTTCGAGATATGAAACACTTGGAGAACCTTTCCCATCTTTACCTGTCAGAAAACTCACTCACTTCCATCGATGGGGCACAGCTCCTTGCCAATTTAACCACTCTTGAGTTGTCCCAAAACCAGCTTCAAATGTTGCCCCTCAGATTACCAGTAAGGCTACAGAAGCTTGATATTAGCAATAATCTGATTCAGAGAGTTACAGTGCAAGACTTCCAGGACCTCCGAGATTTGAAACATTTGTTTCTGGACAACAACACCGTCAGCTTGTTCGAAGCTGGAGCCCTGCAGAAGTGTTCTCAGCTTTCCAACCTGGCCCTGGAACAGAACCTGCTGTTGTCTATACCTCTTAGGTAAGTGAGCGTTACCATTTACGGTTACAACTATAAAAGTTCCCCAGAGATTGGGGCAATTAGCACATTATACAAGCAAGAATGCAAGTCAGAGCAAATATAAATGATCTGATTGAAGCTATCCAAGGGTTTAGAAGTAGAAGTTTTAAACAAAAGTTTGGACTTTCCAGCCCTCAGACTGAAGCCTGTACTAACTTAATTTATCTTGCCTGTGGGACAAGACACCCACACATGAGGTCTATATTTGAAAATATGAAGTGCTGCTTTGGGGAAATATGCTAACAAACATGACATGCAGCTATTACTTGTAGAAAGTATGTTTGGGTTTCTAAGTATATGTATGGCCTGGATTTAACTCAGAGGCAAGACCAGGCATGTGCTTAGCCACCAGCAAAACAAGGATATAAGGGAAAAAATGAAGGGGAAATAGTAAGATATTTATATTATAAAAAACATTGAAATAGTTATGGGAAAAAAATTAAAACTTTACAATTTAATATTATACATTTTTTATTTTGAATTACTTATTTGAGTGCCTCACATTCTTCTCAGTGCTGTGATCTTTAAAGGACTTAACCCGGCTCTGCTTATTTCTCTGTGTCTGTGAGTATGAACCCATTTGTGTTGGCCTTTCCTTCTGGTTTTGGTTGTCTCTTTGGTTCTCTCTCTCACACACATATACCCTCATACTGTGACACTTTATTTCATAACCTATAATGCATATGTTTACATTAATTGACCCTATTTAAGCTTTATTCTATTTTCTACATTTTAAAGTAGACAAAAAAAAAAAACCCACATAGAATACAGCACTGTTTTTCTCTTTTAGAAGCTATTATGTTGTTTATTACACGTGCCTAGTGGATTATTTTCCCTTTTAGCACTTTATAGAAAAAAAGGCTTCTTGCCCTGCCTATTTTCATTATCAAATTTCTCAGAATATACCAGCTTCTGGCCTCTGTAGAATCCTATAGCACTCTATTTACTTATTTTTACTGTTAGTTGCAATAATTTTTCTTACCGATGGAAAAAAAAAATTATCTAGTATGATAACTATACTACCCAATATAAAACATGAAAAAGTTATTTTTCCAACTGAAATCCATATTTTAAAATATGTATTGAGGGTGATTTGAAAGCAATCAATTTATTTTAATGCATAGCATGTGCACACAATTTAATTCAACAAGTATGTTTTGAGTATTAACTATATGCTAAGTACTTTGCCAGGTGCTGTGTAATAAAAAAGAGGAAACTTTTTATTCTGTGTAGTTTAAATTCTAGCATGGAAAGAGTGACAATTGCATAATGTATAAGTACAGTACAGTATATTTAGATGGTGCTAGGTGTTAGAGTTAATGACAACAAAGGACATGATTACTTGGTTTAGGACTGTAGAGAGTAGGAGTGGCTGGTTGTAATTTTAAATAAGATGAGCATAGTAACCCCCATGAAAATGTAAGCTTTGAGCAAAGACTGCAAGGAGGTGAGGGATTTAGCTGTGCAGCTATTTGAGGGAAAAATGTCCTAGATGGAACAGCCAATACAAAGGCCCTAAGGCAAGAAGATGCCTACTGAGTTTCAAAATTTTAATACTTGTTATTTAAATAAGTTCTCTAAGGTTCAAGCTATTTTGCTACTACATGCCTATACTCCAAAAAAAAAAAAAAAATTCATGTATGAAATAAAAACTCATAAAACAGGCTAGGGAGTGACTGTATGACATAAAGATTCCCAGTAAGCTCTGACAGCCCTGGGCAAAGTTGTGCACTCAGTAGACTTTTCTATTCAGGCTTTTAGACAACATTTGGATAAGCAATCTTGCTAAGTTTAATGAGTAAAAAATAGCTTAATTATTTACTTTTGCCAGCATATTTGTGTTTTAATAAGTGACTAGAGAAAGCACAGTGCTTTTACCCAATGGAGTGTATAATGGAATTGTAAGCCTGAGTGAGCTATTACTTTCACATCTTATTTCACATTGGAATTATCAGGAAAACTCTAAAAATCATACTCATGCCCAGACCTCCCTTCAAACCAATTAAATGAGGTACCAAAGTTGGGGCCCAAGCATCAGTAGTTTTAAACAGTTGCCCAGATGAATTTCATGTCATCCACAGTTGAGAACTAGTGAACAAGGACAATGGGGCAAGTAACATGAGATGGAAATAGGCTTTTCCTATGAGGGTTAAATTAAGCAACGTAATTGCTCTGTCAAAGAACCTGGCCAGCTAGGAGAGCAAAATTCTTGTAGAGAGTGATTTTTAAATTCCTCATTACTACCTGCCCCCCCACCCCCCCCACACACTCCCTGCCTTTTTTAAAAAATTGGAAACTTAGAAAAGTTTCTCTGTGGTTTTTGTCCCATAAATAATTAAAAACAATAATATTCGAATTTTAAAACTTTTATGAGCTGTAGACAATACATTCTTTTTTCTTTCTATTTGAATGCTTCTTATTCATACACAAGCTTACATTTTAAAATTTTGTTTTCTATGAATAAACTGTAAACTCATGCAACCTACCTCTGTCACACACTATTTCCACAGATCCCTTCTTTCACCTACCATCTTCCATTTTGTATTTCACCAAGGATAACAATATGTGGTTTTAGGTACACATATGTTAAAATATCTACTATATTTGCCTCACTATGCTAATTGAGGTAGAAAACAATACCTAACATTTAAGCGCTAAGATCAGCAGTGAATTTATATATATTCGTTGATCCTCACAGTAATCCTGTGAAAATAGATGCGTTGTTTTACCTATTATTTTACAGATTAGGATATTACTGTTAAGAGCTATCAAGAAGCTTGCTCAAAATCACATCGTCAATAAATTGTGGAGTCAGGATTAAACACAGTCCAATACCATAGTGAGGAATTGTTACCACTGCATGGTCACCGCTTCTGAGATTAACAACACGCTATACTGCTTAGAACTTAGAACGCCTTACTGTTGCTGCTTCATGTTTCACAAATCTGCAGCTCAGTGAACAAATATGTTACATCATCTCTTCTTTAACCACTCTTTGGATAATTCTAATTCAGAAAAACTTTCTACAACCTGATGCAGTCCACTCAGCATTTTATCTTATTTATACTCAAGCGCCATCTACTGGCAAATTAGTCTTAAAAGCAACAACTACCTAACGGCATATATAGCATTTTTAGAAACGTTTGTCTTAAAATCAGGGCTACTTTTTAATAGAAATCAGATTTATAAAGACAAGTTATACCTAAGCAATAAATGACTGCCAGAAAGTCACAAACCAGGATAATTAATGTTTTTTTCTTCCAGTGTCATTGTGGTTATGACATCCATAGAAATGAGAGAGAGAAAAAAGTATTCCTAAAGAATAGGTACAATATTTGGCTGCTCAGCCTAGAACTAAATAATTGTATTTGTTTAAAAGAAAACTTGGCTTGCTCATTTTCATTAGCTAATATTTATTATGTGACTTCTGTGTACTGAGAACTTTCAGAAGCTTTAGGAAGCTAACCACATACTGGAAAATAGAGTGGTCAAAGTTAGACCTTAAGTCTAATGAGTAGGGACTTTTTGAGTCTTTGGATAACTCTATCATATCTTTTCCCAGTTTTGTTCTCTTGTACTCTCAATGGGAACAGAGCCTTGCCTACTGCTACACAGTCTATTAATAATTAATGTGTCCTCTTTCCTTGGGGAAAAAAAGCTATACATAAGAGATTTTCTGTATACCTTTTAGAGATGTACCTTACAGAAGCTGGTGTGTGCACAAAATTACATTGTCCTGGGGATTAACCTCAAACTGAATTTAATTATCAAACTGTCAAAACGTATGAAGTAATTTTCCCTGGTAAATTAATCTATTTTGTTAGGTAAATCTTATTCCAACAAAGGAGAAAGCACTTATATAAGTAAATGTAATATATAGTTTAGAATATAAATAGAAATATATGTAATATAACAATATAACATTAAATAAATAAATATATAAATATAAATGTAAAAGAAAAACTCAAAGTTAAAATTTAGGCTAAATGCCAATAACCTATAAGGTTAACCTTTTAGAATAAAATTCATATACTAATACTATAACAAGCAAAAGTAATATTGTCATAAAATATAGTTAAATTTATTTGCTTTGTTCTTTAACGTGGCAATCCTATGACTGAGTACGCCACAGTAATTTTTACTGAATATTGAAAAGCACGAACATACATCCACTGTGTTCACACTGTTATGAAGATAGTATTCAGATGGCATTCTGACAGCCTTTTTAAGGGCCTTTTTTGTCTATAAAACTTTCCAACTTCTCGTACTTCATTAAAAAAATAACACTCAATCTAACGTCGTTGTATAGTAGAAAATGTGGGGCACTCACAATTATGATTCTTTTTTATTTTTTTATTAATGGTCATAAGCATGGCATTTTTCAAATTGCTATTCACAGTTTTAAAACCATTTTTCCTCCTGAATATGAAGCAATACCTGTTCAAGGCTGAAAACTTAGTGTGCTGGAAAATAAAAAAGTCACCCATAATTGCTTGACCAGAATCTATGTTTAAACATTTTTGTTTTTACATGTTTTGGATCATTAAATTTTGTGTTCTATTTTTCTATGTAACATTATATAAGTGGAATCAAATTTGGCTAGTGAGAGCTCCTTTAAGCTGGTTCTTATGTTGATAAGACATGACTCTGTTGTCTATTTTTAAAAATTGTGGTAAAATACATATGCTATAAAATTTACCATCTTAACCATTTTTAAGTGTACAGATGAATATTGCTAAGTATCTTCACATTGTGGTGCAATCCATCTCCAGAACTTTTTCAACTTGAAAAACTGAAATTCTATGCCTATTAAACAATAACTCCTCATTTCCCCTCCCTCCAGGCCCTGGCAACCACCATTCTACCTTCCGACTTTCTATTTCTATGAATCTGACTACTCTAGATATCTTGCATAAGTGGAATCATATGGTCATCTTCTCGTGACAGGCTTTTTCTACTTAGCGTAATGTCCTCAAGGTTTAATTTGTAGCACACATCAGAATTTACTTTTTAAAGCTGGATAATATTCCATTATGTATACATATCTCATTTTGCTTATCTAGTCATCTGTCAATGGACATTTGGGTTCTTTCTACATTTTAGCTATTGTGAATTCAATATGGATGTATAATGTGGGTGCATAAATATCTTTTTAAGGCCCGGCTTTCAATTCTTTTGAGTATATGCCCACAAATGGAATAGCTAGATCATATGGTAATTCTATTTATAATTTTTTGGAGACCCACAATACATATGGCAAAACATCATGTTTTCCATAGCAACTGCACCATTTTATGTCCCCACCAACAGTATTCAAGAGTTCTAATTTCTCTACATTTTTGCTAATACTTCTTTTTTTTTAATTGATAATAAGTATAATGATGGGTGTTCCATTAATCTTTAAACATTTATTGCATTCTGGCTTAGAAGTTCTAGCTTTCCTCACCTCAGACATGGAATCAGCCATTTCTATAAGAAACTCTGGTTCTTTTAAGTGGAGATTGGAATTTTGAAACTAAGATCTGTGTGCATGGTGTGCTTAAGCTACTGAGGCAAGGTTGCTACTAGGATGTAATATTGCTTCTATTATAATATTGCTTCTAGATCCTTTCAGCATATAGAGCTAGAAAATGTATTTGCAAAATTATGAATTCACATGCATATTTGCAGTTCATATTTAACATTAGAGATGGTTTTTCTTTTATTTCATATTCGTACTTTTTTATCTTACAATGAAAATCTTGGTTTGTAATAACAATATATTTACTTATTTGTTTTTGTCTTACTGTATTTATTAAGGAGTTTCTAAATTTCATTACTAATATTAATATTAACAATAAACCTACTGAGAGAAATTTCTTTGCAGGTTCTTTTGTCCTTAGACTCTAAGATGTTCAGTCAGAATACTTTTTCTTTTCTCTGTATGTTTATGTTACCAACATAAACATTTGATTAATTAATTAGACTTATTTGATTCTGCTTGTGTTCAATTTTAGGATTCGATTTTGTTTTCCTTTGTGTGTGTGTGTGTGTGTGTGTGTGTGTGTGTGTGTTTGTGATGAACATGTAAAACGTTAATGTGATTCAAAAGTTAAAACTATATGGCACTAAGCACTCCCTATAAGTAACTTTTCTTATTCACTACTGGTTTATCTTCCCCCCCCACCCAAATAAGCAAATATGTGTATATATATTCTTATTTCCTTCTTTCTTGCACAAAAATTAGTATATGCTGTTCTGCTTCTTATTTTTATTTCCTTTAACAATACTTACTGGAAACTATTTTATGATAGTTCATAGAGACCAGCTCCTTTCTTTTTTAAAGATGGATAACAGTTCTTTAGTGATGTACTGGTTGTTTCCAATATTTTGCTATTTTATATAATACCATAATGAATGCTACATACAATGTTTTATATTTCTAGAATCACTTCTTCAGAGTATATAGCTAGAAGTAAGATTGCTGGGTCAAAGGGTAAAAGCACATGCTATTTTCTTAGGCTTTGCTGAATTCTCCTCCATAGGGATTGTGCCAGTTTAGATTCCCACCAAGCTATGTATGAGAATGCCTCTTTCTTCACAGCTTTGCCCACAGAATGTACATTAAAGATTAGAATTTTTACCAGTCTGTTAGGTGAGAAATGGCATGGTTTTATTTTTCATTTTTCTCTTCCGAGTATGGTTGAAGACTTAAGGGTGTTGCTTTTCTGTTTATAGGGACTTCCATTCATGCTTTTTATCCATTTTTTCAGTCTTATTTTAAAATGTTTCTTTTTCAACTTTTAAGAGACTTTTAGGTAGTGGGGAGATTAGCTCTTTGTCTGGGATACAAGTTGCAAATATTTCCCTTAGTTTATCATTTGTCTTTTGACTTTGCATGTCTTTTTCTATACACAATTTCTTTTAAAATTATTTTTAATGTAGTTGATTTATCAATCTTTTATAGCTTCTGGATTTTAAATCATAGAAAAACTCTTGCAGAATTAATATTTTAAAAATTATTTGAAAACATGATTTTTATGATCACATAATAGTCCATTGTCTCTTAATTTCCATATTTGTGGACATTCGTCATTTTTTTTGCTGTTATAAATATGATCAAATATATGACAAAACATATTTGTGAATAAATCTCTATTTATTTCTCCTATTATCTCCTAGATCAATATGATACATGTTCTCAAATCACTTCCAAAGTGGTACCAATTTACACTCCCAGCAACAGTTTACATTCTTACCTCTCTACACCCTCAGCAGCAATGAGCTTTAAAATTTGTAACCAAAGCAATGTAACCAAAACAATGTTCTAATTTGATACATAAAAATATTGCATCTTTTCATTTGCCTTTTATATTCATTAAGAACATTTTTTCATATTTTTACTTCTATAAATTGTTGATTCATGGCCTTTGTCAATGAAAATAATAGCAACAGTACTTTCTTATCAATTTATTTATTGATCTTATTTGATAAGAAAGATATTAAAACATTAAAGAGTTTTATGACTAGGAACCAGAAAATACAGGTTAGAAAATAAGGCTTAGGAGGAAGGGTTAAAGACCTATAGATAAGAATGAGGTTTACACTTTTAATTACTTTTCAAAATAAAGTTTGCTTTTTAGGTTCAGAAGGGACAGGATGACAGCAAAGGTGGGTGCTGCTCTGAGTTGCTTTGCAGTCGTGGAATAACGGTCATGAACTTCTCTCACATCCTCTTTCCACACTTTTGCAGGCTCCCCAGGACCTTAGCGAGGCTGGACTTGAAAGGCAATGCCATCCGGGACATTGCTGAGAGGGAGCTCAAGGATCTAAAGCAGCTTCAGGTTCTAAACCTCAGGAACAACAAGATCTCTGCCCTGGACCTCAAAGCCTTGGAGGGGCTGCCTCGCCTCAGGCTCCTGTATCTTGATGGGAATCCTTGGAATTGCACCTGCAGTCTCCTAAGAGCAAGGGAGGTCCTGAAGGCCAAGGGGACAGATGTGAGGGGAGGACAGTGTGCAGCGCCAGCTGAAAGACAAGGGGAGAGCTGGATGTCCTCCAAGAAGATTATGAGGCAATGCGAGCATCACTTACGTCTGACCGAGAAAAGCAAAGAGACCAAAAAGAAAACAAAACCCGAAGAGCACTCCAGCATGAGAGCCAACATAGATGACGATTATTATGACTATGAAATCGATTAAGTGTGAACTTTGTTTATGGCTTAGAAAAAGGTTTTGTTTCTTTTAATTTTTTAAAATAGACTTCATTTTTTAGAGCAGTTTTAGGTTCACAGCAAAACTGAGAAGAAGGTCCAGAGATACATCCCCTGCTCCCAGTCATGTGTAGCCTCCCCCATTACAAACGCCCCACCAGAGCGGCACAGTTATTACACTCAGTGAACCTGCCTTGACATATCATAATTACCTCAAGTCCACAGTTTAAATTAGGGTTCACTCTTGGTGGTGTACATTCTATGGGTTTCCGCAAATGTATAACATGTATCTACCATTATAGTATCATGTAAATTAGTTTCATTGCCCTAAAAATTATCTGTGGTTCAGAAAAAAAGTTTTCTTAACGTTTAGTCTTTTACGCAGAAATATGCTATACATTTAGATATACAAAAGACTCTTTTTTGTTAGTTTTTCCTTTTTTTTTTTAAGAATGAAATGAGGTTAAGATAAGTCGAAGGGGGAGGGAAGGAAAGTAGAAAGGAGCAATGGTAAGAAGATGTAAGATTCCTTCCATGTTAATAGTAATTTGCGTTTTTCACTGTAACCTAGACAAATGACAATGTCAAATAAAATCACCTTCTGGCTAACTCCCTGCAAATAGAGTAGCTCATTTTATCAGATTAAAAATGATGATTTTTGTATATGAAGCTGATACAGGTATGTGGGTATGTAAACCTACACTACAGGCTTTTGGCTGCAAGCAATAAAAACTGACTCTGACTTAAGCAAAAATAATTTATTGGAAAGACAGGGAATAGATCACAGAATCAAAGGAAAACCTGAAGAACCTGGAAAGGACAGGGCTCAGAAGTACTCCATGGCCCCAGGCAGTAAGGACATAATGAAGAGAGACTCTCAGCTTTTCCAGGGTTCTCTCTACAGAATGAAGCACTCCTGCTACTCCAAGTGTTAGCTTCCCTCTTCACAAGGTTCATATCCTCAGGTGGAGAGGCTAAATGGCCTCGCTGGAGTCACATGTTTGTCCTTGGCTAAGGGACAGTAGGTCTTGTTTGACAGTCTTACCAAAACCAAAAGGAAACCAGAAAGGAAAATGTAAATTTGCACTTTAAATATGTCCCTACAAAGGCCTTCTTGAAAAGAATTGTGCTTTGAGATCTATTCAGTTTTCCCTGACTTGACCACAATCTTCACACTGCCTTCTTTTTGGTTAACTGCATGCATTTGAGAGTCACCTGTCTGGGGACAGAGGTGTGACTGTAGAATATCTTATTTTCTCTCTATAGATCTACTTGTGAATGTAGCCCGCTTGCAAATAAAAATAAAACCCCATCCAAATTAGTTCCTTTTCTAATTAGTAAGATTTATCTATTGCAGTATTTTACAAATTTTTCCATCAAAATACCCCAATGGCAGAGACTAAACAGTACAGATGGAGTGGCTGGGCCAAGATGCCCATCAAAAGTCAAAACTTTCTCCAGAGCTTCAAGTTTTAACTTAAACTTTCATGCAAATTTTGCACTACTTGCTTTATGTTCATATTATCTTCATGAAATTGACACTCCTTGTAGAAGAGCCCTATTTGTTTTGTGGTTTCTAGTACTCCCTGGCACAGTGACAGGCATCCCAAGTCCATAAAGTGCAGACGTTAGGGAACTCTGACATGATTTTGTGGTTGTATAGGGCTTCAACTCTTTTTTTAGTGTGTTAGACCTACAGTTTTCTCTAAGAAAGACCAATGATATTTGACATTTAATAATTTATATTCACTGGATATTAATAATCAGAATACCCAGGCTATGAAGATTTTGAGAAAGAATCTAGTCTTTGACAGCTGAGGGAGCTCAAGCTCAGAGGAGTGAAGTAACTGTCAGTTCACACACAGAGGAAATGGTAGAACTAGAACGTGCCAATCTGCCTTTCTCTCCAAATGGAGACATTGCTTTATACCAGGGCGTCAATCTTGTGGCAAATGTAAGTGGCGCCCCCTAGGCGCCACTTACAGTGGCCAGCATGTGCCCATACTCAAGGCCCTCTCTTCCCTCACTGGGTCCCCCCAACAATTTAAATCATCCCTGCTTAGACCTGCCAAGTGTCAGAACTGGTCAGTCATACCCCTCCTACTGGCTGCTCCCTTACATGCAAATCCTGGTGAAGCCTTTAGAGTTCACCCTGTAGGGGCTTGATCATTCTTCAACGAAAGACTAGTTTCCCCCTAAGCCTTGAAGAAGAGAGTGAGAATTTCATTCCAGTTTGGAACCCTAGAAGGAATAACTGAAACAAATGACCTGAAAAGAAAGCACTGGTACTCTGCTTTCTGGTATACACACACGGTCACACGGGAACATACTGCTTCTGTTGCAGCCGATATTTTTATTTTTTATTTTTTATTTCTTAGGCCAGGCAACCCATGGCTGACCTCACAGATTGCAAGGACCTTGTCAGATTACAATCACTTATTTTTTAATTCTACAACACCTGGTCTTCCTTGGTGGTTTCCCATCCAAGTACTATCCAGGCCCAACCCTGTTTAGCTTCCGAGATCAGATGGAATCGGGCTTGTTCAGGGTGGCATGGCTGTAGATGGAGCTGATATTTTCATCCAGAAGCATTCTTAGTTTCTACACAGAATTGCTCAGAATTTAAAACTTTAAAGAATTTTTCCTCACAGACTATATAAATTTTTATTACGCAATATATGCAATAGCAGGAAGATATAGACTCGTCTTCTTTTGATGTGTTGGCTTTCTGCTAATGCCTTTGCAAAGGGACTCACAAGTCTTCTCAAATCTCTGCTTGGTTGCACGTGTGAGCCTCCTCCCTTACTTCAGGAGGGAGGAGGTTCATGGATGTCCTGGTTTCAGAAGGCAAAGATGTCTTCAAGGCCGATGCCCAAAAAACTCCTTCCTCTGAAGAAGTCCCCTTTTTCTATAGTTGTTTACTATATCCCTTCATCAAATAATGGTCTGGTGTTTAGACCTGATTTCCTTATTATAAAACAGCTTTGGAAGGGGGAAGGGGGCCTGTTGACATTTAGCTCTTTCATGTGTTTTGTGTATTGGCTGTGTAGATTTCACCAGCCCTGGAAAACTAGATAATAATCATTTTTTTTAAAGCTCTACTATGCCAGACATCACGGCTGTTTTGTCACTCATCATTTGGTTAATTAGATATTTTGCTCTTAGCTAAATTTGCTTAAATAAATATGGACACAAATGAAATAACTACCAGTTATTTCAATCAGAAACTCAATGTTTTTTCATTATATAATTGTGTAGTAAACATTAAAACTTGGATTCTTGCCAGCTTATCAGTCTGAAACCTCAAGAAATGGTAGAAGTGCCCAAACATTTTATGAGAATAAACTTCATGGAACTGGTATCATACCACTAATAATAGTAGATCATCTTAAAATTTTGATTCAAGAACATCACCAGCACTATGTCTGAGCTCTGGGACTGCCTTTATTCTGCATGGTATTTGCTTCTGACAAATACCATGGGAAGAGCTACTCTGATGCATTTACCTATCTTTTTCTCTCAAAGCAAGATGTTGTTCTATTATTCTCTATAGGCTTTCATAAAACACTATCTCTAGGAATCCAATACACAGGATTTGATTTAATAGCCATTACTCAACTTTCAAAACAGTCACAGAAAATTGCCTTTATTCTTATCTCAATCTAACTTGGTTTCAGAAAAATACTTAGTATATAGTCACTCCTTCCCACCTATTCTCTACTGACAACCCAAATCCCTACAGCCCTTACTTAACCCTCCAGTGTTAGGTCATTGTTATTCAGGCTTAGGGTACTCACTTCTACTTTTGGATTTATCATCTACTTAAAAAAAGAAAATCAAAAATGCACTGGAAATAATGCTGTCTGAATAGACAAAAAAAATTCATGTATTTTATGAAAAGTAGCTCATGATAATTGTTCACTTGGAAATGTAATGAAATTCCCAAATAAGATACCTGTGTTAAAGGTTATGTATATTTTTAATTGTAATTGATCTCAACAGATTATTTTTTACAAAGATTACTTCCTCTAAATGGTGTATAAACTCATTAGCAATATTTGTAGATACCTGTTTCAAAACAGTCATCAGCATTTATCCTCAGTATTTACAACTTTGCCAGATGATGGGTGAAAAACCATCTCATTGTTTTGATTTCCACTTTCCTGCTAGTGAGGTTGAGCATTTAAATATATTTGCAAGCCTTTGCATTTCCTCTTCTGTTTACATCCGTTAATATACTACATTCTCTGTCTTTTCTAAAAATTAATTTATACGATTTCTTTGTATAGTAGGTATATTATATCTATTTTTTCAGTTATGTTACTAATATTTTCTCCCTGACCATGCTTTTTCTTTTGACTTGGTTTATGTCTTTTGCGTTATAGTCAAATTAGTCAATATTTTAAATATAAAGTACACATTATATACATGTATATGTGTATCTACACTGATATCTTTTTTACTGTGTATATGTGTGTATTTATATATGTGTATATATGCAAAAAGTAGAGTGTATATATAAGATATATCTGTGTCTATGGATGATCTATCTACCTATCTATCTATCTATATCTTAGTAACCTATGTTTTGGTATTCTGTTACTCAGAAGTTATCTGTGTAACTCATATTGATTAATTAACCAGATTTAATATTATTTCCGATATTAACTTTAATTGTTAAAGTTAACTAAGGATCTTGGAAATTCTATTTAAAATGACACTACCGAATATAATTAATGTTCACATAAAAAGTTCATCAGAATTTACATAGTTCTACAGTTTTGAACTTATAACTTTACATTTATCCTAATTTTAAACATTATGTAAGAATAATCTTAATCTGATTAATAATCCAGTACAAGAATTTCATAAATTTCAGATTAATTAGTTTCTGTATAAGAAGACAAATCCAGGGAATGAACTAACAGATTTATTAAAAACCCAAACTGTCAAACAAGTATCATTTACCCAATGATTTTGGATTCTTGTCTTAAAATGCTTACGACTTAGCAGTTTCTATGAGAAAGTGATCTGTTTTTCCTTAAAAAGCTAGTACATAGTTCAGTTCTTTTACTTTCTGGGAATTATAGGAATATTAGACTTATATAAGTCTATATTTAGCCTCTATAAACCTATCAGAATAAATCTTTATTTAAGAAATTTTGTAATAATCAAAGTCAGGTGTTGGCCAACTCTTATATAAATGATGAAACAGTATGTTTTAGACTTTGTGGGCCTTGTGATCTCTGTCGCAACTACTCATCTCTGCCACAGATAATACATAAATTAATAAATAAATGTAGCTATGATCCAATAAAATTTAAACGAATTGGTTGCAGGCTCCTGGTTAGTAATCCAGCATATAAGGAGCTTGGAAGTTGTCAATCCACCACAAAAACAAGTAAAAACCTGGATAAACTGAAAAATCGACAACTCTTCTTAGTTCCATAAAAGAAGTGAGGTCACAAGGCAAACTTCTACTCCCCAAATTAAGATACACAGGAGAATATAGAGAATTACAACTTACTGGAACAGAAACCTCCATGGGAACTAGTGCTGTGAAGGAAAACCTGAACCATAATTCATGAATGGCTGGAGGCTCAGAGTGGACAATTCTGAGAATTAAAAATCTGAAGGGCCCAGCACAGGAGAGAGAGCCAATTTACGTGAGTTTTACCTTTAGGAACTGAACCAGGCTCTCAAGTGAATACTGGAGAAAAATCGCCTCATGCTTCTACTAATGGGAGGGGAAATGAACCATTTTTATATATGCCAGAGCTTTCTGTTCTTCTTAACAAGCCCTTCCTTCAAAAGGAACTATTTTACTGGAGCCTAAATTACTGGAATTTTATCAGAGCCTAACCAATGTAGGGGAAGGAAAATACTCAACTCCAGCCCACTCTACAATCTTGTCCTATATAAGGGAGTCAGTGAGTAAATGACAAGCACTTGTGAAGTTCACAGTTCAGAGGCAAGGCTCACTAAATAACTGAGACTTAATCATAAGCCTAAGGAACAATTCCAAGCAATGAACAAGTGAAATTTGAAATTAAAAACACAACACCATTACATATATATAATGGAATATTACTCATCCATAAGAAGAGATGAAATATTGCCATTTGCAACAACATGGATGGACCTTGAAATAATCATACTAAGTGAAATAAGCCAGACAGAAAAAGTTGAAAATCATATGATATCATTTGTATGTGGGCTATAAACCTAAAGCAAGAAATAAATAGGACAAACAAACAGAAACTCATGGACATAAACAATGGACTAGTTACCAGAGGGGAGGGGGAAGAGAGGAAAAATTTAAATCATTTCTTCAATTAAAAAATTAATTGATTAATTAATTAACTTTTAAAAAACATGACATCATCACATTTAATTCCATGGCTTACAGGGATTAGACATATACTCACAAAGTGACATGATCAATAACAAGAAATGTTGGGAGTAAGGAACCACTGTGAGGAGGGAGAGAGAAATCATGAATGGAGGAACTTGAGAAGTTTAGGCAGAAATATGGAATTTAAGTAGGACATGAAATTTACATGAGAAGGAGTTAAAGTTAAGGAATGCTCTAAATGTCAGGTTTGAGTTTCAGTCAAATCATGAAAGCAGCGGAATTTCCTTAGAGATAATGATGTAGAGAAAAGAATGATTTGAGAGTCTCAGTATGAAGGACAGAAACTAATATTTTATTCTGTGTTCAAAAAGTTAAATTACTGGTATGCTCCACAGAAGCTACAATTTGATTTTTAATCTTAAGTCTTTGTCACAAGGGTAGGTTTAAGTGTGGGGTTTTGTCAGAAAGGGTACTAACTCTAACAGAGTGTTAGAGTAATCTTTGATGATCAGGTAGCCTGCCAACATCAAACAATGATTTCCTCTGTAAGGTAAAGTTCAATATACCCAGGGGCCAACACTTCATGGAACTTGCCAGAGAATGTGGCAAAGAAATAAAAATCATGAGACTATTATGAGACAATGTAATCTTTGTTTAAAGTAATGTAACAGATAAGATGTATTGCCTTGGAAACAAAATAAGTGAAACAGAAATGGAAATTAGTTAAAGCCTTTAAGCAATGACTTGTAAGTGAATCACGTATATGTAGGTGACTTTTTTAAAGCAAGGTCCTCTACCTTCTAGTAGGGAAGGAAAATGTATAGCTAAATAGTTGAACTTGACTGTGCCTGCTAAGAGGTGATACTATAGCCACACTTCCTTGTTCCGGCAATTCCTGTTATTGAATTGCTGATGAAATTCAGAAACATCCCGTGTTGTATTCTGTAAAAGAAAAATGATTGGTAATGAAAAGGGAGAAGGCAAGCTGACCAAGTACTGACTGAAAACCAAAAGGAGCTTTAAAGGAGCATTTTCAGTGAATGGATTTAGAGCTCTTGGTGTCCTACTACAAAACCAGCCATCTTGAAGACAAGCTACTGAATCACCTTATATTTTTTCCTGTCTTATACCCCTTCACCCCAAAATTAGTATTTAAATGAGTATTCATTTTCATGATAGTTGGATCTTGATTATATTATTCCTTAGACTAAAAAATCCATTGATATATACCTTGGTTTTGCTCTGCCAGCAAACTGATTCTTTTGTTTTCATCTACCTGCAATATTTGTCGATTATAATTTCTGCCAGTAATTCTCTTATCTATCAGAAATTGGAGGTGTTTCAGTCTACGGCCATGCCACCCTGAACAAGTTCGATTCCATCTGACCTCAGAAGCTAAGGAAGGTGGGGCATGGTTAGTACTTGGATGGGAAACCACCTAGGAAGACCAGGTGCTGTAAGCATAAAAAAAAGAAAAAAGAAAAAAATGAAATTGGAGGGGTTTCTCAGGAATTTCTTGAGGTCAGAATTCTAGTAAGACGCCTTGGCTATTTTTTTTTTCCTACATGAATATGTTTCAAGAAATGACCGTAACTGAAATGGTACAAAAATTGGAGTTTGGGTTTTTTTTTGTGCTTTAGCCATATGGGAGCTGTGCTTGCCTAGGTCTTACTTTAAGGATGCCTATTTACCTGGATATGTGTGATTATCTTCAATGATGGAACCTGTTCCATAGGTGCCATGCTGGGAACCTTGCTGTAGAGTAGTATTTTCAAAACATGATCTGTGGACCAACTGTGGATGAGTTATTGGGGATGACTATAAAAAAAACAGATTCGCAGTCAAGGGAAGACAGCAGACTAGGTAAAAGCAGGGTTCTTCTCCTACCGGGACCACATTGAAATTACAAACAAATTATAAAATAATCAATGTGGAGAATCACTTGAAATCTAGTTGATCATAACACCTATGTCTAATAATATAAAGGAGCCACATCGAAGCCAGTAGGAAGGGCAAAGTCCTGAATTGGGCTGGATCCGCACTTGCAGGGGGTGGAGGATCACTGGGAGGGAGAGTGAGGCTGCAGAGGCTCTCCTGAAGGAGAGTAGGGTCCTAGTCTCATCTGGGGGCTCTCTAGCCCAAGGTCCCAATCTAGGATATTCCAGTAACTCCGACTGTAGAAACTAGAGGGTCTTGCTGTGATCTGGGTCTTTGGAAATTTACAACAGTTACTAAATTTGCAGCAAGACTGAGGCTGTATTGATCTGATTGCCATTGTCTCTCTGAGACCCTACCCCACCTTACTCACAAATTGCCCCAAGTGGCCCATTGACAGTGAACTGACACAGGCCTGCCCTTCCCCTCACCTGATCACCTAATCCACACACGGACAGCAAACTTTGGCTGGCACGGGGTGGTCACTGCATGGAAATCAACAGCAGGCAGACCTTTGCTGCCTGCAAGAGTTGCAATATTGTGTCTGGGGAACACAGGGGTCTGTGGGAACGCCCCTGATGGCAGCTCTTCTCACTGTGATCTGGATCTACAGCAGGAATGCCCAGGCATGGAGGTTGCAGCAAGACTGAGGCTGTATTGGCTGAATGGACCTTGTCTCCTTGAGATACCACTTCTCCCAAGCCACAAAATACCCAAGCCCATTGACAAGCAGCCTCTTGTGCCCTGCTTGGCTCTGGGGTTGAGCAGTTAGTGCAGGCAAACAGACCTTGGCTAGTGTAGTGAACACATTTTGAGGAAAACAGTTGTGGACAGACCACTGCTGCCTTTATGAGCTGGAATATCTCTTAAGGAGAGTGCAGGAGTCTGTATTGGCATGACAGCCCTTAACTCCCTGAGCTCCTGCACCATCCAGTACACCAAGTGCCCACTGCACATTAATAGGCAGCTGCCCCTGCTCTGGGGTAGCGCATTTAGGCCCAGAGTGGGCAACAGTTGAACTTGCTATGAGTAGAAACTTGTACTGCAAGCCACAGAGACAGTGTGGGCATGTAAACTGACACTGCGAGTAGCAGGGGGAAATTTACTCACTGGATCCAGAAGACTCCCAGGATTCCTCTGCCACCCAACACACATATCACCCAGAGGGTCAACCGGTTTCAGAGATTCACAAGCAACTGATAGGCAGTGTCAGGCCTTGAGGAGCACTGGTCCCTCTGCTAAAATGCCATAGGTCAGGGACAGGGAATAATTGAAAGCTGCCTACAGCATTGTTTCTTCTACTCACCTATAGATCCAGCATAGGCAACAACCATAAGTGGATCTCTTTGTGGTTCTCACCAGGTAGACTTGAGCAATCAAAAGCAGTGGCTTACTTTGGCCTATGGGGGAGTCCCTCGTGAGGGGCCACAAAACCAACGCATCTGGAGGCTGGCACCAGACCACAATGGAGCAACTCCTGACTAGTTCCAGTAGTGATACACACAAAAGGTGATTGCAACAAGTACACTGCCTGCTAATCCCACCCACTGACCCACTAACAATGATAAAGGCTTGGGAACAACAGAAGATCACACACAACTCACACAAAGGTCATGTCCAGAGTTCACAGCACGAGGGATCAGGGAGAGTGCGCCACTGGCCACACGGGACGCCTTGCACATTAGGCCATCTGGCCAAGGCTGAGTGATGAAACAAATATTCCTGACACATAGAAAAGAACACAGAGAGGCTAATAAAATGAGAAAACAAAGAAACATGCCACAAATGAAACAACAAGAGAAAACTCCATAAAATAAGCTAACTGAAATGGAGGTAAGCAACCTACCAGAGTTGCAGTTCAAAGTAATGGTTATAAGGATGCTCAACAAACTCATGGAGAGAATGGCTGAGCACAATGAGAGCATAAAAAAGGACATAGAAACTATATAAAAAAAAAACAGACAGAAATGAGGAATACGATCATGGAAAGGAAGAATACGCTACAAGGATTAAACAGTAGATTGGATGAAGCAGATGATTAAATCAGTGAATTGGAAGACAAGGTAGCTGGATACACTCAATCAGAACAACAAAAAGAAAAAAGACTTTTAAAAAACGAGGATAGTTAAAGAGATTTCTGGGACTACAGGAAGAACTAAAATATCCAAATCATTGGAGTACCTGAAGAAGAAGAGAGAAAGCAAGGGATTGAGACTCTATTTGAAGAAATAATGACAGAAAACTTCCCTAACCTGGCAAAGGAATTAGATATACAAGTTCAGGAAGCACAAAGAGTTCCAAACAAGAGGAGTTCAAACAGACTTACATCAAGACACATCGTAATTAAAATGGCAAAGATCAAAGACAAAGAGAGAATCTTAAAAGCAGCAAGAGAAAGGAAGCTGGTTACTTACAAGGGTACTCCAATAAGAATGTCTGCTGACTTTTCAATGGTAACTTTGTAGGCCAGAAGGGAATGGCAAAAATATTCAAAGCTATGAAAAACAAGAATCTACAACCATGGATACTCTACCTAGCAAGGCTTTTAATTAAAATGGAAGATGAGATAAAGAGCTTTTCAGACAGAAAAAAACTTAAGGAATTCATCACCAACAAGCCAGCATTACAAGAAATGTTAAAAGGTCTTCTGTTAAAAGAGAAGGGGTAAAAAGAAAATAGAAATAACAAATATGAATAATAAAATGATAGTAACAAAGTACTGTCAGTAATCACTTTAAATGTAAACAGATTAAGTGATCCAGTCAAAATATATAGGATAATGGAATGCATAAGAAAAATAAGACCCATATATACACTTTCTACAAGAGACCCATTTCAGATCAAACGACACTCATAGACTGAAAGTAAAGGGATGGAAAGGGATATTTCATGTAAATGGAAATGAAAAAAAAGCAGGGGTAACAATATTTATATTAGATAAAATATAATTTAAAACAAAGGCTATAATAAGAGATAAAAAAGGGCATTACATAATAACAAAGGGATCAATAAATTAAGAGGACATAACCTTAGTAAACATATACACACCCAACATAGGAGCACCTACATATATAAAGCAATTATTGACCAATACAAAAAGGAGAGATCAATAGTAATACACTCATAGTAAGAGACTTTAACACCCCATTGACACCAATGGACAGATCTCCAGGCAAAGAATCAATAAGAAACAATGGTCCTAAAAGATAGACTAGAACAGATGGACTTAATAGATATTTTCAGAACATTTTATCTCAAAGCAGCAAAATATACATTTTTCTCAAGTGCACATGGAACATTTTCAAGGATAGGCCACATGTTAGGAAACAAATCAAATCTCAATCAATTTAAGAAGATTGAAATCATATCAACCGTCTTTTCTGATCACAATGGTATGAAAGTAGAAATCAACTACAAGAAAAAACTGGGAAATACACAAACACATGGAGGCTAAATAACATGCTACTAAACAATGAATGGGTTATTAATGAGATCAAAGAAGAAATCAAAAGATACCTAGAGATAAATGAAAATAAAAAATACAATGACTCAAAATTTACGGGACACAGCAAAAGCAGTCCTAAGAGGGAAATTCATAGTAATACAGGCCTGCCTCAAGAAACAAGAAAAAGCTCAAATAGACAATCTAACCTTACGATTAAAGGAACTAGAAAAAGAACAGCAAACAAAGACAAAAGTGAATAGAAGGAAGAAAATAATAAAAATCAGAGCGGAAATAAATGAAATAGAGTCTAGAAAAACAATACAAAAGATTAATGAAACCAAGAGCTGGTTCTTTGAAAGGATAAACAAAATTGACAGACCCTTAGCCAGACTCATCAAGGAAAATAGAGAGAGGACTCAAATAAATAAAATCAGAAATAAAAGAGGAGAAATAATCACGGACTCCGCAGAAATACAATGAAACATGAGAAAATACTATGAGCAATTATATGCCAACAAATTGGAGAATCTGGAATAAATGGACACATTCTTAGAAACATATAATCTCCCAAGACTGAGTCAAGAAGAAGCAGAAAACCTGAACCAACCGATTACTACCAGTGAAACAGAATCAGTAATCAAAAACCTCCCCCAAGACGAAAGTCCTGGGCCGGATGGCTTCATAGGCAAATTTTACCAAACATTCAAAGAATTATCATCTATTCCTCTCAAACTATTCCAAAAAATTCAAAAAGTGGGAAGGCTCCCTATTTCCTTTTATGAGGCCACCATTACCTTGATTTCAAAACCAGGCAAAGACATTACAAAAAAAGAAAACTATAGGCAAATATCTCTTATGAACATTTATGCAAAAATCCTCAACAAAATATTAGCAAACCGAATTCAGCAATACATTAAAAATATCATAAACCACGATCAAGTTGGATTTATTCCTGGGATGCAAGATTGGTTCAATATCTGCAAATCAATTAATGAGATACACCACATTAACAAATCAAAAAACAAAAATCATATGATCATATCAAAAGATGCAGAAAAAGCGTTTGACAAAATCCAGCATTTATTTATGATAAAAAGTCTCAGCAACGTGGGAATAGAGGGAACACACCTCAACATAATAAAGGCCACATATGACAAACTACAGCTAACATCACACTCAATGGGGAAAGGCTAAAAGCATTTTCCTTAAGATCAGGACCAAGACAAGAATGCCCACTTTCACCACTCCTCTTCAACACTGCATTGGAAGTTTTAGCCCCAGTTATGAGACAAGAAAGAGAAATAAAAGGCATTCGAATTGGAAAAGAAGTAACTCTAGTTATTTGCCAATGACATGATACTATATAGAGAGATCCCTAAGGATTCCACCAAAAAACTGTTAGAACTGATCAATGAATTCATTAAAGTAGCAGGTTACAAAATAAATATTCAGAAGTCAGTGGCATTTTTATATACCAATGATGAAATTTCAGAAAGAGAAATTAAGAAAACAATCCCATTTACATACACTTGCATCGAAAACTGTAAAATACCTAGGAATCAAATTAACCAAGAAGATAGAAGACCTATTTTTGGAAAATTATAAGTTATTGAAAAAAGAAATTGAAGAAGATACAAATAAATTGAAGCATATACTCTGTTCATGAGTAGGAAGAATCAACATTGTTAAAATGGCCATACTACCCAAAGCAATCTATAGATTCAATGCAATCCCTATCAAAATACCAATGGCATTTTTTTGGAGAACTAGAACAAATACTTTTAAAATTTATATGGAGCCATAAAAAATCCCCAAAGAGCTATGGCAATCTTGAGAAAGAAGAACAAAGTTGGAGGTATCACACTGCATGATATCAAACTATATTACAAAGCTACAGTAATTAAAACAGCATGGTACTGGCATAAAAACAGATACGTTGTTCAATGGAACAGAATAGACAGCCCAGAAATAAACCCACACCTATATGTTCATTTAATATATGACAAAGGAAGTAAGAATATACAATAAGGTAAAGACAGTCTCTTCAATAAATGATGTCGGGAAAATTGGACAGATACATGCAAAAAAAGAACCTGGACCATCTTCTTACACTGTATAGAAGCATAGACTCAAAATGGATTAAAGTTTTAAATGTAAGACCTGAAACCATAAAACTTTTAGAGGAAAGCATAGGCAGATAGGCAGTAAACTCTCTGATATTACTAATAGGAATTTCTTTTCAGATATATCTCCTTGGGGAAGAGAAACAAAAGAAAAAATAAACAAATAGACTACATCAAACTAAAAAGGTTTTGTACAGCAAAAGGAACCATCAACAAAACAAAAAGACAACTGGCTGTTTGGGAGAAGATATTCACTAATGATACATCTGATAAGGAGTTAATATCCAAAATTTATAAAGAACCGATACAACTTAACAATAAAAAAGCAATCCAATGAAAAAAATGAGCAGAAGACCTGAACAGGTACTTCTTCAAAGAGGAAATACAGATGGCTAATAGACATATGAAAAGATGCTCAAGGTCACTAATCATAAGAGAAATGCAAATTGAAACCACAATGAGATATCACCTCACACCTATCAGAATGGCTATCATCAATGAATCAAAAAACAGCAAGTGTTGGTGAAGATGTGGAGAAAAGGGAATCCTCATATATTGTTGGTGGGATTACAAATTGGTACAGCTGCTATGGAAAACAGTATGAAGTTTCCTCAAAATATTAAAAATGGATACACCTTTTGACCCAGCAATTGCACTCTGGGAATTTATCCAAAACACCAAAACAATAATTCGTAAAGATCTATGCACTCTAATATTCATGGCAGCACAATTTACGATAGCCAAGATATGGAAGCAACCTAAATGCCCATCAACAAACAATTGGATAAATAAATTATGGTTCACATATACAATGAAATATTACTCAGCCATTAAAAAAATGAAATCCTACCATTTGCAACAACATGGATGGACCTAGAGGTCATTATGCTGAGTGAAATAAGTCAGATAGAGAAAGATAAATACCATATAATTTCACTTATATGCGGTATCTAAGGGACAAAAAGAACAAACTAATCAAAAACAGACTCACAAATATAGTGGACAATTTGGTGACAGACAGAGGGGAGGGGGTTAGGAGGCTGGGAGAATGGGGTGAAGGGTTAAAGAAGTACAAATTAGTAGTTGATAGTTGGGCACAGGGAGCATGGCAGAGGGAATGCAGTTGGCATTAATATGATGGCTAAGTGGAGGGTCAGGGGACGGAGGGAGCAATTTGGGGGTTGTTTTATGAACTTTATAGATGTCTAACCAATGAATGTACTGTATCCTTGAAACTAATTTTCAAAATAAATTTATTTTTAAAAATTTATTTTAAAAACCACAGGTTCGCCACAATTATTGATCAGGCTGAATAAGAGAATAGAACCTAATATCAAATGATGTATGTGATACATTTGCTCCCAGATGTGTGACCCTAACACAAATCTCCCTGCTAGATGTCTTATATCAAATTATTCATTTTTTTGTGTTCCTTTTCATGATTGAGGATAATATGAGTGGGTCTTAATATTATTTACTATAAATTTGAGTGATCTAGAATAAGGCTAGTGTTGTGTCCATAGTTGTAAATCCGCACTAGGTATCTTATGAAATGTTTTTTAGGTACATATTTCTCACACTCGCACTCAAAAGTTCTGCTCAGTGTACTCTCAAACTTCCCAACCTATTTCTCACCAAAAGCTGCATCCACAATTAGGTTACATGATGCTCCCTCCTCTTGAAGTGTCTGTCCTCTTTTCCTTGTCCTGGCAAATACCTATCGACTCATCAAAAAAGCCATTTCTGATCCTTCAAGTCCATCTTATGATTACTTAGGTATTCTCTCTGGGCTATTCCATTTCTAATCTTGCTCTGTCCATGAATCTCTTTAGAATTTTGGAGAGTCTCTGTTTCTTAAAGGTGCTTCTCTTTTGTAAAGTATCCTGTGTGTGTGTGTGTGTGTGTGTGTGTGTGTGTGTATTCCTGAAATTTCTTCCTAGATTGTAATTTCTTTAGATATTATCAGTCTTTCTCATTTTTGCTTTCTAACTTGGTGTCATGCATGTAATAGGTAGTCAGTGTTTATTCCATGAATTGAAAGAAGGGTTGCATTTTCTGGAGATAAGAATGATGAATCAAATTGTAACTTATTTCCCAAATCAAATTACTAGAAGCCTAAAATTAATGAAGTTAAATAAACAAAGCTTTCCCTGTTTACTTATATGAAACACCAACACAGATTCTATTACAAAATATAATTTTTAAATATTGTTCTGTTTATGTTGAAATACAGAGTCGTCAGAAGGTTGAAAGTCCAAATATAAATGTGATGAAATTTTTATATACAGAATGATGCAGGTTAGTGCACCTGGCTTCCCTTTTGTGGTAACTCACGTAAAGGAGCATTTGTTTTGTTTTGTTTTGTTTTGTTTTGTTTTGTTTTGTTTTGTTTTGTTTTTGCTAACCTTCACCTTTGTATAATTAACCTCTAGCACAGAATCATATTTCACAGTTATCTTAGTATTCTAAAATGTGTTCTCATTCTTTTCCGGCAAAAGACTAGACCTGTCAGGAGGCTATCATAGATGTTTGTATGTCCATGCTATCATCTTCTAGGTAGCATCTCTTGACTATTCATCCTCAGTTTTGCTCTGTCTTTGAAAAGCTCTTTCCTACATTTAACTTCTGAAACGACCTCATTCTCTGAGTACCCTTCTATGTAACCATACAACTGGATCTACATATGAAAATGAAACTTTATTTAGTGGTAATAATTACTCTTTGTCGAATTCTTCCTATGTACCAGATACTATGTAAAGAAGTATAGTAAATCCTTAGCAGTTTTACATATCAAGGAACTGAAAGTGAGAAAGTAAGAACCCATATCTAACAAGGAGAATGTCTAGAATTTGAACCAGATTTTATTCCAAAGCTTTTGTGTTTAGCCATCACGTGATACTGACTTCTGCTGGCAAGAGACTGTGACCACAATGCGGTCACTGTCAGAACTATTCTTGATTATGTAGAGTCATCTTAGAGCCTTGGTAAAGTGGGACTTATCTACAAATGATAGAAATGATTTGTAAAAGGTATTTAAAGGCAAATAGAATTTTCTTCATCTCACTAATATAAACTAGGACTCTCTTTTTTTAATCAAAGAAATCTAGTTTTATGAAGTGCCTGCTCTGTATTGTGCTTTGTCAGGTGAACAGAATCTGTGAAGACATTCGCATTTTTAATATCTGCAACCAAAGGCCAAGAAAGTCCATATGGCTTGCACATTTTACACATCTCTTTGGCTGAAGGCTGAGAGTTTAAACCCAGCACTCATTCCATTGTACAACATCATTTATATTAGCACCCCCCAAAATGAAATACTTAGGTATAAATCTAACAAAATATGTACAAGATCTATGTGAGGAAAACTACAAAACACTGGTGAAGGAAATCAATCAAATTCAGTCTCATAAAATATGTCAAGTAATTGAAATCATTTATAATATGCTTTCTGGACACACTGTAATTAGCCTAGAAATTGATCATAAATCTTCAGCTGTTTGGTAATTAAGCAATGCAATTCTGACTACTCCATAGTCAAAACATCATATGGGCAATAAAATATTTACAATTAAATAAAAATGAATATTACATGTCTGGAATGGACAAAAGAGTGGAGTTTTTGTTTTTGTTTTTGTTTTTTAACCCTTATGTAAACAACTTCGAACACACTGAAGTGTAATGGGACCTTTTGGTTCTCTCTGCTCTTTGTTGCTGTGACCTAAAACTGCTCTATAAAATAAAGTCTATTTTTAAAAAACGAATAAAATAAACAGGTAATGGCACATATTTGGCCCATGGCCACAGTTGTTGACCCTTGGTTTAAATTTTTAATACCCCACAGAGGATGGAGGAACGTGCTAAACCTTACCAAAGGAAAATGTTGGCAGTGGGAAACTCCACAGAACAATCCGATTACTTCAAAAATGAATGGGAAGAAAAACAGATGGAGGGGGGAACCATTAGATTGAAAGAGACCTAAGAGGCATATCAATCAGTGGCAAAGTGTGGCTATCTCATAGATCCTGATTCAAACTGAAAATAAAAAATATTTTAAATTCATGATATATATAAACAATTGAAAATTTGAACACTGATTTGATATTTAATGATATGCAGGAATTAGCGTTAATTTTTCAGGTATGGTAATGATATTGTGGTCATATATTTTAAAAGCTTGCATCATTTGAGGTAAGATGAACTTACATGATGTGTAGGTTTTGCTTCAAAATATTATTGGCAATTTAGCTACATATTATAGGAGAAGTGAATGGGATATAGGTTTGCCCATAAATCAGTAACTGTTAAAGTTAGGTTATGATTCATGGTAGTACATCACGGCTTAATGTGTTTAAAATTTTCCACATAAAAGTTAAAACAAACAAACTTCACTATACTTCCTAACCATATTTGCTTCTCCATTGCTTGCAATTCTTATAATTTTTCAAGTTTAATGTACACTCAAGCTACACTCTTTTAAAACTAAACACATATATCTAACTAGTTACATGTGGGATTGAATTTAGATAACACGATCAATTTTATACAAAAATGCCTTTCCAAATTCTTATATCTGACTTGAATTAAAAGTGTTGTACAACTTGCAAAATCAGTCCTGTCGTGCTGGTTTGCATTATTCTTAATAGGTTGTAGTTGAGTATTCAGCATTGCTTCTAAGTGTTCTGCAATTGAACAGGTTTAGTTTTTAATTTATTGGATGACTTATAAAGTAGTTATGGATCTAGTGCATAGATCCACATACACTAGATCCATAACTGCTAAGCTATATAGATCATTTTCTCTTTTGCTGTATAAATTATATGCAACCAAATGTCAATAATAAAGTTTTCTCATGAATGACTAAGCAATATTTTCCATAACTGTATGTCTTTTTTTTGTTTGCTTTACTTCAAAAACCTTATTGACAAATTCGGCATGCACCTTTAATTATTTTTAAGGGACAATAGACTATTTAATTGTTTGAAATAAGAGAACTTCAATTTACCGATTCTTGGTTTTGATTGATTGATTCATTCATTCATTCATTCAGCAGGTGACAACTAGGCACCTATTAAGTACCAGATATTGTTCTAGACATGACATCGCAGCAGTGAACAAAACGGACAAAAGTCACTATGCTCATGGAACTTATATTTTAGTGGAAGTTTGACAAATATTATAAATGACTAATATATAAAACATGGTATATCATAAATGCAACAAGGGAAAATAAAGCAGAGAATATAACAAGAATGTTGAAATTCAATATTAGAAGAGGAGTGCAATTTTAAATAGTGTGGCCAAAGAAAGACTCTGTGATTTTTGAGTAGAGATGCAAAGGAGCAAGCCGTGTGGACATGTAAGAAAAGCTGTCCTTTTCAAGAAAAGTATAAGTCCTTAAGTTTTACTCGTTTTCCTCAAAAAGACTTCATTTAAGCCTCTTTCTATATAGATATTTAGCATAAAAATTCTATTGACACTGTCAGATTTATTAAGTACTTTCTGTGATATAAAGCACTGGCCTACAAAGCGGTACAAGAAATGATATCTCTTAAGGGATTTGTATGCCAGATAGGGATATCCACTAAACATTAATATAAGCAATTATATAAATGCTGGTGTTGGATTCTTTATTTAAAAAGAGAAAAAAAGAAAAATCCCTGAGGAGCTCGCTTAGCCCCATATGATCATAGTAAGGAAATAGGTGAAACTTGAGCTGGGCCTTGTAAAAATAGGTAGTATTTATATTAGCATAAACAGTTCCATGTTTCTCTCTCTCTCTCTCTCTCTCTCTCTCTCTCTCTCTCTCTCTCTCTCTCTCGTGTATGTATGTGTCTATTTCCCCATGGCAGCATTTCAATTAGACTAGCTTGAGCAATAGCACTGAGTAGAGTGTTGGGAACAATAAGTACAATAGATAAGTTTAGATAATGTAAAATTGAGAAATGAGGGAGGATGAAGGCCTGGGCAACTGTCTGATTATCTATTGCTTTGCTGTCTACCCCAAACCATAGTGTCTTAAAACAAGTTTATGTATTGACTCGGTTCATTTGGGCAGTTCTGTGTTGGTGTCGGTCCCACTCATTAGGGTGCAGTCAGATGGTGGCTGGGACATAAAGGTTTCTCAAAATTGATCTGGTGCCTGGTTGGTGCTGGCTGGAATAGATGAGGACAGGTTGGTCACATCTTCACATGGCCTTCCCACATTTCTCACTTGGGATTCATTTAATAGTGGTCTCAGGGTGGGAGCCTGTTTTCCCCAGAGCGTCTTTCCGGAGACCTTGTCCAAGGTCAAAGCTACAAGGCTTCTTAAGACCTACTTTAGGAAATAATAATACTTCTGCTGTATTCTCCTGGTCTGAGAAGTCAGAGATCTACTCCAAATCAAAATAGAGAAACAGACTTTACTTCTCAATGAGTAAATGGCTTGTGCACAGTGGTAGGGGTTAAGGCGGCTTGATAGCAACCACCTTGGAGACAAACTACTGTACCACCTTACATTTTCCCTACCTCTTCACCCAAAAATGTGTATTAAAATAAGTATGCAATTTAAGTATAGTTATAGTTAGATTTTATTTAATTCTTAGACTAAAAAAATCCATTCATATTTACCTTGATTTGACTGTCAGCAATTTTATCTTTTATTTTCATGTAACTGGAATATTTCTTGATTATAACAATTTCTGCTAAAATACTAATATATGCTAAAATATATATTCAAGTACACTAATTTTTTCATGTATCAGAAATTGGCATTGTTTTCTCAGGAATTTCTTGAGCTCAGAATTCTAATAAGGGGATCCAATTATTTTGTCAACATGATTGTAATTTATGAAACGACCATAATTGGGATGGTAAAAAATTGGAGTTTGGGGCTTTTGGTGTTACAGCTGTAGGGGTGCTATACTTAACATCTTTCTGAGGCTGTGGAACTCTTTCTGCATTTTTGTTTCCTGGTAGAATTTGGGGGGGGTGGGTGAGAGGTTAGATATGCTTAAGAAATCTAAAGTCTATATTTGGAAGCCCTATAGCTCTTAAAAGTGCCACATTTACTCTTTTTTGAAATTGAAAAAATAAATCATTCAGAAAAGAGAGAAGTTCATAAACTTTGGATTGAATATATACACACATAACAGGATACACAATGTAGTTTTCTTATTGTCCCTGAATTGTAGTTGAAAACAAAATACATTGAATCTACCTTCTTCTAAGGGCAGAGAAACAGCCAGTAATAGGAGTAACTCCCAGGCACTCCCATCTTTAGCCCACTGAAAAGTGCCAAAGAAGAAAATAGGCCACTCCCCCACCTCCTTTTAGGAAGCTGAAATCCTTAAGCAAGGATACCTATTAAATTACTTCTAGCTACTCTAGGAGATACAAAACCAAACAACTGAGGAGAGACGCTAGAACACGCATGTTGCGGGACTGTCAGTTGAAGATGGGGCCAAAACCTTTTTGCTTAAGTTTGCAAATTCAAAGAAGTACAATAATTGCATCCTGCACGTGCCTGCACACTTGAGAGTTGGCCACAATTAGACAAAATTGATGCTTCTAATCTTGTTGTAAGTGGTGCCTCCTGGGAACTTCCTTAACAGAGCATCCTGGATTTACATAAGTGGCCAGTGAGGAAGATGACTACTGCAGGCTTTCCTGGTCATGGCTTTCCCCCTCTCCCTATTTTTTGTCCATCACAAGAGGAGCAGGTACAAAGGAAATACAGAGAGATAAAAGTGCATGAAGAATGTGCCTGGTGCCCAGCCTTCACTTGCTAAGGCTGAGCTACCAAAGGGAGGAAAACTTTTAAACACAAGATTCAAGTTTTAAAACAAAGTGAAGTGAGTCTTATAAATGGAAATAAGACTGGTTGAAAAACTGATAGTGACGGAAACATTAAGGCATGAAGCCAAGATATTAACAAATGTTTCTCCGTGCGAAAGGGGGCTTGAAAGAACAAAGATAAGATAGGTATTACAAAAATGAAATTGTTCGATTTCCTATATATAACATATGTATGTAGAGAGCATATAACATAACATATAATGTTATATATACAGACACACATATATAGGAATGTGGGAAGTACTAAAAATAGAGTCACAAAATTTATGAGTCATCATGAGATTTACAAAAAGCAAAAACTTCAAACTAGGAAATCAAGAGATGTTTCATTGCAGAGGTGACTTGTAGAATGAGCTTTGAGAAACAGGCGGGCATTTGGGTAATGCCTAGTTAGGATACAGGAATTCACAGGAAGGGAAGAGCTTGAGCAAAGGGGGCAAAAATGGAACATAACTGCTGCACAGAAGTACTGAACTGACCTGGAGGACCACTTCGTAGTCCAGGCTGGCAGAGACATTACGCTGTGTGATGGAGATGATATGGCTGAATGGGTAGTTTACATCAAATAATGATGGTGACTGAGGTCAGTGGTGCTAGTAGTTAATTCTCGCTTGCTGAACGAATGAATAAAAGAATGGAGTGATGGCCAGACCAGGTGCTGGAGCCTTGATTGTTATGTACTAAGCAATGGACAGCTAGTAAGGATTCTCTTTAGAAGGAAACGGCATAGGCTGGGTTATGTTTCAGGAATATTACTAAGGATCTCTCATTTCTACTCTTGGAAGAATTACCCTAGCTAGAAGTTTTGACCACAGTACAGTAGCAGGACCTCTCTAAGGGGCACACTCCCACTTCTGCAGACACTTCCTTTAGGGGATCCTGGTTGACCCCAGCATCGACACTTGCTGAGGAGTCCTTTCTGCCCGTAGGTTCTTTCTGGCATTTCCAATCCACTTGGGTCACTCTTACTCCTTAGAAACCATTTCTGGCAGGGCCGTGAGAGTAGACAGACAGTATAAGATGCTCAAGACCCGAGGGACGCTGGGTCCCTGCAATCACCCTTTCCTACCACGACGACATGCACCTTGCTGGATCGCGTTTCCAAGCGTCAGCGGCGTCTGCTCCTAGCCCTCCCTACTACAAGGGGGCGCACTCGGTCGCCGGACTACCTAGTTCCCAGGCGCGCGCTCTCCTTCGCCGCGCGGTGCTGGGCCACATCCCCGACTCCAGAAGCCACGTCAGAGTTCCACAACGACCAATCAGAAATGCCTGTGTACTGACAGGGGTGGGGCTGCCGAGGCAGGAGGAAGATGGCGGCGGGGGCGAGGTGAGGTGTTGGCAGTAGAAAGGGGGCCGGGCGCGGGGGACGGAGGAACGCGGAGAGATGGCCCGCGCCGGTCGCAGGGGTAGATAAGACGTCGTCGCGCCGCGGGTGTGGGAGGGTAGGACACCTGGGCGCAACGGGAGTATGACGGGGCTGTACGAGCTGCTGTGGCGGGTGCTGCACGCTCTGCTGTGCCTGCACCGCACGCTCACCTACTGGCTCCGCGTTCGGTTCGGCACCTGGAACTGGATTTGGCGGCGCTGCTGTCGCGCCGCCTCCGCCGCGGTCCTAGCGCCACTCGGCTTCACGCTCCGCAAGCCCCCGGCTGTAGGCAGGAACCGTCGTCCTTACCGGCACCCGCGAGGGGGCCCGGGCGCGGCTGCTCCCCATCCCCGGTTGCGCTGGCGCGCGGACGGCCGTTCTCTGCAGAAGCTACCTGTACACATGGGCCTGGTGATCACTGAGGAGGAGCAGGAGACCAGCTACTCGGACATCGCAAGCCTCGTGGTGTGGTGTATGGCCGTGGGCATCTCCTACATTAGCGTCTATGACCACCAAGGTGAGGCCTGGCGCGGGTAAGGGGACCAGGGCCTCTCCGACCGCGGTGACCTTACATCGGTCCCCGGAGTGCACCGCTCATTGCAGCTCTCCCAGCTCCACGAGTTAACTGTCCCGCAGCTCTTAAGTGCAAATTATAGTGTTAGAGCTTTCGAAGAAGGGAAATAAGCTTTATTGAACACCTACCTGCTAAGTCCCTGAATTCGAATCAGTCGCTTTCTGTACATTTAAGAAATATTTATTATTTTTCATAATGCCCTAGTAAGGTAAATGGCATTTGTGTACCTTTGTTTCACAAGTGAGGGAGCTGAGGATCAAAAGCATTCACTGATTTTGTCCAAAGTCACAAAGGTAATAGGGAGATTGACATTTTAGCCATCTGTGTTTTTCTACATATTTGCCCCGTTATTACTGCAGTGTTTCTTCAGAGAGGTTCAAGACACTGATCTTATAACACGCTAAGGCTGTGGAGGTTTTATGCTTAAACTGAGTGGTGGGGCCAGGTGGCATTTGAACTGGGCTTATGGTAAGTATGAGAGACTGAATTGGCAGAAAAGAAAGCAGTCATCTTAAGTCTTGGGAGATTTGAGATGGGTCCCTGATTCTCAATGGCCAACACAGTACTTGACATGATAATGGTCCTCTCATAGTTTTGACTGAGGGAATTTTCACCATAGGAAATTTTTGTAAACACTAATCAGGGGGCTACAAACCTAAAGCACTGTGCTAGGCATTGTCTTTGGAATCTTACATTTAATTACATGGACCTTCAGGCTTACAGGGATTAGACACATAAGTGATGTGGTCAATAACAAGAAATGCTGGGAGTAAGGAACCACTGGGAGGAGGGAGAGAGAAATCCTGAATGGAGGAACTTGAGAAGTTTGGCAGAGAGATGGAATTTAAGCAGGACATGGAATTTATATGAGAAGGAGATAAGGTTAAGGAATGCTCTAAATGTCAGGTTTGGGTTTCAGTCAAATCCTGAAAGCAGTGGAATTTCCTTAGAGATAATGATGTGGTGAAAAGAAAGATTTGAGAGTCTCAGTATGAAGGACAGAAACTAATATTTTATTCTGTGTTCAAAAAGTTAAATTACTGGTATGCTCCACAGAAGCTACAACTTGATTTTTAATCTTAAATTTTTGTCAGATAGGTAGGTGTGGGGTTTTGTCAGAAAGGATAGGTTGAGGTCTGATTATAACAGGGTGTTAGAGCAATCTTTGATGGATCTACACCTTTTCTTGCAGCCAGCAAGAAATATGGTGACTAGGTAGCCTGTCAATATCAAATGATGATTTGTCCTTTAAGGTGAAGCTTATTGTACTCAGAGGCTGACACTTCATTTAACAAAGAATTTGGCACAGTAATAGAAATCATGAGACTGTTACGAGGCAATATAATCCTTGCTTAAAGTAATGCAACAGATAAGATATATTGTCTCGGGAACAAAATAAGTGAGGCAGAAATGGAAATTAGTTAAAACCTTTAAGCAATGACTTGTAAGTGAATCACATATATGTAGGTGACTTTTTTAAAGCAAGGTCCTCTACTTTCTAGTAGGGAAGGAAAATGTATAGCTAAATAGTTGAACTTGACTGTGCCTGCTAAGAGATGACACTATAGCCACACTTCCTTGTTCCGGCAATTCCTGTTATTGAATTGCTGATGAAATTCAGAAACATCCCGTGTTGTATTCTGTAAAAGAAAAATGATTGGTAATGAAAAGGGAGAAGGCAAGCTGACCAAGTACTGACCGAAAACCAAAAGGAGCTTTAAAATAGCATTTTCAGTGAATGGATTTAGAGCTCTTGGTGTCCTACTACAAAAGCAATTTTAATTATTTCTTGAGAGATAAAGAGTAATTTCGTGTCTAAAATAAGATATTTTCCATTTACCCATTCTTGATTTTGATTGATTGAATCATTCATTCATTTACCAGATGACAATTGAATATCTATTAAGTACCAGGTACTGTTCCTGACATGAGATTATACCAGGAACAAAAAAAGACAAAAATCCCTGTGTTCATGGAACTTAAACTTTGGTGCAAGTCTGACAAATATTATCAATGAGTAAAATATGTAGTATATTAGATTATAAGTGTAATGAGAAAAAAATAAAGCAGATAAGTGGGGTAGAATGTTGAATGCCCATGGTAGAGGAGGGGGTGAAGTTTTAAGTAGAGTGGCCTAGGAAAGCCTAGTGACTTTTGAGTATAGACCTGAAAGATGTGAAGGAGCAAGCCATGCGGACATGTGAGAAAAACTGTTCTTTTTCAGGGGAAGTATAGATCCTTAAGCTTTATTCAGATTTATTGAGTATCTTCTGTGCTATAAAGCACTGGGATACAAAGAAGTACAAGAGATGGTGTTTCTTAAGGAGTTTATACTCAAGTTAGAGAAATTACTAGAAATTAATACAAGCAAATATATAAATGCTAGTGAGTGGTACTTTTAAAATGAGTGTTCATTCTAATTATAATTTGATCTAGATTATATTTGCTATAAAAAAAATCCATTGATATTTACCTTGGTTTGACTCTGCCAGCAAACTAATTCTTTTATTTTTATCTCCCTGGAATACTACTTGAATATAATAATTTCTGCCAGTATGTCTTTCATCTATCAAAAATTAGAGGTGTTTCTCAGGAATTTCTTGAGCTGAATTTTAGTAAGAAGACTTGGCTATTTTTTTTCCTACATGACTATATTTCAAGAAATGACTGTAACCAGAATGGTACAAAAATTGGAGTTTGGGGCTTTTTGTGCTAGAGCCAGATGTGTGCTATGCTTGCCTACGTCTTACTTCAAGGGTTCTTAGATCCAAGTTATCTGGATATGTGTGATTGTCTTCAGTGATAGAATCTGTTCCATTATTGCCATGCTGTAAACTTTGCAGTAGGATAGTATTTTTAAAATATGGTCTCTGGACCATCCTGCGATTGAGTCTATGGGTACTTATAAGAAATACAAGTTCAACACAATTATCGATCTGACTGCTTAGGGAATGGGACCTTAGTATCTATTTTTATCAAACAATTTATACACTGGTATACTGAAGTTTGACCCTAAAACAAAGCATACTTTGCTGCTTACTTTAAATCAAATTATTCATCCTTTATGCTTCTTTTCCTGAGTGAGAATAACCTGGGTGGGTCTTAATATTATTTCCTATAAATTTGAGTGATCCGGAATACAGCTTGCCTTCCATGTGAGAATTCAGTAAAAGACAAATCTATGTTGTTTTTCTTTTTAGTGTTGCGTCCATAGTTGTAAATCTGCACTAGGCGTCTTATGAAATAATCTTGGGTACAGATTTCTCACAAAAAGGTCTGCCTAGTGTACTGCCAATCTTCCCAATGTATTTCTTAATATTTTAGAGACCTTTTACTGCATTTATGAATAGGTTACTTGATGTTCCTTCCTCCCGAAGTGTCCTCTTCTCCTTTTCCTGACAGATGCCTGTCTTCCTGTCAAAAGGCCATCACCGATCTTTGAAGTCCATCCTGTCACCTCTTAGGTAGTCTCTCTTTATTATTTCTTCCCTAATGTTGTTTATCTTGGAATCTTCTTAAAACTTTGTACATCTCTAAAAGTACTTTTGTTCTCTATTTTGTATAGTATTAGTCATATTTATATCCACCTGAATTTTCTTCCTAGAGTGTAAGCTCCACAGATAATATCTATCCTCATTTTTGTTTCTTATGTAGAGTATTACTTGGTGTTATGCATGTAATGGCTCATCAGAATATGTTCCTTGAATTGAAAGGAAGGCAGCATTAACACAAATACTACCCCAAAGCCTTAAAATATTGGAGAAAAATGAACATAGTTTTTACCTTCTTTAGTTATTTGACACATTGACACATGTTATTGGCAAATATTTTGAAATACAGAGTTGTTGGAAGTGTTGAAAGTCCAAATATAAATGGAATTACATTTTAATATACCAAACAATGCAAACTAGTGTACCTGGCTTCCCTTATGTGGTGACTCATGTAAAGGAGCATTCTATTCCTAATCTTCGCTTTTAACACAGAATTTCACATTAATTTAGCATTCTGGAATAACTTTTCTCATTTTTCTGCCAAAGCTAGCTACCAGTCAGGAGGCTATCATCCATCTTTGTATAGGCGTTCTGAATATCACCCCCTGGTTAACCTCTCTTGACTGTTCCACCCTCAGTTTTGCTCTGTGTTTAGAAAGTTCTTTCCTGCTTTTGTTAACCTTTGAAATGACCTCATTCTCTGAGTACCCTTCTGTTTAACCATACTGCTGGATCAATATGTGAAAATAAACCTTTACTTAATAGTTAGAATTACTCTTACTATGTACCAGATGCTATGCAAAAAAGTACATTAAATCCTTAGCAATTTTACACATCAGAAACTGAGACTTAGAAAGCAAGTACCTATATTTAGCAAGGAGCAGGTCTAGAATTTGAACCAGATTTTATTCCAAAGCTTTGGTACTTATAGCCATTATGTGATACTGACTTCCACTGTTAAGAGAATGTGACCACAACGCAGTCACTTTAATTACTATTCCTGATTATGTAGGGTCATCTTAGAGCCTTGGTAAAGTGGTATGATATTTAAAGGCAAATAGAATTTTTTTTATACCACTAGTATAAATGTTTATCCAGCGAGTCATTGGACACATCGTCCTTTTTTAATTAGATAAATTTAACTTTATGGTGCGCCTGCTCTGTGTTGATCTATTTATTTGTCAGGTGAGCGGAGTCTGTGAAGATATTTTAATTTTTGAAATGTGCCAAAGATCTGGGACTTAAAACCCAGCACTCATTCCATTGTATAATGCCACCATTACCCATATCTGTTTCCTTGCTACAACATGCTAGTTCCAGTGTAATTGTTTCCTATGAGGTATCCTGGGGCTCTCAAGGCGAAGCTGTTAAGTAGTTTATAAGATATATTTTGTTATGACTACTTCATTCTCATAACATTTTAATGGCAAGTTTTTTTTTTTTTTATTTTAAATAATTACTCCATAAGTATATGTTTTCCTCTCTGAAGTTTGCCTCCTCTCTGGTTATAATTCGATTGTTAGAGAATTAAATGAGAGTTACCACTAGGTAACTTACATAGGTATCTATTTCGAAAAGGAAAAAAGCAGGCTACTTTAATGACTTCGTTTATTTATGAAGAGATATCACTTTAATTTCATAACTGGAGAGATGCTTTATAACTAAGAGATATTATTTCAATGTTCATCTCACTTCTCCCCTTGCTTCCCTTGTCCTTATACATATTTGCTGTTAGATTTTTTTTTTTAATTTGTTTCCGTAGAAGAAAGGTTTAACCACAGTAAAAGTTTTGATTTCAGATTTAGAAGATATATTAAAGTCGTATTTTAAAAGGCTTGTTTTATAGAATTGATTATTCATTTCACATAAATTGTAAAGGAAGCAGTGTTTAAGGGATACAGATAAGATTTATCTGACTGAATATTTGTCTAAGTAAACTCCTTGTTACTTGGTTTTCTTAAGTTGAAAAAATATATGTATGTCATGGCTTTATGACCCAGTTAATGTATGAGTAGAATAAATATTGAAACCTATAAGTATTCCAGAAGGTCATTTTAGCTAATATAGTAGAGATTTTTAAAGACTCCAAAAAGGTACCTTAATACAATATCTAATCTAATAGGTAGGTAGGGCATACTTAATTCCACTCTCTTTGAAATATGTTCTCTCCAGGCTTCTGTGACATTACATATGATTGGATATGTAATGCCTTCCTGTCTCACTGCCCGTTTATTCTGAGCCTTATGTCTGGCTTCTCGTTTGTTCCACTTGTAAATGTTGGGGTGTCCTCCAGTTTTGTAAGGTGTGTATGCTCTTGTCTTTCTGTTCACTTTGTCTCCTAAATCAGGGGTTCACAAACTTTTTCTTAAAGGACCAGCTAGTAAATATTTTAGGTTAATGAGCCATGTGGTTCCTGTTTGAACTACTCAACTCTGGTGATGTAACCAGAAAGCAGCTATGTAGCTCTGTTCCGGTAGCAATAGTTTGCTGACCTCTGCTTCACTCTCAGTTTTTCCCATCTCAGAAAATACTACTACCTTACAACCAATTGCTCAAACTAAAAACCTATTGTCATATGTCTTTTCCTATACCATGTTCCACCTACAGTCTATCAGCAGGCCTCTTTGGTCTTACTGCTAGAATATATACCAAATTTCCCACGTATTTTGATTCTTTGTTGCAGCCACCCAAGGCTGAGGTATCATTACCTTTTGCCTGATTATTGCTGTTGCCTCCTGGTTGGTCTTTATTTCTAATCTAACCTGTATACAGTAGTCCGCCCTTATCGTGGGGATACATTCCGGCACCCTCAGTGGATGCCTCAAACTGCAGATAGTGAACCTTATACACACGCTATATTTTTCCCAATACATATAGTCATGTGTCATTTAACAACAGGGATATGTTATGAGAAATAGTTTGTTAGTTGATTTCATCATTGTATGAACATCGTAGAGTGCACTTACACAAACCTAGATGATATAGCCTATTATACAGCTAGGTTCTATGTTACAGCCTGTTGCTCCTAGGCTATAAACCTGTGCAACATATTACTGTATTGAATACTGTAGGCATTTGTAACACGCTAGAAAGTATTTGTTTATCTAAACATAGAAAAAGAACAGTAAAAAAAAAATACAATATAAAAGAGAAAGTGTGTGCATGTGTGTGTGTGCTCACACATGGACACATGCCTTGGGGGCAAGGGGAGGACTGTAGAGGGAGGCTTCCTAGGAGGGAAAGTAGATATCAGGAAGAAGCAGAGAGGAACCGAGAAAGAGAAGAAGAAGAAGGAGAAGAAGAAGAAGAAGGGGAGAGAAAGGGAGAACAGAAATGAACGAGACCCAGAGAGATAAAGCTTGAGGGAAATACTGAAAAAGAGAGAGAGAGGCAAGGGGAAGAGAGAAAGAGGGATGGAAGAGGGAAGGGAGGGTGCATGGCAGGCAGACAGACACTGGAGCAACAGAGCGTGGGAGGGAGAGAGGAACCGGACTGGGAGGAAAGAGAGAGAAATGGAGGGAAGGGAAGTGAGTTTGTGTTCAGGAGTGTGTGCATGTGTCTCTGTGAAGGGGTGGGCAGGGCCGGCTCCCTGGCTTCCCCAGTTGGCCATCTCCTCGTGTCTAGGAGTTGGGGAGGAGGGTGGACAGCATCCTCAGCCTCCTTCTTTATTTAAACTACCCGGAGCTAGCTAAGTTCAACATCTTAGGTTCAGTTTTTCTTTTAGCATCACAAACATTTTACTTATAATCATAATCTTATGGGACCTCCATCATGTATGCAGTGTGTCATTGAATTGTTATGCAGTACATGACTGTACATACCTACGGTAAAGTTTAATTTATAAATTAGGCACAGTAAGAGACTAATAACAACCAAAAATAGAATAATAACAGTGTACTCTAATAAAAGTTGTATGAATGCGATCACTCTGATAACCTAACCTGTCTGATACCCCCGATGACTGCTCCATGATTAACAGGCGGGGAACATACACATTGTGCCTGTTCTGGACAAAGGGATGATTCATGTCCTGGGTGGGATGGAGTGGATGGTATGGTATGTCATCTTGATACTCAGAAAGGTGGCAATTTAAAATTTATTAATTATTTCTGGAATTTTCCATTGACTATTCAGAACATGGTTGGCCTTGGATAACTGAAACTACAGAAAACAAAACTGCGGGTAAGGGAGACTACTATATAATCTATTCTTAACTCACCAGCAAAGCGATCTTTTTTGATAACATTCAAACTAAGAATAAAACCTTCCAATGGCTTTTTATTATACTTGAAATGTTTTCTGAGCTCATTACCAAAGCACACAGACCCATTCATGTTAAGACCTTTTCCTGCATCTCTGGCCTCATATAGTCCCCTTCTTTCTATTTAAATTCTATGTTTACCACTTAACTGGCTTTTTTGTTTCCTTGATCGTGGCAATAAACTTAAATGCTGAGGGAATATGCAGCGCCTGTAAGGGCAATGATTTCAGCTGGGGAAGTCCTGATTTTTATATTTTAAGAGCTAAACAAAATCTGCAAAGACCTTTTTTTGTTAAATAATGCAGTTATTAAAATAAACATGAGATTAGCACCAAGGAAGGATACATGTTTTACAAGAGAAAACAGCAGGATACAAAATTGCATGATCACATATGCCAGAATTACACATGCATGTGGACAAAGACTAGAAATAGTGTGTCATGATGGGAAGGTGGATGGAATATTTCTTTATTGTCTAAACTTTAAACATCTTATGTAGTTTTTATTACTAGAATTTCAAACAGATATTTCTTAGAATATAAAAATAAATCTACATTTGGCCCTCAAAAGTGCATAGCTAGTCTTTGTCAAGAAATACCAAAAACAGTGTAGTCTTTCTGAGGTCTATCTTCCCTAGCATAATGTTTTATTCTTTCATAGAAATTTTAGATGTGTGTGTTTGTATTTAAAAATTTTTAGCTCTTTCATATATTTTTTCTATGTATATCTCCACATAGTTTATACTTGGAAAATTGAGAGTGTATGAGATATAGTTGTAGAGCAACAAAACAATGTAGAATTCTTTAAGTCATTATTGCCAAGAATTGCTTTATATTCCCAAATCATTCTTAAAGAATTTAACTGTTAGCCTTGAGAAACCTTCTACAAAAGTTTTTCAAAAACGAACTGCAGTCCTGGTTTTTTCAAAAGATACTGTTCATCGTAAAAAGGTCAGTTTTATTTATTTTATGGAGTTTAACATTTTTGAGAGAAGTAAAAATTTAATAGTAACGTGGATTTATTATTGCTTATCAGTATGTTAGAAATAGTTACTGAGCTGAATAATTTAAAGCCAGGAGACCTGGATTTCAGTTCAATTTTAGTCTCTTGACCAAGTACAAATGTTTGACCTTTCTGGGTCTTATTTCCTCATCCGTAAAAGGATGGATAAAATAATTCTAATAGCTCATTACTATATAATTCTGTAAAATACAGTTTTCTCAAAAGTTTGAGTACTTGCACGTTTTTCTCTTAGATCAGTTAGTTACTCCTGAGTGTAGTCTCGAAATGCCTTTTACATAAAATGACTTTTGTAACAGATTCTTTACTTTTATTATTTCATTTTGGCTTTAGTTGAGCTTCTATGAAGGCAAACAAGATGAATTATGATATTAAAAAAAGAATCTGCACATAAGCAATGATATTGCTAGAGGAATTGCCTTTTCAGTCAAAGTCACACTTATATTTTGTTGCCTTTCTTGTGTATCATGAGGAGTGTTTATGTATAGACTTTGAGTTCTGAAGAAAATTGTAAGTTGATAATGTTGCTTATAGGTAAGTGAGATAAGTATCATCGAGTATAATCAGATTTTCAGATGGGGGTCAGGCTATGAGGTATCAGAATCATCTTGCTGATAATCTGTCTTATCTACACATTTAGCATATCTCAGAAACTATACTTTTTAAAATTCATCTGTTCATCCACATCAGCCAAGGCAAAGGTCTGTTTAAAATAACTTTATGAAAGTCTTCTTTATAAAAGATACTTGTAACTATACCTCTGTGTAATCTTTCCTTTGAACAATTTCTGCCTGTGTGCAATAAGGAAGTGTCTACTTTTATTGTGAGAGGTCCCTGGAAATCTTTTAAAAATTCCATTCGGTGACATGTCCATTTAGTTCTTGTTGTTAGGTAATATTTTGTGCACTGATAATTCAGTTTAATAAATAAACATTGAACTCCTGCTAAATGGAAGGTGCCTTAGGGGAAAAGAGATGAGTAAAACACAAGTTCACAACTAAGAGTAGTTTAGTAGGGAGTTAAGCTGTAACTATTACAAAAATAATATTGGTTTATTAAGGGGTTTGAACAAAATGTATTTGGAGTGGGTGAGGGTCAGTCAGAGGAATGGAGCACATCTGGCTGAGGGATTGAAGATAAGTGAAATTTCAGCCGACCTGTGAAGAATTGGGAGAATTCACGGGTGTGGGGCTGGGTAGGTAACATACCAAAGGATGGAAGCTAGAGTCACTGTGTTTTTGGAGGAGTATAAGATAATTAAATTTGCTGTGGTTAGAGTACTATAGAGAAATAGAAAGATTTATTTATTTCATAAACGTAAATTATTTCCACCCACCAAGTGTGGAAGCCTGGGCTGGAATGTTAATGCTGATCTGAGCAGCTTGTTCTTAATACGTTAAGCATTTGGGAGTCATTGAAGATATTAAAGTTGGACTGTTCCAGGATTGAAGATGTACCCAAAGAAAATTAATCTTGTAGTCAGTCTAGTGAGAAGGGGCAGGAAAGACCCACTAGAAAGTGGTTGTAATATTATAAAGAAGACTGTTGCTTTGAAACAGTGGGGACAATGGACAAAAGGAAATGAGTACAGGAAACATTGCTGCAGAAGAGCATACGGGTTCAGCATATTAACAGCGCATAGGTGGGTGCTGGCGATAATGCTAGAGAGCAGAGAAAATGGCTGGGTGACTGGGCCGGCAGCGATGCCTTATTAGAAATAGAACAAGAAGAAAAGCTATGGTTTTGCTTTGTTTTTAATTATAGAAACAGCTTTACAGCAGTTATGATTTTAAATCACCTTTGTCCCATTACCTTTATACATTTACTATTCTCATATTGCCTATTTTCTTCTAGGCCTTGTCTGTAAGTACATTTAAGTTTCACACAGTACTGTTGTATTATTTTAAACTTGATGTAGTATAAGTATTTGAGACCTAGCTTGAAAAGAGAAGCTGCCAAGTTTTAGATTTGTCTATTTTCAGATGCTTATAGAATTTCTAGGTAGGGTTAGATATTCAGATGAATTGGAATTGTTAGGAACCAAATGCTGATCCTGTTCTTAGTTAAAATTTTAATGTTCATCATGGATGTTTTGCATTAATTTTAAGCTTTTAAAGATAATGCATTATTTTTATTTATCTTAATTACTGAATTTTTGACACCCCTTAAATTTTGCCTCACCCATCCTACCCTTGTCCTGGTCCTGTGTGGTTTTAAAATTCCCATGAGTAAGTAGGTTCAGAGAAGGAGGAGCACATGGACAGAAGGAGAAGGCTGAGGTAGAAACTCTGAGGAGTAATCCCCATTTAGAGGTAGAAGAGGAAAGGATTAGTGCAAAGTGAGAAGAGGCCATTCAAGGAACAGATTGAGAGTTGAACCAGAAGAGGTCATTTAAATAAGCTTGAATGTGGATAGAATTTTGAGAAGGAATCAGGGTGGTCATTAATGGTAATGCTTCAGAAATGCTGAGAAGGAAAGAATAAAAATTGAGAAGAGATAATGACCATTTTGCTGATACAGAATGTCATCTATTGCCTTAGAGCAAGTGTTCCCAAAAAGCTTTCCCATCTTAATCCAGAGGGGAAGGTAAAAGAGTGAATTGGTGAGAATTGAGGCATAGGTCTCGTGATGTGAACAGACAAAAGCAAGCATTCCTAGTATTGGGTTACTATTAAAATGAATAAATCTTAGTTCATGTGAGACATAGATTTAACATTTTATTTTTTATAAACTCATGTCCTATAAATAGTGCTATGGAGAATTTACATTTTTAAATTAAGAAAATCTTGAAATTCATGTACCTTCCACAATTTATCTCTTCAACATAGACCACAGCGTGGTCTAAACTATTTGTTTTCCTTTGCTTGCATAGTTGTAAGCTTGTATCATATATTTACATGCTGTTTTTGTATCATACATGTGAATTTTATGATTGAGGTTAGTGATTATATTCTGTGTGTCTGTACTGCTACACAAGTATTATTATTATTTGAATAATATGAGCAGGTAAAACAAATACACTAATACTATACAATTATTAAAAAGAGCAGGGTGGTAGAAACAAGGAAAAAGTGCCCGCAGCCTTCCCTACATGGTATTATATGACCTCTTCTGAACATCCTTTTCTCATGTCTGTAATCACTTTTACAGTAAACCCTTACCTAACTATTCTGTCATCAGCTATGTTGAACTAATCTTTTCCTTAAAACCAGTTCTCTTTATAGAATGTCCCTACTTTAAAAAAAAAATGGTAGCATTTTCTGTTACCCAGGATTAAAGCCATGGAGTTTTTCTGTGTTCACCTCTAGTTAAGTCATGTTTTTGTTCTATCAATTTGGAATGACTCCTTTGTAGTAACACCTTTTCCATTGATTAATCAAATTATGTATGGACTACTACAGTAGTCTGCTGCCTCGCTTTCTCTGTACTGTTACCAGGTTAATTTTTCTAAAGAAATGAATTTCCACACCTTTCCACATTACTCAGAAATTATTGGTTACCCTTTGAGCAGGCAAAATGAAATAAAAGTTAGGCCTATCTCGTTGCCTCTTTTCTCAGGTCCTTTGCACCAGCAGCATTTGTCTTTTGAGCAGTCAGCGTTCTTTTTAAAGCATTTTCTCCATCTAAATATTCTTTCCATTTTCTCCTCTTTAATTTTCTGAGGTCAGCTCAGCTCAAGACTTGCTTATTTTACAAAGCCTTTTCCTACCAAAGGAGACTGCTTTGATCTTTGAACTGCTATCACACATACACTACCAAGTTGGCATTTGTATACAGCATATTCAGATTCTGTGCTATGTTCTCTCTCCCAGTTAATTTTTGAACTGTTTTAAAATCGTGTCTGACCGAGAGGAACACTTGGTAAAGGCCAAAGTGGCAATGGCCACTATAAGGTTGGCGTCTCTGAAAACAGCCAAAAACTTGATGTTTGTTTTTAGTTAGAGCTCTTTATATTAGTTTTATATTATATATGTCACTCGGTTCCTTCATCCTCCTTAACGACATGATAGTTAACTTTTCTGTGCATTGTTGGAAGATCAAAAACAATTTTAAGTGGTATATTTCCATAGTTTGTTGAATTTACTAAATTATGTTGTTTTGTTTTCTACTTTTTATATAATTCATATAAGACCCTCTTATCAATAAAACTAATCAAATTCAGGCAATGTTGAATGCACATAGTAAATCTTCAGGCAATTACAGGAGACTGGGAGTCAGGAAGATACGAGCTCTAGACCACTGCTGCAGTTTATGCATTTTTGGACATTGGGTCTCAGTTTCTTACTCTGTATATGATCTCAAATAAATGATCTCTTAAAATTTCTTTCTAGGTCTAAATTTCTGTCATGTTCATATTGACACTAAATAGTTACCCGTGTTTTATTTTGTTTTTGACTTTAGCCTGAAGCCAGGCTTGTGTTATTAGCAAAGTTTTGTTTTTAATATTTTCCTTTCAGATTCTAGTTTAGAATTGGTCATCACTACTTCATTTGGAATTTATTCAGTTCTAGGTTCAGTGTTGTTTTCACAACAATCATCCACTAATTATTAAGGAGGATAAATTAACCTAGTTGGGATTTACTTGCCCCTTTTTTTTAAGGTATTTTCAAAAGAAACAATTCCAGATTGATGGATGAAATTTTAAAACAACAGCAGGAACTTCTGGGCTTAGATTGTTCCAAGTACTCAACAGAGTTTGCAAATAGTAATGACAAAGATGATCAAGGTAAGCATGAATATAAATTGAATATGTAACATGGGCAGATGTGTTTTGTGTTTAAAGGCAAATTCTATCACTCATTTATTCACTCCAAAATTTTGCCCTGTTAGTCTTTATTGTCACCATCTTTAATCATCAGATTTAGACTTTTTTCATCTTGTTAAAAGATAATTTTCAGAAAAAATGTAAAATCATGACTTTCATAGATACTGAACAATAAACAAATGTTAAAGATTTTATTCAGCTCAGAAACCACCATGAACCAGGAAGATTTTATAGTGGTTCAAAAGAGAATTTAAAGAACAGACACATTTCTAGATCAGAAATATTGAAATAGTTTTACTTTGGGGTTACGGAGAACCTCTGTAGACAAGAATTTGGCATTGCTATTACTTACCTAGAAACCTATTAATTGTAAACTAGTTTTGATAGAATCATAGAATTTGATAAAGTGAGTATATGCTGTAGACAATATTCCATTGAACCACATATTTTTGTATTCTATCCCATATTACTGTTAACTGCACTATGATTGTAGATGTTGTTTTAGACTTGTAAAAATTATAATTTACCCTATAATTAAACTTCCTATTTTCAATAGGATTTATTCACAGATACAAGGACATTCTGAATACTTTGAAAAGAAGGCAGTATATAATATACAAACAAATGTGATGTGTGAGTCCTTTCTAGGAAGAGTAGCTTAAGTATCTTTTGATGTAGAATTTGAAGGCCTAGGTGACTCTTGTTTACTACAACAACTGTACCTTTATTTTGCTCTGAACTTAAGTATCTTGAGACAGATTTTGACATATATCTGGAAGAGGGTGTTTTTAATGTCTTATTTGTCTTTTCCTCCAGTTTTAAATTGCCAGTCGGCAGTGAAGGTCCTGTCCCCAGAAGATGGAAAAGCAGATATCGTGAGAGCTGCTCAGGAATTTTGCCAGTTAGTAGCCCAGCAGCAAAAGAAATCCACAGATTTGGATGTACAAATGTTAGACAGTTTACTTAGTAAGTTTTATATATTCATTTTTAGTTTCATCCCACAAATATACAGTTTATAGTAGAATATGTTTCTTTTGCTTATAAAACCTGATTTTGTTATTATCCTTGTCATGTTTCTGAAGTTTAAAGATTCCTTTGTGAAAATGGTTTTGAGATAGTAAAATTCGTAGTTAACTCTCTTGCATGAGGACTTCTAGTAAAAGCAAGGACCTAAAGAGGATTTTGCGGGGGTAGTAATGAATATTCTTAAAAAGAAGACTCTTACTTGTCAGCCTTCTTCCCTCTGAGATGTTTTCCAACACCGACAATGAATTTTCTAATTTTCCAAACACCACTGTGTGTTAATTCCAATACTAACTACCCAGAGTTAGTATTAGACTCTACCAGCTTTAAAGGCTCAGTCATACAAGACTGCCCCCATTTTACACACCAGTTGCAATTCTCTGGTCACTTGTACTTCTGATCAACTGGTTATAAATAGGGGTTCCCGTGACTCCCTAAGGTTTGATAATTTATTAGAATGACTCACAAATATTGCCTTTACCCCTATCACTCCGGAAATTCCAAGGGTTTTTGGAGCTCTGTGCCAGGAAACTGAGACAAAGACAAGGTATATAGTTTTTATTATAATATTACACTTCTTTTCTTCTTTCTTTTTAGTTTGAACACTTTATTAAATGTGAGCTTAACAGCTATTTAGTAAGCAGTCCCAAGAATATAATCTTACTGTCATCAATGACTCTTTTTGTAGTGTTCCTTCTATTATAGTATACTGAATATACCACTATATTTGTTACGGTAAATCAAATATAACTTTCATTTATTTTTCTTCAACCATTTATATAAAAGCCTTTAGTTTCTTATTCTCTCTAGAGTTCCCTGGGAACTTGATAGTCCTTCTGTTTATAGCATTATCCTTGACCTTTTTGAAGAAAAGCAATATTCTAACAAATTTATGTCCATTGATAACCTCTATAGCTATACAATTTCAGACTTTTTTTGTTTATTCAATAGAGTCTATATTTGCCTTAGTTGTTAATCATGCATTTTCTGTCTTATTTATTTAACTTCCCATTCTTTGTTGCTCCACTTTGACACTCGTCTATCACAGAGCACAGTCCTTCTCTGGCATTTTGCTCTCACTAACTTCATACTTTTATTTACTGCTCATTTCTTAACCTACTCTTCTATTTTCTACTCTGTCATTGCCTAACTGTATTCAAGCTGAATGAAAAGGCTTAAAGCAGACCATTGTAAGGGCTCTCTGGTCAGAGGATACTGTGAAGTTGACTGTTTCCTGGATCTGGAAGGCCGCAACCAGAGAGTGATTTGTGAGATTGTCCTAAAAGTGATGCAGAGATCACAGGTTCTTCTTCAGGTAGCCAGCCTGTGGGGAAGTGCTAAAATCTTGAGCCCAGGTGTTGCTTCAGGGGTTGTAGACCCATGATAAGTGAAAAGTTAATTTCTAGAAATTTCTGTAAATAGAATCATATAATATATAGTCTTTTATGTCTTGCTGTTTACTCAACATACTATTTTTGAAGTTCATCTATATTGCATATTTCAGTAGTGTATTATTTTTTGTTGATGAATAGCAGTTTATTTTATGGATATACCACATTTTGTGTATTCATTCATCAGTTGATTTACATTTGGTTTGTTTGAATAATGTTGCTGTGACCATTTACATACCTAGTCTTTGTATAGACATGTTTTCCTTTCTCTGGGTAGATAATTTATAATGGAATTGTTAGGTTGTATGGAGAGTGAATGTTTAATTTTTAAGACACTACAAAACTTTACCATTTTTTATCCCACCAGCAAAGTAAAGGAGTCTAGACTCTCCATATCCTTGCCAAGACATAATATTTGTAGTTTTATTGTTGTTATTGTTTTTAATTTTAGCCATTCTGTTGGGTGCGTAATAGTATGTCATTGTGGTTTTGTTTTATATTTTCCTGATGATTAATAATATTGAGCATTTTTCATATGCTGATTTTTCATTTGTTTCTTTTGTGAAGTGTCTGTTCGATCTTTTGCCTATTTTTAATGGGTTGTTTGTCCTATAAGTGGGTTGGTTTTAAGAGGTCTTCTATCAACGATATGATTTGTAAATAGTTTCATTTTCTCAGTCCATGACTTGCCTTTTCTTTTTTTTGTTCTTTTTTTTTTTTTTTTTTAAAGAATTTAATTATTATGACATCCAGTTTGACAGGTTTTCCCTTTGTGGATCATGCATTGGTGTCATATCTAAGAATTTTTTTTCTAATCAAAGCCACAATTATTTTCTCCTGTGTTTTTTTTCTTAGAATTTGTATAACTTCAGTTGTTATAGTTAAGTCTGCCATCCATTTTAACCCAATTTTTGTGAGTGGTGTGGGGTACAGAATACGTTTTTTTCCACTACCATTTATTTAAAAACTCCCTTCCCACCCCTAACTAATTAACTAATCATAGTTAATTTATGATTATTTCGAGTTTATTTCTGGGCTTTCTATTCTATTGCATTGGTCTATGTTCTGTTCTTATAATGCTACGCTGTCTTGATTACTGGAGCCTGCCGTGTGTGGTAAGCTCTGAAATCAGGTAATGCTAAGTCTTTCAACTTAGATTTTCTTTTTCATAGTTGTTTTAGCTGCTCGGAGTCCTTTGCATTTTCATACACTTTTTAGACTCAGCTTGGCAATTCCCCTCTCCCTCTCTTCGCCCCCTCCCCCGAAAAAAAAAAAAAGTGTTTGAATAGGGATTGAATCTATAGCTCAGTTTGGGAAGAATTGCCATCTTAACAATATTGAGAGTTTAATTCCATGAATATAATGTATCTCTCCATTTATTTGAGTCTTAATGTTTCTTTTAACAACGTTTTATAATTTTTGGATACAGGGTTTCTGCTTCTTTTGTTAAATTTATTACTAAGTATTCTTTTTGATACTGTAGTTAGTAGGATTATTTTCTTAATTTTATTTCTGGATTGTTTGTTGATAATATATGAAAATATAATTGATTTTTAATACCGATTTTATATCCTGCTACCTTGCTAAATACTTAACAGTTTTAAAGTTCTTTTTATAGTCTTAACATTTTTTAAATACAAGGTCATGTTGTCTGTAAACAAAGATGATTATTGCTATCTCTGCTCAGTTTTTCTACTTTTAATTTTATTTTTTTTAGTCTGGCTTTCCGTGTCCAGAGTTTAATGTGTCAGCCAATGATTTGCTTACTGATCGTGTGTAGACACCTTAAGTTTGTAAAGTTTCTAAAATCTCTGTGTGATGTTGGAGAGTGCATTCAAGTCAGTTGCCAAGTCTCCGTGGCTATTACTTTTCACTGGGCTTTCTTGGCTCCCTGTGTTACCCTTCCCCTCCCTGTCCCATCCTCCTTCCTCCTTTCCATGTATAGTTTCCCAGTTAGTCCTGGAGATGTGGAGAGCTTATCTGAGTCCTTATTTCCAGGATCTCCTTGTTAAATTTCTGGCCATTGTACTGCTTGCTCTAACAGGGCTCCAAATGCAGAAGAACAAAACTGTGGGTTTTCCTCATTTGTTCCCTTTTGAGTTTGTCACTTTTAGCTGCAGAATCAAAGGTTTTCACCACTGCCCCTTCCCTCCTGCTCACAACTTCCAATTCCAAATCGGGTCCATATCTTTTGGCTACAAGTATCAAACAAACCTGTCAGTTTTGCTGTCCGCACTGTGTTGTGAAAACTGCAGTTCTCTCCAATTGATTGGGGGTACAGAGCAATAAGGCAATAAGGCTGAAAATTCTTACCATTTTCAACCTGAAGCTGTAGCTGATGTTTTGTTTTGTTTTGTTTAGTTTTTTTTAAAAAAATAATTGTCTGTTTCTGGTTAATATCCAGTGCCCTTAAGTGATTGGTTTCGTCCAGCTTAATACATGGTTTTGTTTTTGTATTTTTTTTTTCATGTGATTCATCTCCTTCTTCATACTACTATTAGCTGAAAGCCCTTTCTTGTTATTTTCTTTACAAAAAAGAATTTGCTTTTTCAGCAGGCAGAAGAGTATGTGTTATTCTACTTAGTTCATTCACTCTGCCAACATACACTTTTAAAGAGACTTTGTTATTAAAATAATTCTTTATTTCTGCTGGATGGGCCTATATAAACTTAGTTTCCTTATTTAAAAAATAAAGGAACTAAGCCCTGAAGAGGTTGTGTGACAAGAAAATTAGTGGCAGAACTGAGGTTATTAGAAAATGTTGGAACCTGGGTCTCTCGGATTATAGCATCTTTTTTCTTTATACCATTGACTTTTATTTTAAGATTTATTTAAATATATCAATTATATTTATTCTTTTTTTTTTTTTTTCTCAAGGTAGGTCTCATATGGAAGGCAGTTTGTAAAGCCAAAAATGGCCATGCCTTTGTCAAGGCAGGTGTACAGTCTAAGTCTCTTTTCATCTGAAGTTATTTGACTCTGGGGCCAGAGTAAGCATTTGTACTCTTAAAGCATTGTGGTTCCCAGGATGCCAAGAGAACACTTAACAAGTTGACTCTTGAAAGATAGATGGGATTTGGGGGCTATCTGTAGAGTTTAGGGTAGGAGTTGGGTTTCTCCTCTTTATCAGGTAATCCAGTTCAGTGGACTTTAGGGAAAACTTCCACATTTGGAAATAACATAGATATTAAAGTATATGTTGATCAGTAGGATGGGGGTATGGAAATATACAAGTTAAGTATCTTAAGAAAACTGATACCCAAAGCATAAGAGGTCAATTTGATGAACAGATTTTGCCCCTGGTCATTTTACTTGTAAAGAATGCGTGTTAAGTTTGTGTGTATATCTTTCTTTCCAAGATTCCAGTGGTTTCCCTGATCCTGATGTGGTACTGAAGTTTGGTCCTGTGGAGAGCACATTAGGCTATCTTCCTTGGCACATCAGATTGACTGAGATTATGTAAGTAATTAAAAATATATTGACTGTGGTTTGATTCAGCAAGTATTTCTTTCTTTCTTTCTTTTTTTTTTTTTTTTTTTTAGCTGAGGCAACCCTTGGTTGACCTCACAGATTGCAAGGACCTTGTCAGCTTACAATCCCTTTTTTTTTATTTTTATGTTTTATATCTATAGCACCTGGTATTCCTAGGTGCTCTCCCATCCAAATACTAACCGGCCTGACCCTGCTTAGCTTCTGAGATCAGACGGGATCGAGCTTGTTCAAGGTAGCATGGCTGCAGGTCAGCAAGTATTTCTTGAGCCCAGCACTATACTCGGTATAGTGGAAATTTCCAGAAAATTATAATACTGGATCCTTTCCCTCGGGTATTTCACAGTATCAGTGGTAAAATAAAGACATGAATGACTCAGACACAGGAGAGTGTGTGATCATGTGAATATTTGGAATTGACACCAATTGTCATAGGAGATCCAGAGTGAGAGATAATCTCTGTGGTCCAGAGTGGTTGATTATGCAGAAAAGATGTGACTTAATCTGCAGTATGTAAAATGGGAGGAATTTTTGTAACTAGAGGAATGGTGAGAAGTGTAGGGTATGGGCAGGGAAAGTAGAAATGCTGGGAGTGGGGTAAGGTGAATGAACATCACATTTTAAAGAAATCATGAGGAAATCGGCCATACCAGAGCAGGGAGTTAGTGTTAGATGGTAGTATGAGGTGAAATCAAATAGTTTGGAGGTGTAAGCTTTTGGAATGCTTACATACTAGCATAAGGAATATGTATAATTGTTTAGATAGGCAGCAGGAAACAGTTGAACCTGTGGATAATGGCAGGAATGGTAATTTTGGAAGATTTGTTTTGTAACTGTGTACTAGAATAGATTGAGAGTTGGGAAAGAATGAGGTAAAATGACAAGTGAAAAGGCCATAGCTAAAATTTAGGGGAGAATACAGTGATGAGAATGAAATTGCTTATTTAGAAGAGAGTTTGGTAAGTTTTTCTATAAAGAGCCAGATAGTAAATATTTTAGGCCTTGTGGGGTTTTATAGTCTCTTGCAGCTACTCCTCTCTGTTTCTACTATTCATTTTCTAGTAAACCTAAACAACCACAGGTAGTATGTGAACAAGTCAAGTGTGTGTGACCGTGTTCTAACAAAACTTTATGTACAAAAATAGGGGCTGGCTTCTGGACTCTATTTCCCATTGGCTGATTAAAAATAAAGGAGAGAATTAGGAGCCTTAAAGTATATTTAAATTCTGGCTTTTAGGAGGAGAATACTGCAAATTCTGTCTCTCATGAGAAGTAATTAACAAGTATAATTGCAGGCCTGACCCTTTACTAATTGTGGTAAAAGAAAAGAAATGAAATGACTCCTAAGTTTTTAAGCCTAAGTGACTGAGTGAATTATTGTGTTATTGAGAGAGTCAGAAAAATCAAAGGAGCATTGATTTTTGAAGGGAAGATGTTGAATTCAGGAATAAGATGATTTTGAGTCCATAGTCTGTGTAGATGGAAACACTTAGGAGGGTAGATGAAAATGAAGAATTGGTGCTCAGATGAGAAGTCAGTACTAAAGATGAACATTTGGGGATTGTCAGTACCTAGGAAATAGAAGTAAATGAACCTGTGAAAATAGAAGACCTCGCTAAAGTATACATAGAAGAGCATAGTAAAGGGGTTCAATAGTTCAGATTCAGGGCTAGAGGGAGGAAAGGTATCAAATAAAGAGGCAGAAAAGAACACGTAGCATGTTAGAGTCAGAAAAGACTGTAGATAGATCATCTGGTGCTGCCTCCCAATTTATAGGCGAGGAAGATGGGGAAGAGACATTGCTTAAGCTTGTAACAAAGTGGAATTATAACTCAAATCTCCAAATTGTGGGTTTATTTATGGTGGCATGTGTTTCTCTTGTCGCTTTTTCTCTAGGGATTTTCCAGGTAGTTTTGGGTGCCTTTGGGGTTCAAGAAAGGTAGCCATGATACTTTCTGAGGTTGGGAGTGGTTTGGAGGGAAGAGTGTGTTTCAGAACAGATCTTGGTTTGAATCTTTGCTATGCAGTTCAGTAACATGACTTTGGAAAGCTATTTAAATTTCTCTGTATTTGTAAAATGGACAATTAAATACAGAGTTGAGGATTTAAATCTGATAATGGACATCAGATACCTCACACATTACAAGTTTTCTCATGGAACTCTGTACTTATGTCTGTCATAGCTCTATGTTATATTGAGATTTGCTTCGTATTTGCCTACCACACTGCAAGCACTGTGATGGCAGGAAAACGGTCTTAATAATAATACAGGAAATTAAATGGCAGAACCCTGACTGGACAGACCTGGGACATAGCAAGACCACTTCTGAGGCACTGAGGGGTGGTGGTGCTAAGTGCTTCTTGAGGAGTGATAGATGAGACTGTTGATAATGGGGGTAAAATGAGAAAGACTTAGGAAAGTGAGTAGTTCGAAGGGGACATTTGAAGCAAGCTTTAGTAAGAATATCATTAAATTTTCCTTTGAGGATATCATTTCAGTAGAGTGAATAAGATAAAAGGTTGATATAGAGATCATTAATAGATAAGAAAATGATGGGAAATGGGAGACTTGTTGCAGAGTTTTGGGTAGTCGAAGGGTAAAGATTATTTGTCAGTTATCTCTCAGTGAAGCTGGGGGCAGGGAAGGAAGGATAAAGAAAGTGTAGCAAAAGAGAATCACAGGATCAGGCAGGAGTTCTTTCGTGGTGGGTTTGTTGAATCCCTTTTTTGTGGTGATTGTAGAATTCTGAATGTGACTCTTGTACTCTGACCAGGTGTTTGGCACCGATGCTGTTTGGAATTTTTAAAGCCTCACAATAAAGCCGTATAAATTAATGATTTTAAAAAACTGTTAATTATTGAAAATTATCTAAGTGTTTAAAATACTTAAAGGGGAACCCTCTGGCTCTATGTTCACTCTACTTTTAAAGTACTTGTTTTCACATTGTAATTGTCTTCTTGAGCAGTTGGAAATGGTGGAGATAAATATCATTCATTTGTCGGTTACTCTCCACATGGCTTCAGTCATGTGGGGATGCTGTGCTGCTCTGCCAATGTTAAGCCTGGTTTTCAGACACCATTCAGCTAGTACCCTCTTCACTGTGACAGAGATGAGTTCTTGAAGCAAATGAGCGAAGTCCTTTATAAATAGACCTCCAGTCTTGCATTAATCTAGACTTAACACTTCAATAGATTCTGAATCTCTAATCTCACTACAAGTTGCTTTTCTCTTATGGAAAGAAGGAGCGATTACTTTTTACTTGGACTGTTTCACAGTGAGTTTAATAATTATTTGTTAGAGATGATTTGTATACTCTATGCTTATAATTTACTTTCTTCTGCCCTTAACCTCTTTTTGGCCATTACCCTTCTGGTTCCCCTCCTTCAAATTACAGTATGTCACCTAATTGCTTTTTCCCCCCTGTGCTTTCTTTTCAGCTCTTTGCCTTCCCACCTAAACATCAGATATGAGGACTTTTTCTCTGCCCTTCGTCAATATGCAGCCTGTGAACAGCGTCTGGGAAAGTAGTGATCCCTGGTTGCATAATTTGATCTCAGACTTTTGGAGAAAAGGACCCAAGTGTCTCTGATGTTTACAAAGCACCCACGAGACCCTATACACACCTAGTTCATAATCCTCATAATTTATCAACAAACACAAAAAAGTGTCTTACTTGAGAGTAAGAGTATGTGTGAGTGTGTGTGTGTACATGAGCGTGTGTGTATAGAAATAAATTTATAAATGGGGAAATATCGGAGAAGGAAATACGTGGACTTGCACCTTTGAGCAAATAGCAGCAGTTTTAGAGGCTGAAATTTCAGTTTTAAAGGCTTCAGTCCCAATGACTTCCCTGTTTTGTAGGGAAAGGAATTAGTTGTTGTTTTGGGGGTGGGGAATAATTTTTTTCCAGTCTTTCAGTGACCAAACTTTAATTTTTAAAAATAATATATTGACATTAAATGGACGCATTCTGAGTTTGAGGGATTTCCAGAAGAATGGAGTTCTTTGTTGCTCACATGTTAAAAACTTGCTCACCATTTGGAGCAGAGGGAGTATCTATTTTCAGATATCCGTCCATTTTCATCTCATCATTATTGTCAAACAATGTGACTTAACAGTGTTGATCTGGTATCTTTGTTCTGGATTGTGAAGATCATTTGAAAAAGAACTCTTACAACACTGAAATGCCAAATTAAAAAAATTTTTAATATTGTATTAGGCAGTCAAAAAATGGTGAAAAAGTTGTAATCTTAAAAGTATAGGAGGAAACTTCCAGAAAAGAAAAGAAAGTTTGGATTTCCTTTTCCGTTTGGTGGGCAGTGTGTTAAATAGTACCCAAAGTTGTTTTAAAAATTATTTCAATTAACTATATTTATTTAAAATAAACATTTGAGGAAAGTTACCAAGGCAGCTCTTTTCCTCAAAAGTTAACCTACCTGTTCCTCTTTGGAATAACACATTTTGGGCCATGTTAGTACCTAGGATTTTTACTCAGTAAATCCTAATGGTGACTTAGTGTAAAGGATCTTTAAGTATGATTGAGGCCTGTATAGGTAATAAAACATTACCAAAGTCTACAAAAGTAAATTAATTTCACATGTTCTCTTTTATGACAGAGAACAACACTGGTTCTGTTATTTTTTTAATGAATAAGTGATTTTTTGATATGTGTTTAGTATTTCTTCTCTCACTGCTGCTGATCTTTGGACAGAAACCATTCTTTATATTTTATGGACTGTTTTCGGAAAAATTTTATCAAAAAATATATAATAGTTATCTAAAATTGTACATTTAGAATGGAGTCTTGGAAGTCTGAAAAATAGAAAAGACTGGATTTGGAAAACAAAGTCTGGAATTGCTTGTCAAATTCTGAAGTTACGAAGAATATTTCAACTTTGGATTACAAAACCCCATTTATGGTTTTTAAAATACACTTGAAATAAAATGATTAAAGTAAATTTTGGTTTAGTGACATTACTTTGCACTTGTAGTCCTTTGTACATTGTAAGAATTTTTTTTTTAAATCTTAACTTATTGCTGAAAGTTTTGTGTGAAGCTACAGCATATCTTTAAACTTTAACAGATTTTTTTTTATTTCTGTTCCCCTGTACTGTGATTCATGTTCTATTGAGGCTTTTTTTGCCTTGGTGTAAGACTGAATGTATGCCTTTTATAAACATGTATCTTTTTAAAACATTCTGGAATATGTATGGCTTTAATGAATTAAATTTAATGGGCCCAATTGAAGTGAAGAGATTTAATATTTGTTAAAATTAAGTTAGTCAAATGAATTACCCACTAGGATGTAGCCAAAGTTGCTAAAGGTTTAATAGTTGTATCTTTGTACTTTATTTTCTCCTTCCATTTTATAGCAATGTAGTGTTACACATCAGGTCACAAACCTAAACTTGTGACCTGAGTCTGTTATAGTCCTAGATTTCCTTAAAGCAAGTTGCTAAGGATTCCGAATTCAGATACAGGCATTCCAAATTCTTTTCCTTGTGAATTCAACTGTTCATATTATCTCCACAACTTGAATGGCATTGGTCATTCGATAATTCCTGCCAAAATTATCACTAGTTAGCATTATCAGGGCTCTCTTGGCACTCCCAAGAACAGATTATTTTCAAGAAAAATGTTGTTTGTCTTTATGTGTATGGAAAGATATTATCTTTAAATTGTTTCTTCTTGACACTCCCACAATAGAAAAATTATCAAATTAAACGTACATTATAGATGGCAGCTGGGAGCATAGCAAAAGTCAAGATTTGAATTCCATTCCCAATTCTGGTTGTGTTTCTTAAAAGTGATTACTGTTAACAAAGTTTGAAAGCTGGTTTTGCTGTGCATTAGTAAATTCTGGTATATTGTGATTAAGGCTTAGTAATGCCCATCTTAAGAGAAGCAGGTGTTATATTGTTAATGAACAGTGCCAAATACACTGTGCATACCTACAAATTAATCTTTGAATGTATGTTGCTCGATAGCTCCCTCCTCCTCCTGTGTGATGGTAGAGTCAAATCCTTGTGATGTTTTGTATGGCTGTAGACTTTGGCAACATGTAAATAATATGTAAAACAAGTTTTTATGATTAAGGAATCAAATTTATTGAATTTTATGACTGAAAGTTGAAACCTAACATGTATGAACAAAAATAATAAAAGAATATACTCTTTTCATGGACTATAGTATTATGTGAATGCTACGTTTATTCTGAACATGTAGGACTTGCAGAAATGTAACGAGAAGCTCATGACTAGATAGCAATACTATTTTTTTAAATGATTGTTCTTTGCTGAAATATATTCTCATTTTTTACCAGGTTAAACATTTGGAATCTTATGTTACTTGCTTTTTGCTAGGTGACAGCAAGATAAAATTTCACCATTGCAAGAATTGTCAAAATTTCACAATAATTAAAATCTGAATTGATTTTTACTGAATATGGAATGCCAAATTAAAAATGTATATGTGTACTCTTTTAAAAAGAAATCTGACAGTTTTTGTCAAACCAGGAAATAGAACGTTAAGAGCTATGGTTTGTCTTATGTTGCATAGAGTATTCACTTTCTAACTTGAGGATTTAACTGTAAGATAGTTGGCTTTTTACACGTGATTTTCATCTGAAAACAAATTTTACAAAGGTCACATTTTAACTTTGGCTAATAGGAAGTACCTTCAACAAAAATTAGTGTAAGAAAAGTTCAGGATACTTTGAAGGAAAACCCAAGAAACAAGATTAACTTTCCAAGAATCCTAGTTGGCCATAAATTATGATAAAATTGGTGGAAAAAGGGAATACAAAGAGAATGCGCTTAAGGCTTAAAGTTTAAAAACCATATTTATTGTAGAAAAAATTTAGAAATGTAAAGAAACAGAAATAACTACCATCACTCATTGATTGTTTTTGTTGATCCTTGAATTCTTTTGTACTTATATTTTAAAAAATGGATCCTACTGTAACAGGTTTAATAAAGAGATTCTTTTTAAACTACAAATTATAAAATGAGAGTCTTGCATTTTATTTTATATTTGATTATTGTGTTTGGATAGAAATTACATCAGCACATGATAAAATGTGGAAAAAAGTTATATATTAGTTATCCGTAATGAATATTTAACCTTAATCCAAATTCTTAGGTCATATACTCACCTCTCTAATCTGTCTTTTAGAGATTCAAGAGCTATACATTTTGCCGTCTGTGTTTATATCTAGATGGCAAAAAAATAAAACTTAAATATACTCCCATATCAAGCTATCTGGATTATCTGCTATTGACCGTATTTATAGTCCCCTTAAGTTGCTTTAATGAGAAGAAGAAAAGATCTGTTTGTCTCAGAGAAGGAAAGCTTGAGCAAAATGAAAAATCAGAATGTAGGCAGGTGCTAGCAGCATAGTTATACTTGTATGTATCTAATATTTCCATTCTGATGAAAATTGATTTTAACTGCTTTGTCTTTTATGGATTTGATTCTATGAACCCTTTATTTTGATAAATGTATATTTTGCAGCGTTATTTCTTGGTAACAGTTGTAAGTGCCTTGAATTTCTTATTTTTACGAACTTTGATGTAGAAATTGATGGTTAATGGTAATAATAGTAACCAACTGTTTTCTCCAAAGAGGAACCTGTATTTTAACTAGATTTCGAATAATTAGAAAATGGGACATAAAAATGTGGAAGTTACTTAACTGGAGATGTTTAACAAAGCATTTGTCTAATGAGTGGTTCTTAACTGGAGTGATTATGCCCCCTGGTGAACATTTAACAACACTTTGTTTTCTAACCAGGGAAGAAGAGGAATAGTAGCGGTATCTAGTTGAGATGAGGCCAGGAAAACTGCTAAACATGACAGCCTTCAAAGGAGTTATTAGGCCTCAAATGTCACTAGTGCAGACACTGAGAATTCTTGGTCTAGTATAATTTATTTGGGGAGAGCTGATGATGGATGTTACCTAAAATATGCTATAGGATAACTGCAATAAAACATTTGTTTATGTTTGAATGTATAAATTATAGTTTAGAGATGAAATAAACATGCATATTTTAATTACATGTAATGATATATTAACTTTTTCCCCACTCTTGAGTTCTATTATTTTCACATTTATCTTCGACATTTTGAGACACCTACCAGTATTTCAAAGCTGGTCAGCTTATTGTCTAAGTTTATTTGAAAGAAATGTTTTTTAAGAGATAGTACAGTTTTACACATGTATAATGTTATAAGAAATCCCATGCTTCAGAATACCTGTGTATAAACATCAAGTTAGCAATTTTATCCTGTAGGTGATTGATTTCCATGTTATAACCACTTATTGTTCTTAAAAATGATCTTTAAAAAGCTTATTATATAACATGTCCTGTGCTCATTTTTTAGGTCATATCTTCAAAAATAATGGCTAAATGGTAAATTTCTTTGCCTCTTGTTTTTAAATAATTCATCTAATGACTTCTATTTTTTAGCCCTGTGAAACTAACATCGATTGAAATGGCTTCAGTGATTTCCCCAAATATTACCTTCAATTCAAATAAGTAATTAGAATGCTCCTCATAAAGATTTTGCATGGCCTGGAGACAGATGACTTTTCTGGAAGATAATTATAGAGAAAGAAATCTGCCTATGTTCAAGTGTACATGGGATATATATGTGGATGTAAAAATATCCTGATAAATCTGTGATTGACTTTGGAGTGTGAAGTGCAACACCAAATATATTCAGGAGATTAACAGAAAGGCACAAGAAATATCCAGGCAAATGATTTCATTAAATATTAATTTATGAGTTACTTACTTGGAAGATGAAGCTCATCTATACATAAATATGCAGAATATCAAGTTGCTTTGCAAAACCAAACCCTCTATCAGATATACTCTCATGTCCTCAGCTTATCAGGTGGCATATAAGACCAGCCAGAATGCTTTTAGAATATTAATTGACGATGCTCTTAACTAATTTTAAATAAATTTTTAAAAATCAGAGCTTCCCCACTGTCTGCTCTTGAGGGCCCAAGAAAAGTGAAGTTAACGAAATGAGCATGTGAACAATTCATGAAGGTAGAAGTAGGGTTATGATTGCTGTGTCGAAGGGTAATTTTGCCTAATTCCCCTTCATAGGATGTGTATCATATTCCCACTTGCGATATATGAGGGTGCCTATTTCTTTTGAGTCTCTTGTCAACTTTTAGATTTTTGCCAATTTGATGGGTGAGAAAAAAATTTTTTGTAGTTTTATTTTGCACTTTATGGTAGATAGTGTTTCCAAAGATGGCTGTAACAATAGTTGCCATTCCACGTAGTTTTTTGCAGTTACCTTGCCAGTTTCCTATAAGGAGGTAGATTCCATTTCTTTTCTTGAATCTGGGCTGGCCCTGTGACTGACTATGATTAATAATATGTGTCACAAGTTACAGTGTACAGCTTGCAAAGCTGCATTTTGAGATCTTGCTTCCTCTTTCTTGTTCACATAATGAGACCACATGGAGAAAGAGGGAAAGGGGAAATGAAAGATAGATGATTAGATAGATAGATAGATAGATAGATAGATAGATAGATAGATAGATAGATAATAGATAGATGATAGATGACAGGTAGGTAGGTAGATAGGTAGATAGGTAGGTAGGTAGATGAGAGAGAAAATGAGAGACAGACCTCAGTTCATCCCAGCCATGTAGAGCAAAACTGTCTGACTGAGCCTTGCCTGAATTTCTAATCAATAAAATCATGAGCAAATAAAATAGTTGTTATTTTAAGCCAGTAAGATTTGGGCTAATTTATTTTGCAGCAATAGAAAATCAAAACATTTCTTTTATTACAAGTATGATTGAAGATATGAACATTTATAAACCATTTCCTTTTTTTCTGTGAATGTACATATCTTTGCCCATTTTTCTTCTATTTTCTGGTATATATTTTCTTTTTCATGAGCTCGGCATAAATTAAGAGTTATTTGTTCTTTGTGATGTAAGTTCCAAACATTTTCATCTCAGTTTATTATTTAACTTTTGATCTTATTTATAGATTTAATTTTTACATGCAAACAGTTTTAAATTTTTGTGGCTAAATTTATCGGTTTTATTGGTTCTAGATTTTGATTCAGTTAGAATATATTTTCCCACTTACAGATTATAGAGTAATTCACTTGTGTTCTAGTATTTCTGTGTTTTCTTACTCTCTTCCTCCTCTCTTCCCCCATTACCTCCCTTTCTTATTCCCTTCCTCCTCTTCCCTTCCTTTTTTTCCCCTTCCCTTTCCCTTCCTTCTCTTCTATTCCCTTCTCTTCCCTTCTCTCTCCACCCCTTTGTTTTCCCTCCCTTCCCCCCTTCCCTCTTTGTTTCTGACATTTTTGATCTCTGATTCATCTGGAGTTTATTGCGAGGTATGGTTTTAAGATATGGACCCAATTATATATTTTTCCAAGTGACTAGCCAATTGTTCCATTTTTTAAAAGTCCATCTTTTGCCCAGTGAATTGAGATTGCCATCTTTATCATATGCTGAATTTTGATTTGTACTTAGATTAATTTTTGGACTAATCATGTTCCATTGGTCTGTTTATTCATGCACCAGTATGACATAAGTTTGATTATAGTATGCTTTAATATATCTGGTAAGGCTTCGCATCCCTATTGGTTTTTTTTTCAGAATCTCTCATCTATTTTTGTTTATTTACATAATGAACTTCAGAATAAACTTATTTACTCTAGAAAATAACTTTTCTTTGTTATTTTTACTTGTTTCAGTTTAAATTTATATGTCAACTTGGAGAGGATTGACATTTTTATGATGCTGAATTAATTTTCCAAGAACAAGGCACGTGATTCTATTTGTTAAAGTTTGCTCTTAAATTTTTAGTCCTTTAGGAGTGCGTTAAAATTTTATTCATGTAAGTGTTGCAGATTTCTAAATTTACTCAAGACTTTTATCTTGTTTTTTTCCTTTTGTATTGGTTTTTGTATGTTGATTTTATATTCTACATTATTGAATTCCAATATTGTTTATATTAGTTTTACCTTTATTTTTTTTTAAGGTTTTCCAGGTATCTATGATATCATCAACAGATAAAAATAATTTTACCTCTTTTTCTCTAATTATGTCTTTAACTGTTTTTTCCTTTTCCAATTGTGTTGGCTAATACCTCCAACATAATGAATGGCGGAGATAATGGGTATCTATGGCTTGAACTTGACTTCACTGGAAATGCCTCTAGTGTTTCCCCTCTTATCAGATGCTGATCTGGAATGTAAGTATGTATATATTTATATTTACATATATATGTATGTATATATTTATATTTACATATATAAGTATGTATACATATATGTATGCACATGTATGCATAGACACGATGTCATTAGGAAGTATATGCACAGCAGTCCCCCCGATATCTGCAGTTTTGCTTCCCTCATTTTCAGTTACCTGCAGTCAGCCACAGTCCAAAATTATTAAATGGAAAGTTCTAGAAATAAACAATTGATACGTTTTAAATTGCACTTTTCACGAGTGGCGTGAAATCTCGCGCAGGCCTACATGCGATGTGACTTATCCCTTCGTCAGTGTATCCACGCCGTATACACTCCCTCTTGTTAGTCGCTTAGTAGCCTTCTGCTGGTGTGATCAGGGCCAAAGGGAACCTTGGTTTCAGCCCTATCCTGATAGCTCATTCAGGCTCTGTGGCTAGGGTGTGTGTGTGAGGGTGTGGGTTGAAGTATTTCTCCTCTCTTGTAATTGGGAGCTGGGCCCAAGTCCTATGTGGCGAGCTAATTGCAAGTTCACTTGTCCCTTCCCTGGTATGACCAATACGCAGGGGTCCAAGATTTGAGGTTGACTGGAAATGATTGCATTTAGTCCCAGCGATAGCCAGTTTCCATGGAGTTTTGCATTTTTCAACTTCCCCTCTGAGAGACCAGTCCCTAGAGAATATTAGACAAATTAACAATTAACCTTCAATTTCCATTACAGAAAGAGCATTATGTTAATTTAATATTTATCTCAGATATACTATATGTTTACATAAAAATCCTTAAATATTTAAAATGGCTTCCATTGATGTCACTATATTAGGATTTGAATCTGGTCAAGTGAGATACTATTGTGAGTCACTTTTGATTATAGCACTTAAATTTAGATGTTTTTAGTATGCAAAAAGAGAAAAATACCAAATATTTTTAAAAGAAAGTAAGTTCCTTGGATATGAAATTTTGCTTCCCTTGAAGGAAAAATATAGTTTTATGCATTTTTTATATATTATTTAATCCTCATAACGATTTTATGTGGTAGGTACCATTAAAATTCCCAGAGAAGGAAATGGAGATGTTGGCAAAAGGAAAAAAAAGTGGGGGCAGCTGATAGTTTTGTTACTCTAGAAGTAACTTCAGCCATTACTAGTAAGTCAGTTCTCTAAGACTTTCTGGCATCTTAGGTGCAGCCAGGTCCAGACAATTCAGCCACTGCAAGACTTAATGTGTTCTTTATCTGTGGCCTAAGTGTAGCTCTCAAAACAGCACCAAATACAGAGGGTATAGCTAGCCTAGCAAATGTAGGTTGAGGCCATCTGCAGAATTTCACGAATGATTCTATAGCTTAATTAGTTACAGATGTATGTGTGTGTGTATGTATATGTATATATACACACATATATGTATATATATTATAATAGTGTGCTATCTTAATGTATAATTATTTTTTAAAGGAACTCCTTCCTCATCTAGAAAAACATTTGGGATTACTTAAGGCAATCTCAGCTTTATAGCTCAGCTGTAAACCTCATGGAGAATCTTGACATAGAGGTATAGACAAAACAAAAACAAAAACCATTTAAAGAAGTCAGTAGGCTTAGGTTTCATGATCAAACTGGCAGAAATAGCTAGCTTTTTAGGCTGTTCTGTCCTAGTACCATACTTTGACCCAATGATATTTTACCTCTTCGTCGTGGTGGGCTAGCCTGGCACTGGGTCGGCCCACTACCTGGGTCCACAGATTCTGGGTTTGCAAGGGCTGGCCTGGTGCTAGGGTCTACTCAGGGCAGGCCTAGTGCCTGGGTCCACAGAGGCAGGCCTGGCATGCAGCCTGTGGTGTTGGGCCTGAAGATAGTGTCTGTGGGAGTAGGCCTGAACCTTGGATTTGCAAGAGCCAGCCTGGTTCTTGGGTGAGTCTGGAGCTTGAGTTCACAGAGGCAGTTCTAGGGGCTGGGTCTGTGGAGGCCAGCACAATGTCAAGAACTGCTGGGCCAAGCCTGGATCCTGAGTTGGGCCTGGAATTTGGGACCTCAGTTCTGGAGCCTGGATCCATGGGTTTTATCCTGGAGGCTAGGTCCACAGGAGCTAACCCAGTACTATAGGAGTCAGTCTGGAGCCTTGGGTCATGGGGTTTGGCCTGGCACTGGAACTGGCCTGAAACCTGGTCCATAGGGGATGGCCTGGTACCAGGGTTCCCTGGGGTGGACCTGGTGCTGGGTTCACCACTAAGTGGTTGTTCAATTCACTCTCCTTCCCCCATGGGGAAGGTGTCTCTCCCTGTGCCATGCTGCCTGGGCTTGGGGGAGGGGTGTTGAGGGGAATGTGAAACTGTCCTTCCTGCTCTCTTCGTTGTGTCTTTTCTCATTCTGTGCTCCATCCAGGTGCTGTAATCTCTAATCTGGAATCCTTGTCTCTTTGAAGGTAATTTGGTGAGTGAATAGTTTTTCAAATTGATGTTTCTGTGAGGAGACAAGTGCTGGAAATTCCTATCTTATTATCTTGCAGATGTCATTCCAAACTATTTTAAAACCAGACAAAGTGAGGACCATTTTTTAATGCACAAATCTTGTTGTTATCTGTGTCTTATTAAAATTCCCATTTCTCAAAGAGTTGTAGCATCAGCAAATTTCAATGAAGTGGTTAATAAGCATATTTGACTAAGATGTAGGTAGATTCACTTCCTAATGATCTTTATCAGACTGAAAATAACAGATTTGGAATATGCTAGTTTTGTGCACTGAATATTAATATTTTCTTTATTTTTTCCAGTGATATTATAACAACATGGCATGTCACAAGTCAGTCAACTGAAACAAGGTTCTGAGGTCACATGAGCACAATGCATATGTTTCATTTCACACACATGATTACATATGCTAAATGAAATAAGAAGGACCTAATTCTTCTGTAAGAGTATGGGAGTGATTAGTCATACACACTCTTACCTCTTAGGAGAAACAACTTTCTTTGGTATCTCTTGAGAATACTCAGGCATTGGGCCTCTGAAATAAAGAATTCATTGTATTTCTGAGTTACTAGTGGATGTAGCTCCTTACATCTCCTTGCAACAGATCTTATTTCTCCCTTTACATTGACTGCTAGGATGCTCAGAACCAAATGGTTGTTATAATTCTGTTGAATATTATTATCAACTCTACCATCATATTTTTTTTGGTCTTATTTTTTATTAACCCCAGTTTTTTCATTCACTTATTTTATCTTTTGAAAAGTTTAACAGCTATAGTTAGGTTGTCCTGAAAAAAATATGGATCTCACTTCTGTCTACATTAAATTGAAGATTATTGAGCACGGAGTGAGAGTTGTTACCTAGGGTCCCGCAGCTTAAGAAGAAATTCTTGTCAACAAGAATAACCTATCTTGCTGGCTCTTGTCCTTGAACTTCTCTCCACTGGGCTCTGATACCTGGTATCGGACACATGCCTTCTCCCTCACTTTCTCCTTTCCCATGCACCTGAGCACAGACTTCTCTAGACAGATGTTCTCCACTCACTCCCTCTCCCATTCAAATCAATTCATGCAAATAGATATCACGGACTTGCAAATGTACTACTTCATTAAAATTCCTGAAATCCCTTTAACTCAGCCCAGATCTACAATACAGGTTTATCCAACCTGGGAAGCCAGGAAATGTACCACAGAGCACAGGGGAATGACCGGTCTTGCTCTATTTCATCCACCTCTGGTTTGCTTCTCTGCAGCCCCAGGGCTGTGTTTCCATTCCAGATAATGCAAACACTTTTACTGCTCTCTTTTATGGCATTTTCGTTTCTGCCAACATGCACCTATGCTGGTCCTGCCCTCTTACATAGTCTTCTCATCCATGATTTTCTTACCTCTGATACACATACTATGTGTGGGACGTAGAAAATAGCTCAATTAATTTCCTGACGCTTGGATGAATACGTGCTTCTTGAGAAAAACTGCATGCCAATGTTCCATGGGAAAAGTACAAGGGTCCTATGCCCTTTAGAGATCAAAGAAAAGAGCATTAATTAAGGAACTTCATCTCTTTTTCATTTGAGTCCTTCCGAGTTATATAATCACGATATGGTTTTATAATTTTTCCCATTCATGAATTATCCTCATTAGCTATTTGATTCAAGTTAGTTCAATTAAATATTAAACTACTGTAAGAAAAAGTTATAAGATATAAAATAAATAAGACATTGCTCCTAACTCCTAAGAAATCTTAGAGTAACACATTTGTTCTCATCTCTGTCTGCACAGAAGAATCATTTCGGGAGGATGTCAAAACACGGATGTCAGCACTCTATTCCCAGGAACTCTGAATTAAATAATTTGGTGTGGGACCCAGGACATTTTTTTAAAAGATAATACTAATATGCAGCCAGAGCTGAAGACCACTAAGGTAGGTATATGGGTTATGCACAAAGTAGCTGTACTGCAAAGCAGAATATAATTTAGCTGTTATAAGACAGAAATCATCACTAAGATAAGGTGTCCACTGCCCACAGCTTCCTCAGAACTGCCTGCCCCTCCCCCACTGCATCCTGGGTCAGTCGCCCCACCTCTCTTCCTTCCTAACTCCCTACACTTACTGCAGACATAGCATTTGTGAGTAACCTTTTTTTCTCCTTCATTTGTCAATAACCAGTGTTTCTACTACTAGGCTAGTTTCCCTCAGGTCAGAGAGAAGAACTGCAGTTAGATTAACGTGATTTCACATCTGAGCAGCTCATGATATAGGCAAGTTACTTAGCCTCTGTGCATCCCAATTACCTATCTGTAAGATGTCAAATGTAATAATTTCTAACTCATAGGACTAGCATGAGGGTGTAATAAATGATGCCTATAGGGCACTTAGTTCAGTGCCTGGAACATAGTGAATGAACCCTGAATCTCAGCTATGGTTATTCCTAGTCTCTGTTGCCCCAGAATTTGCCGTACTGATTTGTACTTGTTAAGTACTTAATAAAAATACCACTATACTTGATTTCACAGGCCAGATTTATTGAACTTTGCTAGGTGTTCTTTAACAAAAGGCAAGAGGCTGCTATTCCAAACGGGTGACTATGCAACTTAGAAAAAGGCCACTGTGCTGTTTTTGTTGTTGTCGTTGTTGTTATTTTTTGTTTTTGTTTTTTGTTTTTTGTTTTTTCTGGGGCCAGTTTGTTCTCCGCACTTCCCTGCCTCAGGAGGCTGACCTCTCTTAACTGCTGATAGGAGACCCCAGGAGGAGAGTAGAAAGGCAAAAGAAGAGATGGGACATTTATTCCTGCTCCCTACCTGTTTGGGGCTGCATTTCTGGAAGGGGCCGCATCTGTCCACATGTGCACTTTTTGTTGGGAGAGAAGCTCATCCACCACATGGGTCCAGCTTTCATTGGATCCTGCTAACACCATTTCCTTCCCTTGCTCTCTGGATCCAGGAATGGTGATGGCTTCGTACTTTTGCTAGTCTCCAAGTGTAACATTCCTTATTGGTTTCCTTAGCCCTGTACACACAGGAGAGGGGTGGAGAGGTAGTCTCTTCATTAAAATCTTTTGAACTATCTGTTTCCTCTTAGGTGCCTGATTGATACCCACTCCTTCTTCAAAGGCATTTTGCTGCCCTCTGCTGGAAATGTGTGGTAAGCAATATTCATTTATTAGGTCTCTGATATAAAAGGTACCACTTAGATGGGTTAAAGCAAACAGCTGAAAGCACAGCAAAGTCAGAGGCACAACATGTATAATAATATAACTAACTGGCTGTCTTGTATCTCATAAAGGAACAACTTAGCTGTTTAGAGGGTCACCTGTGGATGCTTCCTTGTTCTCTATTTCTCTCTTGATTCCTCTCATTCCATAGCCTTTTTTGGGTCACCTCATGGAGTAGTCTGCCCTCCACTCTTCCCCACCAAGTAAATAATGAGAACTTTGAGGAATATACTGATATTAACATTATTCATTGTCTATCTGAATTTAAAATTTAACTGGGCATCCTGTATTTTTATTTGCTTAATTTGGCAACTCTTCCCTGGGCCATTAGCTGGCATTGGCAACACAGACCTTGCTCTAGGATCAAAAACATGAGAGGAATGTGGTTGTATCCAGAGTCACATTTCTATAGGGTGGCTCTGATTTAGCCTAGAAAACATTTTTTTTTTTTCTCATGCTTGTCTTTCACTTAGAGAAATTTCTCTGTTGGCATCGATGTGCTTGTTCCAAGTGCTGCTCTGCCCTTTCTAGGATGTGAACAAATATTACCATCTATAGTTGCAATGCTTATTTGTTTGTTTTTATAGAATCTAGATAGTGAACAATACAGAAAGGGGAACTTTTCATTATGATTTGCATACTTTTCAGTCTCAACTTTAATATCTGAATATTATTTATTGATAATAATTACTTCATTTTGATTATGGCATGTTGTTTATACTTTGGTATAGATTTTCACATATCATTCATCTCAAAGGCCTTATTAAAACACTATAAGTTATTCAATTTTCTATCAATTCAAAAACTTACAAAAACACCCAAAAAGTAACTATGCAAGATCTTTGTCTATGGTGTGCCTGTCTCCTTTTTTTTTTTTTATTTGCATCTACTCAATAATTCATCAACAAATATTTCTAATACATATAATAAAACACGAATAGGACATTTGCTAAATACAGTAGACAAACAGTGTAACACCCTGTCACTGGCTTTCTGAACTTCATACTTTGGCAAAGGAGCATCAAACGGTTGGTAGTTTGTATTAGTTATTGATATATAACCAATTAACTCAAGTCTTGGTGGCTTGAAACAACAGCATTTATCTCTCGTGGTTTCTGTAGGTTGAGATCTGGGTGCAGCTTATCTGGGTCCTTTGCTCCAGAGTTTCTCACAGGCTTCCTCAGGGTTGGCCAGGGCTCTGGGTCTCATCTGCAGGCTCAAATGGGGAAGGAGATGCTCTAGGCTCACCCAGGTGGCTATTGGCCAGGATGCAGTTGCTTGAGGGTTGATGGGCTGAGGACCTTAGTTCCTTATGCATTGTCGGCTGGAGGCTGCTTTCAGTATTTTCCAATATAGGCTTCTCTACATAGAAGCTCAGATCATAGCAGCTAGTATCTATTAGAGCAAAGAAGCAAGTGGGCCAGAGAGTGCTAGCAAGACAGAAATCACAGTCTTTTGTAACTTAATCGTGAAAATGACCTTCTGAGAGTTTTGCTATATTTTATTTGTTAAAAGAAGTCTCTCGGTCCATCTCTTAGGAGAAATTAATGTTAGAGCAAAAACTGAAGTCGCTTTTAACATATGCCAATTTCTGGCTTTTATTTTCCAAAAAGTCTGACGCCATTGAAGGACTTACCTGGAGGGACAGAGGAGAATAGAGGGGAATGCTTTTAAAGTTAAGAAGAGGAAACCAAGGAGATTTCCTCAGGAGTATAGAAGCTGAAAGTCGAGGAGCCTATTGAGGGATCAGAGTTGATTTTAAATGAATTTAGAGACAAAAGGAACATGCCTGATCTCAGAAGCTAAGCAGGGTAGGGCCTGGTTAGTACTTAGATGGGAGACCACCTAGGAAGACTGGGTGCTGAAGGCATAAAAAAATAAAATAAAATAAAAAATAAAGACAATAGAAGAATATTTCTTACATACTCATGAAAATTTGTGAACTGAGAGTCATGGCCACTTATGATATTTGTTAATGTTTTTTCACTTTAAGAGTAGATAGGTGATTGAATGGCGACTAACACAAATATTTTAAACTAACTGCATAGTTATTTTTTGGATTTAAATCTTGGTGTGTCTAATTTATATTGGTTGTTTGTAGAATTCTGTAAAGCCTATTAAATCATGTTAGGTAGGATTAGTTCCAGAACAATTATTGATGTTTCCACCAGACTTAATATTCCTTTTCATAATTATTTTCCAATACATAAAATGCTATAAAAAGACCAGAACAAATGAGTTTTTGCTCTTTAACTTGCTATTTCTAGCTATCAGAATATGGTGTTTATTGGACTTGGGAGATAAAAATATTACGAACGTTTTCAAGTTTGAGATAAAAATCTTAGTAAAATAAATAAAAATAACAATATTTCTCATACCAGATTCTTAATTCTATTGCTCCTTGCATTTGAAAACATTTGAATATTTAGCATGCCTCTTGCTTCCTCTCCCTTGGACTCCATAACTATTGCTCCATTCCCACTGCAGCCATCTTGGTTGGAACCGGTGGTCCCTCTCTGCTGGACTCCTGCCAGAGCCTCCTGGCAGCTCTCCCCACTGCCACTCCTGCCCCTCAAACCCCTATACAGCAGGAGAGAAGTCTTAAAGCAAGCAAGCAAGCAAGCAAACAAACATCAAATCACAGCATTCCCTTCTCAACACCCACCCAAGCTGCTCATTTGACTTCGAATAGAGCACAAGTTCCTCAGATCCCTCCAGCCAGCCTCCTCGGTGTCAGCTCCACTTTTCTCTCAACTTCCTCTACCTTTTGTTCTGTCTCATACTTACTCAACTATAGACCTAATTCAGATGAGTCAAGCCCACTAAAAAATAAGCAAATGAATTTTTAAAAAAGCAAATCTGCCTGAGGCAGTAAAAATGTGTATGCTCATTATTTTCAATATATAAATTTCCTATTAGCTTTTGCCTGGATCTATTCAGATTCTGTCTCATATATGAGCTTCTAGTTCATTCTGTCAAATGACCGAATATAATTGAGGACTGTGAGGGAAGCAGATTAATGCAGGATTTTCTGCCATTACCCTCCAAGGTGAATGGAGATGACCTGTTTGGCTGTTCAACAATCTTCTGCTGAGAGTTAAAAGACTCATAATTTATCTGTTTGATGGAGTTTAGCAGTAATATATGTGGGCCAGATATTTTGTGGTATTTAAAGACTGGTCAGAGGATTGTGAACCTGAGGCAAACTTATTTATTATTAAATTTTTCTCTCCCTTAGCTCACCAGTCCTCATGAGCAGAGACATCTTCTACTTTTTAAAAGAACGTATCTGTCAACAACTTTGGAGGTTCCTCCTTGGTCACGTCCTTAAAAAGGACAATATACCATCTCATTTGACAGTTCTGAATGTGATGGAGAAAATGGAATTATTAATCACTCTCAATGCTCTTCAGAAAGTAAAATTTCTATTTCAGCAAAGCAAATCATTTCTTTTTTTTTTTTTTTGGTTAAATAATAAAAGTGGACTCTAAATTCTCCTCACCTTTGGGTCATGCCTGTGAGCCTAAGTCTGTGAAGATTCCATAGAGTCAGTTCCTTCTCTACAGTATTCTTTCTTTCTCCTAGTGGTCTCTGTGCAGTGCACAGAGATAAGGCCTAGCTCAGATGAACTTTCCTGAAGATTTTATGTTATGATTCTTACAGTTCTCCCAGAACTGCTCCTGCCTAACAGGCTTCAAGTTCTCAGAAGGAAAATAACACACCATGTAAGCCATAGAAATATATATTAAGAGATGATGAAAAGAAACACAGAATGGTACGTTACGAGCTTTTTTCACTTTCTCCAGAGAGTAAAGAAATGTCTATTAGGCATTACAGGGTGCTTAGTACTTTGCTAGGACGAACAAGTTGTTTATTGGGGCACTCAGTAATGACATATATCCAGCAATAAAGAATATATAGGCGGATGAAGACAAAATCAGAGACTGTTGGAACCAACAGAAAGGAGATCAAGAGGACTGAGTAAGCAGCAAAGCCTTCAGGAATCTTCAGTGATGAGAATGATTTGCCTAACAGCCAAAGCCTCGATCGTTTTCTTTATGAAGCCTTTATAATAATTTCTTTGTTTTTGTTTTCTTTTGTTTCCAGCTGACATTCTACTCTCTCATAAACATGATCATTTAGGCCACAGTTGGCTCCTTCTAAAGAAACCTAAGTCATCCTGAGTTCTCCTGTGTACCTGGGGACTCTGGATATTTGCAGTGTATAGTCGGGCTTATGAAACTATCCACTCCCATTTTTGCCTTCAAATCCGGACTCAGGTTTCTTTGGAGACAACATAATAATTTCTTAGCAAAACTCTGTTAATACCTGCAAAGGACTGACCACCACATGAACCTCCGAATGGAGCTGAAGAGCATTCTTCTAACCCCCGATGCCAGTAGTAAACCGCTACTGCTGCATGCCCATCCAAAAAGCCCTCTTTGAAGGCTCATCTTCCTCCTCTTCGTAGTCATAATAGCTGGTCACACTTCTAGACTCAGTAGTGACTGTGGACTCAGGCTCATGGTCTTCCTCTTCATCCCAAGCCCCTCTACCATTCCTGAAATGAGCACAGACCCTGAGGACTGGGCTTAAAACACAGCTCTATGTGCTACTAATTGAGTGACCAAAGGCAAGTAGCATAATTTCTCTGATTTTTTACTTTCTCATCTGTAAAACATAATTAATGGTGCTTACTTCAAAGAGGCCGTGAGACCATGCATGTAAGTTTCTCACCAGTATGCCCATCTCATAGAAAGTTATGCGTAAATGTTGCTTGGGGTTGTTATGATGTGGACAACACTCCCAACACCCTCTGTTCAGTTCTATCAACCTCCACACAAAGCTTTCAGCTTTGAACTTTGCCATAGTGATTTGAATCGCTCCTCTTGCAAAATCCTAAATATCTACATTTTTTAACACCATCTTTTTATTTTTTTACTACCCCAGCCCTCTTATTCTACACTCCTATTATACCTGTTCTTCAGTTTTTCTTGATTTTCATTCCTCCTTGTTCCACCTCCTCTATTTTCTTGTTTCTGAAAGAAATATAGACCTCATGATGTTATTAATAACATTTTTTTTTTGACAACTGTCTTGCTTCTTCATCTCTCCTCTGCATCTTTCTGGCAAAACTACTGCTAAATCAAACCAGGTAGTTACCTCTTCTGTTTTTATACCCAGTCTCCAGAGAGCTATTTGAATAAACATTACTCTTCGGTGAGGATCTATAAACTTAGAGTCTATAGCCTAGCTCTGGTGAGCTGCCTCTGCCATGGCTCACGTTTCAACACTCAGCTTTCTCCTCTCATGATGCTGCCTACATCATGAGAGGAACTTCTTTAACTTTTTGTTATATCCTCTCTCTCAATCTTTTCCCAACTCCTCCCTCTCCAATTATATAGATCCACATGCTCTCGTAATAGAAGGTACTGTACCCCATCCTTTCCTACTTTCTTCAGGATGTCATTCAATCGTAAATGTCTGTTCTTTTCTGTTGCGTTACCCTTCCTTCACCTACTTGCTTTCTCTTTGAAAATATAAATGTGTTACAGGTCTCTCTCCTTCATATACTCCCCTTCCCGAGACACTATTAACCATACTCTCTAAAACATTTTTCCTGCTGTTTCCTGATATGAATCTCCTGTCTATCCTTTTTCCTTCACCCCACCCCCTCCTCTTTCTTCTTCTCCATCCTCAAGTAAACACATGAACACTTTTCAGGGTTCTATCCTTAATTCTTTCCTATTGTTATTCTGGATCATCTCAAACAGAGGTGATAGTCATAATAGTTAACAGCTCGCACAGTTGGGCACTGACAAATCAGAACAAGTACTGACCATAATCATCTGAAATGGCCCTGCAAGAGTATACCAGCTGGTATTAGACCTGACTTCAAGACATCACCTATGTCCTAGATCTGTACCAGCATCCTGAACTTCTTTTATAAATCAAAATGCACACACCCACTGAGCTCTTATTTCAGTCTTTCTTGTTCTCCAAGTTTCTTCTCTACTCCTGTAAATCCACTAATGGGGAATGGCTCTCTGCTCCATCCTGAGCAAAACTATTTCACCACTGTGGTCTCGGTCCATTTTTTACCTTTGCTGCAGTGGGAAGAATACAAATCTTAAGTTGTGAACCTCCTGCTAAAATCCTACAATAGCTTCCTGCTTCATTTAGGATACAACTTAAGCTCCTTGGGTATTGCAAGGCTCTTCTGGATCAAGCTTCTGCCTATAGCTTAACCTGACCTCTCAGTACTTCCCTCACCATCCTCATCCATCGTGGCCTCTGCTCCATGCTGGATGGAACCCCAAATATCAGCCCTCAAAAATCATGCCTTTTTTTTTTTTTTTTTTGTGCCTCATGTTTTTCTACAGCATCTCTTGGCTACCTGGCACCTGTGATCATCATATACTCACCCTGACCTCTTTGTTAAAACAGCTCCTTTGTTAGCATATCTCCTTTACAAACCTAGTCAGTATGTCATTTTTTTTTAGGAAGACTTTTTTGAGCTCCTCACTGTCTAGTTTTGGTTAAATATACTCTCCTCTGCTCTCATTGACCTCATGATTACCTCTTACATTTTACTTAGCAGAAATGATTTCTAGATGTCCATTACAATGTGAAGTCCTTAAAAGTAGTCTGGATTAGTTCTTGGCACAAAGTAGAGGATCAACAAGAGTTTATGGACTGAAGGGCTGATTGCACCAAGCAGGAAGATTATAAATGATCAACACCAACACACTGTCTGTTCATTGTTGAGATATGAGTTTTGTTTATCATTTGAAAAGACTTGAAATTAGTGATGCAGATAACACTGCCTGGTCTTTATTCAGCATTTGGAGAAGACATTAAGGCACACAAGTGTCCCTCAGGAGTTTCCTAGACTCTAAAACTGATTGCAGGGCTCTGTGAGCACCTGCTGCCTTCCCCTGGGTACCTGTGGGTGCTTATTGATTCTTGACTGACTGACTCTACTTTTCTCTGTCGCTTTCCCCAAACAAGCTGATATGCTTTAAGTTAGTTTAATTTGCCGCTGTTCTTTTACGTAGATTTTTCTTTCACGGGGTAGAAATAGCAGCAAGATGGACATAAGAATACCCTTGAATCGTCTTGATTTATGTTTTGAGTGCTTTCTTAAATCCTTTTTCTATTTTAATCATTTCACTAAAACTAAATAATTTATCTCTTTATGTTTTTCTGTTGCACTGAATTATTGTTACATCAAAAGTGTGTTCCAGACACAAATTATGATTTAGCTTTTGTTCTGGATCTTGTATTGTCCGTGGCCATTTAATTTAAAATTTTAGAGATGATGCTGCACTCACTAGAGGCCCAAACCACTGTGTCTCTGGTGACTTGGGGTTGGGGTTGGGGGGTGGGGTGGTAAACCCACGGAGAAAGTACAAGTCTGTGAGTAGTAAAAGAAGAGGTCACCTTTAGTCATCAGAGGAAGCAAAGTAATTCAGAGCAGATTAGCCCCACAGTAGTAAAGGAATCTTTCCTCAGAATCTTCTTTTAAATTATTGCCCAAATTGCATTTAAAACATTCCCTCACTTGTCATTCCATTCTCATCTCTCACTGTCCCCCAAGGAAGATTAACAAAAAGTGGAAAAAATTAATTTCTCACATTCTTAAGAAGATGGAAGTTCAAGCCTAGTCTAATAGAGCATTCTTTCTTGTGCAAATACTGTTGATAGCAATTAGAATTTTGCTTATGATTGAAATGCAGGGTCCCTCTTCTTTTGTCATGTGATCCTTGCTGGCAGTTCCTCATCTTATTACCTTTCTCAGACCATTCTCATTTTATTTCTTTCCAAGGCTAACTACCACTAGGCCTTGTGTTATGTTGTAAATGCCTCAACAACAAGGCTGGTGTTTGTTAATTTCATATTGGAATAAAGGAATATAAGGGAATTAGCATTTATTGATCACACGTGGTGCTAGGTGCTTACATATGTCATCTTATTTAATTCTCACCATAATTTAGTGATAAAAAGATTATTTTCATCCTATTACATAAGTACAATGGGGTTCAGAGAGTTTAAGTAATTTGACTTGACCAACAGAGAAAATAATGTGGAGGACCCTAGATCTGAATTCAATTATGGTTGATTCTGAAAGCCCATTATCTTTCTACTACACAATGCTACATGCTACTGTGACTAGGGAGTATCACAAAATTTAGTATTTAATTTCTCTTTTATTTTTATTGATTTTTTTCTCTTAAAAATTTTACCATGGTTTCTAATAGGTTCTCTATGTCTTTTGTAAACTGCTTTGGAGGGGACTGTGTGTGCACCTACACATGCATGGATATGCATTAGAAATTAGAGGTAGTTATTTATTTATACATTAGGATATTTAACCAATAATGCTTTCTACTGAGAAAGTTGCCCTTTTCTCTACTTCTCAACTCGAGAGTTTTATGAAATGGTCTATAACTTACAAAATCAAAATGAACAACAAGTGGCTTCTCTGCATCCACTTTGGAGCAGTTGACCTGGTCCAAACTCTTCTGTTCTTTATCCATCCTCGTCTCCTTCCACCCTTAGTTTCCTCTACTCTCCATCGCGTTCCCCTACAACTTTGTCTCAATCCATACCAACTCCTAGCAGCTGACTCCGCCCCATTTGTCCCCTTGGGCTTCCTCTACCTATTGTCACCTTCCTCTACCTACTCTCACCTTTGATCTCCTTTGAGTCAGAACCAGACAGTTGAAACAGTGCACTAAGGAGTGAGTGCCAGCAGTATTTCTCCAACCAAATGAAAAGAACAGGGTCATTGATTGATGAAGTTTTTTGTTTGTTTGTTTGTTTGTTTTTTTTTTAACTCATTTACGGTGGTTGGATAACGCCAGTATATGGTGAACCCTCAACAAATATTTCCAGGTCATTGGCCAGAGCTGCCTATGAAGCTATGAAATACAGGAGCTATACAAAATGGTGTTGTCTCTCATTGGTTTCCGGGTCATGCACATTGAGAGTGACCAACCCAGTGAATGGGGTGAGGCCTACCATCTACCAGGTACACCTAGAGTAGGAGCCTTTAGTGAGGAAAGGCAACTTAATACAAGGAATACTCTGGCATTATTTAGTGCCAAGTTAATTAAATGATGTGATATAATCAAAAGCAGGGTCTCACATTACTCAACAACCTTTTTAGTGTTATTGCTCTTCTGTCCCAAACAAACCCAGTGCTTTGGCCTCTGAACACCTACAACGGGCCATCTACCCCAGTCACAGTCTTTTCTACATGTTCACATTTTTAAAGGTCTGTGTGTGCTTCCAGAGGATCCCATACTTCTGCTGGCAAAGCATTACAAAAATTTAAATTATGTGTGTGGCTGGATAACATATCAGAATCTCCCTGTGAGGCTATTTTATGCCCTCATTACTTCAGAGGAGCAATTTGAAGAGCAGAAAACAAAAAGCTTCTTCAACATTTTGGAGGAAGAAGGGCTTCACTGTCATGGAATTTGTGAATGTGCTCACTAAAATCTGTTTCCTTTTTTTTTTTTCTTGGACACACAGCTAGATAACATTTTACAGACTCTCTTACAGTTAGATGAGACCATAATTAAGTCTGATCCATAGATACTGCCAAAGTGACATTCGCCTCTTACATACCTGGCCCATAGGAACTCCTAAACAGTCCTCCACTCCCCGCCTCTCTTCCTATGCTGGCTGTGTGGAGACAGCCGTAAAGCACCCGAGGACAGTGAAGCTACAAAATGGAGGAAAGTGGGTCCCTGGATCACCAGTAAAAGGTTTCCAGCTGAAAACTGCTTGAAGAGGGGATTGAATCTCTCAAGCTATTCACACAATGTGAAAGCCTTGAAGGCAATGCAGATTAGTGCCTGGCACACAGCAGGAGCTCAACCAGAGTTTAGGATGGAAGGGCTGATTGCACCTGAGCAGGAAGATTATAAATGAAGAACACCAACACCCTGTGTCTGTTCCTTGTTAGGATATGGATTTTGTTTATCATTTGAAAAGACTTGAAATTAGTGACGCAGATAACACTGCCTGGTCTTTGTTCAGTGTTTGGAGAAGTTATCAAGGCACACAAAGTGTCCCTCAGGAGTTTCTGAGACTCTGAAACTAAGGGAGTGGGGTGGGAGGCAGAAAAACCTGTTATAGACAGGTTTGTGGAATCTGAAAACAGACATGGAGCCCCAGCTTGGTAGCAGACTCTACCAAAGGAGCAGGTAGGTAGTGAATCTAAGGTCCCAGAACACCAAACAGTAAGAGTAATTCTCGTCTCCATAAGTACAGCTCAGGCACGGTATACAAAACTGCAGGTCATGAAGGCCTACGTGAGTAGGCCAGGGGTCACTTCTCAGTAGTGCCTGTGTGAGCTGATATCAAGCAACAAAAGAAATGCAGAATGCCTCAGCAGAATACAAATGGACAGATAGTTTCAAGTGGCCTCAAGGAACAATGTGGCCCTCCCCAGGCATTTCCTCCCAGCTTCCTCAACACTTTGTAAGAATCACCACCCAAATTATATGCAGCCCACAGAAAGAGGAGGTTTCTAATGGGCTGAGATGAAGTTTCTGCTACTCCGTGGGAATGGCAGCCTGAAACAGAAAGTAGGTTTGAATTACAGAAAAATTAAGAAATACGACTATTTTTTTACCACTGAATATGAAGACTAAGTTTTATTCCTGCTCCCTCATATGCTTTTCTGTACTGTGTGCTCTATGAATTGGGGACTGTCTGGTTCACCAGGGTGTCCCCAATGCCCAGCACATGGTAGGCACTCAGTGGCTATTTATGAACATGTAAACGAATGAACAGTCCTTGGACGAGAGGGTGGTCCCATTTCTGTCTGTCATGGTGGCTGTGGGAAATAATCTCACATTAGCAAGAGCAGAGGACCAGGTTGGGAGAGCTTTCTGTTGGAAATTTTGTTCTTTTCTTCTAAAGGTCATAAACCTAAATGCCATTGAATCTATTTCCTGGGAGACCGCATTAGCTACTGGGTCTTAAAATAAAAATTACCAATGGCAGGATACTGTCACCTTTGTGGAAGACTTCCTCTTATCCATATTTAATTCAGGATGCTAAGCTTAGAAGACAATAAGCAGATGTTCAGTGGAAGGCTTCCACTTAATACTTGTTTTCATAAAAGAAAAGCATATGCATTTTATATACAGTGTCTTCATAACACTGACTTCAATCTTGATGAGAACAAGCAAGTATCAATAATCTTTTTACATGAGCTGGAAATGCTACATTTATTAATTACTTGAGAGTGGTTATTTTTGATATACAATGATGTAAGGTAATTTCATTACCAGGTTTTCATATTACATGATAATTATAATTGCATAATAATTATCAACATTGTTATGGTGGGGTCCATTTACTGAGTGCTTACTTGGTTTAATTGGTTTTGAACCTATGCCTAGAGAAGAAGGAGGTTTCTTCCCTCCATCATTTTTAAAATTGCATCTTGAGAGGCATATGGGAGCAACAAAAACTCCCAGAGTGATCTGAAGGAATCAGAGTATTGCCTCACCCTCCTGGACATAGCCTAGGGGGTGCCAAGAATAAGAAAAGCTTGAGTTCAGGATGGCATGGAATTGAATTGTAGCCCCAAAGAATATGTCTACCTGGGGCCTCAGAATATAACCTTATTTGGAATAAGGTCTTTGCAGATGTAGTTAATGTAAAGATCTTGAGAGGAGATCATCCTGGATTAGACTGTGTCCTAAATCTAAGACAAATGTTCTTATAAGAGATAGAAAAGGAGAGATACAGAGAGAAGAGGGTCATGTGAAAACAAAAGCAGGAATTGGAGTTAGGCAGCCTGAAGCCAAGGAACACCAAGGATCATCAGAAGTCACCAGAAGCTTGGAGAGAGCTGTCGGGCAGATTCTCCCTCAGGTCCTCCAGAAGGAACCAACCCTGTGACACCTTGATTTCATATTTCTGGTCCCCAGGACTGTGAGAAAATAAACCTCTGTAGTTTTAAGCCACCCAGTTTTTGATCATTTCTTATGGCAGTCCTAAGAAAGGAACACACGAATGGAGCCAGACAAAAGCAGCAGTAGCTAGGCAAAGGGGGCTGGAGGACAGTCTTACAGAGTTTTATCCTGCAGATTGGTGCACAGACAGCAGCTGAGAGTTCCAACCCAAAGAGTGTTCCTCCAGCAGAGGTCTAGAGTGGCCAAGAAGTGCCTCAGGCCAGGATAAGGGAGAATCAAAATGTAGAAGCCTTGGGTCCAGGGGTAGTATCTTGGACTCCCCATTTTCAGTGATAGACGTCTTGGTGCAAGAGTGTATTAGCCATTCCGTAGGGAAACTGGCAAGGACTCAATATAGCAGGTGGATACCCAGTGGCCAGAAAGAATGAGGGACATCTTGGAGTAGGATATCTTCAGGGTGTGGATGGCAACTTGTAGTCCAAGAACCTCTGTGTCCACTGCCAAGACACAATGGGAGATCCCTCTGGTGTTTTGTTGTCCAGAAAGAAGAGAAGAGAAAAGAGAAGAGAAGAGAAGAGAAGAGAAGAGAAGAGAAGAGAAGAGAAGAGAAGAGAAGAGAAGAGAAGAGAAGAGAAGAGAAGAGGAAGGAAAGCCTGAAAATTGAATCATTACTCAAAAGAGACCAAGCATTTACCTGAAAGATGCTATTTAATATTACAAAAGAAAGTTACCTTTAACTGACCTGTTTAACTCCCCCCCGCCCCCTCCCACTATTTGTCACATAGGAGGCTTAAGGAAAAGGTGAATTATAGAAAACAATCTACTTTTTTTTCTTTGCACAATTCAAGACTTCTGCAATTAATTTTCCTCTTGTCTGGTATGCTCTCTTTCTCAGGGACTCTCGTGTCTCTCATGTCTTCCAGATGGCTCTGAAAGAGTGTCATCCTAGCAGGAACCCAGCATACACTCTCGGTGAGACTTTGCCTAATGCATAGAGAGCTCAACAATTGTGAATTCCTATTTTTTTTCTTTTTCCTCCTCAATTTTTTTTTATCACGAAAACTTTTAAATATGCAAAATAGTTGAGATTAGTTGAATGAATATTCTCATAGTCCTCACACAGATTCAGTTGCGAGCATTTTGCTCTTCTTTCGCTCTCCTCACACACACACATACACATACATGTATATGCGTTATGGAAGTGTAATTGACAAACAGCATATATTTATAGTGTAAAACTTGATAGGCTTTGACACAAGTATACATCCTTAAAACTATCATCATAATTAAAATAACAAACATAACCATTACTTTTACCCCTAGTTTTTTTTTCCCCCCTCTTTATGACACCTCTCACCCTCCTCTCTCATCATTTATCTCCAGGAACCTCTGATCTGTTTTCTGTCAGTATAGACTAATTTTCATTTTCAAAAATTTCATGTGAATGGTTTATACAATAATATATTCTTTATTGGATGCACTTCTTTCACTCAGCATAATTATTTTGGAATTCATACAGGTTGCTGAATGTATTAATAGTTTATTTCTTTTATTCTTGAGTAATGTCCTTCATATATAAACTATAATTCATTTACTCATTCACCTGTTGATTGGAATTTCGGTTGTTTCCAGCAAATAAAGGTACTGAGAACATTTCCATAAAAGTTTTTGTTTGGGAACTCATACAACTCAATAACAACAAAAAACTAAGCAAGTCAATCAAAAAATAGACAGAGGACTGAAGAAATGCTTCTCCCTAGAGGACATAGAAATGGCCAACAAATATATGAAAAGATGCTCAACATCGCTAGCTATTAGGGAAATGAAAATCAAACCACAACGAGTTACCACCTCATACCCGTTAGAATGGCTACAAGCAACAGGACAAGTAATAACGAATGTTGGAGAGGATGTGGAGAAATAGGAACCCTCATACACTGCTGGTGGGACTGCAAATTGGTACAGCCACTATGGAAAGCAGTATGGAGGTTCTTCAAAAAAACCAAGAATTGACCTACCATATGATCCAGTAATCCCTCTACTGGATGTTTACCCCAAAGATTTAAAAACCCATATCTGAAAAGATATTTGCACACCGGTGTTCATAGCAGCATTATTCACAGTGGCCAGGACATGGAAGCAACTGATAGATGATTGCTGAAAGAAGCTGTGGTACATATATACAATGGAATATTACTCACCCATAAGAAGAGATGAAATACTGCCATTTGTGTCTACATGGATGGACCTGGACATAATCATGCTAAGCGAAATAAGCCAGACAGAAAAAGTTGAAAATCACATGATATCACTTATGAGTGGGATATAAACTTAAAAGCAGCAAAGGAATAGGACAAACAGCGACTCAACATGAACAATAGACTAGTGGTTACCAGAAGAGAGGAAGGAGAAGGGAGGGAGAAAATAAAAAAATAAAATATTAAAAAAAAAAGTTTTTGTTTGAACATATACTTTTCTTTCTTTTGGGTAAATATGTAGGAGTGGTAGAATGACTAGGTCATATTGCCATATGCATGTTTTTAACATTTTAAAAAACTACCAAGTTGTTTTCAAAAGTGGTTATACCAAATTATATTTCCACCAGCAGTGTATGGCAGTTGCTTTAAATCTTTGCCAACCTTGTTATGTTCAATCTTCATAACTTTTGCCATGCTAGTAGGTGTATAGAGGAGTCCCTTGTTGTTTTAATTTGGATTTTCCTAATGTATAATGACACCGAACATCTTTTCATGTACTTGTTTACCTTTTCCATATGTCTTCTTTGGTGAAGTGTTTGTTCAAATCTTATGTACCCTTTAAGAATTGGATTTGTCAACTTAAGAAAGGTCTAAGCCTGAAAAACTTTTATAAAATGTTATTTCAGCCAAAACTAACAACATGCCTTGAAGCAAGATTGCAAATGCTCCAGAAAATGACCATTTGCAGTTTATTTTATACATTTGGAATTAAGGAGGGAAATAAGAAAGAATACACGATTACAGGATTACAAGATAGCTAATGGGAACAGGGCTGGCTTAAGGCAAAGATATACCTTTTACTAATGAAGTTATATGCCTGGGACATGACTACCCACATGACCTGCCCAGTTAGGAATTTATGACCAGATCATCTTGTGGGGTTACTTTCAGTCACTGGACTTGCCAGATTTATTATAGAGCCCCTTTTTTTTTTGTTGAGGGGTTGACTTATTATTGAATTGTAAAAGTTCTTTATGTGCTGGAGAAAAACAGCTTTGGATACATATTTTAGAAATATTTTCTCCAAGTGTGTGGTTTTCATAGCAGTGTCTTTGGAAGAACAAAGTACATAATTTTGAAGATGGTGAAGCATGCAGCTTTTGTCTGTATAGATCTTGGAGGTGCACCATGGCCCTGGAGCCAACGGTTGTGGAAGCAATGGCTTCTCGATCCCGGCATAGGACTAAGGCCGGAGGCTCTCGGAATTAACAGCTGCAGCAGCTGTTTTCCGATTCCCTAACGTGTTGGTCTTTGCCAGTTTGCTCCCACTCCTCCCTGAACTTCTGTGCTCTGTGTTGCAGGGGGCAGAGAATATTAAAATTGCAATTTGCAGATTTTCTCCAAACTGGTGATTAGTTAAATTTGGCCAATGTAGGGCAATGTCAGGAGGCTGGCAAGTCAGGCATAGGGGAGAAATGAATCCCACCCTTCCGGCATCTGGAGGCATAGCAGCAGCAGCAGTGGTGACTAAGGTGGCTGTGGCGGGACTCTCAGGAACCGTGACCAGAGTAGAGTTCCCAGTTCCTGCACAGGCGGCTCAAGTCCAACAGGTGCTCCAGCAGCACAGCAATCCTGGGCTCTGGGTAATGCTGTTTCTTTTTTCTGCTCTTCAGTTATGGCTGGTCATGATTTCCTGCAGTTATGGATCTTTAGGAAACCTTAGTTTTCTTCTTTTGTCCTTCCTGCCCTTCTAACACCCTTGTAATCAATGCTCGTGTTAAACTTCCTCTGTTTGAAATGTAGAAAGAAGTTTCTTTTTCCCTGATTGAACCTGACTGCTACATCTTTCTTCTAACTGTGGCAGAGAACGCTGTGCCCACTGCAAGCTAGTTCTGCAGAGTTGTTCTAGGGAGCATTTGTGAGGTCCACCTAAACTCTCTACTCTAGCCCTTCTCAATTATTCAGGAGGCACCAAAATTTCCAACGCTAAAACCCTTTCTGCTTAAAATGGCCGGAGTGATTTTTGTTCTCTGCAACTGAACTCTGACCGAAACAACAAGATTCTGGGATTCAAAAATTTGGTCATCTTTCTAATACTGTCTTGAAAATGTCTGTATACCTGTCATTCTAGCCAAGCACCAGGCTGTGGCCAGTGAGCCACACACACATTATGGTGACAAGAGATCCAGAATTTCTGAGTGTCCTAAGAATGACTGCTGATTGCCAGCAAGGACATAGAGCAGACAGGTGGGAGGAGTTTATGGATTTCACTTTTTGGGATATTTGTGACTGTAATGATCAGTTATATCATGTCATTTGGAAGTTGTTTATCGATTTTTGTACACATTGACAGTAAAAAGAAGTGTGGCAGATGCACACACAAATTTTTGTCAGACCTGAGTAAATTCAACATCTCTATTATGGCCTGCTGGTTACCCTCACGGTCCCAGCTTTCTCACTGGAGTCAAGGTCAAATGTCAATAACAGTTTTATAAGATTCTTGTACAGGATTTTATACACACACACACACACACGCACGCACACACACACATATATGTATATATATGTATATATATATACACATACATACATATATATATATATATAGAGAGAGAGAGAGAGAGAGAGAGAGACATCTAACTTACAGTAAATATTCACTTAAAATATAGCTATTATGTTCCTGAATTTTCAACATGATTTTGCCCGTAAGTATATCCTTTAAGAACATAGAGGCACAAATTAGCAATTTAACCAAGTCAACCAAACTTTGATAAGGCTGCCTGAGCCAGGGCCAGTCTGTCACTGAATGCCTTCTACTGAGACTCAAACCCAGAGGTCTGCTTTCAGGACTAGATGAAAAAATGGCTGCTTGCTTCTGCCAGCCACAGTCCTGGCTGATTTGTCGGGAGAGAGAATGAAAGGAACACATTAGGGTAGCTCAGATGTGCTCCTGGCAGCTGGTTTCATCCACAGACCTGTCACAATAGACAAATGTGGTACCTACCATTTTACAGAAAACTATAAAATACTGCTAATGAATATATATGTTCCACTTTCTCACCAGAGAGTAAGTTTTGAGTTTGGGGACAGTTTTTTGGGAAAATCTCCCTGGAACTGAGGCTGTTTCTGGGGATGTGCCTGCAGACTTCCAGGAATGATTCTCAGAAGGGAACCTATAGAGAAAATTTTGAACACCAAGGTGGTCAAAGAGCCTTCTGTCCCTTAATATGGGAATCTTATCTTTTATGTTACACACTGCCGATACTGCTGATAACCTTCTTAATGGTCGTTCCCCTCCTCTTTGCTGACAGGATCTAATTTTATTTGAATTGTAGCTCACCCAGCCTCAGAGAATAAATCATGACTAAACTAAGTCAGTTATAACAATCCTGTTTCCCTTTACAAATGTTTGGTTTAGGAGTCAGCCAATGGCATAAGAAATCAGCTGGGGGATCTTAGGAAAGAGCTACCATCTTGCTGCAGGAAAGTCAGCCCATTCTTCCTGCTCTGGAACTTTTCATGGAAAGCTGTGATGCTTGGAGCTGCAACAGCCATCTTAAAACCAAAAGGTCAAGAGAGTCACAGAGATAGATGCACAAATAGAGCACTTACCTCATTGAACCACTGAGCCCACCCTGAAAGTGCCTACCTCCAGACTTCCTGTTACCAGAGATTATAATCAAGAGGCTAGTCTGCTATGCTGCTTCAAACCCGATTCAGTCTGGATACATGATGTCCTCTTTAGAGTTCGAGAAGATGATTTAGTACAAGGTGTAGCTGGTAATTTATGCTGAAGTGTTGCTTTCAAATTCTCTTTATTGGAGTATGGATTATATGGCGAAGGAGTCTGACTCCATGGATATATATTTTCTGTCTCTGAATCAACTTGGTACAGAAGAAGATTGTGCAGAGTGTGGATGCTCTTGACCTTGCTGTGTCTCTCATAAATAAGCTCATTCCCACAATTGTGATGGGGCAGCAGAGATTTCTATACTGAAATATCTTCAGTTATATTACTGCTAGTTGGTTGTAGGCAGGGTCATGCTTGCTGTCAGAGCCTCAGTAATTGATTCTACAACAAACAAACACATTTTAAAAAACCACAAAAACCCAAACATTTTCCTGATGGTTATATATATATTTTTATTCTCTATATTGGCTCTTTATAGTATTTTTTGTCATCCTGTTTTTCTTTTTGAAATCTGTTACATCCTTGATGCAAAAACATATATACATATATACATACATATACATACATACATATATATACATATACATATATATATATTTGTATATATATATGTTTTGCTTGTCCTAATGGCTAATTACTTGAAATGGGGGAAAAAATCTCAAATACAGATTGATTGATAATATAAGCTTGGACGTTACTACCCACATGTGGAACCACTCTTCTTCAATGGAATATTTTACAGAATTAACACAAATCCACAAAGAAGCTTGAACCATATCTTCTGGGAACAAAGGAGGCAGGCTTTCTATAGGAAAACCCTAGTGACCTCTATTTAATCACAGTAAAGACCTTTTTATGTGTTTATAGTCCTGGCATATTTCAGAGTCAAGAATGAGCAGTGAAACTGCTGGAATTTTTGCTCAAATAACCTGACCAGGTGTACTCTTTGTGTAAAGAGTTTTATACAAAGTTATAAGCCAGCAATATTACATGAAATAAAATATTTATATATAATATAATTTCAATAACATCCTGTAAACTTGTAACGGGAATTTTTTTCCTTTTTAAGCAAGATATCCTGATTTTAATTATAAAAGTAGCCTATGCTCCATGACAAAAATTCAAATGTTCAAATGCATAGTGTCAAAGTTCCCCTGTAAGTTCATTCTCCCAGAGATAGCCACAGCTAGCTATTTAGTGCAGAATTTCAGTCCTATGTGTATATGATATATTTATGTAAATGGGATCTTCACATATTGTTTTATAAACTGATTTTGTTACTTAAAATGTATGGCTTGAATATCTTTCCAGGTTAAAAGTTGCATACTTCATCTTTTTAAAACAGATGCATAATACTCCAAAGAGTGAATATAACTATATTTTATTTAACCAAATAAATAAAAACTTAAAAACTTTTTACTAACTTTTTGAAGTAAATCTACATTGACTATCTATGTATTTGCATCCTCGTCTGCTTGTCTAATTATTTTTCTGAGGATATATTCTAAGAAATGGAATGACTCTGTTAAAAGATAGGGCTTTACAAATTTAATACATATTGGCAAATTTCTGGGAACATTTATATCAATTTACACTCTTGTACACAATGAATGAGAGGACCCTCTTCCTAATATACTTGCTATTGTCTAATAGTAACAATTGCTTGAATATTTTTAATTCTGCAAGATAACATCACTGATGTTTTGTTCTGCATTTAATTAATGATTAGTGAGGTTGAATATCTTTTCATTGGCTTATTGGTTTATTTCATACTTTAATTGTTTGAGCATATCCTTTGCCTCTTGTCAATAGGAGTGTTAATCTTTTACATGTAAAGCTTTTATAGTTTATTTTCATGTATTTGTAGAAGTTACTTGCTTATTGAAGATTATTTTTCCAGTTTATTGAGTGTTAGTTACATAGCCCCATCTTCCTGGAGAAAACAACTTGGGTTAGGTGGTGCCTCTTCTTTGTTTCTGTGGAGCTTTGAATGTGCATCTACTGGAATACTTGTTACTCAGTATGGAGTATTTTGCAAACTGATTCCTTCATTAGACCTGTAGTTCATGGAAGGTAGGGAGAATCCTTGTTCATCTTTGTACCGTATGCCTAATGTGACTGACACTCCTAGTAAGGCCGTTTCGCTTTCTTTTTTCTCTTTCAAAGTGCAGCCCAGACTGAATCTGCATGAGTATGACTTGCAGTTTTGCGCTCTGAAGTCCAGTTTTGATCACTTACATATGCCAACATTGTACTGGAGGCAGGTGATGCCCAGGAAGGATGGCTGGGCTCCCCCGGTCATTTGTTTATTTTTTAATTCTAGATAAGGTGGTCTTTCCCCAAAATTTGGAAAGTAAAGGCCAAAATGTTAATGCCACTGTCTGCATAGATGTTGCCGCATATGAATGAGAAAATTAAAGCAAAATGACTGGTGAGGAAAAGATTTAGCTTTACAATGAATGAATGATGTAGAAAGGATGATGGCTACATTTTGAAATACAATTAGATATTTATTCATGTATTTCTAGATGTGAATGTATCTAGACTTGTAGATTAGTTTTGCAGTTTGTTCTCTTTTTAGCGATCATGCTGATAACTGAAATTTCTGAAGAGCTGTTGCTAAGCAATGTAACTTGAAGAATGTAATGAAGCTTTCCCATGACTACTTAAATGTAAAAAAGTACTATCTTAAGTTTACTACTTCATTATAAACCTCCTTTTTGTGTGTGATTGCATCCTTCCTCCTTACCTAATTAAAAACTGTGTACAGTCATCTAAAACTGATCTAATGTTTTAACAGAAGACTAAGGAGGAAATCTCCTTCAGAGAAAAATGTTTATATAGTGACAGAGAGACAAAATTTTGGCGTTCAACATTAGGTTATTGTTAAGAGTGGAAAATTTTCAAATGGCCAACTTCTGCTTCCATTGTTTAATGTTAAACAGGGTGTAGTTCTAGGAGATATTCTGTGCAAAGATATGCTAAGGTTAAGGGTGTAGTTATCCTGTCTAAAGATATGTTAATGGCCAGCCTAGGCTTCTGTAAACCTGCTTGCTTGCTAGAGGGGGTTTTGGGAGCTTTTTAAGCTATTCCTTCTAGAGGCTCCGGGCTGATTCTCTAGTGGGGAGAGTCAGTCGCCAGCTGGCTAATAAAGGCTCATAATTAATCTCAATTGGCTCCATGGATCTTAAATTTGATTGCACCACAACAGTTATCTGTTATATCTAGCCTGGTGACTTTGAGCGTGGTCCTCCTTCTTTTTAAGCCCAAGACTTTACTGGAAGACCAGCCCATGGGATAAGACAAATAAAAGACATGAAATATAAGTATGGAAAAAAGACAATATTCTCTAAGTAGATCATACTCCTTTGTGAATGCTGAAGATCCAAATGACTTTATAGATAAATTATTAGATATAATAAAATAGTACAACAAATTTGCTATATAAAAATCAACATACAAAAATAATTTGTATTGCTATATTAGCAATAAACAAACAAGAAAAGAAATAGAAAAAAAGATGCCATGCCAGGATTAATAAAAACCCAAAGGTAACTTAGAAATGAATATATGCAATTTATCCATGGAGAATATTAAAATACAGTACAGAAGTATGTAAGAAAAAAACTAAACAAATAGGTATATACTGTGTTAATAGATGGAAAGAACAGATATCGTAATTGATGTTATTTCTTCTTTGAAAAAAATGTACAAACTCAACATACCAATAATATTCCAGTAGAGTTTTTCATGGAACTTGAAAAATTGATTCTGAAATTCATCTGAAAAAGGCCAAGAGGCCTCTCATATAAAGAGACAAGAAGAGCTAAAATAATTTTAGAAAAAAGAAGGAGGAGAGGCTTGCTCTTCGGATATGAAGGTAAATTATAAAACTATGGTCACAAGGTAGTGTTTCTTTCCCCCAGAGATAAACAGAAAGATTAATGGGACAGACTGATACAAAATAGAACTCAGCAAAAGCCCACATTCATGAGCACTTGGCACCTGCCAGGGTTACCACCACAAATCAGTGGAGAAAGGATGGGCCTTAGTAAATAGGGTCAGTACAATTTAATAGTAGTAGAGAAATTCACAGATAAAGTCCAGGCATATTAGAGAATTAAATATAAAAGACAGAATTTCAAAGTGCTTGGAAGAAAATATAGATGAATATCTTTATAATCCCTGTATAGGAAAGGGTTTCTTAAATATAAACCATGAAAAACACAAAAAAACATGTTGATAAGTTTGATTATATTAACATTGAAGAGGTTTTTAATTAAAGAAAATATTTAAAAGTCTCGACTGACAGACTGGGAAAGATATTTGAAATAAATATAATTGACAAAGAATTGGTATCTAGGGTATGCAGAAAACATACCCATTTCTCTCTCTCTCTCTCTCTCTCTCTCTCTCTCTCCACACACACACACACACACACACACACACACACACACACACACACACGGAATTAATAAGAAAAAGGCAAACAACCCACAATAAAAATGGGCAAAAGATATATATGAACTGCCAATCACAGCATAAGAGAACAGTTGAATGGCCAATAAACACATGAGAACAAACTCAGCTTCTAGTTAGGAAAACAAAAATAAGAACAATAATGAAATAACATCTCCCATAAATACATAAGATTGGCAAAAATAGAAAAGCTTGATAATAACAAATTTTGCAAGTCCTTTGGAGAAATGGGAACTGTCTTCTGTGACTTTTGGAGCCCTGAGGGGAAAGAGCTTAGTGTTTAAGAGTGTGGACTCTGGAGGAAGCTAGCTATGTGACATTGTCAAGCTACTTCAAATATTCATGCCTTGGAGTTCTGGTTATGAAACACAAATGATAAATACCAAACTTACATGGAGCTTCCTCATATCAAACCAGGCCCTGTTCTAAGGTACCTCATAGGGTTTGTGTGAGGATTAAATGAAAAGATTCAAATGATTTCTTCTCAAGTTAATATTATACAAATGTTAGTTATTTTTGTTAGTGTCCATGCACCTCAGATGTGCTCAAGGGACCAATATAATAATATGTATTGCATTATTATTTATTATAACAAAAAACAAAACGAGCCAAATAAGTAGGAAGAAAATAGGTAAGTAAATTGTGGCATTTTCATTCAGTCTTGTACGAGCTACGGGTAACAGCATGGATAAATGTCAAAAACATACTGTTAACTGAAAAACAACACGCAGACTGACATATATGGTAAAATATCATTCATTTAAAGTTTAAACACATGCAAAACAATATGATGTGTTAGGTACAAATACAAATGTGGCCAAAGTATAAAATCAGGTATGATGGACCTTACCAATTTCAAGATAATGGTTACATGAAGGTAAGAGAGGGGCATCTGGAACCAGGGTAACCAGGGGTTCGGGCTGATGGGGACTAGTCACATTGTGGTGGCATCATCTGGAGCACACAACCTCCCTGTTGCTGCAGAAGATGACAAGCAAGACAAAGGGAAGCACTAATGAACTCTCTACCACCTTGGCCCAGAAACAACAAAGGTCATTTCTGCTCACATGTCTTTGGCTAGAACTTGTCACTTGGTCCCCACTCATCTGCAGAGAAATTGGGAAGAGCATTCTTTGGGTGAACACTAGTGATGTCCCCCATCACTAGTCCACTTGGCCTGTGGACTAAATGTAGGCACAGAACACTTAGCTCTGGAATAAACCTCACATTGTCTTTTTATCTCTCTTGATCTGAAACTGCTCAATAATTCAGACTTCCTGGGGCCCTTGACCATTGCATATTCAATGACCAAATCTGTTATTAACTGTCTTGAATGCCATCATAGAGACAAACTATTCATTTCACAGAATTATCATATAGAGTGGAGGTTACCAGGAGTTTCTTCAACAGTGACTCAGAGAGAAAGTCTGGAGTGGTTCCACATCTTTTGTAGATTTTTTACAAGTATCTAGAATATTTTGGGTTTTCAAAGTCAATGTTAAATAGTAGTCATTTGTTTTTCTTTTAAAATAATGAAGGATTTACCCCTTAGTGACTTAATAAAACTCTTTGATTAGAGAGTCTTTGAACAAGGCACATGCTGACGGGTAGACCATCACGAGCTGGGGAAGCTTGAAAGGCTCATTCATCAAAGCCAGCAGTTTTGGCAAACTCTGAGCTACAGCTTTAATTAGCATTATGTTGCTTTCTTCAGTTTGGATTTTGCATAAGTTAAATCAGCCAGGGAAATATTTTACTCAAATCCACCTGCTCACTCAGCATCACCTACCCCTTTGGTTTTCCATAAATAGCGCAGAATGAAGAGTTGACTGTTTACCTGTTTCTGTACTCACAGCTTGGGTGCCTCAACTGAACATATGGAAAGATAGAGTTTGGGGGCATTGTGACTCTTTATGAGCCAGGGAAGTTGGTACCTGAGGCTATTTTCTTAGTACCCTCCTTGATCTCCATCTGGCTCTCAGGTTTGGAGCTGGCCTTGTAATTAAGTTGAAGCTCTAGCTGGCTTTGAGGTTGCCCTGATATGATCCTTTACTATTTTGTGAATATCTTTAGAAACTAATAGTCTCCTAAGTCACTCTCAGAACTGCCTAGATCCTGCATTTAGGCACTCATGTCAACATGAATTTCAAGTATAGGGTGACAAATATTTGAGTCTATCGTTAGGCCAGTTTCTATAAACACAGAATTGAAGATAAAACAAAACTATTCTACTAACACGGGATATACTGTATTTTGCAGTTAGTTTCCCCTATTATTGTTATGCTCTTCACCTGCTTCCATGTGAATAGTATACAAGATTTGAGAATTTCTCTCAGAGGAAGAAGAAGGAACGTGGATGGAAGTGTGCCTATTGTGATGGTACTAGCCATTTACAATGATAGAAAATAGCTTAATACTTTATGGCAGTTTGGGTGGATTCTCTTTGTCTTCTACTGCTTCTGGAAGTGAATATCTGACTATAGAGAGATATCCAAATCTCACAAAGCTTATTGACCCCTTTGAATCATGTAAACACTTTCAATGTCTTCCAGGATTAAAAGAGAAGCGGATTCTTCCCACATTTCATATTCTTCTCTCTAGTGTAACTGGAGCAGATAGAGCATGAATACATTCTCCTTAAGTAAGCAAAGTATGCTGGACAGAGAGATGCACCTCTCAGATTCCCTGCAGTCAAAGTTTTATTGCCCAGCCGTTTGCCGAGAGCCTCCAGCTGCCCCACTTCAGAGTTTGCCTTAGGTGCTGAGCGTGGCCTTGCTCAAGAGTTAGACTGGTCAAAATGTGGACACAAAGGCCTGGACAGTTTGGCCTGATATGGATCAACTGTGGGGAGCAATACTTGCTCCTGAGGTCCTCAAAGGGTTGGCCAAGGCTTTATTATGCCTGCATCACAGACTTTTCCCTCTATCCAATACGACTTGTTTTCTCTCCCTTCCTCAGATGTTAATCCTCAATAATTCCCTCTGTGCCAAACTGTCTCAACATCTGCCTGTGGGCAACACAACTTGCAACATGAAGCAAGGCTCTTTCCCTGCCAGTCAACCATATATGCCAAGCACAGCTGTGACTTCTCTATATTCAAGAGGGGCCCAGATGGGGAAGGGGTGCAACACCTGTTGGGACCACAATGTTGTAGATTACAAAGTTACTGAAAAATGAAGACGTAGCTTTTTGAGTTCATCGAGTCTGTATTTTCTAACATTGTGTTCTGAGGAAGATGTTAAAGTATGCTCCCTCCAACAAAGGCCCCGTGGTGAAAACATTTGGGAACGACAGCACGCTACACTTCTCTTTGGAGATTTATAAAGCCTATTGATAAGAAATCCTGCTGTAAAGAACATAATTTAACTTTACCTTAATTATTATTATCCACATTTATTTGACTCTGGGATCCTTTTATCTCCATGAAACAACAACTAGTAGCCTACAGTGCCAGTGTTCTTTTGAAAGCCCTTTGGGAAGCTTCGATAGAGATAGATGTAGAAATTGAGTATCAAATAGACAAAATAACTCCCAAAGACTGCAGGATTATTCTTAGCATAATCAGGACTAGAACTTGGGTCCCCTGATCTTCTTCTAGTACTTTACCTGTGAGGTACAGCTGTCTCTTTCACATGAGCCTAACGGGATATTAAAATAAGATTTTTTGGTCTCATTTTTGGTGGAGGCTCCAACACAATAAGGGTAAATAACTCCCACATTCTAAAATGCAGTGTTAGACCTCTGAGCAAAACTCACCAACGGTGAGGCCGACCACCAGTCGCCAGCTCTCACCAAGGGGCTGAAGTTGGAAATTGTCATTCTGTTGAGAGTTCTGCAGATTTCTCTTGTCTCTAGGAAAAGTGTAATATATGCTCAGCTGGCTGTGTAGAGACTGGCATAATTTGCTAGTAGGCACTGAAGTTTTCCCTATTTTAAACAGGGAAAAACTTCCAGTCTTCTCCAAGGTTCCTGCACCATGGTTTAATGTTGAAGGCAGATTTCATCTGCACATCAGCAGGAGGCACTGTCCCAGTGCAAATCTAGTAGAGCTGGCACATTTCATTCAGCATTCGGTCAGGAAAAGGAAATGCCCAAGGTTTGGAATCTGTTTAGTGGTGTCCAAGTATCTGAAGCAGAGTTTAAAACAGGAAATCTAAAGAGAATTTGACTTTGAATGTCTGTGTCACTGAGTCACATCATTTATTCTTAACCATGATCTGCACACCCAGCATTTCAAATCAACAACCCGTTCGTTATGTGCCATATGCAGCTGAGTTAAATAATAGTCACGTATGAGACAGAGGTCAGGATGTATTTTATTTAGTTTTGTGCTCCCAGTTTGCTTATCTCGGTTTTGTATTTATTTCTTTTATCACATAAATAATCTGAACCATGATTTTCCAGTACTGGGAAAAAGGCTGAGATTATATCAATATGATGACTTTATATATGAATATAAATTATTATGAATACAGAACAAATAAAACCTTGACAACAAGGAGCACACACACATAAATTAACTAGAGGTGCATTGTTTGAGTTTCTTATGTTTCTTTATCTGTGTGACAAACTTTTGAGTTTTTAAAAAATATAACTGAGATTAATGACTTGTTCATTTTGTCCCCTATATCGGCTTTTGAAATGCATACTCAGATTCAGTGATTTCAGCTAGTTCTGTTTTCCTGAGGTTGCTGTAACTTCACTGGAAACCCCTGAAGGAGGTTTGCCTGGGGAGGTTTATGTCTGAAACGATGCTTTAGCCAACTTTCATCTGGAATGATTCGGCTGCCCTGCAAGTTGAGTTCTCTGGCAGTTTCTTTCACATTTTGCTGTGTACTCACTGGAAGGAGCAACTTGTTCAAAGTTCTGTTTGTGGCAGGAGAGTGTTTGCAGTATAGTAGTGACTGAGCATTTAATACTTCTATGATACTAGTTTCGTAAGAGTAATTGACTCCTTACAAAGGGAAAACATGAGAATACGTGTTTTCTTTCAAGGAAATGTGTTTTCTAAAACTCCAAGTCTCTTATACACATTGAATATTAAAATCTATAAGCAAATCTCTTACCCATCATACATATTCTATGTAGTAGAGAGACCTTAAGCAATCTACCGGTTCCAGAAGGCACGCCCATTAATCTGTTGTGATTTAATATAGCATAATTGTATCTGAACCTAGCAGCAGACCCATGCTGGTATAAAATATAATATAGTTGGACTGTTTTGGTAATAGGTTTCTATAAGTTCTCTGGACACATCTCAACCAAATGAACCTAACTGGTGAGTCAGTTGCTAAAGATTCTAATGTACCTCTTAAGGGAGAGTAAAGTCAGATAAGAATGTTGCAAGCCCACGAGTTGAATTTTCAGGCAGGAGAGGACTGAGGGAAATTTACTCTGTAAGGAGAGGTGGGATTTAAATCAGTCCAGTTAAATTCTGAATTCGAGTATACATTCACAAGAGTCCAGATATGACAGAAACCCGTGGCCCTGGGGAGTAGAATATATTATTTTCCATTATTGTCTGGTAAATTCTTCACAAAGTCCAGGAATACCAAATTGAGAGGTTTATAATAATCATTAAGGGTAATAGGTTTAGAGAATAAGGAAGATTCTCTTTACTTTAAAGGATACCTGAAAATTTATTTTTCTGTTTTATCTCTCCCCCACCCCCTTCCATTCACCTCTTAATCATTCCCTGGCTCTTGTGGGATAGGTACAGCGCAATGAACACTTGTGGTAATAGACTTTATGTAACTACTAAGGCTACCACACACACAATTTGATGTAAAATATTGTTTAAATAGAGTCCCAGGTCATTGCTGAGGATTTACTTGTCATTTTTAGAGGATTCTCTAGCATTTTGGTTTAATTACTAACAGACAACAAAAAGCAACATTTCTGAATGAGGACATATGTGTAGAGATAACTATAAAAGTGAGACTGTTTTATTCCTTAACCCTTTAATGCAGTTTACTTTACTCATAGTTATAGCAACTTCTAAAGGGCTTTCTAAATGAGATTAGTTATTGGCAACTCATTAACAAACCCACCAAAAACATTAAAAAAGTCAGTAATTAAAATAAGCTTACTTCATTCCATTTGCAAATTAAGTAAAAAATATTCATTCAGTTTTGGTGAATTTTCCAATATTACCTGATAGCTTCAGATTGTCCCTGAATGTATTTAAGGTGAAATTTATCCAGTCAATAAATGGTAAAAAACAAACAAATAAACAAACAAAAAACTGAATAAATGGCCAAAGGAGACAATGTTTATTTATTTCAGGAGTGACATTCTGGGTCAGACTACACTGTGTAGCCAAGCGGATGCTTGACAGTTGAGTCTAGAGCTATGCTGTGACTAAATCAAGGTCACTATGCTTTCACGTGACACACTTGAAAGCATGGCGACCTTGATTTAGGCAGATCCTTTGGGAAAAGCTTCAAAGCCATAGGAATTTTATGAATCAGGGCCTGAGTTAGGATTGGAGAGATGGTACAAGTCATGCTATTTGGCTGAGGCCTAACATTCTTCATATGAAAGTCCTCTATTTCAGATTTTTATATTATTTCCAAATCGGGCTGTCCAACTGTCACAGAGATACAGTCACAAGGAAAAGACGTTTATCACCAACTCCCACTTGTGTCCCATTCCCAGACCACATTGACTACAGTGGACTATGAATTAATATTTTGTTCTATATATTTTATATCAAAGGACTTATCTATTAAATGTAAACATTCAAAACATACAGAACATTTATAATTTTATATTTTAAGTATAATGGTAGCCTTGAAAAAATGAAAGTAGCTTGGCCTCTGTTGTATTTTATGTAATTTACAGTCTACTTAAAAGTGATTAGTTAACATCTGAAACATGCTAATAAAAGTTTCATATGCCAGAGATAGCTAGTTAAATATTGTTATCTAAATCTGCACCAGAGGGTTTTATTATTTAGCCAAAGGGGTGTTATAAGTAATTCTTCACTGGAGAAATAAGTGATGTTCAACATGGTTGATTAGAAAGGTCATATAGGCCTCTTCATCTTTTTATGGAAAAAAAAAAAAAAAAAGGACCAGGCAAATAGCTAGCAAATGCAGCACCATGAAATAAATGTTTGAGTGACTCCTTAGCTGTAGAATTCCTTTTAGTCATTTGTGTCTCCTGTAATAGAGTTCTAGAAGGCTTATTGACCCTGTCTTTAAAATGAGTTGTCTTAGTCAGTCTGTGCTGCTATAACAAAATACCGGTGGCTTAAACAATAGACATTTATTTCTCACAGTTCTGGAGGCTGGGAAGTCTGAGGTCAGGGTGCCAGCACAGTTGGGTTCTGGTGAGGACTCTCTTCTTGACTTGCAGATGGCTGCCTTCTTGCTGTGTCTTCAACATGATAGAAAGAGAGAGGAAGAGAGCTCTGGTGTCTCTTCCTTTTCTTATGTGGGCACTAATTCTTTTACTCTCGTGACTTTATTTAAAGCTAATTACCTCCCAAAGGCCTCACTTCCAAATACTATCAGATTGGAGGGTAACACTTTAACTATGAATTTTGAGGAGGAGACTTCGAGGGAAGGCTTCGTAAAGCTTAAAAGAACAATTCGTATGACTGTTTCTGTACCTGCTTGTAAATAAACGTTTGTATGTGTGCTGCAATTCAGTTTGGCTTGCTTTCATTTAACATACCCTCTGGCAGCCAGGTGGTGGGGAGGAGACATATAGTCCTCAATTCTCTAAATGTCACTGTCAACTTTGGGAAGCCCTACTCTGAATAAAACAACTTCATTCTGTATCTTTCATTAACCTTTCAAACTGGAGGAGCAGTCCTTCTCAACTGAGTTATATTTTTCCAACAACAAACTCAATCCATGTAAATAACGTGAAATCATATTCGTGAACTACATATGTAAAGAACTTCAAACATGATCTTGAGATATCTCTTGATGCTAAGAAATGATTCTTTATAACACTGAGTCTGGAACCAGAGGCATAGTTCGATATGATCACAACAGTTGTAAGGCCCTGAAAACTGTCCTTAGTGATATGCAGAAGAAATGAGGACAATCAATTGATTATTTAATTCTCAGTAACTCAGATTTTTTCAGGGATAAAGTGTGGAAGTCTATTTAATTTTTCATCTTCCTGGTCTACAACTCAGAAAGTATTCTTTAGTGTAAGTTTTGTAATGCCCATAGAAAACAAATTATTTATTGGGAATTTTTTTTTATTTATTAAGCCATTCCATACATGTTATTTACGAGCTTGTGAGTTTAAACATTTTAAATCTCTTTGCACGGTGACAATATGTTTTTTAAGAACTATTACAGATACTTCGTTGGTTCTATTTTCTCAGGGATGAGGTGTTTGAAGTGTGGAGTTTAAAGTAGAAATTCAAAAAGTAAAGGAACAAATAGATAAACGATTCAAGGCACAGAATGATGACAAATTAGTGTAATACACCTTAAGCTTTTGCTTATGTTAGATTAAGAAACTTGTGCATTAGAATCGCTGTATTTATGGAGCTGAAAATATAGTAATGTGAAATTAGGAACATAGTAAATTTTTATTTGATGGGTGTTTGAAAGAACATCTTAAGGTGCTATGAGGCATTAAATCAGCCAGGCAGGATTTCTCCTAACAAAAGCTGAGTTTCATCTTCCTGCATTGGATATTTACTCATGTCCAGAGACTCTACTTACCAGTAAAGGAATGAGACCCACTGACTTCAGAAGCCAGTCTTCTCTGGAATCTTTCATGTGGATGGATTTTAGGAGTAATCCACAGACCCCAGCCATGAGGTCTTGTGGAATATAAGTTTCATCTTTTGTTAGTGACTCTACAATTAAACTCATTAGTTTCTTCAAAAATTTACCGCAAATTATTTTTTCTCTATTTTACTTCCTAGTATATTTTGTTTAGGTGTAGAATATCAGTGTGTTTACTGTTTTCATTTGATGTAATATCTTTGCCCTATCTGCTTTAAAAGGCAATTTGAAAGTGAAAATCTTTCTTTTCCCAAAGTAAAGATTTTTTTTAAATCAAATGGGCACCTTTTTTTTTTTTAATTGAGAGCTCCTCATGTTCAAGGCACTGTGCTAAATGCTGTAAACAACAACCAAAGACAAGTTGCCTTTTGCTTCTAAATCTACTGATTGTACTCCTTTCTCTATGATTATAAGAGAGTCCCTCAGAGTATGAACCTGCTTATGTCTTTTTGAAATCTTAAAAATGAATTTTTTTTTCTTTGCAAGGTTGCCCTTGTTTTTTGGATAAATTTAAAAAAAAAAAATTCTACACTTAAACTCCATTACTGGTCCATTATAAATGTGGAATGAGGAAAGATAGCAGTATTAAGTGTTAATATAGTATTTTTTTAATAATTGTGGTTATCTTATATTTCATGCAAATAGAAATGTTTTTTATATTCAGAACTGTTTTGTTGGTAAACTCTAAAGAGGAGTTTGGGGAGCATTGATGCAATGCACATTACTTTCTGGGTAGAGAGAAATTGACATCTGTATAGACTTGGCTGGGAAGAAATAACCATGCTATTGAGACCAGAAGAAATACACACTTTCTGTGGGGAATAAGAAAAATGCCTTGACAAGAGACAACTGTCTTGTTTGATCGTGAATGTAATTGTCAGTTTTCCAAAAACTGTATAAAGAGGGCCACTATCTTTTATTTTCAGCAATTTTCACCTTGTTTTCTGAGGCATCTTTCATAGTTTCACGTCAAGCCCACCGGGGTATAAGCAAAACCAGCTGGGAGAATCCTTCTGCACCTGGGTTCTACAGGTTCATTCTATGTCGCCAAGTTGGATAGGAGTTGTCAGCATCGAGTTTCGTCCTCAATGGAAACTCTGCCACCTCTAATAGTATGATGATATCTTACCTTATGCTAACAGAATAAAATGTTCATTGCTTCAAATTTTTATAAAGACAGTGCTTTTACTTTTCTTTTCTTTCTTTCTTTTTTTTTCAAACTGGGACACCTTCTAGAATATTCGTTAGGGGAATTAACTATGATTCATTGTCACAACTTGGATGCACTTGGTTTTCCTTTAACCCCTTTATTTCGATTCTCCGCACATTACATTTAGATACTCATCTCTGTTCTTGTTTCCTAAAGAAACAAAGAGGTAGCAGAGTTAATATTTGCTAACAAATCATGTGACCATCAGTAGTACAAATTTTATTGAAAAATGGACTAGAATTATGCAGATATCCCCTAGCTGCCCAAGCCTTGACACTTCCTCCTTCAAAGAATTAATTTGATTCAGGCCTTGAGAAGCAAAGCATGAATAAGATATTAATATGATTGATTTATGCAAAGGAAGCCACAACAATGAATGTATTGTGCGTGTGCGAACCAGAGGCAATGTGCTCAGAACCAGAGTCACTTTAAATCTTAATTACAACGGTTATATATCGAAGTACACAGAATGACAATGTCCCGCATTAAACATTTAACATCAGAGATATCAAATAAAGAATGCAGTTTTAAAAGAATTTTTTAAAAATCAATTACAAACTTACAACACCTAAATTGTTATGAAATTATATGTATTTCTTGACTTAACATGTGTGACAATATGACAAGTGAGAGAAGACAATTGAGCACATTTGACATGTGCCTTTCTGCTCCACAGCACACCTTGTATGCCTAATGAGGATACCATAATCTTCTCTATTATAATATGGCTCACATCCCACAGGGGAATGAGGCAGCCATTAATGCATAGCTGTTAGCTTCTGCATAATAGACAGATATGAAACAAAGCATCCTCTATTTAGCTGTTGCTTTTTTGTGAAACAGCAGTGAAATTTCCTATAATAACAGTAATAATAATAATCCCTTACATTTACTTAGTGATTTACAGTTTATAAAATGTTTGATAATTTAGAATTACAATGCTATTCAATGTTGTATATATGTTTTAGGCACTTTCTTAAGTGCACCGTGTACTTTGTTGGTTTAACTCTTGTAACAACTCTGTGAAGTAGTCATTGTCCCCACATTTTTTAGGTGAGAGACTGAGTTTTGAGAGATTAAGCAATTTAACTAAAATCATGTAACTAATAAAGGTCAGAGATGAAATCTGTGTGACTACAAAGTCAGTTGTCAAAAACCATGTTGTACTGCCTTGATTGATGCCACAACAAATACATTTTTTTACTCATTTTTTTGTCCCCCAAAATACATTCTGTTGTTAAATAATTATAACTGCTCTTTGCCATGCTCTCAAAGTATTACATACTGTGATTATTTGAAAAGTAATATATTTACATAAAAGAAAAAAATAGAAAAAACCGTTGCCTGGCTAAAATTTTTCTTTTTTACTTGCTTAATTATTTTCCATGACTTCTACACCCCCATAAACTATAGCCTCAGCTAGAGCTTGACATTTTTTAGCCTTCCTTCTGTTGTCCCTTAGCCTAGAGCTCATCTTGGCTACTCAGTCATGGGACAAGCCATGTTCAATAGGGGACTCTGTTCTTCCATCACAAATATTCTAGTCTGTGAGTGTGTGTGTGTGTGTGTGTGTGTGTGTGTGTGTGTGAGAGAGAGAGAGAGAGAGAGAGAGAGAGAGAGAGAGAGAGAGAGAGAGAAAGAAGAAGAAGAAGGAGGAGGAGGAGGAGGAGGAGGAGGAGGAGGAGGAGGAGGAAGAGGAGGAGGGGGAGAAGAAGGAGGTCTATGGAAATAATGGTTGCTCCTTTGCATTACTTCTTTTTTATTTTTATTTTTTTAATTAATTAATTAAATTTTTAATTGAAGAAATGATTGAAAATTTCCCCCCCCCCCCGGTGTACCTCCCCCTCCTCCCTCCCCTCTGGTAACACTAATCCATTGTCCATGTCCATGAGTCTCTGTTTGTTTGTCCTGTTCATTTGTTGCTTTTAGGTTTATATCCCAATTATAAGTAATATCATGTGATTTTCAACTTTTTCTGTCTGGCTTATTTCACTTAGTATGATTATTTCAAGGCCCATCCATATTGTTGCAAATGGCAGTATTTCATCTCTTCTTAAGGCTGAGTAACATTCCATTGTATGTATGTGCCACTGCATCTTTAGCCAATCATCTATCATAGGAGGCTTCTGTTGTGTCCATGTCCTGGCCACTGTGAGTAATCCTAATATGAATATTGGTGTCCCTTGCACTACTTCTGAGACTTTTTTGAGTCATTCTGGATAGTATTCATGTTCACTCACTCACTCATTCATTCATTCATTCACTAAATAATAACATACGGCAGGCTTTTTTCTAGGTGCTGAAAATACAGTTAAAAATACAGATACAGTCCTTGCCCTTATGGTGTGTATAGTCCATCTAAGAAAACAGATATTACCTGTTACAATACAGTGTGAAGAGGGAAGTTTGAAAATGGTGACAAAGCATAAGTCAGATACCAGCAAAAAAAAAGTAGCTTTGGGAATGGGGGAACACTGACTCCCAGCTCTTGATGTTTTCATCCTTGTTGGGGGACATGAATTAGTGTAACATCCAGCATCTTTCAGTTTTTCATTCTCTGGTTGCCATGTTTGTTTATCTTTATTCTCGCTCTCCACCCTTCACCATTCAAACTTACTTGACTGGTGAGATTAGGAGCAGGAACCAGGAACATATAACCTTACTCCTTCCACTCCCTGTCTCTTTGAGAGCTCCTGCCTGCTGCAATTATATATACTTTTCTGCTTGACGATGCTTAAATTATTCCAGGCAGACTCTTCCCTCTGGGAAGGTCTGTGGATTACAGCCTAGCCTGCCACAAGGTGGGTGAGTCTGTCTAATTCTGTGGTGCAATATTAGAAACACATTGTTGCTGCACATTTAAGCTGCATTCTTTCATATCAATTTAAAGAATAATAAAGGTGATATTTTAAACATAACATATCTTACTCTTTTGTATTATTTCTCAAATGGCTCAAAATATTTCTCAAATTTCTCAGAGAACCATTTGAGAGGGAAGAGACTGGTGTAAACTACTGAGTTCATGTACAGATTATTACAAGTATCCTTCAAGACACCTCTGCTTTAGAGGAGGACTAGAATTTTTCTCATAACCCAATTGTCAGCATGATTACTGCCTGTTATTTTATTTCCAACAAAAATGTTATTTTAATAAAAGTAGTCCTGGAATGAAAAATCAAAAAATTGTTCTACATTCAGTTATTGATATCTAATTCTTCTTTGACCTTTACTACGTATATAATTATTAATGGTAAATTTAACGTGACTTTTTATAAATGAGTTTTTCTTGTTCCATAGTATTAAGCCATAAAGATTTATTTTACTTTTTAAAAATCATTATGTAACATTTATACAAAAAAGTTCACAAACTTTTTAATTCACTGTCATGAATTTAATTATTGAATTCTTTGAGTTATCACTGGACATCCACTGTTCAAAGTGTAAATTCTGATGGGGAAAATAATATGATGGGCTTGCTTTCATATTTGTTGGTTTCTTTATTTGCCAATGAAATCTGGGAGGCTCTCACATCAACCCATATTTTAGTTCTTTATTTTCATCTGAGAGCAGTTGTGGTTCCCAGAATGTGGTTGATGATCAGGACCACATCTCCCAACATATGAACTGTCTCTTATTGACAATGTGGATGCTATAAAGACTGCTGTTTCCTCTTACCTCATCCACATCTGTCATCACGCATGTGTAAAATTGTAGAAGATTCATAGAAGCAGTCCGATGATATTGTTATATTTATATTCCTTAGGTACTTAGGAAGGTTGAAAGGAAAAGAAGGGAAAATTTAATTACCTTTTCTTTTTTTCATTTTAAATGATATGAGTTATATTTTGATAGATGAATCCTCCAGTTCACTTAACAGAGCTGCAGGTTTGCTTGATTAACTCTGATTCACATTAACCCTTCCTTTAAACCACATACATGCACCACTTTCACCATATAAACTTGCATTTACTAATTGTTCTTGCATTCATTAAATAATTTATTTAACATTTATTAAGGCTATTTTAGGTCCTAGGAATGCAAAAATGAACAGGAAACAGAATTACAACAGAGTAACAAGCTGTAGAGTAAATTTAGGAAGTAGATTTGGGAGCACAGAGGAGAAAGTGCTTAATATAGATTGGAGACAACAGGGAAAACTTCACAGTAAAGGGGTTGGGGCAAACACTCTGGAAGGAGAAGAGCTTATCTACAGAGGATTTGGGGGTTTTAAAGCACTATAGAACAACTGAAGGTAAAATTTAGAGGTGCATAGATAATATAAAAGGCCAGCTAGGTGGGAACGAGCGTAGGGAAAGAATCATCCATTCTTTGGTTTTTGGATGACCATGCAGAGCAATGTGAAGGGAATTAACTGGCTTCACAGTTGTAAAATGAACTATAGTGAACAACTATTTTAGAGATGCCTGGCCTTTAATAATTTCTTTTTATGTAATTATGGAAATTCTATGAGGGTCAATGCTGCTCACTCTCAACCAGAAGAGAGAAATGTTGGAGAGAGGGTGGCAGAAAGAGTTTACACTTTAGAAAATGCAGTTTTGAAATACCTTGGTTGTGATAATTACAACTATTCTCTTAAAATATGCAAATGTGATCTTAAAATCTTTTCACATGTTATGTCTCTGTGCCCTTTTCTTCCTTAATTAATATGGAAATTATTATATTTCAGGAATCATACTTTCTAATTCCTTTATCTATTCTCACATCCATCATTACAGAGTAAGAATATTATATATTTTGTTATAGTTATTGGATAGATGACTTAATCACTTTTAGTTATAAACTAAAGCTGGAAATTTAATCATTCTTAGTTATAACCTTATATTTAATAACTACTTAATAAATGTTTGTTGAGGTACAAAACCAGAGTGGAATTGAACAGTGGAGGCTCAAGTGTTGATATCTTCCATAAGCCTATGGAAGGCAAGAGATGAACATACCACTTTTTGGCATGGAAATGAAACAAGTCTGCTTTAATGTTCATTCCTGAGCTGTAGACATCCAACATAGATGCTTACATCTACCTTCTACCCCAAGGAGAACATTCTGTGAAGTAAAGGAAAAAGCCAAGAACTGTCAAAGCCAACAGCCATAGATGTTAATGACTTTTCTTCTTAACTTTTTTTCCCAGTAAGCCAACATTAAATAGTTTTTACGATAGCAGTGGAGAGCTTTTCTTCTCTACATGCCACAATCATCTTTATTTTGTGTCTTACTGCTATGAAAGAGGATACTTAAAGAAAAGACATTGAGTATTTTCTGTTATTTGTTAGGATACTTGCCTCTAAGATGTTTCATTTTGTGTGAAAACTGGGTGGTGATATTTCATGATCTCCAGATCCCAGAAGAGATATTTTTAGTAAACAGAGAAGGAACCAATATGATACAGAGGGGAAATTACTTAACAATGGTTTTCAGCCTTGTTATAATTTTTAAAAACCTTTTTTTATTTTAAAATAAAAATAGTTGTAGATTTACAGAAAAACTGCATGGATAGCAGAGTTTCCATATGCTTCTCACCTAGTTCCTCCTGTAATTAAATTACATTAGTATGGTACATTTGTCACAATTAATGAACCAATATTGATACATTATTATTAACTAAGGTATATACTTTATTCAGCATTCCTTATTTCTTTCTTAATGTCCTTTTTCTTTTCCAAAATCTCACCTGAGATACTACATTACATTTAATCATGTCTCCATGGGTTACTCTTGAAGCTTTGACACTTATCAAGCCATAGGAACTAAGGTAAATAGGTGTTTAGTAGGAGGATTTATATTTTCAGGGCCAGAAGTTAGGTTGTGTTAATATTTGTTGTTGCTTCGGGTGTCAGAGACTTAAAATTCATCTCGTGACCTTGCTTTCATCTCTTTCTGACTTGAGGCTTCCCTGAGTACTTTCCCTCTGAGAGAGTCTGTGTGCTACAGCTCTTTTCAGCAGTAGTCCGTTGTTATTTTATTGAAAACCTGTTGGTGTTGTGAAAAGGTGTGGAAGATTTTATAAGCTTGTGATTGAAACCCAGTCTTTTTGTGGGCCTGTGACCTTCACAAGTATTTCTCCAGTGGGGTAGCCCTGCCTGCCCCCTGCCCGCTTCTCTCACTGTAGTATGCCGATCTATTTCCCTGAAGCCCTTATTTCCACTGACTATGCTTATCCCTTAGGAGAGTCAAATTCAACAAATATTTATATTTGTTTAGCATCTACTATGTTCCACACTGATTTGGTATTGGGACTGGGGGAATGATTAAGTATCGGGGGGGAAAAATGATGTTTTGGGAGAAATTGAGGGTAATACAGTAGTCCCTTCTTATCCACAGTTTCACTCGCCATGGTTTTAGTCGCCCATGATTAACTGTGGTCTGAAAATATTAAATGGAAAATTCCATAAAATAAACAATTTATAAGTTTTAAATTGCATGTCATTCTGAGTATCATGATGAAATCTCAAGCTGTCCTGCTCCTTCCTGGGACCTACGTCATCTTTTTGTCCAGCATGTCCAATCTGTATTCGATATCCACCCATTAGTCACTTAGTAGCTATCTTGGTTATCAGATTGACTGTTATGGTATTGCAGTGCTTGTGTTCAAGTACCCTTATTTTACTTAATAATGACCCAAAATCTCAATAGTAGTGATTCTGGCAATTCAGATATCTCAAAGAAAAGCTGTAAAGTGCTTCCTTTAAGTGCAAAGTTAAAAGTTCTCCACTTAAGAAGGCATTTTATCATCGGGCATTATCACAAGAAGAGTGAGTACAGTACAATAGGGTATTTCGCAAGAGCAAAAGAGACCGCATTCATATAACTTTTATTATAGTATATTGTTAGAATTATTCTATTTTATTATTGTTGTTAATCTCTTACTTTGCCTAATTTATAAATTAAGCTTTATTATAAGTATGTATATATAGGAAAAACATTGTATATATAGTGTTTGGTACTATCTCTGGTTTCAGGCATCCATTGGGGGTCTTGGAACATATCTGCCACTGGTAAAGGGGAACTACTGCACTTGGAATGATGTCCTTGATTAGGAGATAGAAGCTGTGATCTAGTTTATAAGTGGAGAGGTTGGCTTTAAGATAGTAACTTGTATAGTTGATCACAGGAGTTTGTAAATAGGAAGGAAGACAATATTTTAGCCCAGATGAAGTAGGTTGGTTGATTTGGCTTCATGAGGTACTGAAGACCAGAGAGTCATCTGAAACAGAGAGCTAATTTCTCTTTCCTTCTCTCTCTCTCTGATTCTTGAGCTTCATAGTGTCTCATAGCTCTTCTTGTCTGCTTCAGTCTCCATTCTTTCTGAAGTCTGACTGACATCTAATACTTAAGTAGAGACATGGCAGGACATAGCTCTACCATAATTCTCTCAGGTCATCACCTTAAGAGCTTAGAGTTGCTGTGCTTCAAGTATAAACTTCTGGAAGAATGAACTATATGATTTTCTCATCTGAGGTCAGGTATCTATCATGGTTTCAGTTACCTATAACCAGTAATTTGTCCCATAGCTCGCTTTGCAAGGATTGTGAAGACTGACTCCTTGAGAAGCAGATATGAGCAGGTTCTAGAAGAGCATGTGAAGTCTGGGGGGAAATAATTTCAATTTCTAGCAAATATGTGTGTGTATGCGTGCAGGTCATGCATGTAAAATATCTAAAGTTAATCTGTAAAATAACTTTGCTTAAGTGAATTTAGGGCTTTATTTTGCAATTAAAAATTCTAGAATAAGAAAATCATATTTTAAATTATCGATGCCTAGTTTAAATTATTGGTGCATTTTTTTTATGAAGTTTAGATTCCTTACTCAAAAATACAGCTGAATATGTATTGTCAGGCTAATTGTACAGTGCGAGGTGGACTGTAGATCTGTATATGCCGAAGCTGTTCATCCTCTGCTTCTAGTCCTTTCACCGTACTGCAAAGTGTCTTTTCAAAACTAGTCTTTTAGCTCAGATGGAATGTGGTGTTGTGCTTAATGGTTGCTTAAGACAAAAATAAATGCTACTTTGTTCTTTTATTTGCTAGCCCTGGTTGAATTATTTGCACAGTTGGGCACTGTTGTGAAAGCGTTTGTGCCTTTGGGAAACAGTAAAATTCCATAGAACAGTAAAATGCCATAGGAAAATATGCTTTTTTGGATGTATGAATATTAATATTTCTTTAATTATTAAATATTATAATTACACAGCCTATCCAGAAAGAAATGTACCTTAAATTTAGAAAAGTGCTGTCATTTGTTAAGAGCCCTAGATGTGAATAAACGTCGGATTTAGGTAACTTTTTTTTTCCTGTCAGTATGTTTAATGTGGCTTCCATTTGTCCCCCAGTATCTATCTTCTCCTTCTTCCTCAGTGCTAGCACCCCAGATTTTTATCTAGGCACAGGTAATGGGAATAAAGACTATGTTTTCTGGCTCTCATTCTTTGCAGCTAGATGCGACTATAACTAAGTTCTACAAAACTTCTGGGAAGTTTCTATAAAAAGAGCATTGATCCCCTCTTTGTCTTTTCTTTTTTTTCCCCACTGGCTGGAATTTGGATGAGATGGCAAAACAGCAATAGTGGGCCATGAAGTAGAAGCCACAAATAGAGGAAGCAGAACTACAAAATAAAGGAGGTTGGACCCCTAGCACTTCTGAGCTCTCACACTTGCCTAGACTGCTTTGTTCCTGTATCGATTCTCTATTGCCGCAGTGATACTGAGTAAAAAATGTTGACAAAACCTCAGTGGCATAAAAGAATACTTATTTTTCACGTATATGTGGGATTCAGCCACTTGGAGGCTGGGCTCACTCATGCTTCTAATGATCAGCGGAGGGTTGGCTGATTTTAGGCTGAGTTCGAATGGAGCAATTGGGATGACTCAGCTCTCTGCTCCATGTGTCTTTCATACTCCAGCAGAACAGATAGGCACATTCTCCTCATGTAATACAGACACATCAAAGCAAGTGGAAATATGCAAGGCCCTTTAGAGTTTGGGCTTGAAACTGGAAAACCGGAACTTCTGCCTCATCTTATTGGCCAAAGCAAGTCACAAGGCCAGCCCAGATTCTAGGACATAGATTCTGCCTCTTCGATGAGAGAAACTGAAATATACATATAAAGAGGATGATGTAGAGAGGAGTGAAGAATAAGGGATATATTTGCAATTTTTCACATTTTCAGACTTCATTTATGTAAGGGACAAACTTCTGTCTTGTTGAAGCTTCTGTACTGTAGTTTTGTTTTTGTTATCTGTAGCTGACCCTAATTCTGACTGATTTATTGATCTCCCATTGGAATGTAAATTCCATGAGGGCAAGGATTTTTGTTTTTAAATTCACAGCTGTATGCACAGAATGGAACAATGTAAACTACATAATATTTCTAAAAGACCTTTTTATTTATAAACCAGCTAGAGAGGATTCTCTTTTCTGCAGTTATTTTCAGAGACAACCAAAGATGTGATCAATTATATTAATACAACATTTGCTGATGTGCCATTTTTTGGATCGTCAGTTAAAAGATCGTGGCAACTTATTTTTGGTTCAGATAGAGATGAGGAAACATCACGAATAGGTACATTTTAAAGACATAGCTTTGATTTTTGTTTATTTAAAAAGCATTTCTTTGGCTATAAAAAAAAGCAACATTATGAGATGAAATATGATTAAAACATCAAGAAGTGGGAATTACTAATGTTTTGAATATGATTTATAGTAGTTCTTTTCTATATCCATAAAACATAAAGATCAAACTTTGCTTTAATTGTTGTTTCTTTTTTCTTCATGCATTATCTTATATCTCGAACATATTTCTACCCCACGCAGTAAACTAATAGATATGAAAATATGGGAAATAATGCAGTTGTTTTCACTGGACTTTTTGATACGGACAAATGTTTCTACACAAGCAAAGTAAGCTGATTTTTCAAAATTTTAGTTTACTTTTAGAGAAGTGGATATAAACCTACAGATCATATATAATTGTCACAGAAATACAGATTTACACGCACAAACTTATACCTGGGTTTCTCAACCTCAGCACTATTGACATTTTGGGTTGGATGATTCTTTGCTGTTATGGGGCTGTCCTGTGCATTGCAGGATGTTAGCAGCATCTCTGGCCTCTACACAATAGATGTCAGTAGCCCTAACCTTCCTAAGTTATGGCAATCAAAAATATCTCCAGACATTGCCAAATATCCCCTAGGTGGCAAAATTACCATCCTAGCCCTTTTGAAAACCACTGACTTACACAGACGCATAAAATGTGAAAGCAATTTCCAATGAAGCATTTAACAATACTTTTCAAGATCTTGAAAGATGGCATCTCAAAGCATGAAACATGCACGATAGATAGCACATTAGTATCACTTCGAAGGTTTGTAATGAAATGGATACATCTTTCCACTTTTCCTCTTTATTGCACTTACGATATGAAGCTTGGTTTTCTTCATATCAGATCTAAATGAGCAAGTTGTCAGCTTGATAAAGACAAAAAAGCCAGGCATGTACACAATAAAAATATAACACATAACTAGAGGCACCTAGCAATTACCAGTGATTCATTTTTGAGCCTACAGTATTTTTATTTTAATTCCAGGGGATACTCTTAACAGTTGGAATCTAGTCCTGGGGGTAGAATGAAAATTATTTTCTTATTTTCTCAGCAGCTGAAAAGAAAAATGACTGTTTACCTTAGTTTCATTCTCAGACAATGTGGGGTGGCCCTTGGGCTGTATTGTCTCCATTGTTTGTTTATATGTTTTATGGTCTGAGAATAATGCTTCAGGGTTGCTGGAGCAGTTTTGAGACCTGAGAAATAATAATTAATTTTGAAGTACCCCATCAAAATAAAAATTATTTTTGAGTCAACATTTGTTGCAAACACAACATCAAGATTTTTTTTGTGAGAATGAAAGTTTCTATATTTAGAGCTCAAAGAGACAAGTTTTAAAAATATTACGTCAGAGTGACAAATTAAATATATGGTTACAAATATAGACATTTGGTTTGTTTAGGTAAATTAAATAAACTACCTTATTTTTAACATACCAGTTATTTAATAGAAATTCAGGATATATGAATGTTCATCCTACTTGTGGAAGAAACGAGATCTTTGATTTTGAGAAGGAGAAGAAAGGAATTTTTTAAAATGACTTTTATGGCCAGAGGCTCCACTTATCTTTTCCCAGCTACCTTACTACTATTTCTAGTCACTTAACTCCTCCATGTCTAATCCCTTACCTTCATGTTAGGGTGTAGGATCTGGCCAAGGTTTCTTACTTGAGAATCCATGCAAAGGATTCAGGGTGGTCTCTGAATTTTTAAAAAATTGCCTGAAAATTTTTGAGTATACGTGTATGTGAAATATTCTGTGAAAGATGGTCTAGAGCTTCCATCACTTTCTCAAAAGTTTTCAGATCCTGAAAAATAAAGAATTAATTTACTTAGGACAAACTAGGATTTGAGTGCCCAGAGTAGGCAAATGCAGGAGGTTGAAGGCATGGAAAGCTCTAAGGATGTCTATTTGTGTTCCTCACCTTTCTTGTATATTATGTGCTAAAATGGAATGGATCGAGAAAGTATGAGTAAGAAAGCCCCTGTAATAGAGGGCTGATTCTCCTCTCATCCCTCCTCCTTCTTCTTAATCTCCACTCTTAAATTCACAAAAGTAAGATTTATTTCTTCCAACTTTTTCATAATCTTACTATGGCGCATTGCCTCCATAGTGTTAAAAATCTCCATGGTGCCAAACAGAGGAGTATTTTAGGATATTAGTGTTGAAGTTAAGAAAGTAAATGACTTTAATGACTAGATGACAATTTGTACTTTTCATGGTTTAATCCATTTTTAAAGTCTATTTGGTCTGATCTGAGTATTGTTACCTCACTTTTTTTTTTTTAATTGTCATTTACATGAAATATCTTTTTCTATTTCTTTACTTTCCATCTAGGTATCTTTCCATCTGAATTGGGTTGCCTGAAGACAGCATATGTATGGGTCTTGTTTTCTTATTAATTCAGTTACCCTATCTTTTAATTGGAACATTTAATTCACTTACATTTAAAGTGATTATTGTAAATAGTTATTGTACATAGGTACATAGTTATGGGCATTTAAAGTACATAGTTATTAGCATATTATTATTTATATTTATGTTTTTTTCCTTCTGTTTCTTCTTCTTAATGAAGTCTCTTTAATATTTCTTGTAATACCTGGTGATGATAAATTCCTTTAGCCTTTTCTTGTCTGGGAAGCTGTTGATCTCTCCTTTGATTTTAATTGTGAGGTAGAGTAGTCTTGGTTGTAGGTCCTTGCTTTTCATCACTTTGACTATTCTGTGTCAATCCCTTCTAGCCTGCAAAGTTTCTGTTAAGGAATCATTTGACAGTTTTACAGGAGTTTCCTTGTAGGTAACTAACTACTTTTCTTTTGTTGCTTTTAAGATTTTCTCTTTGTTTTTACCCTTTGACATTTTAATTATGATGTGTCTGGGTGTGGGCCTCTTTAGGTTCATCTTGTTTGGGACCCACCATGCTTCCTGGACTTGTATGTCTATTTCTTTCATCAGGTTAAGGAAGTTATCAGTCATTTTTTCAAATAGGTTCTCAATCTCTTACTCTCTCTTCTCCTTCTGGTACCCTTGAGATCCAAATGTTATTATGCTTGGGGTTGTCCCAGAGGTTCCTTAGACTATCTTCATTTTTTTGTTGTTGTTTCTTTTTTCTTCTTGCTGTTTTGATTGGGTATTTTCTGTTACCTTCTCTTCATTTAATCTGTTTTCAATCCTTCTAGTGCATTCTTCATTTTAGTTATTGTATTCTTCATTTCTAACTCGTTCTTTTTTTATGGTTTCTATGTCCTTTTATAAGCTTACTATTTCCTTGTTTAAATTCTTACTAAGTTCATTGAACATCCTTATAACTCATGTTTTAACTCTGTATCTGGGAGATTGCTTGCCTCCATTTCGTTTAGTTCTTTTCTGGAGTTTTGTCCTGTTCTTTCATTTAGGACATATTTGTTTGTCACCTCATTTTGGCTATCTCTCTGTGTTTGTTTCTATGTATTAGATAGATTTGCTACATCTCCCCATCAGGGTGAACTTATGTGTGTGTGTGTTGTGTGTGTGTGTGTGTGTGTGTGTGTATCTTTTTTTCTATTTCATTAATTTCTTTTCTTATTGCTATTATTTTCCTTCTATCTTCTTTATGTTTTAATTTGCTGTTATTTTTCTAACTTCTTAAGCAAAATACTTTAATCTTTGATTTTTCAACTTTAACTTTTTATCTATTAAACATATTGAGCATATATATTTCCTTCTAAGCTCTAGTCTATATCTGCAAATTTTGATGTATAATATTTCATTATCATTCAGTTACAGATTTTTTCTTATTTACAATGTGATATTTTTGAGCATGGATTATTCAGTAGTGCATTGCTTAATTTCTAAGCATTTAGGAGATCTTTTGATGTCAATTTTTAGCTTAATTACACTGTGTTCAGAAAACATGTTATAAATGATTTAAATTATTTGGCATGTTTTATGACCCAATCTTGGTAAATATTCCACGTGTACTTGAAAAGCACGTGGGTTTACAGTTTGACCTGACAGCTCTCTTGGTCTTCTGTAGCTCCCTCCCCCTGTTCCCTCATAGGCTTTGACCTAACACATCTCTTGGATGGCTAATTCAGACTTGACATCTAATTTTTAGAAGACCTGTGCTAACACAGAACTCATTTATCTTCTACTGCATTTTATCCCATTGTTGCAATGTATTTACTTGCACATATATTTAAAACCCCACAAGGCGTTATTATTTGTTATAGTCAATATTCATTCGTAATTCTTCCTGTATTTTCATGGCCCTGCACTCATAGAACTGGAGTCACATTTTTATTATATCTCAAGAATTCTTTTAGTATTTCCTTGGTCTCTTGCTGTAAAATCCCCCCCCCCCTTTTGTTTATCTAAAAATGTTTTTATTTTGCCTTTATTTTTAAAAGATATCTTGGCTAAATATAAAATTTTAGGTCTTCTGCCAGCATCCATGAAACTGTAGCAGGCTAACTTGTTAGCTTGCAAGTAGGATACAATCTCAAACCCTTTACAGTTCTCGACAAGTATTACCTGAATTTGCAGTTTTATTTGCTGACGTATATCATCTGTCTCCTTCTCTAGAATTTAAGTTCTATGAGGGCAGAGATTTTGTCTCTTTTCACCCTATATCTTCAACACATAAAACAGTTCTTGGCAAATAGCAGACATTCAATATATATTTTCTGTCAGAATAAATGAATACATGAAAATATTTTATTACATACTTTCCTAGCATAACTTTCCAAAAATCTATAGCGCCATTTTCTCTATCATATCCTAAAACAAACAAACAAACAAACAAACAAACAAACAACTATAGTTTCTCAAAGTTAATGCTGCCTAGATAATGCCTAGATAATTTTTCTTCATATCTAGAATATTACTTAAATCTTTTCTCAGCATATTCATGTTACTTACCATTTCTTCCAAAGCACATAATTTATATTTGTTCCTATTGTAGAAGTTTAGTATTGTGGGTACAAAGGATAATACTCTGAAATCTAGAATAAAATTGCTTCTTAGTCTCTTCCTGGCTTTACCCTGGCCTTACCTCTTTCTAGCAGTATATCTTTGAGCAACTTACTTAAACTTTCTGACTGAAGTTCCTTAATTTCTAAAATAGAGATAACAGTAATGCCTATCATAATATTATTGCAACTATAATAAAAGATAACATATGTAAAGTACTTAGCAGAGTACTGGGCCTATAATACACATTGAATAAGTATAAGTTGAATTGTCTATGGAATTTGGATATGGTTATTTCTCTCTGTGATGCTTATGGTGCCTTTGAGTTAAAACTCTTTGCCAACTTTATGCATATGCTCTTTGTTCCATGGTGAAAGAAATTACAAAACCAGTGAACAATAATAGGCTCAGAACTGTAAAGCTCTGGGATGCACAACTAAGTTTTTATCCTGCTTTTTATTTGCTGCTGGTGAGCTGAGAACACATCTCCAAAGTAAAAGAGGAAGAATTGGGCAAATCTTTTGAAATTTCCAGGAAGTAAAAAGAACTGCATTTTGATTTTGATCTGTATTTCTATGTTTATGGTAGTTGAAATTTGAATGTGTTATTTTGGTCATACTTTCTCTCTAAATGATTGTCTTGGAGCTCAGATTTATTAAAATTATAGAGTAACAACATAGTTGAAATCTTATTTTATAAGATAGGAAACTGAGACACCATGGTGAAATGACAAAATGTCTTAATGGGGATGCAAATTCTGACTGAGCAGACATTCATGAATTTATAGCCCAAGTTTAAGTGTAAAGACCGGAGCCGATATTAAATAATCATTATGCCACTAGATAGGAGTGTAACCACATCATTCTGATATTACATTTTATTTTTTTAACTTTAAAGACTATCTGAGAAAAGTTTCTGACCAAGCAGCAATATCGAAGATGAAGGATGCTTCTTTTGTGAAGTAGCACAAAGGCAGAGCAGAGGCTTGGATTTATCTTTCCCAAATGCTGGCAGCAAGCAGTCTTGTGCAATTGCTAGCTCAAAAAAAGTCACAGTTCTTCATGAACTCCACATCGACACCAGTGCAAAGGGTTGCTGAAAAAATAGACTGAAAAGCTGGTGGTTATAGTTAGATTTCTAGAAATAGATGAATTTCAGAAAACAGAAACAGAAAAGGCTTGACATTCTCAGATGGTGTTATATTTACAAGTTGCTCTAGCAAATGAAATTGAACATTGGTGACAAAGCATTCACCAGAAAATAAATAAATAACAGAAACAGTCCCTTGGGCCTGTGATTGAGGATAGCATTTTGTTTATCAGGCAGAAAACTTTCCTTAACTAATGCTAAACCTAAGGAGTGTGAGACAGGATGAATATAAGCAGCAGCTTCAGAGACATGGGGGTTAGTAACAAATGACACATGCAGGAATACATTGGGCACATTTTACTCCAAGAGCGTTTTTATCATTCTCATCGTTATCAGCAACTCCATGTGCATGCTAGGTCAACCACAGGCCATGCATTCTGGTTTGTTCGGACAGTACTGGTTTCATTGTTCTTGTGACCCCTCCTGTCAGGGTTCACTTTCACTCTCACAAGTGCCCTGGTTTGGACAATAAATTGTATGGTCACTCTGTACATGGTGCATTAGTAGGCATTTGGAAGCTAATCCAAGAAAAGCTGTGGCTCCTGGACTTAACGGTACTTATTTTTCTCCTGTGCAGAAAACATGCCCCTGTTGCATTCTGGAAGAGCAGGGGCTGGGGTCAGGGGTATGCAGCACCTTGGCACCAGCAAGACTTAAGTTGGTTGCATTAAATACTTAACCACCCCAGAGCCTCCTAGGTTTAGGTAAATACTACACCTTTGTTGAAGATTCTGAGGAGTTTAAAGAATACAATAGTCCCCTCTTATTTATAGTTTTGCTTTTTGTGGTTCCAGTTAACCACGGTCAATCCTGGTCTGAAAATAGTAGATGAAAAGTTCCAGAAGTAAACAATCCATGAGTTCTAAATTAAGAGTCATTCTGGAGTAGCGGGTAAAATCTTGCACCATCCTGCCCTGTCCTACCTGGAACATGACTCATTCCGTTGTCCATGTTGTATATGTTCCCTGCCAGTTAGTCCCTTAGTAGCCGTCTAGGTTATCGGATCCACTCTACCTACTGGTATAGCAGTGCTTGTTCAAGTAGTCCTTCTTTGACTTCATAATGGCCCCAAAGTGCAAGAGTAGTCATGCTGGCAATTTGAATATGCCAAAAAGAAGTCATAAAGTATATATATATACGTATAGGAAAAATACGTTATATAAAGGGTTTGGTACTATCCACAGTTTCAGGCCTCCAATGGGAGTCTTGAAACATATTCATGGGTAAGAGAGGATTACTATACTGTAGCCCAGTCAAAGAGAAGCTGTCTTCAACCTTTCCATATTGGAAAGCAACCATGATGTAGTGTTTGGTTTGGCTGGAAATCTGGCTCTGACAGCACCAACAATCTGACCAGTCCTCTTCATGCCCAGATGTGTAGAGTGAGTTAATCTTTGCTATTATCCTGATGAAAAAGTCTGAAGCATATGCTTCCCCAAATTAACAAAATTGTAAAGCTACCAGTTAAACCTGTTTATAGACTAAACATCCCTTTGTTCCTTATCAGGGAAAGTAACTAATCAACTGAGTCCCCGAAAAAGTTTATTGTTTAAGGATGTTTAATTTCCTAAAGAATCACATCAAAAATAAAGTTGGGATTACCTTTAGTTCTAGTCATTAGAACTAAAAGAAATAAGATACAAAATCTAAACTAGATTTTTTGAAAGCACCTAGTACCAAGATGTTAAAAAATGTAGATTTATTTTCAAAATTTATTCTCATATCTCTAGGAAGAAAGGAACAACTATTATTAGAATCTCTGATCTCTGCAAAGTAAAGATCAAGTATTATTAACTCTTTAATTGAGAAGGAGACAAAAAGTGTGGTTGCAAAGATGTGGTAAAAATAATGATGTTTTATTGAGCTTTGCATTAATAGAAAACGGATAAAAATAATTAAGACTTTACCTTTGGTGATGATTACAAGGATGTGCGTAGAGATGAGGGGCTCGAGGCCAAAATTAAGGAGGAGGATTAAAGAATTTTCAGGCTAATTTATTCTGAACCTCACTCTTACTTGAATTATTTTGGATATTTGTCACTGAAAATAGTTAACTAAAGCCATTCATCAATAAGAATCATTTATTGCTCATCTGAGAACTCATTTAATTCTAAGGAATTTATTAATTCATTCTATGAAGATTTATTTACCACTTGCCTATGCTGGTAACTTTTCTGAGTGCCTGGAACACTGAAGTAAATAAGACAGACAAGACCTTCTTGAACTTACGTGATTGACAAGAGACAGATTTAAACATTAAGAAATGGAGTGACTTCAGACTGGGTAAGTGTTATGAATGACAAACGAAAGATTGCTATAAGCTTTTGAGATTTAGGCAAAAAATTTCTGGATGGCGAAATTTAAGCAAATGTAAGGCGAGGAATAGAAAAAGTGGTAAGAAAAATCATCACCAGAATAAAATTAGGTATTTGCAATAAGTTTGCTTTCTTTCACTAGCTGCCTTCTTTCAACGCTGAATGACTCCTAGCTTTCCCAAAATTAGGCTATTTGCTACTCTCCATCCATTTCTTAAATGGAGATCCTTTGTGATCCAAGGACTCTTTTTTTTTTTTATGAGTCTTTAATCTAACACCTAATTAGTTTGCAATCCAAAATCACTCTTTTCATGCTTTTCCTTGATGCTACAAACCTTAGCAGAATGTGTCCCTCTATTTAGTTCTCTTGCACGGTGACAATTCATTGGTTTGATTCCCATATGAAAATTACCCAGGTGCACAGAGGAGAAGGCAGCACTAAAACAGGTAACTAGAGACGTTTGGCTGTGGTGAGAGCACTTTTGTCTCCAGTTGAAACCCATTACTACTGAGTCCTGTAGTTTGGTTGCTACGGTTGTTCCATATTGTTTTAATACCTCCCTGCCCTAGTTGCTTTCTGTTCCAATTAACCCTTTACACAGTTGCCCCAAGTATGTTTTTGTTTTGTTTTTCAGAAACAAAATCTAGTACTTGTGCAGATTGTTCTGTATTCCCTCCTAAAAAGTCCATGTTGACACACCTAGGTCTCTGGTTTATTAATTATCTTGATTATATTCAGTGTATGAATATACCACATTTTGTTGGTCTAGTCCCCTATTGCTGGCCTTTTAGTTTGTTTCAACTTCATTTCTATTATTGCAAAGTATTTTTATGTAGTTTGCTTTTGGTATCAGTAAAAGAGTTCCTCAAAGGAATGCTTAAAGTGCACATTTTCAGTGGTGGAAATTGCTAAGTGCTCAAAGTGGCTGTACCAATTTATCCTCTCCCTGGAGTTTATGAGTTCCCATTTCCCTACACCATCTCAATACCTGGATGAAATTTCTGCCAATTCTTTGGAAAGTGGGAGGCTGGGAAATAGCATTTAATTGTTCTAGTTTGCATCTCTCTGATTACAAATGAGGTAAAGCATTTAAAATGTTTATTTCAATATCAACTCCCTATTCGTGTTCTCTACCCAATTTCATTTTGGTTTGTCTTTTTTCTTCTCCCAATGTTTAAGAATCTTATATACACTTAGGTTAATAACTCTCTATGTATTCTATTGTATGTGTATATTGCAAACATTTTCTACCATTTTGAGGCTTTCTTTCAAATTTTTAATTTTGATATAATCAGATTTATTAGCCATTCTTTTGTTATAATTTGTGACATTAGTGTTTTTCTAAGAAACCCTTCTCTGTTGTAAGGCCATGAAGACATTCTCCTGTAATTTTTTTCTATAACGTATTTAAATTATATTCTCAGTTAGGTCTTTAATTCATCTGGATTTTTTTTCCTAAGTGGTATGAGGAGGGGATCTAATATACTTCTTTTTCTGGGTGGATAGCCTTCATCCAAACACCACTTTCTCTACAGCTGATCTTTTCTTTGTGAGCTTGTAATGAGCTGTCAGATAACAAGATCTCATAAATACATATATACGTTTCTGGACTCTCTGTTCTGTTCAGCTGACCTATTTGAGTCTACCTGTGACAATACTATGCAGTATTAGTAGTTATTGCCTCATATCAAATCTTGCTATCTGACAAAGCAATTCCCTTTTTCTCATACTCCAAAATTATTTTGGTTATCATTGGCCATGCTATCGAAATAGGTTTGTGGAGTTCTAACAAAATTATTGAACTTTGACTGAAATTGCATTTAATATAGACTAAATCTGACATACTGAACTCTTTTAAATATTGATTTTTCCCTCTATAGACATACTTTACATTTATTCAGATCTTCATTTGTGTCTCTCAATAAAATTTTATAATTTTTCCCATAATAACCTTATATATCTTTTGTTAAATTCATTTTTTGATACCTTATCATTTTTCTTCTCTTATTATATCCTGTCTAGAACCTTTATTATAATATTAAATTCCAGCGGTGGCAGTGGGATTTTACACCGTTTTGTTTTTGAATTTAACAAGAATTCTTTTAACGTTTCACTATTAAGTATAATATTTACTCTATGGGTAGATATCCTTTACAAGATTGATAAAGAACCATTCTATTCTTAATTTCAATTTAAATCATAAATATATGTTGAATTTTATGATGTGCTTTTTTTTTGCATCAATTAATATCACCAAATGTTTGGTTTAAGTTGTTATTGTGGTAAATAATTATAATTTCTAGGTAATAAAGCTGTATGTATATATTGTCTTTTGTAAAAAGCATATAACAAAATTAAAAAAAAAATTCCTTCATGGCTACTTCCTTACTTTCTGGTACTTTTAGATGCTCCACGCCCATCCTATATTTTCCCTGCTTTAGCCCTAGAAGCAGCCATTTCTTCAAGGATCCCTGATTCTTTTTATTGGAGAATGGTACTTAGAAAGCAAGTCTGGGTGGTAGGTGTGCTCATTGTTATTGGGGTATTTTACGCCCTCTTGGTGGACAGAGATAGGAAGTATATGTATGTAGATAACTCATGTCTATACTGATTTTTAATTTCTAAATTTTTGATTCTAACTTCAGGTACGTGATGAAAAATCGAACCCAAAACCCACCCAGACATGGCTTAAGGTTTCCATTTCTTGAGGGTGACCCTTGTTCCATTCATCACTGAGTGCTGCCAGCCCGCTTTCTTTGATGTATTCTTGGGCCAGTGAGCAGAGTTTTTCTCTCTCTGTTTCATGGACTGGACACCTCTTTCTAGCTTTTACCTCTAGGGAGAGAGCTCCATTCCAATGTCCCATGAAACACAGGGTTTGCAGCCTTAGTCATAATTCTCTCTCAGGCATCAGTATCCTTACCTCATGTCTCCTGACACTCCTCAGGACTATTTAGCTTTCATTATCCTTTAAATTTAAGTTTCTTTATAGCTTCTGGTACCTATAGACATCTTTTTTTTTTTTTTTTTTTTTTTTTTTTTTTACTTTGGAACTCTAGTATCTATAAGAAGAAATATTTGATGTTATACTTCATCTAGTACTTCTATGTATTATTTCTATATATGTCTATGTATCTTCACATTAGCTTCATCTGCTGTATTATAAATATTGTAAATAAAAAATTCTGTTTACTGACCCCTAAGAAAACAAACACCAGAAATCTTGCATGACCCAGCATCACACAGAGTAAGTGTCAGAATGGTCTGCACACCCATCGCTGGTGTTTCTACTTTACTTTCTTGGCCTGTGGTAACTGCAATAATTTCAAAAAGTTTTAAGCTTTACATATATGACTTATCCTTTTCAAAACTGAGTTTGGTTCTAAAAATTTTCAAAGTTCTACAGTGATCAACTTCTCTTGAAATGTTGCCATTGAACTGATAGGGGAAGGCAGAAGGTCACAATAGACTCAGAATGGATTCCCCTTTATTTTAGGACAATCTGAATAATATTTAAGTTGCAAGCCTAATTTTAGAATAGAATAGTACTTGACAAACACAGATACTTCTAAAATTGCTGAATTCAGATGTAACTCAAATATTAGATATAGGCAAACTCATCAGTTTGTTGGAATTTATATATATAGTCAAATTCTGGACTTCTTCCTGCTAAGGAAGAAGGTGATGTGGGGCATATCAAAATAAGAGTAAATTTATGGTTCAGAGGTTAGAAAAATAAATTATTAAAATACTCTCATTCCATTATGCTTCATCTATTCTTCCTTATTGGATAGTTTTTGTAACAGTTGGTTCTTATTTGTAGTCATCCCATTACATTAAAAAGTAATAGTACTGAGAAAATATTGCTGTAACTAAATATTCCTCAAATTAAAGCTCTTTATTGATAGGATGACTTGTATGAAATAAATAAGTTAAACCTTATAGATTTAATTATAATCTTTGCTGAGAAAAAAGGTGAAGACAAAACAAACAAGCAAAAAAACAACCCCCCTCCTAACTTCTAACCAAACTTCTCCACTGATGCCAGATGGATGTCAGCTACAAAACATGACTGACACTTCATTACTCAGATTATTTTTAAGCAGAAAAAATGACCCTATCAAAAAAGTACTCTTAATAATTCACCATAAGATGTGTGAATTCCTTAACTAAATTTCTTTCCTTAACTTTAACATCCGCATTAATTTTGTGTAATGCTGATTGAAATTCAAGAGTCAGTTATGCTTGAGTAAGCCACAATTTACTTTTTAAGCCTAAATTTTCCAAATCTTTGTAGCAAATACATTGTGTGATGAAGCTTTAGTATCTACTTGTGGACTTTTCAAAAGTAAATATCTTAAATTAAAAATGTACCTGTATATTTTGTGGGAAATTATTAAACCCTTTAAAAATATTTATTAAAATACAACCACTGTTAATTTAACCTAAGATCCAATATGCAATGTATAACCAGATTTTTTATTCATGGTTATTTGATATGACTAAATATCAAAGTCTGATTAATATTAGCTGCAGATGAAGGAGTTCACTGAGTGTCAATATTTATAAAATATTAAAATTTTTACTCATCCACATAGTCTGGCAAATGTTAATGGAAATTGCTATTGGGCATGATGTTCTCATTCTGGAAAAACTTACATAATTATAAAAAAGAGAGATCTCAAGTTCAAGATTATTGGCTGTCACTGACTGCAAGCCTTTTATCTTTTCTATAAAAAGAGAAAGAGATGTAAATTACATGAAATCTTAATTTATATTAGTTGTTCCAAAGATGCTTATCCAGTAATCACTGAGAAATAATTTGGAGGCCCAAGAACTGTGTAAACATTTAATGTCTTAAATAACCTCTCTAAAGTATCATGGAGTCCTAGTGGTTCAGATTATTTTGGCCCACGGGCCTAAAATTGAAAAGAGAGAGGCTTTGTCTCTGCTTTCATGCCTGCAGGAACTTATCAGTTTTTTATGTTTACATCTTTACTGGAAAGATTAAACCCTTATGCTGTAAAACCTGTCTGTTCTAACAGTGCACTCTTTTTCATTTTGATTCTCTCTCTTGCTTTAAAAAACTTTTATGGCAGTCGATTAGAAAACAGCAGACATTCCCACAGCAGCAGATCACTACTGTGAACACATCACTCTCCCGGGGTTTTTCCCCTTCGGCGTGTCCACGTGCGAGTCAGCAGTATCTCTGCTCACAGAGCAGAGTGTACACTACACAGAGCCTCGCATGGGCACCTGCTTAAATGTCATTCTGCAAATGCAAATCACAGTGTTCTTCAAAATAAAGGAGCAAAGCATTTCCATTGTTCTTTTTCACCTTCGTCCTTTTTTAGTTCTGCTTCATGCATGTGCTTTCTCTAAAGAAAGAGGTAACCATCTGATCCTTTGATTTATCCTATAATTCCCAATTGTGCTTCATCAAACAAAAAGTCTTTTTAAGAGAACAGTGGGAACATTTTTCATTCCTATTTCTGAAGAAAAAGAAAACTAGCATATCATAATAGCATGGTGGTTCTATAGCAGTAAAGGTCTACCTGTCTCTTTTACTTGGTTCCAAAAGCAGAAATTTCTACTCCGAGAAAAAGATGTGGTATATATGTGGGTATGTGGGTGTAAAGTCAGATGAAACAGTTAAATAATTGGAAAAAAAAAAAACAAACTCTTTTCCGTTTGTCCTCTCTATTCCCCTTTCATTAACCGTGGCCACACTAATTAACTGTATAAGACTCGCAAGAGTAGCTGCACGATGACCTTGTTAGGTGACAGAGCCAATGCCAGATTGTATCCTTATCTTGTCGACCAACAGGCATTTAGTCCATGGAAAAAAAATCCATTTGAAAAGATTTGACTTTCCCTCTTAAAAAATACCCCAATTATTCTTAAAGTGGTGACACATTAGCAATTACAGTTGACCTCCCCAAATGGGATCCTGCCTGTCTTCTGTTCGGGAGCAGCGGCTTCCTCCATACTTAACTTGACTCCTCTAACTAAAGTGGTCCTCCCACTGTCGCTTAGTAAGATTTGTCTTTGCTTACCTATGTTTTCTAGCCACTCTTGACAAGTAAACAATGGTGACATAAGAAGGGGCTTGACACTTTGACACATTCTTTGATACTGGCAAAACCCCACAAAGAAGAAAATGTGTTTTATAGAAATCTTTTGTGCAGCAAGTGGTGGCTTGGAATGTGATATCTGAAATAGACTGATGCTTAGTTATCAGTATTTAGTAGGCAATAGCAGCTATGCTTAACACTCTGTAGAGAGTAGGCTGGCCTTGTGAAAAGAAGCATTATCCCATCAGAATGTCAAAAGTGCTCCCCAGAAAGAACACTGGATCTAGAGTATATTAAGAAAGAAAGACTGCTGTCTTAAGTCTGAGTTGCCCATCCAACTGTGTCATATGCAACTCCTATTGCTCCCAGTTCCACCATGGGTCACTAGTCACTTTCTAGTCACTTTCTGACATTCCTGGATACAATCCTTTTCAGAGAATATTGCTCCCTCTCCATGGGAAATAATATGAAAACCAACTTTGCCCTGTCTCTCTGTACTCTATAATTTCACGATGACCATGTTTTATTTGATTCTACTGAGATTTTGGCATAACCAATGTAATGACATTGTAAATAGAAAAATATTTAAAGCTTTACACTAAATATGACTTTCTCTAAGATCTTGCTAACCTTTAAGTTTGAGATGCTCCCTTAGATGTTAAAACACAGACACACATATTACACATTTAGTGTAATATATGTATCCATGTATATAACAGTGTCTGACACATACTAGGGGTTTAATAAAGACTTGCTGAATGAACAAAGGAATGAATGAATGAAAAGCTCTTTTCTACCTCTTCTTGCAGTAAATTTTTTTTTTCTTTAAGATAGTTAGATTTGTTGTCTAAATTTAATAGTACTGACATAAAGAATTAAATTGCTTTTTTTCCCTCCATTTCTTATCTTCTGAGGAGAATTTAATCCAAACCTAGTATTTGTCACAAAACAGAGTTTGTCAGTTACCCTCAACTCAACTTTGCCACCGCGCACTAGTTGAAAGCCCTTCTCAGAAATACGGTTGGATAATATTTGATTCACAAGCACATTTCAGATGTTTAGCAGACTTTCTTCTAGTGCAGCTCTGTTGAGCTGAAGTGAGATCTTCTTCTAACACAGCTTTCTGGCTTTCTAATAGTCTAAGTAAATAATGAACACGAGAACTTCAATCCCCATGAATGCTGTCATCAGCTTTTCCTGCCACCTTCAACTAAAAACTTTGTGAGGACCACATCTCCATATATTTTACCCCTTCCCTTTTAATGCCCACTTGTTTTCTGGGGGCAGCCATCTCTGTGTTATAGTAGAAAGAGATTCTGAGGGAAAGTGAGGTGGAGGAGAGACTTCAGCTTCTCAAGAAGTACCTCTCATATGGCAAGTTGCCTAGTTTTCTGATTGATGTTTTTCTGACTCAGTGATTAAGCAGTGGGGAGTGCTAAAGTTGTCTCATTCCCTATTATCATGTATCATACAGCTTCCTCATGTAGTTAGTTTTATCTGTTGTATGTTTAAAGGAAATTTCTTTCAAATTCTAGAGATTAGCCTAGTATCATATTTAGGTCGCAGCCTAGGAAATATATACATCATTTTTTTTTTTAAGAAATATTTTAGTGTGTTTGGAGAGCTCATGATAGAACTTAAACTAAATGGCTTAATGATTATTTATATACATGTTATATTTCAAGTGTTTTTTAAAGCCTTTATCCAAATATACACTCATGTATAAATTAAACTAGTATATACTTGCATTCATATACGTCACGTTTCAATAATGTAATTTTAAAATTTGGAGGCATAGTTTCAAGTTTTGAGTCTTCACCATTGCCAGTATTGGGACTCTGGTGCCTCAACTCCATTATAAATTCTTTCAGTCTTCAGAAAGGTATTAAAGGGCTCAGTGATAAGTTATCAAAATACACTTCCTGCCCTGAGGCCCTCTGTTCCCTGTTGGGCCATTATTTTCTAATGCTAGTAGCGGCTTTGGCTTGACTTTCACAGTTTGTCTGGAGCCTTATTGATGGTCACCACAACTTTCATCTTTCTCATTGATAACTGCTCTTGAAATACTTCTATATTTATTTAGGTTTAAGTTCTTTGAATGTGGCCTATACTTTGTAAGAAGCCATGCCCTATACTTTGTAAGAAGTTTATAGACCACTTACACACTCTGGTGTGCTACACGGAGGAGACAATTGTTAGCTGTTGTTTGATTGGTTACCATTCAAGTGGCAGGCTCACAGATTGGAATACTAAATGTTAGCTCTACAAGCCAAAAGGAAACCATGGTGTGAATGGAGAAGGACTTACTATAAGTATTACTTATATTTATTGATATTTTCTATGTCTGTAGTAAGCACCTCCTATGTGCTATTCCATTTAATTTACTCTGTGGAAGATGTATTATTCCATTTTTACTAACAGAAAAATTCAGGCTCAGAAGAAGTGGTTGCATAGCCATAATAAATAGAACAACGATAACTACATAATATTACATTCTGTGAGCTGGAAAAAAAACCCTCAGATTTTATATTTATGGGAGAAATTTCTAAAATATGATTAAGGGTAGGATATCTCTCTTGTGGAGATATAGCCTGGGCCAAGGACATAGTTGATGTTCAGTAGAGACCTGGAGTTCTAGTAGCATAGACTTCAATAGCTGGAACTTTAACTTAGATATCTAAGGTTTCTTTACTTTCTCCTTCCTTCCTTCCTTCCTTCCTTCCTTCTTTATACTGCACTAGTCACTTCCAGGCATTCTTCTTCTTTCTCCTTTCTTCTTCTTCCTTTTTTTCTCTTTTATCCTTCTCCTTCAGTCCTTTCCCTCCTTCCTTCCTTCCTTCTTCCTTCCTTCTTTCTATTCTTCTTTCTTTCTTTCTTTCTTCTTTCTTTCTTCTTTCTTTCTTTCTTTCTTTCTTTCTTTCTTTCTTCTCTTCTGAAGAAGGTACACCAGGGAATTTCAATAGTAGCACAAGGGAATTTGGAATTTCTTTGATTATTTAGCATTTTATATCTTCCTATTGTTAATCATACTCAACTTACGCATCAAAAGCTCCTCTCAGAACAGTGGTCTTACTTTTTATTATGGAAAGCCATGTTTCTCCTCCTAATTGAGCCCTGTCCTGCTGAGGAAAATGTATCTAGTTCTGCGTTTTCAGTTTAATTTTAAGATGTTATTCCTTGAGGCCCTGTAGTTTGACAATTCTAAGTCCTGGCAAAACAGTAATCACTAGCCATATGTGGCTATTGAGCACTTGAAATATGGCAAGTGTGCCTGAAAAATTAAAATGTAATTTTATTTAATTTAAATTAACTTACAGTTAAACTTAAATAGCCATGTATTGTTAATGGCTACCGTATTGGACAGCACAACTCCAGCGTCTGGCCAAAAGGAAACCAATCAGCGTCAGATTATGATTAAGTCTGCTCTTCCTCCTGAAGTCTTGTCTCGACAGAGCTTTGACCTCTGTACAGTCATGTGATTCCATCCCGCTCTCACCTCTTTCAATTAACTTTTTCTCTTATCACTTGTTTCTCAGCATTTTTCACTCATTATCTGCTTGCTTCTAGCAGGAATTTTAAAACTGCTTTATTGAGAAATCTTTTCATAGAAGCATTGTTCCTCTCATTTCCCCCATGTATGGAAAATAAAAATAGTTTGTAAAAGCTGTTTCTTTTCGTGTTACTTATTAATGCAAAGCAGTATTTCCCAAAGTGTAGAGCATGTGCTCCCCTTGGCACGAGAGACAATTTTAGGTGGTATAGTGCCAAGCATTTACATAATTTTATCACTTATTTTTATTTTAATGGCTAGTGGGAAGATGTGATTAGCACCTCAAATGTGTAATTTCATGGGTATTATTGCTTAGCTAAAGTAGACATTTGCATTTTAGAGAGTCATTTAAAACAATGTTAAGTAAATAGTAGTACAGGTGGTATGCAGATATGACAAAACTTATTAATTTATTTTAAAATGGCTGAACTCTGGGCAATACAGTTGTTAAATAAACTTTCTGTATCAGTTCCATCCCATGTCAGTTCCCACACATTCTCTTCATTTCAGCTTACTCCTCATCACTTGCAAACACAACGTGCACCTCTTCTCCATCAGGCTGTCATTAATTTGACTGCTTCTGCCAGGAGTGCCCTTCTCCCCTAACCACTCACTTTCTACCAGGTGAAATTCTACACAGCCATCAAGGCCAGAGCAAATCCTTCAAGAAACCATCCATGACACTCCTTCCTTAGTACTTTCATAAAGTGAATTGCATCTACTCTCTTATCCTCATTGTAAGTTACTCAGTCTTCCAGTATAGCACTTATCATTCGATGATTTATTTGATTATATGTGAATCTGTTTCACTCACTGGAATTGAGATTTCTTTGAAAGTAGAGACAATATCTTTATTATCTTTATACCCTAGAGTCAATCACAGTGCCCAGCATATAGTGTTTATGAGATATTCGTTAAGGGAAAAACTAGGTTTTTAAGTTAAATTTAATTATCCGAAGCCAATTTTAAGCACTCATTTCTCCATCCTCTCACATTCTTCACATTTGCAGGTGGCCTTTGGGCATACTAGGCCGATAAATACTCAGAACAAGTTCCATTTAGTACAAGCCAAAAGAAAACACAACGGTTTTAAATCTGTGAGGGGAAAAAAACCACAAAGCTTTCCAAAGCTAAAAAATTATTCTAAAAAATAATTTATGTTTTTGCTATCAAATAGTTCTTAGACTGAGAATTTAATTTATCCAAATAATACATTATTGAAAATACTCTGCTTTATTAAATAAGAAGGAGATCTTTTTGGTTTCAGTTATGAATCTTGTCTATACTGATTTTCTTCACCAAGTAATTGCTTAACCATCCTTTTCACTTTGTTCAGTTAGCTGCATTACAAATATAACATTGCATAATTCTTTGCTATCAAGCTCAGATAATAAGATATGTACAAAGAATATCTGAATACAATAAACTTTCTATAAGCCTCCTTATGTGAATGAGTTATTATGTCTAGGACAATAAAAATATACAAGATAGCCACGATTTATAAGAATACTTTCTATTTGAATAAAAAGTTAAGTACAATACTTCTTAAAAGCTCTTGATCCTTTCTTAAAGTGTTTTTTCTATCTTGGATAAGCAATATATTTGTTCAGGAGATATTTATTTCCATATTAGCTTTCCCCCTCCAACTTTATATAAAGTCTATCTAGTAGGTAAGGCCTTGTTCCATCTTTCTCTTTATATTTTTTAACAGTACCTGCTTTTGAGAATGTGTAGGACAATTTTCTATGCCCTTTTCTTTATTGTCAGTTAGTCATTTGACAAATGCTTATTACATGCCAGACACCATACTAAAAGCTGAGTGAGATAAGACACCGTAGCTTATGAAGCTCTTAGTCTACAAAGAAACACATAGGAAAATTGATGTCATTTTGTGCACACAGAGAGCATGATGCTTGCACTAATGAGGTTATCTCATTAGGCTATAGGGTCAGAGAAGGCTTCCTGGAAGTAGTAATTCCTAAAGTAATTTTTGAATAATAAATACGTGTCAGCTGGATCAGAATAGGAGAATGAGCAGTATGTGGGAAGACCCAGAGACATGAAACAGCCTCGCACATAGGGAAACTGAGCATTCTGTTTGCTGTGCAAAGAGTGTACACTTGGGAATGGGAGGAAATGAGGCAAAAGGGGAGGAAATAGCCAAAACAGGAATGGACTTTCCACTAAGCTAAGGAACTTGAATGGTATCCTGAGAGCTGGTAGAGCCATTGAAGGACTAATAGCAGGGAAGTGACAGGTTAGGTTTGTGTTTTAGACAGAGCACTGTGGCAGCTCAGTATTGGAGCAGTGCCAGACTGGGACAGGGAGCCCAGTTTAGAAGCCACTCTAGTGACCAGACTGAGATGTGACAAGGACCTGGACAAGGCTTAGCGATATGATAGGATAGGAAAGGGAGAGGGAAGTTTTTAGGAGATAACACAGCAAGACTTGGTGACTGTGGGGTGAATGAGGGGGCACAGTTCAGGCATCTCCCTTGAGTACGTGGGTCAGGAATGATGTTATTCACAGAGCCAGGTGTCACAGCAGAAGGAGAACATGGGTGAGTAGGGTTTGGGATACAGTGTTTCTGATTTGTTTCTGGGACATCAAGTATTGGAATTATGTGAGAGTTCTGAGAAATAAATAGAGATTAGAAAGCTATTGGTAGTAGCAAGTGACAAGTGCAGCCAAATATGTAAATGAGATTACCCAGGGCTCAAGCATTGAATAAGAAAAGCAGGGAGCCAAAGTTGAGGTTCTGGGCAAAACCAACATTTAAGAAGCAATTGGGAAATAAGCCAGTCACAGAAGGACAAATACTGCATGATTCCACTTACATAAAGTACCTAAAGTAGCCAAATTCAGAAACAGAAAGTAGAATGGTGGTTGCCAGGGACTAGGTGGTGGGGTAATGAGAAAATTGTTGTTTAATGGGCAGGGAGTTTCAGTTTGAAAGGATAAATAAGTTCTGGAGATAAATGGTGGTGATGGTTGCCCAGCAATGTGAATGTACTTCATGTCACAGAAGTATACTTAAAAATGGTTAAATCAGTGAATTTTATGCTATGGACACTTTACCACAATTAAAAAAAAAATTAAAGAGGTTTTGTGTTACTAGAAATTGTTTAAAGAAATGATACGTTTCTCAAACTTTCCCAGTTAAAAGATCAAAAAAAAAAACAGGGGTGGGGGGTGGGGGAGGCAATTTGTGGAGGAAAATACCTGTAGGAAAGATAGTGAACCAAGGGCAAAAACAAGAAAGAGAAGTATTCTTCCAGAAGCAAACGAGTAGAGAAGGTCAACAGTGTCAAATGTTGCATAGTGTTCAGGTAAAATAAGCACAGAGGGAAGTCCATGGGCTTTGGGCAATGCAGGAGATATGGAAGTTTAGAGTGAAAGCTGTTTCAGTGATACGGTGGGGGCGGAAGCCACGTGTTAGCAACTTAAGGAGTGAATAGAGCAGAATGGAAATACAAACAGGATGCAAAGCTCTCCTTCATCAAGTGTTGAGAAGGTTACAAAGAATTGAAAAAGGTCTAAGTTTTGCTTTGCTTTGCTTTTAAAGGTATTTGAACATGTTTGTATGTTAGGGAGATAACCCAGCGGAGATGGAATCCAGTCATTGGGAAAGAAATCAGCCTTGGAAACGAATGAGGGTGGTCACTGTATGTTCAGTACAGAAAAGGGCAAAAAAATATGTTTAAAGAAAGCTATTTGTAGGGCAAAGAGAAAGTTGAAGAAATTTTTACCTGATAATGTTTATTTTCTCAGTGAAGAATGTGAAAAGGGAAGGTGGCAAGAGAAAGGATTTGAGGAGAGGCAAAGTTGTGTGACTTTGCACCATCTTGTAGGAATCTTTTCTAAGCTCGTGTTGGCTTGAGGAAAGGAGCAGAAAACTCAAAGGGTTGAATTGATTGAGGCCAGAGATTTTGTTGGATATGGGTAACTGTGGAACACAGGAGATTAAGGAATAATTTAAGAGATTGTCTATAGGGCTGAAGCTACTGAGGGAAACTCAAAATGTTTCGGTAGAGGTTTCCTAAGCTTTATTTTAAAATATAAGTAACAGCAAGGGATGTAAGAAAGTTTCCATCATAAGGATACTATGCGAAAATGAAAGAAGTGAAAAGAGAATGTGTCTCATTCAAAGAAAATATAAAAATGGCTAATAAAAAAATTCCTAATATCCTTAGTCATTAGGGAAATGCAAATTAAAACCACGACAAAATGCCATTTTACATCCACTAGGGTGGGTATAATAAAAAAGACAGGCAATAACTAATGTTGGCAAGATGTGGAGAATGGGAACGCTCATGTATTACTTCTGGGCATTTCAGAAAACAATTTGGCAATTTCTTAAAAAGTTAAGCATAAATTTATCATACTACCCAGAAATCTCACTCTCAAGAAATCCCTAATCACAAAAAAAGTAAAAACATATACCTACACAAAGATCTGTACACAATGTTTGTAGAATCATTATTTATAATAGCCAAAGACTGGAAAAAACTTAAATCTTAATCAACTGGTGACTGAATATACAAAATATGGTATATTCATACAATAAAATATTACTCATCAATAAAAAAGAACAAACTACAGATATATGTTATGAGATGACATAGCATAGCACCTCAAACACATTATGGCAAGTAAAAGAAGCCAGACAAAAAAGACCACATAATATATGACCCCATTTTATAAACTGTTCAGAACGAGCAAATTTACAGAATTAAAAAGTAGATTAGTGGTTTCCTAGAACAAGGGTGAAAACAAGGATGAACAATAAATAGTAAATAAATAGATTTTCTTCTGTAGCCTATTAATAACAGTGTATCACATTAATTGATTACAAATGTTAAGCCAACCTTACGTTCCTAAAATAAATCCCACTTGGCCGTAGTATATAATTTTTTTATATGTTGTTGGAATGGGTTTGCTAATATATTTTGAGGAATTTGCATTTATATTTATTATAGATCTTGGTCTTTTTTTGTTTAGCCTCCAAGTCTAAAATAGCTTTTACATTTTTTTACCTGGTTAAAAAAAAAAAAAAAAGCTGTTTTCTTGACGTGTGAAAACTATATAAAACCAAATTTGTAACCATCTATAAATAAAGTTTTATTGAAACAAGGCTATACTCATTTTTTTCCCCCTGATATCTATGGCTGCATTCACAGTGTAACAGCAGAGTAGTTGCAACAGAAACTGCATAGCCTACAAAACATAGAATATTTATTACTTAGCCTTCTACAAAAAACATTTCTAATTTCTGCTGTAGATTCTAATCCCTTTTTCCCCTGCTTCTTTGGGTCTGTAGTAACTTTTTGTTAATTGCTGGATGTTGTAGATATAGGCTATAGAAATTTTGAATGATAGTATTTTTCTCCAAAGAGCATTAAATTTTAATCTAATGCAAGGCCAGCATCATGTTTATCAGGTGGTTTGGCTTTATCAGGAGGTTTGACTTTACGGTCTGTTAGAGAAGGTCTGTTGTTTTGTCCTTAGTACTAGGACGTAGCTCTTGTGGCTACGACACGGTCCTTCTACCTAGGGTGTGGTCTTTTTTTTGGAGACTCAACCCGAAGTCTGGGAGTTCACTCTCTAAACACTAATTCTTCCTGGCATTGTGCTGCCTCTGAAATTTCTGATTAGCTACCCAGCTCTCTGACAGCTTTCTTTGCTGGGCCTCCCAGAGTCTTGCCTTGAGCACGTACAGCTTAGGAACTAACTGACTCTGAGTGGAGTTTTCACAGGCTTCTCCTTTCCGGAACTTTGCCCACTAAATATCAGCGGCCTTTGCAGCTCTGCACTTTGATCTTTGTCTCCTTCACACAGTGAGACTATCACTCTTTGATTGGGCACTATCTCCCTGCACTGTGGTTAGAAAAATGCCCTTGCAGTGAAAGTTGAGGTGAACATGGAGCTCATCTAATTTGCTAATTTCCTTCATTTCTTTTGTGTGTGTGTGTGTGTGTGTGTGTGTGTGTGTGCGTGTGTGTGTGTTTGTGTTTTCCTCTAAAGGATTGTATTCTTATATTGGCTACTGCCTAAAATTTTATTCAGCTTTTAGAATTGTTCATGGGGGAAAGTTAATTCTAATATCAATCAATCTATTATGTCCAGTTTCAGACCAATTTTTTTTTTAAAATCTTTTATGCCAGATTCTTTATACATACATAGATACATACATACATACATACATACATACATACATATATATGTTACTAGTCTGCATGTATCCTAAAAGGTATATATTATTGTCTTTATTTTTATTGATTAGAAAACTGACCCTCAGAAAGTTTTCCTTTAATTTCCTAGCATTAATCAATACAGCTGGAATTGGAACTGAGATTTCTTTGACTCCAGTTACTGCTGTAACATGCTACCTACCTAGCCACTGACAAAATCAATGTATAAATCCCACATAAGAGTCACTACAATTTTTCTCAAAACTTTGCGTCAATATTTTTGTGGATGAAAATGTTTAGAGGAATATTGAAATCATCAGCTACAATGTTAACAGAGGTTTAGATAAGGGTTTTGCTCCCCTATTCACAGATAATTGATAATTAATTGTATTTAAAATAGCATGAGTTTCTGAGGTATTACTATGAGCTAAATGTTTTTGTTTCTCCCAAATTCATATGTTGAAGCCCTAATCCCCATGTGATGTTGTGTGAAGGTGGCTCATTAGGAAGCAAGTAGATAATGAGAATGAAGCCCTCATTAATGGGATTACTGCCCTTAAAAAAGAGATAATGATAGGGACAATCTCTCTCCTTTTCTGCCATTTGAGAATATAGCAAGAAGGTAGCTGTTTGCAAATGAGGAAGAAGGCTTTCACCAGTCATCAAATCTTCTTAGACCTTGATCTTGGATTTCCCAGCTATCGGAACAGTGAGAAATAAATGTTTATTGCTTAAGCCGCCCAGTCTATGGTACTTCATTATAATAATGGGAACTAAGACAGAAATTATGCATATATTTTTTGGCTAATATTTTGGGATATTAAAATAATTTGATCTATTTAGAGAAAATTGATACTACTAAATAATTTAATATGGCAAGCTTTCTTACCATGTCACCATGACAGAGATGTACCATACTGCATTTTCAGAAATGGGACACTTGGCAAATAATACTTAGAAATTTTAAACCTATCAAAATACAGTTTGACTCTGGAAAATTAGCCTTTGTTCACAACTAGTACCACATCTCCTTGTCTAAGTCCATCTCTCTTATTAGGAAAGGTCAATTATAAATCTACAAACAGTATTCTGAGTTTCCCCCAAAGGAATAAGTTTCCAAAACACAGAACAAAAAAAAAATATGTAAATAAAGAGAAAGGGGTTATAAAATGTTTAAACAGTCTTTGAAACCTGTTGCCTTTTGTCCATTACTCTGCTCTGTGCACATTTTTTATATCCACTAATACTTCCTTTATTGATGGGGGGATGCTTGCCGAAGTTCTGAAATTTTGATTTCTCAGTATCCCAATTATTTTATCCATTTCTTGCACATAAATTTAAAGACCCGCCCATTCTGCTCCTTTTCCTTCTCCTTCTGTACAAATTTCTCACTGACTTCGCTTTTCTTCTCTTGCATGAATTCAATTATGTGAATCAAAATGCTGAAGCTCCATCATTCTAGGTGTCATGCGTTTTTTTTAGTGTTTTAAGTAGATTTGACCAGATTTAGGAGAGAAAGGAAAAGTGTATGAGAATGGCAGGGAGAAAGCATGGGACACTGGGCGTTTTCAGCAGCACAAGAAATTCCAGGCAACTGTTCAGAAATTTGGGGAGAATCATCAATCACTTTTGGAGCATAAATTTGAACCTTTATTCAATACAACACACAGGTGCAGTCTATGCTAAACAGATTAGTCAAAAAGTCTGGTGACTCTGAGATCTGGAACACAGGCCAAATTCTACTGTTCCCTGTGAGTGGAAATGTCTTCAAAATTAGCAACATTGGAGAAGGTGTAGCTGAGAGCCAACTGCTGCTTCCTAAAGAAATTCAACAGAACTATCATGTGTCTTAAGTGGAACGCAGATGATGTAATGGTAAGAGTGGAATGGAAATTTTGCAATACTGTTGCTCCACTAACCACCACTGGTTAGAGTGAGGTAAACTGAGCAGTGTGACCCTGGAATCTACATGTAACCACTGAAAAACTACATACTGATTCTCAGTCGATTGTCTTTATCTATTTTCCTTTTATTCAGAGCTGATGCAGGAGAGATTTTGAAGCAAAGGGGGAAGCAGGTAAAAGGGAAACAGGTTTTCCTCACATTTTCTTCTGTTTAATGTCATGTCAGATACACCACCATGACACTTGCACTTTTAACACCCATTTCCCTACCTCTCAAATGCTATTTAGTTACGTTTTAAGACATGAGCATGAAGCATAGAATTGGAGGTAAGAATGTATGTGATGCTATATACTCTTTACAATAAGGAATAATAAAAACTTAAGGCTTGTGACTGCTTTTAGGTCTTTTCTTAACAGGGTATTGAAATTTTACATCTCTCATCTTGTTCCTCTCCCATTTTGGTTTTCTCCCTTTCTTACTCAGTGGGGATTTAGATTATTTGTATTCAGTAGCCCCTCTAGAGAAACGACCAGATGGAAATGCAGACATTGAAGTGCAGACACAGCACTGAGTGTGACGTGCCAAAAACATTAAAAGGGAAGCAAGCCACACGTGAAGGAAAGGGCACTGAAGCAACCAGTCATTCCAGGAAGACACCTGAAATTACCATAAATGTTGTTTTAGTAGAGAGATTCTTGCTATGATTTGCTTCCAGTTTCAGCCACAGTGCATTTTATTGACCTCTTCTCAATTTGGTGGGTGCCCCAAGGGCAAACTCATTGTGAACTATTAAAATTTTAATGCCCATTAGATTACAAGTCTTAGTCCTGTTTGTAAAAGTTCTTTAGAATGTCCTGTGCAAATCCAAGGTATCAAATTTTGAGAAAGAACAGTTGTTGAGAAAGAACAGAACAGCATGTTAATTATAAAAGGGAAATCGTTCTAATCTGGGTTCGTTTTTGTAGAAAAAGACCTCAGAAGTATTCCAGGTGGTAACTGGGCTTTACATAAATAGAAATATAGATCGGAGAGGTCTTTTTTGAACAGCTGTTTCTTAAATTTTTGATTAAAAAAAAAGGGCTCCCAATATTGTTAAAGGGATGGGAATTTACTTCTTAACCAAACAATGTATCTCATCTTTTTGTTATCTTCTCCTCTCCCTTTCCTCTGTTAACCAGATACAGTCCATTCCTTTCCTGAATGTTATTTTTTCCTGTGGTAAACCCTATCACAAGTATTTTTTATTTGCTGGTTTCCAGTGCATTTGGATTTGGCGGTATTATTAGAATGCCTTTCCGTAGACACACTTACCTATTAAACATATTCAGGGCAAATAATTTCAAATAACTGCACTGAAATGGAAAAAAATTAAATATGTGTATCATTTTTCACTATTTAGGCAACCTAGATAAAGGAAAATGTAAAAAAATATGTCTTTCTTAAGAGCAATTGTTAACTGGGATCTGGATCAATAGGTAAAAATGATGCTTGAGACAGAGAATCAGCTTCCTTTGGTAGAGATAAGGTCTGTTCAGGTCTAAGATTTCTGTGCTAGATACACAGGGGTTTTCCCTTTTGGGAGTGGAGATCCTCTGGTCAGAGCAACACTGTAGAAGCCAGCTGGGCCCCCTGCTGGGTGCTTTACCTCATATAACTCTTGAAACACCAAGGGAGGAAAGACACGAGTAGCCCTGTTGCACAGAAAAGAATGTGTCTTAGAATTTCAGTAATTTGCTTAGGGTCTTTCTCCTAAGTTTTAGAGGCATGATTGAAACTCAAATCTGCCTATGTTCCTTTCACGGCTCTACAAAAAGGAGACATCAAGTTGGTTAGATATCCTTCTTTCGCTTACCAGAACGAATACATCGTGGGAAGTCGCTTCTTCATATTCCTGGAGGCCCATTATGGTGAATGTAGGTGTAATTTTTAAGATGTTGAAATTTGGTTTTTTAATCCAGGGCCAGCACTTTGTCTCAGAGTCCTGTCGCTGTCCGGGAATGTAGTGCTAGATTCTTTGGCATCTCTGTAGGAGAGGGGAGTCCCCACCAAGTAAAGAAAGAGGAGTTATCCTCTGCACCCCCCCCCCCCCCCCACACACACACACACACACTAATAATCAAACAAAACAATCACTGCAAGCCAGACCTTGGGCCTCCGAGGACCGGGGAGAGGAGGGTCGTGGGCAATGAGACACCTCGGGAGCGCCCTCTGGCGAGAACAGAGCACGCCCGTCCCCCGCCCTGGCCCCCCTTCGCTGCCGCTGCTGCCGCGGCGCCCCCGCCCGGCTCTCCCGGTTCACTCTCGGTCTCTCACTCCGTGAGACACAGACAGTGGCTTTCCCAGAGAGCGTGGGACACGCTTAGGCGGCGCTCGCCCAGAGAAGACCCGAGCACCGAGAGGGAAGCCGAAGCCCGGAGCCCCATCCCTTCTCCCCGCGGGGGTCTCCCGAGACGACGGGCAGCTCCGCACCCTTGCGCGACACCCTTCACGACCACTTCACGGGGCGTGCCAGGACTTGGGGACGCGTCTCGGGAAGAGCTGGGGCGGGAGGCGGCGGCGCAGCGAGGGTGCGCGCTCTGGGACTCGAGAGGAGTGAGTGGCGGGATAGGTGGCGGCGGCAGCCGTAGCCGCGGGTGCCTCCCCGCCTCGCGCCTCGCAGGCAGCACCGCCTCCCCGGGCCGCGGCCGCCCGCCGGGTCCTCTGCGCGTTCCCGGGCCCGGAGCCGGCGCACGATGCGCCGGGCTGTGTTCTGATCGCCGCCGCGTCGCCGCCTTCGTCGCGATGATCCCCCCCGAGCCGCCGCAGCAGCAGCTGCAGCCGCCGCCGCCAGCCCCGCCGAACCATGTGGTGACCACTATCGAGAACCTGCCAGCGGAGGGCAGCGGCGGCGGCGGCGGCAGCCTGTCCGCCTCCTCCCGTGCTGGGGTGCGCCAGAGGATCCGCAAAGTGCTGAACAGGTGAGCGGCGGCGGGGAGTGGGGTGGGGGCCCTGGGAGCCGGGGCCCTGGAGGCCCTTTGGGACGGAGTCGCGGCCGGGGAGACTGAAGAGACCTGGCGACCACGCGCCCCGCGCTGGCGGAGAGGCCGCGGCAGCTTTGTCCCGGAGCGGCGAGCTCCAGAGCTCCTGGGTTGCCGGCTGGTCCGAGACGGGAGTTCAGGGAGAGGCGGGGTTTTGCCTGCCTAGTGCGGTGTGTCTACACTCACACCCTCGCAAACGCGTGTTGCTTCACTCCCCTTTCCCACTCGCGCCCCAGCTTTGCGCTCAGGGGCCGAGGGGATCCCGGGGATGGCCGCGGCGGAGGCGGGAAGGCGTGGGGCTGCGGGGATGGCGTGGAAGTTGCGGGCCTCGCACTGTCGCCTGCCCCGCCGGGATGTCTCCGACCCCTTGCCAGGGAATGAGGTCGCCGCAACAGCCTTAGCGGACAGGAGAAGGACCCACTTCTGCTCGCTGCTTCAGTTGCCGCTGCGACTCTTCTGGCTGGGAGCAGGAAAGGGAGGCTAGAGGCCTGGATCACACCCACGCAAAGTGCAAAAATGTTGCGGGAAGGGTGTGAGAAGGGGCGCCGGGTTATTTCAAAGCCGGCGAAAGCCAGAGAAGGCGAATGCAGATCACTGGCGCTTCTCGTGCTGGAATCTGCGCAGTAGATGGACGAGGCGTGTTAGGATGAGAACCTAATTGACGTGATGAAGGGGGACCTCCTCTTGGCACTTCTGACTCGACTGTGATGTGAAAAGGACTTTTTCTACTTAAGTAACGTGAAATGGTTGAAGAGCTGAGACTTAAAAATCACGTAGAGAATTGGCTTCGTGTGTTTTTATTTGGTGCGTGTGTGCTTTTCCATGCACCTATAGGGGTAACTCTTAAGGTCGCTCTTGTCATACAGGTTTCTGTGTGGCACTGTTTTGGGTAGCCAAGATTCCCCAAGGAATTCAATTAGAGCTCTTTGGGGCTTAAAGCTGTAGTGGGAGCACAAAATATGTACTGAAATGGAAGCTTGAAAAAATCTCTTTGGTTTAGGAGTATGGTTTAATTCAGTTTTATCAAATCTCAAACCATTCAAGAGTCCGGTGAAGACTTAACATCCATATTGGCTTACTTGTGGGTTCTTCTGTAGGATTCCACAAACAAGAAGAAATTCACTCTGAAGTGAGACATAAGTTGGTAATAGAAAGTCAAGCTTCTCTTTTGATTTGTAACTTAGAAATAACATTTTCTAAAATGTTATGTTTAAAAGATGATGGGCAAAATAAATCAAGAAGATGCTGGATCAGTACCTACATTAAGTGGGTTTCCTAGTCTTTATGATTACCTGTGGGTTTTTGAATTGTAAATGCCTTGGCATTGGCTGTTTAAATTTTTAAGCATAATATGTCAATTATTAATTTCTCTCATCAAACTGGAAAATGGTGCAATAGTTCATTTATCTTTGCTTGATTATAAGTTATTATTGATTCCGTGCAAGTTAATAAATCTTAAAGTCCAGAATGACAAGATTGCTGAGGTAGGAGTGAGGAGACTTGGGTTATCCTCATTCCTCCAGCACTAACTAGCCATGTGGCTAGGGGAAGAACTGTTCATCTCATTGGGCACCAATTTCTTCATTTGTAAAATGTGTTTTATAATACTTGTCTTACTTCTCATCATAGTTTTGAGAATTAGATGAGATAATACTGAAGAAAACACGAGAAAGTATAAAGCTCTACGTGAACTCGTTTATTCAAATGGTTTCTTTTGTCTAAGCTGAGTCTGAGAGTATCATAAGCAAATTAAGTGAAGACATGTATATCATGGGCAGAACGTTATGTTTTACTAAACCATCAGTGCATCAGTGTCTGTGACATGAGTTATATTATTCCTAATTTATAGAGGAGGAACTTAGACTGGAAGTTTGGGTCAATGACATTTAATCACAGGTACATCTGTAAATGGAACCCTAGGGTTATAGCCTTTAGACATCATAAAATATTTAGATGTCTTTCAGAGTTTTTCAGAATGTTCAGTATAATATTTTGTATTGAGTAAATGGCCTTTCCTTATCCTTAAAATATAAGAAGAAAATATTTCTTTTGAGAAGGGGCACTTTTGGTAAGGAGACTGAAAAAAATCAGAGTGAATGCAAAATACTTGATGAAATAATTTTATTAGCATGCTGATGGGTTTGGCTTTTGCACCATGATTATGTCCACAGGAGACAGTGTTAGCAGTGGCTGCTGAATTACTGGGATCTAAGTAAAAGCAAGAGTGTGGAAAGAGAGCAGAATTTAGAGATTCTGTGGCAGCGCTTGGGTGTGGCTCCTCTCTGGTTTGAAGCCTCCAGGTGCATTGGACTAATCAGTAAGGACTATAAGGTTGACCCATTGGGGCTAAATCATAAGCATCTTTGTTCATTTTCTAAACGCTTAAAGATCACTTTTTCCTTCTCCTTCTTTTACTCTTCCTCTTTCCTTAATGCTCCTGTTTCCTTCACCTGCATTGCCCTGTCAGCTCAGTCTTCTGGGCATCAGTTGTTTCCTTTCATCTATCTATCTCTGGCATGTAGCAACTTAGCTGCTAACAGAAAGTGAGGCTGCAAATCTGGAGACAATATAAAAACATATCCCTCCAACTTTTGGCATGCAGATTTATGGTTGGCAGTGTTCTATTGCTGCGAGCTGGCCAATAGTCTTTTCAGTGTCAGACTTGGGCATTGCACCATTGTTAGTTAACTCTTAGCATTCCATTGGGCCAAAGGGGTAATGCTAAGAGACTGACAATGGTGCAGATAGATGAGGAGTGTTAAACTGTGAGCAATGCGAGCCTGGTCAACTGCCTGCCACTGGTCGCAGTCTATAACAATAGCTACCTGACAACCCAGAGGAAGTAAAGCAAACACATTTGCTATCTATATCCTATCTACCTAGCAATAGAGAAGTAATGGTTAATAATTAATTAAATATACTTGCTCTCAAGATGCTTAGAATAAAAATGCAGTGTTATCTTAATGAAATCTCCCTTACGGCCTGTATTATTTGATTTCCTCAGTATAGCTCCACATCCTTCCCCTCTTCTTTAAAGGCTTACAGAGTTGGATTGCTGTATTTTGTACACGACAGGACATCTCACTGATTGACTACTTACTTTTTGTACAGCAATTAGATTATAATTAAAGCAATTAAAATATAATAGTATCCAAGACTTTGGTGAAAGAAGAAGTGCTAGATAAATTTTTTTAACCAGTTAATAAGGTGTGTCACATCCCCCCTCTATACTATTCGAAATTGTTTTGACAGTGGGATGCTAGAGATACGAGATGATTTAAATGCTAATTTAAATCAAGATTTAAATGCTAATTTAAATCAAGATAATTATTACTTTTTTAATTCTCAAAGATTTAGAATAATGTATTGGTTCAAACAAGGAGAAAATTATGGCAAATTCTTCCTCACTTATTTCTTAGCATGGAATATAGTATTTATTACCTTGCCATGGGTGAACATGATATGATAAAAAATAAGATACTTCAAGGGCAACTGGTGATGACCCTCTCACGGAAACTGCTAATACCAGTAGATTTCTCAGAAATACACAGGAGTAGATACTGATGAATATAGTATCCGAAGATTTTCTCCTCTATAATGATTACTTGGTGAATGCTTGTAAAAACAAGTGATAGCTTGTTTTGTGTTTTGCATGTGTGTGCTTTTATTTATCTTTTCCTACTTGAATATTATTTTCAGATTTTAACAGAAATAACCGTGAGTTTCTGGTTTTGACCCACTTTCTTCCCACTAAGAGGTATTTTGGGTTATCTCAAGTTATAAAGGGGTTCTGCCTTTTTGAATCTTATAGTAGGGAAGTTTAATCAGAATGGAACCAGTAATTTGACCCTGGGTTGTCTATTCATTTGATTTGAAACTAATTTCCAATGTACATTCAGATTTATTTTATTAATTTGCAAATTTCTGAAACTTTTTTGAATTGAAAACCAAGGAGCATTAAAGACATAACAGAAGAGAGCTGGTAGCAAACCTGTATAAAATCAACGTCCATGTAGAAAGTTACCATATGTGTATACAGCTTTTATGAGTCATTAAATAAGGTGGACATAACATGGCGAACTGACAGAAAAGCTGCCAGGGAGCAGGGTTATGCCTGAACTACGTATTAGGTACAGTTGATGAAGACATAGATTATAATTTAGATGATCCTTTTTAAAAATCAAGTGGGAAGGCTTTTGTTAAAAAAACTGATAGTGAGGCTCTTCCTCAAGCTGCTTTTTTTAAACAGATGTCAAAATGCAAGGGGAAGATCAACTAGTAATGAGGATAATTGATGCAAAATATGCCAAGTGGACCAGGTGGTGTGATTAAAAACAGACATTTCTAAGATCAGTAGTAAACAAAGGATGTCTGAAGAATGCATTTATTTCTTAACTAAAATAAAGATGATCTAGTATATTTATTTTTATGCACAGGTCTTGGAGTAATGAATGTTTATGTTAAAGAAATATTTGGTTTACCTCAGATAGAGACGATGCATTTTCTTTTCAAGTAATTCACGTGTAAGAAAATGGATGTATCTCTGTATAATTTTATCTGACCTTTTACTATCTCAAGATCCTTCAGTGCCTGAGGGCCATTGGAATAGATGTCTATTTTTACCATACATTGCTATAGATGTAGATGATATAGGAAGTTGAGTTGGCTGCCCATACAGTTATCAAGTTACTTAGTGCAAGAGCTGATTTATTATTTAATTGCCATTTCTTGTATAAGTAGAATATGAAAGTGCCACCATCAGGTTTTAGTTTAGTTTTCTTATTCATGTTCAGGCCAATGAGCATTTACGGTACATTGTTCAAACACATTAATTCTTGATTATGTTTCTAAAAAAGAATGCTTAGGAAGTAAAACTGTAATAGACACATGAAAAAATACCCCATAAATATTTGGCATATTTCTTCATTGCAGCATGAACACATATAAGTACACATTCATTAATTTGCAATAGTCAAAACTGCATAGCATAAAATTCACCATCTTAAACACTTTTAAGTGTATAGTACGGTAGTTTCACTATATACATATTGTTATGCAATAGATTTCTAGAATTTTTTCATTTTACAAAACTGAAACTCTATAACCATTGAACAACAACTCCTCTTCCTTACTATGTTACTTTTTATTTTTAAGAATTTGACTATTTTAGATCCTTCATATAAATGGAATCATGCAGTGTTTGTTTTTTTGTGACATTTCACTTAACATAATGTCCTTAAGGTTCATATACATTGTCACAAACAGCAGAATTTCCTCTTTTTTTTTTTTTTGGCCTTTTATTTTATTTTATTATTAGTTTCAAGTATATAGTACATTGGTTAGACATTTATATAGTTTATGAAACAATCCCCCTGATTATCATCTCTCCGGGTCTATATATAGCCATTACGTTACTGCTGATTGCATTCTCTATGCCGTGCTCCCCATCCCCATGACCATCTATCAACTACTGATTGTACTTCTTTAACCCCTCACCACTTTCTCCCAGCCCCTCTCGCCTCTCACCTCTCCCCTCTGGCCATCACTAGATTGTCCTCTATATTTGTGAGTCTGTTGTTCTTTTTGCTCTTCAGATTCTGCATATAAGGGAAATCATATGGTATTTATCTTTCTCTGTCTGACTTGTTTCACTCAGTATAGTAACCTCTAGGTCCATCCATGTCTTTACAAATGGTACGATTTCTTTCTTTTTTTTTAATGGCTGAGTAATATTCCAGTGTATATATGAACCATAACTTTATCCAATCATTTGTTGATGGCATTTAGGTTGCTTCCACATCTTGGCTGTTGTAAATTGTGCTGCCATGAACATAGGAATGCATAGATCTTTATGAATTATTGTTTTGGTTTTCTTTGGATGAATACCCAGAATTGGGATTGCTGAATCAAAAGGTAGATCAATTTTTAATTTTTTGAGGAACCTCCAGATTGTTTTCCAGAGTGGCTGTACCAATTTGCAATCTCACCGACAGTGTCTAATGGTTCTCTTTTCTCCACATCCTTGCCAACACTTATTGTTCTTTGATTTATTGATGATAGGCATTCTGACAGGTGTGAGGTGACATCTCATTATGGTTTTAATTTGCATTTCTCTGATGATTAGTTTGTCTTTTTGTGACTTGCTTATTTCACTTAGCATAATATCCCCAAAGTTCATCTACATTGTCACAAATGGTAGGATTTCCTTTTTTTAAAGGCTAAATGATATTCCATTGCATGTATAAACCACATTTTCTTTATCCATTAATCTGCTGATGGACATTTAGCCCGCTTTCATTTCTTGTCTACTGTGGATAAAGCTGCAGTGAACATGAATGTGCACATATTTCTTCAAGATTCTGTTTTCAATTTGGGGGGATTTATACCCAGAAGTGGGATTGCTGGACCATATGATAATTCTATTTTTTATATTTTCAGGAACCTCTATACTGTTTTTCACAGCACGATTTTACATTCTCACAAATAGAACACAGGGTTTCTATTTCTCTAAATCACTGACAGCACTTGTTACTTTCTGTGTTTTGATGTGTTTTGTTTTGTTTTGATAATGGCCATTCTAATAGGTATGAAGTGTTATCTCATTGTGGTTTTGACTTGCATTCCCCTAATGACTGGTGTTGTTGAGCAACTTTTCATATGCTTCTTGGCCATTCATATGTCTTTTTTAGAAAAATATCTATTCAGCTCCTTTGTTCATTTTAAAATTGGATTTTTTTTTTTTTGCATTGTAGGAGTTGTTTATATATTCTAAATATTAACTGCTTATTAGATATATGGTTTACAAATCTTTTGTTTCATTCTGGTTACTTTTTCACTCTATTGATTGTTTCTGTATTCCTTTATTCTTCATCATTTGTTGTTTGCTGAACCCTCTTCTGGAGGACATGTATATGATGAAGCATTATTCTTGGCCTGAAGGACCTCAAAATCTCACTGGGTAATTTGCCGTATACTGCTATTGAAGGTGAATCATTATAATCTGTAATTTGAATTTTTATGTGTAACGTATAATTATATGCTTTCAATTGTCTAAATACTGAAATAAGTTGTATAAATAAGTTGTTGGCCATCCAATTCGTTTTAATTTCTCATTCTATCGTTTTGACCTTATACAGGGACTACTTGATTGTATGAAAGTTAAGAAGAAATTTCACAAGATATGTCAAAGAAAACAATAAAAATATATCTTAGAAACTATTTTCTTAAAAAAGTGTAATGCCTTAATTAGTGGCAACATAAATGCAGTTTCTTTAAGTATACTATCACTAAAGTTTTCAAAATATTGTTTTCTATTGGATTTTTAATTCCAAACTTTCTCTCAAGAAAATATTTTCTATATGACTCTGTGATGATTAAAACAATACCTAAATACCATTTTGCAAGTTCTGATAGTATAAACCCAAAATATAATATAGTTCTGATAGTATAAAACAAATTAATCAGGGAAACACACTATAATTGAATAAATGCTTAAAGAATTTTGAAAACCAAATTATGCTAATTTTATCTACCTTTAGAGCCACAGGGCTATGTTTCCTTATCATTCCCGACTTCGAGATAGCACAAGGTGATCCATAATATTAAGACAAGTACTTCACTGGTTTCTCATTCATTCATTCATTCATTGAGTATTTATTGAGTGCTTATCATATGTTGGGCACTGCTGGATCATGTGATGAACCAGACAGGTATGGGCTGAAGTGGACTTTTGGGTGCCATTGGTGGAGTTTCTAACTGTTATTACCCTTTCAAAACACAATCTCAAGGGGACAATTTAAGTAAAGTAGAAATAAAGATAACATACATCACCTATCAAAAATGGTTAGATTTTCAAAGATATCTAACAGAGGTGCACAAAAAAGCCCCATAATTGAGCTGTTTCAGCTGTAGGAAAACTACTCAAGAGGAAAACTAAACCCATAATAAAATTACTTGAAGTGTACACAAGAGTCAAGGGGCAGATCTTTCTCGATGATCATAATAGAATTTGTTTTACTCAGGACTTTACAAAAAGGAGTACTAGCCATTAATGTTCATCTACCTTCAAAGTGTTAGAAGAAAAAGAACAGATTTGAATTTAATCTTGCCACTTCAGGGTGAGCCATCAAGGTCATTGCCATATAACCCAAGAAAATAGAGTTTTCTGAAAATATTAACAGTTTGACAGTACATACGCAGCTTTGAGGGAGCTTGGGCACATGTTTGTACATTGCAGGTAAGAGAGATTTAAAATATGACAAGAGGAAGAGGACAAGTTGGTGGAAGGACTGGATACTTTGCTATATAATTCGATACAATCAAATGAGAGTGGCCGAGTTAAATTTATCATTTAGATATTGGCTCATATTCTTACATTTCACATTATAAAACATGAAATTTATATTTTTTAGTTTAATATCGTGTTATTCTTCTAGTAACAAAAGTTATTATTTATTGTTTTATAGAAAAGGAAACCAGTTTTTGTAGTTGCACAATAAGTGCTTTTATAAAACCACCGAGGAAAGAAAGACCACACTAGGCTGGAGATAGGGCAGGGAGGTTCAGGGGTTCAAGGATGGCATTTGCCTTTGGCGTTGAAACATGATGTCTTAGTCCTCTCAGGCTGCTATAACAAAATGCCATGGACTGGGTGGTTTAAACGAGCAGTCTCCAACATTTTTGGCACCAGGGACTGGTGCTCCTATGAGACTCTAATGCCCGATGATCAGAAGTGGAACTGAGGTGGTGATGCTAGCGCTGGGGAGCGGCTGCAAATACAGATGAAGCTTTGCTTTCACGCCAGTGCTCGCCTGCTGTGTGGCCCTGTTCCTAACAGGCCATGGACGGTACCAGTACACAGCCTGGGGGTTGGAGACCCCTGGTTTAAACAACAAACATGTATATTTTCACTTCCAGAGGCTCAGAAGTCAGAGATCAAGGTGCTAGCAGATTCCGTGTCTAGTGAGAGAGCCCTCTTCCCAATTTGTAGACAGTTGTCTTCTTGTATCTATATCACATGGGGGGGAGGGTGAGGACCAAGGAGTATGGGGGGTGGGGTGGGTGCAGGGAGAGAGACGAGAGAGAGAGAGAGAGAGAGAGAGAGAGAGAGAGAGAGAGAGAGAGAGAGAGAGGGAATGGGAGAGATAGTGCAATGTTTCCTATTTCTTCTTATAAGGGCACTAATCCCCTCCTGGGGTCTCTACCGTCATGACCTCATCTAAACCTAATTATCTCCTGAAGGCGCCACCTCCAAGTACCCTCACATTGGGAATTAGGGCTTCAACACAAGAATTTTAGGAGATGCAAACATTCAATCCATAGCCAATGGGTAGAATAGGAACATGCTCAAGAAGAGAGCTCAGAGAAAGGATGAACCAAATATAGGCTAAGATTGGAGGAGGATTAATAGTTCTGTTTGACAATATTATGTATAGGTATAAAAGGCCACAGAGTGAAGTAAGGTCAGAACTGTAGGATGGAGTCAGATAATGGAAAGCCTTAGATGCTGCAACAAGGGGTTAGACTTTATTCTGGTTATTATTATTGCAAGCTATTGAGCAGAGAAAGGATATGTTCAGAGATGCACCTAACGTGATATCTTGGGCAAAAATCTATAGGATGGTTGGAGAAAAGAGGGACTGGGGTTTGGGAGATCAGTTAGGAGACTACTATAGACATTTATGGGAGAGGACATATGAGTCTAAATGGGATGGAGGCAGCCAGGATGGAGAGGGAAGTGCTGTGATTTGAACAGAATCTGGGTCAGGGTCAGGGTGAGGAAGGTTAGATTAGATTACTTTTGGGAAGGGACCCAATAGTGCCTGGAACATAGTAGATGTTTAATATGTGTTTGTTGAAATGATATTTAAAAGTTACCAGAAGGAAGAGATCTGCTCACCAGGGGGGAAGAGACCTATGGTGTTACATGGACAGGACAGGTGGCCAAGAAGACAGAAGGTAACTACTCAGAGAGTGGTCCACGGACTTGCACTTCTCTGCAACCTGTATAACCAGATTTTGAGGAAATGAAAGTTGAGAATAAGCATTTAGAATTACCTATAACAAGTTGATGGACTGCTTTTATATCTTTTCTTCTAATACTAAAAATTTGGGCCATGCACTGTAGCAAATTTTATTTTTTTGCCATTTTATTTTTCTAATAATTCATTTTTATTGTATTTTATGAAAGCATTTTATAAAAGTTGATAGTTTGAGAAGCACTGATCCCAGTTCAATATCTAAGTGGGAGCCACAGTGAGTCTGGGTTCTGGAAGTAGGGGGTCCTAACAGTGGCAACACCAGGCTGGTTAGTTGTGGCTCTGGAAGGCTGTACGTACCAGCGGGTGATGTAGGGGCAGCAGTTTAGGCCTGATGATAGCTGCATTAAGTATCACAGATTCAGCCCAATAGCCTGGAGTTCAATTCTGGCTCCTGCCTTAAAGGGATCCCCTGGAATGTTATGCAGGGAAAGTATTTAAAAGTGAAAACAGTGACAGCAGAGCAGCTCAGTTCTGGACTATGGCAAAGAGTGCTACCTCTCAGGGATCACAGAACTAAAGAGAGCAGATTCTAGGTCCGAGTGAGAAAACAGTGGGTGAGTGTGAGTGGCTAGACCATTGGTGTGACTTTACTTTAAGCTCTGAGGAGCACCGAGTAGGAACTATTCAGCCATTTGACAATAATTATTGAGCCGGGTAAGAGGAACCATCTGGATGTTGGGGATACTTCTGGGAAGAACACATAAAGACCACCACTCTCATAGAGGGTACATCCTACTTGGGGGCAGTCAATAAACAAATACATTTAAAAAGGTATCTAATTGTGCTAAATACTATACAGTCAATTAAAGTGGGGCAATATGGCAGATAGGTAATGGGGGATACTTTAACCTGAGTGGTCAGAAGAGACCCCTCTCCCTCCGGTGACATTAAAGCTAAGATCTAATGACCAGAAGGAACTGACCACTTGAGGGTCAGGGAGAAATGCATTCTAGGCAGAGATGCTAAGATGAGACAAGTAGGCAGAATAAACTAAAAGAAAAGCAGGTTGTCGTGCAAGAAACTAGGGAGAGGTGGAGGGGAGATCATAGAGGGAGACAGGTGTGAGATATTTTAAGTCCTTGTAGGCCAAAGGAGGAGCTCGGGGTTTATTTTAAGTGAGATGGGGAGCGACCGAAGGTTTTAGCAGAGGAGAAATCTGGTTAATGTTTTGAAAAGACCACGCTGGCTGCTGGTGGAGAATGGATTGCAGGAGAGGTAAGTGGCTGCTAGAGGAAAGATGTTGAAGGCTTAGACTGGAGGGCAACAATGCAGGTAGAGAGAAATGATTGTGTTTTGCAGTGATTTGCGTTTGGAGATGAAACCCATGGACTGGATGAGTGATTTGATGAGACCTCTGAGGGACGGAGTAAGGAAAAATTCTAGTTTTTTGGGCTTGAGAAATTGGGTGAGTGATCGTACTAGTGTCTAAGTTGGGAAAGACTGGGAGGGGAACATGTTCGTGGGTAGAAAGTCAAGAGTTTACTCTGGCAAGTTACATTAGAGATTTCTGGCAGAAATGTCTAATGACAGCAGAAGTATGGGATTCTGGGGAGAACTCAGGGGCTGGGGATTCGGACTGGGGAGTATTAGGGTGGTTCTGGAGGAGATCATCTAGAGACAATGTGTAGAGAGAAGAGAAGAGGAATCCTAAGGTCAATCCGGGGAGCACACTAACTTCTGAGTCAAACAGGAAGAAGGGCCCAGCAAAAGGACTCGAGAAGGAGGGACCCATAGTAAGAGGGAAAACAAGAGAATGTGGTGCTCAGAAGCCGAAGGAAGGAAGTGTTTCTAGAAGGAGGAAATACGCAGATAACTGTGCTGAGAGTAATTGAGGAAAGGGCAGAGAAAGGACCAGTGTTTCAGCAGCATGGAAAACTCTGGGCGCTGTGACAACCACGGGTGGGAGTGTCGGGGCAGATGGAAACCTGGATGGAATAACTTGGGGAGGGAATGTGAAGTAAGGAATTCAAAATCCTAACTTTTGAGGCGTTTTCCCTTAAGCAGGAACAAAGTCAAGGGAGAGTCTTTTAATAGGGGAAATGATACAAAAGGTCTGTGGGAATGCCAGAGTGAAGAGGGGAAAAGTTGCATGTGAAGGACGAAATGGGATAAAGGAAGGAGGATAAGGTTTGAAAGGCTAAGAGGGGATCCAAAGCATGGGGGCTGGGGGAGGGTTGGCCTTTGAGGGGGACCAGGACACTTTCTATGGTGCAGCAGGGGAGACACAGAATGTATGAAGAAATGAAAGTAACTTGGTAGATTTGGTGGTGGGAATAACAGGCAATTCCTGAGGTGGCTTCTCTTTCTCCGTGAACTCTTGGTCAGGGATCCCAATTGGAAATGAAGGGGCTAGGTGGTGGGGGAGGGGAGGGTGTTTGTATAGAGAGAAGTGGGAACTTGTAGTTTTGAAGAGTTGGAAAGGATACATACTGAAGAAGTAGAGTAGGATTTAAGGGCAGTGTAAATGTGCTTATTTGGCATTTGTGGCAGAGATGGGGCAGAGGTGTTATGGGCAGAAAGAAACTCCTCTAAATACCTTGAAAAGGGTTAACTCAGAAACAGATTCTGGCTGGCCCAAGCAACAGGCCAGCAAGAATCATCAGTGAATTCTGCTATGAAGAAGTGAGGATATTGGGCATATTTGAGGGCACTCAGTAGGATGTTGGTCTTCATTATTTTTGGTAGTGGAGTGTGACAGAGAGAAGAGGGAATTATAAGTCACTCAGAGATTTTGTGTCAGGGCCACTGGAGTAATGGGGTCCTTTTCAGAATGTGATGTGTTCTCTCTAAGGCAACTGACTTGAATTTTGGGGACCTCAGTTTTCTCGTTTGTAAACTCATCAAAATAATCCAAGCCCTTCATTTGCCATTGCATTTGCGGGATTTTTAAATGAAATAACCTTTGAGAGAGGGCTTAGAAAGTTGCCAACCATCATGCAATTATTATCCTGGTCATCAAATTAAAACGAGAACCCCAATTTTCCTGGCTTTACACTATTATCAAGCTTGTGATAAATGCCGACCAGCGTCTTTGGCAGACAGAGGATTGAGATGCAGGCACTGTTCTGGCCCTGTCGTTTTTCTCAGGAACCTTGTCAGAGTCTGAAGTGAAACCCACCCATCTATGAACAAGGCACAAGTCTGTTGATTTCAATGTATTCCTTTTTTTGGAAAGCTAGATATATTTAATTTTTTTTTATATATGGAAAAGCCTCATCTTGAAAAGCCTTAATTTGGCAGAAGGCATGTGGTCCTGCTGTCTGATTGCTGCCCTCAGTGGTGGTGCTTCTCAGGTACCTGTGGTATGTAAAGGAGAGTTTGACAGGCTTCGGGAAAGGGTTAGTGCCTCTTGAACTGGAGAGGTTTCAAAATGAGTGTGGGCCTAAAAGGCTTCACAGAGGCCGGCAGTGGGACAGACAGAGCGGCTCAGTGGAAAGGGACAGAGCAACTTTAATGTGCTAATGAGGGGAAGCCCAGATGCTAGCGGGATCAGAAGAGCTCTTTGTGCTGCCGAGTTCCTGAGGATGGCTGGAGTCTCTGTCCCTATCTGGATCCTGCTGCAGGCAAGAGAAACACTGTGCTCTCAGAGAGGGGCCCTGTCCCCCAGATAGCCCTATAGACTTCTCTGGCTGCTCATGGACAGTGTGCGGCTGTGGAACATTTCAGGGTGGGGTGACTTTGAAAAAAGTGGGGTTTATGAGTTGGCAGGGCAATACATGGGGCGAGGACAGAGGATAGGAATGGGGAGATCTGTTCTGGAGGGTATATGTAGTTAGAGCTAGGAAGGACATATGCAGCTTCATGGAATTAACCGTTTTCCCACCTGTACTGCCAAGTTTGGAGAGTGGCATTCAAGTCACTAAGGGGAGGTGATCTATCCTTGAAAATAATTCAAGTCAGCTTTTAACTAGTTATCGAGTAAGTCTGAAATAGCACAAAAACCAGCCAAATGAAAACTATCTTCACCCAGTGCGTGCTGGAATGACATTCATGTTCTGGTTTTTTCATTCACTGATTGCCCCAGAATTGGCTGGGGTGGTGGGGGGAGGGGTTAGGAGCACCCATTTGGTTGGAAGCAGGGTCAGGGAACTTGTCTTGAAGCTGAGGCAGGAACACAGGATTTACGAAGCTTGTGTGTTTGCTTATACTGAACCTATCCACTGATGGAGAGACTGGGATAACAAAGCACCCCAGCCACCCCTTAATGCTGCCTCTAAATTTCATCATAATGTCTAGTGTTGTTACTATCTTGGAAATACAAGTTCCCAGATAAGACAGACAAATGAAGATGATCACTCCATGGCATCTTGACCTTTTCTTTGTTTCCTGCTTTTCCTTTCTGAATCTTTCTGAATCTCTCTCTCTCTCTCTCTCTCTCTCTCTCTCTCTCTCTCTCTCTCTCTCTCTCTCTCTCTCTCTCACACACACACACACACACACACACACACACACACAACACAGACTGACAGGTAGAGGATAGTTGGTTTCAATTTGAAATAATTCATCTTTCATATTTGAAGATAGCCCTCAAGTTTCCTTACCATGCTATTTTTCGTGTGTGTATTGCAGAGTTGGTTTAAGAAGAATACTTTATTTTAATATATTTTATTTTCATTTCGGAACCACAGTGAATTGTTATCACCAAGAACATAGAAAATATTCAGTGTGGAAGTACCTATGAGCTAGATATTCCTGTAAGTATGAATTCACCTATAGAACAGCCCCCCATAAAGATTTTCCCTCCTGTTTTCCTGAGCCATATATGGTTTCATTACAACACTTCAATGCCAGGTGATAATCAGTCTGGTGTCTTGACTAAAATTTTACCCTCTTTTACTTTCTCTGATTCTAACAGTTTATGTGATTTTAGTGCTTTCCTGGCAAACTTTTTTTTTTTAATTAAAAAACAAACAAACAAAACTATCTCCTTCCTTGGTGCTTCCCATTTATTTCCTACCCCTAATGGGATATATGCATTTTGAATTGACCTTCCTTCATGAAAGCCGTGAAAGCCAGGTGCTGTCAAGCTTCAAGGATAGGCAATGAGGTTTTTGCTCACACTGGTTTTAGAAAACTGATCATTTGCAACTCTAATGCTGATAAATGGACTCATTTGTGTTCAATGCTAAGAGACCATAATTATTACCTCCCTGGCTTCAAAGGTAATTGTAACCTGAGAGCTGGCCTTTGTTGATGACAGAAGAAAAGCACCATTTAAAGCATTTATAACAATAGGTATCGCATTGCTCATTTTGGATTGTTAATTTCTCAAAGAAAACAGTGATATGAAAGGATGCAAATGGGAATGTATGTAGAATGGACCAGTGTACCTGGACTGCAGTTCCTTGGGCTTAGCAGTCATCTTTCTGTTTTCCTTTGTCACAACTAGAAAGCAGTTCATTGAATCTAGAAACGCGAGAATTCCCTTTCTTTTTAATTGCTACTGGAGAAGCGAGTAAAGGAGTCGGAGTCTATGAAGCACTCTTTTTCTAAAAAGAAATTTCCATAGTCTGATATACTCTACCACAAACTCTTTGAGGGAGATAAGAAATATATAAGACATACACAAGAAATAAAGAAGTTTTAAAATTAAATAAATAAGAAAGTGGAATGCTGGGGCGTCCAGGGTAGGGGGTACAGAGTGAAGCCTTGCAGAGGACTAGCCTTATATTTCTAATATTGCTCTCCTACTTTAACCATTAACTTCATGGGGCATAGAATATTGATTACCGGCCTTCTTAGGGAAATGTTAGTCAAGTGAACCAAAAGAAAAAAGTCACAGAAGGCATGTGACATGTTAATGAATCAAAAGCATCCTCATTCTAAGTCAAAATTATCATTTTGGTGAATTATTAACTTTCTCTGTGGAAATATTTAGGACTTAAATGAATAAAGTAAAGCAATGAATGGCATCGTAAGGCCCTGATCCTTAATTTTAAGATCCCACTAGGCAGAGATATGGGTGCTCTAGAATATTTTTTAAAGACAAACTGTGATATAGAAGCTCAGTCTATAAGACATTATAATTCTCAACCAAAATACAAAGACACCTATGCATCTGAAAACCTTCTTTTATATCTGACCCCCAACCGCAGGTCTGCGTTAGGTACCCCATTCAACATGCAGTCTGTTTCTATCATTCAAACGCGACATTATTTACCTGTCTGAGCCCTCCCAATGAATTATAAGTCCACAAGGGTATTTTCTACCCAACAACTCGCACAGAACCTAAATATTTGTTCAATAAATATTTGTTGAATGATCTACTAGAGGCCCATTCAAAAGAGAAATTATTTTTAGTAAGTTGATGTTCTCTGAGTTTATTTTCTCAAATAATATATATGATAGTGCCTGGAACAGAGTAGGTACTCAATGAATTTTAGTTTTATTTTTTTTTTAACCGATCTATGGAAACATAGGGTATATAGAATAGTATAGAAATACAATATGAATGGTGCCAGAGTTAGGAAAACCAATGCACCGCATAAGTTCAACTCATACTTTAAAGGTCAACACACCTTTCTATCAACTCTCTTTTCCTAGGAGAAAGTTTTCAATTCTGTCTGCCAAGAAATTTCCATGAATTAATCTATTGTAGAAATAGACATAGAAGTCATTTAAAGCTCATTATTTGCAGCAGAGGTTAAGAATAAGGCTTGACTGGTTAATCTAGCACCTTAAGGTTTTGATTTTGGGGACCTCACTTTCTTATCTGTTCATAGGTTATTGTGAAGACTGCATACCACTTAGAATAGCATTTTCCATCTACAAAGTCCTACTCAAAATTGTATTATTATCATTATCATCACCATCATCATTACTGCCTTCGTCATCATTATCATCTCATCATCACTGACAGATAAAAAGCCCAGGAAAAAATAGGGAAGAAGGAAACTGAGTACAGGAAAGTAGTGCTCATATCTGGTTTGTTTAGTGTTTCCTGCCCAGTGCCCAGCATAGCCCTTGAACATAATAGATATTGATCATACTTGTTTAATGAATTAATGATGTACTTATGGTGATCTGGGGAAGAAAAGGTAAGAAGGTCATATGGTAGTTAGAAATCCTAGCTCAAAGTAAGCAAGGAGAAGGGAGACCAACATTTTAAAATTCCTGTTCATAAATATTTTTCTAAACAATTTCTACCAGTTAGAAATTAATTCGAGTTAAATTTCATCTTTAAATACATCATTCTGGGAAAATTAAGCAAGATTAGATTTGTATTCTTTGTATGTTTGCTGCAAGGAAAGCATAGTCCTAAGTGCGGTTTGGAGATGCAAACACATATAAGGTTAGGTTTATGCTCTGAAGTATATTTTAATCTAGTTAATCAGTTATTATTTCAACCAGTCAATTAGATTGCTTTCCTCTTAAGAACTGAAATCAGTTTTAAGCATGAAGGATGGGACTATTGCTTAAAGCCATTTTTGGAAAATGGGACTTTGGGCATAAGGGCAGGTTGGCTGGATTTTTACATCGGGGGAAATTGTACCACCTTAAGGTGTTTTAGGCTAGTGGAGAAGAACACACAGATCAACTTTGCTGTCTTTGAAGTATATCTGGGATTCTCCACCAGTGGTACCAGACATCACTTTACCAGAAGATTTTCAGAGGCATAGTGGTCAATAAATGTTTGAGAATGCATCTATATGATAGCCATAAGAATTTTCGACAAATCATTTGAAATACAAGGTCACTAAATCCCTTTCCAGCTCTTACGGTATATGATTATACATGACAATAATGTCCAAAGACCTTCTGACAAATCAAATGAAGTTTATTTCTAAACCATATATGTCGTCTTTCTTCTTCAGTGCTGGTACCTCAGAATGAAATGATAGCTCAAACATTTCTGCAGTGGTTACTATGTGTTTGTGTCCTGTGTGCTAACAGCCCATGCAGAGTCTAGAAGTTAAAGATCCCGTGTGCTAGATTAGAGTTCCTTCAGGGAATTATTAGATAACTCAGTATATTTAGATAAACCCTGCAAAGATGGACTCAAAATAACTTGACAAGTTATCTGCACTGGAGTAGAGTGGACATTAGCACGTACATTTTTTCTAACCGCCAGTTGGCTTTTAAAGTCTTGTTGCAGAACACGCAAATGAGACACCTTGAGGAACAGGACATTACCAGAGGGTTGCTAAGTAGAACAGCCTTTCTTTTCCCTCAGCCTTTTTGCATCACTAAAGCAGGATGTTTTATTCCATGTGAAGTTATGGAAACTTCTGCTTTATGATATTATTAAAGATCTGCCTACATGAAAAAGAATAATGAAGTCCTTTGGCTTACATTCTTGATATCATTTGTATTGCCTCTGTGCAGGGTTGAGTGAAGCAGTTTCTATAGCTGCTGTAAGCAATAAGCCTTTAAATGTTAAATGCTGACTCAACATAAGCATGTCTGCAGAAAAATGATTAACTTGAAGAGAAGCTAGCGTCAGCATGAAGAAATACAACCACACATTCAAAAAGAATATAGAGTATTTACATGTGATATCTTCAGGAGCTATTGCAAATAGAAAGAGAAAAGTATAATGGTGTTAGATGGAAATAAGTATATTCTTTCTCTTCTATCCTTAGCATTGAGATTTTGTTCTCCAAATCTCTTGTTGGCTTCCTTACTAATGCATCCATTTCACCCTAGATGGTTCATATAAGCCAGTTAGTTCTTGTCCTTCTTCTAGACTCCAGGGCCTAAAGATTGTTGTTGGTCTTGAGGTGGGCACAGGTCCCACGTTGGCCCAATCAAATTGAAGGGAAGGACTTACATATGATGGTAGGGGAATATATTTCTCTTGCTTTGCTGGATTTGATCAAGGAAACAGCCATCTTGCTATTGGCTGTTACTGTCAGCTATCTCATGACCATGAAGGAAGCTAGCCTTAGGATGTCACTGATGCTGAGGACAGCAGAGAGGAGAAAGGCAGAGTACCTCTGTCTTTGAAGATAGTATTGAGCCACTGACTGTGTTACATGCTTGGAACTTGCTCTGTCACTGGACATTGATTATGCTGAATAATAAACATCCTTATTGTTTAGGCCAGGTCGAGTTGGAACTTGTTTTACTTGAAGCTGAGAGCTTCCTTTTCTGATACACACATGTCTCTGACTTTTCCTTGAAGCTGATGACCTTCTATGAATACCAGACAGGGCCTTTTCCCCTCATTCAGTCCAGACATATCGGCCAAGGAAGAGCAGAGGCACATTTGCTATAGTTTATGGTATGGTGGATTTGTTTTTCTAGGATGTGGTTGCAGAGAGGACAGGAAGAATGGGCCTTGTGACTGGTAGATGTTATGGATATCCATATATGTGTCACCTTGGATAATTCTGAGCTGGTCTTGATTAGATAAATATGCTGAGGAGATTGGAATCCTGGATGATAAGCTCCCCCATCACAGCATCCATTTATTCATTTACTCGGTAAACATTTATTTCTAGCCTGCTTTGTGCCAGGCTGGTGCTAGGCACTGAGTGTGTGAAAGATGTCCAGAATACAGTGGAGAACCTGACGTAAAGGATTAGGGAAGGCATCTGAGCATGTGCAGCTAAACTGACAACTAGAGAATGAAGAGAACTTAGAATAAAGAGCGGAGTATGTGTGTGTAGGCGGGGGCAGTGGTTACAGGGAATAATGTTTTAGGTGGAGAAAGCGACACATCAGAAGACTGAGTGGATGTAATGGTACATGCTGGGAAATAAAATCTGTTCACATGGCTGCAGCTATGTGTGAGAGTGAGAGAGATGTTAGAAGCTGGAGGAGTAGGTAGGGGCCAGATTATTCAGGGTTTTGGAAGTTCGTTAGGTTGTGTGTAGATTATCTCGGGAGCACTGAAGGGTATTGGAGTCTCTAAGCAGAAGAATAACATGACCAGTTTACATTTTGATAAGCTCTGGCTGCCTATAGGATATACAGTGAATTTGGGTACAGCAAAATTGGTTGCAAGGAGCCCAGCTGGGAGACAGTCTTGGAGAAGTGGAGAGTTGTGCTGTACTCATCACTTCTCCTTTCCACAACCGTCAATTTTGATTGTAATTACTACATAAGGGAAAGGTGAATGAGATTTGATGGTGGTCAGCGTTTGATTTTATTTAGTGTGACAATTGCGTTACCTCAAACAAGTTACCTAAACTCTCTGAGCTTTAGTTTCGTCATCTGTGAAATTACAATAAGAACATCTACTTCATTGGGTCATTGAGAAGGATTAAATAAGATGTAATATATTTATAGCTCTTGGCATCATGCCAAAACATGCTAACCATTATAATTATTGATGCTTAGCCTAATAAATATGTCAGGAAGAGGCATTAGAATGAAGATGCAGGAAGAACTTTCTACCTGAGTTCCTTTGTAGTCCTGGGAGCAAAGTCCCATGAAAATCATGAAGCAAGTATAACTATGATGCTGTCAGATTTTCACTGGGAGCAGGACTTATGTTTATTGTATAGGCGAAAATTTTCCAATAATCTTTGCTCCTGGAAGGAAAAAATAGAAATTAGGACAAAAAATGAGAAATAGAAAATGTACTTATTTTTGGCTAAGGAGAAGAGAGAAGGGTGCTGTACTCACAGGGCAGGGAGAGGAGCTCTGGTCCTGGAGGACACTGGCAGCAAGGCTTCCAAAAGATGTGTGGCTTCTCAGCAGTGACAACGTTCCGCAGAGACTCACCTGAAGCTCTAGATAAAAAGTGTATTTCTTTTAGGGTGGGGCTTTTGTCTTTTTAAAAAATATATCAGGTGGAACAGCTGCCCTACAGTAGATATCGCATTCAACAAGTATTTGTTTTGGGAGCAGGATTTGTATTTACTGTATAGGCAACAAATTTAGAATTCTGGGGTCAGAATTTCTGCCTGAAGCATGGACACATGCTGGCATGGATTCCCATTTGCCACCTACAAAGCAGCCTTGTATTTTCTATTGCAGTCATTAGAGGAGCTAATTAGAGAAGCTAATCAATGGCTGATGAACTGATTCATAGAGATAGATTTCTCAAGCCAGAGTTTGAAAGAAAAGAACAGAGTTTTTCCTTGGGCTGCGTAAGCAGCTATTTTTAGCCAGCAGGTATTGGAGTTTTTATGAGGCATTTGGCAGGGTTTCCTTCTACTTCTGTTTCATCTGAAATACGTAACTTTCATCCTTTCCATTCCAGAAACATGCTGCTTTGTGAGTGTTTTCTGAGGAGAAAAGAGGATTGTTGGAAAGAAAAATCAAGAAAAAAATATGACGTGCTTAGCCTAGAACCTGGCCCCATAGGAAACGGGCAGTAAATAAGAGAGGAGCTAGATACGGCATTCACAGGGTATGGGTGGAGAAGGCGATGGCAGGTAGACACTGCTCCCTGCTGCACATGGAAGACATGTCTCTGCATCATTGGAGATAACGTATGGCTTTCAGCTTCCTCAGTCTGAAAGAATTTCTATATTCAGAACTTTGGCTTATAATTTTAGATGTCAATACTTGTTAGTTAGGGAAGAGCCAATCAGTTTTCCTTGTGCACTGCTTAAACCCAAACAAATCCCTTCCACATCAATTGGTGAAAACACAATGGCTTAATGCTTTGAAAAATGGGTCCCTCGGAGAACACTACAATTCACAGTTCCGAGATGAGAACTGGGCCTCAAGAACAGTTATTTCCCGTGACAAATTTCTAACCATACATTAGATTTATACCAGAGATTGATAAAATGTAAGCCACAGATATTTGTTTGCTCTATGTTCATATGTTCTACCATGAGATGCCATACTTAGGTTTTTGATGAAGGTAGACCTGGAATATTCTTGCTTCTTGAAGAACAATCACAGAGGTCAACCGAATACAGTAAGGGCTTGCTTCGGTGAGATGTACATCTTCTACAGTTCTGGATCGTGTTCTGTCCAGTACTGCAAAGGCATCGGGGGACAGCTAGACAAGTCATGATGATGGGATCAGTCCAGGTTCTTCAGAGAAACAGAGCCAGTAGGAGATCGAATAAATATATACAATATAAAATATATATGTATACAGAGAATTAGATATGTGGAGGAAGAGAGGGAGGGACAGAGAGAGAGAGAGAGAGAGACAGACAGACAGACAGACAGACAGACAGACAGAGTGAGACAGAGAGACAGAGAGACTGAGACTGAATGAGGTCGGTTCTAAGGAATTGGCTCACACAGTTGTGGGGGCAGGCAAGTCCAATCTGTAGGGCAGGCCAACAGACTGAAAACTCAGACAACATTTCTGTTACAGGCAAAATTCCTTCTCTGGGAAACCTCAGTTTTTGCTCTTAAGGCCTTCAAATGATTGGATGAGACTCATCTTCATTATTAGGGGTAATCAGCTTTGCTTAAAGGCAACTGGTTGCAAATGTTAAGTACATCTGTAAATACCCTCACAGCAACATCTAGATTAGTGTTTGACCAAATAACTGGGCACTATAACCTCGCTAGGCTGACACATAAATTTGACTGTCACAGTGATGGTGATGATGATGGTGATAGTGATGTTTGTAGCACTCAGATGTCTTGGCATTACCATGTACTAGTAGTCACTGTTCCAAGTGCTTTACATGTATTATCCTGTTAAACCCTCTTAAACCTTCATCTCCATTTTAAAGATGAAGTTGTTGAGTCAGAGTGGTTGCTAAGTTGCTTGAAGTCACAGAAACTGAGTGGCATTGTTAGGGCTTTGTTAGGGCTTGGTTCTTAAACCTTATTATGTGGCATTCCATGCAGCAAACATGGTTAATTCTATCTTGTTTCCTCCCAGTGACAGAAAACTAATTTAAGCTAGGTTGCAATTTATTGTTTCATGTCCACAGTGAGTCTAAGGTGACCAGATTTAGGCACAGCTGTTTCCAGGGATTAAAAGGATGTTGTCAGGACTCTTCTGCCTTTTACACTATCTCTTGGCTCTAATTATTTCATGTTAACTTTATTCATGAGGAAGGCAGGACCCACATCCTCTGTCTCAGCAAGTGCAACAGAAATGGACTTTGCTTTTCCATAACTGTATAGCAATTCTACAAAATGATTTTGGCTTTGCTTGGATTTTGTACTATTCCTGGTCTAAGTCTTAGGTCCAAAACATGCAGCTCTGTGGTCGGTCAATACCACATGGGTCTCAGGTCTCCCTTTGGATTGGAGGGCGCCTGGGGACTGGGGAGCAAAGGCCTTTTGTTAGAAAGCCACATTAAAACAGGTGGAGTGTCATACTCAGGCCTCCCATTACTGACATGACTCCGTGGACATGTTCTTGGAAAGGAGACTTCCCAATGGATAGATACTTCCTTGGACAGGACTGGATGTGGCTATTTTACGTTCCCTGGTGGTAGAATTCCCCTGAAGCCTTGTCGTAAGAATAGTTTTTAGTGCCTTGTCCTATTTGAAAGGAAAGCCAGCCTCAAACTACTTAGAATTTAAATATGGAACTTAAATTTTTTTTTCCTCTAATTCAAAGCACAGGACCTACATCAACTTTTTTCTTAGCTCTATAGTAAATTAGCTTCCCAGTAGGTACCTGAACATCAAAGTCCGTTTTAGGGAAGGTAATGGTGCAACCTAATACTGTATCATTTCATCCTTTCCAACTGCAAGTCACAAGCTACCCTGAAATATGGTTGTTTGTATTCCAATCTTATCTTTCTACAATCTTATCTTCCTTCTTAGGGGGCAGGGTCCAATCTTATTTATTTAGTAACTCCCTGCAGTTCCTAGCACAGATTTCTGTCACAGTGGGTACTCAGTAAGTGCTTCTGAGCAAGTGAATGAATCTGAGTCATTATGGAGTAAAATAATCCATTGTATGCTGTACTCAGAGAGTTCTCCAGGGTAAATTTTTAAAGGGGCATGGCAGAGAATAGGGGTTAAGGGCACTGGTCTGGGCCAGACTGCCTGAGTTTGAAGCCTTTACCCTGGTTCTTTTTAAACCTTCATATCCTCATCTATCAAATGGAGTTTATAGAAGTATCAATCCCACTGAGATTTTAGGATGATAGATTATAAGCACCTGGCCTAAGTTAGTATTCAGTAAACATTAGCTCTTATAATTATTGTTGTCATTTTGTTGTCTTTGATGTTAGAAGGTTACCTGTTTGAACCTGGGGAGCATTTGATTTAATTATTCTCATAACTCTGTGTATATCACATAGCAGAACTTAAGTCTACTCTTGGTTACATTGAAAAAGTAATGTCTCCTTATTTATTAATACACATATTATCATGTTTCTCAATAAAGCTGTTGCAAAAACAAATACATAAACAAAAAAACATGCTAGGGTAGAGGTAGTGGTTCTCTAAGGGCCTTAGTCTCAGGAATTTAGTGTGATAAAGCCACAGCTGGTTCACCTTGATGATCTCCAAAGACCTTCTTTTTCATATCACTGGATCAATTTTCATGGTGCACATGGCCCATTTCTCTCTAAGCTCATGGTCGATTAACAACTAAACCCTAGCATGTTCGTTCTCATATAGTTCAGTTCATGGCACATCATTTGATAATCTTTGTATCCTAAATTCATCCAAGTCACCCAGAGTGATTGTTCCCTTTGCTGATAGATGTAATGAGTGGTAAGACTGAGGGGAATGTAGGGTGGAATATGCCCAGGCTTCTCTGGAGTTCTCTTTGGATTTCCACAGTGGGGAGAATAAGAATTGCCTGCAGAGGTCTTCAGCCTGGCTACCTGCCACATAGACAAAAGAACAGTGTATGGAGGCAGCTATCTGCTTAATTGTTTCTACTGGTTTCTTAGAAACTCTGGATAAAGAGGTACCTCCTGATCGAGGTGGGAAAATAACCTTATTGTTTTTTACTATTATTACTTAATACAGTTTCAATTTTTTTCAATAGTTATTATCTCTATTTCATAAAGAAGGAAACCAAGGCATAAAAAAGTTTGAGATAACAGAGCAAGTAGCCAGGCTTAAACTTTAATTCAATTTGACTCTAGAACCATTACATGACACCTACAAAGATGGCAAAAAAGAACACCTTTCGAAACCTCTTGAGGTCTCTAATCAGATAAATCAACTTTACATACCCAAATCTAAGTCGAACAATGATAGATGAACCAAATCTCAGACAGACTGAGGTTTTTCTTCAGGTAAGACCATTCAAATGCTCATTTCTAAAACCTTATTTTGTAGTATAATTTAGTGCTATGTGAACAATGTCTTTTCAAGGATAGAAAGTTTTGGGAAAATGAAAAGACCGAATGGGACTTCCAGTACTTAGAGTAACTGAGGTTGACCTATGTTTTCCTTTGGTGGTGGTCAGCAAACAAACTTTAGGAGACTTCTGATCCTGCTTGGTTGGGATTCCTGGTCTGGGCAAGCCAGAGGTTTGCCCCTGGCCTGTCCTCTGCACTTCCACGTCCCTTGACTCAGAAAGTGCTTCCAGAGAGCCAGTGGTAACAAAACCGATTTCTTATATTGATTTCACTAAAGCTCTTAGGACAAGCTCAGAACTGTTTGACTTCTGCTTTTGTGCTTCATAACTAACAATTGTACAGAGACATCTTTTGATGCTTGTGGATTGAATATGGCTCATGTTGAGATATTCCAGAGATGAGGCTGCAACACTTATTTCTTAATGATAATCAATTCCTTCCATCCACGTTTTATTCCTCATAATGCCTCTCAGACATGCATACAATGCTAGGCATTATAAACCTTGCATATCTATATCTTAAATAATTCCTTAGTGTAAATCATGTTCAATATTTAGACTCCTCTCCCTCTGTTTTCTTCCTTCCAACAACCGCGAGCCCTATGAAGCTCTCCATTGTTTTCTTTTAGAGTAGCAAATTGTCTTTAAAACAACATCATACTTAAGGGACTCCCATTTTCTTTTAAGCACACATTTTTTTTTTTTTTAATGAAGGTATACCATGCTCACAATATTTCTGAGTAAGCATACATGTCTTATGATGTAGTGGTTGCCATAGAAATTAATCACCTTCCAAAAAGAATAGTGGAGAATATAAATCCATGTAAATTACTTGGAACTGTAGTTGGAACTGCCCCCTGGGCACCTTGGTTATGAGGAATTTCAGAAAAAAAGGGGTGTTTTCCTCTTTTTCTCTCCTGTGGAAAAAAGGATGGAGAAAGCTGCTTTTGTGCTCTGATTGCTTGGCCTTCTCCCTTCCCACTGGCAAGTGCCAGAAGGTTGTGGGGCAGTGAGGCAGTCACTCTGGCTGACAGAGAGGGCTCTTGTGATAAGTAATTGCAAAATACACTTGGGCATGGTGAGGTCTATCACTTTATGAATATTCTGCATTCAGATTCTAAATCGCCTGTGCACTTTCTTAGAGCTCAGCACTCACTGCTTTGGCAGATGTTTTTCTGTGTGTCCTGACCTAGGTCTTCTTTCAAATCGAGGCGGAATTTACCACCAATTTCTATTCATTAGAAATAACAAAAGTGGAAATTATTTTGAAAGGTTGACTGTTGAGCAGGGGTCTGCTGAGACAGAGCAAGGCATTGTGAAGGGAAATTCATGAACTGAAGAAAAAGGGCTCAGAAGGGAGTGAATGGCTAACGAGTGATTTCTGAAATTTAAACTATGTTGAGCAGTGCCATTTGGCACCTAGGAAAGAGTCTGCCTTTTAACCTGTTCCTTGTCAGTCAAAACCAATAGCTTACCATCCTTTTAAAGATGGGCGGTCCAGAAGTGTGGTGCAGCTCAGTGTGGCTGACACACAGAGCCATTCCTGACTGAGAGGCTTTCTTATAAAAAAGCTAACAGAAACAGGTTAATATGGTAGAGGTGTTTTTAACTAGGACAGTTAAAAGATCATATTAAGAAAGTATTCTGTAACAGTATTGATGAGACATTTTGGTAAGGGAATATCTGATAATTATTAAGGATCCATTTTTAAATAGAATTAATAGTCACAAAATGAAGCCTTAATAATTCAAGGGTGGTTTACTTCATTTTCTAGAAGATATTTTCTTAAAAATCACTTGTAAAGTGATTTCTGATTTCAATAAATATGAAGTTGTTTTTGTAGAATTCATTTCCTAATTATGCAAGTTAAAATTGATTATTTTGGGACTATTTGGTTACACAAGAGTAAAATAAACTACTATATTTAATAGTTTTATTTAAATGAAAATGATTCTTTCTGATATTGTTGTATAAAATAAATTTCAAGATAGGATTTTTTGTGTGTTTCACTCAATAATAAGCACACACTTCAGGGTCACCATTTAGCTCTATAGAGCCCACTGGCACGAAAACCCACTTAGCTATTCTCAAATGATTAACGCACAAAATTAACACCAAGAAAATCAACCACTGCATTCCATTGGGTGGATTTTACTCTCTGCAAATATCATAACTTACTTCTTACCTCCTTTCAGTACCCCTTGCATTAAATAAGTCTGAATACAGGAAGAGATTTCTTTTTTTCCCCCAGTATTTTAGTCAATGTTAGAACTTCTATGAGATAAGGCACAATTGGGGCCACAGAAAGGGAGGGAAATTCAAAATCAAGTTACTATAATAATTGTAGCATTGCAAGTCAAGCCAACGGAATTAGATTTTGTTTCACCTGTATGAATACTCATCTCTTGTAGGAAAGAGTTACCCTCCCAAAACAGACAGTTTCAATATATATCTCTGCACAGTTAGCCAAGCCATTGTGACCTCTCCCTCACTTTTCAGAATTTGCTAACTAACAATGTCACTAGTGAATACAATGCAATTGAGTTACAGGAACCAACACTTTATGAGCATCTACCAAGTGCTGGGCACTGCACATCTCATTTAATCTGCACAACAGTCTTGTGCAGATTATCAATTATCAGATAGGTAACCATTATCAACTCCATTTCAACGGATGATGAAACCACGGTTCAGAATAATTACATAAGTTATTGAAGCTCATGTGGACAGTTCCGTAGTTGATATTCAAATCAAGATCTGTTTTATTATGAAGCCCTTGCTCCTCTATTCAATAATTTTTAAGTGTTTTAGTAAAATTCCTCTTTTTGTCCCATATAAGATCTTAATGGGAATGACATTATATCTAACTATTAGAAGCAAGAAAGAGTCACTCATATATATTAGTCTTCATTATTTGAGGAAAGCACGCTTCTGTTGGCGGAGCCTTAGCATTCTGGGGGGCCAGGTGGGAGATCACGGTCCGACAGTGCTAGGTCCGAGAGGCCGGCAGACTATTCACCTTAGGAAGTCACATCTTTCTTAAATACATCTTAAAACAGACTAATAAGTTAGCTACATACATAATAAGGTGGCAGAGCTTTTTAACTAATTTCAAATGAAAATAGCCATTCTGCAATCTAGTCTAAATGTACCCAACACTGGAGAAACAAGGCTCCAACAGAGTGCATGAATTTAATTTTTATCGTGTTTTCCTATCTGGCGAATGACTTTAATTTTTTTGTCTCCTTTCTCTAGTTGACCTATTTTGTGCTCTGCCAGTCCTTCAGTGAGTAAGTTATTTTAGGATGGGACCATAACTATTTCAATGTTAGCTACATTAAAGTTAGATTAGAGAGATGGTTCGTCAGGAATTCCTCGTGGTGTTTTTAATTGCTGCTTGACTTTGGAAAAATTGCTTATTTAGGATAGTGATTTTTAGCCTAATTCTGAAATAAAGCAGTATCCCTCTTTAAATCTCTTTTTTCCTTTTCCAAGCCTCCTTCTTTAACCTGTTAAGCTTTGGAATTTCAGAACATTCTTTTCCTGGAGGCAGGAAATGCTGCTTTCTCATGGGTGGCACTGGCCAGTAGATTCTATGAAATATCCCACTACAGGATTCAACAAATGACTTTTGTTTTCTCTTTGGTCCTTTTCTGTTTCCCAGATTTTATCTCCCCTTCTCCTTTCATTGGGCCTGTAATATTTTTGCAGTCATCATTTAGAAAAAAATATATAAGTAGTGAACGAAGAAGTCTGAAAAACTAAGATATGTCTAAATAATTATTTGGAAAATATTGCTTGCTCAGTAATGATCCAGTTGTGTTTTATGTCTTCTTCATGAATTTACTTTTTATTTTGCTGAAGTACATTAATATATTTTTTTGAAGTGGATATATGAGTGATAAACTTTCAAAGTCCTTGCATTTAAAAAAATCCTTCTTCTCTTTGAATGCCAGTTTGGCTGAGTCTAGGTTCTATGCTCAAATTTATTTTATGTCAGCTTTGAAGACAATGTTCCATTTTCTTTTAATGTCCAGTGTTGACCTTGAGAATTCTGAAGTTAAAATGAATCTTGTTTCTTTGCAGGAAATCTAGGTTTTTTTTTTTTCTTCCTTCTTTGGAAGCTTTTAGAATCCCCTCTTTATCCTTAGTATTGAAATTTTATGACAGTGTATCCATATGTGGACTCTAAAATTCCTTCTGCTGAGCACTTTATGGGTTCTGGCAATTTGAGGACAATTTTTTTTTTTTTTGATTTTGAGAAATGTTTTTTGTTCTTTATCTTCTTTGGTTCTGAAACGCAGAACTTTTAAACCTCTCTCTAATCCTAAACTTCTCTCATCTGCTTTGCATTTTTTTTGTCCCTTCGCAATTTCTTTGGGAGCATTTTTAGCTAGATCTAACTTGCTAATTTATTATAAAGCTAGTGTCCATTTTGCTAGTCAGTTTATCTATTGATTTAAAAATTTATATAATCATATATTCATTTCCAAAGAATCTCAAATTTATGTTCATATACTCTAATTCTTAGATGTAATAGCTCTTATGCACATGAGGATATTCATTATACAGCCAATTTTCAGTATTCACAGTAGTTATGCTCTACAAAGTTGCTGTGAATTAGAGAATTAGCTAATTTGAATTAGTGACTATCAAGCCATTGATCCTAGGGGAAATACAGGATCAGGTGCCTGTGAGCTTCTGGTCATAATGTTTTCATCAACTGATCAATGCATAATCTTTTATGTGTGTTTTGGTTGAAAACACTCTATTTCATATATATTGTTGATTCATAAACATTGAACTTAGAACCAACAGCACTCTAGCTCATGCCCGAATGAAACTTATCTAATACATGTATTTTCTCCGCAAAGCACATTATAACCTTCTGGTGCTTAGGAACCCTGGACAGCATTTCAGTGCTACACATAGGGGACATTTTAGACAGCAAAATCGCCAACAGGAAGCACAAAAGTGTTAAAAACATGGCACTAAATACACTGTGAAAAGGTCACTTGTTTACAGTATGAGAACTGGAATAAGAAAGCAGAATGTTGCCTTGTTTTGACCTTGTTCGAATGTGTCAGGCAACTCAACATTTTCATCATCCTTCATTTGTCTGATAGACCTCAAAAGCACCATGAATGTTAATTTTGGGGTTACAAATATGAGCATGAAGGTGAATTCACAAATTTAGAATCTACAAATAATGTGGATCAATTATATTTCTTTCAAAGATACCTTCTGTTTGTTCTATTTAAGTCTTTTTCTTGAGATGTTTGTGTTTTTTTATATTGAATTTAGTTCCCTTTCTCATGGGATTGTTTTTCTTGAGTATTTGGTAATTCTTATTAGGTGTTCATTTTTAAATTTGAGACTTCCTGCTTAATTATCTGTAAATTTTCCTTTTTATGAGAATCTCCTTTCTCTTTTGGCAGGGGAGAGCTGGGATATGTGGCTGGGTGTGGTGTTTAAATGCTCCTTTTCTGGATATGAAGACTCTCTATTTTTGAGGGACATTGAGATCCCTCTCTCATCTGCTATCCTCACATGGTGACCTAAGTCTATGGTGGATGCTTTTGCTTCTGCTGTTGGTGATAGTGGTGGTAGCTGGTGGTGGGGTTGTGGAAGGTTGGGGGAGTGGGGTGTACTGACCTATTCACCAGTCAATTACTGAGACATTTTCCTCAAGATTCCTTCCTACTACCCAGTCTGTCATCTCTGAGTTTTGAATATCCCAGAGTTGTTCTCACTTTCACAACTGATTTCTTCTTCATGTGACCTTGATTGTGGTTTTCCCCATCAACATGATTCTGATAGTCTTTCTTACTTTGGAAATCCTCAAAATTTCTGTCCATCAATCTATCCATTCTTATTTTCTATTACTTGTTGTAAATGTGTGTTTTTTAAAAACAGATTTTCTGGTATTTTTAGGAAACTGAGGTGGGAGTTGATAAGCATAAAGACTTACTTAGTCTGTCATTTTGATCTAATTTCCTGCATTTTAATTAGAAAAAAACAGTTATTTTAAAAAATACTTTATATTTTTCAAATGTTTCAGATAAAAATGTCCCAATTCTGAATTTCAATGCAGGATTTGTATGGAATTCTCTATTGATTGCTCATGTTGGGATCTGTAAGAACACTCCAATTTATTATTGCAATTTATCATTATTACTGTTATATTTCCAATTACAATTTATTATTATTACTGTAGATTCCAATTTATTAGTAGATTCTAATTAATTATTATTACTGTTGTATTCATTATTGTATGAATTATTTTTATCTTCATAATTATTAAAAGACTTCATTAATCACATTTTTATGTGAGAATGTTCTGTATTATTACACATTTGCATCATAACAATGATGCTAGTACTTTATGGTTCATTATCTTATTTTATTCTCACAGAGGTCCTATAAGGTGGTGGTTGTCATTGTCATTTTGAGGACATGGAAAACAGGTTCGCTGACTTTAACTTACCTGTGGGTTCCAAATAAATAGTGGAAATGAACTGAACTAATAACTCTCTGGCTCCAAATTCATCAATATGACATGCTCTTAGGGAAGATTGGTGCTTATTCCACAATGCTAATTAAAAATCAGGATGATATGCAATGCATTATGAGAAATTGGATCTACATTGGTGAAACTGCAGCAAAAATATAGGCATATGCTCCAGCCTTCTGTTATTGGATTCTTCTTCTTCGTGTTAGAACGAATAACTTCTCTAAAGTTCATCTTTCTAAAAACAAATTAATGATCAATTTAGTGTCATTACCAACCATTAAAAATTCCTTTTCAATTTAAGGCATAGCAATCAAACCTTTATTTAAGGAAAATAATTCTGCTCTTCCCAGTGTTTTTCGCTAGAATAAATAGAAAATAAATCAAGAACTAGTGTACACAGCAGGCCTCTAGCTCAGAATAACTCCAAAAATTTCCCAACATCTATATTGCAAAAAGAGGAGTTAATGATTGAATTTAAGTTGAAAAAACCCTGCTGCTTTTATCTATAGAGATGGTGAGTATATTGGGTAAAAGTAAGAAAGTCCCAGTTTCTAACTTCTGCATTTTGAGCTGTTAGAATTTACAATAAGTTAAATTTAGGCGAATTTCCTGAGAACATGGCCTAAACACGGCCTCGTGTTACAGTTTCTACTCTCCTCACCCTTCAGTTTTTGATGAATCTGATTGGGAAAGAAGAGTTATTCTTACACACAAACTTTGGAGACATAATTTCCTCTCTGTGGGTCACTAAACCATTTTTAAGGACAAGTCCAATTATCTATGATATAAAGTGACATAAAAATTAAATACAAGCCTTGTGCAACAGGCCCCAAAAGTAACTTAAGTGTTCCATGACTTCCTTATCTCTTTACTTTTAAAATGTCATTTGTGGGGTTCGGGGGGACACAATTTACTGAAATTGAAAGTGTTTTTTCTTTTTTTAAATCTCTGCCACATACTAGTTGCTAATCAGTTAGTCTCAGTCATTTGAGAAACATTACAGAAAATAAATCTTACTGAAATTAAGTTGGATAAGTTTGCTTCACAGAATCAGAAAAAAAAGTCAGCTCTCATGATTTTGGTTAATACTACCACATTAGATCATGTGTGCAGTAATAACTAAATCTCACTATTCTAAATCTCTGCTTGTTCTGATAGAAGGTCCAGTCTTTTCTGATAAACTTTCAAGAGCTGTCTCACTTGCCTCATGATAGTCGGGACTCCCACTGCTGCTGGCTTCCAGGTCCACTCCTCATGGCACCGCTGCCCCTCAGCCTGCCCTGCTTCCCGACTGGCATTTCCCCAGCTGGAGGAGAAGACTGCTGCTGAGTCATTAAGGTTCCCTCGACAAGCTTCGCCCTGCCCTGACTGCTTGGCCAACTCTTGGGAAGCGAGAAGGAGGATATTCCCTCCTCCTGGTAATACTCAGTTAAGAATGTCCCAGAATACGAGGCTTGACTCAAACTATGGCAGAGTTTAGTGTGATGACTTTGCCAGGTCACACTTAGGTTTTAGTTTTTGTACATATTTCCAGGTAGCTTTGTCTGAGTGGGTTTAAGCATCAGCTTACTGAATGTTGTATTCAAAATTGTGTCTTCCTTCAACTCTCAGGCCCCTTGGCTTACTGTGTTAGGCAACGTCGACCCTTAAAATAGATTTGCTTTTGTAGCCAGTCCCTACTGTTCTCCCAGAACTTTGGCATCCATTCCTTTACTTCCAGAGTCCTTCCAGATGTGCCTGTATATACCTGAACTCTAAATGCAGGCCCAATTCAAGTGTGTTTTTTCCCCCAAGAAGGTCTCTCAGCCCTAATATAAACTAGTGGACACACAAAGGTACTTGGGAGAACAAGTATCACTTAGCTCTACTTCCCAAACAGACCTGAGTCTCACTTCAGCCCAGCCAAGTACTGCATGTAATTTTTGCATTCATTTCTTTTCCCCAGGGTCTCTTCCTCTTGTATTTTTCTTTTTAAACAGCAAGTTACAGTGTACTGAGATTATGTGAGCATCTGGACCTTGATCTTCCACAATGCCCAATTTGTCTTTGAAATTTACTGACAGAGACTGAAAGTTACTAAAAAATTTTAGAGTCAATTGGAATTCAAAGTAACTTCATCTCATGTTTCCTGAGAAGTACCAGGTAAAACAGACTTACTGTGTGTAAACCTGGAAATATAACAGATACCTTACTATGCAGTTTGTGGAAGAGGAAAAGAGTTAGGGAGGAGACGGTTTATTAAATAACTGAAAGGTGTACTTAAGTTCACAGTATTTCCCTTTTCTATGTTAAAATTAGAATAATTTTCCTTTTGAATTAGCCAGGAGAGGGAGGACCAAGCAACCCAAGTGTGTACAGGTCATTGTATCAGTGTTGCTTTGGTGGAGGAAGAGGGCAGAGGACTGCAGACACCTCTCCTCAGGCCTCACAGCTCCATGGTCCAGGTCAGCATGAAAAGGACAATGAGCAAAGAGGAATGAGCATGAGCCGTCTCAGCTATCTTCAGGCCAGGCCAGAAGTGCAGAGTGGGTGCTCTTTAACTTAGTCTTTTCCCTGCACTCTGCTGATTGAAGAGCCCCTGCTGGCAATGAGCCACAGCATTTCAACCAAGCACGAGATAGGTAATGTCATGGAGGAACTAAGGAAAACATTTTTCATTTTAAAGTGAGTGTAGTAAGGGGAAGGAATTCGTAAGGGTATATAACTTTTCTAGGCTCATTACTTTTGATCTCTTATAAATCAATTTGCTGAATACCCAGAGAGACAAAAAAGGATGCGGCCTCTATTGACCATCAGGACTAGCACGAGGTACTTCCTGTTGAAATATTGGTGGAAAATGGAGTTTTCCTTTATCTCTGAGGGTCCTCTGGAACATTTCACCTGTACTAAGACTGTATTTATTGTCTTTGTGTTTCTTTAGATTATGTCTTAGTATCTGCAAACCTTTCTTAGAAATTCAGTAAAGGTAACTTGGATATGTACCCAAGAGGTGCTCACTGACCTGAAGGCAAGGCATCAAATTTGATCCCTCATCAGTTTCTCTCATATTTTAAGACCTGGTGTTCTCATTTTAGCTATTCTATTTACATTTGGTTTTAAGAATCTAGACATATCTTACAGATTTATAAATTCCAGGTTAAAGAAAGTGTTTCCTAAAACAAAATGAGTTAAGAAGTACAAATGGATAGATACAAAATAGGCATGGAGATATGAAGTGTAGCATAAGGAAAAAAGTCAACAATATTGTAAAAAAATATGTAAAGGGGTGACCACTTCATGAGTTACATAGATCTCTAATCACTGTGCTGTATAACTGAAACTAATATATTACTGTATTGCAACTATAATTGGAAAAAAAACTCATTGAATTGTACAATGTAAATATGAGCAACTAATTGTCTAATATACTTCAATGAAGCTGTGGGGAAAAATGAAAATTCCAGTACCTTTTGAGAAAATCTGTATTTAGAATCTTATTTTTAGGCTTTTATGCTTCAGATGAGAAAACATATTGGGAAGACTTTCTGCTATTTTAAAATGTGTAGAAGCAAATTAGTCTCACCACATTGTTTACGTTCAAGGTAAAGCCCTAACTATTTTCATGTTTCTATTTCTATGATCAAGGCAGGAAGGTTTGCAGAGTAGGGATAACATCCTTGATGAAACTCTGAAGTCAAAACCAGTTGTAACAGTAATAAAGCCAGTAATAACACCACAGTAATGACCCTTTGAGTATACCGAGAATCCGAGATGTCAAGAGAAGCTCATCTGTTTGTGAAATTCCTACTTACCTTTAAGCCAGTGACTTACATTCTTTTTTTTTCATACATATTCAATTTGCCATTGGACATTATCAATTCAGTTGCCAATAATGCAACAGATTGCCTTTGATTTAGAAACAAATTCATCCTATGGAGTGAGTTTTTCAAGTACCACTGAAGGTTTGAGCCTCTATTTCAAAACCATATATATTTAATTCTATTTCTTGGTTACTTGAACCTTTTCTGAATGGAAACAGTTCCCATCTCTATCTGAAAAACATCACAAAATTAATATAACTCAGTAGTTATTGTTGATCATCCAGGAGTAAGCTAAGCAGGTTTTCTTCTTTATCATCATATCATTTGCATAATAGTCTAAAAAATTTTTTTTTATTTTTTTAATTGAAGAAATGATTTAAATTTTTTTCTCCCATCTACTTCTGCCATCCCTTCCCTCTCCCCTCAACTAGTCGCATAATAGTTTTCTTACATTTGAATACTTACTATGTGCCAGGCACAACTCATTCTCAAGATCATAAGCACTTTCATTGAGGAGAAGAATAAAGCGACAGAAAGGCCAATAACATGTATTTTATAAAAATTATCATTTGATCCTCTCGACAACACTTTGAGGTATCATTCTTCATACAGATGTTGGTACTTGCCAAGAGTGCCTTAGTCACTCGTTTAAGATTACACAGCTACTGAGTGGTGTAGTGAAGACTTGAACTCAAGTCTCATTGATGACAATGATCCTGTTCTCATTCTGGGATTTTGACCTATTTCTGTTGTTGTTACAGAATACAAATATTTAATATAAATGATGTAAGCACAATGAGTTTAGATATTATAAATATCCAGAAAAAAGGAAAGAGGATAACAATTTTTTGTATGTGTTGTCAAGAGATCAGTACCAATTTTATACAGCTTGTTTTGACCCTTTAAGATATTTATGACTTCACGTTAGAGAATTTAAGTTTTTAGTAATTAACTTTGATTAATTTTAGAATTTTCTAGAAGGAACCTCCTTTCTACACAGAGCAGCTCATACCATTTTTAAATTTATTTTTATTTTACTGAAGTTAATTTCATTGGGTCTCATATTTTGAATGATTTTTAAAACAATGATATATTGTTTAGCCTTTTGGCATATATCAAAATGTTAATGATTATAGCTTCTGTCACTGAAGTTATTTTACAAAGTCAAACCACTTGGTCAAGTATTGGCACAATCGAAATTTTATCAGGAAGATTTAATTCTTCCATCAATGGTTAGCCATTGCAGGTTTCGTGTTGATTATTTCTACCAAACCTCATTTTCTAAGATGTGCTTTGTAGTTATCATTGCCATTAGCAAGATGAAGTGTGGTTTTAGCCATTGTGATTTTGTTTTATGTTACTTATTTTTACTAGCAATTCATTAATTTAGAATAAAAACCTGTAGTTTTTATGTGTTTCTTAGCCAATCCATGAGGAAATTATAATCGATTTCTCTTAGTCCACAATTTATCCTTTGTCAAAATACCAAGCCAGTCTCAAATTCTTTCACTTCTAACACAATCAATAGTTAAGTGCCTCTAAGATAACTTTCCTGTCAAATATACTAATCTTGTTATTGATCCATTTTGGATTGAGTCTTACAGATCCTGTAAATGGATTTCTAAAATTCAGGGTCTATTATTTCAAATTCCATTTGAATGTGATATGTGTATCTTTAACCAAATTGTTTGATAAATTACAGCCGATTGATATTTCATGTTGGGACCATATCTATGACAGTATCCCAAAACACATTTTATGAACCAATTTAAAAGTGGTTGTAATTTTTCTAACATATTAGCTTGCTAAAGTCTCCAGCGAAGCTTTTGCTTATAAATAGGAATTTAGGAAGTGATACAGTTATCTCCTCTGCATAAGCAAAATACATACTATTATCAGATGTGTGGTTAACATTCTCTGCTCCAACTTTCACTGGATTTAAAAAAAGCTGAAAAATCTAATGTCGGCAAAAATTGAACAGATCAAATTAATGCCACTTGTTAAGACTATGGATATTGATATCAGTGTAAAATTTTGCGCAAAGTTCTTTATGGGTTTAAGCATACATTAGTAGTATATCAGAGATCATTCAAATCATCTTGTAATGGAAATTACCTAAAGCTTTGCCAAAAGAGTTGGCGGTATTTTAAATGTTCTATCAAGGAGAAATCTTTTCATTCAGTTTTGCAGTGAACATGAAGACTACTGAGCAGATCCAAACAAAATAAATTCTTCCCATATTCATAGGTCTGAAAATGTTCTTGAACCTCAGTTTGCATCAAATCATTAGTTTTATTGGTACTTGAAGTAGTTCCTTTAGCTTTACATCGCTTTTTGTCACACCTCTGCCTTTAGATGTTCCCCTTTGCTTCTCTCTCATGTGATCTGATGAACATAAATCTGAAATAAAGATGGCGTTTCAGGCTTTAGAAGCATCAGTCATGGAAGCACAAACTCTGGGAACAGCACCTCCATGAGAATCTCCCTCACTGTCTACGGATCCATTCTGAAGTCTAGCTTTGCAGGTGTGAGAAATGCACTAAAAATTGATGCTTTCATTGTTTATTTTTGAAAAGCAGAATAAGTGGTCATCTCAAGATAATTTTCTGCAATTTTATTTGATAGCCATGTTGTTCTATATTTATGCTTGCTATTCAAAAGCAAAATATGAACAATTATGGAGAATTATCTATAATTGAACTTAATCCAGTTCTCCTGTCTGTTCGCTATCGTGTTGCTTACTACATGTGCTCTGTATACATTATTGTCAGTTCAAAGGCCATTAGTAAGGAAAAGATAAATTATCTGAATGAGGGAGGGGACAGATCATCTCTGAGGTCAAAGTTGTGAGGTCAGGTATACCACTTCTTTGCCCAAAGTAGCAGAAATTCTATTGTTGGGCTCAGAATTTCAGAGCCACACTGCAATGGGAAAATGCTATAAATAGCTGAAAAGTTCAATGTGAAAAAATTACTGGTAGATTTGAGATACTAACAAACTAATTATTTTGTTGTGTTAACTTTGTTTCTTGAGGTCCACCTCTACTAACATAGCCACACACACACGTAAACACACTCTCACAGTGACAATATATTCTAAGTGTCAGCGCATGGGAAGTATTTGTTGATTTGTTTCGGCTTACTTTACTGCCATCTTTATGAGTGCATCTGTTCTCGAGAGAGAATGCCTGCATATAAACAAGGCAAATTTAACTGAACTTTACAGGATTTCAGTTTTAAAGAGTAATTTGTAAGCGGTTTTTGAGATGTGATTTTTATTTCTGTATGAAGCTATTTTCTTACTCTTAATTTCAGTTACACTGTCTAATCTGAGTGTTTTTACTATTTTCATGAATGGTCTGAAGTTATAAAAAAGCTGAAACGGGATCTGTCTCTAATGAGGTACAGCAGCTTTGCAGGTTGGATGGCAGGGTAGAGAAATCCCTCCTGGCAGGGCACTTGGGCAAGCTGCTGGGGCTCTGAGGGCCTGTGCTGTTCTCACCCATGGGTCACTTGGCACTTACCCAGTCAATCCCTAATTGCTGCCCAATTTTAGGTGGTGTACATTGCTGACTGTCCTTCAGTCTTGTATAGACGGTTTTTCTCTATTTGGAAAGATCTACTACAATAAAGGGTATGTTTCTCCTTGTTTGAAGTTTTTTTTTTTTTTCACGTATTGTCACAAATTTACTATTTCTTTAGTACTTCCTACATACGTTATGTCACTTAATCTTAAGATCTTGCAAGGTATACAGAATTTATTATCATATTTTACATATGAAGGAACTGTTAAGAAGAGTAAAGATGTTATGCATGAGTTATATATATATATACACAGACATCATATATGTTATATATTACATACATATATGTGTGTGTGTGTGTATATATATATATAAGTAAAACAGTCTTCACAGCTTTTTTGAAAAATAAAAATTAACTGCTCATGATAATTATTTTAGAGAGCATCGCAAGTGCTTAAGATGATCACTTTTTAACAGTTAGAAGTAGCATCGTTTTCCCTATTCTCTAGTGTTTAAACCTACAAGTAAAGACATGCTTCTAGTACTACAGGCTTAATGAGACTCTGCTCTCTTTTCACCGTTGGTGCCATACTTATTTGAATTGCTGTGTCTTCACAGCGGGATTGTAATGGGAAAACCTTCTCTTCTGGATAGGAACAAGTTTTCTCTTTCACACTCTAGAGACATTTTTAATATTTGAAAAAGTGTTAAGTTGCTTGGTGTTATGGTTTCTTAGAATGAACTTTTAGAGATGGATCCCGGAAGAACTGAAGACAGAGCATCACAAGGAGAGAGACCAAGGTCCTGAGAGAAAATTATAGCTATTAAAATGATGAGTGTTTTTCATGAGATACAAGAAATGTCAAAAGGAGTTGCAGTTTATGTTGTTAGTTAAGAATTGAACAACCAAAACTCCTACTCTTTCTTTCTGCTCCGTCATTCTGACCAGACTTTGGTGCAAGAATAAAAGGAAATGAACTGGATAGTTTCTCCAGTAATACCCATTTTCATTCATTCTCCTCACATCCATGTCCTGACTCATTTGCAGACTTTTTGGAGAAAGCTGAGAGTTTACTAGAAGAGGATAGGCTAAATGGGTTTGAGCCTAATCCAAAAATATGGATTTCAAAATTACTTTCTTAATAACAACAATATAAATACAAATAAAATGATTGTGAAAGCAATCTGCAATTTGCCATTCAAATATAATTTTCGCAGCTCTAAATGGATAGAAGGGCTGATAATGTGTTTCTTAATTCAAATATGAGTAAGTTGAGGCTTTGAGAAATTGATGCCTCTCCCCACAGAGCGCCTAAGGAATGGAGCTTGGATAAGACTCAGGTCGCAGGACTTTTAATCCAGTCTTCTTTAAGCTGAATTTTCATCATAACTATGAAAAACCATATAACATAATCCCTCTTTACGGTGACTATGGCATGGTTCTTTTCAAGCTCCATTCTTTTAAGTGATTTGACCTAGAGGCGAACCATTAGTGGCTAAATGGAAATGTTGTGCTTTGTGATATTATCAGGGTGGTAGGGACAAAAATTCTTAGAAAAATATTGACCTTTTGGGGCACTGAGATTATTTAGGCTACCTGATAACTGAATTTCAACCATTGCAGACATTTATTAGCAGTTACAGAATAGTATCATTTATTTTATTTTCAAAAACAAGGTCTGGAAAGCTAAAAAGCGATTTACTTACCTGGTTTATTTATTCATTTAATAGGTAATTATTGAGTGCCTACTCTGTACCAAGCACATTTTTAGATTTTAGGAAAATAACAATGAACAAAGTAGACAAAAAAACTCTGTTGACATAGTTTACATCCATGTAGAGGAAGACAGACAATAATAAGTTAAATATATAGAACATATAATTTTTGGGGTAGAGATAATGGCAAAGGAGAAAAACTTACAGTGAAGGGAGAATATGAAGCGTGGGAAGAGTGATGGAATTTTAGATAAAGTGGTCAGGGAAGGTCACATTGAAGAGACGACTTGTGAATAAAGACCTGAAGGATATTAGAGAATAAGCTATTTGGTATCTGGGGAAGAGCTTTCCAGGTAGAGGGAATAATAAGTGAAAATGTTGAAGAAATAACATGTGACTAGGGGGGCTAAAGAGGGTTGGGAGGATAGTGGGAAAAGAGGACTGATCATCGGAGGAGGGCACCACAGACCATTGTAAGGACTTTAGTTTTTACTGTGAATGAAATGAGAGACACTTGGGGATTTATTTTTGCAAAGGTGAGGTGTGATCTGATTTATAAGAGCTCTCTTATAAAAGGTCACTCCAGCTGTTGTGTTTAGAAGAGATAGGCATAGGTGGGCAAGAATAGTTAGTATGAGGGAGATCATTTAGAAGGCGATATCAGTAATCTAGGAGCAAGATGATGGCTTCGGTGAAGATGAGAAACAGTGGTAGGATTCTGGATATATTTTGAAGGTAGAGCCATCAGGATTTCTGCATTGATTGGGTTTGGGGTGTCAGAGAAAAAGGATAAAGATGACATCAAGGCTTTTGGCCTGAGAAACTGGAATGATAGAATTGCAGTCAACTCTTGTAGAGAAGGTATAGTGAGTGAGCAGGGATGAGGGGAATATGAGCAGTTTAGTGTTGTATTTGGAATGTGTATTATGTATTCAGGTTGATTGTTGAGTAGGTATTTGAGTACAGGAGTCTGGAATAGGGGAAAGGTCTGGCTAGGTATATACATAGTTGACATTTAAAACCATGGTACTGGATGAAATCTCCAAGGAGTGATATAGATGAAAAAGAGGATCAAGGATTGAGCCCTGGGTCACTCCTATATTACGAGCCCAAGGGGAAAGAGAAACCAGTATAAAGGACTAAGAAGCATTTATCCATGAACAATAAATAAACATTTTGTGTATTAGTAAATCGATTCATATCAATATTTCCTGTAATTATAAAACAAATGGCAATAAAGTAATCTGAGAAAAAGCATCCAGTGGTGTAGGGGAAAACCAGGAAAATCTTCATAAATGAAAAGGTTTTAACTAAGACAAATTCTAACTGGGTTAAGTATCAGAACTAAGTCTGTATGGAGGTCAGGAATGAAAAAACCGTTAGCATTCATTTTTTTCCCCCAGATTTTGCTGTTGAAGACTTACCAATTCTAATTACTTTCTATTTGATTTAGTGCTGAAAAATAATTAAGGCTGTAATATCCTGGATACTAGGTAAATAGCACTCACTCCTCTACTCAGAAATTGGATCCATTGCCCTCTAAATTATTTTTATATGTTTGGGGGAAGTATTGGTTAAGTTTTCTCTCTGATTTGATGCTTAGTTACATACTTTTCTTCTGACACTCGAGGGAGAGAACACACTGAGTTCTGGTGGAGGGTCTAGAGTTGTCTTCAGGGCCTTATTCATTTATTTAAAAAACATTTTTCAGAATTGATTACATATTGAGCTTTGCACTTGACGTTGGCGATACAAGTATTGAACAAGCTAACTCCCTCTCCTGAAAGCGTTCTTATTCTAGTGGGAATGAGCAATTACAATGTAGTGTGGTGTGTGCCATTGTGGGGTGAATTGAGAGATCTGTTAAAGAATTCAAGTGAGAGAGGAACCAGTTTCCTGGCATGTGTTGAAAAGTGCTTCTCAGAAGAGGTGATATTCAAGCTTGGTCTTGAAGGGCCAGAAGAGTTTTCCACGGAATAAGAGGACACATAATATTCTAATCAGGGAAGCAGTATGTGTGAGCAAAGTAGTATGAAAGAAGTGCAGAATTTAGAAGGCATATGGTGGATGAAGTCAGAAGGGTTAACAGAAGCTGGGTTAAGCAGGACATTTTATGCCTTGCAGTGGGCACTGTTTTTAATGTCTTTTGTATATTTACTCACTGAATTCTCACATTAATCTTCTGGGATGATACACACTATTTTTGTAGATATGTTTCCTAAGCCATAGAGAAAGTGAGTGATTTCTCAAAGTCATACAGCTAGAGTTAGAGTTACAATATGTGCATCTGATGATAAAAGTGTTGGTTAGTCTTAATACTTTTCCTCGGTATTTTCTTCTTAGAATTATTAGGAATTTTCTCCATTATATGTTATTGTTTATTCTCCATCGTATACCTGCTGTCCTCCATCATATCAGATTTGACAAAAGGCTTAATTTTTTTCTCATTATTCTTTTCTCCTCTTTCTACAAATTTGAATTTTAAACCTCTTTATAAGGTTGGCAAGCCTCCTACTAAGGCTTGGTTTATGCAGATGCCATCTGACCCCTTCCAGGAGCCTGCGATCCTGTCATTGTGGACCACAACTCAGGAAAAAAACTTCATTCTTCATCACTATTCATGGAACCTACTGTTCTCAATTCATATGCTCATCTTTTCTCCTGTAATTATCACCTTCAGGTTGGACAAGGTTTGAAAATATCATCTGTTCATTTGGGTCCCTGAGGCTTTCAGTTTTCTAACCTATCACTGTAGGTCTTTACTGAATGAGTTGTGAATGGTACTGTGGGTGGCATGGGTCCAGGGAGGTGGTATACCTCATGGTTAGCCATAGATTTACGCTGTTCACTTTTAATAACATATGTCTCCGTCTGGGGAATAAGTGGAATCCTTGCACTTGGTAACGCATCCTCTTTACTGTTCTGTGGGATGAAATACTTCTTCATTAGCAGGTCTGGGGTCTCCCTCTTTAGGTAGAGTCTTGCATTTTTTTGAGTAACTCTCGTATAGCTTTTTCTTATATATTCCAGTCTCCCGTTCATAGTCCTTTAGCTGTGTCTTAATTCCATGCTACCCCTTTTCTTCTTTTTTATTCAGTGTTGTTTCTGCTCAGGGATTACTCTTATTCTTTAATAAACTGGTAGAGAAGTATTCCTCAAGCTGTCTTACATTCTTCCCTTGCAAGGAGTTTGACCTTAACTTGTAATTACAGTAATCTAGGGCCACACTCTTCCCTGGGAAAGGGTGTATTTCTTACAGACCCTACTAACTTCTAAGTTTTGGATGCTTGGGGAGATTAAGCAATATCCCATAGCACATACTGCCATTGCAAGAGGCTTGAACCTTCCTCAGCTAGACGCCAGAGGCAAGGCTCTTGGTTATTGTGCTGTACTGCCTCTTCAGTTCTTAGCATTAAGGACTATTGGTTTTGCTAGTTTTGTTTGAGAAACATTTATTGAACATCGTTTATTCAGTACTCTGTGCCAGATGCTGTTAATATCCTTGGCACACAAAGATCTCTCCACTGGGTTCATTCTCCAGTGAAGTGACTCAAAAACCGATGTGCCTGACTCTGGTCATTGATTTATTTCATACATTCCTGGCACATATAGCCATAAATTAAAGTAACATAGAAGATTTCCATCATACAACTAAGATGGCGGATATAGGGACATCATCTGATATAATTTAAAAAATCTAAATTAATATTAAACATTACCAATAAAACATGCAGTTTTGGAATTATAATTCCCTAAATTATAATTAAGGCACTGAAGGCAACAGGTATTGAGACATCAATGCTGACAAATAAGGAACTTTTAAATAGTCTACGTCACTCCTAAGAAATGGAAAGAATTTTTTCAAATTCTTTAACGTACAGTCAAAGAATACATTCTTAAGTATATCGAAACTAAAATAAAAATCACAGACATGCACAAATGAATGAATTATTTTCTTATTCATTTATGCCTGGATATTCTATTCTTAGACTTCAATGAGAACATTTCTCTTCGTAATTTATTTCAATATCGTAGATGTGATCTATGAAGGGAAAATGTTTTGTAGGGTTTGTGCAGAGCCCAGAATCTTTCCAGAGTGAACTGAAGGAGCTTTGAGCAAGGCTAGAAAAGTTTAAAGATTTAAGGACAAAATTTAGTGACAGAAGGAAGGGTTTTCATTAATCTCTTTTTTTAGGAAGAAAAACAACAAAAAAAGAAAGTCATATTAGAAAGAGAAAAGAGTTTTCTGTTCAGTTGAGTTTGAAAGTCTTAGTTATATGCCTTGATAACAATCTAGAAATAAAACTGTTCTAGAGATGGAAAAAAACCCCTCTTATTTACTAGAAATTTTAGCAATATGACTATTTTACAAAGAAAAACGAACAAAATGACAGTAAGCAAATTTAGTGGAATTGAATAATCTGGAGAAAATTAAGAGTATGTATAAGTTACAGTATCAAATAACAAAGGATACACAAAAATAACAAAAAAAAAAAGTATAAGAAAACATTTCTGCAAGTTGAAGACATGATCTAATTTTTCATTCTTTTAAATTTCTGGCTTCTTTGAAAAAAAACAGTTAACGAACTTGTTTCTTTGTGCAGTGTAGGTCAAGGGATATGTTAGAGATAAGAGACTGGGAAAAGACCCCTGTTCAAACCTAGGCCAGTGTTCAAGGACCCCATACTAATGCTCTTTTTGCCAGAAGCCTAACCCCTGCCAAAGAACGACTGTGGTGCAAGTAGTCTGGGTGGGAGACAAAGCCAAGGGAAATAGAGAGGGATCCCGTCCTGACTGCCAATGGACTGTGCCTAAAGTTGTCCATTAAGTCCAAGGGATTCCCTGCAAAGTGTCTGCTTGAGGAATGCAGAGCTTCTGAAAGGAACCTTAAAGTGCAGCTGGGAGTGAATGTCGCCTGTGCTGGCGGTTGCCAGCCGGTGGCCCGCCTCATGCTGAGCCCTTCTGCAGAGCAGCCATCTGCTGCAGCTTTAATGAATGAATCTCTCTCGGGTGTTTTTTTGTTTTTCAACAGAACAATAGCTTCTGTGGTGTGATCTGCATTCCGATGGATGTATTGAATCCTTTGCTCATGCTCCTGTGTGTTGGGGATGGCAGAGGGGGAAAGAGCTGGTGTATGTCTGAGTCCTCTCAGGTAACGAGCTGGTGGATGTTGTTGAGAAGGTTAATGCTTTAGGTTTGATTTTAATCGGAATGCTCAATCAGCAATTCCTTTGGAGACCTGGACAGTTGGGCTGCTGCTGTTTCCCGTGCATTTTCTTTCCACAGCTTCCCCCCCAACCCCACCCCAGCTCCTCCAAACATTGAAGGATGGATTCACTTCCTTCGGGAAATGCTATTTAAGTACAGGTCTATGGAATAAAATAATTAAGTGAATTTTTTTTTTAACCATCTGTCATTAACTTGAGTTGATTAATCCCCTTCTGACCCTCTGCCTTGGCCCGTGTCTGTCAATCCATTTGGCTGCCTTTGATGGTACACTGGAGGAAACCTTTGCAGCCTCTATCAATACCTCTTTTCTCGGTGGTGTTCAACAAACTAGAGGCCATTTCTTCTTAATTACAAAGGAGAGAAAGAACACCCCAAAAGACAAATCAAAAACTTTACCAGGAGAAGATTGATTGGTCTTCAGTTTAATCATCCTTAGAAACAGAAAATCCTGTGTTGCCTGTCAATAATGGTCCTGTGGTTATGATCGTTAGCGTAACAAACTGAAGGAGAAGCTAATTTGGGGGAAAACTTTTGGAGATTGGTTATTGGACTCATTGAGGTCATCTAGTTTCCGGTTTTCAAGAAAAAAATTATTTCTGAATAAAATTTTGCTCAGGACCCTTATATACAAATCAAATACAGTTGTAGCTGCTCTGGTTGAATTGGACCGAAGTGGGTAGGACAAAGACACAATTGCACCCGCAATGGGCCACATTCACAGGTGTCTGTTAGAGTTTGTAAAGCTACTCATCGGGGGCATTTGTTTTGGAGTAGAATTCTGCTTAACCATAGTAGAGAGTAGTTGTCAGTATTTATTTGTATTGTTGATCTGCCTTTTAACTGTTAGTAGAAATGCTACTTATATCTTTTACTGGTTTCGCTTCCTCTCATCAATTAGGCTACATCAGGCAGAGGATGAAATAAATGAGAACTAAAAATCCCATCTATTCTAAAAGTCAAGGGCAAATGGAAATATTTCTACTTTTACTTTTTTTGTGGATAGATGCTGAAGTTTTCCTTTTTGAATAATATTTTTTATTTTTGAGTTATAGTTGGCATACAATATTATATTAGTTTCAGGTATACAGCATAGTGATATAGATGTTATATATATATATATATATATATATATATATATATATATTGCTCTCTATATATCACTATATATATGGTTTAGACATATAGATGTCTACCTATATAACTCACAAAGTGATCACCCCAATAAATCTAGTGCTCCTCTGATATCGTATATAGGTATTACAATATTATTGACTGTATTCCTTATGCTATACTTTATATCTCCATGACTATTTTGTAATTACCAATTAAGGGATACCTCCCATTTGGTAACCCTTAAAATGTTCTCTGTATTTATGAGTTTGTTTCTGTTTTTGTTGTTATCATTGTTTATTTTGTTTTTTAGATTCGACATGTATGTGAAATCATATGGGATTTGTTTTTTCTATCTGACTTACTCCACTCAGTATAATATCTTTTAGGTGTATCATGAAATATCTTTTCCATCCCTTTAATTTCCATCTGTGTGTATGTCTTTTAATCTGAAGTGAGTCTTGTGTGCAGCCTACATAAGGGTCTTGTTTTCTTATCCATTCAGCCACCCTATCTTTTTGACTGGAGTGTTTAATTCTTTTTTTCATTTGAAGTACTTTTTGATAGATATGTAGTTGTTGCCATTCTTTATTCATGTTTTTGATACATATTTTTTCTTCTTCTTAAAGAGATTCCTCTGACATTTCCTATAATACTGGCTTGGTGGTGATCAACTACTTTGGCTTTGTCTGGGAAGCTCTTTATCTGTCCTTCGATTCTAAATGATAGCTTTGCTTGGTAGAGTAATCTTGGTTGTAGGTTCTAGGTTTTCATCACTTTGAATATTTTGTGCCAAGCCCTTCAGGTCTGGAAAATTTCTGTTGAGAAATTGGCTGACAGTCTTATGTCAGCTCCCTTGTAGGTTACTAATTACTTTTCTCTTGCTGCTTTTTAAGATTCTCTCTTTGTCTTTAACCATTGACATTTTAATTATAATGTGTCTTAGTGTGGGCCTCTTTGGGTTCATCTTGTTTGGGACTCTCTGAACTTCTTGGGGTTGTATGTCTATTTCTTTCACCAAGTTAGGGAAGTCGTCCATCATTATTTCATCAAATAGGTTTTCAATTTTTTGCTCTCTCTATTCTCCTTCTGGTTCCCCTATGATGCAAATGTTACAAAGTCCCAAAGTCTCCTCAAAGTGTCTTCACTTTTTTTTTTGTTGCTGTTATGATTGGGCGTCCGCCACTACCCTATCCTCTTTATCACTGATTGATCCTCCACTTCTTCCACTCTGTTGATTCCCTCTAATGTACTGTTCTCTTTTGTGTTTTCCATCTCCATTTTTATGTTTTCTATCTCTTTGTTAAAGCTCTCACTGAATTCATCTACTATTCCCCTAAGTTCTTTGAGCATCCTTACAACTAGTGTTTTGAACTCTGCATCTGGTAGATTGTTTTTCTTAATTTTGTTGAGATCTTTTTCTGGAGCTTTGTTCTGTTCTTTCATGTGGGGCATACTTCTTTTTCTCCTCATTTTGGTTGCCTCCCTGTGTCTGTCTCTATGTATTAGGTAGGGTTCCTAAGTCTCCTGGTCTTAGTAGAGCGACTTTATGTAGTAGGTGTCCTGTGGGGCCCAGTGGCATAGTCCTGGGAGGGGTCCAGCTGCAGGCCAAGTTCAGCCACAGTCTGCACACTTCCAGGGCCACCTGGTAATAGTCACCAAGCAATCCACAAATGGTTGCTGTCAGTGCTGGGCTTATAGGTGCCTTGAGGGGCCAAGCCAGAAACTGAGGTCAGCTGTCATTAGTGTGAGGCTTGGGCTGCTTAGCAAGAGGTACAGGGCAAGTCGAGGCCAGATGCTACTTCTTTGGGTTTTATGAGGCTTTGAGAGATTTTAGGAAAGTCTATAGCAGGAGCCAAGACACACCTTTTATATGGAATAAATCACTGGAAGCAGCTTGAGTGGGCCCAACAGTTGGGAGAGGCAGAGTCTCAAGGAATCACCTGGGTGGAGCAACTTGTCTTATCCAGGTGGATGCCGATTCAGATACCCAGGGGCTGCCTGTGTCCACAGCCTGGTCAAGGAGGGCTCAACAAAGGAGCAATGGATACTGCCAGCACTTCTATCCAGGAGAAAGCCACCCCTCCAGCACTTTCCCTGAAGTTGGAAAACTCAGTGCCTCCCCATATGTCTCTGGCACTGTTCAAGCAGCTGAAGCTCAGAGCGAGCAAGTTCCATGGGTAAGGCAGGGTGCGGGCCCTTTTAAAGGATCGTATGGGACTTCCGTCTCACTCAGCCACAATCTCAGCTGGTATTCACAGTCAGAGATTGTGAGGACTTCTCTTGCTGGCACTGAAACCCTGGGCTGGGGAGCCCAGTGTGGGGCTGGGACCCTCACTCTTTGGGTTGGGGAGGGGGCTCTGCAGTTAAGATAGCCTTCCCCATTCTCCATCGTCATACTGCAGTTGTTGGACTGGGCTGTTCCATGTCTCTATATCCTTACAGCTTTGAGGTGGTTTTGTCCCTAGTTGTAGGGCTTCTGTTCAGCCAGACCTCAGGTGACTTGGTGCACTGGTTGCTTTGTAGTTTCTTTATAATTTTGGTGTGGTCGTGAGAGGAGACGTGCACAGCCTCTACCTTCTATGCCATCCTGACCTGCATTCGCCGAAGTTTTCTTATATAGTCACTTGACAACCTTACAAGGAGGTATTTTATTACTATAAGAACTGTGATTTAATTTGTATTGAATTTCTTTTTCTACATGTGTATTTTTTTATACACATAGATACCTACATATATATATTTAACATGTACATATACATAAAAGACATATTTGTGTAACTCTTGCCTAGTTCATTTTGAGGAACACATGTATCTCCAGTGATAGACAGTAATATAGAGCATCCCCGAAATTCCGTTTTACAAATCCACTTACCAAACCCTAAGAAAATCCTCTTTATAGAGGCGTTTCGCATTTAAAGGTCAGGCGGGAGCTAGAAAAAGCCGTGGGGCAGGCGTTTTAGTTACTTTTGAATCTGTTTTATATGTGAATGTTTCAGAGTCCACATGTGACCCTGGGGCCCTAGCCCATCTGGGGGATGGCAGTGCTGGTGGTAGAGATTCATATCTCCAACTGGGTCATATATGAAGGTGTCTGAGTGAGTGGGTGACCTGTCATTCTTACAGAAGGCATAAAGCAGATAATTTATTGTTAAAACTAGGATCATTTTGAAAGTGAAAGGAATCACTAACTGACGGAATGCTGCAACAACAGATGTCAACCAGAGTAAGTGGTCACCCTGCTAACAGTTCTTGCTGTCTTCATAGATGAACAAGATTTGCAGCCCCACAGATTTCAAAGTATAGCCTTCTTAAGTTATATTATGAAGAAGGTCTCAACAATTCAGGAAAATAAAAGCTATCTGAGCCTTATCAAAGCAGCTTGATGCTTAGTCATCTGAATAGGTTACAGTGGCTTTAACTTGGTCATGGATTATGAAAGTGGGGCAATGAGAGAGCCAGTTGAGCATCCACCAGTGGTGAACATGGTGACTAAGATGACATAGGATTTTAAGGAGGCACCGAGATAATGTTGCTCAAGCTAGATCTGCAGACTTAAAAGATCACGGGTGGTGAAGTAGAGTTGGAGATGGATGTAGTTATGGCAGGTAGGGATCATTCTCTTTACAGAATGTATGTCCTACTGCATCCGTTCCAACATCTAAATATACAGGAGTACATAGATCCACACTTGTCTGATGGCTCCTGATCTAGACTTTGCATCCAGTCTAGTGGTGCCTTACTGTAGGCTATCTTTCTGTACCTCGGGTTTCTCATCTATGCAAATGGTTAAATATGCAAGAAGTATAGTGATGACCCCAAGGTTTTCATACTCATTGAATATTAACATATGCCCAGTATAAAACTGAGTATATTAGGCATATTTTTTGTATTGTAATTCTTTAAAAATATTAACTCATCTATAATTTATTTTAAACTATTCATTAGCCTTAATATTAAATTAAGCTTCATAGTCTATTCCTAGACTATTCCAAGTCACTAGGGCTAATGCTTCATAGTTAAAATTTATCATGAGAAAATTCTTTCTTATAGCTAATAAATTTTTTAGCATTAAGTTGACTAACATTTGAACATGATATTTATGTCACCTAATCTATTGTAGAATTCCTGTGCTATTTTAAATCTTAGTACTCATAACTCCTGATATTTAAGTGATTTTTAAATTGCTATTCCCAAAAGAAGCACCTTTTAGGAATTGCAATAAAAATTAATACTTGGGCTACATTTTGAAATATGTATTTCCTCCAAAAACTATAGAGACCTTATTTCCAAAACTGAATATGGAATCCATTGTTCAATGCATGATCTGAAAAGTGGTCATAAATGGACTGTGTTTTGGAATCAGGACTTTGCCAGCCTATGGTGACCACGCACAGCTGCTGGCATATGGTAGGACCTTTGCACATGGTCGCAACTCTGTGAAATTTTCTGGAGTGCAGGATTGTATTATGTCTGGCTTCAAGTTCTCTATGTCTTCTTTGGACCCTTAGGGTAGTCTTAATGCTTCTTCATAGCCAATTATGGACTTCCGATTATGGACTTCCAAGCTTCCAAAGCTGTTCCAAAAATTTTTCCCACCTATCTACTTCACTAGAGACCGAAGGTAAAGGAAAAGGTTAGAGAATTCAAGAACGAGAGAGGATGAGGGAACAGTGGGGACTGTGTGAGGACTCAAGTTCAGTGGAACCGTAGTCCAATGTTAACCACTTTCTCTCATAAATGTCTGTGTGGACTTGGTTATTGCCTTTGTTACTTTGCTCTACTTAGAGTTTCATATCTGAGCTCAAGTGCAGGTCTCAACACTGCTTGAGGCTAGTCTAAGGTAATAAAAAGCAGAAATAATAGTGTAAAATTAAGGACTGAAAAGCATATGTCCAGAAATTTTTCAACTGTGGAAGTTCATCTGTCAGTGCAACAAAAATCACGAAGAGAAATGGCATGAGGGATCAAAACTGTGCTTGATTACACCAGCTAGCTATGCCCTGGCCTGTAGGGAGAGCAGCGAGAGCAGCATTATGCCACTTGGGAGGTATGTAAGAGCTGCTTTACGGGAATGTCAGGAGCCTCCAGCCAAAGCTGAGTGTAGCCTCTGCTTCTAGGCTCACTTTCTGCATCTGTGCTGGATGCCTTAGAATAGTTCAAACATGCCTGTTCTTCAGTTCACAAGCAGGTGTCTTTCCAGTAAGCAGAGTGGAGCACCTTAAACGCTTTGTCTGCAGTCAGTAACTGGTGTGAGTGTACCACCCTTCTAGACAGGCCGGAGTTGGGGCACCATGGCATCAGGCTTTCCCAGAGGTGAGCGAGCTGTGGTCCTTTTGCCTTGCTCAGCCACAGAGAAATATATGGGGTAGTGTAGAATGATGGTGCTGTCTTTCGATGCGCTTTTGGGCTACACCGGGGAGTGAAGGATTCTGGCCCCTTCATTGTGGATGGGAAATTGTGATTAAACCTTCAATGAGCACTCCTTCACTAGGCAACGGAGGGACAGTGCCTGGAATCTAGTCAGTTCATTGATAAATCTCGAGGTTGAAAGCATGACTGTTCCTTTGTGTAAGTGTATCCAGGCCTCATTAACGGGCTACTGCCCAACTCTGCCATCTGATCCAGCCGCTGAGTAATCGGAGGCATTGCAGAGGCCATTTTAAAGTGCCTACAAGTGAAGCTTTTAATTTCTCATTGGGAAATTTCAGGACTTGCCAAATGTCACTAAAGCCCCCGTTGAAAGGTTGTGATTTCAGCAGAGACTGTGGAAAGTTAAGATTTCGGCAAATCTTTGGGAGACAAGGAAACCCTATCCTTCTTAATGTGAATATTTTCTTTAAGACGATATCTAACTGCAAAGCCAGATATTTGTCATAACTTTTACCATCAAAATGGAAGCTTAAAATGAAAAGAAGAGGAACGAGGACATCTGCTTTCCCAACTTTTGTTCGCGGAGCAGTATTTTAAGACTACAGTAATGATTTCCTTCTTGGCCCTGGTTAGGGAGGTTTTTCTTTAGTGATATGCTTGGTGAGCACCTGTCCTCATGACTCAGGTACCCTAAGTGATTCCGCCTCTGCATCTAGTGTGTCATCAATTTTTCTTTGGTCTTCTCCAGATATATTTCTATGTAAAATGAACACTTATCAAAAGAAAGAATGACACAATTGCCCATGCGAATATTTTTTTATTTCTTGGCTCTTACTTCTTTTTGGCCGTTTCAAATCTCTTGCAGAAATACTTTTGTCACTTTCATTTTTCAGAGGATATCAATCCTAAAACTTTGCAACATCGAGGCTCTATGTTTTGGAGAATGCCACAGTAATTAAAGAGAAAAAGAGAGCATCAGACTTAAAGCATATTAATGGTACTTAATATGTACTAGAATTTTCAATATAGAGTCTACCAAACATCCAAAACAGCTTGAATTTTAGATATGAGCCATTATAGAAGCATCTGAAAGATAGTTTTGTTGTATAAGACATTATTCCTTTGGAATATTTACTGAGAAATCTAAAAGGTTTATATAGGGTTATATCAGGTTATAGAGGGTTATGAATTTTTGGTATTGGCTGTTAAAATATGTCTTGGCATGCCATTTAAAGATGAACAGTTTTTCTTCCATTTAATGGATAGTTCTTACTACAAAGAATGCTTCAGTGAAAGACCATAGTAAAATATGCATTCATTTGGTAGAACTCTGTGTTTCTGGGATTTCTGATCTCTGACTAACTTGTCATTCATACTGCGGAAAGGTAGATTAGTAGACTTAGAGCACAGACTTCAGAGGCAGAGAACCTGATTCAAATCTCAATTTCTCTACTTGCTTGTTGCATGACCTTGAGTAAATCACTTAAATTCTCTGTGCACCTATTTCTTCATATATAAAAAGGAGACATTCATGGAAATCTTCTGAGGTTTATCTAGCAGATCTAAATAATGTATGTAGAATAGTGGCATGTGGTAAACACTATGAATGCTTACGATTTCCTAACATTCTAAGTCCCTAAGATGGGTGCAGTAAAGCACTCTGAGCAGGATGAGGAATCGCAAGCATGGAAGACTGAGGCAGCCTCACGGCTCTTTCATTAGGGCTGCGTTTGAGAGTTAAGTACCTTGCTCCTTTAAGCACACAGTACCAAACACTGTCCTCTGGTCCAGGACTTTCAAGTGAGACTTCCATGTAACAAAGGCCTTTTGACATTTCAGTAACCTAATCTCTGTCCGTGAGGTCCGAAGCAAAGTTCTCCAATGCTCACGATTGTTCTGCGACAAAGTGTTTTCCATCTAGGTTCCAGAGTGTTGGATCTGAGGACAGAAAAACAGTTCCACCATCCAGAAATAGATTCACCTTGCCATACTTGAGATGTAGGAAAAATAAATAAAATACGTTTCTATGTAAGTACATAGACATAAAAATAGGACTCAAACTTTTTGGCTAAATAATTAATCGAATAAGAATAGAAATTTCTCTCTTCTATGTACAGTTGGAGAACAGGTTGCTGAACAAGAGGTTTTTAAGAGATATTGTTAAGATAGATTCAAAGTACATGTAATAGCTAACTTATATAATTGCATAAATAATTACAAGTTGAAACAACTATTTTTTATCAATTAGTATGTGCTAAAATTTTTTACAAATTTTCCCAATTAATGTTCTCCATATACATGAGTTATATGTTATCTTCATTTTCAGAGAGAGGAAAACTGAAGTTGTGAGAGATTTGTTTGAGGTTATATATAACCAATGATTGACAACTTTCAAATCCAGGAATTTCTAACTCTGAATCCACATGCTTTCCACTATAATCTTATTGTCTTTCAAAGATAATTTAGTTCCGTCCAGTAGAAAACTAACTGAGCCCCTATTGTGTGAAAGACATTGAGGAGGTTACTGAGGATAGAAGGCAAGCCAGGCAGGCATGCTCCCTGCCTTTGAGAAACTGACAGTCTAGATGGGATGACAGCTGTGAGCAGCTATCTGCATTTGCTTCTCTTTCTATTATGCATTCCTAGATGTCTCCTTGAGTAGGCACTGCCACTACCTTGAATACAGTTTAGATAATTCATAAGGCACTGTGTTCTCTTGAAGATAACATTTCTGAATGTCATTTGTGCAAAAAAGTGTGCATCTCAAATTCTCACCCTCATTACCTAATGTTGTCACCTGACATGGTAGTTTACAGGCTAGACTATGACAGTACAGGATCATCATCAATTTGGTTACTTTGAAGGATCAATGAGAGAATTATAATTTAGTGAGTTATAGTGACTTTCACATTAAAATCAGACATCTGATTATAGCAGCTTACTGACTCCCAATATGACACATGTAAAGCTGAAGTAGATTTGTCCTGATATTGTGAAACTCACAAAGAAAGGGGAGAGGAGGAACAGGAAAGCAATCCCTTTGGTATATCCCCAAAGAAAGTGGATGGAGTATGGATGAAGTATTTTTCCAGGAAAGAAAAGTTGCGTGTCAACTGATGTGTGATGGAAAAGAATGAATTATTAGTACAGGCATGGGAGAGACAAAAGTCAGGTACTTGTGGAAGCAGTGAGAAAATGAGGCTTGATGGGACGTTTTAGAGCTGATTTTAGGAAAGATTGCATGTATCATTTGTCTCCTACTTATGTAGTTCCATACCTGTATGGAACTTTCATTCCTTCATTTAGCAGATTCTTTGTACCTAGGATCTGCTCTTCAGTTTCACCTAAGATCTCAGCAAGAGAAAGACATGTGCCCTTAGACAACCACTTCCAATCATTCCTCTGACTAACTTGCCGCCATCCAACAGCATTACAACATCTGCTTCAGGTCCATACACAAGAACGACAAATCATGTAAAGAGAATCAAAGGGAGAATCAGAGTGTTTACATTTCTCTTAGGAATCGTGAATTGCGAATTTCCTTTAGGTTTAGTGTATTTTCTTACCCCCGCCCCCCACCCTGAGTACTTGGATTGCTGCTCATTTATCACGGAAAATCCTACAAGGAATTCCATGAAAAACTTGGAAATGAGACAACCGAATCTCAATGAATGGATAACAAGACTCTCTAGCAAATTCAATTATTCTGACAACATTTTTGCTTTGCTTTATCACTGAAGCTATTCAGAAAGCCAGAACAATTGCAGGCAGGACACCAAAACTCTGGTCATCTCCAAAGGATGAGAACATTTAATAAAACCGAATGGAAAACTTGTGGTGCCTTCCTTCCCAGCTGACACTCGGGCCGTCCAGACAAAGAACTGATTAATAGGAGAGAGCTCAGCCTCAAGCTCTGTCTGGAGTTGTTGGATTGGGTCTAGAAGGGAAGTGATTTCCACAACTCTCAGTCTTGTGTCTGTGTTAGGCCTCTTCGTTCTCCACTCCCTCTCCTTTCAGTTGGCTTTTGTGTTCTGCTAACATAAGGCATGAATACGGTGTTTTCTGAGGGACATGACTGTCATGTTTCTTGATTCCGCTATTGATTTCTTTAATCCAGATGCTAATCCAAAGTCTCATGTTAGGTATACAATGTAACATATACAAATGTTATCTATCCTAGTAATCTACTGTAAAATGAGAGATTTCTTTCCAGTATTAGACATACAAAATGTGACAAATCTCATTTTCTGTAATTTTAATTTGACACAACTAAATCAATAGTTTTTTATAGTTATTTCTCTTTTGTTATGCCTAATCTTACAGATTATAAGTAAATGTATGTGAAGAAAAGTCTTGGCCAGGAAAGCAGTGTTGGCAGAACACAATTTGCAAATAGAATAAATGACTGTAGTAGCTGCTATTCATGTGTGTGAGGACCTGTGTCTGATGATACCGTTGAGGATGTTGTTTCTAATATCTGGATGTTTAATAATACTTATATTGTGGACTGAATCACTCAATTTCCATTGAGCGATTTGGTGTCCTCAATATTTAGCATTTCTTTAGAATTCAGGATCAATTCATTGCTGAGCCAGAATGTAACCACATACAAGAGGCAAGACAGGCGGGAGGCCTTGCTTTTGCATCCTGTCTACCAATCTCTATTTTTCACTGTGGTATGTGGGCAAGAAAGCAGAACAGCTCATGAAATATTCCCCCAGTATTTAATAAAGAAAAACAAAACCCAGGAGTAATGTCTTGTAAAACAATGAGAATTTTTTAATTTTTTTCCTTCACTTATTAGAGGTTCCCATTGTTTCCGTAGATCTTTCACATTGTTTACATTTCAAAATGACCTTCTCCTAGCTTTTTAAAAATGCGAGACCTTGAACACCATCACACACAAACACGAAAGGTTTTAAGATTCACTCTTCTTTGATGTAAAACCATGGAGTCTTGTATAATCATCTGCTTACCCGGAGAGCAGATGTTGCTGTCTTTCTGGGCAAACAAAGCTTGGATGAAAAGGGCAACAATGCAGGAAAGATGTTAACGCCCACCACTCCTCTCCCACTGAGAGGGGCAGGGGTATTGGACTAACCCCCGAGGGCCTGCCAGCTCCTGTTAGATGCTCCACATACGGTCTCCCTGAGTGATCAAAGAAAAAAAGTATCTTCAGAGCATGTGTTACAGAAGAAATATTGAAAAATTCAGAGAGCATGGGAATCCAGATCAGCTGGATGTTCTTAAACTGTGATAGGCTGCTCTGCCCACTTTTCATAACGCTGGAAAGCACTGATGTATGTGTTGATAGCACACTGTGTGAGAGCGCGTGCTAGGAGACCTGAGGCATCTGGGCTCAAAGCCTGGCTTCTCCACTTCCTGCTCTGTGATATGGGCGAGTATCTTAAATCGCTGAGCCACAGTTTCGCATGCTGTGGTGTGCTGATAAACTAGCTCTGGGATATATGTGGAGAGAAGGGAAAAGGGAGGAGCCCTGATTTATAGGGTTTGCCATTTTCCAAAGTGCAACTACTTTTACTATGGCAATTTCAAGCTATAAAGGGTTGTGGCTTGTGAAACTCGGAATATTTAATACCTCAGTAACCAGCACAAACCTATCATTGCTGATCTGTAAAACGGGCATAATAGAATTTATCTCATGAGTTGTGGTAAGGATTAATGAGACAATGTATGAAAAGTTCTTAGAACCTTAAATCCTGGAACATGCTCAATACTTAACAAATAGTAACTATTTTCAGTGTTTTGGGCTGCATACCACTTTTAGGTATTCTTTGTGCTGGTGATTCTAACCCTGGCTTCAGAGTATTATAATCATGTTTTAATTTAAAACCGACATTCTAAGGGTAAAATTATTCTTAACTTATTTTAATTCTTAAAGTAATCATTTGTACTACACAAAATTTCAGAGGGAAAAGAGGGCTATTTAAAAATGTGAAAGTATACATTTCCAAAGAAACTGTTAATTGATGCTTTTTTGAGCTCCTAACGTCTTTCTAAATAATATATTTTTTTGAACGCTTGAAGATATTTTACCAAATCTTGAGTAGTTTCTGTACTTTTAATGATGGATTCCGGGCTCTGTTTTAATCAGGGAGCCTTGTTAAGGAGGCTTTGGGGAGGAGCCTCACTTTGGTTGGGTGTAAATATCCTTTTAGGTTTTTCGTTCTGTTTACCTGTTTCACCCGCACTGTCATACCTTCTCCTTGCCCAGGCATCCTTTCATGATATCATGGGACACCCCTACCTTTCTGATTGCTTTGACTCGGTACTAATTCAGCCATTCCGGTTTAAGTTTTATTCTCGTGTCAGATTCAGAATGTCTGTTCTCTAGCGCATCTCCACTTGTGACCTGAAGGGTTTGGAGGCGAGACAGGATGGACTGCAATCACCTAGTTATATACCTGTTCTCTGTTCTAGGGGAGCTCCTCGAGTGTAGAGTGCCAGGAGGGACTGGGAAGAGAGCATAACGTTTCATCATGTAACCGAGGGAGGCCCAGGTCTCACCTTGGCTGATTCCCTGTTAGTGACCAGCCATTGGAGTTGTCTCTACCTTTCCCTGATGTGGAAGTTTCGTCACTGGCTTGATCAGCTTGTCCCCGCTCAGCTCCGGTCACGAGCCGCTTACCCTACAGTCTCTGTGGTGGGATGCCAGCAAAACGTCGCAAGTCTGGCAGCCTCCACTGAGGTATAAGCAACCAGTGGCCAGTTCGCAAGGCCTTGCTGTGCCAAGTGGTAGGAGCAGACAGTAAGACACTGGCAAGCCTTTTCTCAGTCCTACTGTCGCTCTTCAGTTCTCATGAACTCTGCCCAGATAGGCAGAAACAGACAAGGCTGCTCCACTCCTCGCCTACCGCAGTCTTTTTGAATGACTCTGGCCCTCTCACTGGTCTCAGGGAGGAATTCTCCCATGGGGTCTTCCACTATGAACACTATTTTTTCCACAGAGTCCAAGACCCCTTCTGTTCCTTCCCACAGTTGGGATGGGAGATGATGGGTAGGTGTATTAGTTTGCTGGGGCTACCATAACAAAGTACCATTGAGTGAGGGGCTTAAACAACAAAAAATTTTCACGCAATTCTGGATACTGGAAGTCTGAGATCAGGGTTGGCTCTTTCTGAGGCTTCTCTTTGGCTTATAGATGGCTGTCTTCTCTCTGAGTCTTCCCGTCATCTTCCTGCTGTACATGTCAGTGCCAATTTTGGAGGAGCGAAGACACCAGTCATATTACATTAAGACCCACCCTAATGACCTCATTTTAATTTGATCACCTCTTTAAAGACCGTGTCTCTAAACATGGTCACAGTCAGAAGTGCTGGGAGTTCGGACTTCAACATGTGAATTTGGGGGAGATACAAGTCAGCCCATAACACTAGGATACGATTGTTTCTGCTGGCCTCAGGCGTCACTGATGCTTCTCCTTAGAAAATTCAATGATTTTAGTTTATTTCAGCTTTGGGCCATATCTCCTAATTCTGAGATGACAGGAAAAAGCCCGCTCAAAACTCTATTTACTAGAAATATAAATGACCATTGCTGAATATTTTTGAGACCCTTACTTTGCCTACCTCATCTAAAGAGTTGAAAGTATGAAATGTACAACATAGGAAATTGCAAGAGCAAATGGCAAGACCTGAAAAGAATGAAAGGAAAAATTAATTATGAAGCATAAGAAACAACTGGGAGAAAGAATGGAAGATATCAGAGAGGAAAATGAAAATATTAAAAACCCATTTTGAGACCATGGAAGAAAACCTACATTATATGTCTGCGAAATGTTCTTGGGAAGAAAAAGATGCTGTAGTCAGACAATTCCACTGATGAAAGTGTTTTATGAAGTTAAGTAATCCCCATAAATGTTACTTTCATTTTCTGTTAGTAACATAGAGGCTAGTAGATTAATCCTAATGACTCTTCCTTTCTCATCTACTTTATAACTTCTTTAACTGTTGCTTTGGCCTTTTTGGAGGACTTTTAACACCTCAAGATAATATTTGTTCAGCTTGACAAATAGACACATTGTGCTACTGTTTACTCTTGTCTCCAAAACTAATTGTTGGCTTTTCAGCACTTTCTCAGTGCTAAGAACTATTAACGTTCATTTAAATAAGCCATTAAGAGCAGAAAGATCAGCCAAGCAATCTTCTGTGATGAATGAGTTAATGAAGGTTAGCTCAATAAATCTGCTCCTTGGTGTATGCTGGATCTAAAAAGTTAGTTCCTTTAAGTCCATGAAAAGAAAAAGAGCTAATAGTAGTTTAGGGGAGCCCTTTCAATCCAACATGAGCAAAACAAAATAAATATTTGTCTTTATTTAAAAAATACTATCTTTAGTTCTCTGAATTCTTAGCTATAGTGGAGGATAGATGGATGTGCACATGCTTATGTGTGAGAGAGAAATAGTGAAATATTATAAAGAATGAAGATGTCAAGTATTTTCCCAGAGTACTATTTTCATTTCATTTTTGCAGTAACTAGAAGAGATGTTAGCATAAAATCTAGCAAACATCCCAACATCATGTGTTTATATGAATCGTACTTGGGTTCTCCATCCTAGTGGCCCCTCTTGTTTCCTTAGAGTACCACAGAAGTGCATTGTCCTGGGTTCTTTAGATAGGACCCATTTCCTGTTTCATATCTTTTCTGGATCATATTTTCCCAAGGAAAATGAGAACCTGTGTTAATTTTCAAAAGCAATAAGTATCACCAAATTATCTAATGTTGGCTTTCTCACTGAGAATAGCTTTCCATAGTAGGGCTTCACTAACAGGGTATTTTATTTGTCCATTCTTTGTCTGGAAAGAAGTTAAATTATTTGGTACTGTCAGGACTCATAACATTTTAGAAGAATTTAAGAAAAGGAGTTTCATCATTAAATCTTCTTTGGATAGTGGGAAGCAATAGTGAGGGATGGAAAAAAATTGGAGGTAAAAACTTGCTTGAAAGAAGATTGGGGGAGTGCCAAAACTCTACCAATATTTCATTCCAACTATTTTAATGAAAGTGTGTGTCAAAATAACTAGTGAAATACATTTAGTTTATTTTTATAAGTCTGGGATTTGGCTTGATAGTTGTATATCTAGAAATCTAATACTCACCCCTTTGCATATTTTAAAGACAGCTGAAAAATATGGTTCATAGTCTACCTGCATCAGAAACATCTAGGGTACTCGTTAAACCTACTATTCCTAGACCCCTTAGAGTCTGATTTTTTATGGTGACATCCAAAGACCTGACTATGTACGGAATCTCCAGATGGTTCTGATGCACAAAGAAGTTTGGGAATGACTGTTTTGGGAAATGATTCTGCTCACAGGCAATTTATTCTGGCAGCACTATTGATCTTTTTTTCCTTCTCTCTGTTGTATAAATCCACTAAGTACCCATTTTGCTCCAGAGAGGGATTAGGTAATGAGCCTTTTATATGGGTAGCCAAAAAGTGATTTCATATTTTCAGTACAAGAGTATCTCTACTATGCATCTCTTAGTCTCCGATAGATGTATTTCAGCTGATAGAAACAAAAAGAGAGAGATGATCTTTTCTGAAGTGAGAAACAGGTACTTTTATTATAAAACATGTTCACATCTTCACAATAAATTTTTCTGTAATATAATTCCAAAATTTCACTTGTAGGTTAAAAAAACTTTGTTGAAAAAAAAATTCTTTATTTGTGTCCTTGTTTTCCAAAAGGACAAACTGAGGGATGACAATACTAAGAGATTTTTTTGCCCCGTTTCTAATCAGAACTCCAGTAACATGGTTAATCTTGTGAAAAATAAAACATTTGTTGTGTTTTTAAAAATATACTGATTCATAAAAGTAATATATGATTATGTAGAACTTTTGAAATATAACAAAAGTATAAAAGTAAAACCATCTTCAATTTAAAAACTCAGAGAAAAACACTTCTAACTTTTCTATGTATTTTTTTTCCTTTCCAAAATGTGTATAACAATTGTTAACATTGTGTACATAAATCTGTAGGCATTCCTGATCATTCTTTTTGGATAAATTCCTAAAGTGTAATTCCTGTAAAAAGAAATGTTTTAAGGCTTTTGAGACATATTGCTAAATTGCTTTTCAGAAAAGTTGAGCTAATTGGTATTCCAATAGTTATATGGATTGTCAGACCTCACTGGTTCAAATGGTATCTTTTTTTTTTTTTTTTAACTTGTAAGGACAACATTATTTAGGAAGTTTACAAATCTTTAGTGATTTTTGCCTGAATTTTGTGACTTCTGCTTTACCACTTGATGCTGAGGTTATTGCTCTCCGTGGATTGGACAGGGTAGTGTTGTTTGACAGTCTCCTGTGTTGCCAGTGACTCTGCCAATTGCAGTGTCTGAAGCTGAACACATTGTTTGAAGAGTTGATCTATAATGCTCTCCCTCCAACCCACTATCTCTCTAAGGAACTTTCTTGACCAAAATGATGGTAAGAACTACTACCATTAGCATAGCACAAGGCAGCTCCTTGAGCTGCCAGGTATGACGTCATATACTTCATAACAGCTCCTAAAGGACCTTAGCTCATGATACCAGCCCTTTATGATGTTCCAGAATGTAACAGGAATGCATGGGCCTTGCATTTATATATACGATTTTCTGATAGCATTCTGTAGGTTAGTTTTTATTCTTCTAGCTTTTCCTCGTCAGCTCCTTGAGAACAAGAAAGTTTGACTATGGCCTGTAATCCCATGTAGTATCTACTATAGAGCCACCACATCTAGATCTCCAGTGTGGGATTAGGGACACTTCTGTTTTTCTTCTCAGACAAGCATCTAGCCATCACAATTTACTAAATTTACGAATGTTATGATGGATGTTAAAACTGGAGGTTTTGAAAGTGCAGTAGGGTGAGAGAGATAGGCCAATATATTAGTCTGCTAGAGCTGCTATGACAAAATAGCTCAGACTGGGTCTGGGTAGTTTTAACTACACAGATTTATTTCTTCACAGTTCTGGAAGCTGGAAATGCAAGATCAAGGTGTCGGCAGGGTTGGCATCTTCTGAGGCCTGTCTTCTTGTCTTGTAGATGGCTGCCTTCTCTCTACGTCTTCACGTGGCCCTTCTTCTGTCCATAAATATCCCTGGTGTCTCTCTCTCTTCTTATAAGATTGTGTGGGATTAGGGCTCACTCATATGATCTCATTTAACCTTAGTGCTTTGAAAGCTCAATTTCTAAATACAGTCACATTCCGAAGTATTCTAAGGTTTAGGACTTCAACATGTAAAATTTTCAGTTCATAACAACTTTTTAATTGATTGATTTACTTATTTATTTATCTGAAAATGGATGACACTGGGTGTGTACAGACTATTTTACTGAGAGCTGGTTGCTGAGGGCATACTTTCTGGGCCTCTCTCCACATTTCAAAGTTAAGATTTGTTTTACAGAAATTGTAGTTTAGGATTATTGGTAGATTAGGATCATTTCTTCACAGCTTTCATAACTCTGAACAAGTTAAGGATGACCAAAAGTTCCAGTCAGTCTAATTTTTTAGACCAATCTACAGAATCCAAGAATAAATGGCCAACTTGAAGTAGTGGTTTCTTTTGGCTTTGTCAAGATAAGCTAACTCCAGCAAATATCGACGTTACTTTAGATATTGCTCTAAGTCAGCTAGTTCATATACAGTTCCAAGACTTCGCTGGATGGTATTAGTTATACTATGGATTCTGCTACTTTAAATCCTGTCTTGCCACTTTTCAGATCTTTAACTTTGGATGAATTGCTTAATTATTTTGTCCCCCAGTTTCCTTATTTATAAAATAGGAATGATAATAATACATTGAATCCTTGTTAGTAGTAAATTAGTTATGCCAATAAGTACTTAGAACAGTGTCTAGCATATACCATGCACTTAATAAATGTTAGGTCTTATATTTAGAGACAACCACTTTTTTTTTTTTCAGGCTAAGATGCCATTTTATTTTCCCAAACTAGGAATTTACTAAGCGTAGTTGTATTTAAGCATGGTAAGTACTAAGTAAATTTTTATTGATTTCTCCTTAGTTCTGCACCGAAATGAAATTTCATATGGATTCTGAGTAGCATAAAGTTAAAAAAATTGCCTTTCCACTCAGGCAAAGCAGAAAGTTACTTTGTGAAAAAACAGGAAGATCTTCTGGAGCCTCTCAGTTCAATATTAACATAACTTTTTAATGCTGAGGCAAAATAGGGGAATCTGACATCTGTTCTCAATAATTTTGGTCTATGACTCATTTGCTTTCTTTAAAATTATTGAGGACTCAAAGAATTTTTACTTATGTGAATTATATCAATTCATTTTACCATGTTAGAAATTAAAATTGAGAAATTTAAAAGTATTTATGTATTGTCCAAAATGACAAAAAAAAGCCTATTATGCGTTAGCATAAATAACATTTTTATAGAAAATAACTTTAATTTCTAAACCAGAGAAAAAGTTCAGTTATTAGAGTGACAATATTTACATTTCTGCAAGTTTCTTTAACATTTGGCTTAATAATAGACAAATGAATTCACGTATCTGCTGTACCATCTTGTTGCAAAATTTACACTGTATACTTACTTGTAAGAGAATGAGAATGAAAAAGACAAATAATGTTTCAGTATGATTATGAATATAGTTTTGACCATGTGGACTTTCTGAATAGATCATAGGGACTACCAAAGGCTCCTAGACCACACTTTGAGGCCACTGATCTAAGTCAGTCCATCAGGAATCCACAACCTCAGAGTTTAGCAGTCTCTATTTATCAGCATTAATGAGTTTAACAGATGGAAATATTTACTTTCTTCCATTGATGTTTAGAGGCATGTTGACTGAAATCATTTTCCAATGCCCTTCAGTGATAATGCCTATCCTCAAAAGAAATGCAAACATTAAATAGCTAGGAAAATACTTTTGTTTATTTGACAAGAAAAAGAGAAAATTTGATTAAAGTCAATCACGTTGTAAATGCCTTTCTTAAAGTTAGAGCCCTCTAACTGAGAATGACCTGGTAATGGCAGACAGCATCCCTGGAGAAGTCTGGCAGTGGTGTTGAATAACAGATGTGGGATCTAGGGTTTTGAGAAAGCCTTTTCATTTTAATATGACCTTCCCACGTTGGTGTGTTAGAATTGTATATCTCAGCTTGTTGGTCAGATCTGATATTACCATAGTAAGATACAATAAATAATCCCCAAATCTGAGAGTGGTGGGAAATGCAGTTCTCTCTTCTTGGCTGATGGTATCGTTTCAGTATCAAGGGGAATTCATTCGGTCCCATGCACACTCCATACTGTGCTGAAGACGTCATAGTCTCTATTCTAAATGACCTCTAATTCGATTTTGTTCTAGCTTAATAAGTTGTTTTAATTGGGTTCATTTTTAAAGTAATGATTTATGACTCTTACATTCAGAATTTATAAAAATGATTCTTCTCTCCTTTTAGAAAGGCTTGACCCCTTTTCGGGACATTTTGACCTTTACATGTGGGCAAGATAGAGCGTTTTTGCCCTGGGGGAGACCCTTGTGTCCTGCATTGTGATAACTCTAACAAGAGGTTGGCGACAATAGGAGAAACCATTCAAGTTGTCTCTTATGAATTTTGTGGCAAATAACACTATTGAGTGTCAGGCACTTTTCTATACCAATGCATTGTATGTTGAAAAATCTAAATAACGAAGAATTCTGGGTTGATTTTACTTGGAAGAGTGTGGTCTCTGTCTAGTGAGCAGTGTGTGTTTTCTCCCATGGTAAGTAAGTAATACACTGAAGTCTTTCAGATCTCAGTATATTATAAAAATTTCATCCCATGCTCACAAGAGGGCGCTAATTCATATTCATGCCTGAAGTGGCAACAATACATTTTTTCAAATCTCTTATTTTCGTGATCAAACAGAGAAACCTGGGACACAAGAAAGTTGGTATTTGGTTTCCTTTACTTGTAGCAGAATAATTCCAAATTTTATAAATTTTAGGTTTTAAAAAACAAACAGAACATATCATATACTTGTCAGATAGGTAGCAAACTCAGTTTTGAGGGGAAACATTGATTTGGGGAGAAAGATTTTATTTGTGTGTGTTTTTTCAATTTAATTATTGTTTTTTTTTATTGTATTGTTGAGATGACAATAAATTAAGAGTCGAAGGACATAGGCAATCTATAAATATAAATCTACAAATATAAGTATTTAAATATATATTAAGTATGGGCCTCAGCCTTCTGCATATTCTTAGATTAATCCATATTTCTGTTTCCTTGTTATAATAAAACAAATCTCTACAGCTAAGCTAGTTCTCATCCCCAATTGCCCCAATCCTTTCCTGTGAAGTCTCAGAAAATAAATAATAAAAAAAAATTTTAAAAGGAAAGAATAATTACAATATGATAACTTGATCAATCATATTCGATATTTTGGTATCAACTGCTACTACTTTGGTATCAACTACTTCTACTCTTTTCATATGATTGTGATCCTTCTATCTGTAGATATATAAATATAGTTTTGGATGCTACTTTGAAATACTTAATGTTATATCAATTATTTTCAAGGGTCATTTAAATTGTTTTAAATGTAATTTTGATGACTTCCAATATTCCATTTTAATTATTTTTCCATTAGTGAACATGCACGTGCTTTCTTTTTTTTTTCTAACTATAAGTAATAGTGTGATATCTTTTTTTATAAATCCTCGACAATGCATCTGATGACTTCCATAGGACATATTTCTAGAAGTAGAATTCTCAGGTGGAAAAATATGATCATTTTTAAGGCTTTGGATATATACTGCTAATTTACTTTCTAGAAATGTTTTTACCAATTTATACAATAGAAGAGTGCCTGATATTCACTAACCACCATCCTTAATGTTAAATATTTTATTAAAAAAAAATCGCAGCTGATTCAATTGGTGAAAATGTTAACTAGTGATTGATGTAATTAAGACTTCCTTGATTATTAGAGAAGTTAACTATAACCATTTTCTATGTTCACTTTTTTCCTGTGAATTATATTTTCATAACTTCCATCCATTTTTTTATATGGTGTGAAATATTTTGTTATCTTTTCAAATGAGCTTTTAATTGTGTAAGAGTAATGTGTCTTCATTTGCTATATTTGGAGTATTTTCCAGTTTGCACTTTGCCATTTAATTGCTTATGGCTTTAAAAACATTAGAGCTATTTTAAGTTTTTATGCATTTAAATCTGTTGAATACTTATGTGGTTTCTGTCATCGATTTTTTTTTTAATAAATAGAATATTTAAAGAAGTCTTTTCAAAATATTTTTCTTATGACAAGGAGAGAGTTTTAGAGGCCATGACTTAAATTTTAGCTTCATTTAATAAAAGATCTCCAGGAGAAACAAATAGTTGAAATAATAAATATTGAGGAGAAAAAAATCTAATTTATTGTTATGATAATTTGGGAGTAGATTAGAATTTTACTTGAATTTTAGGAAGACGTTACTTCATATTTCATTAAAGCCTTTTCTACTAGGCTAATAAAAGCATTTATTACATTCTTTCATATTTTCCTTATATAAAGATGATTGCATTACAATATGCTTTTTAATTTCACAATTTATTTGTGAAATGTTGGTTACCTTTCCAAACTATGTACTCCAAAGCAGTGTGGAGATGCTTCATTTTTTTCGAGCTTTAAAAATACCAGGTAACAACAAATAAGGGCCTATTTCTTTTCTGGTTCTATTTCCAAAGAATATTCCTATGGAAAATGATTCTCCGTGTCCCCCACCCCCACACTCCTGCTCTTTAATTTGCCAAGATAGTCACTCTGGCCAGATTATCAGATACTGTGGGGTCCCTCACAGAATTCAAGTCTGCCTTATCACGTTACTTAATGTTTCTCTTCTGATTGGATTAGTTGTCCCCTTCCATCCTCATCATAATAAGTGATGATTCATGTAGTCTTAGAGTTGTTCATTTATGGTGCATACTTGCTAGTGACATAGATCTTACTTCTTTTCCCTTCACAGTATTTTTTTTTTCCTAGGATCGTTTCCTCTGGCTCCCAGCTTTGTTCAGAGCTAAATCATCTTTCCTTGGGTAGACCCCTGGTCTCATCTTTCCTTGGGTAGAACCCTGGTTCTCTCTCTCTCTTTTAACAGAGTCCCTCGCCTATGACAACTTAATATTATTCTTTCCTCTAAGAAACTGACCTCATTGTGGTGTTAGGAATCAGGTTGTCAAGTCTCATTCTCTCCTTTAAGATCCATTTTCCACTAAAATTTCCTTTTCTCATTTAAGGTTGCCAGCTTTAGCAAATAAAAATACAGATGCTCTGTTAAATTTGAATTTCAGATAAACAAAGGTTAATTTTTCCACATATCTCATGCAATATTGGGGACATATTTATACTCCAAATTATTCTGTTTTTTTTTTTTTTTTTTTTTTTCTGAAGTTCAGATTTAACAGGATGTCCTACGTTTTATCTGGCAACTCTGCTCTCATCCTATCACTGAGTTCCTCCCTTTCCAGCCTATCGCTGTTACTTCCCTTTCTGAGAGATGGGGAGCTCTACCCTTCTCTCCATGCTTCCTGCTTGGCCTCTTCTCAGTTTGGTCCCAACCCTGGCTTGACGGTTTTCTCACCCACCTGGTGTTATCAACTCTTTCATGTAAATATGTTTTCCAGCTTGCCCTATGCTATTGCTGACTCACTTGATGTTAGTAGATGCCATTGTGGTTTAGATGGAAAGCCACCTGACAGCAGAAGCCCTACTCATGCCCCAAACTCATTCTTTCCTTGGATATCACCTCTGGTATCAAAGGGCTTTAACTTTTCTAATTAGAAAAGCCCGGACTCAGATTGTACAGCCTGTAAATGTTACAACTTTCCATTACCCCATTCGAAAATTTCCTCATGAGGAAGCTATTGGTTTCTAGTCCCTTAAAAACGGTAAAGATTTTACTGTGTCTAAAGCAAATACCAGCAGATACAGCTTAAGGATTGTTTTTTTTCTCATAGTGTTTTTCTTTTTCTCACAAAAGTAGGTTTCAGATGCATTCATCTTACCTTACCCATATCTAGAAAGTATTAATAGCTCTTTTTCTTTCACTAACACAGCTTCTACTCTAGCAATCAGCATGCTGGTATGTTCCCAACCCTGCTGTGTCCTGCCTTTACATCAAAACAGGAAACTTGCTGAAATCACTCTTTTTGAAGCACAGAGGCATTAAAATTTTATTATTATTATTATTTTTTCTTCTTTTAGGCTCTTTGCCCAAGGTCGAGTGTTTGGGTCTGTGGTAGGAGAATAGAAGAAAATTCAGTTGTTTCTGCTATCCTGTGCTGCATGGTCTTCATGATGGTAGTTCTTTCACTTGTATCTGATGGATCCAGCTGATGTGGTTTCCAATATTGGAGCCTTTTGTTTCCCAGCATGATGGGATGATGGAGCTCTCTGTATGTCTTGGCAGGAATATTTCATTCATGTTTCTCTTGGCTCTGCCACAAAAATTACTTATCAGAGTTTTTTTCCTTCACTGTGGAAACAAGTTGCTGTTAGCACAGTTGTGAAATTCCTTCTGTCCCTTTGCTGAGATTCAGGTTCTTTTTCACTCCCTGGATGTGTTTCTCTTTGTGCATGTATATAGCAGCTATGGAGCCAATTGCCTTGCACAGTTGTCCGAAGGCTCACATGTATGATTGCAGGGGCAAGGCAATGTCTGATAATGATGCACTCTCAGTGTCTTTGTTGATTTTGAAACACTGTGTGAAAAAAGTTTCAGAAACCTACATGACTGAACTTCCCCACCAAGGTGATGGTGGTCAGAAGGGCTAGATGACCTCCTAGTCCCCTGCTAAGCCTGGAATTCCAAAAGGGACATCATTAAAGAAATATGGGGGATGGTGAGTACTGCAGAAACCATCGATCACATTTGGGGAGAGCCTAATTGGTCCCATTTTATGAGATCCCAGTGACCATGTGGAACTATAAGAATTGGGTTGAACATCTGGTTCTAATGTTGTATATGTTGAGGTGTCTGACCAATTCAACAATTTTACATCTCAGTGGGAGATTAAATTATAGTTTCTAAAAATAATACAAATGGGCTTTAGAAAAAAGCAAAAGTGGAATAGAAAGATTTCTGTTTTCATTCATTTACTTACCAGACGATTATTGAGTACCCTTCTGCCAGGCACTGTTGGTCATTGCTCCTTTAGCTCTCGGGAGCTTGAGGTTTAAGAAGGAGATACATACGGAAAATGTCTTCAGCATACGTTGTAGTTAAGGCTAATTGCAAATATTTACAGAGTATCCTGTGAGTACTGAAGTGTATGTGTAAGAGAATCAGTGATGCATGGAGAACATTCATCTTTTCAAAATAGAGGACATTTGAGTTAAACCTTTATAGAAATGAAGGAGTTCAACAAGCTGTCCTGGAGAGTGTTTAAGGTAGCTGGAAGGCAATGTGGCAACAGGGAAGCCTCCATGATTTTAAGCGATAAAGTGACATCTTCGGTTCTGAATTTTGGAAACAAAACTCAGAACATAGGAAGACCAGTGTGGCCATGTTAAAAGCATGCAATAAAGGAAAAGGCAGTGAGAAAGGAGAAGAAGAATTTAAGACCACTTTGGTTGTAGAGAAAGAGAAGGTACCCTATACCAATGTACAGGGTTTTGAGTTGCTTTTGAATAAGACAGGAAATCAAGGCTAAGACAAAGGTTTGAGAGAGGGGGAAAGAGTGTATTATTTCTATTTGGGCTTTGCTGGGTTAGAGATGGAATATCCAGATGGAGATAGTGGAAATGCTGACTTGGCATGCAGGAGGGACACGGGCTGCAGGTATAGATGTGGTGGTCTTTATGAAAACAAACAATCACCAAAGCTGTAATACTGGAAGAAGTCACCCAGGGGGAATAAAAATGTGTGAAACGAACAGCAGAATCCTTTGAATAGTTAAGGTGGGGAAGGATATAAGAAGAGCAAGAGAAAGACTGCAGGAAAGCTGCCTGGAGGGGTTTCCACAGTGCGTGAAGTGGGAGGTGAAGGAGGTGACATGAGTAAGCATAGGAGTTGAAAGCTGGGACCAAAAGTCATGAGGGAAACTAACAGCTTCACAATTCTTATTGGAACACTGGCATGAAACCATTTGGATACCTCTATATGATCCATTCCCAGTTATCACCAGAGGTCATCTGGGTGTATACAGCAGGGCTGAACTGTGTGGGCTACTAGCTTTACTTAAGCAGTGATGAAAAGAAAAACAGATTACATGAAGTGGGTTATGGTTCATGAATAGTTTTATTTTTATAGTCTACTTTAAGCTTTACATTTTCTGAACTCTGCCAAAGAACATAATTATGGTTGAATAAATGTATGTATATTCTTACCAATACCTACTCTATTCTCTTGGAGAGTAGTTGTCAGTATTGTTTTTAGCTTGCTTTTTTAGTTTTTTCCTTTTTTGTAAAGAGATCATTTTAGGGCAGGTAGAACTCTTTGGTGCCTTTGTTGCCTGATGAATGTAAAGGATACTGATATATGTCTGGCAAGTTATGTTTTGCATTATTTGCATTTTTCTGGATCACATCTCTATGCTTATACTTTTAAAAATATAACAAAATATCAGATTCTTACTTAATTTGTGATCTGTTACAATCTCTAAACTTATTTTGTCAAAATTATACTTAAATGTATTTATTTAAGGTTTCTGTTTTTCTTTCTAAATGAATTAGTCTTTTCTGATTTATTTTCACATTGATATGATCTGACTTCAAAATCAGTTATAGGAAAGAAAGTTCTTTCGACTTTAACTTTACTCAGTGTATTTCTGACATATATCTCTTGTTAGCTTTCTCTTCTAAGAAGACAGTGGGTATCTTTGAAAGTCACTGAAATTCAGAATGCAGGAAAGGAGACCGAGACATCAATATTGAATGAGGATTTGGATTAGCACTGAAACATTCATCCTCGAGAAATAAAAACTCCTATCATCTCAGAGAACGACACTCTCCATCCTTCACTCTCCATTTCTCTATACATAAACTATTTCACTTTTCCCTGACAACAACACCCAAAACATTAGCTGCAGTGCATATGATGGGATGCTGAGTTAACATTTAATTGGAACAGAGTTCATGTACGGATGGATGAAGGAGACCTCTGAGGAGCTGACTTCAGAATGAGTTCCTGTGTGAGTAGAAGCTGCCTCCAGCTGTCAGAACTATGTGAACATTATCAACAAGAACTTCTCAGAAGGGAAAGCAATCAAGATACGGTCTAGTGCTTTTGCTTGAAGAGAATGTATATGGATCTGCAACAAAAATCCAATGAGAATGAACGTGGAATGGAAACAAAAACCCATGTATTTGTTTTCCCTCCAAGTTTTCTGTATATCATCACTTCTTTGAAAAATCAGCAAATTAATCATTCTGACTATGGGACAAATACATTTAACTTTTCTGCATCTTCAGGTTGTTGACTATATGATCTTAATTATCCAGCATTACCCTCTGCCTAATACCTTTTTGAGGTGGTGGCATTTAAATTTTGCCTGCTTCTCCATCTACCTACCTTTCTTGATTCCATTCATTCAATGGGAGAGACTTGACCTGGGGCCCTCGGTGTAGAAGAAAGAAAAATATAATTTTGCCCTTTACTGCACTTCTGTCAGCACAGTTGTAATTGTATGCCCTTGATCCCACAGGGCAGTAGGCAATGGAGTGATGATAGACAAGTCTAAAGCCTTGAAAACCAACTCTAAGCACATACCTTTGGACAGGTGGCTGGTGCACTGTCTTTTGTGGATGAAGAAGTATCATTTCTTAATTGGAAATGCGAGTTTGCTCATCCAAATAGGAAAGCTCTTTTATAAGTGATTTTCTTAAATCCCAATCTTTTACTTGGTTTACCTGCCTTAAAAAATCCAGAAGCAGCCATAAATCTATGACATACTTTCAAATAGCCAAGGAAGTTTTTCTGGTCCACAAAGCTTTCACCATTCTGACCCCACTGGTGAACTAGAAAAGTCTTTAAGAATAAAGTAGTAAAACACATTTATTGTTTAGATGAGAAAGTAAAAAGAATTGGTCATTTCTCTTTATGTTTGACTCAAATCCATGCTTATCCTTTATTTCTGTCATGACTGGGCTGATTTTTTGAAAGGTAGATATGTAGGTCCATCAAAACTCGCATGTCTAGGCTCCCACATGGAACCGGACTAGTTGAAGTTGGAAGCTCCGGTGGGAAAACTGGGCTTCTCTGCTCCTTCTGGAACCCTTTATCAAGTATATTCTGTCGTCTCATAGGCATGATCTAAAAATTCCTGTTATAAACTGCTCTCCAACTGCAGTTTAAGCTGTAGGAAAAGAGTAACTCATTTACTTAAAAAAATCTATTTTATAATAACAAAATTTCTCCTTTATAGTCAGTTATCATTGTTATAGGCATACTACTAATAATTTTCAGGGGTTGCTGTGGGGCAGGCTTGCTGCCTATTCTCATACAGAATGCAAGGTAAGAATCGTTTTTACATTTTCAAATGATCAAAAATACAAAACAGTAATATCTTATGACATGGGAAATTATATAAAATTCGAATTCCAGTGTCCTGAGGTCAGTTTTGGGCACAACTGTGCCCATTCGTTTATGGCTTGTCTCCAGCTGCTTTCATCTGCTACAACAGCCAGGTTGAGTAGGTGATATAAACCCCATATGACTCCGAAACCCTAAAATATTTACTCTCTGGTCCTATACAGAAAACCTGTGCCAATCTCTCCTCTGTACCATATACCTAACATATGTTAGCTCACTGATCCTCACGACAATGCCACTCACTATGCTCACTTATTATTCTCTGTCTGCATATGAATAAACTGGGACTTAGAAAAGTACAGCTGACCAGAGTGAAGCGACTAGGGGATGCCAGAGCTGAGAGAGAAAGCCACGTTTGTCTGATGTGGAAGTGCTGGCCCTTTGTCATACCCTAAATTGCCTCTGTTATTGGCTAACAACTCAGTCCTCTTCTACAACTGTGTTGCTGTCTTCTGGACTGCTTCTTAATTCTTTCCATATTCGTTAAATTGAAGAGTCAACGAATGCACACTACAGCACGATAAAGCCAAGCGTTAACATAGACCACAATATCATAACTCTTTTCCTTAATTGAATAAGTGATCTATCTAACTCTGTAGTTGACTGGGTCTTTGGTAGAATATATATGAGAATAAAAATATAATGTTTTCCCTATTTCTTTTGTATATATCTGGCGAACTTTCTATAGTGAATGTTGAACAAATTATTGCGAGTATAGACTGGAACTGAGAGAAAGATTGAGCCACAGGAGAAGGATATCACGAGTAAAATGAGTGCTTTGAATTCGATGCCTGTAACTTGAGCTTTTTAAATTGAGCAGTGATTATAATCATTTAGGTTTCTCTATTTTTGATGGTGGTGCTTAGCTAAAAACAAACATAAGACACATCTCAATTCACTTGTAATGGGCCTGTGGAAGGAGAAAGTGCTTGAGAAACACTATCCAAATTTATAATTCAACTTGCGTGCAGAGTTGTTTGTCATGTAGAAAAAGGCAACAATTAAAAAGTCATTACATTATACATTTCGAATTGGAATCTCTCAAGATGTTCATTAAATGACACAAAGGACCATCTGAGGACATTGAATACCTGTAGTTGAGTGGTATAAACATCTATATGTGTACATACTTTTAAGCCATATGCTCCATATGTTGCTAAAATATCTTCAAAGAAACTGAATAATACCTCTATCCACTGACTCATTTCCTTTTGACTTTGAAGTCTTTCAATTAGTTTAGAAAGAAAATGATTTATAAAATTACTTAAATTTTTTTTTTCTGAAGGAATCTTTAATTTGTAAAAAAATTAAAGTCAATATGATGCACTTAAACTGGGTTTCTGTCTTAAAGTTAGGCCTCTTTGTTTGTAAGTAGCAGTTGTAGAAAATATCACTAGCTTGAATGAAAGGGAGAAATTTACTGTAAGCATAGAAAATATCCAGGGGTATCTCTGGGAATCTAAAGGCCATTAGTGTGATGGAACATCACAAAGGACCGAGCAGGGTGGGAAATGGTTGAAGCGAGGCAGCTGTGTTTTATTCTCTTTCTCACTCTGCCAGGCCATATGGTCTCTTGTTTCAGATTCTTTCTAGTGTCTGCTTTAGACTTCTCCTTCTGCAGGCCAGCCTTTTCTGCTTCTCTATTTACATTTTGACATATGGCCTTCTCATAGCTCACCGGAGACTAACCAGTGTCCCAGTTACCGGTTTGTGGGAGACAGAATCTTTTTGGCTTAGCTTGGATCTGACGCTATTTAGCTGTGACCAGGGTTAAAAATAACCATTAAGGTACCTCCTTGGGTTGAGGAGAAATTTCAGGAAAACAAATGTCAGGCTGGACAAAGTCTCAGAAACATATCTACTAGCTATCCATAATGGCCCACATCAGACCCAAAATGAAAGAACTACTTATTTATCAGCTTTACTTCTTTTTACTTAACTCAGAAAAACTTGATGAAATTATATTTCTATATGTTTATGTATGTTCTTTGTATTTTTTTATAAGTGTTTGTGTCCCCTGGGATGTTGGGATGTTGGGATATTTAAAGCTAAAGGTTGGAAAAGCTCACCAATTGGCCTGTGTCCAAACTCTGTTGCTGATCACATCTCCCGCTAGGCTTCCGAGGCAGTTTACCTCTGCATGGCTGACCCCACGCCTTCAGAGCACGTTTGATCTTCCAAGATCACTAATAGGAAACTGTTAGTCTCTCCCTTCACCCTAGAGAGTTCTAACAGATGAGGAACCTCTATATTTACTCTACTTGTTAAAGACGGCAGCAAGGGTCAAATAATTCTGAGGTGCCATCTCTCTCCAGCAGCTCTGAAGACCTTTTTTGTTCTTGACAACAATGGCAGCTCCTACCGTTGGAGCTTTCCATCAGCCTGTGTTGTAACTTAGTTAAGTTCCTTACCTACTATGCGCTGGGCAACACGTTGGGTGCCGGGGCGCGGATTTCCACAATTAGGTAGGTATAGAGATTAAAGAAATGCACAGGGTACTAAGGAGCCAGAGGGAGGGCGCACAGATGAACTGCTGGGGCTGAAGCAATGCTTCTTACGTAAGTCGTAGGAAAGGAGCACGTTCACGCCTCACACCTAACTGTTTTCTCACTTTCAGTTTCCCCTTCTTCAGAAGGAGCACCATGGTCATGGGAACTACGAATGTGTCGATCTGTTTCTGTGTCCCAGCAATACATCTGTCCATGTTTGTGTCAATTCTAGACTGTCATAAGCATTGTGACTTAATGACAAGTTTGCTATCAAGTAATGTGAGTCTTCCAGCTTTCTTCCCCCTTCTCCTCACTTCCTCCTCGATTGCCTTGACTATTTATTTGCATATCAATGTTAGAATCAGCCTTCATGTTTCAACCAATAATTCTAGTAAGATTTTGATTGGGATTGCTTTGGATCTGTAATTCAATTTTGGAAGAACTTATGTCTTTTCAACATTGAATCTTCCAATCCATGAAGTGTAGGTATTTAGGTCTTTTAAAAATGTTTTTATAGTTTTCGGCGGTGAGGTCTTAGATATCTTTCTTTCATTAGATTTATTCTTAGATATTTAACGGTTTTTAATGTTACTGTGAATAGTATCTTTGTTAAACTTTATTTTTTATATGCTACCAATATAGAAATAAATTTCATCATTTTATATTTTGATCTATAGTGTTCTTGATACATTTACACATTTATTCCATTTCTAAGTAGACTTTTTTTGGATTTTTTGCATACACAAGAAGGGTTCAGGCTCTCTCTCCTTCAGCTCAGGACACCAGTCCCATCTCTGCATAGATTTAGTGTTTTACCAGAGCTTTGAATCTGAGCTTCTCGCTTCCCAGTCTCTTAAGTGAGGCATCACAAAGCCTGCTTAGAAATGGAGAGAGAGGAGGGTTGAAGAGAGACGGAAGGAATCTAGGAAGAACAAAAACAAATTATTACTTCAGAAATGATTGTGCCCTGCAGATATAAGCCACTTGGATAGTAAAGCACTATCCTCTCCCAGACATATAGATTAAGCTTCTGCATCATTTTGTGCTAAGGCATTTTTTTACGTATTCTAAATAACTAATGGTTTTCATTGGCAATACAAAATTATAAATTTTGCAGTCTGGGCAGTATGCTTTTTAAAGCTGGAAAAACAGCTTTCTTTCAGGAGGCTTGAAGCTTGGGGTGCAGATTCAGAGCCCACACTGATGAGACATTCAGGAAAGAATGACCGGAATTTTCAGCTTTATAGAAAGTAGACCCCCCGCAAGGCTCCATCCCTCTTTTTAGGATAGCCAAGAGGATACACATCACTTCCCAAGATCTCCATGAAGCCAGGGATCATGTGGGCTTAACCACTGCTGAGTTCCCAGCCCCTAGAAAGGTACAGGGCACAGCAGGTGCCCCAGAAATATGAAGTGAATGAACAAGGTGTAGAACAATGGATATCTTTTGTGAATCACTCAGAGCTACGATATTATTTTATTCCTGGCTGGGAGGTGAGATGGTGGATTTTCTGTTTGCAGTCACTTCACACCTATTCCAGAGCAGCAAGCCCATCTAACTAATATAATGTCTTAATCCATTCTATAATTCTTAATTTAGTTCAAATCAGAAGTTTAAAGATTTCTCTAAGCCCTAGAAGACCTCTTTTAAGAGAGAAAAAAAAAAAGAAGGGAAACCTAATTAGAATATAGTGCAACTCCCAGCTCTTCCAACTCAAATGTCCCAGCTCTATTGTGTTTGTGCAGTTAAATGAACAGAGATCCCAGCCCCAGCACCTCAATTGACATGAAGCTTCTTTCAAGAGAAGCCTGTTGTGTCAAAATTGTTTCAATGATATTATTTGAATATCAGAGATAGATAGACCTATAATTAATATTGACCAACCTGACCATAAACTATTTGATTTCTTTTATGACACTGAGAAATGTGCCAGCACAAAAAATTTCCTTTGAAGAAGATAAACACTATAGCTTCATAATGTGGGGTAAGGTTGGTTTATTAATATTTATTATCAGAGTCCTATTTAGGTCAGAGAGGAGGAAGAAATGAGTAGTTACCGTTTCATGGGTGCAGAGTTTTAGTTTGGGATGATGAAAACCTGGAGAGAGATAGTGGTGATGGTTGCACAATGATGTGAACATACTTAATGCCAATGAATTGTACGCTTAAAAATGATTAAAATGGTATAAATTTTATATTATGTATATTTTGCCACAATTAAAGTGTCCTATTTTGTGAATTTTTTGAAGTATCATATTTCAAGGCAACTATTATTACCTCTATAGCAAGATGAGTAGAGAGGAAGTTCTTAGTACCTAGGGGGCTGACATGGATACAAGACCGAGATGATTCATGGCCAGTGACCCCTCATATATCATCTCGGTAAGGGTCACTGCCTTCGCTCACTCCTCAACCCCTGCCACTGCAGCATTGTGTTGTGGTAAATAACAGGTCTCTGTCTCTAGACAGAACAGTTCAGGACCAGCACCCTTGTACCATTTTTAGCCGAACATATTTTATTATTATTATTTTTTTCCATTCCCAAATGCGAGACCTTCTCTGTATTGTCAAACTGTGCACTATGCTTTCTGAAAGACTGTCAGCAGTGGGGCACGTGCTTCCCACTTGTAGCCTGTCAGATTGTTTGGGATTTTTCTGCATGTAAAGTAGCTTGTCTGGGAGAAAAAGGCCTCCTGCTCGAAATAAGTTTTATCTGATTTTAATATGTAATTTTTATTTTGAGGAGATTTAATGTCAGGTGTTCAATTTGGGACATTCTGAAGTCCTTTTGATTCAATGAGGGGGGTTAAAAAATGCAAATTGGATTGTAACTTCTGACATTATGAATAATTTGTTTCTTTTTATTAATTAAAAAAAAATTTAAACCCACAAATATAGTATTTAAAGTTGTGTCCTAAACCTGAGAACAATTACTAAACTCAATATTGGAGTTAATTCATTTCTTTAATGAGTACAAATGAATACAATGAATACAAATTTGTAGTTATGGTTTAGATGTAAAATGAAGTAAAGCGATAAATATCAACAGCACTAACAAACATTACCTTATAAAAAGAAAAGCTATTATGCTTTAAGAAAAGGAAAAAAACAGAGAAGTTGACTAGAACAAAGCCTCTAACTTGATTTTCTTTCATAGTTAGTTCAGTTAGCCTGACAAGTGACAATGGTTTTTCCATTTTGCAAGCTGTTTTTTTCTACTTGTTTTTTGTTGTTGTTGTTGTTTTCGGTAGCAGAGTTGAGTCCAATTTAGCTTCTGATCATGATGGTGAAGCATTTAAATACAGATTTCTTTTTTCTTTGCGAATATCTGATTGAAAGTGGCAGCTGATAGTTTTCATTTCCCATGGTTAAAAGAGGTTGAATGGATAGCTTCTATTTTAAGGGCATCTGAATTATTAAAAAAAAAAAAAAAAAAAGAGAGAGAGAGAGGCTAATAGGTGAGATTCTTTATCCCAATGTATTTCTACTGATTTTTAGTGCAGGACTAGAATTCTGATTCCTGAGCTTTGGAGTTAGGGTTATTTTCTCTAGAAAGTAACTAGATGTATAAACTAAAGAACTTCTGTCCCATTCTGGAGGCCACTGGGAAGTGTAAGTGGTCTTAGACAAAAATGTCACACTTTTTCTCTCTCCCTGGTAGAGTGTGTTCTCTGGTTTATCCAGGGGTAAATTTCCAATAGAAGTCACTAGGTCACTATTAGATAACTGAGGAAGTATATAATTTCAATAATTTAAAAATTCACAAGAGAATAGGACATTATGCTGTATGAAATAGTGCAGCTCAAGGCAACTCATCAATTACTAGTTGCATTCACATTTTGCTGTTTACAGGGTGATTGTGTATACACCAGCTCACTGGTTCTTAAAATTACTCAGTGAGCACATGTCTACTGTGTGCTAAGCCCTGCTAGGCATACAAGAGAAGATGAAATAATTACTTTTATCCTTTAAAAAGCTGTTCTTGCTTTTTATGAAGTGTGAGAAGTTAGTGACATGAATAGAAGAGAGGTTGCTTGGAGAGGTGACAGAAGGACCAGACCAGACTGGGGTGGCTGGTGTCTCTCCATCAGCTGCAGTTGAGGCTGGGTCTCATACACCCAGTCTGCTGCTAGTTCTGCTGTAAGTCTTCATAAATGACTAGGACTTGGTGTGATTTGACCAACTTTTGGGATTAATGGTATTGTGTCCCAAATATCAAAAATATAGAAAATATCAAGTATCAAAATAGTATATAAGTTTATTAAATGAATGGTTTGGTGATTTTTTATTTCCATTTTCTGATTAGAAAACTTGAGTGGACATTGTGATTGCAGAAATTATTGAAAATGCAAGAAAATATAAAGAAAATAAAAAAAGTTTGTAACTAGGACCAGATGAAGATATTCAGAGTCATAAAAAGCAGACCAGAATATAGCTCCCTAAGCCAATGTTTGTATTTCAAAATGAAAACAGTAGTAAACTATGTACTAAATGTAAAGAAACCCAACTATATTCTGATTTTTTGCATGACGACTAATTCATCACTTTTTCTTTTTAAATAATGAATTTCTTTTAGAAAAAAAAAAATTGTTGCCTCTGCTCTGCTGATGCTCTAGCGGCCTGCCGAACACCCATTGCTACGTCTCCCTCCTACACCCAAAAGCAATCGCTCTTCCTATTTTCATGTATAGTATTCTAGAGTTTTCTTATTTAGGTAAAAGAAAATTTTGAAATTAAATTTGGGCACTGAACATGTAGTGTTTTTTAATTTTAAATTTTCACTTACCATCATGAGACTCTTCTCATTCAATTAAGAAATCTCTGAATACACTTTCAGCGTCTGAGCCATGGCTGTATTTAGCTAGTCTCTGAGTATTTCTGGTTTTATATACTTAAATAAGGTCCTATGAACTGTCTGATGCATTCATGTTTTAATCTATTTTTGATTTTTATTTGTATTAATTAGCTGGATCTGGTTTATATGCCTGTCAGCAAGTCTGTTTCTTGGTATATTTGACAATCCAGAGTGGTATTATTTTAAAAAGGAATAATAGACTTTTCTCATTTGATAGAAAAATAATATCTTATTTTATTTTATGATTATTTGATTAGTAGTGGAATAATTTTTTTATTTATTGATCATTTCTTATTTCTATCTGTTTATATCCATTGAACATTTTTCTCTCATAATATCAAAAATTTTTAAGTGCTATTTCTGTAACAATGATATCAAATTTTAAAATATTTGTTACAAATATTTTATCTGTGTTTTTCTTTACCTTTTAATTTTATGGCATATTTAGTAAAGAAAGATTTAAGTTAATATAGCTAAACTTATTAATATATTCTTTTCAATTTGTTCAATACTCAGAAAGCCTTTCTCCATTCTGAGATCTGATCTCTAAGGACATTAACTTCTTGTACACCCTCTGACTGATGTTTTCTGTTTTATGCAAAGTATTATTTATTTCCATTTACCATTTAGTTGATATCATTGCATTCGAAGTGCTCAGTTATTGAGTTTAGGAGACGAGTGAGGATAATCTAAAAAGTTAACCAAAAGGATCATCATTCTATATCTTTTCTTAAATATCCTGAAATCTCCTGCACGTAGGAGTGGGAGTGAATGTTCCACCCACTCCTTTAACATTCCCTCTTCCTTTTTTCTTTCTTTCGTATTGATGTTCTTTTTTACTTCTCTTCCAATTATCATTTGATAAATATAAAAACTATCTTCTGCCTTTTCAGTGAGGCAGGTAGGAAGACCCTGGCCACAGAGAAGTCAAATTAAGAAATTTGGTTACTTTGCACATAATATGCCTTTCTGACTAAGAGAAATTGCTAACTTTTGTAGATATTAGAAATATTTCTTATTTGCTCCACTTATTTTTCAGCAAGAGACATTTTTAATGGAATGGCCTAAGGTTGTTTTTTAAATGCCATGAAGAGATAGTCAGAAGCAAAAGACTTTTAAAGCTAGAATGGTGCAGAGAGAAATTCAATTTCTTATTTCGAGATTAATTGATAGTCTTCAGGAGCCATCAGTTTTCTGGAGAGTATTTTAGTTTCATTAGCTCCATCCCTGTACAATCTATATCAGAAAGATAGGATTTTTGCAGATGGCAATGGGCCATGCTTCATTTCTGGTCAAATCACATCATAATGATGCCACTTATTCATACATAAAAGCTTGTGGAAGTGCACTGAACATCTGCACATAATGCAGTCATTCATGCAAAGAAGGCTGAGGACCCTGTTTATCACAAGGGATATGCGAGCTCTCTCTTTCTGCTCAGTCTCCCTCAGGAGTTTCAACTGTCCTGGAAGAGAAGTGCTAACAGCCCATTAGCCTGATGAGCCAATCAGTAGAAACATGCTCTCCCTTCCCTTGTGGAATGCCTGACTGCATCTGGGGCACAGCCAACATGCATTAAGTTCTTCCAGAGCCTGACGGCATCACCTTCCTTCTTTAGCCCCACACTCTCAAAACACTGCCCTGACGTAGCGCTCCCTATGGTAATGTTTACCCTTAATCACATGTTCTGCATAACCTTTAGCCAAAACAAAATTCGAATTTTGAAATTAGAGCAATTTCTTAAACAGATGTTGTTATAACAGTATTAGTTCAATGAAAAACATAATAATAATTCCCTGTCTCCAGTCATTGTATATATGCTTTGATTATTTAGTTAATAGATTTTTATTGAGCAGCTGCTATGTGCCAGGTAATATAGACATAGCGGTGAATGAGGAGGAAGTCGTTTGATATCCTTCAACATAATTTAAGTACAACAAAACAACTTTTGACTAATCCTTTGAGAACTTTTCTTTATTATTTTTCCAGAGAACAATTCAACTTATACCTCTTCATAATTTTAGCATAACTTAGATCAGAGCCTGAAGAACAGTCTAGAAATCTGAGCAGTCTCACTTTTGGCAGTTGTCCTCACCATGTTCAGCTTTAAATAGCTTTCTTGTTTCCTTAACTGAAATGTATTTTACCTTTACCCATAAAACATGCCTCCCTCCATGTTTGCCAAAAATAATGATGATGCAATAGGTAGGTATTTCCAGTTCTAGGACAAGTCTAGATACAAGTATATTAGTTTTCTATTGCTGATGTAAGAAATCACCACAAACTTAGTGGCTTAAAAGAACACAAATGTATTATCTTACAGTTCTGTAGGTCAGGAGTCTGAGTGGGCCTGACTGATTTCTCTGCAGTAAATCTCATGAGGCAGAAATCAAGGTGCTGGCCAGCCCAAAGTTCTGTTTGGAGCTTCTAAACTCATTCAGATTGTTGGCTGAATTCAATTCCTTGTGATTACGGGACTAAGGTTCTTGTTTCCTTTCTGATCTTCAGTCAGGAGCCTGTGTTAGCTCCCAAAGGCTACCTGCATTCTTTTTCACATTACCTTCTCCATCTTCAAATCAGCAATATTGCATCTTTTGGAATCTTACACATTGAATCCTTTTGACTTTCTCTCCTGTTGCGTGCCTTTATGACTCCAGACAGAGAAAGTTCTCTTACAGGATCATGTGGTTAGATTGGGTCTACCTGGATAATCCAGGATAATCTCCCAATTTTAAGATTTGTAACCTAATTTATCTGTAAAGTCTCTTTTTCCATGCAATGTAATACATTCACAGGTTCCAAGGAGAAGGATATAGACATATTTGTGGAGCCATTTGCCTTCCACAGCTTTCTAGAACCTCCTCACAAGAGCTCTTTCTAACTATTCAGATACTCACCACATCCCTATAAGATGGATACTATGTAGTCTGATTTTACAGGTAAGGAAAATGAAGCTCAGAAAAAGTGGGGCACTTGCTCAAAGCCTTGCATTTAATAATGTTGACATTAGGATTTGAACTTTGTCTCCAAAGCTACTGTGTTTTATCTGTGAAAATAAAGGTAGTATGAAGTATTGTTGACTGATTTAATGCCTGTCCATTGAACATAACTAAATAATTTGGTAAAGTTAAACTGCATCAGAATGTTTATGACTCTTCAGAGAATTAGTATGGATGAGAACACATGCATCTTCTTGAATAATTTCTGCATCAGAAATTTACATTCTTATTTTCTTTAAATTTTCAGACAAACCAGTAAATACAACTGAAAACATTATTATGAAATGAACACCAATGCCTTGTCGTTGGTATATTTGCCATCTCTGTAGATATTCTAGTCTGTAAGTCAAATTTGATAACATCACACTCGTTAGAATAAATCTTAAAGGTCATCCCTCCTGACTTCTCATCTCATGTCGGTTTCTGCTATGCAACATTTCCAACACTTCGGCTTCGTCCAGCTTGAATTTTCTCTCACTTCTAATGGTATCGCAGTTTACTATTTTGTGAGGTAGTCATTTCTACCAGTGAATAGGTTTAATACTCATTTATTCTTCCATTAAATAAAAATCTTGCTTCTGCCATTTTCCAACACTGATATTTAGTATAAAATTTAGGAAAAATTCCCAATGTATTTTCCTATTAAGAAAGAACATTTGACAAATATATTTGTCAAATGTTTTCCTAAATACCAGTGCAGGCCTTTGATAATATCATTCAAATTTAAGTTCAATGAAGGCAAGGACGTTGCCTTGTATACCCACCCAGTGCCTAGGACCTGACACATGGCAAGTGCTAAATAAATATTTATTGACTGAGTGAAGCAAAGGGTGGATGATGATTTTTTTTAATATTTTACACATATGCCACGGAGAAACATATTTAAGTTCTGCTGAAGAACTGGCCAAATACATTTTATTTGGACATTGTGATAGTATTGATGAATTGTATTATATAGAAAAGTAAGTATACATTTTTTTATTTTTCAGAAAAGGAAAAAAATTACTGTTGAATAAATGAAATAAAACATCGATATGGATGGTTCCTTAATGCCATTTCCTATCTTTGGAGAACCAAGTGTTCTCCATGGCTGAGGGGACATTACAAAGACTGTCATCTACATTTATTGTGTACAAATGATTTATTTTTTTCCTGAAAACCCTACATTTAAGATCAGAATATGAAAACTCCACATTTATATTTTTTTAAATGAAAAGCTCAAAGAACACACTTCACTGTTAAGATTCTGCAATGATATTAGCACAAATTTTTAAAATCCAAGGGCATTAGATCAGAGCAAAAGTAAAAATTTGCACAATTGTGCTAAACAAGAATTTCTTTCTTTCTATTTTAAACAATGTCTTTTCAAGATCTTATTAGACCCTATCTCAGATGACTCTTTGCTGAGATGATCTAAACATATGCAATAACTTAATCTTTTAAATGATGTGAGATTTTCTAAACTATCTAGGAGAAAACTTATAAGAGATAAGATAATCAAAGAAAGAGGATAATCAAAAATTTTTTTGAGAACTTCGAAAAAATTTGGTGGCCATTACTACAACTCCAAACATGCTATTATTATATAAGTTAGATATTATTCCTGTAATGTGTGCTTTCTCAAAGGTTGTTTCATCTCTTTACACTATTACTATGAAGCCAGTCTTATGCAATATTGACATCTCTACACACAATATCCAGATTCTGCCTAGTAAGTCAATTAGATTATATAGTGCACACTGATTCATTTAGAGGGACACAGAACCACTCATTAACTGCTGTGAAGTTGTCTTAAATTACATCCAGAGAGTTTTAATTATAGAATGTCAATTGAACCTCAGTGTGACAGTTTAGGATGTATATATGATCTTTCAAGGCTCTATAGCATCTGCATTTCCTTTGCTTTGAGATGACTGAGTCCCCTTGTGTGTATAGGCTTAGGTCTATCTGAGGAAGTTAAGATAGCTTTTCTGACAAACCCAGAATAAGATAATTTCTGAGATCTGTAGACTTAGTTAACTCTGGAGTTATCATGATAACATCATAGAATGTACAAGCCCATGTTGGTCCTGGGCCTGGATCCCATGTCAACCTGTAAGCTGTGGTTTCTGGTTGGGTCTCGTTCATGAGTCTGGGTGAGCCATGTGGGTTGTCCTTCATACAGCGCTGCCCTAGTTAGAGGTCTGGACACTGGTATGCCTCTAAGGGTATGCTGTCCAGATGTCACGAGAGAATCATAGAGAAAACATATTATAACTCAGTTTTCTCATGTATAAAATGGAAATTATCATACTGCTTATTACATGGAGTTACCATGAGGATTGAGTTAATACATGTAAAGCTCTAAAGTTACATTTTATACCTAACTTTATGTTAATGATTTTCCATTCTTTTTCTTAAAGAAGGCATTCAGAGTTATATAAAGCTTTAGATATCACAGAATCTGGATCTGCCCTACCTGGCAGAGAAAAGTGAGAAAAGCAAAGTCCCTGCCCCCATAAAGGAGATAAGGTAGGAAGAGAGGTTCAGGACTTTGCAGCCTCAGTGTCTTCATTCATAATATGGGGATAATAATATCTCGGCTACCAAACAGGGCTTTTGTGAAGCTCAGATGAAGAATGTATGTGAAAGTAACTTAAAAATATAGATGACTAAGTTATTATTATTATTATTATTATTAAGCAGTCTTTGTTGCAAGTCTTGTATTTTGCAAACACAAGAGACCACCTGGATAAATGTGCACCAGGTCATCTTCGATTTGTTATATTTTCACTAAGCATTTATTTCCTCTTGAAAGATGCTAATTGGATGGGATAATTTAGATGTCTATAGAGTGTTATTTTGAAGTTGTTATTTTTATTAATTTCAAATCCTGAAATCAAGTCATCCCTTTAAATGCTTTTGTGGAGATAATATCAGCAGAAACTTTGGGGATTCCATTTAGCATTGAGAGTTTCTATTTTACCACAGAGAGTTTTAGGGATGATTCAAAGTGCTGAGGTAAATTGTCAATGTTTTGCTTACTGTCTGAAACTTAAATCCTTATAAAATATGCCAACTATTTGTTTGGCATACAAACTTCTAATCATACTAGAGTTTGTCTTACCATCACCTAAAATTCAGATAAACTTAATTCAAAATTTATTCAATAAATCTGTTAAGTATAAGCTATGTACTAGTTGCTGGGCATACAAAATCAGCTAAGATGCAGCCCTTGCTCTCAGAGAGCTCACAGCGGAGGGAGGAGAGACAGACAAGCACATAACAATTATGCAACTTAGAAGATGTTGTGACAAGAGTATTTATTCACAATTGTTAAGGTATGACAAGAAAGGGGTCATCTAAAGTAGACTGGTGGGCCTAAGAAGGGTTTTCAGAAGAGGTGACACAGAGAGACAACTTGAGGTGTGACTAGAAGGTAGTGTGACAGTGAAGGGGAAGAAGGGAATGCAGGGTGGAATGGGCTGCTGTGTGAAAGGTCTGCTGATAGTGTGGTCCTGATTCGTGCATGCTCATGGGCACACAGGTTGTACAGCAGAGACAAACAGGGGCCAGGGCTCAGGAAGCTTACAGTGGGACATGTTGTAGCTTGGTTGGTATTCGAGAACTTGGAGGGGCCACTGAAAGGTGTCATTCCTGTTCCTGTCAATGAAGTCACTTCCAGTCACATAGATTTAAATCAGTGTCTTTACTTTTTCTCTCTCTGCTGTTCTCCAAACCATTTAATAACTCTCCTTTCAATTTGTTCTTCGTGGTGGCTCTAGACATTCCCTAGACTTATTATTTTTCCCTATGTTAGGCTCATCTTCCCATGTGTGACCGCTGTGGGTCCCTCTGAACACTCTCTCTGCCTCGCTGTTTCCTCTCCTCCAGCCTGTCCAGTATGCCTATCCCTGACAAGTTAATCTGCTCAAATTGCTTTGGCTTCAGAAACCTTTAACTGCTTCTGTAACTCACAGTATCCCTCCAACTACAGTAGGTAGATATTGACTTGAATTGGAATGAATTGAAAACTTCTATAGTCGGCTCCCCAAGGCCATGATGCAGCACCAGCTAACAAATCATCCACCCGCAGCTATCCTTCTTCCCAGAACCGACCTGCTGGTCCAGCCGAGTTGGTTCCCAGTGCTGTTCTGAGCTCCAGCACCAGCCTCATCTGCTGCCTCCTCTGTAGCGGTCATAGGGAATCTTACTAGCTGCTTCTGCCACACACACCTCAGCACACCTTGGCCCATTCATGCTACCTAGAAGTGTTCATTATTATTGTAAATTATAATTTTATAATTTTATTTGATTTTTTTTTCAAATAAATCTCAAGCTCCTTGAGAGAAAAATTTGTAAGATAATCCATCATGCATTTAGAACAATGCATGGCACATAATTGACTCGATAAATTATAATAATAATTGTTATCATGTTTTGATTTACTTATAGGATATTGCTTCTTTGTACCCCTAGAACATCTAGTAAAAGAGACCCTCAGAAAGAGGTGCTACCCTAAATGAGCAGCTTACTCGACATTACTATAAATGGCAAAATGTTGAGAATTATGATAAAAAGATTTTTCATTTGTAGTTTTAAATTTTAAAAAGTGTCTGATTCTAGGCATGCTCTCAGATCTTTTTTTATTGTTAAAGTATATCTTTTGTTATTAAAATTTTGACACTTATTGCAAAAAATTTCTAAGGATGTGAAGTATACACAATAGAAAGTGAATGCTCTTCCATACCCACCCCCTGAATTCACTCCCAGATATAACTCCTGAGATGAGGAGATCTTTAACTACTCTGTTGCAGGTGTGGTAAAATGATGATAACTTTAAGATGCTGCAAATTTAAGAAGGTATACTGAGTCATCAAAGAAATGTATTCACTATTTTCTTAGTTATTAAAGCATTTTACTTACTAATAAATAAACTTATTTATTTAACATTTATCAATTCAACAACACATGTTTATTGACCACCTACTATGTGCATTGCACTAGGCAATGGAGAACATGTGCTCTGCCATGCAGCAATGGTCCCCATAGTTGTAGTGACTATACAGCAGCACCACCATTATTTGCTGTTTGTATTCCTATATCAAGTATAATTCTAGGAGGATAAAGGATAATTTAACCATTGTAAACTGGAGCCTAGATTTTCTCATAATATATACTGAATTTAACTTCCCCTGTCACCCATCCATCCACATGAGTTCATAATGTGCTCATGATTCTTTCCCCTTTGTATTAGATTTCTATTGATGTATAATAATTAATGACCACAAACTTAAAGACTTAAAACTCATTTATTATCTCACATTTCCATAAGTCAGGAGTCCAGGTATGGATTAACTGGGTCCTCAGCTCAGGTTCTCTCCAGATCAGGCTGCGATTCTCACCTGAAGCTGACAATCTTCTCAGCTCATCTTGGGGAATTCGGTTTCTTGCTGTTTATAGGAGGGATGTTCTTTTTCTTTTGCTAGCTGTTGGCCAGGGTCCACTTTCAGCAACTAGAGGCCAACTGCAGTTCCTCCGGGCTCTATAGGCCTTTTCACAACATGGATATTCGCTGTCTTCTAGGATAGCAGAGAGCATCCTCTGACTTCCAGTCCCTTCAATTCAGCTATGACCATCATGTAACCATAACCTAATAAGGCAGCAACTATCCCATCATATTTACAGGTCCCACCTGTACTCAAGGGAAGAGGATTGTGCAGAGTGTATACACCAGGGAGTTGGAATTTTGGGGGGCATTTAAAAATTCTGCCTACCACACCCATGTATGACATTTTTATAGCATCAACTCCCAGATTCCATGTTTTTGTGCAAAAATACTGAGACACAGGCACTTGGACATAGAGATAGATTTATTTGATTTAATCAAAGTGAGAGGCTGGGAGAGTAAGAGCTCTCAATTCATCTTTCTCAAAAAACAAAAGTAGGAAGTCTTTATGCATCTAGGGATTAGGGAAGGGGAACTGAGAGAGAAGTCCATGCTCCTTTAGCTGCCAACGACACTTTTGCTTTTTTATATCAGACTCCTGAATATCAGCAACTGGTCACATCTACTTTGAAGACTTTCTTTCCTTCTGCAAAACAAACTTACAAACTCTTGTGTCCCTGGAGTTATCTCATCCTGCTTGACAAAAAGACACAAGCAGTGCAAAATTATATTGTGAGAACAAGGGGTGCTGGGTTGAAGAACCAAAATTCTGCAAACTATCTCATAATTGTGTTATCTTTAAAAGCACAAGGCAGAAACTAGACATCTTGTGACTATCACCATTGTTTAAGTTATCATTGCTTTGTGGTTAACTACCTATATATCTCTATTATCTCAAACAAAGTGTACTTTTAAACATTTCTTCTAAACTTGCTTAACAGGTAGGCCTTCAGAACATGACTAACGTACTTTCTTAATCTGACTATAAGCTACTCAAACAATAGAAACATTTAGTTAAAGCCTATACCTATATTCTAAGTAAGAATTAAATTATTCAATTCTAGTTACAAAAAAAATACTATGGGCATTAAAATCACAAAAGATTTGGTTACAACATTGATACATTAGGGTTAATATTTACATTAAGTACAAATTTGACATTCACAAACAAAGCAGAGGCTGGACCATGAAGGGATTTACTACAAGAGGCGGAGCATGGAACTGCCATCCTTACTTGGTACTGACAGGCCATTGGCCTGACCTAATGGAAGCATTTTCATGTTCTTGCTGAAGCAGTCCAAGGATGAAAATTTAGCTCACAATTCAGAAAAAGCTAAGAGAAGCTTTTCTGGAATTTACTTAGAGGAGCAGAATTTAAACTTATATTCAATGCTAGTGATAGACCAGATTAGCCCTAAGCAGATGGCCATTGACAACTGCAGATGGTAACAGCCTCAGTTTAAAAAGTCTGTCTGTTGCTGTGGCGAATAACAATCTTTAATATTTTGCTTCCACTGTCCAAATTTCCTTTGGAGTTGCTTTCTTTGTACTCTTCCTCAGAATTTGGCTCTTTTGCTCATGTTTTCATCTCCATTAGTAGGAACTAAAGACCCATATGAAGAATTTCAGATGGTGCTATTAGAATTGTTGAACATGCCACATTGGAGAACTTAAAATACTGATAGCCCTTGGAAATTTGTGTTGTCATGGCACTTACATGCTGCCCTGAAGTACCATTTATCATTTTCTGTATGTATAGTCAGTTAACAACCAGCGAATCAAGTGACAGATTTGATGTCAGATTTGATGAATAGAATTGTTTATTCTATAAGTGTTTTCTGAGTGTCTATCATTGCCAGACACTGTGGTCCTGCTCAGAATGCAATAGGACACAGGACAGACCTGGCTCCTGTCTTTAAAGGTAGGGGATAGAGACTAAACGATCTAAAGAGATGCTAATGATCATTGAAAAGATCATTTTATTCTCTAAAATTAGATGTTGTATTTATTTTATGGATGATGAAATGACAGTGCATCAAGGTATCAAGGATATTTGAGGTCAGGGTATGGGCAGAGCTACATAAGGAATGGAAATCTAGAGTGCCAGCCGGTCCAGTCGTGTCCTACCAATTCCCATTTTTAAATCTAAAGAAAGCTAAGTGGGTCTGTTTTGAGAAAATAGGTATGGAGAAAATTGAAATCACTCATCTGTTCTTTTCCTTCCAGTTTCTGTACCCCGCACTACTGCGACTGGCAATTTTGCCCAGGGTCACAGAGCTAATTAGAGGCAAGACAGCAATTTGAACCCTCCAATTCCAATCATCTTTTGATGACAGCTCTGTAAAATACTTTAACACTTTTACTTTTTTCTTCATTGCCATTTTCTAGTGTGCTCATAATTATTCACTCAGTAAGACTACTTTCAAAATGACAACCTCGGTTCCTTAGTATAAATTTTATTCTCATTATTTTTAAAGATTTTTCCTCCAACTATGTTTTCAGACATTTTCTCTTTGATTTATGTTCCACCTATGCCTACTTAAGAGCAAGCTTTCCTAGTCTTAGGAGTTTAGGTTTCAGACAAAGGTATTTTTTTGCTTTAGTTCGAAGGAAACTTGAATGCTAGGAAGTAACCACTTGGAAATTTATTGACTGTATTTTACAGTTGACTCCTGAAGATATAAACTATATGCATATGTGATGCTTATATTGTTATTTAGGATTCTTTTAAAAATAAGCTACACTTTTTTATTATTTATTTATTTATTTACTTACTTACTTACTTATTTTTTAAGGACTAAAAAAAAAATCTATTCTAACTAAATATAATTTTGATAGCACAGAGAGGAAGTTTAGTGTTCAGCGTACAAATTTTGGAATCTAATGTGGCAAGTTTTCCTTTGTGGTCCAAGAAACTCTCTATATTCTAGACTTAAGTATAAAGCCAAGATTTACTAATGTTTGAGACAAATCTTTTATGCAAGAGCCTCTCATTAGTTTGTATTATTTCAGAACAGTAATGCTACTTGTTTTTACATCTGCTTCCTCTAATAAGAGATGACAATATCAACGCACAGCAAGTTTTAATTAGTTGTTTGTAAAATGCTCTTGAATACAGTTTCAGAGCTGACTAATACATTCTTGTGATAAAAACAAGGAGGAAATAAAAGTGGTTTATGATATTTCAAGGATAAATTCTTATATTTATTTATTTATCTTAATTATTATTTTACCATTTTATTTGACCAAATCAGTAAGTAGATGCAAAAAATGTTGGTTTGTTAACACATACAAAAGTTAGGCTTAGCTTTGTTAGACTCAGTCCACTCATAGTATATAGAACATATGTTACTCTTCGATACTTTTTTTTTTTATTGTTTTTCTGGTTTTATTTTTCCTCCAAGGCAAAATCTTTTAACCAGTCTTGTGGTGTTCACAGCAATTATCTCAAGAGCAATGTGAGATGAATAGACATTATGAAAGAAAATAATCTCTGACCTCACTAATCCCTACCTTCATCCCTACTTCAGAAGTGACATGCATGAAACTCAGAATAACCTCCTTCATTTTCCAATACACACAAACACACAGACGACCAGGCACTATGGTCTAGAAGAGTGCTTTTTGGCTGGGGCTGATTTTGCTCTGCCAGCTAGGGGACATTTGGCAATGTTTAGAGTTGGGAGTTACAAGTTGGGAGGAAGGATTGATTGCTATTTGCATCTAGTGGGTAGAGGCCAGGACAGCCTGCACAACATAGAATTATTTGGCCCAAAAAGTCAATAGTACCAGGGCCAAGAAACCTTGATACAGAGACAAAAGCGCTAGGTTGGGGGACAAGAGATATCAGATATTTTTATTCATCGCTACTTCTTATAAGTCCACCAGAGAAAGAAAGAAGAAAAAAGTACTCAAAATTTTCAGAATGAACACCTTTATAAATATTTAAGGTTTTTAAAATGATTTTAATTTTCTTGTTCTTAAACATAAACATTTAAGAACAAGAAAGAAATCTGGAAGGAAAGGATAAGAAAAAAAAAATTCGCTTTATGTCTCAATGTTATTAAAAGTAAAATCCTATTACTTATAACACTAGTGACCAAAATGGAGAAGAAAAAGAAGCAAGAGGCAAAAGAAGAACAGAAAAAGACAGGGAAATGTGTAATTATTTATTTAATGAGACTTTTGATACTTTTACCTTTTAACAAAGTTAGCAACTGTCATTTTATTGATCTTTCTCCTGAACTTGGAGCTATCACAGGAGACAGCATGTGGGGAGATAAATGACAGGGAGAAGGGAAACAAAGAAAATGGAAGAAAAAGATACTCTGATTACATGAGCATCTTCATGGTGACTGCAGCAGGAAAGATTAGCAAGCTGTGGCCCGTCCTTTTTGAGTTTCCTCCTGATTGGGAAGCCTTAGCCGAGACACCATGCTTAATGTGCGGCCCGGTGTTATTGAAGAATCTCGCGGCTTCTGTCCTTATTTATACTTGCTAACTTGCTAAGTGGTTCTTGGCGAATCACTTAACCTCCCTGAAGTGAGACTACACTTCACTTTCTTCACTTTTTGTACTTCGGTGAGAATAGTGAGATACAACGAGAGCTCTGAATTCAGAGATACGTGCCATTTTACAGATTTATTACTTAACATCATCATTGATAACATGTTCATCTGCCAGAATGGAAATAAGTGTACTATTACAAACCATTAAGCACTCTGCTTGGATATAAAATCTTTTATGTTATCCACAGTCATAACCGCAAGTTTGGAAGAAACATTTTTTGCCAAAACTGGCCATCTCTGGTGGTTGGTTGGAATTTGGATATGATTTTTTTTTTTTTTTTTTTTTTTTTAGCAATTAGTTCATTAGTGCAGCAGTAATCATGAAAATAGGTCAGAGCCTTCTTAGAGTTGGGGTTTTACACTCCCTCCCCCCCATCTTCCCCACCCAGAGAACAGCACTTAAATATTAATAGCATCACTGGGAAAACACGGCAGCTATTTCCCTGCTTTCTGCAACTCAATGAAGAGTTGTTCAGTGTGGACCCAGTGCTCTCCCTCCATGAATGGACATGATTGTGAGGAAACTGTCTCCTGCTAAGGCAAGGCATGATTCTGTGAACAAAGGCTGTTTTTCAGCCTGATGTGATGAGCTCACCCTAGTACCCCTGTGGGGACTTTGAAGCTCATCCAGGTGCCAGCTTTCTGCATATATGACATTCTTGGCAGAGCTTTGGAGACCGGGCAGCAGGCCTTTAAACATTGATCTGCAGTGTATGAATTACAAGGTCAGATAGGGTGAGATATCATAATTTCTGTTTAGCCAGAATTTCCCCCTAAGGAGACATATGTCCTTTACCCTGAGTAAAGGGAAACCACACTATTTTCAGTTCAGCCAAATCAAAAAGGTGTTTAAAAAGTAAATTTGTATAATTATTTTCTGAGGTAGATACGTCTGTAAATAAGAAAGTGCATTTCTCTTTTTTAGTGCCTATCACACCTTCTGTGAGGCTATGCTAATGCTTAGGAGAAATACAACCAGGAAATTAGCCAGTGGAAATGGGAAAATTACATAGAAGTTTTTGATTCATGTAATGTCTTAGAACCACTTTGATTGCTTTTTTTTCACATTGAATTGACTCATTCCATTGTTTTATCATCCTGTAGTCATAGCTTATTATATTGGCTCTATGTAAATCAATCCAACTGTTTGTGGATCAAAGTGAAATTAAATGGCATTAGTTTTTTTTTCTCCACTTACATAGAGATTTTTGTACACGACATATTATGCACATAAATAGTTAATTAGGCAACCCCAATACACCTAACACTATGTTGGGTTCTATACAAATTCAGAACAACGGTGATTTACAGTCTAGAAAAAATTACTACAGAATAATTGAAGACTGCTATTGCTACATAGAGGGAAAATAGCCTTTGAATCAAACTTGAGTTAGAATTAATGTTTATTAGCTAAGTTATCTTAGGTAAGTTAGTTGATCTCAGCTTCATTTTCCTCACTTGTGAAATGGGTGTAATACTACTTACCTTGTAGGTACATAATTAGGATAAAAAAATAAAGCATTGTGTACAACGTACCAGCACAATGTGGGCATTCAGTACATGTTACCCACTATTAGGAAGATCTCAAAATGTGCCCTACAGAGGGCTCTGAGGTCAGGGAAGCATGTCCTCTTTGAGGATAATTTAGGAGGAATTCATGGGAGTGTATCTTAAACTGAGCTCTTAATGGCCTGTGGGAAATGCATTAGGGGGTGGGGTGGGGCTAAATGTACAAGAAATCCACAAGGGATGCTAGAATGTATTAGCCACAGTAACATTTTTGAAAATAAGAACTGGCAAATGCAGAACCTGTATACTGGGAATAATTGTGGTACACAGATTTTAAAACCCAAACTCATACTTGTCACTTTTCACATAATCTCCTTAAACCCAGTTGTCATTAAATATCTTTTGGAGGTGGGTGTGGTCCAGACAGGATGCAACATTGGATTTCTCTTGGGACTGAGGCTGTGGAAGTCTCTGGAAGCAGCAGTCAAAGGGAAACTTAAAGCTGCTGTATCTCTCTCAGGGAGAGTCACAGAGATGCCAAATTTGAAGGAAATAGAAGTGAAGTAGATACATGTCATGGAACAGGTGTTCAGAGTTACAGACACAATAAAAATGGACTAAGAACAAGCTAAAGGGCATCTTGAGTGCCTTAAGCACCAACTGTCCTCTGAGGCTCACCTATGTGGGTTGGCAGATGTATGGCAATTAGGTAGATTAAAGAAATGGTAGTAAAATAAAAACACATTTGCTTAGAAATTTCTGCTCTAAAACTGGAGGCTTTCTGTGTCCTGGTTGATCCACAGGTTAACTTCTACTTTTAACTCTCCCTATTTCTTTTTACTCATCCACACCAACTTGTGTTCTCACTGTTCTCTTTAAACATAGTTTTCTAAATTCAAGTATTTTTTTTTTTTATATCCAACCTCAATTTCCAAAGATCAGCCTAAATGAAATGTCCATATTTTCTCAGCAGGAAATTATCACACCACAACTTGCAGGTTTTTTAAGACACCTCTCCCACCACCTCCACCCCCACCCTTCTGTATTAGACTAAAAACTCTTTAAAGGCAAGAATTGTGCTAACATATATTAATACATACATAGAACTTTATTAATAATCTTTGTATGCTGCCTGGTTTCTCACATCTAGACTATGTCTCTCAGAGAGCCCCGAACAGTTAAGAAACCCAGCTACTTGCTAAATAAATCTGTATGTACTCTCTCTCCGAAGATGGTTTACAAAACTAATCTCACTCCTTGGGGATGCTTCTATCCAGGAAACTCTACCACATTAGAATGGCTATACCTGCATTTTCAGCTCTGACTTCCAAAACATGCACCCATTCTTCAGGTTCCTATTCAGTGCCACTTGAGAATTCAGTTCTTCCCTTGCTGTTTCCCCACCTTAGTCTTGGAACAGTTTGCTATTTTGTAGGAGGCCTCCCGTGACCTCAGCATTAATATTTTTCTCCCACAGAATGTTTCTAAGCCAGCCTCAGGGGATCAGGCATCGAGTCCCCTGCGTCTTGAGCGAGTGCGTTCGCAGATACAGCCATTACCACTCATGCTCCTTTTGCGTCATTTCAATCCTTGGGGTAAATGCCATGTCTAATATTTATTGTTTTATGCTGAATACAGGGGGAAAAAAATCATTCTTTGTGCAATATTGTTTCCCCAAAAAATACCTATTTAAAGACAGACTAAGAAATCTGAATTCTGTTAGTCCTTCATATGTTTAAAAACATTATTTTGTCTAGCCTAGTTTATCAGCAAAGATGGGAGAGAAAGTAGCATGATTTATGTCCTGTTCTTTTTAAATTGAATAGAATTCATTTCTCAAATCAAATTTTTAGGATTAAACTGCAAAATATTTTTTGCTTAAGAACTTCTATTTTTGTAGAAGCTATTGTGTAGAATCAATGTTTGTACCATGCTAGTGGTTAATATTTGCTTAATGCTTGAATTAATCAGCATTGAATTCTTTGCTGGTGTCCTGGGTTCTTCTCATCCAAGAGATTTTTTTTAGACTTCAATAGTGCTTTCAAGGTTAAAAGACATGCCTTCTAATGAATATTTTCAAAAGGAAAAGGCTCCAAGATACTCCTGCCCCCTCACCACAATACCTCTTTAAAATTTCCACTGCCATCGTTATTGACAATAAAAAAAATCCCCCCAAACCTCAGACTGCTTTAGTAATGAAACTGCAAATTATTTCCCTTTAATGTTCAGCTTACTCAAAATATTGAGTTTGCTGCTGACTTGATCTCCTCACCTCTAGGCTAAACCTAGAAGCACATAGGCTTGCTTAGAGAATAGGACCTGTGGAATCCCACTGTTTTCCCCTCCTTGGAATATTTCTGAAAAAGTTACTGTAACTTCAAGAGTCAATCCAGGAGAGAGAAAATAGACTCGATGTCTTGCTTAGTTTGACTCATTCTAGAACTGACATAACCTGTTGGTGTTCTCAATATTGTCTTATGTGGGCACAGAGTATATCCAATGGCAACAACAGGACAGACCCTTGGGACCTTCCCTGAGTCTGGAGCAAAATTGTAAGCAGGATGTGATACAAAGTGTGGACATAAGGACAAGTTCATATTAGACTGAGTGCCTTTGCTTTGGTGTTAAATTTCCCAAGGGAACGATTCTATTCCTTTGTCTTTTTTTTTTTTTTTTTTTTTTTGTCACATTGCAGTGCCCAGGGTGGAACTGTGGCTTCTCATTAAGGACCTCACAGCAATGCTCCTCTGGATTTCACAGCAGGATCATCTGTTTTGGGGCTACCACTCTTTAGTTTCTGGTGACTGTGACATTCAGTGGGTAGCAAAAGCTCAACTTGAAGTAGAGAGTGTTCTTCTAAATAATAGCAACTTGGCAACTGCATGAGCTCACACTAATTATGTTTCTGTCACTCATCTGTGGTAGATCTTTTGTGGCTTTTGTACAAAATAGCTCCAGGGTATTATTTCTGCACACTTATGTAAGCTCTGCTCATTAAATAAAGTGCTTGAAGTTAAGTTCTCTTTTAATTTTGTTTTCTAAGATTATCATAATAAGAGAGGAACTGGACTATAGTGAGCCCTTTTAGTAACATAGTTAATGGCAACTCGATATAAGATCAATTTTGAAAAATGCATAAAGAAGTCAGTGGTCCTTATCATTACTTTATGCTTTGCTTTTAAAGTCCTCCGGCATTAGCCCAAGGTGCCACAGTAACAGTTTATATGGTGCCTCATAAGTTGTCATTATCAGAATCTAGATTCTTTAAGTGAAAAGAGTATTAGATGCCTAATCAAAGAATGGACTTTATCTTTATGGCTTGGTGGCTGTATAAGTCTCTCAATTTCTCTTAGCATCTTTATCATTTGAAAATGGGCATAATAATTCCTACCTTACAGGTTTATTGTAAGGTTAAATGATTCCTTTGTATAAATATTTCTCTCTCTTTTGTTATTGTACATATCATTTCCCCCCAGCTATATTGAGATATAATTGACACATGGCATTGTGTAAAGTTTACGGTGTACAAAGTGTAATTTGACACATTTATAAATTACAAAATGATGACTGCCATCTTCATCCAGTTGCCATTTCTTTTTGGTTATGAGAACATGAATATTTCTCTTAATAAGAATAATGAAATGAGCAATATTATGTAGGAACATCTCATCCCCAAAACCCCATGCTCTACTATTGACCCCATGGACCTAGCTGGTGACATGTGGCTAACGGGACACGTCGCAGCTGCATGGTATCCAAATTTGTATTGTTAGGCCACACTGTGTACATCTTGATTGACCTTTACTAATTATTTCTCAGCTTGGGCAGCTTTGAGGACATTCCAATTCACCTGCCATGACAGAGAATTCCAATTTGCTTTGTGATAATAGCACTTGATGAGGACTCTCACAATTGAGTTGAAGGAGGTATGACTTGAGTTGGTTCCAGAGGATGGATTAGTATAGAGCAAAGCACAGATGAATGAGAGTCCATGACTGACTAATGGCAGGGGGTACAGTTGAGCACTTTCTATGTGGCTGAGAAAATTGAACCAGAATTGCGAAGACTTAAAATGATTTAAAATAATTTTAGCTCTTTGAGTTGAATGTGTCAGGTCAAACAAAACCAGTTGCTACCTGCACGTATCTTTTCTCTCATCCTGAAAGACAATGGTTTTAAACTTCTGCATGTATAAATTTATAGCATGGTTTTTTCATAATGTGAAGCTAACAAAGTTTTAGTACTCCTCAGCACTGGATTTGAACAAATGTAGTTTTAATATTAACATAAATATATTTAAATATATGGTATATTTGGTATTTTACATTGTCAATACATCATTTTATCCATATGTACATATATATTTATATAGTAAGTGAATAAATCTTTAGCTGATATCTTCAGTGCCAAATAATAAAACATGTTTTGTGGTGTGACCATTTGAAAGCATCTTCTCTTTAAGTGTGAATAAAGAGTAATAAGATATTATTAAAGAAATTGATAGTTGAAGCAAGTTAAAAGATTTCTTTTTGCTCTGGATAGTTATATTTAATTAGTATCATTAGAAGATAATTAGTACTCACTATGTGATGAAACATTTGTGTAGATATATTACAGGCTGGAGAAAAGGGAGAAGGGAGAGAAACTGATAGAAAATTTGTTTTTTAGTTTTTAGGCACAAATTACCTTTAAATTCATTTTCTAATAGCCCCATAGTCCTTATTTCATATTATGTAATATACAGAATAATATTAACCTAAGTTACTCTAACCTTATCTATTTTAACTCCCTTATTTTAGGTTGAACTCCTGGGGCAACACTAGTGGGGAAACGTAGGTCTATTTTTATTTAATAGTTGCATTGGTAATATTGTTTGATTCAGTTGCTATTTGTCTTTAGTAAAGAGTCATTTTAACAAAGCACTTATCCTGTTTCTGTTATACCTTTTATCATGATGGAACTAATTCACCATAATATTGTTGTTGTTTTCCAGTGAGGAGTGTTTCTAAAAGTGGTAGAAAAATGTCATAGCATTTGAAACAATATCAAAGGTTGACTTCTGGCACATTATCCTGAATAATGTCCCAATTCAATGAAAACAGACATGATATTTCTTCTTCTTTTAAACTAGCCCTAATGACTCCTTCATAGTGTCCCCATTTCTACTCTTTTTCACAGACACCATTATTAGGACATATTACACTGCACTTATTATTTTGAACTATAACTGAACACCAGTCACCTCCCATAGGCTGCATAGGTTGTGAGGTATCTGCTTATAACTAGTTTGCAAGTTGGTATATTCTAATCGCTAATTATGTGCCAAGGGTCATAGGGGTACCTGAGCAGGATATGATGTGGTATCCAACTTCAAAAAGTGTGCTAGATGCTTGGAAAGTGAAGGAAAATAATTGAAAAGGCAACATTTAGAATAAATGGTTAACCAGGGTGAAGGGGTCAAGCCTAGGAAGAAAAAGTTTAATTTTGATTAGAGTCTTAGAAGAATTATTGAATTTTCACATTTCCCCTTAGAGTACGGATGTGGAAACTTAAATCATCCATCTGGCTTCAAACAACTTCTTTGGGCAGAGGAAAGATTAGCATCATGTCTGTGATTTAGGGTTCGGGGAATTGAAGGAAGTAGGACTTGAATTGGTTCCAAAGGGGTGGATCAATAGAGAGCAAAGCACAGATGAATGAGTGTCCATGACTGATGAAGGGCAGGAGGTACAGCTGAGCACTTTCTATGTAGCTGAGAAAACTGAACCAGTATTGTGAAGAGAATTTATACCAAAATAATAATAATAATAATAATAATAATAATAATAATAGGACAAAAGTTTGGATAGACTTGGTGAGTATTATGGCAGAGCCCTTGAAAGTGAAGTAGAATGTATTGACTTGATGAAAGAGGAAATGGGGAGTTATTTTGTGTGAGGGAGAAATAAAAGGATGCTTAAAAAAATTAGTTTGAATGCTATACTTGAAGTGTTTGGAGGGTACTAGACTGAAGCCTGGAGACTATCCAAGAAATTCCTGCTGTAACTCAGGGGCCTGGATTTGAGGGAAGAAGGGGCACTGGAGATTGAAATGAAAGGACAAATCAGAGATGTTTTGAAACTAGTGAATTTGACTTGGAGGGTAAAGCAGAGGACCAGATCAGAGATGGGTCATAGTGTCCTAGTCTGGGAGGCTGGACATGATTATTAGAAAAGAACCATTTTAGACATTGGTGAGCAACTAAAACCTAGTGTGATGGTTACACGTGGAGGGATTTCCTCAACGACTAGAGCACAGCATCATGAGTGTGACATCAGAAGCCTGCATCCCCCCGTGGCCTCTGGAGGCCTGACTTTGGAATTCCTACAATGTCACACTTCTGTCATATTCTGTTGGTCAAAGCAAGTCACAAGACTGGCCTTGAATCCAGGGGACAAAGAAACAGACTTCACCTCTTTAGGGTGGGGGGGGGGGAGGATTGCCAAAAGTACATTGCAGAAGGGCATTTATATAGGAGTGGGAAGAATTTGGGGGATTTATTTTTGCAGTGTATCACAGAGCATGATCAAATTTTTATTATAATATCTTTATTTAGTGAGAGGGTAAAAATAGACTGGAAACATGGGGACTAATTAGGGTGTTACTGTGGTAAAACAAGAGAATAATTATGAATATATGAGTTAAAACACTGGAAAAGGGGGTGGACAAATGTGAATAAATTCAAATAAATATTTAGATGGCAAAACTTGGAAATGACTTTGATGTGGAGAAGGGTCAGTGATGGCTACCAAGTTTCTTGTTTGGACATGTAAAGAAGAAAGTGATGACAGTCACCAAAACATGGAATACTGTGTAAGAAACAGGCTTGGACGAGAAGGTGAGGACAGCTCTTTGGGTAATGTTGAGTTTGAGAAGATATCCATGAAGAAAAAGGCAAAAGTCTCCTCTAAAGATGAGAGGGAAGGTAATGAGGTTTTAAAAAACTGGTAAAATAGCTGTCATTGGGATAGAGGACTGGGAAACAGGGGACTATGCATGGTGTTGAATGCTGGACACCATGGTGGCTCAAGGCTATCAGATCGGGTAGTTTTTTCCAGTAATGTTCAGCCATTCCTATATGCCATGGATCAATTCTGACATTCAGTGGGTGCTCAGTAAAACGTCTTTGCTCAATGTTAGGGAAAAAAGTATAGGGAGAGATTTACAAAGATCAACATAAGATATCCTAATAGACAGTATCAGGAGCAGCTACATAATTTGCTGGACACAGTCCAAATTTGCTGAGCTCTCTGTTAAAAAAATTGTGAAGAAGTTGAAGACGACAACAAGAAAGCATTAAGCCAAGCTGGGGCCCTTTTGAGTGTGTGGCTCTGCATGACACACTCTCCCATGAAGCTGGCCTGGCAATGGAGAAACTATCTGGAGATCAAATGAAATTTTGGATATTTCTTTTTGAACATCTTTTCCTTTCTCTTTTTCTTTTGTCAAACATATACATAACTAAGGCAATAAAAATGATGAATGCTAGGGAAGTGGTGGGCATGGAAGGAATTTGGTGGCGTGATATATTTAAAGGCTGACCCTCACTATTCATCTGTGCCTATTTAAATGAAAAAGCTGATTCCTCTGGCCTCAAGTCTTATATCACAGTGTCTACTCTGTGACGACTGTGGTGAGTTCTCAAGCAATGTAATATTAAAGTGATCATCTTGAGCACAGCTTTCCTTAAATTTGTTTTTTTCTAAATATTATATATTTAAATTAGTATATAGTTCATTGGTTAGACATCTATATAGTTCATAAAATGATCCCCCTAATTGCTCCCTCCCTCCCTCTTCTGCCCCTCCACCTAGCCATTATTTAATGCTAACTGCATTTCCTCTGCCGTCCTCCCCATCCCTGTGCCTAACTATCAACTACTAATTTGTACTTCTTTCTTACAAACACGTAAGCCTTTATTCTTCATCCTTTTACTTCTCTTTGAATCTACCTGAATGCTAGCTTCTTTGTGTGGTGGAAAAAGAGGCTGCTCTCTAGCTTACCGAAGACTGTTCCCGGAGTCAAGAAACAACATTTGAAATAAAAGTTGTGTTAGGTATGCTGGCCACAATGAGTCATCTTCTGCAGCATAATTTCTGTTGCTGGGACATAAACTCCCATCCCCATTTTCATTAATTTCAAAGAGTCTGCCCTTGAGGAGCTGTGGGGTTACTGGGGAATCAGGCTTGCCACACTTACTTGAAAGACAAATATGAAATTATCCTCAGACTTTAGACTTTTTTTTACACTTATAATGAATTTAAAGATAGGTGATTGTGAATTATAATGCTTTCATTTTTTTAATGAGAAATCAGAGACCCGGAGCTGCTATTTGCCCAGAATCAGTCAGCTAGATGCGATGACTTGTGAGGTTCTAGAGGATACCCGCTACAGCCTCTGAATATGCTGATATCTCCCATCTCCCAAAACAACTAACTAAACAAAACAACCCTTTCCCGCTTTGTATTTCACTATCTCTGACATAGATATAATTTATGCAGGGAAGCTCATTAAGATCAAAATAAAAGCTTAGAATTTTAGCAATGGAAAATGACTAAGATCTTCCTAGTGTTGAATTTCTTTCCAATTTATTTTGGAAATATAGTTGTAAAGATTAAGAACACAAGGCCTTTTTTATTGTAATAGCAAAATGCAATGTTCCTTTATTGATAAAACGTGAGGATAAAAGAGAAAATCAGTCATCTCTTTGAGTGGAATTTATTTTAGATAAATCAGACCACAGTGAATTTCTGCAAATAGTTACACATTTTTGAATGGTTTTCAGTTTAAAATTGCATTAATTCTTTGTGAATTCAAAGGACATCACATGAAATAATGAAGCAATTATTTAAAATTATACATTTAAAAAAATAATAATTTTAGAATAAACATGAAAAATGCTGTTTATTTGTATTTATATGTATCTTTTATGTTCCACCTCATTGAAGGTAGTGTGTCTATATATATTATTTAGAGTTCCTCTGCATGAGAGATTGTCTGTTCTCCCCCATTTGTTTATTTATTCAATCATGTATTTGTGTTAGTATGGACTCAAAAAATATAGATTTTATGTTTTCAGTTACAACCCCATACTACTTTATTTATTTTGTTGCTCAAAGTGTTTTAGCTTTGGCCTGTGGGAACTTTCAGTTGAATTGATGTATATTTTACCTGATTACTTTCAGACAAGTATAAAACCCTTTTAAAAGACACCAGGATATAGCTTATATTAGAGTAAGTCTATTACCTTGAAACAAAACAAAACAGAGGTCAGTAAAATTATTAAATGGGCCATTTTCTTTGCACCACATTTTCCATGATCACATCAAATAAAATCTAAATTTAATATTCAGTTATTCAGCAAATGTTTATTGGATATATGTTACTTCAAGTCACTGTGCTAGGCATTGTGGGAGGTTTAAGGATGACTCACAGGCAGGCTGCAGGGTCCATCAGTTTACAATCTAGTAGGTTAACATATAACAGTGCAGAAATTTAGGAATTGTAAGAGAAATGCAGATAAAGGGCTGTGTCAGTCCACGAAAAGCAGAGCTCACTGTCAGTCTGGAGGATATTTGAAAGGATCCTGAACTTTGAGTCAGGAAAATAAAGGCCGCTATGGACATAAGCAAATAGTTCAGTTTGACTGGAATTGCTAGTTTCTTTCAGTGTAGATTTCTAGATAGCATATTTAGTTTAAGTAGGCTATACTTCTTTTATAAATGGAGTTAAATTTTGGCTTATAACCTTTTTTCAAAGGAAAAAAGTCATTCTGATTTTAGGATGTGTAATAAGAATATTGACATCACTCTTGGCGTTCTACTCAATTTCTTATTTTGTTATTACCCTCTTTGTGACCACCAAGAGTTGTTGAAATTTTGCAGTGTAAATTTTAACCCTTTTGTTTGTAGCAGGGACCTTTTAGACCAAGGCTTAACCTTATTTATAACATTTGAAAGATTTAAAAGTGTATCATTCAGCCGATCTGAGAAATTATTTACAGTATGAAGATGGATGGGGACAGAAGTTAATGAGGAAGTTGAGATTAAAAAAAATAAAATATTTGGTTTCTTTTTTGCTTTTAGAAATAAGTCTAGATCTTTTAAAATGAGTTTATTGAGGTATAACTTATAGGCAGTAAAATTAACCATTTTTAGGTATGAAGCTCAATGAGTTTTGACAAATACATTCAGTTGCGTATTTACCACCATAGTCAAGAGACGTGCATTTTGATCACTAAAAAACTTTTTTGTAGCCCTTTTGTAGTCATTTCCTTTTTCTACCACCAGCCTCTGACAACCATTGATCTGATTTCTGTCTTCGCTTTTTCTGAAAAGAATTGAAGTGAATTAAAGAATATATACATAGAACCGTACAGTATATAGCCTTTTGTGTCAGACTTCTCTTACTTGGCCTAATGTTTTGAGATTCATCTTTGATGCATGTATCAGCAGTTCATTCCTTTTTATCACGGAAGCATTCCATTTTATTTGTTTATCCATTCACCAATTGATAAATATTTGGGTTGTTGCCAGCGTTAAGCAGGTGTGTAAAAACTACTATAAACTTTTATGTGCTGGCCTTTGTGTGAACATATGTTTTCTTTCATCTATGGTAAATACCTAGGAGTGGGATTGCTATGTAATATGGTATATGTTTGTTTAACTGGGTAAAAACCCCCCAAACTGTTTTGAATTCTTGTCACCAGTGTATGAGAGTTTCAATCCCTCCATATTCTCACCAATACTTTGTATGGTCAATCTTTTAATTTTTGCCCTTCTAATAGGGATACAGTGGTATCTCATTGTAATTTTATGTTGCATTTCCCTAATTACTTAATGATATTAAACATCTTTTCACTTGCTTATTGGCCATCTATATCTCTTCTCTGGAAAAGTGACTGTCAAATCTTTTGCTCTGCCTCCTTTTGAAAATTGAGCTGTTTATATTATTAATTGGATTATAAGAGTTTTTCATATAATCTAGATGCAGGCTCTTTATCAGATATATAGATTTTTCTTCTCAGTTTGTGGCTAGTTTTTTTTTTTTTTCCTCTTAAGAGTGTCTTTCAAAGAGCAAATGTTTTTGATTTGACCAAGTCCAATTTATATATATATATATATTTTTATGGTTCACACTTTTTGTGTCTTATCTAAGAATTGTTTGTTCAACCCAAGGATAGCACAAAGATTTTCTCCTTTTTTTTCCCCTAGAAGTTTTATTTTTAGATTTAGGATTTACATTTACATCTGTGATCCATTTTGAGTTAATTTTGTTTAATATGGTACAAAGCTATTTTTAAAATGGTTTTTGAATTCCCAGATTTCATATTCAAATACAAAACCCAAAATATATACCTAAATTTTTAATTTTCTTTTATACAAGGGCCTGCTTTATTCTGTTCATACATATAATAGTTGTCTATAATGCAATGACTGGGAGAAAGAACACCTTAAGAGGTAAATTTCTGTTTCCCTTGTCTCCTGTATTATTTTTTTTCTTCTCCATTGTAATCAATATCAATGAGACATTCTTTGTGATATTGTTTCTATTTTGCACTTTCAAGTCTTTTTCAAAAGAATAGGAGGCTCTCGACAGTCTAATTAGGTCAGTGAAAATAAGCAGTTGGAGGACTATCAAGCTAAAACTAAAAGAAATAGAGATGATTAACACAGAGGAGTAAGCAAGTAGGTGAGGGAGCAAAGCTTATACTTCAAGAAATCTGGCTCGGATTGACAGGACCGATTAGGAAGAATGAATGACCAATAGCAGAGCTGCCACGCAGAGCAGAGGATCAGTAGTGTTGTTATATTCTACAGGTGGAAGAAAAGGATGGGGATGGGGAGGAGCCCAAAGACTAAGTAACCATCTGAGAGGATGTGCAGAGGATGAGATATCTAAGTGTTGGGGGTGTGGGAGGATATATCCAGGGGAAGCGTATGTTAAAGATAAATGCCAACATTTCAAGTCTTGAGGACAAGGAAAATGGTGTGGCTAGTGACAGAAGTAGGGGAGTTTGATATGTAAATGCAGTTTACGACAATGAAGTATTGTTTTGGTTTGTTTTTTTTTAATTATGTTCTTTTGCAAAAGATGGCAATTGACCCAATCTAAATTAGTCTTTGGAATTATAATCCAAGCTTTTGGTTGGAGTGAAGATTGTTATAGAAGTGATAGTTAAAAATATAAGATCAGTTTCTTCAGGGCCAAAAACATAGTGAAAAAAGAAAAGACAATGATTTAACTTTTGGAGGTACGTATAGTTAAAAATGAGAAATTAAAGGGAAGATAAGAAACAATTGAAGGAAACTGAGTGTTCAGAGAATTAGCAGAGTGAACAGCATAGATAATAGGTAAGTAATTGGAGAAGCTTCAGGAAAGACCCTCTGACCCTGTAGATATATAGGGAAGAGATCAGGCAGAATGAGCATCCACAAAAGACAATTGTTTGTTTAGACTAATGCCTGTGTGACTATGAAGAACAGCAGGGAAGAAGAAAAATAATAGGAGGAAAGGAAAGAGACACTGTCTCTTAGATGTTCCCAGCTTGTATGTCCTAACAGCTATTAATAAATGCTGTGAGATAAAATATCATGTTTAGAAGTTTAACAAAGTTAAAAACGTTTCTTTGCTGAAAATTTTCAAAATGTTTCTTTTTTAATAATATTTGGCAGGCTTCGACATGCTAATATGAATTACTGAGCTCTAAAGAAGGAAACTAGAATGTTCAGTTTTTTCCTACTTTCTGGGCCTTGCAACCCTCTCCCTCCTTCCTAGAGTTTCTCTTTCAGTCAAGGAAGAGAGAAGATAAATCAGTAAAGTTTATAGAATACATTAAATGTAATGTTTTGAGCATTATGGGTAAAAGTAAAGTAGAGAAATGAATGAATCTGTTGAAGAGGTTAATTTTAAGGGTGGTCTGGGGGTAGGTGACATGTTAAAGACCAGAAAGAGGTGAAGCAGCAAATCACGCTTTCCTCTGAGGGAATCACATTTCAAAAGCAAAGCTCAGAGGCTGGAGCAGCCTAAGGTGTTTGTAGAACAACAAGATGGACCACATGGCTGGAAGGGGAGACTAGCAGGAGGTGTGGTCAAAGGTGTGTGTCTGAGATTGTTCCTGGTGGTGGTTCGACAGTGTGTAATTCTGGGACTGGGGTATTCACTTGGGATAGTCTAGAGTGGGTTTCTGGTTTCGTGTTTAACAACAGTGTCAGCATGTTAGCATCTTTTGTTTCTCTTTCTCATTTTGGCCAGTGGTTTATTGCCACAGGAGGAGCTTTGGACAGAATGCTTTCTGTTCTGACTCATTCTGGAAGAGCAGAGACTGATTTTGTGTGGCTTTGGAGAAACAAGCAGAAGTCAAGTAGAGCATACCATATTTTGGCTAAAGGTGTCTGGAAAAAAAGAGAATTGTTGAGGCACAAACAGCAGTCTGGGAACAGTAAACGAAGACTTAAAATTTTATAGGGTGGAGAGAAGGAGGAGAGGAGATGGAAAAAACAATCATCCCTTATATTTGTCCATTCCACACCAAACAAATACAGATTTGGTGAAGATCTTTCTGCCAGGGATTTTCTCAAGTAGGATTTATAAAATTAGAGATTCCTGGTATTATATCACTATTCTCCATTTGAAGCTTTCTTCATATCTACATTTTAAGAAAGTGTATTTTTATCTATCATCTATCTATCTATCTATCTATCTATCTATCTATCTATCTATCTATCTATTTATTTAATGGTGACATTGGTTAACGAAATCCAGTAAGTTTCAGCTGTACACTTTAACAGTAAGGCATATATATGTTTACGCTGTGTGTTCACCGCCCATTGTTAGATTTCTTTTTGTCACCACATATTTGATCCCCTTTACATCGTCTACCTTCCTCCTTCCCCCACCTGTTTCACTCTTAGAAAATAAATGTCCTATAAGTAGGTCTTGTTTTGTTTTTAATAGCATGCAAAATATTTAAGTGCTTAGAATCTATTTATTTATTTACTTACTTATCCTTTATTTTTTAGAGCTGTGTCAGGTTCATAGCAAAATTGAGTAGAAAATACAGAGAGGTCTCATCTACCCCTTATCCCTACACACTGACAGCCTCTCTCATTGTTAACATCCCACAGTTTGTTACAATTAGTGTGGAGTTTCTTTTTTAAATAGAATGAAATGAGAAGTAAAAAAGTCAGAATCTTTTTGAAGCAGGTGGGATTCAGAATGTAACTGTCCACGCTAAAATTTAGTCATAGCTTTTAAGTAACTATGTCTTAAACTGTGTTTTTACTACACAAAATATTACTTTCAAGACCAGGGGTGAGATCTCCTGTAACATTAGTTGATTTACAGGTGATTGGTTTTTAGCAAAGGATTCACATGGCTCTGAGATGGAGGGGGCCCATGTTCCCTGTCATTCAGATGGACCTACTGGGAGGTTCTGCAGGAACAAAGAGTTATTATAGCAGTTGCTTAGTCTGCAGCTGCTTCAAATGGGTACCTGGTGAATGAATATGCTAAAATCTTATTAGAAATATAAATAAAGCATGCTTAGAGTTCTACACAGATTGCTATTTGGGAGGAAATACTGTGTATGTGTGTGTGTGTGTGTGTGTGTGTGTGTGTGTGTGTGTGTGTGTGCATGTGTGTGTGTGAAATATTTCACAATGTATTTACATTAGATGCTTAATTTAGCCTAATAAACCCAAAGACATTTTCTTCCTTTGGTTATTCATCTTTGTAATCCATCTGAGAAAGAGATGTTTTTTTTGTTTTTCCCCTTCATATTTTAAGGTCTGATTTCTATAATCATTGCATTTTTTACATAGAAAACATGAAAGAGGACAGAAAGGTTAAGAATAGGGTCAGTTTACAGCTATAGCAACAAAGCAAAGTGAGGTTTGTCCATTTTTCATTAATTTAATCATCACATTTATTTCAAAAATCTTGATTAATCATCTATATATATCACACCCTGTTTGGGGCTAGATACATGAGAATGTCACAACTTCTGCCCTTAAGGAAGTAGTGTATGAATAGATGCTTCAACTGCAAACATCTCTCTCCTCTATCCTTTCCATCCATCCCCTTTCCTCTTCTCCTTTTTGGCTATAGAAGTGATAATAGGAATCAAACTTTATAAACAGTTTATATACAATGTAGGTTGTTTCTCTCCCAACCTGATTTAACTGTTATAGGTGATTCTTGTGTAATAAAAATTATTATTAGGAAGGTTGTTGGTATTTTTTAAAAGGGAATTTGGTATTATTCCATCTACTTTTCCCTAGACTGTAATTTGTCATTATGCTCTTAGATCATAGAAAAGCTATTGGCTTTAAAGGTCTTTATTATTAAATACCTTTTATGAGCCGACTCAGTTTCTTGCCCTTGATTCCTTCTATCTATATTTTAGGTAATTTGAAATTCTTTTGCTTTGGTTAAGTTCTTGAGTCTCAAAATCATTCCTGTTTGACTTTTCTCACCGTTTTCAAATGTGTCCACTTCTACCGGGAACCGAGGTTTGCAAATGATGTGCCGTTAGCTTTGTTTCACTTTTGTCTTTGGCGACATCTTTTCTGCAAGTCATTCTGATTATTTTGGTCACCATGTTGCCTTATAAACATGATTATCTTATTAAGCACTCTCACATATATGTTCCCTCTAGTAGGTCTTCTCTATGAATTTTTCTTTTTCATGAAATAAATAATTGATTCTAAGCTTCATTCAGAAAATATCCTCAGTTGCATTTTGTTGAATGACATTTAATTTCTACCCATATTAAGTCTGTCCTCGACTCCTTTTGACAATCTTTCTTACACCTTCTGGATTTAGAACCCAAATAATTATAAGTGGCTAAGTAAGTGTTAGCCACTAATGCTTTTTAACACATTAAAATGCATATGCTTTGGATCTGGAGATTTTTATATTAACTTTAAAATAAGGAGTTATTTTTGGATGCATTAACAAAACCTTCTAGGCATTATCTTTCCCTAACGTTCAACTGTGTTAATTTTATTTTAAATGTGAGATTTCAGAAGGAGCTTCTATTTGAGACAAAGATTGATAATTTTGAAACATCCAATTGAGGAAGGATAAATCTATTGTAATATCTCATACTTGCATCTGTATACATTCATCTTTTATCATGATCAGTCCCTAACAGGTGTTCAATAAACATATATTAAAGAATAAATAGAATTTTAACATCGATGATATTTTTAATAAGTTTTATATTCTTTTGGGCTTCTATATACTAATAGAACATTAACTATGCTCACTGGTAAGTGCCGCTTTCACCTTTGTATTATGAAGAGTGAGTCTTATCAGCAACTTGTATACAGAGGAGAGTTTTGAATACACCTTTATATTTCTCTTAACAGATTATTGTGGGGTTCTTTGGGGTTTTTTTTGATTGTTGGTTTTTGGATTTTTTTTTTTCAGTTTATGTAGCAAAAGGTGATGGCATTTTGTAGAATGTAAGTGATACCTGTTCAAGGTTTCAAGTAGAAAAAGGAGGGAGAAGCCATGTATATTTTATTTTCAACTATTTTCCTGGTATCTGGAGCTATAATTAGTACATAGCGATACTTCAGTCAGTGTTTAACAGATTAGTGAATGAATATAGATTTCTCCATGTTTTTATATTTTACTGGGTATTTCTATACAAATCTGGGATCAAGATTGTTAGACATAGTCCTTTGCACTCAATATTCTTTTTTATTCTAAAAGCACTTCCAGAGTACAGTAGGTCTCCCTTATCTGCAGTTTTACTTTTCCCAGTTTCAGTTACTTACGATCAACCTCAGTCCAAAAATATTAAAATGAAAATTCCAGAAATAAACAATTTATAAGTTTAAAATTGTACACCATTCTGAGTAGTGTGACGAAATCTCACGCAGTCCAGCTCTGTCCTGCCTGGAACGTGATTCACCCCTTCGCCCAGCGTATCCACGCTGTCTATGCCCCTGTCCATTAGTCACGTAGTAGCCTTCTGGGTTATCAAATTGTCTGTGGCAATGTTACAGCTCTTGTTTCCAAGTAACCCTTATTTTACTTGATAATGGCTCCAAAGTGCAATAGTAGTGATGCTGGCAGTTCGGATATGCCAAAGAAAAGCCATAAAGTGCTTTCTGTGTATCGTCAGAAGGCCTGTAGTAGCCAAACACTGTCACAATGCCTGCGTCATTCACTGCACTTCATCTCATCACATAGGCATTTTATCATCTCACGTTATCAAAAGGAGAATGGTTAGTACAGCACAATAAGATATTTTGATAGAGACCACATTCATATAACTTTTATTATAGTATATCGTTATAATTATTCTATTCTTAGTTATGGTTGTTATCTCTTACTATGCCTAATTTATAAATTAAACTTTATTATAGGGATGAATGAATGGGGGAAAAAAATCATTATAGACATAGGGTTCAGCACACCCTGCAGTTTTAGGTGGGGATCTTGGGACATGTACTCCATGGATAAGGGAGCACTGTATTGTACAACTATGTACTTTGAGAAAATTTAACTTTCTGATCTTTGTCAACTTTAGGTAGGCAGTGTGAAGAAATAGCCTAAAGTCTTTTGCTCAGATCTTAGAAGAAAAATTGTTTTTTCCTCTGCCTCTGCTTTCAGAATTGCTTTTACATCAGACTGTTTAGGGGAATCTGATTTTGTCTATTGTCTGTAGAGAATGTCACCTGTTCCTCTTGGTTTTGACAAGTCTGTGGTGATTACTAATGGGGAAGGACAGAAAAGACTGCCAGTGGATCTCCTGATTGCCCCACGTGCAGTGAGCTGGCAGTGTGCACTGACAGGATGCAGCCTGGGGTCTGCTGGCATGTGAAGGGACGACACTTGAGGGCATGCCCCCTTCAGTTCAGTCCCAAAACTTCAGGCACAAATGGCTGGTGTAGTTTCTCCTTTTTTTGCCTATCATCAGTAGTAAATATGGACCGCTTACCTATTTATGATGAACCTTTTCTACCACACCAGAGTATTAGTCAAGAGCGTACTCTCTGCAGCCTTATACCTCTTATGCCCTTCCCTCCCAGTTGGTCTCCACATCTTTCTTCTTATGGATAAATGATTCTTATTTTCTCTTCCCCCATTGTTCTCTCTTTCTCTGAGCTCTTTACAGCCATTATATCACTTTGAAATCCTTCTCCAGGGCTTTTCCCTTTGTACGTGGGGAGGTGTTTTCTGAGTCACCAACAGGCAAGAGGCTCTGACGGGAGGTCTGGCAGCATTTCATTTCTCTCTCAGACATACCTGGTTCAGTCTCAGAGTAGCAGTGTGGTCAGATGCACAGCTGAATAGTCAAAATAATTGAGAATTAGTCAGGCTTTTTGAAGGATTTAAAAGTGGAGAAAGAAACCCTACGTTACTCTATTCCCTGATCCAGTTAAATTCTTTTTACTCCGAGACCTCCCCATTTTCTTTCTTATCACTTATTATCATGTAGCAGAATTAACCTTTCTCTTCACAAGATGTAATTCTTCTAATTTAGGAAGGAGAAGAAGGAATAAGAAGCTATGAGAAGAAGGAAGAAGGAAGTTTGTGAACACTCATACTCTTCATGTGATAATTTTTATACTATTATGTTACACAGTACAATAATCTTTTTTAAATAAACGCTTCAAGACTAAGTCTTGTGTATATTAGCAGATATAAAGAGAATTTTTTTTAAAAAAACAGTTTTAAAGTATTTTGCTTGGCAATTTTTTTCCAAAGGTAAAATATGAACTTTCAGGGAACTAACTCCTTGTCTTGACAAATTTCTCTTGAATGATGAACTTCGTGATATCAGAATTGGCGAGACTGAACATTCTGCGAATGTGTCTTCCATCAAAGACTGCCTAACTTGTAGTGGAGAGATTTTGAAATAAGACATGCTTTGCTACCAGATAGGAAAAATGTACAAGAAAGCTTTTCTAGGCTGCCAGCTATGAACATAACAATTTGTCAGTTGTCTGAGTTAGGAAGGTCCAAGATCAAGTTCACTAGACATATGCTATTTATGGATAGCAGAATCTCAAGGGCACAGCACAGAGCCTGGCTTATAGGAAGCTCTTGATGGATGTTTAGTGAACTGTACTAATATAGAAGCTTGGAAGACCAGAAAATTCCTTTTGGACATTTACCTCCCACAAGCTATTTGTCTTAATTCCTGAAGTTGCCCCTCACACTCCTTCCCTTCTCAATCATATGCACACAAAACCCCTCACACCTGACTCTCATGTCTTTGGGATTTACAGTGTATTTTCTGTAACGTAAGACTGTGAACTTCTGGAAGGAGAATGGAGGGACAGTGTCTGTGTGCACAAGGCCTACCCTAGCAGCTTAGAATTGTGCTTTGAGATGATACTGATGATTTTATTCTAGTATGACTTATATCGTGAATGAGAGAAGGACGCTATAGTGTTCTTACACGTTTAGTTTTTCCCCTTTTCTTGACATTGTCATATTTTGTTTGTTTGTTTCTGGTATTGGTTATCTCGAGGGTTGACATTCAAGAAACAGTTCCTTCGCTGCTATCTATGAACATAACAATTTGTCAGTTGTCTGACTTAAGAAATTTTAAGGTTAAATTAACTGGATATATGCTATATGTGGATAGCAGGATCTCAAGGGTACAGCACAGAGCCTGGCTTATAGAAAGCTACTGGTGGATGTTTAGTGAACTGAACTGATATAGAAGCTTGGAAGTTCAGAAATTTCTTTTGGACATTCAGTTAACTGAGATGAGTTAAGTGATAAGAAAAGTAGGTAGACAGGCAGAATTTCGTTTTCATGAAGATTGTTATAAACCGGATACATTATAAAGTAGTTCAATTACTTGAAGCCAAATACTTAAAATGCACAAATATCTTTAAAAATCTGTGATTTTTAATGCAGCGATCTACAGATACTTGCCCTTTTGGGAAGTGTATTGGCTTTGAAGCAAAATCTGACATCTTTAACACTAGACTAACCTAATACCTTTTCATTACAAAGTAAAATTTGGCTTGTTCTAGATCTGACCCTACTCAAAATTCAGTATTAATTATGGCATATCACCAATAAGGCTGTGATAGTGGCCAAAATTTTACAGTATTATGAAGTCAATATCAGTTCTGTTAATGAGGTTCCTTTGCATACCTGTCTGTCCTGTCTTTCTGGAAATAAGGTATTAATTAGGTGATGCTTCAAATGTGAAGTTCATAGTGTAAATATTTATTACAAAGTGCTTTTTCAAAGAATAGCATGGAGATCTGAGCGTGTGCTATGAAGTTGAACAGCTTGAGTTTGAATTTCGGGTCCAATACTTCGCAGCTGCATGACTATGAGTGTGTGGCTAAGCCACTCCAGCTTCATTTTTTTTTATCTGAAAAAAAAATGGAGGTAATAGCAACCAATCTCAAAACTGTGAGAATTAAATAAGAAAATGTATTTAAGTCTTCTAGCATTGTGCCCAGAATATTGTAAATACTCCAACTATGGTAACTATTATAAACATATTTTTGTTTGATCTTAACAACAACCCAGTATGGTGGGAAGGGCAAGGGTTACTATTACACCCATTTGTCAGATGAGGAAACAAAGTCCCAGAGAGTTTAAGCTACTTGCCAAAGGTTACACAGCAATTTAGAGAGTGAAACTGGGGCTCCAAATAAGTTTTCTGCCTCAGATTTCCCAATTTTAAGATATATCAAGATTGATTTGAACCACATTTTTCAATTACAAATAGATTTTTGAGATAAGAAATAAATCATATTTGGTTTCTTAATCTCATTACAAAGAATTTCCATTTTCTTTCCTCTCCTCTCCCCCAAGTTCCCAGAGCTTCATCTGATCTTTCACTGGCCTGTGCCTAGGGCTGGCTAGCTGACCTTTCTCTTTTCTTCTGCTTCTAATCAGCATCATCCCCTTTGGGAGTGTAATGGGTGGGGACATGTCTTTCTGGGCTAAATAGAAAACTCTTTCCTGCTTGTGTTTTAAGTAGCTGGTAGTCTCTCCCCTGGAATTCCAAGCTTCATCTACTTGAAATGCACACAAAGGGAAGGACGTTGGGATGAAAGAACAGGAGAAATAGGTAGAAGAATCAGCCTTCGGGGAATCCTGTGACCAGCAGCATTTACCTCAGAGAAATCAGACATCTTAGAGCCTGGGACCAGGAGTCTTAAATTTTGAGTTTTAGCTCAGGTTAAACTTTTATTTAATAGGGCAAGTCATATTCCTGTTTGTGCTCTGTGGTTTTCATCATAAAATTAAGGGGGTTGGTCTTGCTCTTGGATCATAAGCTAAGAAGTCCAAAGGGTAGGTAGGTCCTTTGAATAGACACAGTGGGCCAAGGGAAAGTGTTTGTGTAGACATGATGTGAGTAGAAGGGTTTGTGGGGAGTTGGAGAGCTGCATATACTTAGCTTTTGACATTACTGACCTGGAGCAGGGGTAATGCTATGTCCAAAGGCAGATCCTGAGATTAGAATTTGGGTACAGGCAGATTTTTTTTTTTTTTGGTCCCAGGATGCATGGTGAAGGAAACAGGAAGTGAGATTGGGAAGGGATAAAAGTCAGTAAAAGGTGCATTAACACAGAGAGTTTTTAGGCCAGTGAAACTACTCTGTATGATACTATAATGTTAGATACATGTTGTTATACGTTTGTCCAAACCCATAGAACATACAACCTACAGCGTAAATCCTAATGTAAATGAACAGTGGACTTTGGATGATGACGATGTGTTAATGTAGGTTTATCAGTTTGTTATAACTGAGGGGGATGTTGATAATGGGGAAGGTCTTGTATGTGTGAGGGCAGCTGGTATATGAGAAATCTCTGTACCTTGGGCTCAATTTTGCTGTGAACCTGCTCTAAAAAATACAGACTATATTTTTTTAAAGGAGTATTAATGAGTGTCAGCAACTGAGACTCAAACACCTTTGAGAACCTCATGAGAGACTGCTTAGAGCATACCTGAGAATCATCGTGCTTCTGAGGGCCTGGAAAGCTAAAGATGATAATTAAGCAGGGAGACTGCTTGAGGTAGGGAGCTTTTGGTTAATAAGGGAACTGTCCTTTCAAGCTGCAGGGGACTCACTGGGAGGAAAAAAAACCAACGTTATCTGTGATACCTGACTTTTGGCTATTTTAAGAAGCCAAAAAGCTCATTTTTTATGGGAAATGTCATGATTTTTAAATTGATAACTAAGTCAATTTTTTATAAGTTGGAAAAGGTCAAATAAAATATGTTTGTAAGCCATATTTGACCCACTAATCATCTGGGCCAGGTAGAATGCCAAGTGTTTTAGAGACATTATATTATTTAGTTCTTGAAGAAACAAAAAGGAAGTAAGTGCCATTATGACCCACATTTAAGTATGAGGAAACTGAGGCACACAGCGGTATGCTAAGGCCAAATAGCTGTTATTTGGTGGACCTAGGATCTAAACCTAGGTGGCTGGCTCTGAGCCACTACAGCTTGTTGCCTTGGTTCCAATGATTTGATTGTACCCAAACCTAAAGTGCATGAGGAGAGACAAACCCAAATCCTACCAGTAGCTTACTATGTCTCCCCAGAAATTAAAGTTTTAGATCACTTAAATCTCCGGTCCCGTAATGAAATGGTTTCCAAAATAAATGTGAAAAACAGTTTTTCTCTGATAATACTTTTAATTTGGGGGGATTCCATTCTCAGGAGAGCAACTGGGACTTAGGAGAAATTCAATAAATTTATTTTATTAAGTCTGGACACTGGAAAGTGTTTTCCTGAGTGAGCTTTGAAAAAATCCAGGAAAAGACATACTTTCAGAGATTCTAATAATTATTACACATTTTTTTCAACTGAACACAAGAAGGCAAGAAGTTTTTGGGGAAAAAAAGATATTCTATTTTAGTTACTGAAACTCTGCTGTTTTGCTATCCCATCAATTCAGACAGATGGTTTATTCTATTGTAGACATGCCAAGGTGATATGTGGCAGTTTTTCTTCTATTGTTCTTATCTTTATGAATGTTAGGTACAAAGAATTTATAACATTCTCATCAAATTCAAAAGAGAATTATGTTTGTAGACATAAAAATCTAGTGCATTCATCTCACAAATGTGGTACTCTCTGTAGAGGCTTTGAGCCCTTGAGTGATGGCTGCAATTATGAAGTGTTTCTACAGTATTACATTTTATTTGAAGCATTTGAGCAATTTTTAGTAAATATGAAGTTTTTGTAGTTGGTTTTATACCATCTTGGATAAAAAGTAAAATTGCTGAGCAAACTTCATAAACCATTTTTTCAAAGACTGAACTGTGCCTCTTTGAAAGCAAATGTTTCCTTTTTTCCTGGACTTTATTAGCAAAAATACACATGGTGTCTTCTCTTATAACATCCATCTTTGCGATGACAGGAGTTTGCCTATTTAATTGCCCTTATTCATGGGTAATCCTAATAATCACAATTTACAACTGTCACTGGAAATAACAACAATAAACAAGATGGTACCTGTCCTCTAGGAATTTACTACTTAATGGGAAGATAAAGACAAACAAAGAAACAAATGAACAAAAACACATCGAAAAATTGACAATTGTATTATAGTGTAGTAAGTGCAGTGATAGAAGTCCAGAGACAATGAGTGCCTAAAAAAGGGACAGTTAACTTTGACTGAGAGAGAGAGGCCCAGAAGAGAATTCTCGAAATGAGAACTAAGGAAGAACAGAAATGATCCAGTCAAAGGAAGAAAGGGATGTAAGAGTGTTGTAGGCAGAGGGAACAGCACACTTAAAGGACTGGAGAGGAGTGAGCATAAGGTGTGAGGAACCAAAGGAAGTTTTCTGATGAATCCTGAGTGAGAGAGGGTCTGGCGGGGGGTGGGAGTGGGGAGTTGGGGTAGAGGTTGTGGACAGAAGCTGAAGGAGAAGATGGGGCCAGATGAAGCCAGGTTATTTTGTAGACCATATTTACAGAGTTTGGTCCTCATCCTAAGAGTGGTTAGCCATTAAAGTAAAGATATTCTAGGCAGAGTATGGTTTCTATCATTCCTTAGCTGTCAACCTTGATTAGAGAAATAGGACAGAGAGCACAGTGACCAGGGGGGATCCTGGCAGATGAAGGGTGGGGAAAACATCACCAGCTGATGAAACCTCTAAGCTGGGTGTTCCTCAGCAGACATCTAACTGTAATATGAATATGTTGGCACCTAGAAGATTTTTTTCCTTCTACTATCAAATAAAGTTACAGAAAAATTGAGTATGTTTCATTAAAAGACTTATTTATGTTAAGGATTTGTGCATTCTAGAGAAAAAATTTACCCCAAGGTCGTTTTCTTAGTTATATAATTTGCTGACTTTTTACCATTTATAAAACATTGCCTATTTAAAGATTGTACCTGTTTAATTATCATTCTAAATCCATGTCTCTTAGAAACATGTTATTTAATTATCCAAAAAAGAAGCTTCAAGTATATTTCCTTTTGTTCTTCTATTCAGTAGACGGTGATTCTTACCAAGTACCCATTGTGGAGCCAGCCCTGTTGACAGCTTTGCATTTGACTACTGCTCAGTACCTCACTGAATAATTAAGTAATTTTCTAATTATATATTGTAATGAGTGTGATGCTCGCACACACGTGTGTTTAAAGATAAATAAGATAATTTTTCAGCTCTCGTAGTTAGAAGGAAAATAAATTAGTAGTAAGTACAAATTTGTCATTCACCCACCATACAACCATCACTGTACGAGTCTGAGAGGGGGTTCAAAAAATGTAAAATACAGAATACTGACTTCCCGGAAATTTACCATATTGGTGAGAAACCAGATCATAAAAAATTTTTAAATAATGGGGAATAATACAAGTTAAATATTATTAAGAGCTGAGGGTTATGATTGAAACAACAAAGTGTGATAGGAGTGCAAGGAAGAAGGATCTCAGCAAGAACCAGAATAATCAAGTAAGTGTGCAGGAGGGAGGCCGGAGCCCTGCGTGCACTGACTTTGGATGTTAAAGGCTTATTTTGCTGGGGAAGGTTTTATGTGTAGAAATAATATTGATACTTATTACAGTGCCAAGGAAAACAGAGTGAGGACGATCAGGAACTGCATGGCCTCAATATCCTTCTCTTACTCAGCCAAGCCTGAATGTGTTACTGGCTTTACCATAATTTGCTTCCAAACTACTTTCTGGTCTTAGCAGGACCCTATCACCTCCAGGCTTGTTTCTAGTCTGCTATATTTCATGACCCTGGGAGCAAAATCTTGCCTCCTCTTATCTCGTACATCTTCTTAGGCCTTTCATCTAGTAGAGTGCCCTCCCGACTCCAGATAGGATGGTCAGGAATGACAGCTTGCAACTATCTCCCTTGGGTCCCGCTCCACCGCTCCACCTTTGCCTAAGGCCATTAGGTAACAAACACTACCTGTAAATAGTTTTTTTTTTTCCACAAAAAAGCAACTTTATATCCCCTAGATTGTTCACATACAATCTCAAACCATTAGAAGAGTTAAAACAGAATTAAAAATTAAAAAGAGTAAAAACAGAATTTAAAAAAAAAAATTAAGATAGAATTTCTAAATGCTACTAGGTGACTGAGGAAATTAAGCACAGTCTTTGAGCTCGAACTTTTACTACCCCCAAGACTGCCTCAATTTGGACATTTAAATAATGCCACACCTAGGTACTATTGTATGGGGATGCAGCAAGACAAAGTAAGTTATGAATAGGAAGTACTTGAAAAAGTGAACCTAAAAGAAGTCTCACAAATATAAACCATAAGTGAAACCATACGTAGAGAATTTTAATGTGAGCTAGCATTACCAGATATTATCACCTTCTTTCTGAATCATTTTCACATCAAAACAGTGAAAAAAAAATAAATTTTAAGGAAACAGTTTGTCATTATCAATTAAATATATTGATTTCTATATATTATTTCTATACATTATTTTTGCTTATACAAGAGAAAAACTGTTTACTTGTGGGGGGAAAAAAACTGAGGACCTACATATGTTATTTTCATCTATCGTGGAGCAAGAATTAGAATTTTATGAGAAAATTGTAATACTGGGTTAACACAGATTATCAATGAACATATTTTCTAGAAAATGCAGAGATTCCTTCCCACTGTGTATTTGAGAACGTTTAAATAAGGTAGTCTTTTCCATAAACTATTATATTCAAGTGCCTTGTCTAAATCAATGGTGCACAAAAATAATCACCATTAACTTTGATACAGCATTCCAGGTTGATCAGGCAATGAAAAGGATTTAAGACAATATTGTGAAGACTTAATTTTACAAAGGAAATTTTTCTGGTAAGGAAAGTCACTCAAAGATTTCATTTAAGGACTGAAAACCTACTAAAATATTGCTAATTCCACTTTTTTTTTTTAAAGGAAACTACTTATCTAGTTTATGAAATTTCACTGCTTTCTGGTATTCTTAAAAGAACAAATTACCTTGCTATTTCTTAGGCATGATAAAATTGAAAATTTGGGAGAAATCTACATTATTGTCTAAAAATTAGGGTATATGATGATACTATTAGGAGCTGGGCCAGTGCTCAAAATGTCCCAGAAATGAATAAAAACCCCTGGCCTTTAAGACAATAACTCAAATGTCTGAGAAGGGGAAAAAAGTCTATTTTCCAAAAGACCTTAAGTTATAAAACTACAATGTACAATATTAATATTTAAGGTCATTATATAAATCTTCCCTAATACTATGATCCTAATATTTGATTATTTTAAAAAATATTTCTACTTTCTTTGTCTTTATCCAGATGTACCAGTCATAGCGAGCCTATAACTTAGTATTTATTTTCACTTAATAGTGTGTGGTTAACATTTCTTGTGCTGTTTTTATCGTGTTTATATTTATAATTTTTAATGGCCTCATGATATTTTATTGAACAAAAGCACTAACATTTACTTAAATAGTCCCTTATTTTAATTTTTAATGTATTAAATGTTTATGTAATAAACAGCTTCATGCATATATTGCTTTTATGCTTGATAGTTTTTTTAAGAATAAGTTCTATAATTACTAGGTCAAAGAGCAAGAACACTTATGTGATTCCAGATATATATTACCGTATTAGGTTCCAAAAGAGTAAAATCTCATTAGTACATCATTATTAGCAATATATTTTTGTTATGCAACATTAATAGCACTGAGAATTTTTATTAATTTTTATAATTTAATATATGCTGAATGGTACTGTATATTTTTTTGATACTTAGTAAAGCTAAAAATTACTCTATGTGTTTGTTGAACATTTGTTCTTCCTTGTCTTCAGAGACTTGAATTTCATTCATGGATTTCTCTTTGGGAATCTTGATTTTGTACTTGCGGTCATCATAACCTTTTACAGTTGGTTAGCAATGAGTAAGGCTTTCGGGCAGAAGAAGAGCTTTCCAGACAATGAGTTATTCAGAGAGAGGAAGCCCTGAGAACAGAATTTATTTGACTGGGGTAAGATGGCATGGTAATAGATTTCTCTCCTATAAATGTCTGTCCATTGTATGAATGGAAATAAAAAGGATACTGTTTTAATCCCATATCATACTGGAATTTCAGAATCCTTAAAGAATGTATTTTAATGTGTGACCGAAATGTTTTACTTAGGGATAAAGGTTATTTTCCATTTGGGAATATAATTCCATGCTTTTGGCATAATTACAACCTGAGATTGAAGAGAGATCATTTTTCAGAGTCTTGCATTCTCTGTATGCCATTTTGGAACCAAAAATGATGTGGATTTGTGGGTGCTGTTTCCCCATGTATCCCTGGTATTTCACGTTACCTGTCACCTCATTCTTTCTCTGACACTTATTCACTCTATTCTGTTAGAACTGACAGATAGTGGATTTGACATCTGGCAAACTCCATTTTCCAAACTGTGTAAGAGAAGCCTGCTGCTGGGTTGATTATATAAGTTAATCTCCTATTCTTTCCAATCAATTGGTGAATATGTCTGGATATTAAAATTGTGTTTGGATATTAACATCCAGTTTAAAATATTAGTAGTTTTTTTTTTTTTTTTTTTACCGATGCCTTTGAAGATTTGTTATTATATTTTGAATGAGCAGAAGCAATCTTAAGGATGTTGTATTTAAACAGTGAGTCATGAAGCATCTTAGGGTAGTTCAATTTAATCAATAGATTCATTGACTAAATATGTTGTTTTTCATTCTTCATAAATTTTTAAATTTAGTCATATTTTGATTTAAGGAACTTGGCTTTAGTAGTTTGTGAACATTTAGAAGAAAAGCCTCTTTTATATAGATGTCTCTGAAAGTCATTGTTGCTGCCCTCACATATACTCAAAGAAAAGAAATTTCCATTTTGGGAAGGGAACTATTTTTAAAGTGACCAATTATTTTAATTTTTTTTCAAATTAATTTGGCAATCACAGCATGAATCATAATAAGGCTTGATTATCTTGTAAAAATGCTGGGAGACATCATCAGTCCAGTAAGTTTTTTCCTGGAAACATTGCCTTTAGTCTTGGTGGTAAAACGTTGGATTATCAGATGGCTGAGCCAGAGCTGCAGATTGCGAGGCTGTGGATGAAATGAGTTAGAAATCATGGACAAGGCTTGAACCAAAAAATGTATTTGGACAAGAAGGCCTCTGGAGGGGACAGTTCCTTGGTCATTGACCAATACCAGTTAGACTGAGGGATAGTCCCAAGCAAGGGTCAAGTTTGCCATTGTATCTACAGCAGGCTGGACTTTGGTTGAAAGTCAGAAGTCAGGGCCAGAGACACACCTATTAGGAACCACTTCTCATGAAGCTTTTATTCTCTGGGATGGTTTAGCTTCTCCTCATCAGTCTTGTCTCTGGGATTACCCTTGACATTGAAGATCTATCTCAAAATGAATGCTAAGCCCCTGGATGTGTAGATGTGTTCTCGATTATTCAAGGCCTTTTTGTTTCTATCGGAAGTCTTCTTCCAAACGAAGTGGAGCTTAGGGGTAACACATGAGTGGGAACAAGGAGGGAACACCTTTCCCCTATTCTATAAAATCTGCAGAGTAAAGAAACAGGGTAGAACAGGAAACTAGTCCAAGGCAAAGCCCATCAAGAGCCAAGCAGATAGAACCGAAGTACTGATCCGAAGGATGGAAACTTTGTAGAAGGTGGCAGCAGGGTTGTAACTACAGATACCCAATTTTTACCAAAACAGGACAAGAGTACCTGGAACATCCAATGGCGGGTGGAATCTGGAGAAATTCCTATGATGCTAACTTAAAGATACTTTCAAGAGGGTGCTAGAGATTGACCTCTGATTGGACAACAATATATTATAAGTTTTTAGTAAATTCAGACAATGTAGTACTGATATTTATATCTCTTATCTTTACTATATAAATTTTTCTTTGGATTTATTTTATTATTAAAATACCCTTTGCTTAAAATATAGTTTAAATATATAATTTGAATATTTATGTCATTCCTTACAAATAATTTTGTTCATTTTATATCCTTTTAATTCTAATATCCTTCTCCTACTTTCATTAAAAATTAATACCATTTCTTCTAAGAAATAAATCCTGACTCTGTATGGACAGACCCATTTACATATCAAAAGCAATGCTAGTCTTATAATACCTATTTAATATTTCAGATTAAGCAAACATAAAAGAAGACATTTTGATATTTTAGTTCAATAGATCACAAGTTCCTAGAAGAAAGCAGTTCCTCTTTCATATGCTGGATAGTGCTTCGAATCTATGAATATTCAGCCAACATTAAATCAATCTATAAATACTTGATAGAGGCTAGGTTTGGAACTCAAATCTGTTTGCACTCACAGGCAGACAAAATAACTACAGCTAACTCTATCATAATAAATAGTGAGTTGATACCTTGTATTCTCGTTTAGTGAATTTGAGAAGAATGTGTGTATTCAAGTGAAGAAGCGAAAAATGTTTTATATCATACAAAGACTTTTTATGAGAATTTCCTTGGGCTTGATAATATCTTGGTCAGTAATGCCCCTTGGCAATAGAGTATTGGTCTTAAAATTGTACCTGTTTTGCATTTGAAAAGACTGGAAAACAAAAATAAAAATGATTTGTCCTTGTTTATTAGCCATGTTGTTTGGCAGCACTTACAAGCAGGAAAACTTTATTCCTTTTTACCATGTCATAAAAGCTGCTTAAAAAGAACAAGCAAAACTCTAATCACTATGTTGTACACCTGAAACTCACATATTATTGTATGGTGACTATAATTGAAAAGAAAAAAAAAGAACTAGCAAACAAGGATAGTAAGAAATTAAAGGTGAAAATGTGCTGGTCTTAATTTAGTTCTCCACATACAGATTTGGTGATAATGAGATAATTGCATTTAGGAGTGATTACCTCTGCCCCAAGTAAATTTAAACTCAGACTATGGGATGTCTGCCTTCAAGGCTGCCATATCACATGAGCTGTTTAACAAGGGTAAATGAAATTAAGCACTGAATTAGTTTGATTAGTGTTTATTGCACTGTTTACCAATGTCGTGCTAGAGATGTTTACAACTTGCCACTCAAAGGCTTTAATAGTGAAAAGAGATGGAAGTGCTAAATGAAGCTGAGATCTTGGACGGATACACACTAGTGCCAACCCCAGAGGAACCTTCTGTGGAAGATGACCTCCGACAAATGTATGACCTTGATGAACACAGTGACCTTGATGGCCCCTAGCAGGAGGATGGGATGCTGTGGAATTCCAAGAATAATGTTGGACACTATGAGATTCTTGTAAGTGAGCTGTATGGGAGAAGGTTGACAATGTAATGTAAATTTACTATCTAAGAAAGTGTAGTAAAAAGAAAAAAATTTTTTCCTACTTTGATATGACCTGCCAAAAGCTATTGCCTTAATCTTCGGCATCCATATTTTGTTCACTGAGGTTTTGAAATGTGGTGAGAGGTTGCTATGGTAGAAGCAAAATACTGGAAAAATTCTCATTTATCCAAAGATTCTGGGAAAATAACTGGAGTGGAAGAAGTCCGATTGTTGTGTCCAGTATGTTGTGTTGATTGAACAAGTTAACAATTCTTCATAGGAAGATATCAGAGAAATGGAGACAAGTGCATACAGGAAGAGACATTTCAGATGTGAATTTCTGTTGTTTAGAGGCCAGCGACTGGTGGAGGACGATGGCCTCTGCCAAATGTAAAAGACTTCCCGTCAAAGGCAGGCAGGGATGTTTGGGGAAGGTAAGGAAGAGATTCTTTATTAGCAAGGAATACATCTTCATGGGGCCGGGGGGTATCAATGCATTCTTCCTGTTATACCTGGTAGGGATAGAATGAGGAAAATAATACCCTGGGGCACAGGAAGAAAATGTACAACTTTAATTATTTTATGTAACTCATCTTTTTCATATATTTTTAATGTATGTAATATATTGGGACAGATTTATACACATTTAATGCAAGAATATATACACATATGTACAAGAGGGTACATGTCCTATTTGTTTGTTTGTTTATTGCTAATGTAAATAATCTACAAAGTTTGAGGTCTAATATCAGGCCCCTTCCTTCCAGTAACTCAGCCTCACCTCTCCAAGTACAGTCCATAAACCAGAGACCCAAAGAACTGGTTTTGTTTCCATTTTATAGGGCTCGTGCATCTTGTAAACTATTTTTTAATTTATGAACTAATCTGATCCTGGTCTTATTTCCAGACATTTCTATTTCAGAGACCCTATTTCCTCATTTCTTTTTTTAAATCCCATTGCTCTGTATGCATTTCTGTAGACCACCTTGTGATTTTTATAGAACAAAGTGGGGAATATATAAACAAAATTAAAAATACTTAGAGAATACATTATTCATCAAGCTATTAGGACTTTCAAAAGCAACTTCACAGTTGGTACATGGATATTTTTTATTGTGGAATTTCTAAGTAGCTTGAAATAGTCAACTTATTAAAAATGCTATTTGTCTTGCTAATTGTATATTTCTTTTTAAAAATTATTTTATTATTATTTTGCCAATCATATTTTTATTTCTAATAAATCTTTATTTTGCTGTTTTTCTACTGGCCTCTGATACTGCAATAGTTGTAATTGAAAGAGTAGTTCTTAAAATAAAATTCAGTTCTTTTTTATAATTCGATCAACTTTAATTTAATTTCAGTGCATTGAAAATATAGTGAAAATCTCACCTTCAGAACATAGAATCTGGAGAACTTTGCTTTTAGTACCAAAAGCTATTCATAACCTTTTCAAAATATAACAAAATATTTTATTTTTTACTGAGATTGTTTGGGGAGCTTTAAAAATATTCTTCTGATAATGAAAAATGTCATGAAGTTAACCTCGGTGAGATGACTTTTTGTAATTTATCATCATAAGATAATTTAATTAGTTATTCAAGATGTGAGAAGAAATACACCACAATATTTAATTACCGAGCCCAGGAAAAATACTGCTCTCATATTCACTGCAACAGAAGAGAATGCTTCTTAGCTGGTACTTTTGTCAACCTTAGAATCACTTAAAACAAAAAAATAAATATCAAATCATGTTGTTTAGTTCACTGAGTCCACTTAGGAGAATGATTTTTGTATTTTGTCAACTGTAACTTTTCACTTATACAGTATGCCTGGGTAGCACAAATAGGGAATTGGTGAAAGAATACAATTTGAGAAAGATGAAGTCTAATTCTGTGGGCTATCACCCTGTAAATTATTATAACAATGCTATAGCAAAAATTTTTTTTCCTTTTTCTCATCATGAAGTTGACCCTTATAATGTTATATTGGAATCCTAGGGTAAATACTGTATTAGATTCTAAGACACTATATCTATCAGTCAGTATGAACTAGATTATGTCATAGTAACAACCGATTCTCAAATCTCAGTGGCTTACTGTAATAACCATGTTTATATCTTGGTTACTTTAAATGTCTGTTAAAGTCGGCATCATAGTTACTCAGAAATCTAGGTGTGACAATGTCCTCTCTATCTATGATTTCATAATTGCTGAGATAGGGAGAAATTAACATGGAGAGTCATGTACTGATTCTAAAAGCTTCTACCTGAAGAGAAACTTATCATTTCCACTTAAAGCCACACCACTTTTGAGCAAACAGAGGATTCCAAAGTACTCAGAGTAAGGGACCCATCATTTGTAAACAGCTCTAATAGCAATCACAGAGGCCACTTACTGAAAGATATAATGCCAATCTAATGATATCATGTTTCGAGAAATGGGGAAAAAAGCACTATATTGTGTACTCATAAAGTTTATAAAATATGCTTTAGAGTTGCATATTAAAAATAAACATTGTTATACCCCTGAATACCTTACATTCTGAAAGGAATTGTAAGGATATAATCGTATGAGATTATATTTTGATATCTGGTTAGAGGAAAGTATCTTAAGTTATAAGGATAAAAGCCATATAAAAGGAAAAATATGTACTTTAGCACTAGACTTGAGTTGACACGTGGTTTCTCCTCCTTAGTAGCCATAAGATGATTTAATCTCTTTGTGTCTGTCATTAGGGGACACGATCTGTACCATTAGGTTATTATGAAGATTGATAAAATGGCAAATATAAAGTGCTTGATAAGCAGTAGGCATTTGATCAAAGGTAATTATTATCACTGTACTTTAATCTACAGTTTTGTGGTTCAACACAGTTTACATGTAGATAGGCATTTACTAAATGAGCTTTATCACACATGATAGATTATCATTTACGGTAAATATAAATCCAAGTCTATATCTGATGTCATCATTTTTTAAAAAAGATAAATACAATGGTATTTTTAAAAATAGTTTTAAAATGGTACCTTTACCACTACAGGCAGGATACTTACATTCTTTTTATGCCTGTTATTTGACACTGCTGTTATCATTTAGATTTGTCCTTAAATATTCAGAAACTTCAAGCATTTGACTCAACGAGATTTGGTCCTTTTCATAAGCAAAAGAGGCTTAAAGGTATAAAACAGAGAATATGAAATAGATGAAGGAATGAATCACAAAAATACTAAATTTTTTGCGGAATAGGACAGAATTCTGCATTATTTTAACAGCTCTATCGAGGCTTTTTAGTAAAACAAAGACACTAGAGAATATTCATTAGTTCATTTAATCCTCACAACAAGACAGATTCTGCCCTTTTTCATCTTTCACAGATGTGGTCACTAAGTAAATTGTCCACAATTGCACAGAGAATGAAGGTTTGACCCAGGGTTAACAATCATGCACTGTTTCTAAAGCCCAAGGTCAGGAATCATAGCTCTGCCACTCATTCATTCATTCATTCATTCGTTCATTCATACATCTTCTCTATCTCTCTAGTAAAATTGTTTGCATCTCACAATTCCAAATATACTATGAATTCTTGATAAACTTATTGACAAATTTAGGCCAAGTAACTGTGGCAGAATGGACAGTCAGTAGCAATTTCAACTATCTTCCCATACTAAGGAGAACATAAAAGGCATCAGAAGGAACCATCTATCTACTCCCCAAAGAGGTTGGAGGTCACCATCATGGACTTAAAATTGCTTTTTATATGCATCAATTAAAATGGCCTCCACACAGCAATTAGATTTAATGAAGGGAAGCTGCTGATAACTAAGGCTGCCAGACCTTCTGTTATTTTTAGAGGAGATAGATTGTAAAACCTGTTTGGCCCCAATTCCTATTCTTCTAAAATTGCCTCCTCATCATGGATTTTGTTTCTTTTTCTGAATTAAAAATTGAAAATGAACTCCTAAAGATAGTTTAATTGATAGCTTCAAACAAATGCTAGAAAATTGGACACATGATTTTTTATAAAAATAAAAATAACAAGGGTCAAATATTTGGTGATGGAAGGAAATCTAACTATGCAATATATACACAACATATTGTTGAATTGTACAAAAAATTGGACACATGATGATGTTCATAAGATGTATTATATATAGATATAGACATAGAAACTATATATGTGCATAAATATATATTTATGTGTATATATATGTATTTGGTATCTTCCTTTGTATTATTTTAATTGTATATATGATGAGACTTCTCTCCACAGCTTAAACCATAGTTAAACTGTAGTATTAGTCATTTTCCACTAAATTTTATTAATTTCCACTATTTTTTTCATATTTTTAGAGAAAGTGACTAGAAGTGAAGAATCCATATATACAATTCAGTAGTTTTTGATGTCCAAGCTTCCTACCAATGATTAAATGTCTACAGAGTCTGTCACTTTGGGAAGATGCCCAAACTTCAGTTAAAAGACCTTTAAATTTATAAGAAAGCAAATCTGTTGTCAGTATTAATAGAAAGCTGATTGGCTATTATTTTCTGAGGTCACATATTCTCAAAATGATATCTAAAAAGAGGGAATGTAAATGGGATTGTAAGATGCCTTTTATTTGCATCTACTTAAAGCTACTTCCCTAAAAAATACTACATTGACTACACTAAATTAAGCAAAATGTTCTTTAAAAAATACTGGTAATAGAGTTCTTGATCTCTTAAGAATATCAGAATGAATTTTTCTTTAAATAGAAAAATACATGATTTTTAAACATGAGAATATATTATTTTAATTGAAACTGATTCTAAATGAAAATACCTTGTTAGGACATTGAAAGAAAAATCTTACCTTATAAAAATCACATAAAAGATTTTAATTAAGGAAAAGTTGATTGCTCATGATATTCAAATAATTGAATACCAAGTGAAAGAGCAAAACCAGTAACTCCTCAAGTTTCACTAAATAAATATTATTTGGGACTTTCTTTAATTTTTTAAAAAAGAATTAGTAGAAGGTGTAATAATTTTTAGGTGGTGAAAGGTATTTGTTTTTTAAAGGCATTTTCTTTATCTTCTAAGGTGTGGATTTTAGGAGTATGACATGTCATATAATTCTTATGTCTCTTCTGTTTATATTACAAAAAAAAAAATACAGCTAAATTTTAATGTCATGCCATCACGTGGTCACCAGAAGGTTAGAGAACTACAGTTTATTATCAGGGGCGTAAGAAATAGAATCTAGTTTAGGTGAAACTTTGAATAAATTTTCTTGTTTATCTTATATTTATCATAAATTTAATATTTAATTTGTCACTGAATGTCCAAAGAAATAGTCTAATTTTTTTCACCATAACTTCTGAATAGACTAATTCCTCCATTATAAAAAAGTTCTAAAACAAAAGAGAAAAAAGTCTTAATTAGCAAAAATATTTTATTTTTTTTCTTTTTCTATATGTTACTATCCTTACCCCATTCCAATGTCTCACAAGTCTTCTCTGTGAGTGTTCTAAGGTTAAGGACCCAGAACCCAACAAATTTGCAAAATATCTCCAAAGAAAATTATGTAATATGTATGCATTTCTTTTTGTGTTTTTTATTGACATACTTTTCAGTTATTAACTGTATAAAAGGCTGATTGTTTCTGAATTCAGAAATGGGTCAAAAGCCATCCCTCACCATACCCTTACCCTCCACCTCTCATATCAAAGCTTTGTATACTGCTGGGTACAGCATTCTCACACCATGAAGTCATTCTTCCTTCTCAACAATCACCGAGGATTGACTATTGTGAGTAACTGGTGTGCATAACCGTAATCTTTTAATATTTCATCTAGGAGAAGGAACTGTGGGGTAGTGCTTCCAGTATGACTGATTTCATTCTGAAGAATCAGCCTAATGATGTTTTTAACAAATGCCTAAAAAGAAACTTGAGATGATTTTGGAATAACATTTTTTTTGAAAACTTAGTGTCAGCTTTCCTTGTTTATCTTTTTCTTTTCTTTTTTTAATTGCACCAAAGGTGTAATAATACACAGGAATGACGTAATTAAATAATGTTAATAAAGTGTCTGCCTAGACTGGAGAAAACAAACTCATTAGCTTCTTTGCAGGTTTTGATCATTTTAATTTAAGGGCCTTTGAAGAATTGGGGATTACTTTTGTAGATCATAGATCCTAAGTTCAGAACCACAGCACAACTGCAATAGCCATCACACTTTGCAATACCCCTTAGAATTGCCTAGGGTTCCCATGTATGTGGGTAGCTGGCCACCGAAGGGCGCTAGGCTATTTGTGCAGGTGAGAGGACGATAAAGTCAAATGTGAGTGATTCAAGCTGGACTTTGGGAGACCTAATGAGTACATGCATAGTGAATGCTTCTGTTGGGAAGTCTTAGATCTCCCTGGATTCTGCCAGATACCTAGGGTGCCTAAACATTTCAGACCTAATTTCTATGAATAATAAATTAAAAAGCCAAAATTCTCAACTTGTAGTCTGACTTTTATAACAGCCCTGAGAAATTTATCACTTTCTAAACTATATCACATGCATTTGGTTATCTGTTGTCATGCTTTTTCTCTTTCGGCTAAGGGCTGCTGTCTTATATATATTTTCATCCCCCTCAGTGTATTGTATTTATTGGCTACCTGATATAGATGTGCTGAATCGAATTACTCAAAACACTGGATACCAATAAAGGGTTAAGCCTCCAATTGATGTATTGAGGAACAATCATACAGGTAATCTAAATATTTTGGGGTGGAGATAGTGAGGAATGTTACCAAGTTCCCTTAATTAATTGGATTTACTGTGAGAAGGAATTCTAAATTATTGTGTAGTACTCCAGTTGAGGTTGATAATGAGATACAAAGAGATAGGAGTAAAATCTTATGCCTCCAGCTTCTTCTAGGTTAATGTTATATTCACTCAATGTGACCACGCAGAACTTCCTAGGCAGACAGAGCAGGAAAAAAAATCCTTCTTTTGTATATTTTAGTGCACGATAGTCAACTAAAACATTAACTCATATTTCAATAATCATAATATGCCTTTTGCAAAAGCTAAGAGATACTCAGGGATAGAGCTGGATTAATAATTAATATGATTTTATAGACTTTTTTCCTTCACTAATAATTTGGTAGTTGATAGATTTATACTGCAATGTGTTGTATCAGTCAAGCCATGCTCACGACAAAAAAAGGCATTCTGAATATGAAATAGAAAACTGTAAAAAATGAATGTATTATTGTTGAGCAAAGATAAGATTGAATTGGTTCCTTATTAGAAGATTTACATAAAACTGATAAAAAATTTTTCAGCTAATTAAATTTAGTGGAATTTTATCGCATATTTCAGATTAATTTCATAAATATTAGGTAATGATCTATCATCATAAAATTCTTAGATTTGTAAAATTAATGCTAGTCATTTGAACTATTACATTTTGCATAATTTTTGAAGTAGATAAATCATCACAAGTATAAAGGATGTTTTCTCTTCCGTGTAATCTTATATCTCTGTTCAAAGATTTTGTTTACAATCTAAAATAAGGCTTTTCAACCCATATGTGTTTACTTTTTATCGTATATTATAGAGTACTGATTATAAAAATATAATCTTTAGGTCATCTAAATTAGATCGAGCTGGGGTGTTTGTTAAAAATGAAGACCTACTGAATAAGAAATCTGGGAGGCAGAGTTCCAGAAGGTTCACTTTTAACAAACACCCCTTTAGAGTCTTATACAGAGTTATGGAGTTTGAAAATATTTTTCATAACATTGAGATTTGACATATTTCTAATATTTAAATAATTTCCTAAGCAGTTAAGTGGAAATATAGATTTACATCATCTTCAAAAAACATATCTCCATTATTTGATGTCAATAGAACATCTAAGGGAGACAGAATTTCTTCTTTTATCATGTCTTGAAAAGCAAGTATCAGGGGAGCAGATGGCTTCTAGAACCTGAAGACAAGCTCCAGTCTATATCCAGCAAGAAGCCAAGGCCGTCAGACATACATTTCAAGGAAATAAGTGCTGCTGACAACCTAGATGAGCTTGGAAATAGATTTTTCCCTAGCTGAGGCTTCGGTGAGAACTCAGCTTAGCCAATATTTACTCATTTACTTATATACTTACCTTATTTGTTGATTTGTTTTAAAGTATAGTTGATATACGATATTATATTAGTTTCAAGTATACAATATAGAGAGTCAACATTTATAATACTTATACTGTGATCACCACAGTATGTCTAGTAAACACCTGTCACCATACAAAGTTATTATGATATTACTGATTTCTTTATACTGTATATTACATCCCCATGTCTTTTTTTTTTTTTTTTTTTTTTTTTTTTTGTTAACCGGAGGTTCGTACCTCTTACTCCTCATCACCCTTTTTACCCATCCGCCTACCTATCTCTTCTCTGGCAGGCATCAGTTTGTTCTCTGTATCTATATGTCTGTTTATGTTCTATTTTGTTTTGTGTTTTTAGATTCCACATATAAGTGAAATCATATAGTATACGTCTTTCTCTTTTTCACTTAGCATAATACCCTCTACGTCTAACCATGTTCTTGAAAATGGCAAGATTTCTTTTTTTTTTTTTATGGCTGAATAATAGTTGAATATATACTCCTAGGTTGCTTCCATATCTGGCTATTGTAAATAATGCTGCAATGAATATAGGATGTATACATCTTTTCAAATTAGAGTTTTTGTTTTCTTTGATTAAATACCCAGAAGTGGAATTGCTGGGCTAAATGGTAGGGTTTTGTTTTGTTTTGTTTTGTTAAATATTTTGAGGAACCTTTATACTATTTTCTAGTGGTTGCATCAATTTACAATCCCACCAACAGTGTATGAGAGTTTCCTTTTTTAATTGAATTGTTTGTTTTTTTTTTTTGATGTTGGGCTGTATTAGTTCTTTATACATTTTGGGTATATAAATGTATAAAGATATATACGTATATAAAGATATATCATTTGCAAATATCCTCTTTCATTCAGTAGATTTTTTTTTTTTTTACTAATCTTTCCTTCATTATGCAAAAGCTTTTTTGTTTGATGTAATCCCATTTGTTTATTTTTGCTTTTGTTGCCCTTGCCTGAGAAGACATATCCAGGTAGATACTGCTAATATTTGCTAAATTTGCTTTAAAACTTTTGTATATGGTTTAAGAAAGTGGTGCAGCTTTATTACTACTTTGTATGTATCTGTTTAGTTTCCTCAACACCATTATTGAAGAGACCATCTTTTTTCAATTGTATTTCCTACCTTCTTTGTCATAGATTAATTGACAATATAGACATGGGTTAATTTCTGGGCTTTCTATTCCATTCCATTGATCTGTGCATCTGTTTTTGTGCTAGAAACATACTGTTTTGATTACTATAGCTTTGTAGTATAGTGTGAAATCAAGGAGTGTGATACTCCAGCTTTGTTCTACTTTCTCAAGATTGCTTTGGCTATTCAGGGTCTTCTGTGGTTTCATATAAATTTTGAGATTATTTGTTTTAGCTCTATGAAAAATGCCATTGGTATTTTGGTAAGGAGAATTGAATCTATAGATTGCTTGGGTAGTATGGGCATTTTAGCAATATTAATTCTTCCAGTCTATGAGCATGGCAATCCTTTTATTTATTTGTATTGTTTTTAATTTCTTTCATTAATGTCTTATAGTTTTCAGAGTTCAGGTTTTTTGTTTCCTTGGTTAAATTTATTCCTAGGTGTTTTTTTTTTTTTTTTTTATGCATTCGTAAATTTCTTAATTTCTCTTTCTGATAATTCATTATTAGTATAAACGAATGCCACTGGTTAGTAAGGAAAGGCTGCTTTCTTCAACCTAACTAGATCTTCTTCCAATCACTCAGGAAAAGTTTGCCAAAGCAAAACAAACAGGCAAACGAACAAAAAAAACAACAAAGGAGATACATACTTTACTAGAACTGGCATTATCCTACTTGAAGATTAATGTTACTTCAGATACTTTTTCAGAGCTACTGTTGGTAGCTTTGGGTTTGAGCAGCCAAATTTCAGAAGATGTGTTTACATTTCAGAAAATCAATTGTTTCATTTAAGGATCAAAGACACAAAATGGCAGTGTAGGTGCTTAAAGTAGATTAAGTAGAATTTGCATTAGATTCAAGACTTAAAGAACACAAAAACTGATCTTTATTGTTCTAAGATTACTTTAGAATTATAGAATAATTCTAAAAATTTCTAGTAAATATAAAACTTTAGATCACTTAAAAATATTCTGCATATTTTTTAAAAAATCTAATAATAGGGTTTCACCACTAACATACAAAAATTTTTTATACTTCCTTTTAAAGAAAAAAATTACCAAAATATGACAATTAGAATGTCTTTCAATACAAAAGGAAGCCTCATTTTGAATGTGTTCTCTTTAAAATTCTTACATTTTGGAAACCTGGGAATATAAGATTGAGTGTTAGTCATCTAAAACAGAAAATTAAGCACAATGCATTAATAAGTCCAGACCAGTTAGTATATCTGTTAGACGGTTTTCATCTCTAAGTATAGCAGTTCCCCCTTATCCACTGGGGATGTGTTCCAAGACCACAGTGGATTCCTGAATCCACAGATAGTACCAGACCCTATATATACTATATTTTTTTCCTATACATACATACCACATACCGATGATAAAGTAAAAGATTAACAAAAATAACTAATAATAAACTAGAACAATTATCACAATATACTGTAATAAAAGGTATATGAATGTTGTCTTTCTCCCTCTCTGATCACCAGTCTGATCACTGAGATGGCTACTTTGTGACTAATGGGTAGAAGTGTGCACAGCATGGATACTCTAGACAAACAAATGGTTCTCATCCTGGTTGGATGGCACAAGATTTCATCATGCTAATCAGAAAGCATGCAATGTAAAACTTATGAATTGTTTATTTCTGGAATTTTCCATTTCATATTTTTGGAGAATGGTTCACTGCAGGTAAATGAAACTGTAGAAAGTAAAACCACAGATAAGGAGGGGCTATTGTCTAGCCAATCAAGGTGTGTGAGCTAGAAGAATGTTTATTATGTCCCAAAAGGTTTGAAGAAGTCAGTTTCAGGGTTGTTCAGTTCAGTAGGACAATGACAGCAGAGTCCTCACTTTGGCTCCCCACTCAGTTGCAAACATCAAGACAAAGAAAGCCAAAATAGAAGGAGAAATTCACTGTGTTAAGACCCTACATTTAAACTCTTTGCCGACTTAGCAAAGAGTCTGATCTTCGTGTCTAGGAGATTCTGCTGGCAATGCATTTGTTGCTTCTCAGAAGAAAGAAAATGAAGGCAATGGGATTTATTCAGGGAAACTGATAAGTATTCAAGAAACCATTTTGACTCCCTGTGTTGAATTGAGATAGTTAAAAGGATAAAAGAATAATATAAAATGGCTTCCCTTTAACAAGGCTCTTAGTCATGATTTCAAGTACACTAGCATGAAGCACATATTTTTACTTATAGTCATTTACCATATATAGTTGAGGCCATTTAATACTTGTGGATACTAATTAACCACTTCACCTGTATAATATACGGTTCTTTAATTCTAATCATTTCGTTTTTGACAATTTTCCCACCATGTCAAGTTAACATTAAATTAATTGCAGGACAGTTCAAATCTAATCCTCACATCATCTTCAGAGTCTGTCTTAAGGATGACCACAGACATCAAAGGAAGTGTTTTCTCTCTTTTCAGCTGAAGACCAGTATTTCCTTGAAAATGAGAGGGGGAGGGCATGGGAGGGGGGGGGAAGCAAAGAGGCAGAGACAAAGGAATCAAATGTCTTATTTAATTTCTTTTTGAGAGAGGAATTGGATGTCTTATTTAATGATTTTATTTTATTATTTTATTTTATTTATTTTATATTTGATTTGATTTTATATTATAATTTAATTTATTTTATTTTTTATTTTATTTTATTCTATTTTATTTTATTATTTTTATTTTATTTTTCCAGCCTCCTTCTCCCTGGAATTTATCTAGGATCAGGCCCAAAGCGATAAGATGTTTTCTATTAAAATTCCTTTTCTACTAAAATCTCCTAGACTAGTAAATTATTTTCTTGAAGCTCCAGCTTGCCACTTAACTTTGACAGTTTTATGAGACACATATAAAAATAAAGCAGAAGATTGTCATAGCAATGATTTGCAAGTCTCATTATTGGCTTCTCTAGCTAATATCTAGCCATTAAACTATTTTTGCAACTGGAATAGTTATACTTATTTACTAGTTCTGAACAGCAGAAAGTACAGTTTATCCAGTGTAAAGCATTGAAAAATGAACTCTGTCCCTTCTGCATCTGAAAGAACAGATTCCCGATACTTGACTACTTACTCAAAATGAGAACATCTGTGCAAGAATGTTCATTTAATTAAAGATAAATTAATCGATGCATTATATATATTATGCAGTGAAAGCTAAGGAAACAAGATCAGGTTAAAAAGCAAACTGCTTCTCTCATTAGATAGAGGTAAGGACTTTAATTTCAAAGAAACAGCAACCTACACTAAATCTTACCAAGAAAGTTTTATTCCCAACTGTCATTTATGTTTCTTCTATGGCACAATAAGTGTGAGAACAAAAATTTAGCATCAAGGCGGCTGAATTTTACTTTAAACAATGACAGTTCCATGTTCTTGGATAGGAGTTAAACACAGCAACTATATAAGTCCCATAAGTATGCATATACACATACATACCTAAACACAATCATGTATGTATTTTAATAAAATAAGGGAGTTTTATGAACTATATAGATGTCTAACCAATGCACTGTATACTTGAAACTAATTTAAATAAAGTTTAAAAAATTTTAATAGTATCAAATTTTCATAATTCCATCCTATTGCATCATATCCCACCCCACCAAGTCCTACTCCACTTCCCAAGTAATTTATTTTAAACAGTTGTGTTTCTTCTGGTAGTTACCTCAATTTCTCTAAATAATATGCCTTTACTGGTATTACTTTTTAAACCTTTTTAGACATCACACACCAACTTCTTGTTATGATGGTTGAAGACTTAAACTTAGATTTTTACACGAACTCAGGTTCCATTCTCCAACCTTCCATTATAGTGATATTGCTCTCTTTTTGGAATTGATCATTACTTCTTACACTGTGTAAATATTGTTCACATTGCAGTACGCTATGATGTTTCCTATACAGCCTTTTGCTTTTCTGGAGTTTCTAATTACTCATTTCTTGGCCTATTTTCCCATTACTGTATCCATGCTTTTTTTCCAAAGGCTTCATTGGATTAGGTATTTTATCCAGAGTCTTTTTTTCTTTTTCTGGATCCTGCTGTCTTTCAGCCCCAGGGTTGTCCCCCTCTAATCATCCCTGTCTGTGCAGCAGCTTTTCTCCATCATCTCCTGGAATCCCGAGTTGCATCCCGGAATCCTAGATCTTGTATCTTTTTCTTTCCCTTCGGTGGTTTACTCTCCCTCTGCCCCACCCTCGCTCTGAGGCCCCTCTTTTAAAAGGAGGTGAATTTCCAGGACTCCTTGTGTGGCTGAAAATCTTTTTTTATTTCACCCTCAAATTGATGAATTTGGCTCCATATAATGTTATCATTTTAAAAATAATATTTAAGGAATTTCCTTTGTCTTTTAAACATCTGTAGCTGTTAAGGAAATCTGATGCCAGCTGATTCTCATTTCATTGTAGTAACTTTCATTCCCCTGCCAGGTCACACACTCACCAAATAACTTGTATCTTTTCTTTTGACCGAGGATTCTGGAATTTCACAGCGATGCTACTTTCTGTGAGCCCTCTCTTCATTCAACTTGGAGGCTCATATCACTTTAGCTCCGGAATATTTTTCTTCCTTTCCTCTCCATTTTCTCTGATACCTATTTCTGAAATTATTCAGATGATGGACCTGATTCTTTATGCTTATTATATTATCTCTTGCATTTTGCATATCTTTATCTTTTTATTTTGAGAGAGTTCTTCGATTGTTTCCTAACCTTTTAATTTTTTAAATTTAGAATACACAGATGTTTGTGTTTAATTTTCAAGACTTCTTTCTTTTTCTTTTCTATTTTTACCAAGAGTATTTTCTCAAATCTCTGAATATACAAATAAGAGGATTTCTTTTGTTAATTACTTTTTTCTTTTCTTTCTTATTTTCTTTCCTCCAGGATAATTTTTCTTTACTTTTTTTTCTAATATTGGAAACTTCCTCTAGTTGTTCATATATGTTTAAGAGAAGGCACTAGGAAGCTAATTGCAAGCCCTGTTTATGTAAACTGAGCATATTGATTAGAGGATTTTTATTTGAAGTGTTTCAGCTCAGAATTGACTATTCATTGAAAATACAGAATCCTAGGTAATGGTTTATTTTTCCCCTCTGTGACCGTTCAGTTTTTCTTCAGAAGAAATATTGCCTGCGGTGGGCAAATGTATAGCTATCAGACATCCTTTATTGGACAAGGGGGGAATATGAGGTTCCACATCTTCTGAATGTAAAAAGCCTTTTCTGATCTGTGATAACAGTAACTACTCCACCATACAGGTTCTCTCTTCCAGAAATTCATATCCCTTGTCCATGGATGGCCCCTCTCCTGTTTGCCCAATTATTACTATATATTTTAAATTCCTTTACTGTCATTTAAGTGATGTCTCTCTAGAGGGAGAAAAGACATATGCATTTTTTTTTGTCTTTATAATTAATGCAAAGTCTTAGACTCTGATTTTAATATGGTTCTCAGGAGGATTTTTACACACTAACATTTGTGAACTACTAACCTGAGGTGTGGACAACACACATTAATAGTGGCTCAGGGAGGAGGGACACACAAAATAGAAGCACTTAATTTCTCATCTGAGTTTTATTCTCTATTGAAAAGACCTAAGTGTACCCTAGAGTTTAAAACTTCTGCCTTTGGAGTCAGGCTAGATTTGAGTCCTGGTGTTGCTGTTACTAACCGAATGGCCTTTGGAAGTTTTTTTGAAACTCACCAAAGTTCAGTTACTTATCTTTAAGTCAGACATACTTATAATAACCACTTCATAGGATGGTAATGATTATTGAATAATACTTGCAAAGAACTTGATATTATGCTTTGCACAGAGGAAGCATTAAATAATTATTCATTGTTATCAGTAATTATTAAAGTAGACATTCCTCTTACCTTGGAGGTGCAAGGAACAAAGAACAAATCAAATGCTATTCATAAATTTAGATATGACGTGAGTAAATCAGTTATAAAATCCAACATATTTAGTTATATAACCTAAAATCAAGATGAGGTTTATATGTGAAACTTTATCAAATAATTGGACAGATATGTATATTATTTTCAATGTTGATATTTGAAAAGAATTGCCTGCCATTATTATTTAAATAATGAGTAATATATATTTTTACTCGTAGTCTCATGTTGCATTTTAAGAACACCATTTACTACCTAATGATTTATATAACATAAGACGAATTAGCCTTTTGTTTGTTAAATTGGCCCACACATTTTATATTGATTTAGACTATAAATGACACAAAAGTTAAAATTTAAGGAAGGAAATATGCCCCCCCTTTTTTTATTTTGATGTTTGTCAGCAAATCCAGGAAAAAGCTGCTTGTCAAAATTGAAAAATGTTTCCTGCTGATTATATAAATTCGGTTACTTTAGTTTTTCCCCATAGACTTTTTTAAAAAAAAAAATTATTGTAGGATGTTTTATAATTGTGCCCTGCAGTGGGGAAGGAGCATTGTGCCATAAGTTGGGAAACTTGGGTTCTAGTCCTACCTCTATTGTAGCCTGCAAATATATATCCTTTCTGTTCTCCGAAATGTGTACAACCTTATGTAAGTGCAAAGCAATGATGCATCTTTCAAATTCACCACAATTGTCTTAAGCTTGCACAGATACTATAGGAAGGCAGTAGGGTAATTTAGGTCATGCGATGTAATGTGTCGTATTCCCAGCATGGAGAGTTGATTGAATTTCTCTTGTTTAGCCTGACTATCAGATCATTCTGTAAACTCTGTGCCTGTGTGTAACCTCCTCAAAAGTTCATCCTAACCTAGATTTACCTGATACTATTTGTCTTCATCGATGATAAGGATCATCCAAGTTTGTCTTATTCTTAGTTCAGCATCTTCTTCAGGACTGAAATATAAATTTGAGGTTCTGGTGATTCAGCATAGTGCAGAGTAGTAATTTGGCAATTATCCAGTTATTTTGAGATATATAGATTTAAGAAGTAGATATCTGGGGTGCTATGGGCTTCAACTTTGCTACCTAAGTATCAAAGCTTTACTTTCCAATGCATTGTTCATGCAGCCCTTTTTCTGTGTGTGCCGTCTGAATGGATGATGGTGAAACCATGTTCTGTATTAGAACGCCGTTCTTTTCTGTTGAGAACTTTGGATCTTCAAAAAGAGTTTGGTTAAATTAGTCAATTGAATTCTTGAAGCTGCAGTCAGGCTCTTATTTATGTTGGTCAGAATATAATGTTCAAAAAATAAAACCTTGGGACTTAGAACATTTTTCACTTCAAGTTATGCTTTAGAAGATTTTTAGTTTCTTCATTGGTTTTGCATTAATTATCACAGCATATTAATAGCAATGCAATAGGAGCTTAAATCTACATGATAAATGAAAACTAGTACTATTTCCAAAAGAAAAGCTGTTATTAATTTTGTATTGGCATCTTTTTAGCATCACTAAATAGTTCACCAGATTTTGTGGTCACACATTCAATTTTTTTCTTCTAGAAGCGTTTCATAACTGCAAACTAAAATGCACCAGGAACCTAATGCAAAGATTAAGATGACAAATATTGCAATTAGATGCACAAATAGCAGTAAATTCCTGACTAATATAATATTTAAAACTGCATTTGTTTTTTTGTTTACACATTAGTTGTTGAGTTACACAAATGCAGTATTTTTGGTCTATTATCACTTTATTTTTGGAAACAGCCTGCTTGCTGTATGGAGCTACTTGTGGTTTTCAATGTACACAGACTTTATATATCTATACATGCTTATGACTTTTTTATGTGCAAGGGAAAATAAAGTTTATATTCTCAAATCTGTTAATATTTTCCTTCATGGCAAACCCAGTAACTCATGAGTTGAATCAGATGTTTTTCCCTGCCCTACACAGTATACTTTTAAAAATTTAAGCGAACAATTAAATTTGACTTTCTTAAAATTATGAAAGATCTGGTAACCCAAGCCTCTGTTTGCACATGCAACTGCCCCTGTATATGGAGTATATGCTCACCAGGTCTACACTGTACCCACAACTCCCTATTATTTCTTTGATACTAAGGCCAAGGGTCACCTTCACTATCAAAAGCTTAATATGATTCTGTTGGGGGAAAAAAAATTATTTTATCTAGTCTGACAATTGCTAATTTATGTTATGTATTTGGCCTCTGTGCTCATTTGAGTTTATGGTTTCTGCTTTGTGGAATTGGCTTTTTATGTTAGGCTTAGAAAATTTTTTCTACTCCCAAATTTTATAAGTTGCTTTCTGTTTTTCCTATGGTATTTTATGTTTAATATTTATATTGAAATATTTAATACATGAAGAACTTACCTTTAATCTAAGTCATGAAGTGGCAACTTTAGCCAATTGTTGCCAACATTGTTTGCTAAATAGTTCATATTCTCATCATGAGTTTAAAATGTCTTTATTTTGTACTGTTACTACAGTACAATTATATATACTGTTCCTGTAGGTAGCATTGATTCTTTCACTCCATTATAGCTGGTTCGGTTATTGTAGACTTATAAGCTTTATCCTATTTATTATATAGAGGAACAGCTTTTCTTTTCTCTTTCTTGAACCCTCTTGCCTACTTTTGTGCAATTATTTTTTAAGTTTTATTTACAATGAGTTTTCAAGACTCCTTTTCCTTCTTCACCTGTAGTACTGTTTCCAAATTCTATATTTTTAAAAATCAAACTTGAAATTTCATTGAGCTAACACATTAAAATCTTTGGAAAACTGACATCTTCCAGTTTTGAGTGTTTGTAAATAAAGCATTGACATGTTCTTCATTGTAAGCAGACTACAGTACCAACAAGGTAAGCACTCTAAAACATTCAGCACATTGTGTGCAGGGACAGGAGAGAGCCTGGCCCAGGCAAGGATGCTCAGAGAAGGCTCTGTAGAGAGACGGTGTGTAGGCCTAGGCTTATGGGTAGATGAGAACATACACAAGCAGTAGAAGGTCCGTGTGGAACTTGTGAACTCTGTCGTCATGTCATAACTTTCCAATATTTCATCTTGCCAAGTAAAGAAATGGACATAACTGTTTGACTAGTCTATAAGAGGAGCAGGGAAATGCCCTTTGAGAACCTAAGTCAAAAGTTTATAGGATCACTGCTGAAAATAAAACAGATGAAACGGTTTTTTTAGAAAGGCACATTTTTGTCTAATTGACCTATAAGACCTTTGGGAATTTTAGTTTACTCATAAAAAACATGGAAAGTTGTGACCAGTGTGAACTGCAGCAAAGCAATTTATAATCTAAATGCTGGATAGCAGATTGAGGATTTAAGATAGTTTAGTTTGAAGCTTTATTAGCATATTGAAGGCTATGCAGACTATACAGCTACCCTTGGAAGTTCCTGTGACAGGCAGAATCAGCAGACTGAGAAATAAATTATATTTTGTAGTAGAGGGAGAGTATTTCCTGAAAACTCTGAAACAGCAAAAAGTTATAGTCTAAAGACCTTCACATGTGACCAAAAATATAGACCTTAAACCATTTTCACCTAGTCTGGCTGTGTTTTAATTTTCTAGCTTACTAAGTTTTTCTCAGTAGAAGGTTAAGCTTATTGTTGGTAGTCGATTTAAGTTCTGCATCTTGGGGTTTTAAAAAAATGTAAGATGGCAAGTATCTTTTTTTAATCGATGTCCTGCAAAGACTAAAGCAATGGGAAAAAAATTTTTTTAATGGCTTCTCATTTCACTGATGTCACCTCAAAAGCATGGCACAGTTGGTGGAGAATAGTTTAAATTATTTTTTAAATTTATGGATGAGAGAAATACTCAAAACTCATTCTATATTTCTATCCAAAGTTAATAGAAAGGATGTAAGGCAAAGAGTATATTCTCACAGAGAGACAGCTTATGTTGAATATAATGAAACAGTAAACAGATGGAAAACCTGTAGGCCACTAATAAAAAGAAGAATGGGTAGACTTTTGGGCCAGCAATTCAGAAACAGGAGAAAATACACTTACTTTGTTTTTGTTGTTTAATATTGTGAATACATGCATAGAAAACTATGAGGGACAAAATAGCAGTGTGTACCCTATTGCTATGTCAGACTGAGGATCAAAGGTCATTTTGGTCTCCTAAGCACAGATCAGGTTCTGTAGGAGACTGACGCTAGCATAAAATAACATAAATAACATTTTAAAATTATACGACTGATCTTATCCTGCCCCCTTGAACCTTCATCTCATGGTGGTGGATTGCACACTGATTTTTTACAGTTAACATATTCCCAGTTAAAATTTTATTACTTTGGAGTAATTAATTAATCGATTCAGAGTTTAATCTCTATATAGGATTCTTTTTTTTCCTTTTCAGAGGGGTTCCTCTGCCACTTCTCCACCCCAGTCTGGCATCAGGATGCAGGAGGAAGCTTGTGTGTCTTTTCAGCACTGGTGCAGCTTGGTGGGGACACAGATGATGCCTATCTACCCCTAGAGCTGATTTTGAGTCTTGTTGGACTCCATCGAAGGGGCCCTTAACCAGCCTGAGCACTGGACGTCCTGAGCCACAGCCGTTTGGGGCTAGATTTTCCACACGCCTTGTAGGTGGGCATCCACTGCTGAAGTCCGTTGCCTCTGTCATGGACTGTAAACACTGTATAGACTCCTGGTCCTAAGGGTACACTTAAAAAAATTATTATGATAAAATGTACATAACATAAAATTTACATTTTAAGTATATAATTCAATGGCATTAGGTACAATGTTGTACAACCATCACTATTCATTTCCAGAAATTTTATTATCATCCCAAACATAAATTCTATACCCATGAAACAATAACTCCCCATTTTTTTTCTCACCACCAGCTCTGGGTAACCTCTACCCTATTTTCTGTCTCTATGATTTTGCTTATTCTAGGTACCTCATATAAGTGAGATCATACAATATTTTTCCTTTTGTGTCTGCCTTATGTTATTTAACATGTCTTCATGATTCATCGATGTTGTAGCACGTATCAGAATTTCATTCATTTTTATGACAATATTATTTCATTGTGTGTGTGTGTGTGTGTGTGTGTGTAATCATTTTTTATTTATCCATTCATCTTTCAGTGGACACTTAGGTTGTTTCTGCCTTTTAGCTATTGTGAATAATGCTGCTATGAGCATGGGTGTATAGGTCTCTGCTTTCAATTCTTTTGGGTGTATACCTTGGACTGGGATTGTTAGAGAGTAGTTCACTTTTTATTTTAGTAACTTTTTTGTACCCATCTGAGATTTGAGAACTTTCGGCTGTTTACTCGTTCCTTCACTAAGGTGGGCAGTACATTGTGAGGCTGTCCTCAAGTCTATTTGCCTAGACATTTTCCTCAGTCTTGGTTTGTGTACTGCCCTTTCATGTATTGTCCTGCTGCTGGCTGAATGTGGAGACTTAAATGTTGCTGAGTTAGTCACAAGGAACAACTTCCCCTGCTCTGTGCATCCCTGCAAACTTTCTGTTTGAGGTTTTGGCCCTGAGAGAGATGGCCACAACACACGTCTGATCCCTTGACCTTCACATCCTCTGTCCTTTTTCTTATACACTAGTAAGAGAAGGACTTTCTACTTCCACTTCCTGTCAAGAATTGTTTCTGTACCATATTCTCTTGCTTTCTTTCTCTGTTAAGACTTATAGTAAAGCAAGCTCATCTCCGAAGTTTGCTTTTTAATATGTAAAGCAACTCTTTTGGAACTTAGAAAGCCTGCTATTTTTAACCAAGCCAGGCTTCTAAAACTGTTATCTCACTCTGAACATTAAAACTTTTAGCTTGAAACTCAAAGCTGAGCTCTAACTTCTCTCTTCCTAGATGGTATCTACCAAATCATGAAGTAGTAAGTGTCATCAATTCAAGAAATGGGGGAATAGCAGGGTAGGAAACACATACGTCAGTTAAATGTGCCCAAACTACTATTACCATTACAAGAGCAGTACCACTTATTTGGCCAATTTCTGGTCAGCTTCCCTTCTTTGCTCTGTTCCTATGTCCCACAGCCTCAGCTCTGATTTTGGTGATGCCACACTGCTGTGTGGGGCCAGTGGACTCACATCTGTCTTAATGAGCTCTAGAGGAAGACTTTAATTATTTTCAACTTAGCATACGTCTGTTTTCACATATCGTGAGATTGTCAGATCAGAACGCATCCTAGCTAAAGCTTTAAAACACGTGTCTTAAAATAATATGATAAAGAATGATAAATTGTCTGCGTGGTACAAAGAACTGCCGAAGTTAAGAGTACAATTTTATATGATCATTGATTTCTAATGGCTTTGCCATGACCCTAATTGAGCTATTAGAGGCTAAGCCAGGTTTGAAATAAAATGAAAGTGCTTGTAGCATATGCAGGAACTCCTTTAGATTTGATTGAAGTCATGGTTGGAAAGACTGTGGGAGTCCATACCTATGTGTTTGGGTTCCCAGTGGCTACAGAGCTGAAATCGCGTCATCACCTTGCCGGGAAACAATGAGCTGTCCTGTGTAGCATTTCCACTGTCTTCAGCTTGGAGAGTTAAGGCAGAAAAAGCTGTTGACAGTCAGTGAGGAGAGAAAACACTAATAAAGAAACAGCAGTGTTCTAATAGCACATCAGTGTCATTCTACTTATTTTTCCAATGTCTGCCTGGGAATAGTAACTCTCAGTCCCTTTTACCCCTTTAGTGTGTATGTTGGTGTACTTTCAGGGCTGAACTCTTGTCTAAACCTGAGAAGCTGTCCAGCCAAGGTCTTCTGTTCTACCTCTTCATCTTGGCTAATTTCAGAAGCTCAGACATTCAGATCGAATTTCTCTTTAATCCTCACTTCTCCTTTACGCTTGTTTGCTTCCATTTGGCCCGGGAAGTACTCACTGAAGTTTTTAAGGATAGAAAGACAAATTCTTCTTGTAAATAGCATTTTATATTTAGAAGAATCCTAGTAGAGATGCTAGAGCAATACTTGAGCACACATACAATGCACACAGAGAAAAGACCAAATGATTCAACCTATAGTTGTGAACTTTTACTGTCTTTTAGTTTAGGTTCCTTTTAAAACAACCTGATCTGTTTTTGTTTTGAGGGTAGTTTGACCTGGTCCATTCTTTTAGCCTGGTTTGTCCATGCTCAACACATGTCACTGTTGAAGAAAGTGTTAGTCAGTACAGAGCCTTCCAAATCTCTCGAATCCTCAGTTTGTGTTTATTCCTTCAAAAACTAATTGCTCTGTGTCTGCAAAATTGTTGTGAACATAAATTTACTGAGGGTATGTTGGCTCATCATTTAACCCAGTCATTTTTATACTTGAATGGTCATCAGAATCACTTTAATTTCTAAAAGTCCCATTAAATCAAAATCTCCATGAATTCACTTCAAGAATCTGTGTTTTTAAAGAGCTCTCCATGCTTCTGATGATTATCCAGACTTAGGGCCCACTGACTTAGTCCAGTCCTCTTCTTTAAAGAAAGTACCGTGATTTAAATAGTTCCAGGTGATACCTAATCCAGCAATACATACATAAAATATGAAGCTTTAAAAAATACATTTAAGGTCCTCAACTTCTGAGATTTTGAGACAGCTCGTTAAGATTGGGGTCTTAGGCAATTATAATTTTCTTACACATCAAATAGGTGATTCTAATTCATATCCCAATCCCAAGTGATACTTGCTGATCTAAACTATTTTGTACAGATAAGAACAAAGACTAGTTTTAAAGATGCTTAAAGGAGATGTCTCTCTTTGAACTATGTGTATGTCTTTGTTAGAAGATGTTGGTGGCTAGTGACAGAATTAAGTGAAATTTGAAGGGAAGAAAAACAGGCCCTGGAGTTTATCCCTGATAGAAGAAGAAAATTTAGGAAATTAAAGAAGCATCGATTTTGAAGATAAAACTGTAATATCTGTCCTCTCCTTAGACAATCATAATCAGGTCTCTTTTAGTTACAAGTAGCAGGAACTCAGCTCTTGAAAGCAAAAAAGATATTTTCTTTTTCGTAAAGCAGAGACTAAAAAATGGGACTTCAGGTATAGCCGGATCCAGAAACTCAAAAAATGATAGAGCTCTGTCTCTTTGTCTCTCAGCTTTGCTTTTCTCTTTGCGTTAGTGTCATTTTCAAACGAGTACTCTCCAGATGGCAAGGAAAAAAGATGGCCACTGACCGTCCCAAAACCTGTTTCTTTAAGTAATCCAAAAGGGAGGAGTCCCTCTCTCTTGCAGTGTCCATGATCCAAATGTCAAGGAAGGCTCTGAATGGCCTTGTCTGAATCACCTGCCCATCTCTGAATGTGTTACTGTGGCCTCAGTGGAGGACTCTGAATGGTCAGCCTGGGTGACACATCCCTCATTAGAGATGGGATAGCAGCATATCCCCGAAGACCACTTAAGGTAGACTAGAGTGACTCCCCAAAGAGGGGGAGGGAAGAGAACTACTGGGCAGGAAAAAGCAACATCTGTCCTCTAGAAAACAATTTGAATTATTTTGCTTTGTCTGCCCAAACTAATAATCATTAAACTTTGTATCTGTGGGGAGTTAGTCACACATCAGATATTTCCGGAGCAAAGAGAATATGTTTCTTCTCTAGCTGTGTATAGGTAATGGCCCATTGGGAAGGATGTGTGACTGAAATGTAAACTAAGTTTTCCTATATTTAATATTGTCAAACTGTATTAATGAAGTCAAGAAATAAATGGACAGATACTCAAAAATGCATTTTATAAACCTTCCCAAGATAAGTGAGCTGACCCAAGTGGTAAAGTAATAAGGATTGTGCTATCCCAATATATTTATATGCAGATATGTTCCTATATGAATATGACCTTGAACTTGAGTTGCCCACAGCTTTCCAGAACCTGTTTAGTGATCCTTATAAGAAATAATGAGGAAATGTTAAGGTAAAAAAATATATAATTCAAAAATCATTAAAATTCTCCCTGAGGTACTAACCTTCAGATATTAAAAGCAGATAATTAAAAGAATACTTTTTACTAAATCCAGTGATGCTCTCATATCACTATTATGAAGTCAAGTTTAAAAAATAATTTAGTATTTGGTTCTCCCTTGTATGATGTGCCCTTTAAAAATGTTCGGTGGTTGATCTTGATTGGTACTTGGCAGTATAGCCTTAGATTCTGGCTACAAAGCATAACTTGTAATTTGTCTATCATTAGCATTATTTAATGGCAGTTATTGCCTCTTTGAGTTATGTAACACACCTTTCTCAGCTTCACAATGCAAACGTTCTTTGTTGTTCTCAACATTGCATCATTTACACTGCGGTTATTGGAGTGAAATTTCGAGCTTTGGCCTCTTGCTTTTCCTCTCCACACATGGACACATATAAGAATAACATGTTTTGGGCACTAGCTGTGTGGTGGATGCTATTCTAAACCTATTATATCTGTGTTTGCTTTAATTCTCATAATAGCCAGATAAGATAGATGCTTTATTTCCTCATTTTGTATATTAAGAAGCAGAGTATTAGAGAATTTAAGTAACTTGCCCAGGATTATAGAGCTAATATGTTCTGATGCTAGGATTCTAGTCCAGTATCTACCTAGCTTCAAAGCCAAATTCTTGAGCCAAGACCTTTTCCTCTCCTCCTTTATCCCTAACCCATGACTTTATGAAAAAAAAAAAAAAAAAAAAAGAGAAAGAGAGAGAGATTTAAAGTCCTTAAAGTGAGAGTTCAGCCACATAAATCATGAACACTCTCCTAATCTAATTATTTTTCATATTGAGCTGGAATAGACACTTTAAAAGATATAATAGATGTTGATTCTTATTTTAGCTCTAGTTTTACACATACATATTCACAGCCATTTCTAAAAACTTTAATAAAATGAGGCTATTCTCTGAATTTGTCTCACCACTACTTTGTTTGCTAATGTATTAAAAGAGATACAGAATAATTTAATTAAACACAATATTTGCCTGCAAATGCTTTACCTTAGGTATTAGTCAACTTGCTTTGCCATTAGAAAATATCGTAACCTGTATGGTTCAAACACCAGAGATTTATTTTCTCACAGTTCTGGAGGCTGGAAGGTCAGCATGGTTAGGTTCTGGGGAAGATTCCTCTTTGCGGCTTGCAGATAGCACCTTCCTGCAGTATCCTCATATGACAGAGTGAGAGAGCTCTTGTGTCCCTTCCTCTTCTCATAAGGCCACTAATCCCATCACAGGGCTCTACCCTCATGACCTCATTTAAACGTAATTACCTTCCAAAGGCCCCACATCCTAATACCATCAAATTGGGGGTTAGGGCTCCTACATTTGAACTTGAGGATGACACATTCGGTCCATAACACCTTCTAGTGGGAGAGATAAGGCAGGTACAAAAGAAGCTACTAAAAAGTGCAGTGTGTTAATGTGCTTTGACTGATACTAATGTAGTAGTGCCCAGGTAAGAATATGAGCTTCTAGGGTAGGTGAGTCTATTTCTGTCTTGGCAATGAGGAAGACTGAGTACAGAAGTCATTTAAAGGATTGGCAGATTTATGGCAGGGGTTGGAGGTGAACAGTTTGCTGGAGGAAAAATGGGGCAACTTGCTCCTTCCTTTAGCTGGCACTATTTCCCTGGGATGATCCCAGGGGCCCTGGGAACTCAGCAACCTGTCTGGGAAGTTCATGGTCTCATCGTTTCTGCCCCTGACTTTATGGTTGTCTTTGCCTAATTTTTATATCTCGTATCTTATTTTCCATTACGTTTCATGGAGCAGCACCCTCACCCCAACCTGGCAGTATGTGAAGAAGAATTAATAAGAATGATCATAAAAAGAAAATGTAAATTGAAATGCAGTATTAGTAAAACAAGCAAACAAAGAATAACCTTCAAATATTTTATGCCTTTCCCTACTCTCAGCCACTGAAAGCCACTGATTAAGCATCTTTATTTTTTTATTTGTTTAGTCAGCCCCTCTTCAGTTGTATGCAACCAGAGAGATGGGGTCCATGTAGGGAGCAGAGACTGGGCAAGCAGTCAGAGTGCAAGTAACAAGCTCCTCACTGCTATCTCTCCCTGTGTATCCCAACTTTTCTATTTAGGATCCTCAGTGATGTTCCTAGAGTTTGGATCCTCATCTGAGAGGTCCCAAAGAATTTGTTTTCCCTTGAAGGAGGCCTCTCGTGGTCTACGAGAGTCCTTGACAAACCTTTTGCTAAAGCGGCCCACTTTCAAGGCTGCCAGCTGGTCCTGACGTATTTAGGGCCTTCTTGTTCCACTTTGGACCACATTCCTTGGGATCTCTCTGATGCAAATTAAAATAAAAATATCCTTTTCAATAAATCCATGAGTTAGTGTTCTTTGTATAAAAACTATTTCAACTAGTTACAAATTTAGCTAAGTATGCAATCATCCAGCCTGTGGTTTTCTATCTTATCTTCAAGATATGCCATGCTCAATACTAATACACTGATCTTACAACTTACCCTAGATGAAATAATGTGATTATGTCCAATATGATTATGTGAATGAGCTGCCTCAAAAAAAGATAATGCATTTCTAACCACTGGAAGTGTTCAAATGTTAGTTGGGTTATAAACTTGTGGAAATTTAAGCATGTGATGGATTTTCGGGCAGAGTTAGCAGAAGGACCTTTCCAATCCTAAAATACCACAATTCTTTATTTTTTCATAGTGCACCTATGCTGACTTCTCATAGTCCAATTCCCCTTCTTAAATGCATAGTTCACTCATTTGAGAATTTTTTCCTGAGATTACTGTCAAACAGTTATATAGTTTGCAGACACTTCTTTCTTCCTTTTGGTGAAAATCAGGCCAGCAATGCCCATCTTCTGTCTTGTCGACCTCTTCTATTTTCTGTGCTCCCTCAAGTGTCGGCGTCAGCAGTTCTGCTGCTCATTTGCAAATCTCGCAGATACCTCGAGATGTGATTTATCAGGGTCAGGATACTTGAACTCAAATTGAGAAGCCGTGTGCTGGTTTATCATCCTTCACCTTCCTCACTTGTTAATTCCCTCTTTCCAAGGCTCATATATCTTCACTCAAAATCTCATTGCAAAAACCAAAGTAGAAGAAGAAAGAAATGGTCTGCTTGTAGCTATTGTTTGGGAACATTAGAGCATCTGCACAGCCCAGGCTCTGGCCTCGCTTGGTTTGGGGCATCAGCCCTAATTTAAGAAGCTCTTATTGTTGACCTGCTTAATTTTTAGAAGCCTCAGTTCACTATGGTCTTTAATGTTCCTGAAATGTCTGACTAGTTGATATCTTTCAGTTACATTCCCTGGATTGTATGTTCTTCTCTCCATGTTTTATGCATGTCTTTAAAATATAGGCTCATCAGAAAGCCTGTCTATGCAGCTACTTTGCCATCCCCTTTCCTTTATCTTCACCAGGCTCACTCAGAATTACATGGTCTTGGAATGTGTATCATGCCTGCCGCCACTCTAAACTTTCTACTCTCTGTAAAAGCCTGTGTGTAAAGCCCAGTCTACATATCCAACTATGCCCTCCCTTCTCCCCACCTCCTAGGAACTCTGAGATGCCGGAGTCCTTCGTTAGTCGGCCGGAGCTGCCACAACAACGTACCACAGACTGGGGGGCTTAAACAACAGAAATTTATTTTCTCACAGTTCTAGAGGCTAGGAGTTTGAGATCAAGGTTTTTGCAGGGGTAATTTCTTCTGAGGCCTCTCTTGGCTTATTGATGGTCATCTTCTCCCTGTGTCTTCTTATGATCTTTCTTCTTATGATTTTTCTTCTGTTACCATCTGTAGCCAAATTTCCTCTTCTTGTGAGAACATTGGTTAGATTGGATTTGCTTACAGCCTAATGATCTCATTTTAACTTAATTATCTCTTTCAAGAACCTGTCTCCAAATACAGTCACATTCTGAGGTACTGGGAGGTAGGACCTAAACATATTAATTTGGAGGGTAAAACAGTGCAGCCCATAATGAGCTGGAACCAACAGGTCACAATTATGTCCACAGTTAAGTGTTTGTGGGCTGTTGTTGTTGCCTCACTCTTGACCTTTTAGAAATACAATTTCAACAGTTAGTCAAGTTCATTCTTGCTCATCCGCTCTCAGCTAGGCTCAGCCTAGCATTCCAGGACTGAATTCACTTGACTCTCCTCTTCCTACCTCTCTAGAAAGCAGACAGAAAATGAGCATTCTATGGCTTTGCCCCAATTCCTTCTATCAAAATCATACTCATTCATCAATCTCAGATGTGACCCACTGTTTCCCTGGTTAGTGTTACCAGGAAACAGTCCTTGTCTATATGATAACATTAATAGTTATTTATTGTTTCTATTGTGTCAGTGTTATTGTATCTAGCCCTTCTTGCCATAAACAACAGTAAGCACCTTGTAAAAAATTACTTTTTCCATTTTAATCTTTATTCACTTTAAAGCACCAAGCACTTGGTTGGTACCCAGCAACCACTCAACAAATATTAAATTGATTTGAATCTTATCAGAGATTTAAAATGCCATTCGAAGCAATAAACATTTAAATTGTACTTTATAGTTAAACCGAGTCTTAAAAGTACTATGTGACAAATCACAGGTAGGGTGAATATAATCATTGGATTATTTTAATAGTTACTTTTAATGGTTACTGGACGTATTTAGCCTAAATAAAGTATGTATCTTTTCATAAATTTTTCACAGTGCTCTCACCTTTTGAACTCCCAAAGCACTGTTTGCTTCTGGCACACATTTCACATTTATTATTTATGCTAGAATATCCTTTTACTCATATTTCTTATCCCTTATATTAAAATGTAGTCCCTCGGTGAACAGGGGCAATGGCTTGTAAATGTTTTCATCCTAGACACTGCGTAGTAAATTAAAGCTAATGAAAGGCGGGCCACAGGGTCACTCATCAGCTGTGCAGGGGTGCCATCTGCCTATCTCCCCAAAAGTAGTTTCTTTGGCAAGAACACATTTGCAAGAAACTTTCATATTAAAATATTTAATGAGCACCACTTATAATAAATCTTTTTCTTAGAAATAAAATGTCTCGAAGGAGAATAATGGCGGTGGCCAGGGCAGGCGAAGCTGCTGTGTTTGGTTGTGCAGGTTTTACACTGGACAAAGATATCCAGCCAAAGTGGAGGTATGGTTGAAAACAGTCTGCTCAAAACTTATGAAGCTATGTACCCTGGCATACAGATGTGTTAGCTCAGGAAAAGAGGAGAAAAGAAGGCCTTCCCCCCCTAATTAGCATAAAGGTACTGTGCATTCACTTAGCTCTGAGTCAGCAGGGTTGCATCTACCCAGAGGAACACCTCCCCCCACCCCCCAAACTTACGTAAAATATCCTGTGGACTAGCCGCAGCACTGGGATCAAAGAGAGTTGGACCTACTACCTATTGCACAGTGGGGGTGGGGGTCAGAGTGGAAGCAGGGATATCATTTAATAAGCTATTGTAGAAACCCAGGAAGGAAATGATAGTGCCTAGGGCAAGATAAAGATGGTAGAGATAGAAGTGATGGACTTGCTGATGGATAAAACACAGGGAATGTGAGAAAGAGAGGGACCCTTGAACTCTGGTATGAGCATTCTATGATTATTGTTGCCATTTACTAAGATGAGTAAGACTGGAGGTGAGGGCCAGAACGCCAGAGAGAAATGTAATAGTTCTGTTTTGAGGCGTCTCACTGTAGGTGCTGCTTGAGGATTTTCTACTTAATACATCTTCAGTGTCCCATAAAACAGCCATGAGAAAGCTTATTCTTCTGTATGCCCAAAGCTTAATGGAAACAAAAGGACCTGGGCTAGAAGTTTAGATAAATCATTTAACATCTGTGAGCACATTTACCAAAGAAATTAGGTCCTCATTACTTAAAAAATCTTCTCCTTCCACAAAACACTACCTTCCTTCCTTCTTTCCTTCCTTCCTTCCTTCTTTTCTTTCTTTCTTTTTCTTTCCTTCTTTCCTTCTTTCCTTCTTTCCTTCTTTCCTTCTTTCCTTCTTTCCTTCTTTCTTTCTTTCTTTCTTTCTTTCTTTCTTTCTTTCTTTCTTTCTTTCTTTCTTTCTCTTTCTTTCTTTCTTTCTTTCTTTCTTCTTTCTCTTTCTTTCTTTTTTTCTCTCATTTTTGTGATATTCTCTGTGCAGAGTGCACAGCTCAGGAAAGAGGGTGGCATTAACAACCAATAGTAAACGAGTGCAGATTCTCCACGATAAAGAACAAAATCAACAACACACATAGGAAGCCACAAAGCTGCTCTCTCACACATTTGTGCATCTGCTGGCTCAAAGATGGACACTTGTAAGACTTGTGGATCTATTTTACTGGTCTGTGTTGTCAGTAAAAGGCCTCTCTTATACCATTGATTTAGATCCTGGGGGCATCTGTGGATTACAGAGTGTGCTGTTAACAGTGATCTATCTCCAAGATAACTGTCAGCTTGCAATTTGACTTTGGAAAATTGGAAGGAAAGTCCTTCTCCCATAAGCCAGTTTCACAAAACAAAAACAATGCCTCAATTCCTGACTCGAAGCCAAAAAACTGTAATGGTCCCATAAATGATTAAAACAGCAGCTGGTAATGTCTTGGAAACAGATTGATCAGTTGGAATGCCTTAAAATCTGTCCAGATTTTGCATGTCTTTGAGCAGTATGAACTAAGTCTGATGTGAGACTAAGAGTGGGTGTTTAGAACCCAAAGATATCAAGATAATTATTGAAATCCTGGCAGGGACTGTATCTCTCTAAGACAACTGCTAGCATATTTTAACTCCAAAGTGAGGTATAAATTTTGGAAGCCTTGACATTATGGAAATTGATGGTGACCCTTGTTTAACTGGTCAGGATGCTCCAAGTCAAATTTCCTTGTCCTGTCATTGACTCGTAGCCAAAGGATTATGAGTGCCTATGACTTACCCATCATGGGGATACAGTGGTAAATGAGACAGAGCTCTTGATGTCATTGAGCTTATGTCATGGTGGAAGAGAACAGACAATAACTTAGTAAATAAAGGAAATATATAAATTCACATAGCAATAAGAGCTATGCTGAAAGTAAAGCTGAAGTGGTGAGGTCTACTTTAAATTGAAATATTAGGAAAGTGCTCTTTAAACAGATGATAGTCGAGCAGTGACTTCAATGATGAGAAGAAAAAAGTCAATCATATAAACACCCAGGGAAAAGTCTGTGTGGGCTGAGGGAATAGCCTTGAAGTGAGAATGAGCTTGGCATAGTTGAAGAATAGTGAGAAGGCATATGAGGCTGGAGTCTGGTGAGGAGAAGAGTAGTAGGAAATAAGGTAAGGAAAGTTGGCAGAATCCAGATCAACCGTTGCCTTCTAGATCATAAGGAATTGGGTTTAATTCTATGGAAAATTAATGGAGGGCTTTAAACAGAGTTTTAAACGAGGATAGGAATGACTGAATTAATATTTATAAAAACATCCTAACTGCTGTGTGGAGAATGAAGTACATAAGTAGAAGGAGGAAAACCAAACAGGAGGCTATTGCAGTTGTCCAGGCAAAATAAGATGGTGGGCTTGGATTAGGGTTGGAGATGGGAGTGCTAGTTGGAAATGGTTAGACATGGAGTAGAGTTTGAAGGAAAATCTGATGGGACTTACTGGTGGATTGGATTTGGGGAATAAGGAAAAAAGAAAGAAAGAAAAGATGATAGGATGGCACTTAAGTTCTTGCCCTAAGCAATTGGGTGGACTAGTCTTAGCTAGATGAATGAAATAAGTTTTAACTGAAATGAGGAACAGATTTAGATGTAAGTGAAAGAGGAATCCAGAATTTAGACTTGGACTTGTTAATATGAGATGCCTATTAGACATCTAGGTGGCACTATGTAGTAGGTTGTTAGAGCTCACTGGATGAGGTACCAAGAGAGTGAAATAGACACAGAAGTTGAAGAACCAAATCCTAAGGCCCTTTAACCTTTAGCGAGTGCACAAGAAGAGCATCCAGTAAAGTAGGAGAAAACCAGGAGAATGTGACATCCCGGAAGCCAGGGGAGAGGAATACTGAGAGGATGAGTAAGAAGAGGACTGATAATTGACCATTATTTTGACAAGACAAAGGTCATGGCTATACTTAACAATAACAGTTTCAGTGGAGAGCCTAAAAAAGGACCTACAAAAGCCTGAAGTGGATGAATGGAGGATAGACAAGTCTTTGAAGCTTTCCTGTAGAGGAGTTGCGAGAAATCAGGTAATAGCTTTTATTGCCTTTTTATTTAAAGATGGCAGTTATGGCATGATTCTTTGCTGTTGAGAATGATCAAGAGGGAAAAATCAAGATACAAAAAAAAGATAGCAGAAATATTTTCAAGATCAAAGTCCTTTAGTAAGTGAGAGAAGATGGTGTCCAGGGCACAAATGGAAGGCTGGCTATTGATCAGAGCAGAGAATGTTCTTTCATTGAAACATTATGGAAGACAGAGTATATAAAACCGATAAAATAGGTATATGAAATACATGATAAGTAAATGTGTGCGGCTTTCACAAAATTGCTACACCATTTGAAAAACTGCTTTATTATTTTTTTTTAGTGAAATAATGTGAAGTAAAGATCATCAGCTGAGAGCGACTCTAAGACAAAGGAAACAGTGTTGAAAGTTTAAGGAGAGAGAGCAAATTTTTCAGAGAAATAGAGTGGGATTACTGGGTAGTACTTAATGCTCTCAAGAGGTCTGTGGTCATTAATCTGAGTTTATGCTTTTTTTAAGGAAAAAAAAAACATGTGCCAGCATTGACTATCTCAGTGGAAAGATAACGTGCTGCTGGTTATGACATGAGGACATGGGATGTAGAAGTTGGCTGTGTGACCTTGGGCACATTATTAAAATTTTAGATTCTCATGTTCTATACCCAAAAAGGAGATTATAGTTTCCACCGGCAGCATGATTGTGCATATCGAATTAGATAACATATTTGATGAGTTTTTTGGCTTTATAATTATAAATTTGCCATTAGTCTTCTCAAGCCCTTTTGTCATGGGTAAACAGCTGTGGAGATCTGTGATTATTATGGTGGACGTGGCCTCAACTAAGCCCTGAGACTTTGATACATGTGGGAAAGGAACATCATGGAGGCCTCTGACCAAATCAGACATAACCAGTGGGGCACTCAGCGGCTCAAGAAGTGGAGCTGCTAGAGGGCTGAGATGGTGTGCAGATGGAGTTGTGTTAGAACGAAGCAGCTAGGAAGGCATGGGAAAAGTGGAAGCAGAAAATGGGTAGAAAGGCCGGAGTGGTGGCAAGGGAGTAGACCAGATGGAGGGCAACACATAATTCAGTGTTTCTGCTTATGACTAAGATAGTTCCTTTGCCTCAAACTCATTATTACCAGTTGCGTCCCAACCCTAGACTTAGATCTCAAATTTACACATTTTTCATTGGTGAAAGGAGTAGTGTGAGAATGTGGGCCTTGTGAGAGGCATGGTCTTGAGTATCTCTGCTCACTCAGAAATAGGGAAAAGGAATAATTGAATCAATAAAAGATTGGATTATTGCTGCTAAATCCTGTCTCTCTGAACTTTCTCTGTTACAATCTCAACCTCTTCCTTCAATCAAGCAAGTTGCTGATTTTTCATTTGGCAAATATTGAATAAATACAAATAACAAAATACTAATTTATATGAGGAATACAGCCACAGATATTTTTAGGGAAGCCTTGGTACAACTTGGCCTAAAAATTTGTGCCCCATGGCTGAATACAAATGGTTCCTTTGGTGAAGGTACAGCAGAAGGCAGTGAATGTGAGTTGTAAAAAATAAAACCTCTTGTGAGATAAATCTTTGTAGACATGCTGCCTCTTTTAACTACCTCAAATCTTTTTTGGAAAAGGCTAGGCTATAAATAAATAATCATAGTTCTCTTGGTTGCATTTCCAAAGTGATTGGGCATTCAATTTTGACTAGCTGCACACTGAGCAGCCCCTGGTCACTCATGCATTGTAAAATCCTCTTTATATGCACAGTAGATGTGCCTTCATTATTTTTCAAGACCCCAAGGGTTGACTATTAGATATCACACTTTATCTCTTGTTTTCTTCATTCTAAGACTTTCCTATTGAGAAATTTTCAATGAGCTAAGGAAGATACACCACTCACCTTCTTCCTCAAATATTTATTCATTCCATGTCTAACGATAGACACAAGGTAGCATTACTGGAAAATGCAGAACCCTGAAGAGAAGCATATTCCATTATTCATGGTATCACTCTCTCCTACCCCCGATCTGCTCTTTTTCCACAGTATTCGATATTCCCTGCCTTGGCTCAAGCAGAATATTCTCCCTTTTATTCCACATGGCATTGGGCATGAAATCCTGCCAGTTCTACCTCTTTAACGTTTGCTGGAACTGTCCCCTCCTCTTCATCTTCTCTACCTCAGTTTAGGATCTCAGAAGTCTCTCATTCCTGGTTCTTACTGGCCTCTTTTCCCTCTTTAATGTTCTTTCAATGTTTTCTCATTGCAGTCCAGGTGATATTTCTGAAGTTAAAGCTATCATATCCCTCTTTAAAATTCACACAGCTGCTTCCAGTTGCCCCAAGAGAAGGCCACAGTCTAAAGCTAACCCGTAATGTTGGGTCTACTTTATTGGGTCTCCACCTCTCTTTCTGGCCTCATACCTTTCCACCTTTCTTTTGTCCTATGCCCAGGCCACACTGTACTACCTTCCATACAGCTTCATAAATGCTGTTGAATGAATTAATGAAGGCGGGAAGGCAGGAAGGCAGGGAAGGAGAAAGGAAGGAAGGAAAGAAGGAAGGCAGGGAGGAAGGCAGGCTTGCTTTTAAGGGGAGCTGGGGACACCAGGTGAAGGGAATTTGCCTTTTCATTTTAAAACGCCTCAGCCACATTTTCATTTATCCTGAGTCAGAGCATTAAAGGCCTTGTATTTACCTCTTTTACTAGGTTTCCAATCAGTTATGTCTTGGGGGTGTACATTTATCTCTGTCTCTTTTCCTCTTGGAACCGGAGGGCAAGAGAAGCCGATTTGGTCTAAATGTCAGCTGTCATGAACGGGACATTTCAGTGCACAGCCAGAGCTGAGTGATATTTTTCTGTGAAGATTCCTTTATATAGGAGAGTGTATTTAAATCACAGTTCTCATTTAGAGGATTATTTTGCTGCCAACACCAGCAACCGACAGCTGATAATGCCGTAGTGGTCATTCCCTGTACCAGTAAAACAAAGTGCACTAATCCATTAAAAATAGCATTGAGCTTAAATCCATAATAATCATCCAAGAAAATGACCAGTTACCTAGTAATTATACTAGACTGAAATTTTCAGTCTTGCTAAGTGAGTAAGTGTGGCTTAGATATTCCTTAATCTACTCGTATCTATTCACAAATAGGTTTATTTCTAAATACTACATGTCTCCTTTCTAAAAATACAACTACTGTGGTTATATAGCTCTGTGCATTGTGCTCTGATACAGCATAAATAGAAAATTGACACTAATGCCAATACTCTTACATAATAACAAGAGTACTTTGGTTCATTCACTAAGTATTTCTTGAGCATCAGTTATATGCCAGCACAGTTCTAGATAGATACAACAAATATTTGTTTAAAGATAGAACAAACGAGTCAGTCAAAAATCTCCATGCTTATGGGCCTTATGTTATTATTCACAATTATACAGGAGGTTGCAAAGTACTTTCATATATGTACCTACTTTTGACATGTACAACTACCTTATGGGGTAGATACAGTGATTACCCTTCTCCTGAATTAAGAGAACCTAAGTGAAGAATGACTCGATGACTTAAACAAGGACACATAACCAGTAAATAGTAGATCTAGGATCAGAATCGAGGTCACCTGATGCTAGTGCCAGTGTGTTTTTTTCACTTTCCCATGCAATAGGGACTTCCATCCTTGAATGGAAAGCTGCCCAAGGATGCTGTCTGGATACAAAAAGGGAAATGTAGAAAAGTTCCTCAAGCTAGTAAATCTCATGCATTATGCAATAGGAGTGAAGATAGCTAAAGCACCCCCACCACCAGGAGACCCACTGTTCTTCTACTGACTGCCCTTTCTTTATACCTATGTTGACTTTTTGCACCTTTCTTTGGCTCCTGTTTTGTCTTTTTCTACGTTTCCCTTTTTGTATGCAGACAGCATCCTTGAGCAGCTTTTCATTCAAGGACGGAAGTCCATATTGCATGTATCCTCTCGAATATATTTTCTATCCGATGACTAAACTAATGTATCTAATAATGTGCCCTTGGGTAAAATGACTAGAGGTGGGGTTTTATTTGTACTAATTGGGACAAGGGTATGGTTCAGTTGATATGGGAGAGATAAAATAAAACTTAAGATATTTATTTTTGTATTTTATTTTATTATTAACACACAAGAAGGGCGAAAGGAGGAGGCAGTTTCTTGTCCCCATTCAATGTGTTTCTCCCTGGTTCCCTTCTTTCCTCACCACCAGGTTTGGCTTATTTTATAGGGTTCCTGCCTTGTGCAGCCTCTAGGACTATCTGTGAATGATGAATGATTGCATGAGATGGGCCATAGATCAAGGGGAGAAAATAGTAACGGGAAATGTACTGCTGCTAGTGAAGTTAAGATGAAGGAGAGTTCAGAGAGAATTATGCTCATGTCAAGAGGGACAGAACTATGTCCTCTAGAGGTTAGAGAGGAGATTTCAGCAGGATGGTGGCGAGGGTGGAGGTGCCACAAAGACAAAGATTTTCAGGTCCGAAGGCAACCTCCTCTGTTATGACAAAATCACTTAGAGCAGTGGTTCTCAAACTTGAGCAACAGAATCACCTGGAAGATTTGTTAAAATAGATTGTTGGACTGCACCCCCAGAGCTTCTGATTCAGTAGGTCTGATGCTGCTAGTTGAGGGACTTTGATTTGAGAACTACCAATTTAGATGCTACAACTGTCGAAAAGGGATAGTATATAAGCAAGGAGATGATACATACTTCTCTCTCCCTCTCATTCTGTCATGTTGCCACCCATGTAAATGGGGTATAATAACAATAACACCTACCTTATTGAGTTGCTCAGTCATACAGTCTCCCATGTAAATGCAGCTAACTACCAAGGGGGCTAAAGGGAGTGACCCCCAAGCTGAAAATGGCCCAGTGGCCAAGGGCACCTCTGAGGTCAGCCATAAATCAAGACTGTCAGTACCATCTGCACTAGCAGATTCCTTGTACAGCTTGCATTTGGAAAGGATGCTCCATGAGTGGCTGTAGTTCACAGTCACATGTGGGTGGATTGGAGAGGTATTCGTCCTTATTCTTCTAACAAGCAGTGGAACAGCTTTTGGTTAAATGTCTAAAAGCTGTGATTTGATACTGTAGTAAATAAGATAAAATACACTGGTATTACTTGCTTCTTGGTTATTTTTTATAGGAAAAAACTGCATTCATTTGTGTATAATAAGTAATGCTTATGAATACTTGTGAGCATTTTTGCATGCATAACATATTTATCCTTACAACAACTCAATAAGTTAGGTATTATTATTATTTATTATTGTTATATATTTTTATAATTGAAGACTCTGAGGCACAGAGAATTTAAATAACTTGCCCAAGGTAAGTAACAATGGCAGGATTTGGACCAAAGAAGTCGGGTGCCAAAGCGGGGACTTACTTTTAATTATATCAGACAGTTTTGTGCTTATTACCTGAGCATGGGCCTTTCATGCATCTTAACAAAATGGTTTCTAAGTTTTGAACCAAATAGACCACTGGGAAAGCTACCCAGAGTTGGCCAAACTCAAGGGCAAGGGCGCAGTCCTCCACAAGACTGCTCTCACTTCAGACAAGAGCCTGGACCAGTTGGAGCGGGGGAGTGGTCTTTCATAGGGCCACCCTCACTGGTGACTGACTAGTTCACTACAAATTGGGGGTCCCCCTGGATTTCCTGAGTTTTGATAAATCACTAGAATGACTCACAGAACTCAAGAAAGTGCTCTACTTAACAATTACAGTTTTATTAAGACAAGAGCATGCAAATTGCAACCAGACAAAGGAAGAGGGAGAAAGAAGTATAAGAGAGTTTCTAATGTGACAACTTCTCAGGGATGTTTGACCCTTTCCATATCAAAGTGTGAAAATACTCAAGGAGTGTTGCCAAGCGGGGCAGCTCACCCAAGCTTTGATGTCCAGAGTTTTAACTGGTGTTTCTTTGCATAGGCATGATGGATGAAATCGATGGCCATGTGGTTGAACTCAATTTCCAGTCCCCTTTGCTTCCCTGGAGGTAGGGCTGCTATTGTGATTCAGAGCCTTGACCCTCTTAATCACAGGCTGATCTTTCTGGTGTGGCTGGCCCCTTTGCCTGAGCCACTTCATTAGCATAAACTAATCAGGTGTGGTCCAGGGACCCACCATGCATAACAAAGATGCTCATTCACAAGGGAAATTCCAAGGGTTTAAGAGGTTACCTCCCAGGAACCAGGGACAAAGGCCAATTAAATTCTTCATCACACAAAAGCTCAGCAGAGGAAGGTGGTGAACAAGGATGTCTGTTCAGAGGTGAATTTTATGAGATCTTTTAAGTCAGCAGCACTATTTCTGTTATAGGTAATAGTCTCATAGTCACGGAAAGGGGAAGAATTTTCTCCCGGTATTTCTGCAAATAACTAAGCACTAAGTCAGGAAAAGTAACACTGGAGAGAATGTCTAAATTAGGAGGAATCTAGGGGGCTCTAAGTGATGGAAGCTGCTGGTGAGCACAGCACAGCAATTTGCAATGAATTCACTCGCAGACAACTCAAGTCTAAACCTCATAGCAAGGGGAGCGCGTATCTGCTGAGTGAATTGAGGACCACAGAACTCTGCAGTTGTGAAGCTTTTATGCACCCAAGATGTAAATTACAGTGCCTGTGAATTGGGGTTGGTTCACATGTAAATGAGAAGACGCTTGAGTTAACCAAGTCTGCCTTTGAAAAGAATTGATATCGAGGAACTAAAGACTGTACTGAGATACTCGCAAATAATAGAGAGAGAGCTGTTCTAATTCCAAGGGACTTCTGGAATGAAAAATAATGAGGGGCGGCTGAGGGGAGGATAGGGTAAGACATCAGAAGAGGCAATCTTCCATGAAAATGTGGCTGTATGACATTAATATATGTCTCTCTAAATAAGAGCAAGCAAATGAGAAAATAGCAAGGAGGTATAAACAAAGGCTTGAGTTCTGAAGGAAAGTGTGTTATGCATGGATAGAGCCTTTTATTTACAGGGCTGGCTGTTTTATTTTACAGAGCTGGCTGTTAAAATATGCACATTACACACTTGTGTTTATAACTCACTCAAAACATGGAATTTTTCTATTATGTTCAAGCCCTCTTTTCTCTGAATTTGAAGCCCCTCAAATCTGATGAGTAAAATCAGGATTTCCAGTAGGAAGGAGAAGGAGATGAAGTTTTGCTTATTTTGGCCTGGCCATATGCATCTGAGTACCTTGGACGTTTGCCACATTGATTGATTCTGCCTTCTCCCTGGTATGCTCCCTTACCCTTCAGTTAACTAGAAGTCTGAGAGGGATGGGGTTTTTTGATCACTATGGAAACTTTTAAACTGTTCAGCTCCTCCCTTCATGTCTGGTGCCACTAGTTTAGGCAACATAAACTGGTACACAATAACAATTTATAGCAAAGACTTTCTTTTTTCCATTTTTTTTTTTCATAAAAAAAGATTGGTTACTATTCAGATGCAACAACCAGCTGTGTTCGTAACATGACAGCCCTGGGTGATGAGGAATTTAAAATGTCCATGGGTGCTGAGTGACACTTTATGTCGTGGTGCAGAACCCTTTGCTCTGAAATCAGTTGCTTCATTTATAGAGAAGGCAGCCACTGCTGCGCCTCCAGAACTCATTTGTGGGCTTTGAGGCTTAATTCTCATGTCCGTTGAATTCTCCTTTTGTAGGTCTGTCCCCATTAGCTAGAGGGAAAACCAGGACGGTAAGGTAAGACATCAGAGGAAGCAATCTTCCGTGGGAATCTGCCCGAATGCCGTTAATGTATGTCTCTCCAAGTCAGATACATATATTATTGGCAAGAAGGAAGTCATTTCTCTGGGAGGCATGGATCTCACAATCCAGAACGAAAAGCTCTAAAGAAAGCTACCATTTAACAAAGCTGGATAAGAGGCAGGGGGAGGGAGAGGAGGATAGTAAAAGGAAAATGAACTTTTTGTATCTGCCCAGACCTCGATTTGTAGCCCTGCTTTGTGCTTAATAGTTATTTCACCTCTCCGATCCTCTGTTTACCCATCTGTAAAATTGGAGTGATGATTAGTTCTATCTTCTAAGGTTGTTCGAGGATTAAATAAGTGAATATATCTGCAGTTCTTGAATAACAGTAGGTGCCTTTCTCCCAAGCAAATGTTGAATATCAAGTAAGTATATTTCTAATGCAAGATTCAAGCATGCAAATAATTATCATTGACTGTAAAAGTTGATGCCTGTCTTGAACAAGCACTCCTGGATTTTCCTTTACTCATACACTACTTCCACACTTCTGACACCGGGTGTCTGGAAGGGTTTTCCACACATCAGGTACTTCTGTAACACACACTGGGTGTCTTACAATTCAACTCAGTTCTGACACTATCTACCTAGAGTTATCATCTGATCCCATGAGTCAAGGGCTCAATCTTATAAAGGCCCCTACTTCAAATTCCAATGTCAAGTTCTATTTCTTACCCACTGGTTATAAATCAGGGTTCCCACAACCCCCTCCTGTTTTATGACTTGCCGGAATGGCTCACAGAACTCAAGAAAATACATTTGCTGATCTGTAATAAAAATATATGGTAAAAGATGCAGACGAACATCCAGAAGGAAGAGATGCATAGGGAAAGGTGTGGGAGAAGGGGCTTCTCTGGGCGCACCATCCTTTCAGAGCCTCCACATCTTCACAACCTGAAGCTCCCCAAACTCTGCACTTTTGGGTTTTTATGGAGGTTTCATTGCCTGGGCATGGTTGATTAAATCTCTGGCCATTGGTGATTGATTCAACTTCCAGCCGGTCTCTCCTCCCCCAGATGTTGGGAAGAGTGGGAGTGAGACTGAAGTTCCAACCCTCTAATTACATGGTTGGCTCAGCTGACAACCAGCCCCCATCCTTAGGAGCTTTCCAGTAATCATCACATTAACATAAACTCCGGTGTGATTGAAAGCGGCTAGCTATGAATAACAAAAACTGCGGATTTCACCTTTATTGGTCTGGATCTATTTTAGGAGCTGGCAACAAAAGATGCCCCTATAGCTCTTATCATTTAGGAAATTACAGTTTCTGGTACCTATGTACTGGGAACCATGGATGAAGACCAAATATACATTCCTTGTTATAAAACACATCATCACAATACCTAATTTATCTTATAAGCTGTCAACTTAGTGACCTGCTGTTTCAGGGATCATAAAGTCCAGCTGAGAACATTCATTTATTACTATGCAGGGTGCCATTTGGCTGTCTCTTCCTGACACCCGCCCAAGCTGAAGGCCATCCTGTGGGCGCATGGAGTGGGTTGAGCAGCCACACCTCGTGATTGTGCCCACTCAGATCACTGTCCTCTATGCCCGCCCTGGGAAGGTTGAGGGGGCACATTCAATCCACCTGCCAAACATGCAGGCAGAGGGGCCACCACATGGTGCTGAATGCACCCAAGTGTGTGTTTGCTGACCTATGAAAATGCCAGCCATCTTTCAAGGGGAGGCAGGCAGCTTGTCTGGAGCTGCCTCTCTACCCTTTCCTGTCCCTCTGTGGGAGAGAGGGACCTTTGAAGGGGTGGGTGATAGACTGATTTGAGCTTGCTTTGTTTATGAGCGCAGCTTGTCCAGACTCAGATGATTGTTCCGGAAGCCTTGAAATGGTTTTCGATTTAACATTTCGTTTTCCATTATTCACTTCTGCCAGCAGTTATTTTTAACCAATAATGCCACCTAAAAATGCCTCAGAGTTCGAAATAGATTGCTAAGTTTTAGATGCCTCCTAGTGAACTTATCCTGAAAGAGTAACCAGACTGACATACTGCATATTCTGTCACAAACCTAGCCATGCAGCGTTTTAAATAGCATGTGTACCAGCTCAGAATCATGTCAGGTTTTTCTCCTTCCTTTCTTTCTTTTGTGGAGATAGCGCAAACTAAGACGGTAAGAGTCTTTTCCTTTCCACGTTCAGATTAACAGAAGAAAAGCATACACGTTTCTGTAATGTAAATTTTACTTGACATGGGATCCTTCATACGGAAATGAAGAAACAATAAAACATGAGTGGTTTATGCTAGATTGGATGAAGACTGGAAAGTTACATAGGAGTATTTCAGGTAAAGGGTATGAGGTAAGCGCAGAAAACTGGAGGAAAATGGTCAAGGGCTGTCTGTTGTATTCGTCTTGGAGTCCCATTGTTTTCTGGATATAAGGAGGGCGCCTCCACCTGAGGATTTTATGACCTGTTTCAGAGAAGGGCAGGGGAGATATTAAAGTGACCTTCCTGCTTCTGCTGTTTTCTCAAATTCCTTCATGTTAAAATATTCAGTATGTCAAAGTACCATATTGGGGATGTCCTGAACTTACTTTCTTTCTTTCTTTCTTTCTTTCTTTTCTTCTTTCTTTCTTCTTTCTTTCTTTCTTTCTTTCTTTCTTTCTTTCTTTCTTTCTTTCTTTCTTTCTTTTCTTTCTTTCTTTCTTTCTTTTCTTTTCTTCCTTCCTTCCTTCCTTCCTTCCTTCCTTCCTTCCTTCCTTCCTTCCTTCCTTCCTTCCTTCCTTCCTGGACCTGTCATCACCATTTTCAATATAAATAATACAAGTATTATACATTCTGTCTTAAACTTTCTCTTTTCCTGCTTTGCATATTCCCCTACTCACACTATGACCATTCTTTGGCATGCTTTCTACTTCATCATTCTTGCTAATTCATTGATCTTTTTTATTCACTGCCCAAGCATCTTCTAATAGCATCCTTACCTGTCTTAGATTCCCATGTCTGTTTTCTAATAGGACTCTTGCCAATACTCATAACTTCCTTCCCTCTTTGTATTTTTGTCACATCCATCAGATGAAATATAAACTCTGGAGCAATGGTCCCCAACCATTTTGGCACTAGGGACTGGTGTTCCTATGAGAATCTAATGCCTGATGATCTGAGGTGGAGCTGAGGCAGCGATGCTAGTGCTGGGAAGCTTCAATCGCTGGCCTGCCACTCACCTCCTGCTGTGTGACCCGATTCCTAACAGTCCACCCACCAGTACCAATCTGTGGCCCCTGGGATTGGGGACCCCCGCTCTGGAGGAACACACTATTATGCTTAACTCATGGTGGTTCCTGAACCAGTGGAGTGCTAATACAGAAAAGTCACACATCACAGTAGATAATATGACTGACTATTTGTGGTCACTAACCTCGAAGAGACCCTCAGCACTACCTAGAAAACTTCTTTTTTTTCTCCTTTTTTCTTTTCAGCGCATACTCCCAAACTTTACAATAAATATTTCAAATTGCCTACAGTGCTCTCAAATCTCAATCACCACTCTTTCCCTTTCCTCCTTGTACTTCATAGCCAAATTAGTAGCCATCAGGATGCAATATCAAGCCTGCAACTAAGGATTGATAATACTAATATTATTAAGCCTAAAAACCTATGACTCAGTACTTACCCTCTCCTTCCCACTTCCTGTAGAACAGAAGAGCAGCCCCTCCTTAAAACTAATAATGACCCTTCCACCTAAGCTTTGTATACTATCCTTCTGCTTTCTCTAGACCCTTAAACTATCACTTCTGTCTTATTATAGTCAACATCTTTCTTTCAATACGAACTTGTAAATTGTAATCGAAGTTTTTATTCCTCTCCCCATACCAAACTAATAATGCTCTCTCATTTTTCTGATGGCACCACCATCCACCCCGTTGCTCATGGCAAAATCCTCAGACCCTTGTTCATTTTCTTTCGCAGTCATGCAGTCCATTAGCAAGTCACGTTGGCTTTACATTCACTGCTAAGTTAAGTCTGATCTCTCCTCACCATGTCACCGCTGCATCTTCCTTGCACAAACTATAGCAGTAGAGATAGCCAAGTGGCCTTACTGGTTTTTTGTTTCTTTTGATCTCCATCATCCATTTGCACACAATGAAGAGACTGATTGTTTTAACATTTAAATAAGATCTTTCCACTCCCTCTGTTAAAAACGATATAATACATTCCTATTGTGATTAGAATAAAATTCGGTCTTTTCTGTAGCTAATGAGCTGTGCCCACCTCTCAGGTTTTATTTTCTACCAGTTCCCCTCATTTACCAGGAAATGGCTCTCATTCAGCCTTCGAACACACAAAGTTATATTTTTCTGCCTCAGAGTCCCATCTGCTTCTTATGCTCCTTCTTATCCTTTCAGCCTCTATTGAAATGTCGTCTCCTCATAAAGGGCTTTTTCTAACTGCTCTATGTAAGTATCACTCCACCTCCAACATCACTTTGTATCATTTTCTTCACATAATTTATCATTAACTAAAATCAATGTTATTTGCTTCTTGCTTATTTCTCTTTACCCCAAATAGATGGCAAGCTCAATAAGTACGGGGATCTAGCCTGTCTTGTTGCTATTCTCTAGTGCTTAGTGTTTGTTAAGTGAAAGAAAGGATGGTTAAGAAACTGGATGCTTCTTATAAATATTTAAAGCTGTTTTGGTCTGTGTCTTCTCAAAGGCAAAATAAAATGAAAACAAACAAGCAGAAAACTTCACTGCCTCTTTCTAGCAACTCCCACCAGTTACAGCTCTATTTTCTCTTCCCCATCTTCTATTCTCCACATCACAACTTCAAAACCTTTTCTTCCCTGTTGTCATTTGGGCTGCATAAGTACTCAGTATCACTTTGGAAGAGAAATGAGGAGTACATGTGAATCTTTCTTTGCCAACTGTTTGCCCCTCAGATGAAATGCTGACAGATTTTACAATAAACCATATATCAGAAATATTTTCTTCATTGCCCAACAAAGCTAGAAAAATGAACAGACAGCTTACCATTGTTGGATTCTGTTTTTCTCCCTGGGGCAGTATTTTAGATGGATCCTAGATCTATGAAGAATGGAATAGAGTTAGACCAATTTTTTCTGCCTATTAAAAAAAAAAAAACCTCTTGGCCACTTTTAGGCTTGTGTGTAAGTTAGATATATGCACCTACACACATAGGCAAGCTCTATGTGTGTGTGTGTGTGTGTGTGTATTTGTGTGTCTGTGTGTGTGCGCATGTGCACGTATGATCAGAATCATCAGTATTGATCAATAGAGACAGTGATGTGAATGGTCTTAGGGATCAGGAAAAGGTTATATATATTTTCAGGGTCAAACAAATCTCTAAGTATTCTTTCAAGTTACAGCAAATTCTACCTTGCCTGGAGTTTTATCAATAGGAGGCCTTTGTTAGCCCCCAGATCCCACACAGCTCTGGTACAATAAGAACTTTAAATCCTACCGTAAGTTGCTGTGATGGGTTAAACTATTTTCTGAATCATTCCTGAAAGAATAAGCAGTGTAAAATTTTAGTTTGCAATCCACATAATTATTTGAAGATTGATAATTCTGTGTTCGGTGTACATTGTAATTCTATATAACTCAAATATTTGATTCATTAAAAAAAAAAAGAAAAGCTCTGCTGCTTCCAAATAACAAAGGATTAATTGTTTTTTTAGGTCAGTTCAATATTTCTCTGGAGCATGATATTTTGCCATACCAGTTTACTAGTTCCACAGTACTATAGTTAAAATGAGCTTTTATCATGATCAAAATTTGTCACAATCATCATATTGATGCTAGTGCCTAAGCTACTTCTGGATAAGTTTTCTTAAAAATCTGAAGGAGTCACCATGGACCTTCTAAATGGTGACATTACTATCTTGGGTCCTGGGACAATCTGCCTGTTAAGTCCATAGTCTCCTGTGGCAGGAGAAGTCAGAAAGCTCTTTAAGAGGTAGAGAACCCTCAAAAATGCTAAGAGTGCTGGGAGGTCTTTGCAAATACTGTTTTATATACACGTATAAAAATACTTTGAATGTATGATTCAAAGAAAGGAGATTACTTGAAAATCTTTTCTCAAGAATCATTTTTCTGAAATACTTTGTCTGTTGTTGTACCGTGTTGTTACTAGAGCGTGGGTTGAAGAATTGCTTTGGAGTCTGTTTACACTGTGTTGTCTCTATGCTGAAAACTATCAATCAGCTACTATCCATTAAAAAAATTTTTTTTAATCAAACTATAGATGGAGAAATGAATTGAGCTTCTCCATTTCATGACATTTTATGGGCATATTATTTTCTCACGCTGGAAAAATTAAACTTCTCTTAAGATTAAATTGCAATATTTATTGCTACCCTTCATTTTGAATCATTCTGAAGTACTCTATACCTGTGCTCCTTTGAAGGCATTTCTGCTGGGTAAATTATAACAGCTTCGAGTTGAAGAAATAGAGAAAACATAGTGAAAGTTAATGAAGAAAAGCGTCAAAGGAACAGATTAAGTTAAAACGGAACTTCTCATGTAGGAACAACTTTCTCATTACTGGGAATTATAAAAAAGATGAGATTCAGAGGAGCTTTCAGAGGAAAGATGAGATTCAAATAAGAAAAAGTAAGGTCAAGCCTTATGATAAAATCTGGAATGTTTCAAGTAATTGGATTTAAGAGGTTCCCCTACTCAGAGCAGAAATGGGTGATGTAAACAAATGTGGAGCATATGAAGAAATTTGGATGTTCAAAGATTTGTGATTGTGCCAGGTCACTGACCACAATCAAGGTGGCTAGGAAAGGAGCGACTGTGAGAATGCCAGCTCTCAGAATTCCAAAAGCTTTGACGAAAACTGCTAGGGTTTGTTTGTTTGTTTGTTAACAGCCTTTATCTTTATTCTTTTCAATATCAGAGTTACAACAGCCTTCCGTTTGGAGATCATGCATAAACTTTCTCTGTTCACTACCTTAAAAAAAAAAAGCACTATATTCTAAGTAAATAATGCTCAGGCTTAAGCCTCAGTTTGATATGAAAGTTTTATGGAGTTTCAACATCTAACATTTAGAATGTAAGAACATAACATACAAATCTTTACTGGGGATAAAAACAAAACTATACCTGGCCTAAATATTTTGGGAGGATCAAGTGCTAAAAAGAGGAGTTATTCTAAGTTACCTTGTCTTGCAGTAAGAATAAAATCACATAAGGTAGAAAGGCTCATATTACATTAGCAAATAGAACATGAGTAATCTTTGCATAGGAGATATTCAGCAATTATTTATGGATGAATGAAGACAATAATTTTAAGACATAGAAAGCTAAACAGTGTAAACTTTTCTTAGTTCATATGAGGAAATGTACTGATGGTCAGGATGTCCTGAAGGAAATCCACAAAAATCAGGAAAGGAACCTGTGAGGAGCATTGAGAGACTGGTAGATCCATCCTCTCACCTTCGGACAGGAGAATTCAGAAATAATGCTGCACATTCCAGGAGCTGCTGCTTTTAAAGGGATATGGGAAGGGAGATTTCACAGCTTGGTTTAACGACCTGGTCAAGGCCATTAACAGCCCTCAGATATCATTCTTTATAGCTGGCATTTACCTTTATTTTTAGTACTTCATTAAACGTGTACTTATTAAGGGTCTTCTCTCTGTCAGGGACTATGTTAGTTGCTGGGGATACATTGGAGAGCTCACCAATAGAGGTCTTGTATAGTAACAGAGGATTAAAGTCAAAAGAACTGCAAGCCTCAGATCCAATTTGAGAGTCTCTAGAGAACCCAAAGACAACAGAGAAAATTTCTTAAAAAAAGGACAGTGGAGGAAATTTTAACCTCTGACACTACAATTAGAACAAATGGTAAACACAGCGTAACGCCTAGCCAGATAAACGTAAAACCTCACACTAAAGGTCTATCTACCTCAGTTTCTTTTATCTGATAAATTATATCTAAGTTTCAACAAAAAATTATAGGATATGCAAAAAAACACTGTCTACAATGCAATCATTATAACCAGATTCAGATAAAGCATGGATTTTGGAATTATCAAACTGGGAATTTAAAATACCTATAATTAATACACTAACAACTCTAATGGAAAAAGTTGACAACATTCAAGAACAGATGGGTAATATAAACAGAGAAATGGAAACTCTAAAAAGGATCAAAAGGAAGAACTAAAAGTTGAAAGCCCTGGAATAGACATGAAGAATGCCTTCATTGAGTTATCAGTTGTCGGGACAGGGCCAAGGAGAAAATCACTGGGCTTGAAGATGTGTTGATAGAAACTTCAAAATGGAAAAGCAAAAAGAAAAAAAAGTAAAAAATATGAATCAGAATATCCAAAAACTGTGGAGCAGTTACAAAAGATGTAACACACATTTAATGGGAATACCAGAAGAAAGAGAAAAAAGAACAGAATAAATACTTGAAGTAATAATGGCTGAGAATTTTCCAAAATTAATGACAGACATTAAACCATAGATCAAGGAAGTTCAGAGAACACCAAGCAGAATAAGTGCCAAAAAATCTACACCCAGGCACACCATATTGAAACTTCAGAAAACCAAATACGGAGAGAAAATCTTGAGAGAAACCAGGGGAAGAGTGTGAGACACTTTACCTATGGAGTAGCAAGCATAAGAAATAGACTGGAGTTCTCTTCAGAAACTTTGCCAGCAAGAAGAGAGTGAAGTGAAATATTTAAAAGTGTTGAAAGAAAAAACAGACTTCAGGAAACTAGAAGTTATATACAGTGACATGATCCTTTAAAAGTGAAGGGGAAATGAAAACGTTTTCAAGTAAAACTTTAGGGAGTTTGTTGCTAGTAGACCAACCTTACATGAAATACTAAAAGAAGCTCTTTGTAGAAACAGAAAATAATATAGGTCAGAAACTTAGATCCATATAAAGAAAGGAAGCATTAGAGAAGGAATACATGAAAATAAAATAACATCTTTTATTTTTCTCATCCTGGATTGATATACCAAAAATTTTTGTTCAAACTAGTGATAGCAACAATATATTTGAGAATTAGAACTTATGAATAAGTAAAATGAATAACAGCCATGTTATAAAGTACAGAAGAGAGGAATTGGGAATACTCTGTTATAAGGTACCTGTACCACCCATGAAGCAGTATAGTGTTAGTTGACCATGAACTTTATTAGTCACAAATGTATATTGCAAACTATAAAGAAAACACTAAAAAAGTTTTGAAGGAATATCATTGATATATTAAGACAAGAGAAAAAATAGAATCACATAAAATGTTCAATTAGAGTCAGAAAAGGCAAAACAACAACAACAAAAAAAGAAAACAAAAAAGGAAAAAAGAACAAAGGCAACAAATAGAAAACAGTAATAAATATAAATATAATTAATAGTAATCCAACTATATCAATAATCACTTTAAATCTGAATGTTTTAAATATACCAATTAAAAGACAGAGACTGTCCGAGTGAATAAAAAAAATAAGACCCAACAATGTGTTTTGTATAAGAAACCACTTTAAATCTAAAGACACAGATTAAAAGTAGAGGAATGAAGAAAAATAAACCATATTAACACTAATCAAGAGAAAGCCAGAGTAGCTGTATATTCATTTTAGACAGAGGAGACTTCGGAGCAAGGGAAATTATAGAACCTCTCAAAATTATCTTTTCTGGCTATGGTATCAGTTTCTTTAACTTATTATTTTTACATTCTATTTTCAAGTGTGTTAGTTTAGCACAGAATACCACACACTAGTTATCAATCCCCAGGGAGTTGAGTACTGTGCACTGGTTACCAGTCTCAGGAGAGAACTCTAAACACAGCACTGGATGAAACAACAATGCTTTACTTTCATAGAGAAGAGACAGCGCAAGATCACCTTCAAGTGGGTATTAGCCCCATGGCCAGCAGGTCTCTCCCTGTGGCCAACACAGGGCAATTGGCCTATAAACACCTCTCCTGTTCCACAGTGGAAGAAACCCTATGTCCTTTCCGTGGAGGACAGATATAACAGTAGGGTTGGTCAGGTGCTATATGCCCCCCACACTTTAAACAGTGACAAAAGAAAGTCATTGAGCCTAAAATAAGTAAAGCTATCCCACACAAGTCAATAAGCCCAACACAGGCCGTACGGGCTCTTTGTCTCTTGGTAAGGATGTGCTCCAGACCTCAGGCCCATTCTTATATGGCTGAGTGGACTTCGAAAGACTGCATGCATGAGACTGCCTGTTGCAACAATTAACTATGTTACTAACTTTCCTCCCCAAATTCTTCATGTTTTAGAGCCCAGAATTAAAAATTAGCTGTCCAATACCATTTAATAATGCTGCTCAATTTTGCTTATTTAAAAAGTATATTGTCTCTCTTCCATGCTGTCGCTGTTAATATACTAAGTGCCCGTGTTATCTGTTAAATATCTCCAGTGTTCACTGACTAGTTTATTTGTCATTACTCAGCATAGTGTAATACATTTACTACAAACAATGAAGCAAAAATACTATTAGCTAACTTAATCAAACCCTTCTATTTGCATTATATCATTTAGTTTTCATAAGAGACAGGTCCAGTTTATTCCCATTGTACTCATGGGGAAACCAAGCCTGAGAGAGGCTGCTGCAGAATTTAGCCAAGGCTGCTAAGTGGCAAAGTTGGGGCTTCAACTCAGCTATGTGAAACTCCAGAGCCCAAATACTTAATCACTACACCTAACCTTCTTTTTTTATAAAATACATTATCATTACAATAATGTTTCAGTTTTGCTTTCTGCAGTTAGTTCTTGGAACATTTTAGCTTCCGAGTGAATTGTTTTTATTTTCCCTCGATTACTTGTATTTCTCAATGATTATACTTGTGTTTTTTATCTTCACCCCAAAGATGTTTGGTCTCCTAAATTTTCTTCTAGTAATTCAAGCTCTTAGTCCCTCTACCACACCAACCAGTATAAGTAAGCCCTTCTCTTATAACCTTTCACTTTCAACCACGTCTCACAGGATTTGGGTTTGGAGAAGGGCTATCCAGTTATTTCCAACTGGGGTCATGCACAACTAGGGGGAGGCGGTTCATTTACAATATCTGGTGTCTGTTTTAATTGTAAACAAATAATTAAATTTTTTAAAAGTAGAGTAGTTTAAGAGATACCTAACGTGTGTCACTTAATAGCCATGAATATTTAATATGAGGTATATGTAGAAGTCACTTGGTACAGAAGGTGTTTGTGTTAGATACTTCTAATTTGGTATCCAGACTCTTCTTCCCAAACAGGTGCATTAAGTTGTTAGTTGACTTTTAAACTCACAGTTCTCTTTTAGGAACTCTACCAGCTCTTGTCTCAGATAATGCTGAGCATCAGTCAGCTGATTGTATTGCCAGTACAGTTCTGCATTGATATAAAACAGGAACTAATGGTACTTACAATGTGCTACTTCTTCTGGCAGGTACTTTGCTGATCTCATCTAATCAAACGATGGACTGTAACTGAAGTGCATTTCTGTGTAACTGTAGTATGCTGTGGGTGCCATTATAAGGAATTACATTTTTAACCACGAAAGAGTAAAATGACTGATCAGAAAAGCAGCATTTAGCATCTAGAATATTATTACTTTTGTGAAATAGAATTACGGTATATGTGCAATTAAAGAGTCTAGACTTGACATTAAAAATCTCCATCAAGGTTATTATCTGTTGTGTTCAGAGACACATCTTTGTTTCAAACCTGTGGCTGTTCCAGCTGACTCTCTCAGGTGCAACTTTATCCATAATCCCACATTGATGAGCTTGTTACAGTGCCCCAGGAGGAATGATTTATACTTACTGTATCAAAAGTAACCATCACCTATTGGCAGGGATGAGACATAAAGAAAAGAGTTGCAGAGGAGGGTTCTAAAGCTTCTGGAAAGGAGGGAGGTACACTGACCAGATAGCAGGTGTGCAGTGAGCACTTGTTGGTTGGCAAATGCAATTAGAAGGAAAATAACAGTGCCAAAAAGGAGAAGAGGTGAGGTAATAAAAGGAATCAAGGACAAAGTGGTGGTTTTAATGGTTTTAATGATTTAATCTTATTCTCTCCTATTTATTCTAGAATAAAAATACTTGTATTAATAGAATTTTACAGTTCATACAACATTTAACATTAATTGTTTCATTGAGGTTTCATCACCAGACCTTAAAGTGGATGGTGTGTTTTACAGATGCTGATGGCCAGCAGGGTCAACTTTTTGTACCACACCAGGTGTCACTTTGAATCTGAGGCAGTTCATGTAGTTTTAAATCTTACCTCTGAAGTTTTCTTCTCACATTTCCCCACAACCACAACATGGTTAGTTTAATATAAGGCTTATATATGATAAGAAGGAATAAGTGACCAAAGAATTGGTTGGCAAAGCTCCTTGTACCCAAAGTAGAAAATGAATATGGATTTATCCTATTCAATAAATATTTGGCTAAGGCTAATAAATATGTTAATATTAAAAGTGTTAATATTAAAAATTAGTAAAATGTTTTGTATTCAAATCTGAGTAAAAAGAAAGAAAATATAAACCATCAATTTACCTTCAATATTTTTTCTTATTTGAAGATTTAATGTTTAACTGTTGGAGGTAAACATGGAATTTTTCACTTCCTCCTTGAAATAATTCAAATATACAGCTAGACTTAGTGCCTTGATATAAGAAAGCTTGGGAATACAGCGTTTCAAACTGTCTCTTTGTGCAGTGTCCCTGAGTGCTCTCTGTGTGCCATACTGAAATGCAAGATGGATGAGAGGTATCTGTTTTTTTTGGAAAGTAGGAGGAAGGAGATGTTGAAAGAGATGAGAAAATTCTGGCATGACATTCAACTATAGGTTCTCAGGCAGATCTATTTAGGAAAGTATGCATAGGGAGGCTGATCAGCAGATTATCTTCAAACCGACTACGCTTGCAAACCATTTTAAAGTTTCTGTGGGTACACTAACCCAGTTTGAAGACCACTGGATTATAAAATGAATATAAGCGTGGTCAACGTTTTGCAACTTTACAGTTAATAAACATCTCGAAGATATAAAGTCTTTCTTCTCAGGGCATTAAATATGTATTGATTGAATATAATGCCTATAACTCTAATTTAAATCGTGCAATATTTACTACTATCTAAGTTGCATAGAATAAGCAATACAAACCAAAATGAAAGAGGTCTGACGATTTATATTATTTAAATAGTGCTTTAGCATTTAAACCATGCCAAATGAAAAAAGATAAATATATCATTATATTAATTTAAATAAATATATCAATTTATTTCTAAATTGGTACTTTGTTATAGCTCTGAAGACTATTTTTAAAATAAATATAAAAAAGGGAAATTTCAGGATGTGTCAACAGTGCAATTAAAATATGCAACAAAAAAAAAGACTGAAAAACTCAAAAACCTGAGTGTGATGGTTTAATATAAAGGAACAGCAACTTGAGGTGGTTAATTCATTTGTATTTCTGTGGTTTTCAAGGTGCTTTCCAGAACAGTTTTCCAAATACAAAGGATTTGTGCTAGATCTGAATTCTCTTATATTGAGTACCTGCTACGTACTGGTTAACACTGCTGGGTGCCTAAGACATGATGAGGGACTAGTTTGGTATTAGAAGACTGGGCTCACATTTGAGCCTCACTATGAGCGTTGTGACCTATGAGGGTCTCTCATTGTATCTGAGTCTCAGTTTCCTAATCTGAAAATTAGGAAATAATGATGTCTTTCAAAGTTGTTGCAAAAATTAAATTAAATTATGTCTATAAAATCCCTTCATAAAATACCATTAAATGTCGGTTATTGTTAGGATTATTCTTATGCTCCTTCTTTACCAGGACTCTGAGCATCTTCTGCTTTACACATATTATTGAACCTTTTTAGCTTCACTGAGTCTTCAAAATTTATACGTTAACAATGATGCTCTTTTCCACTGCTGGAATTTTCTCTTCTTTGATCTTTGGCTGAGACTGGAGTAGACCCTATTCTCAATTCTATATCACCTGCTGTCTGCTTTCTTTGTATGTGAGCTACTGGGGCAGACAAAACATGTGAATAACCCATCCAAGATGCTTAATTTTATGTTGACACTTGAATCTGTTCAAAAATCCTCTTTATTCATTTGTTTTCTACTGTATGTTTCTTTAAACCCTCAGTTTTATCTTCTCTCCTCCTTTTCGAAGATTTTGCCTCTTACTTTACTGAAAAAGTAGAAACTATCCAGTGACTTTACTTCACATACAGGGACCTACGCTATGTCATATCATTTCTCTTTAGACTCTAATTGAGACCCTGTTCTTTATGGCCAACTTCTCAAATTTTCTCAAGCAAGTGAAATGACCAATAGCTCATTCCCTATGCGATCTAAATTTTTGACCAATGACTGGTGAAACTGCAATGAGAGGGTCACTAATAAATATTTAAAGAATATTTAAAAATCTCAGTGTTAAGTGAGACAATGGAGATCGTGTAGTCTCGCTTCTTACCTGATGCTAGGATAACATCTCTTTGATATTTGCACAAGTGTTTACTTAACTCTACTTTATCTCTAGTGAAAGGAGGTTCACTGTTTCACAAGGCAGTCCAATTTAATTTCAAACAGTTGTGTATTTGAGAAGACCTCCTGTAACTTCCTATAACTCCCAATAACTTCCACAAATGGCCTTTGTTCTGTTATCTGAGGCCTCATGTATATCTCACTCTTCTTTTTTACTGAAATGAGATGGTCATTTTTAGACCTGTAGCAGATAAGTGAGAAGTTAGTAATTTATACTTTGCCATACCAACAACTGTATTTGCATATATTTGATTCTAAATATCATCACCTTTATCAATACAAACATTTCAAAACAGAGTTTTGTAAATGATTTTTACATTTTCCTAAGTGAAGAGATATACATTTTTGTGGAACAGCTTGTTTCTTCAATGGCACTGTGCTTATTGCTTATGACAGAGAACAAAAACGGGAAAAGGAAGTATGAAGAAAGGGAGTGTCATGTTTTAAGGGAACAGTCATGGAGTGAGAGGGCTTCCAAGATTATAATGAATGTCTTGGTAACAAGGGTCAATAATTTGAAGTCAATTTATCACTTTATCATAAATAAAAAGAGTCAAAAGAGCAGTCCAGAATTAAAAAATTTTAATTAATATATTTACATACAATAACTTCATCAATGTTAAGTGTGCAGTCTGATAAATTTTGGTAATTGTATATAGTCATCAACCACCACCAAAATAAAGATATGGAATATATCTATCACCTTAAAGATTCTTCATGCCCCTTGCAGAAACTCCCCTCCTCAAATCCCCAAAATGAAGCAGCCATCAATCTGCCTTTCTGTCACTATAGTTTTGGCTTTTCTAGAATTTCATATAAATAGAGTCACACTTTTGTATTCGACTGCTTTCATTTAGCATAATGTTTTTGAGAGTGATACATTTTTATTGCTGAGTATTATTCTGTGGCATGGATGTAGCACAATTTGTTTATTTACTCACCAGTTGAGAGAGATTAAAATTGTTCCAGTTTTTTTTTTAAATTATGAATAATCCTGCTTTGAATATTTACATATACATTTTTGTACAACATATGTTTTTATTCCTACTGGATAAATATTCAGAAATGCAAATTGCTGTTTCACTCAGGAAACGTATGTTTAACTTTATGAAATTTTCCAGGGTGACTATATTTATTATTTTGCATTCCTATCAGCAACATATGAGAATTCCAGTTGCTCTGAATCCTCATCGACATTTGGTGTCATCAGGCACTGTAATTTGTTATTCTAGTGGGGGTGTAGTGGTACTTCATTGTGGTTTTAATTTGCACTTCTCTGATGACTAGTGATGTAGACCATCTTTTCATATTCTTTTTAGCCATTCATATATCTTGTGAAGTGTCCGCTCAAATTTTTTTTATCCATTTTCAAATTGGGCCCTTGTCTTCCAAACAGATTTTTGAAAGAATGTAAGAGTCTCTGAGTTCTCATGAATATCTTCTTATATGGAGGAAATAACAAATTTGGTAGGTAAACAGAGCAGAATTCAGTTCAGGAAGGGATAGAGCTGGGAGCTAATGAACCTCTTTTCCCAGTATGGCTGAGTGATACATTACTGTGTGCTGTTCACCAGTGATTTTATTGATACCCATGGCAAGATACAAATGAAAGATTGAAACAGGGATAGATATCCTTTTTTATTTGTTTGTTTGTTTGTTTTTTAATACGAGGTCCAGACATAGATTCTTATTGAGCTAGGAGTTAATTAACCACTTTTTTTTTAATAGACGTCTCTCTAAAATAGCATAAGGTAATTTTCAGACATATTGATGTGAGAGATGTTGACAAAGCTATATGGTGATAGATCTCAAAGCGCAGAGAGTTTAACATAAGGTAAATATTTCTCAGTGGTCATTAAATTTTATGTTAGAAGAAAAGAAATGTAGCACAAGTATTGTGCTTTTTTAAAGATTTAAAATGAGATGCTTATATACAAGATGATATAAAATAATTCAGTGGTAACAGATTTTCTTATTTTAGAGAGAAAAAAGATTTATACATTATTGGCTAATCTACAATAAATGTGCTGTCTAATACACATTTTTTTTTTTTTTTAACTAAGAAGTCATTACCACATAATATTTATTTAGGACCATTGTGAGTTATCCACAAGAATTACCTAATATAATCTCAATAATTCTGACAGTTTAATGGAGAAATATTGATGGTGGAGGGTGATGGATGAGTTGAAGCCCTGTGAAAGGAGCAACTACCCCTTGCATAATTCCACACTGAAATGGCACGGACAGAATTAATTTCATTAAGGTTCTGATAACTTAATAATAAAAGGGGCCCTTTGCTTTGGCTGCCCGGATTCTCAATATTAAACTTAAGCCTCAACTGTAGTAGTAATTCCATGATTATATCTAATTCTTGGCAGAATTTTCTTTTCTTTTTTTCTTTCTTTTGTTCCTTTGTTTTTTTTCTTTTTACTACTGTTTTTTAAACTCTCCTTAATTTAAATGTTCTATCAGAATATTTTTATTAGAAATATATAATGTATATTATTTGTTTAGTTTTTATTTTAAGTGCTCTCAAAGGTTTTTTGAAAGTAGACAGGAATAATTAAAAATAGATAAATAATAACAATGAAAAGAGATTTAGCATTATCAGCTATCAAAAGACCAAGGCAAAAACTAATTTGCTTTAGCACCTATTTCTTGATTTCTCATGATAAGCATTAGTATAGAGATGTTTACCACTTTATTTTATTAGGTGTTCAAGAGAAGCTATTCAGAGCTATAAATTAGAATCTGTGGCACTACTCTATTTTCACAAAGTTGAAAGGGCCCTTAATAAAAATATTACCTTGTAAAAACACGTCACAATATAGCCACCGTGGTAGTGGTGATCTAATCTAATCTTCACAAAACCATTGAGTTATCATGATCACCATTTTATGGCTGAGAAAATTGAAGCTCATGAGTAGTTGTATGTTGCAGAAGGTGACATCACTGGTAAGTTTCAGAATAAGGGTCTGAACCCAGCACTGTCTGGCCACATTTTTCTCTACTGTGCAAATGCCGCCTTCATAAGGATGATTTCAGCCAACTAACCTCTCATTTCATAGAACTACATTTAAATTATTTGTGTAAGTGAGAAATTACTTTGCCTTCAAAGACAGCCCTACCATTTCCTTAGAGATACATTCTGATGTTTAACATTTCCCTCAAAGGTATGAAATTTCTCCATGCCTAAATTTATTTTTAATATGAACGTCCATGTTTTCTTTTCTCTTTTTTCTTTTTCTCAGTTGAGGGGAAGACACTCAGACGCATTGACACATTATGGTAGACATAAGGGAAGATAAAATCCTCAGAACTTTAAGATACCAATAAAATAAAAATTACTACACAATTTAATAATGATACAATTGGGGATTTCAGAATAAGTTTCACGTATACTCTCAGTTTGAATAGCTATCGTCATCTTTCAGAATCCAATATTGCCATCAAATCCTATACGAAAGAGATTTCCCCATTTGAAAGTTATATTTTCTCTATAATCAAAATAACCCTCCAAAAATTGGAAGCTGATAAAAATGACCTCTACCTTTATTATTAGAATACAATTCAGTGCCCAGTGATATTTTATTTTCATATCTCAATTGAAGCGAATTAATGATGTAATTATTAATTTTTCTAATTAATCGAAGGGTTTAGCATGACATTTTTGCATGTCCTTTATAAGAGCATCTTTACTCCAATTCCCTCATTTCTTCTTTTTTGTTTTAAGAAAAAATTTGAAATGCAACAAAAACATAAACTCCATTGTTAGCTAGTGTCATTGTAGCTCTGCTATGGTGAGCTTACGACAAAGTCGTAGCTTGATTTCCAATGGCTGATTGTCCCGTGCTTGCCGATCTGAAAAGATTCAGTTCCAAGCAAAGCTGCTCATTAAACAAACTTTTGCCAAGTCAGAGAAACTTTGTTTTTCCTGTCATAAAGTAAGGTACCAAGAGCAGTTATGCCAGCTTCCAATTTAACTTCAGCAATGGGAATCTGGGAGAGCTTGAATTAATGAAATGTACATGATAAAGAAAGTTTACTCTTATTGTGTGCTTTTAATACATTACCTTGCCAAACTTTTAACCAAAGCTGCCAACAAATAACAAAATGAGCTTATGTGGGTCTCTAGGCTTTTATCCTCACCCACTCCTGCCCCTCATTCCTTCATGAAGGAACTAACAAGCTGTGCTGTGGCCAAAAGGCAGGCAGCAGAAAAGAAATGGAGGAAAAAGCAGAGTCAAGTTAATTCCAGACCCTGGCTAATTGGCGTCCAGATAATTAAGAGCTGGCTTTAAAATAAAACACCCGACACTTAATAGAGGCTCAGCAATAAATAGAGCACAAGGAAGAGCATTGAAAATTTTGGAACATTTATCAATTTGTAGGAGTGCAAGGCTTTGGGCTAAAAGCAGGAAGTTAGATAGAAACAGAGACCCTGATAGGAGAGAGGAAATTAGACAGCTAGCTGGTAGCAACAAATTTATCTAACAGCTGGAAAAAAGATCAGCTTTCACTTTAAGTGATGAGATAGTGGATAATTGGTAGTTTGAATAGCATTTATTCTCAAAGGGTCTTTTTTTTTTTTTTTTAGCTTGTTTTATGTTCCATTTATGCTGTATAATAAATACCTAGCTACAAACTAAAGAAAAAGTCTGAGAGAAACACTTTTCTGTCTGTGTCTCCAGGCTCAATTAAAGTGGAAGGTTAAAGCAATTACCCAGAATATTTAAAGGAAAATAATCTCACTTTTGCCTGAATTAACAGGCAAATTCAACCAAAAGCTTTCGCTTTGCTTTAACTCTAGCTCTTAACTATTGGTGTATAGAATTGACGATCAAAGGTAAATATTTGGTAGGTGTTATAAGACCATTCTTAGAAATTCAATACCCAATGACAGATTTTTTTTTTTATAGTTACTATGGAGATGGGTTCTACACAAACAAGTAAGATATTTAATAAATGGCAAGGAAAGAAATTGCCTTTGTGCACTTACAAGAGGTGACTCCCTTCTGTGCCTTGCTGTTCTACATGATAATGCTTTGGAAAATGCCAATTTTTAACTCAATGGATCTTTATAGTCCTTGATCTTCCCTGAAAAGATTGACAGACTCCCAGGCTTAAAATGGAAAGCATTTCTGAATTACATCTTGCAGACTACAGTGAGTTCCTATCGTTGCCAAAACAGCCAGTCAATGGAACAATCTGCTTGAACTGAATGTTCACTTTTACCCCCTTAGTGAGAGTTTCTGGAAAGTCTGGATCAAAATGGCAGTACTGAAGGCATTTACTTTTAGAGGGACTCTGGAACCCCTTGTAATAGGACCTTTAGGGGCCTGTTTGGTCCACTCAGGTTAAGCAATGTTGGCCAGGCCCATTGCTGTCTTTCGGAAGGTAGAGCAGTCAGTAAGTGGTCAGTTCTATATAGAGCAAACTGGCCTGTGCAAATGCACCTTGAACAGAAACCCAAATCACAGACTTGAAGAATGCTGCATTTTGAGTGGAATTTTGACTCATGAGGGATTCATAGTCTCAGGATATTTGTTTTTAGTTTTTTTGTTTTGTTTTGTTTTGTTTTGTTTTGTTTTGTTTTGTTTTGTTTTTAAGGACCAGGAATTCTGGGAAACATAGAGATGACTCTTAAACTAAGAATTAGAGTACTTGGGCTCCAGTATTGGATTTGTTGTTAGCTAGCTCTGACCTTGGATTATTCACTTAGCTTCTCTGAGTTTTATTTTCTTCAACTTTAAAATAAAAGGGAGTGGGGGACTATGTGATTCTTAAGGTCACTCCATCTCTTGAAATCTCATAATCTTAAATTAGTATATGATTACCCTTTGGTCTAAAAGTCAAGGACTGTGAAATCTGGTAGATTTGGTCTAAAAGATAAAATTATCAAGTCCTAGGGTAATCCTTCTCTTTCTCTGAACTGCACTCTCCAGGTTGGGAATCCAAGAACACTTCTTCTGTTATTAGACCTACATACTCCTTAGAGAGGAAAGAAATAAAATATTAACAACCTATACTCACACTGTAAAGAAAGAGAGAACCTCCACTGTTTTCCCTTTGGCTGAAGTCTTAGGCCATATATTGTTACAGAGACCTGGTCCAGACTGACTTGACCTGCTTTAGGTGACATTCTGAGGTCACCTGTTATGACTATTGAAGGTTCTGAACCTAATGAAAGCCCCATATTCTTATTTACAAACTTTTTCCTTCCTTCCTGTTGGGTAGGATCCAAGTGCATATATTCAAATCTAGTCTCAGAAACATGTCAAGAAGTTCCATATTTTCTCAAGATATTACTGAAAAACTAAACTACAAGAAAATGACCGACATCTACAATTACAAATGCTATTTTAATGGTGTCTGAGCTATTTCTTTCTACTACTTAATATTTTTCACAATGGCCACAATAGATGACTGTAGAATGAATAAACATTAAATTGTAATGAAGCAAAACTCGATCAACCAGGAACCATGGACAAAAGAAATGCTGGAACAGGGTATAAGCAGCTCAGCTTCTCATATTTACTGCCACTTTACAGAATCTCAACTGAATAAACAACTATTTACACAAATTTATATGTCTTCAGATACAGAGATATATACTTAGGTGCTTGCAGGTATGTGCTTACAGAAAAAAGAAGAAAATAGTATTTCTAGAATTAAGAACTCAGGTTTTGTTTCTGGTTCCTGAATTAAAGCTACTAGCTAAAATTGATCATTATAGGAAGTAAGGTGTCACTTTCCTTTCATGCTATTATAACTTTATACAATTATTTGGAAAAAGAAACCATTATATATATATATATATATATATATATATATATATATATATATATATTTTTTTTTTTTTTTTTTACTCATTTTTTTTACTCATTTTTTACTCATTTTTCGGTTACGTGCTTACTGCAGATGCTTGCAGATGATATGTAATTATTCTCTGACATTTTTCTGAAAGGTTAAAATGACCAAATTTTGTTGTTGAGAAAGTTTTGAGTGGAGCAAGAACTAGACTCTAATTGACCTTGTTTATTTGTAAGTATATCCTGAGTATTCATGAACTTACTTAGGCTGTACAAATTAAGCCTTATACTCTTGTTCTTCCAGAGTTTTTTCCTTATATTAGCATTCATAAAGTATGAGAAATCTCCCAGACTGCACAGTGGGTAGGCAGCCTCATAATTAGAACCCCAAGCTGCTTCTGCTTTTTCCTGTTTCCAGATGAGGGATTTGCCAGTCAACATAGGTGGAGCAAGCCAATCCAGATGACATCTGTGATTTTACAAGAATTTTGGAGAAAAGGCATATTAATACATGACCTCATTAATATCATTACATCTGCTCTCAGCCAGCCACACCAGTGAGGAAAGAGGGCTGGCTGTTCTGTAGCCTGAAGTGGCTCTTGGACTATGGCCTGTGGATAATCTCTATTCTTTTTTTTTTTTTTTTTCAGCTCATTTGGCTTAATTCCTAGTGAAATAGACATCTCTGCTAGCAGTTGGCCATGGAAACACTGAGTTAGAAATGATACTGGTCAGAACATTTTAAGAAAATAAATTTATAACATATACAATCAAAGTTTTACTTTGAGAAGCGAAATAATTAGTGGTTAAGGCTTCAAAGATGACAGTCTTGACTCTCCCCTCACTAACTAATGAGAGACTGCTAACTTTCCTGGGTCTGGTGTCTCATCTGTAAAAGAAGGATACAAAGGGCACTCTCCTGAGAGGCTTGTTGTTAAGATCAGATGAATTAATCAATGTAAAACATTTAGAAAAGAGCCTGTCACATAAGTGCTGCATTAGGCTACTTTTTTTTTTTTTTTTTTTTTCTTTTAATCTTTGAATGTCACTGTTTCAACTTCGGGTATTTCATGAAAATAAATTATTAAGCACTACCTACTTAACACCTTCATTGCTTCCTTTCTAATATTTCCCTAAGTTGTTATTGATTCATTCATCGACTGTTTATTAAATGTCTCCCATGTGAAAGGCAAGGTGCTTGTCAGATAAGGGACAACAATGCACAGTAGATGCCCAGCCTCTTTCCTCATGGAGCTGAGGCTCTATTTGGGACATGAGAAATAAGTAAGCAAATGAATGAATCAAATAATTATGGGTTATGATTAGTACCTTAGGGGAAATCAATGGGAGAGGTAGTAAAGAATAATAATGGCAGGGTCCTAAGTTAGGTGGGGAGATGAGAGGTGGCTTCTCTGATGAGGTGCTACCTGGGCTCGTATATCAAAACAGAAGAGCTGGGGAGAGAGCACTCCCAGCAGGGGGAATTAGGAAGAAGGCATAAAGGCCCAGGTGCAGAAGGTATCATCCAGGAGCAGAGTGGCTGAAGACCAGTGAGAAAGGAGGAGGAAATCAGAGGTCAAAGGCTTTTCAAACCAACGAGTTACTGCTGTGATTTGCATTGCCTAAATATTTGTGTAACTGCATTATAGAGAATGCATGGTGGGCTGAGAGGCAAATATGGGAACTGGGAGAGCAGAGGCAGTCACAGAAGTCTAGATGAGAGAAGACGGTGGCTTGGATTAGGGTGTTGGCAGTTGTGGTGGAAGTAAGGGATGAATTTTAGGGATGATAAATTTGATGAATGCTAAGTGAATGATGCCAAAGAAATAATTTTTATATATTTAAGAGATGATTTACATATAATACAGTTAAATATAGGATACTATTCCATGTGTCAGGAGACAGAATTTAATAGATAGGAAAACCTAATTTTTTAGGAATTTCATTACAGAATAAAAGACACTGGGTAAGTTTCGTACATTTTTTTCTTTGCTAGGTTGCATGGTTATCACTGTTAATCTACCAAAGCTACCATCTCCCTAACTGTAGGTTATGGTCTCTAAAATACATGATATTTATAAAACACTTTATAATTCTAAAACATTTTAAGCATTGTATTAAGAGAAATTTGAGATATGTGTCTTTCTAACTTTAAACCTGGGGCGAAGTGTTACTTACTCTTTGGAAGTTTCTTCATCTGTAATCTTGGATAGTATTGCTTTCCTCAGTGTCTTGTTGTGAAGATTAAATAAATCACTTAGTACCTGTAAAGTGCTGTGAACACCTGTCATAGAGTATGATTTCAGTAAATTTTAGTTTATATTGCTAGTATAGACAGGCTTTTTAGATTAGGTGTGCTTTAGTTTCTTCATCTGCAAAATAAAGACTTCCTTCTCAGAAACCAGTGAAGAGTCTGGTTTAGCATAGAATGACATGTCTTTCTAAGGCAGCTGAAATTTCAGAACAAGATATCAGTAGTTTTGGGGTAGATCACACCAAATGTATAACATTTAGCTAATCACATTACATGGTGCCAAATGTTCAAAAGTATGGAAAAATGTATCCTTTAAGGTAGGAGTTTTGTTTTTTTTTCTCAATTTTATCTACCGTTTTATATGCAGAGAATGACTACTACTTTGTATGCATGAAGCACTATTATTCTTTCTTACCTATTTATACTGTGCTATAGTCAGAAAGTATTTGAGGTGGATTACAGTAAAGGGCTCAGAGATCATAAATCATTTAAATAAAAGTAAAAGAACATAGGCCAGTAAAAAAAAAAGGGGGGAAAGTATGAAAAGATTTTATGAATATTTAACGTTTTCCATAACTGGGAATATTTTATGCAATTACTTTACAACCTTTTGATTAATCTTTATAAACTATGTGGCATGGAAAGGTAGCAAGTGTTGCTGTCATGCCATGAATGTAAAATGTCACTCTCTTGCAAAAGTCAAAGTTTGGGCATAGTCAGCATATATGCTGATTGGTCCAATATGATACTTTCCTCAAACACACATAAGGTCTTTAATTGATAATATTATTTCCTGAAATTTTAAGTTACACCACAATTAACTTAATAGAGGGGAATAGATTTAAATGTAAGAATTTTTTATCGATCCATGAAAGTTGTAACTTTGTCAATATGTGTAAAGTAATTTTATGCAATTGTAGTCAAAGTACAGAAAAATTTTTATGTTTTTCACTGAACATTATATTTAAAGCATTTTTATATCTCGACAATCTTTTGGTAATGATATGAAATTGCTGCCTACTCTTCAATCAAGTTGATATTCTGTAACTTAATGAACCATGAAGTTATAATAATATTTAGGTCATTTCTAATTTTTTGTCATTATGAATAATAACATGATGTGAGTCTAATTTTTCCACCTTTTGGATGACTTCTTTTTAATACATTCTCAGATAAGAGATGACTAGAAGTGTCAAAGAATATGAATATTATTGTATTTCAGTATATACTGCTGTCAGTAATGCAGGAGATATTCTGCCCCATTTATTAAACATAGGTATTTTCACCTTTTTTACTTTCATGAATATAAGTGGAAAATTTTGCATACTGATGTAGTGACTCTAAATGTTTCATTTTAGCATTCAAAACAGATGAATTTACTCATTATAATATAACAATATCATGCTATATTATAATATTCATACACATACATACATCCAAACATATAAATATGTAGTGATATGAGTAATTTATATCACCCTACTAAAGAATTATTTCACCTTCTTACTAGAAGAAGGTGAAAAAATCTGTTTTTTTAAACAGATTTTTCTATAAATAACACCACATCGATATGGTTAAGTCTTTTATTAAGTAAACTCCATAAACTCCCTAAGTGTCAGCTATAAAATCTTCCTTTTATACTACTATTTCGTAAGGACTTGAAGAAATGGATATATAGAGTTAGTAAATACCTTGAAGGACAGGATCTTAAGTGGTTGTTATTTTAAGAAATACAATCAGATAGATCGAAATCTTTCCAAATGGATTGCATTTCCTTTTTTCTTCCCTAGCCCTCCAGCCCATATTAAGGTTTACAACCCCTGAATCAAAATGATGTAAAATTGTAACAGTGAAGACGTGGTGAGGGCAAAATACATGAGAAAGTAAAATAAAGAAGTAAAATAGAAGTAGTAATGCAAGTAAAGCAGTGGAGAACATGTATGTGTGCGTGTGTGTGGATCTTCCGTGGTTGTCTATGTATGGCCGTGTAAATTGTGGTTAAGGACTCAGGCACTGGACTAAAACTGAGTGTAGATTACATTTCTATCACTTACTAGCTGTATCATCTTAGGCTCAACTTAACCACTTAACTACTTCGTGCCTATGTTTCTTCATCTGTAAAGTCGAGATAATGAAAGTACCTACCTTGTGGGGTTGTTGCAGGGTTAATCCATGTAAAGCCTTTGGAGTGCCTGGCACATAGTAAGTACTTAATGTTATTATTATTATTACTATGTAAGATCCGAAATCTCCAACATGACTTATTTCTTTCAGTAAAGAATGAGTGAATAGAGACATTTTATTTTCTTTCATTTTTGTGGCACATCTTCTTGGACACTCCAAGATACCCATAAGGTATGATATGAACAGTTTCTGGAAAATTCTACCCTCAAATATAACTTCCATTAATTTGCCAGGTTCCACACTTATAGCCCTTCCCTTTTATTGAATTTTGCCTTACTCCCTTTACCATCTTCTGAAATGCAGAAGAAGTTCATTTTGCCTCACCATCTCCTTGATATCAACGGGGTTATCGGTATTTCTAGAGTTGTCAGGACAACATAGGAGCCCACAGTGCTTGTAGAAGAAGGCATGGAGATGGAAAAGGAAGGGCTGAAAGGGGGCTACAGGGCTGCAGGAGGTTCCTCGAAGGGAGGGCGGAAAGAGGTTGACATATGGCTCCATGTGCTTTCCTGGACATTGCACCTGAATGTGAGATGTGACTGGAATGGACTCGAACTTCTGGAAAGGACAGATCCAGGAGTTATGTGGTTTATCTGAACAAGAGCTACTCACACTTGAAATGATCTTTTCCTAGAATCAGTAATCTGTGATTTGCTCCTGGACCCAGGGGAAAGATCAGGTCTATAGACTGCAAGCAGAACCTTGCTGATGACAAAAGAAAGAGAGACAAAAGAAAGAAAAGAATAAAATATAAAGCTGAACTGTGAAAGCATGCATCCCTAGTGCTGTGAATGAGCAGGAATCTGTTGCCTTGAATTAAAAGGTGTTTTTTCTTTTTTTCAAAATTAAGTGGCAGAACTATTTTTAGGTTCTATAAAAATGTCATTTTTTTTCTGCTAAAACTGGTTTTTATATGCATAAATAGCAACATTTCTGGCTAGAAAAAAATGAATTTCATCCAGAACAAGTTGAAAGAAAGGTTAATCATATTGATAGAATAAAAATAGGCCAATCTTCACTGCAGAGAAATATTTTAATGCGCAGAATTACCAGATGGAAGAACGTTTTCTCTTGATTTTCATTTTGGAGTTAAATGTACAGAAAACAGCCTTCAATACTGAAGAAAAAAAAGTTTTGATTTTTTTCTTTTACTTCTTGTAATGCAGAGATCCAGGACACTATTTTGTTGTTGTTTTTGTCTTTGTTGTTGCTCATAGACTTTCAAATGTCAAAAATCATGGGGCTTTTTTGGTTTACTGATAGACCACTTTAACTCCTAGAGTTGATCATAAACATCTTCCCTGACCTCCCTTGTCAGTCTCTGTATCTTGGACCTTGTAATCGGCACTCACTGGATGCCCAGTGGCTGCATGGTATGATCAGAGGGAATGATCTAGTCCTCTGATTCTTGGAAGCCTTAGCCTTTCTGCCCACAGAGAGCCTCCTTGGTTAACACCCATCCATCCCTTCCTCATGTTTTGACACTTTTCTTTCCTCAGCATCTCATCCAGCTACGAGAGTGCCTCTGTAGGATGGGCCTTGATACCATATTCAAAGGGAAACTGCTTAAGGTGGATATTGGGTCTTAGAGAAGAACAACATATTTGACAAGGTCAAGATTTTGCTTCTGAGAGAAAAGTAGTTTGGCCGCATCTTACAGTCTGTTATCTCATTACATACTATGAAAATCTCCTTGCGTTTGGACATTTGCTTTATCATCTGTCAAGTCCATTGAAGACGTTGGTTGCCTCTGGCTCTGATTTAGCACAGGTGCCAGGAGAAATGTGTTGGTCCACAAATGAGCTGCTTAGAGTGGCAAGTGGTTGATGAAGTCTGGTCAGTAAATAGTGCTGAAGCCCAGATTGTAATAAATACAATCCCAAGGTTGATTTGAGACAGAAACCTAGACCAAGGAGACTTGATGTGGGCAGCAACACATGGGAAGTGCACTCTGTGTTTGTCTCTATTTTCTGAATATGACCCTATGAGGCAGGCCTCTCCTGGGGCGTGGCTAGGGACCAGGAAAATCTAATGATCTTGAGAGAAAAGCCCTCCAAGATGTGTACGCCTGGATGGTGGCTCAGAAATGCACTATGCAGTTTTAGACCCCACATCACTTCCCTCTATCAAGCAGCAGAAATGAACATCAGGATCTGTGCTTCTTCCTCTTCCTCTTCCTCTCTCCTCCACTTCCTACTTCTCCTTCTTCTTTTTCTTCTTCAACTTTTGTCTTTTGTATTGCCAACCCATTAAAATTTGGGATTAAAACTTGAATATTGACTTCCTGTTCTGTCAGTCAAAGTGAAGGACAAACTCAGAGTGCTTACTTCTTAACAGGGGTTAAACAAGGATTAAATCACTAGGAGGAGAAGGCCAAGTCAGTAGAGAGCAAGGGCAAGAATGTCACCTGTCTGTGGACTTATGAATAAACGGTTTCCCTCTTTGTTATGACATATATTTCTGAAATAGGTATGGACCATGCTAACACTTTGAAAAGCATCCTGACACATACCCTCAATCTTTAGTGTACGGGCATGCTTAGAACACCCGTTTACCAGAGGGTCATTAAAACTCAAGATAGCCAAATTTCAAGGATGGTTCTTAATTATTAACATGCTAATAAATTATAACCCTTCTGTCTTTCAAAATTATTTTCCAGGTCATAAACTTTTTGTCAATCATACCATTCAAGAAATTTCGATGCTACTTGAAATCTGTGTTATGTTTCTGTAGCAGAAATGTTTATGTTGTTTAACAAAAAGAAAAAAAAATGCATGTGAAATAATGGGCAGGATTGAAGCATTGTGAAATCTCCACATTTGGAAGCATTTCGATGTAGGGTCTCAGCCATCTGCATAGGACCCTGCCCAGGCCCTTAATTTGGCTTGGCTGCTCTGCAGGCCACCTGAACTTCCCACTTGCTCCACAGTCCAGCTGGATTTCAGCATCTGTCTCTGCATGCACAGATTCAACACCTGCTGATTTCTAAGCACTGTGAAGGCCCCTGCTGCCCATGGAATGAAGGGAAGTTGGATCTTGACCAACATATCTGGGTGATTTCTGACACTCAAAATTCACATTCTCTCTAACATAATTCCCTCACCAATTCTCCTCCAAATATTTCTGTAGAAGGAAAATAGCACCAGGTGTTGATCACCTGTCTCACATAGTTGAGGCACTGGTGGGAGTGTGGGATCTTCAATTAGATCTTCCTTATAGGACCAGAAGCCAGATAATTTTGCCAGAGATCCTGTAAAAGACTGACTTCCTGGGTTCCCGCCCCATGCACTGGGCTCTAGGGAAGACCAGGCGCAGAGAATCAGAAACGCTCAGGTATCGCTACTATGTTGATTGCAGGGCTTGGCAATGGCAAACAAGCACCTCTGTGGAAAGATAGTCTCTCTCTTATGATACCTTCCCATGTTGCCCTACTTTGAGCATATAATGTCTCTTCTCCACTCCCTGCCTTTTGCTGGCTATGCTATACTATAAATTAACAGGTTCCCCTCACCTCCCCTGTCCCCCCTCCCCCCCCGCCCCGCCCATGATTTGTCTGGTATTAGCAATGGTCTATATTTACCTTTGAATATTTTTGAAGAATTCAGATGTCTCCCTACCCTGGACTTGCATGTGTTCTGTGTTTATTAACCCATGAACACACTGTTCTACATCTCTTCAAAGAGATGTAGACATAGAATTGTCCCCATAGTGCTGAAATATTTAATATAGCTCATTAAAAAAATACCCATGGGTTTATTTAAGTATCTCTATTTGGGATTTTTAGGTCTCTATGCTAACATGCATGCCTTGGTGGGAATAAAACATTTTTTTTCTTTTGGTTTCTAATTATATTATAGTTGAATCACAGTATTTATACCCTGAAGGAATGTTAACACCAGCAGAGGATAAAACCTCATTTCTCTCTCATTAACCCATCTACCCTTACCTCTAAGCCCTTCTGGTTCATGAATCTTGCTCTACTTCCATTCATATACTTTCAAAAAATACATATCTAATGGAAAATGCTTGCAGATGTGTTCTGGGATTGTCGACTGAACCAAAAGTTTATGCACCAAACATGAAAGGGTGGATTAGTGAGAAAACCGACACCTCTCATCTCTCTCTCTCTAATGTATCTCAGACAGCATTGGGAATGTGCGGAAGAGAACACTCTATAAGAAAACATTTTATGAAATATGTATCACAGAAGCCATCATGTTCTGCTCTTCAAAGGGCCTCATTTCTTACCTTCTTCGGACTAGCTATGAAACTGGAATATAGATTAGGCAGCATCAGCTCATTCATTGCTAGGTACTTTCACAGGTTCTTAACCATTCCCCTTTGATTTTATATGTTGTTATTTTAGAAAAATGTGTAATTGCTTATGAATGGCTCTATTTTTCTAGATATTATTGCACATGATCCTTGTCTGTTCCCCATATATCCTTTAGCACATCATCTAAGTCTCTTTTAGCTTTGTAAACCTTTCTTCCCCACCCCTTTCCACCCTCTCAGACTTTACTCACTACTCTTCCCAAGCCAAAGAAACTATAGTTCTTGCTCATAATAAAATTTCAAGTATTTCCAAAGGAGTAAGAAAAGAAAGGATTTAGGGAAGCAAGATGTTTTACTCGTGAATGACTTCTTAACTAACCGAAATGTAAATAAACTTTTCCAAGAGTAGAAAAAATTGAGATCTTTTGTTTCACAAATTTTCACAAAACAAATTAAATCTGATTCTAACTTCTCTTGCTCTGGACTAGGAAGAAATTTGCTCTTCACCATTTGGGGAGAGAGGTTCCCTTTCCACACTCTCAGTTCACCTCACACCTTGACATTCCACTCTTTCCAATTCCACCCATTCCTTTAGGGCCAAACAGATGACTCAGGGTCTCATATATATCGAAATGCACTGGACAACCAGTAAGCATATTTTCCAAGCCTGCACTCTTCCTTGGAATCCAGAAGCTTTGCAGGTCTTGTGCCACCCTCAGAGACAGAAATCTGTACAAGCTAGGAGTCCTAGTTCCTGGGATACAGCTTCCCTAAATGTCTGCAACCTTTCTCTCCCCAGAACGGCATGGGAGGCTGGGTCTAAGTCTTACTTGTAGAACCTACCCTAGTCTTGAGAACTTTTTCCCCAACTTGATATTTCTGTGCCCATGTCCCTCTAGCTGATGTCTGCCTTCCTTACCCCTAATCTAATCCTCTCCATGGGATCAAAAACAAAGTGACATTTGTTTTAGCCCTCTGTTTTCTTTCCCAATAGAAACTGTTCTGATGTCAGGAAATTTAAAAGCTAAGAGGAAAAAAATATAGGGTGGAAACCACATAACTAAATGCCTCAATAAATTATTTTACTATCAACATAAAGTAAGTCCTAGTCTCTTTTTAGCTAGTCTTTTTGAAGTTAATGCAGTATCTGTCTTACTCAAGGAAGAAATGACCCAAGGTCAGCCTGACCTTTTATTAACTTGAAAAGAATATATCAGCAACTAAGTCATTAAAAAAAGCCCATTCTGCCTTTTTCATTCATAGAACTTCATTAGGTTTATCTAAAATGTACTTGAAAAATAATCTAAATTTATCTCGCTCCAAGCAATTTAATTAGAATTCATTTAAATTCAGCAGAATACAGACATCATATTACATGTTGCACCTTGATTCATTTTATTTTTACTTTAAAGATGCTATGGAGTTATTGGCCCTGTGGTAATATATCCAAAATAATCCACTCCATGCATAAACTAACTGGTCCTCAGGAACACTAAGGACAACAAAAGGTGCACCGTAGTTAGGCATGCCACGCACGACTCTGACTTTAGTCTCTCTGGCAATGTGTGTGCTGGTGAGACAGGTACTTCAGTATCAGTTCACTTGCACTTCCAAATAAATATCTTTTTAGCTTCTCCCTTGTTTTCCATCAGACACACACAAATAAATGGGTCAATGAAGGATAAGAAATTATGTTCAGACTCTATTCAAATCACCTTTACAGTCACTATTAAAACTTTAGGAGTAAAACCGAAAACATAGGTAACAAAAGCAAAAATAAACAAGTAGGACTACATCAAACTAAAAAACTTCTGCATCGCAAAGAACACAATTGACAAAATGGAAAGGCAATCTTCGGATTGGGAGAAAATATTTTCAAACCATATATCTGATAAAGGGGGTTAATATCCAAAATATATAAGGAATTCACACAGTGCAAGAACAACAACAAAAAGCCAATTCAATTAAAAAATGGACAGAGGACCTGAATAGATACTTTTCCAAGGAAGACAATGAATGGCCAACAGTTATATGAAAAAGTGCTCAACATCAGTAATCACCAGGGAAATGCAAATCAAAAGCACAATGAGGTATAACTTCACACATGTTAAGATGTCTATTGTCATAAAGACGAGATACAAATATTGTCAAGGATGTGGAGAAAAGGGAACTCTCGTACACTGTTGATGGTAATGTAACTTGCTACAATCATTATGGAAAACATTATGGAGATTCCTCAAAATATTAGAAATCAAACTACCATATGAGCCTGAAATCCCACCTCTGGGTATTTATCTAAAGGAAATGAAATCGATATCTCAAAGAGATACCTGTACTCTTATATTTATTGCAGCATATTTCACAACAGCCACTACATGGAAACAACCTAAGTGTTCCTCCTTGGATGAATAAATGAAGAAAATGTGAGATATATATATGTATATATATATATGGTAGATAGATATAGATATATACATACATACATATATATATGATAGATATAGATAGAGATACATATATATATATATATATATATATATATATATATATACACGATAAAATGTTTTTACCCATAAAAAAGAAGGAAATCCTGCCATTTGTGACAACATGGATAAACCTGGAGGACATTGTGCTAAATGAAATACGTCAGACAGAGAAAGACAAATACTGTATGATCTCACAATACAATTTGATCTAAAAAAGTTGCACTCATAGAACCTGAGAGTAGAACAGTGGTTGCCGGGAGCTGGAGGGTGGAGCAAATGGAGAGATGTTGGTAAAAATCAGTAACTTTCAGTTATATGGTAAGTTCTGGGGATCTAATGTACAGCATAGTGATTATATTTAATAACGTGTTATGCACTTGAAATTTGCTAAGAGAGTAAACCTTAAGTGTTGTCACCGCCAAAAATGTGTGGTGATGGATCTGTTAATTAACCTAGTTGTGGTTATCATTTCACACTGTTGTACATCATCACACAGTACACCTTTAAAAAATCACGTACAATCAAAATATATACATTTTTTTTGTCAATCATACCTCAATAAAGCTATAAAAACAAACAAAGAAAATGTTTTAGAGTGTCAAGAGAACCAAGCATGGAGTTTGAAACTCTCTTGTTTAGGTATAGTTCACAATAACTAATGTTTCTGGAAATTGTTTTTCTGTGAATGAATAGACATACAAACTGAGATACAAGTGGTCTTAGTAACACTGTCTTAAAGAGTCTGGCAGCACATGGGTTCCGTGTAAGCACCACTGTAAGGACATGGACTTAGCTTATTTTCCAGGAGAGCTGCAGGACTATCTTTAGGGTTGTCGGTGATCATGTTCAATTTAATATAGCAGGCTATATGTTTCTATGATTCAAGAATCATAGGGGATATCAAGCGTCTTTTTCTTATATTTTCTTGATCCCAAGTTGCCTATAGCGGAGACATTCATAAGTAGGAGGTGAGCTCTCTGCCCTTTTGGTTTACCAGTGTGCAGAAGCTGTCATAATGCCTCAGCACTGTTCTCAGCCACCGGGCTGCATCACTGCAGCTTTTGTATCAAACGAGCATTAGATGGTTCCGAAAACATGGCATGGTGCTGTGGGGAGGTAGGTAGAAAACATACCTTTAGCAAAACATATTTTTAGAATGAATTAGAGTGTTTGTTTTTCAGTTCATAAAGTTTTACTTAATTTTCCTTTTAGTGAAACTTTAAAAAATTGAATGAGGCCATTCCCCCCTCCCCTTTTTTTTTTTAATTTGAAAGACAAAATCTTATTCTCATTTTTGGTATTTTGTCACAAACTCATTGGATGATTTCTGTGTCTTGGAAACATTGTTGTAGCTTCTACTAGGTGAGACAGGTGAGCTACGTGCAGTGTGTCAAAGATCTGAAATTACTTGCATTTCCCCAGGTCTTGACATGAAAGAAAAGGAAGGAAAGGTGTTTTATAAGTGGTTTCCATTGCAGGCATAGTAAGTGACTGTTTTCCCAGCAGTCCACATTGTAAAAAGGGCCCTGTCAAAAGGCAGACTAGACATATGGGGTGTACCTCCTTACTCTAACAGATTATTTCATAATGAGCTCCAGTAGGAGAATGGTGAGTGCACAGTGTAGATCACTGAAGATCACTTAAGTGACATGTTTTTTATTTTATTCTTATGAAAGTGTCAGTGGCTTTCCACAACTTGATTGCCTAAGATTGGTTTTTAGTCACAGCCTCAGCAGAGGCTCCACTCATTAGAACAGGCTAATCTCTTTTACGAAGAATATGAATTTAATGAGAAGGTTCATCTTCAGAACAAAAAATCAGTCTTGCACCGTTGGTTTGTAATCTGCCTGATGTTTTTGCTTGGCTTAATGTTTTTACCACAATACTTAGTTTTGGTACTTTTTAAAAAGTGGGAACATTTTGTACCTTATGGACCAAATTGAGTTGCCTTTTAAATTCATCAATTTAATATTGTTTTTCTTTCCATGAGCCCACTCCTGACTCAAGTCTTTTAAAATCTTCCTTAGATGGCCCTGACTCAAGAGCTCTCTCTCCTACCCATCTATCTTTCTGTCCTCTTCCATCTTAAAGGCAGCTGAGAATTTTTTTAGGATTTCTCATTTAAGGGCTTCCTTTTCTCCTAATTTCCTCTTCCTCCTTTAACCCTGAAGCAGGAGTGGCAATAATAGATTTTTGTTGTTGTTAGAATCATCCCCCTACAGTAGAAATTTCAACCGGTCAAATTTCTTCTCAGTCATTATAACATTTATTTGTAATAAATATCCAATTTTCATTTTTACAGAAGACCTCACCCACTGGAATGAATTAGGTCTAGCCTATGCTGCAAAAATTGAATATCGAGTTGTTTTTCAAGGCGATCTGTCAGAGGTACTGAGATAAAATTACTCCTTTATTGTCATATCCATGTAATGGCAATTAGAATCATCTTTTGATACAAAGAATGATGAAGGAAAATATCAGCTAGCCTCCACTCAGAGAATCCTTTTATGACTTTAAAGCAAAAGCCAAATATATTTGTCTTCTAAAATTAGGCAAGTCTTCCCTACTTATTTATCCTAGGTTTCCTGCATGTTCTTCCAAGTAAAAGGCATAATTGCTGCTCTCAATTTATTATACATTTTTCGAGCAGGTTTTAATTGTGTATGGAAGAGTTCAGCACTTAGTGGAATCTAATTTTCCAAGTTTGTTTTACTTCGAATACATTATACTTTGTGCATATAGATTTGGTAAATATGTGATAAAGTAATGGAATTTGACATGGGTCTTTATTTTAAAGGAGAGTGAATCACCAATCTACTTGCATGCTTTCTTTGTTTTTATTTATTCAATAGATTTTAAAGTTTGCCTTTTGGCCTCAGGGTTTACTACCATAATTCAAAATGCAAAGTTAAAAGCATTTTGTAATGAAAAATGTCAGTCATTTAAAAATGCATAAAGAAAGAAAACAACAACACAGTCTGCCTGAAAATGTCCTCACCTCTTTCCTATTCTCCAGAAGATGTTAGAAAATGTGAGAACTCAAGTCAGCGGTTTCTATTTAAAACTAAGATCTGTGAGTTTCATAACAGTCATTGAGTAAGACTATTTCTCATGACTTTTTTGCTTTCCCTCTCCAATTTTTGAAGGACAAAACTTCTTTAAACTTTCCAAATTTGGAATAAATTTATTAGTCAGAACTTGAGGAAATACATTTAGGATTCATGTTAGCAATGTCATAATGCAATCATATAGGTAAATGTAGATAATCAATAAAAGTACTGGTACTTCCAAACTGTACTAAAAGGTAATAAAAACTGTTTTTCTGACTATTTACCATCAGCCAGAAACTGTAGTAGGCAGTTTATATAAACCATTTCCTTTTGTCCTTTTAACAACCCTGTGATATATATATTATCCTCATTTTATAGGTAAACAAAATGGATCTCAGCTAGTTAGTAGCAGAATCAAGATCTAAATTCATTTTCAAAATGTGTTCTCATTTTATGATACCATTCTGATCCTCTGGAAGAGGATGACAAAAGTTTTACCTTCCAAGTCAATGATTAAAAATTTATCTTTTAAATCAGTTGTCTCCAAAGTAAATGCAAGATGATACCCTGGGATCTAGGAAGAAAATAATAGTGGTATTTTATACGTGAAAACTAAAAAACAAAAAACAAAAAACAAACAAAAAAACTTTAATTTTTATGTAGAAACAATAAAAAAGTAATTAAGCTTGGCTAATTTGTAATATATAAATTGATTCTGGTGCAATCACTCAACTTGAGATCAGATGGTTGAAATTTTATTTTTTAATTGATGTGTATTTTTAATTATCTTTTCTCTTTTTCTATTTTATTCCTTCCTGTCTTCATTCTTTCTTTTTCTTTTTAATGACAACTTTATTGAGCTGTAACTCACATACTGTACAATTTATCCACTTAAAGTACAACTCAATGGTTTTTAGTATATTGATATTAAACACTATACGGATATATGCAACTAACACCAGTCACTTTTAGAACATTTTATCACTTCACGAAGAAACCCTATACCTTTTAGCTATCACCTCCTCATCACCCTAGCTCTACAAAATTAGCTTTATACTTTTCGTCTCTATAGATTTGCCTCTTCTGGAAATGTCATACAAATGGAATCATGTAACATATCTTGTGTGACTGGCTTCTCTAGAGAGTCATGTGAAATTCTTTGACAGGTGAGTGTACATTCTGCCATCAGAGAGGTTCATGGTAGCCTCCTGACCTCACCCAGTTTATGTGGGTCTGATTAAAGGACTTAACAATTATATCACCTCAATAACTAAGCTTCAGAAAAAGGATTGTTAGCTTAAAAATAATTCCAAAATGTACCATAAATAAATAACAAATAATTGTCTCAATTGAAACTTCTCTTATTCTTATCTGACCTTTCTTCATCATCTGCATTGCAAAGTAAAATGAATGCAATGAAATTTAATCATAGGCAACAAAAGTATTAAGTGAAATTCATTATTGTCAATAAGACAATTTTAAATATGAATTGACTTCCACTTTTATTAAAAATGGAATTTGTTCTAAGTGTACAGTGTGCCTTAAAATATTATCTGACACAATGTTAGCAAGCAATTAAAAAATTAAGTAATCATAACATAAAGATAACTTCTGCAGTTTGTAGAGGGAGTGGGTTATGTTTAAAGTCATACAACTTATTACTTAAAAAATTCCATTAAATGTAATAATAACTGTGTAATTAGACTCACCTGGTAGTTTTTACTTGTTAATAAACGATCAAAATCCTTATACTACTGGAGAAATTCCTCTTCTTCCAGTCACTGTAAAGATGGCTGTATTACGTGAGAAAAATTAGATGGCAACAGACTAAAATACATTCTTCTGTTGACAAATCATGTTTGAAAGATGCATAGAAAGCCATGCTGAAGGTTGAAAGAAGCAAGGATTAGAAGACAGCAGCTCTGCAATATTTGGATGAAAGTACAGGTGTACCTGGCATACCTCAGTCAGAGGAGGATGTATTACAAAACTAGTGGAGTTTGAGGAGGCTGTACTAACCTAGGGAAATATACGGTTCTTCAATCTTGCCTCTCCTTGAAACTTTTTCCCCGTAGTAAAAGCAGGATATGGTTCTAACTAATGGAATGAGCAGAGAAATTTGGGAACATTAGAGCAGCAGCTTACTTCATAACCCTTGCCTAGAAATTCAAAATGATTCCCTACTGAATTAAAACTCTACACTTTAGGTTCTTCTGCTTCTTACTTCTCTTTTCCCATCTCTGCTATTATGATTCTCACTGGCCAGCCCAGTGATTCCTTGTGTTAATCTCTGCTTCCAAGATGGTACAGCATTCTCTTTCTTGGAATGACATGCCACCTTCCTAATACCAGATTACATCTCATCTATTGTTTATAACAAAAAAAGACTCAAAACTATGTTCTCCATGAAACCATTCCAGATTTGTGTTGTGTACTTTTAAAGACTGAAATTATCCCATTAACTTCTATCAATTTTATATAAATTCACTTTAGTATGCTTGAATTTTTACATTCTATATTCAAATAATTTCACTTATTTATTTTTCATACCCTTTTAAATTTCTTGGAGGCAGAAGCCATATATTCCCTTCTTATAACCTGTACCCAGCAGGCCTTGGCAAATGCTACTGACTAATGTATTTTTCTGTGGCTAATACCAAAAGCCACAGAGTGTGCACATAATAAGTGAGAAAACATTGCTAGCAACTCAGCTACCAAAGGGTTTAATCAAAAACATAGAAAGAATAGACTTTAAGGTCAAAGATACCAATCTCAAGAGTTGATTACATACCAGTATCTTCTAAAAGTAAGTCAGAATTATGGAGTAGAAGGTAATGTAAAGTTCATTATCTTAGCCTCAGTTCCCCAGAAAGTAGAGGCTTATGTGCTGCTACTTTACTCAGTCTGGAATCCCAGGGAGCAAAAGTGAGGAAGGGAGGGAGGGAGAGACAATACAAGGGCACAAGAGTGAGGGAGGAAGAATTTATCTGTCTCTTTAAGTTTTCTTGTGGCCAAATGCAATAATTCCCTTGCATTTCCTGGTTGCTGATGAGTGAGCACCAAATAGGTCTCTACCAGGTCTGGCCCCACCACATCAACCTAGAATATCCAGGGTAGAAGGCTCAAGGTACACAGGATGGATATGAGACAGGGGGCCACTGGCCTATGTCCGCATATGTTGGTGTGATCTGCGCAGAGCTGGTCATGGCAGCCACCATTGGAGCTAGAGTGAGTGACCAGAGACCCTGGAGATAGATGAGACCAAGAGGATTTGAAGGGGAGCAGAAGAGGTATCTTATACATGCACCAGTTGTAATATCCTTACTTTACATGAAGGAATTCAAGCCAAAGTTCGAGATGCCCAAGATTGTGGAGCTTAATTAGTGGGGCTTCCATCTCCCTATTTGGCAACTTTTCACTCTTCTGTGACACTTCTCTAGACATATAACATATCATATACATGAGCATTTGTGACTCATCCTCTCACACCAGCGCTTCATATGTCTCCTGCACTTAGTGCCTCGTAGACTCAGTGAAATATCGTTTAGAAGGGCTTCTTTGTGGCTTACTTGGTGTCTTCTAAACAACAACAACAACAACAGAAACTGATACTACAGAGCCAGAGAACAGATTCAATGCCATGAATACAGAATCTGAGGCAAAGAAATGCCAATTAATGTTAAACCTCTGGAGATATATCTTTACTTTTTGCTTAATCATCTTCTTCCACAGAAGTCTAGTTAATACTTAAATGTGATAAAAACTTTCAGCAAAGAGCTTACAGATGCCAAGGTCCTAACTTCTCAAAACGGGAATGAAAGAATGTAGTAGAACACACATTTTTCCCTCATTCAGGTGGTATTGTTTTTAGCCAAGGCAGTATGTATGCATGTTGAATTCATATGCTGACTCAGATCTGACATGATTTGCCAGGGAATAGTTATCAGAATGAAAATGTCTCTACAGAAGGTTATCATGCTTTAATTTAAGATGATGACATAATTACTTCACTCATGCTAAAGAATTACAAAGCAATATATTATGTAACTCTACGTTGAAATTTTTCATACCTTTTTAAAGGAACATAGTCTTATAACTAAGGGAAGAAAACAAAATTCAATTCATGTTTTATTTTAAATTTTATTATTTTGAAAATCTATCTTGTAAAACACAAGTTTATTCACAAGATTCTAAAGTCTATTTAACAGAACAAAGTGCTCATGGTAACGGTTATGTCAGTCTTTATAAATACAAGCTCTATTATAACAGGTATTCAGCTTCCCGCAGTACTCTTTTCCCTGAGACTCATGAATTTTTCATCATCTAGTCTTTCTGAATTTAAAGTGGATAGGATGTCCTTTTAAATGCATAAACAAAGATGAAAGTGTGTATCATAGTCTCCTCTCTATTTTTGCTTCTAAAATTATAGGAACTATGTATCCTATGTTAGAATGCATCTGGTGTGCTTTTTCATATACTACATGAATAACCAACAGTTCATTGTGTAAAATTCCATCCTATACCATTTTTAGCATCATTTTTGCAAAATAGCACCTTACCAGGCTTTTCAGAAATACATCCGAAAATAGCTTATTAATCTCAGTGTCTAACTGACAAATGGAATACAGTAAAAAGGAGGTTGTTTTTGTCTTTCAGAGCTAATAGTTTTTCAAGGTAAGATGAGCAGCCATCTTTCAAATCTTCTTTTCATTTATATGTATTTGTTCGTTTGTAAATTTGTTCATTCATTTATTCTGTATTTATTGAGCATCTATTTCCTGTCTACTTAGCAGCCCCTCAAGATGCCAGTGGCCAAGGGAGGCTTTCTAAAGAAGATGGCGGCTTAACATTATGAGGAGTTAGGTGAAGGGAAACCACAGATCTACTTTGGTGGTTAAATATGGAGGGGGAGAAAAAGAAGTTCAGAGGAATAAGACAACAGTAAATGAACTGAAAAGATTCTGAAGCAGAGAGAGTGCTAGGGAGAATAGTCTGTAAAACAAATCACCCAAAGGGTTTGCTCTGTGCTGAAAGAGAACAGAAGAGAATTTGATGAAAGGAAGATGGTGGAGGGAGTAAGGAGGTGGACTTAGCAAAGCGTCAACATCTATTTTTATTTATATTTTTATTCACTTTTTATTTTGCTTTAGTAACTAGTAACTTAGCTCAGATGTGCAGACCAAAATAACAGCTACAGAATCTAGCTCCCTATAGTTGGGAAAGGACTCATGAACTAATCTGATAAAAAGTCTCTCATTCTTTCCTGTTTTACAAGTCATGTTTATTAGCATGATGGATAAAACCATAATTTGCATCTTCTATCATACCAGCAGCAGCTGAATGACATGACCACTAATTAAAAGCAGAAATTGAATACAGCAGATTTGCTATTTTGTTCGGCTGAAGAAACAAGAATAGGCTTGTGTTGACCTTTTGTTGAAAGACATGCATTGCAGATATCTTGGTGGAAGAGTTTTTCATCAGTCAGTCTGGCTGCTTTTTTGTATTCACCTTCCCCAGAATATTTCTGGGAACCAGTTCCTTAGGTTTCTAGTACTGTGCTCTGTGCCCTCTGTGAGGACAAAGAGATTTCTTGTTTTGTTTTGTTTTTGTTTTTTGCTTTTTTGTTTTTAGCAGCAAAATGATGTTATAACATAGTAATTAAGAAGTTGGAACTTGGAATTATGTAATCTAGTTTCCATTCAAACTCTTCCCCTTGCTAGCTCTGTGACCTTGAGCTGGTTGCTTAACCTCTCTAAGCATCCGTGTGCTTACCTATAAAATAGAACAATAATAATACCTGCCTTCTATGGTTATTGTAAGGATTAAATAAGATAGTAGATATAAATCTAAACCCAAGACTTGGCACATAGCAAAAACTTATTAAATATGAATTAGTATTATTTTACCTTACCTGCCTCCATTTTAGAGTACGGAATTAGGGAACTCAGCTCCCAAATGTTGGCCTAGTAGCTCCCCAGTGACAAAGGCTGTGTCTTATTCATCTTTGCATATGTAGTGCCTGGCATGTAGAAGGCTGTTTCATAGTATTTTGGTATATATATATCAGAAGGTCTAAAGTTTAATTTTCTTATCTAAGTAATCTATCTTTTTTTTGTGTATGTGAGGCTTGATTTTGTTCAGGAAAGGCACAGGGTGCTGCCAAAGTTTCAGATACCGTGTGGTTACAATTAAGCACTAGAGCACTTACAAGGTCAAAGCAGAAGTGTTCAGCCTTCTTTTCCCAAGGAGACTCACTCCGTATGCAGCATTCTCCAGCAGACATACTCAGCATCAGGAGCAACTCTCTGGTGTATTAGCTATAACTCTCCCCATTTCTCTTTCACTTAAGGATGTAAGTTATTATGCAAATAATCAAAAGTGACCCAATGAAAGGATAATCATGCATCTAATCTAAATTAATTTTAAATCATTTTACATATTATTATTTTGACCATAATTGTTATTGTGTTATGTGGTGATTAAATCAAATTTACTCAAAGAATTCTCTGACTTCTTCACATTTCTTCAAAGTCAACACTTTTCTTTCTCACACTCTGTCCACTATTCACCACTATTCCCTTCTCGAAATTCTCACCCCTGGGTTGCCGTGACACCAGTATTGCTCTGGTATTTTTTACTCAGCAAAAACTGATCTTTCAAAGGCTGATGATGACTACAGATCATCCGCCATCTTTTTAATATTACAACTATTCGCTCCATGAAAGTCTTTGTTCCCTTGGTTTCCTTAGCACTAAGAACTAACCCGGTCTTCCACTTCTGACTCCAGTGATATGCCTCTTCTTTCTCTCCTATCCCCAATCTGGGGATTCCCCTAAGGATTTCCCTGGGCCCTCTTATTCTCATGCCTATTCTCTCCTCCTCGGTGATATCTATTAACAGTACTTTAGCCATCACTCTTATGTATGTAACTTTCCATATTTATCTCCTAATTGACCTCTCTATCCAAATCTGATCCCATGATCCTAAAACTGTTGGATCATTTGAAAGTTCATCTAGCAGCTCAAATTCAATATATCAAAAATATTTATCTTCCCACTAAAACCAACTTTTTATCATGATTTCTTTAACTTTTTCATTTTTTAATTACAGTTGACATTCAATGTTATATTAGTTCCAGGTATACACTAAGGCGACTAGACATTTATATACCTTATGAAGTGATTACACCGATAAGTCTGGTATTCCCCTACCACCATACATAGCTATTATAATGTTATTGACTATATTCCTATGTTATACTTTACATCCCTGTGACTATTTCATAAACTCCAGTTGGCACTTTTTAACCCCTTTACCTTTTTCACCCATCCCCTTAACCCTCCTCCCACCTAGCAACCATCAGTTTGTTCTTTGTCCCTATTATGATTTTTGTTAGCGAATATCTAACACTTCTCTTAGGCCGTCTTGAAAACCTTTGAGTAAATTCTGGTACTTCTCTTGACCTCTGCCTTTCAAAAAAAAAATTATTATTATTCTTTTATTACAACCAAGTCATTCAGGGTTACCTAGGCCTACCTCAGCACTGTCTCTGAATTGCTCCATTTTCTACTTCTTCTAAATGGTATTGCTCAGTTATAGATGCCATGAAAAACATTGTACGAGCTTTACAATCTGGTGAAGGGTAAACAGAAGATGTAGAAGCAAGAATTATAATACGATGACACAGATGTAAAGAAGGTGCATCCCGGAGAAGAGAGGGCGGGGAAGACTACTCAAAGGGGATGACAAAACGCCAGATCTTGAAAGATGAATGGGAGTCAGGCTGACAAAGGCAGGATGAACACTGTGGAAATAATATGTGCAAAGGAATGCAGGCAAAGAAGACCACTGACTCATTGTTGAAGTGCAAGTAGCTCTGCAGGGCTAGAGTTCTGGCTTTGTGGGGGAATCAAAATGGGGGGAGTAGGAGGAGGTAATTCTCCAGAGGTGACAGGAATGGAGAGAGGGCACTTAGGCCCTTGTTCAGTTATCTCTTTCTGCCTCACAAACCACCGAAAACTTCATGCCTTAAAACAACAGCAGGTATCGATTATCCCTCCCAGTCCTGCAGTCTCGGGGGATGTTTCATCTGTGTTCCACGTGACACAGGCTGATATGGCTCCACGGGGGCAGAAGGATCCAGGGTCCTCATTCACAAGTCTGGTGTTTCAGCTGAGGTGCTGGTGGCTGGAAGGATCTCTCTCTTTTCACATGGCTTCTCAATATTTATTAGTCTAACTCAGGGTTTTATACACGGAAGCTGAATCCTAAGAGGACAAAATATGGAAGCTACAAAGCTTCTTAAAACTTAGGCCCAGCTCAGCTTCCAGAAAAGGAGAAATCGACTCCACCTCCCACTGGGAGGAGTCGCGTGAATGTAGAGGGAAGGGAGGAAATGTTGGCAGCCATCTTTGTATGTGGTCTACCACAGGCCTTACACATCACTGCATCATTGTAGGATTTTAAGCAGCAGACTGACATTTTAAACTTACATGTTTAAAAATATCTCTTTGACTCCTTTATAGTGATTGAATTCATGGCTTGGGGGCCGGTACCTGAAAACAGAGCAACCAATGAGAAGTCTATACCAACACATTACAGGTCAACCTCAGGAAAGTCTTTCCATGGACCCACATGCCTTGCCCATTTTTCTTCCTCATGGAAAGAAAGGCAATGAACTAAATGTGATGGATACCTTTCTCTCTCTTTTTTTTTTTTTTTTTTTTTTTTTTTTTTTTTTTTTGAAGCAAGATATTACCAAGGTATCTGCCCAGGACTCTGTGCTCCTTTCAGAAAGATAGATTCACATCTACTGTGGGGGAGGAAATATGTTAATAGTGCAAATCCTCTCTGCCTAATGTTTTTGTTTGTTTGTTTGTGTGTTTTTAGAGCTTCTACTACTTGCTTATTTTATATAGCTGTTTCTATAAATAAACCAGGAAAGTCAGACGAGACTTTTGGGCAAGGCAGGAGCCTACTTTGTATTTCCAGAGGCTCTTCCTGTATCAAAGCTTGCAAGTATATGTGACTGTAAAGCCCATGCAAAATGAACCGCTTGGCTCTCGCCTCCGGTCCCCACTACAGTGGCCTCTAGGGCCAGTGCCTATGCGGAAGCCACAGAAATATTTACAGATCTTGAAATGTTTCATTTGAAGTGATTATCTTGGTCACTAAATTTTCTTCATGAATAACAGTTTTAATGTGTAAGTATTTGTAACTTAAGCAGAGGAGAGCCTATACTGGTGCTTATTAATGTGTCTTAGAGCAAACTGATATCCCAAATCCAGGAATGGAGAGGAGATGGTCCTTCTGGATTTTCAGGGGTTTGTACAACCCCTTCGTTCAAGTGTTCCAGATCTAAAATTTCTCTCTATAAAGAAAACAGTCTCTGTTATTGGTATAAGAGCCTGAGGATAAGGTTGGGATATGATCCCCCTTGGTCGGTGTTCAGGTCCTAACCAAGTTTTTGAACACTTAGCTCATGCCATGGTGGGCATCAGGATGATGTTAATTATCCACACTTCTGGAATGCAGCAGCTGGAAGCCAGGATCACTCGAAAAGAGTTCATCTCAAATTTTAGTTTGACCACTGCCTAGTTATGTAACTGCAAACAAACTCCTTAACCGCTCTAAGCTTTGGTTTCTTTCCTTGTTAAACTTCAGCAACAATTGTATCTTCCTCACAGGACTGCTGTGACGGATTAAAAGAAATACTGTTTATTGCACTTAGCCCAGTGACTAGCACAAACACTCAATATATTCTAACTTATTGTTTTAACAAACTTCCTGCTGATCTTTGCTTTGTTTCTCTTTATTATCCAGGGAGATGTTAATCTCTGTGGCTCTGGGCCAAGTGTTATCCCTCCTTATTTGTGGCATTGGTTTGACCAGCAAGTACCTGTCAGAAGATTTCCATGCCAATACACCGGTCTTCCAGAGTTTCCTCAATTACATCCTTCTCTTCTTGGTCTATACCACCACACTAGCTGTTAGACAAGGTAAGCATGCAGATGCACTGGAAATATAGCTTGGTTTCTCTTTTACAAACATCTAGAATGATGAGCCATGACTGGATAACTTTTTTCACTTATAGACAATTCGAAACTTCAAAACTCACATTTCTATTTTACAGTCATACAGTAAACAAAATGAATGCATAAATCACAAAGAAGCATAACTTGTGTGAATTCAGTGGGAAGCAGAAAATGCATGTATAGACAGAAATGTACAACTGCTCACTGTTTGAATTCCTGTTAACATTCCTTGTACCCCTCTGTGAATTTAAATAGAATGCTTCCCCAGAACCTGGAACAGGCAGATGCAGCTGTTCTAAATAATGCTAGCCCTGAGAAATTCAAGGGGATTACAGACAAATATATGTTCTTTGGGAAAGCGTCACAGGAAAGATAAAAATAGTAAACACAACTCTAGTAATAGCAAAGGGGAAAAGAAAGAAAACTACCACAAACGGCCAGGTGAGATGTTCTGTCTAAACTTAAAATAGCTAAAGCAATAAAGCAAGTCCTCTGAGTCAATGCAAGAAGAACTTTTTAAGGGGCTGTTGCCATCTTTGGGGTATAGCTCTATAGGGCATACCTCAGAGCCTATGATTATCACTGGACTGGAGTATACACTTTTATCTATGACCCAGAAATAGCCAACAGTTTTCCCCCAGTAGTAACTGTTGACTGTAAAATATGCACTAAAAAATAATCATAAATAGCTTTGAAGACAATTATATACCTAAATAATAAATAAGGATACATGAAGAGCTGTATACATCAATTGTAATAGTCATACTTTTTGAAACTTTTATAAGAGCCGTATGTCAGTATTTGGTTTTCACATTTCTTTATTTAGATCGTTGTCCAGAATAATATTGCTTAATTATAATGATTAGCCCACTACTAGAGTTCATCTTAGAGGGAGAATAAAAATGAGTACGTTGAGAATAAATTCCAGTTTACCATTGAATTCGTTTTAAAGTATTGGAGATCATTTTATTTTCTTCTCAAAAATATGTGTTATCAGTGCTTGCTTTAATTAGCCCAGTACAAGGAGTATAAACAAGAATAAGATTAAATTTAAGACAATTTTGTAAATATTTTCATGTTACAAAAAAAGAAAAAAGAAACAGAAAAGTGGTAAATTTATTTTCCCTAGAGTTCTAGAACCAAATATTCCAGACTATGAGGTAATGAATTGTAACTAGTCTTTGGGTTCTCAGCCATCTTACTTTCTAGGAGTCCAGAAATTTAACAAAAACCTGCATCAGGACAAAAGCAAAATCAAGCCATTCTAAGAAACAGAATAATTTCACAGTCACAGAGACAGAAAAATTTAGAAATAATGTAGCAAAAGACTCAAGGTTAATAATAATACTTTCTATTGAGTCTTTATAATGTACCAAGCACTATACATGTGAAATCTCTCTCTTATTCCTTCAATGAAAAGAAATAGGTATAATTATCCAAAATTTTATAAATGAGAAAACCGGAGCTTAGCCAGCATTAGGAACCTGCTCTGGGCTATAGAACTAGGCTGTGTGCCTTCCTGGGCCACCCTGCCTTCTTCCGTATGAGGTCCAGAGGAGGCAAGAGGAGGAAAGAGAGATACTTTTGAACAAAAGGAGGGTTTTTTTTCCCTTGAATTTCAAAACCCTGAGTAAGAAACCAGCCCTGGGTTCAAGGTCTAATGAGGCACACACTGAAGTCAAGAGGATGTGGTTGCAGATTTGGGGGTGGGCAAGGGAGAGGCACAACTGGAAAGAGGCCAAGGACTAGGAGCAGCAAGGACTCTGGCAGCTCTTTGGGAAGAAGACTGAAAAGGGCCTAAGGAAATTCTGTATTTCCCAGTCAGCAATGAAGAGAATCAATTTTTGAAATGCCCAGTCTGGAGATTTTTAACCATTTCCTCAGATAATCGCTAAATCTGCTGACATGTCTTTATTTGGATGTTTACGCAGAGTGTTTGTTTGTTTGTTTTAATCTTCATCTTTAGAAGTTTTAATAGGCTGGCATTACGCTCACATCTGGAAATTGGCATAGTAATTGCATTAATTTTGTGTAGGCTGATTCACCACTATGTTCTAGAAACATAATAATCTGTTTCCTCAGGCACCTCAAGATTTGAGAGGGAATGAACAACAGAGGAAAGAGAAGAGGGTGAGACATCTGGTGTGAGCAGGGAGGCGCTCTCATAGCTGTAATTTCCCCTCCTTTCCCAGTGCGCCTGACCATGCTCTCTGAGAGGGCTGCAGATTAGACGGAGCCTGATGGAGGCGGGGCAGCCTGAGCGAGCTCAGCAGAGGGTGGGGACCCTGAGGAGAGGGGTGACCCGCAGGATGCCATCGAAGGGAGCTTCTCTTTCCCTGGCAGGGAGGGTGGCTTCTTAAAATCTGCTGAAATTTCTCCACTCTGAATAAGACTGTCAAACAGATCATCCATCTGTTGGCTTGAGGAATCATTTTCCTTCTTCACCTGCTGTCTGAGTGGCTGGTTCATGGCTTCCTCATACCCAGGTGGCGTCTTCCCAATTTTCCCAGCACAGTCATCACCTGCCCTGTTGGGCCATCATATTAATTTGATGCCACTTTAGGCCACATAACAAGTTGTACTTGGAAACATGTCTTTAATCAAATCTTTTTTTATAATTTTAATCACACAACTTCTAAACATTTATAATTGTTACATGTGAACATAATGTGATGCATGCAAGAAGCCCTTCAAAGCATTACAGGTGATATGATAACAAAAGCCTTATGGAAATTTGACTTCAAAGTTATACTGTATTCTCTTTATCAAATTTGCTAGATCAACAATCAAAGACTCTGAAGTAACAGGTTTCAGTAGAAATTCCAGCATACCTCCAGTTCAAACTAGAGTTTTAAACTTATCCATGATCATTTAGTAGTCCCTACAAAAATGGGAGTGCTATCCTACTTTAAAAAATTGTATCATGTTTAACAAGTTTTAAGTCTAGCCCTGTCATTAATTGGAAATAGGTTTTTATTCCAGATAGTTCTAAAATTAAAACAAAACAAAACAAAACAAAACATAACTTGTATTCGTACAAAGAACGTCAATAATAAATTTTGTAGAAAAAAGTACTTCAAAAAAGTAGTTCCATTGACATTGTATCAAGATAGAGAATGTGGGTAAGATTTAGATAGCTATTACTTCAAGGTTCATTTTAACCACCCTGAGAAGTTATTCAGGCAATTAAAATGTACCCACAGAAATAATGCCTGAAACCCAAACTCATGCTGTATGCACAAAGTAGGGCTTCAGGGATTATAAAGAAAAACTCAGTCCTCCTTCTGTGTGTCTTTCCTTTACTCTCACACTACTGTCACACTTACAACACCGAGAAATTCTGCAACACCAGCTAGGTGTCTTCAATTCTGACACTCTCGACCTGGAGTTAGTGTTATATCCCAAGGTTAAGGACTCATTCCCACAAGATTGCTTCTGACCGATAGGCAACGAATAGGAAGTTCCCCCAACCTCCTCCTTGGGCTTTGTTAATTTTCTAGAGCCTCTCACAAGACTCAGGAAAACACTTTACTTACTATTAACAAGTTTGTTATAAAAGGATACAGACGAACACCCACATAGAAAAGACGCATAGGGCAAGGTATGTGAGAAGGGGTGTGGAGCTTCCTTCCGTGCCCTTTCTGGGCACACTGTTCTTCCAGCACCTCCACATGTTCACCAATCCCGAAGATCTCCAAACCTTGTACTTTTGGAATTAGTATAGAGGCTTCTTTACTTAGGCATAATCAATCATTAACTCTATTTCCTTCCACTTTCCCCTCTCCGGAGAGTGGGGAAGTAAGGCTGAAAATTCTAAGCTTCTAAATCATGGCTTGGTCTTTCTGGTGACCAGTTCCCTATCCAGGAGCCCATCAAGAGTCACCTCATTAGAACAAAAAACATTCCTATTACCCTGGAAATTCCAAAGGATTTAGGAACTCTGTGTCAGGAACCAGGGTCAAAGACCAAATAGTAGAACAAAAGATGCTCCTAGTGCTCTTCTCACTTAGGAAATCACAAGAGTTTTAGGAGCTTTGTACCGGAATCTGGGGGGTAGAAAAACACACATACGCACACTCACACGCATGCACGCACGCATGCACGCACACACACACGATATATTCTATTATTTCAATATAGCTAGGAAAGTAAAGAGAAGCTTCCAAAACTTAATGATTTGTCAAAGAAATTCTTAAAGGAAAACTCTTCTCCACATTCACTTTTTTCTTAAAATTTCATATAATGCTAGCTGAAATTAGGAAGCAGAGAAACACAAAATGCAAAGACTCTAAACAAGAAATAAAAAACAGACTGGGGTCCAACCAAAGCTTATCTTATTTTTGCATTTGTGTTGTAGAAGCAAGGCATGTAATGAGTTTTTTTAAAATAAAGGTGAAAATAGGGTACATTTCTTATTTAAAAAGTCATCAAACTTTTTGCCCATGAGCTTCTCTTAGCAGGTATTACAAGAATCCTGCTGCTTCTCAGAACTACTTTCAGCAGTTCTTAATAATAAATACCCATTATTCTTCTTTGGGCAATTTTCAACTCCTGAATGTATATAAACCACATGGTCAATAATTCCCTCCTCTTTTTTCCTTTTGCCAATTTTTGTTAGTTCTTGTCTTTCCAATTCTCATTATTTTCACATTGACAATTTACTCAGTGGTGGGAGGTAAGGATTATGGGACAATTGAGTAGTACATGTATTTTGCTCTCCAGCAAATTCTTGAAACATAGACATTAAAATATTTATTGAGTTTTTTATACATTTCTTTGTGTCAGTGTGTAAATTAGAAACAAGTCTCTAATAGTACTAAAAGAGCACTCATAAAAATATCACCATGTGTAATCCCTTTGGTTATAAGTCTAAAGAGAGAATACTGAAAAGTAAATGCATGCCTTACTTTTAATGAGAAGTATTTTCATTTCGAACATTGAATTCCAGAAGACAGAAATCCTAAGTGGGGAGGTATTTTAAGCACTTACTCTCTCCCAGTCCCAGATCCCACCATGTTCTTTTTCCCACCCAGAGCTTTCAAGTAAGGCAGGAGAGATGAGAGAAATATATTAGGACGGCAGACTTGTCTACACACAACAGATGGATGCAACTCATGTCCCAATGGTCCAGTCCCACAGCCCTCGGCATTTCGAATGAATGTTCTTCTCATAATCTGTGCCAAAAAAGGTATTCCTCTTTTTGGTGGTGGCTGGGGAAGTATTAATCAGAAGGTAATTGTTGCCTCTTCCAACCCGAGACAGGCTTCACATTTGTTCTTTGCAGACACACTGCACTTCTCACAACTACGTAGGCTCAATTCTCAATTACCAATGTTGCAAGATTTAAAATATCTCTTAATCAGAAGAATTGTAGGGCTTCATACAAAATAATATTGACCTCTCAGAGAGCCACACGAGGTCAAAAAAACTCAAGTATCTGGCATTTCACAGAGTATTAGACCCAAGAATCACTTGAAGATCTTGCCTCCTCAGTTCTGTTAATATTGTTCTGCCTGTGCATCTTTGCTCCTTGCCCTTTTTTTGTCATTTTCTTTGCCGTTTACCATAGGACATCAAAAATATAAGCAAGGGCAGTGAAAAAGAGTTAAAGCAGGATCCAGGATCCAGGATTTTCTCAGAGTAAAGCCCAAGTTCTTTTTGCACACAACTCAGTTTCTAATGACCTTGACTAAGTCATTTAGAAGGGATTGTTAATGGGTTGGCAGAATAAAAAAAATGCTTGACCAAGGTAAATACTGAATTATAACTCCCTTAGGAGTGATGGGGGAAATATTGTTGTCATTCACCTAAGTCTGGTGAGGTAATGTTCACTAGAGCCTCTTAAAAAAGTCTCCCTTGTGGGAAATCACTTGGCAAAAACCTCCATTCCTATTCCTGTCAGGTTGCATTTATTTTTACTTCCAAAAAGATTGAAAGTTTTAGTCCCCATAGTATGGAAAGGTTGTACCTCAGGAATTTCTGAGATTTTTCCTCAGTGGGAACTGTGCTTGTGTTACTCTGGGAAGGAGAAGAAAAGGGGGTTGAAGGTCATCTAAAAGCATGCTGGGAAATTGGCAGAGAAAAATCACAAGAGAAAATTAGAATCCAGTTCTAGCAAAACTGTCTGTCAGTATATGGAACAACTAGAATTCTCATGTACTGCTATTGGGAATGCAAGATGATACTGACACTTTGGAAAATATCTTGGCAGTATCTCATAAAGGTAAACATACACTTAACATATGATTCATCAATCACATTCTTACAGGAGAAGTGAAAATATATTGTCCACACAAAGAACTATATGCAAATGTTCATTGCAACTTTATTTACAATCTCCAAAACTGTAAACAACCAAATACTCATCAACTTGTGAAAAGATAAACTTTGTGGTAACTTCATACAATGCCATATACTCAGCTATCAAAAGGAATAAGGTACTGATACATGCAATAGTATGGATTAATCTCAAAAATATTATGCTATGTGCAAGAAGCCAGACACGAAAGCTTACATACTTTACAATTACATAATGCTTAGAAATATGATATTCTGAAAAAAGGTAAAACTATTTAGATCAGTAGATAACTCAGTAGTTGCCAGAGCCTGGAGGTTGTAGGAGATCGACTCCAAGGGGACACAAGGGAGCTTCTGGGGTGATAGAAATGTTCTATGTATCTTGATTGTTATAGAGGTAACATGACTATATACACTCACCAAAACTCTTCAAACTGTACACTTACAAGGGCTGAATTATATTGTATGTAAATTATGCTTTAATATGCCTGACCAAGGGGCAGGAGCTAAGAATTGACCATCCACTATCACAATGTGGTTGCCACGATGAAATAATGTATCATTGGGCTCGGTTTCCAACATGTAGCTATTTCCTCAGTCACTTTCGGATATTAAGAAGCACCATTAAAACTTCCTTCTTCACTATGGCATGCTTTCAGACCACAATAATGAGTATAGTTTCCTCCCAAAATGTACCTATTCCAAAGAATTTGCTAGTGGGACAGGAACTATTATTGATCAAGTTCACGATCCACTAAACAATGCCAAAGTACACACATTCCATACACTTACAGTGCTTACAGTGAATTTGCACCAAATCAAGTCTCCCACAGTCTTAATCAAACTTATTGTATCCAACAGTGCATGTCCTGTTTGTGCTAAAATGGATGAATCTCAAAGTGATACCTTACCCAGAACTTTCAATATCACCTAGCAGAGAAACGACTTTTAGATTGAAAGAAAATTACATGAATATGTAACAACATCTTCTCTTAATGAATCCTCAAGTAAACTACACACACACCCACATACACACTTTATATATCCTTCATTTCCCACCATATACTTTATTAATGGATGCTCTCTGAGTCTTTCATTTCAAACAGCATATAAGCTTGGAGGGAAGTATTGTCTCCCTGTTTTATCTGGAGTCCATGTTGGCTGTTAATTCTGAAAACCTTTAAGCATTCATCTCTCCATGCTGAGAGCTGGCATAGAGCAGTACTCATTCCTGGCACGCTCTAGCATTCATGTGGGAGATTGAAGGGTGGTTACAAGATGATAACTGTATTGCCTGAAGGAGATAAGTCCCCTTCTGCCAAAATAGTGCTTTGTATGTAATTAGTGTAAAAATTCAGAGGAATAGAGTTTATCCTTACAATCATCTTTCTCATTAAAAAAGAATCATAATGGAAGAACAAAGCAGTCCCTGCAGTGAATGGAATTGCTTTCCCTAAGTTTTCATTAAATCAAAGGCTCAGCAGTTGGCCATCTTGCAGACACCAGTGCAGTCTGCTGCTGCATGAGAGTCGCAAGGAAAAAATATGAGGCAAACGATTTTTTTTTCATTCACAGGATTAGAATCGCGTTGTGATAATCTGTGGATCAGAATTCCCTGTCTATGCAATTTTTGAGCATCTGGTTTCATTGGTGGCCTTTTCTGAGATTTTTGAGGACCAGGAAGAGGATCTTGTAACTCACCCAATTTAAATGTAATGCTTGCAAATAGCGGGTTCTGATTATAAGTCGAAGTGACTAGACTCCTTGAGCGATCTATATGAGGAAAAAAAAATAGAGGAAATTGACTTCCAAGTAAAAGAAAATACAATCAGACTCTATGTTTCTGACCATTTTTTAGTATTTGACATTTCTATGAAAGAGAATGAATATTTCTTTTACCTTTAACTATTAATTAGCCATGTCTAATAAAAGATCTATCTTTAAGAATCATATTTAGGAATTATTACCTAAGTTTACTAAATTAAAATATAATTTTAAACAATTAAGATTAGACTTTTTGTGTTTCTCAATTTAATCAAAATTCAAGAGCCATTGAGTCGGACTGGTAAGCTTCCATAACTTGTCTATATTGTATTTCTTCATTCTGTAAGTCAAGATAATAATAATAACTGGTTTACAGGTTATTTGTGGACTAAATAATGTATTTGGAAAACTTTCACTATGTCAAGTGTAGAGAAAACATGAATATGATGTGTCATCATCGGCATTATGTTTGCTCAATAAATATTGATTCTCCTCTCCAGCAACTTGAATTTTATACATGTAACACTTAATTTGAATAAATTCTACCATGAGGATCCTGAAATTCATTAGCCATCTTCCAGCATTGATAGTCTCTTTAACTTGTCTCTGGATGTCAGAGTAGGCACAGGTATGGTTCATAGAGGGATCAAAAAGAAGAGACATTTTAGATGCTTTCTTACCACTATGGTGTCCGTTGCGAGTGAGGGAATTCGCTGATGTAATTATTACACTAGCACCCTCAGGATGTAGAGTGGGGCTTCTTATGCCTGAGAAAGCCAAGCCAGGGGGAACAATGGGCACCCACAATCTGTTCAGAAGGAGCCAGAGCTACCCTTTTACTTCAAGTGTAACTTCACTCAACTGGGCCAAGCTATGAGAGATTGGGACGGGAATGAGGGAGCCGAGGTGGGAGCAGTTACCAAAGGAAAGAGTTGAAAGGACAATTCCCCAGGCCAGGGCTTTCCCCAGAAATGTGCTGTGCTAGATAGAGCTCTGATTATGATCGTGAAGTCACGAGGCAGAACTGCTTCCTATGCTTTCTCTCCCACATCTTCTGTGTGGGTTTCCTATCTCTTCTCCTGTTTGCTCTCTTCACCCCGGCCCTTTCCTTCTCACACAGCCAAAACTGATAGGCAAATGGGAAGAAATTGGAAGAAAAGTCATTCTCATTCCCTTTACTGAGACAGGACTGTTAATTACAAATTTAGACCTTGCAGAGAAGATTCGAATTCAGTTTAAGCCCTGCCTGCAAATAACCACTCCAACTTACTGTTCTTTGCTCAATAGAAGGCTCAGAGAACAAATACACCAATTAAGATTAAGTATGTTGTAAACTAAGCTTGACTACCTTTTTTCCTGAATGCTCTCTTCTTCCACAACACACACAGAATGCATCTGCGAACTGCAACCAACTCAATACTCATACAGAAAGCAAAGTGGATACAAAGCAACTGGGAAAATGGCATTCCCATTTGGCCTGCTGACTGAGGCACATGCCAGCTGGAGAGGTTGAGGAAGAAGAAGTGTGGTTTGACCAAAGCCAGGACAGGATGACATTTCTGTCCCTGATAATTACCAGCAAGGAATCAGTTTTTGGGACAAGGACCATAGATGTCTTAGAAGACCATATCAATTCAATTGTAGGGATTCATCAGATGCATTCCAAAAGTGAGCGTTGGGTCACTATTTTATAACCAGAATCCCACATTTCCATCGATTATTTGGAATAATCAAGGAACGGCATGTCTCTTTTAAGGCCATGTCCATGGAAACCCTAGTAAGAAATCTATAAACAGAGATCTAGTCTTACTAACAAACTATTGCGTGGACAAGAATTGTCCTTGGATGAACTCATGAAAAGGAATGTTGCTCCCATTTTTTGACAGGGTATGAACATTCCATTTCAATGTTGGAAAATAAAGTCAGGGTGGGAGAGGGAAAAATTTTAAATAATCCAAGATTTAAAAGTGCTGAAAAAATGCCCTGAGAGAGCACAATCATCGGGGCTACAGAGCCAAGGAAGTGGCTGCCAGCCTGTCATGCTCTAAATGAGATGAGGGTTAGACCACACTGTAACAGATCATGGAGTCATTGCTCCATGACCATGGTCCATTGTCACAGATCACAAAACCATCGTTCAGCAGGAAGAGCACTCCACAGACAAACTCAATGAACTACTGGGGCTTCACCAAATTCAAAGCAGCAGGTCCCATACCTGCAAGCACATTTCAGCTTTTGGCTTAGTGGCTGTCATTCGCTGAGGTCGAACGTCCCAGCTGTGCTGTGTTAAACTCCGGACCATTATGGCGCCACTTTAAGCAAGCTATTGATTTTAAACATTTATCAGACTGAAGGAGACTAAGTTAGATCACTCAGAAACAAGCAAAGAACTTATCGTCTAAAAATAAAGTTAAGGAATTTGCTAACTTCTTTTTAACGGAGAAATGTGTGGGCAGAGCTTATATAAGTGTCATAAATGTAGAAGTCTCTGCACTGTTCAAAATTGTAAGTTATTTACTATATGGAAATTTAATAGATCTCAACTCCTGATTTCTGTTGTTTTGACATCAGATATGTTGAGTAATTTAGATACCTGACAGGAAAGTTATTGTAAATGTGTTCCTGTACTTACAGTGTCTCTTAACTGATGGAATCAACCTGGCGCACAAACCAGGTTGTGCACCCTCCCTAGCCTACAGTTTTATAGTTTTAGTTCTGTCCGTGATTATTTCATACCAAATCATCTAGAAGGCTCTGACCTGATTACATCTTATTTAGATTTCTCTTATCTACATTTAAGGTATCTTACCTTTCTCAAGTCATTTATTCCTTCATGTATTTATTCACACATTATTTCATTTATTTAGTCAATACATTTTGAGGGCCTTCTTCTGTTAGACTCTGTACTGCTAGGTGGGAAGGATACCTAACTGAGAAAAGATGATCTCCCTTCTCCACCCCCCTTCTAAGCTCATAGACAAGAGAAAGAGAGTAACAAGTAAAAAGTCCCTGTAATTTCAAGAGTACAGATCTGAGGGCCTTGCTTTCTCTTATCTCCACCACACCTTCATTCCAAAAAAATTTATTTCTCCTGTTATCCATTTCACCACTCTTTTGTCCATCCAGCTACTAGTGTTCCCTTTCCCAATTCACAGCAGAAGAATTTCTTACAGGCGGTTAGAACCAGTACATTGACTATTTCATGGGCTTCCCCTTGGCTTTTCTTTGATTATGCACGCATTCTTTGCTCTAGACCCTGACTTCACATTAAGAAGAGGCACAGCTGTTCCTCCAGTCCTTGTGCCACCCCCACACTGTCTCCCTGGGAGAATACAGCACAGACTTCATCCACCTCCTTTATTTAGACTTAGCTGTGGTGATTTCTTGGTGCTAGGCTTTTACAAGCTAGAGCGGTTAGCTATTTTCATGATTATTATTGACTTCCGACACCCTCAAACAGTCATATATGAATCACAGGTATAATCTCTTTGCCTGACCTAAATCAGTGGCACCCTAACCTTTTTGGCACCAGGGACTGGTGCTCCTATGAGAATCTAATGCCTGATGATCTGAGGTAGAGCCGAGGTGGTGATGTTAATGCTGGGGAGCGGCTGCAAATACAGGTGAAGCTTGGCTCGCTTGCCTGCCTGCTGCTCACCTCCAGTTGTGAGGCCCCGTTCCTAACAGTCCATGGACTGGCCTGGGTGTTGGTGACCCTTGACCTAAGTGACCCCTCTATGTAGTGGCAAATACTCTTACTTGTCTGCCTGTATCCCTTTAGGAAACATTTATCCTTCTGGCGGTTTGGGAATATACCTTCAGTGCTTTCTGGTATATGAACTTAAGCTCGTCCCAAGTTTCTAATAACTCCCATAAGATATTAGAAATCACAATAATTTAATGGCATAAAATTACAAGTAGTAACACAGTAGAGAATATCAGAATTCATGGGCTTTATCTCAGTACCTGTTAGAGGGAAAAGACTGCCGACCATCCACTGAAATCACTAGCATCTGTGGGTGGAACAGCAGTATGGAAAAACAAAATATCAGCCTCTTGCTTTTGACCAATTAGCTTATCTTATGTTCTTAGTGTGCAGCACGCTCCATTCAGCAAATATTCATTGCCTCTCTTTCAGGGTTTTGAGTTACCATTTTGTAGTATTCTAGAGAAGTAAATTAATGATGCCTTTGATAACCAGAGTCATAATATGGACAATTTCTGATAGTACCAATTCAGTTTTAGAAAGTAGCACAGATAACTATCCAATTAAATGCAACAATGATTATGATTCCTTTGAAGAAATCATTATTGTAGTCCATTAATCTTGTACCAAAATCCATGATCTAAGTCTATTTATTCACGGCTTCACCTGACAACCAGAAAAAGGTATCTCACTCTAGCAAACATATTACCAACCACAGGTAACCTCCGTGTATCTAGGCAACTCTTAGGGTTAAAAGTTTAAACATACCTAACAAACTAACTTTAAAAACTGCCATTATCTCTGGGGTCAAAGTTTCATTTGGTTGTAGCATATATTGACTGATGAAAGTTGCCTTGAGTTAAATTTTACAAATATCTATTGAGCCCACTGTGGACCAGATCCCATGTGTGATCCTTTCCAATGCTGTCTGTCCATCTGCATCAGCAATAGTACTGCCTGAGCTAAGCCACCTATCACCGTTTGCCAGGACTGCTGCTGTATCCCCCAAACTGCTGTCTATCTCTGACACCTGCCACACCTGCAGCCCTTCTTTTAAAGCTTTATGTGCAATAAAGTGCAGTAGTCAACCAGGCTTTAGATGATCATGTAAATCCTTTCTTATTTATGATTTATATTGATTTCAGGATTTAAAAAAAAAATAATTGGGGGAGGAATTGGCTAATAAAAGACGATTATTTGCCATATCCATTGAAATCAACATGTACTTCTCAGCATCATTCTGTGAACCAAAGTAAGGTCTTTTAATAAGAATTCAAAGAAGCTCAAAATTAAGAGACTAGAATGTTGCTATTTCTGCTATCTAATTAGCCTGTCTCCTTGAGTAAAAGAGGCCAAAGATATAATATTCTAATTTCTGTTCTCCGAACAGAGTTTTTTTCTGAAATGTAAGCCAAGTTGTCTTGGATTGCAGAATTGATCTTAATATATATAAAAAAAAAAAATTAACTTAATATTTTAGGTACTAGTTTCATAAGAAGTGACTTTGATTAATACTGTGCTCTGTGTACATTATTGCTAAACTCAAAGAATTCCATTCACTTCTTAACATAAACTAATTAAAATCAACTCAATTTAGTTAAAAGTTAAAATAAATTGAAAGACCTCCTTAATAATAAATCTTCTAATCAAAGATCTTTGTTAGACTGCTTCTAAAGCTGATGTCTACTTTATAAAATCTACTAAATACTAGGAAGAAACCATGAAGAGACTTTAAGACAATATTGAGGTGACAATGTTATACCATTTTTTAAATTTATTTTTTTAATTACACAACAATACATGGATATAAACATTACATGTTTATGTAAATATAAACATTGTAAATACCGACAGAAATTTTAAAAAGGAAGAGATTGTGCTTCTCACCCACCACATAAATCTCACTTCTTCATAGGACATCTTTGCTAAATTTTGTTATTCATCTTTTACAGCATTTTTTATGCATATGCATTCATATATATAGTTATAATGTGTTTTTCATGTAAATGCTAGGAATTATATATATTTTTTCTGAAACTTGTTTTGTTTACATAACATTTCCTGGAAAAATTTCCATTTCAGTACATGTACATTTACTTTATAGTTTTTAATTGGTACAATAGAACTGATAAGCTCACAATTAGTGGTCATAAAGATTGTTTCCAATTTTGAATTATTCCATATATTTTACAAGAAGCATCGTTGTAGATGTATCTTTAAATACATGTGAGAGTATCTTGTAGTTTAAATTTCTAACAATTTAAATCCTGAGTCAAGGGGCATTTTAAATATCATCAAATTTCCCCTTCCCAAAAGGTTTACCAGTTCTAAAGCCTACTAACAATATTTGAGGATATGTTTTCCCACTTTTTTTTTTATCAGTGTTGGATATCAGCAGTTATTTTTTTATCAATCTGAAAGTTAAAAAAGTATCTCACTGTTTTAAATTTTTTTCCTTAGTTACCAGTAAAATGAGCATCATTTTGTATTCATTTACAAGATTAAATAACTTTTAAATCTTAAAATAAAAACATGAAATGATAGCGTTCCCTCCCACAGTCTGTTCTTGGTGTAAGAGTTAAGTCCTAGTGGACTCCTTTCCTTCTTTCTTTCACTCAGTCTCTTGTGTTTATCTCCTCCTGAATTAGTGAAAATAGGGGAAAACAAATGAGCCCTGTGATACCTTCTCCTGGAAGAATGCCACTGCCAGAGCATTAGAATAATAATATTGAAATTTATCTCATCCATAAACCTTTTATAGTAGTGTAATTAGTAAGGCTATTAATACTACATAAGCCTAGTTTTCTTTACTGATGTAAGCACAGCTTGTGATCACATAAATGACATCAGTGATAATCCTTTAGGGCATCATGTATACCAAAGCACTTGAGTCACTTTAGCTAAGGCTTAATCAGAATCTCCTCATTCAAAAGGGGGGAAAAAAAGATTCTTTTTGCTTAGAAAACAGTGTGAAGGATAACCTTTGAGCATTTTCCAACATTTAAACATTTAAATTTTGGATTCCAGGGCAGGTATACTGGTGTAGATGTGCCTGGGAAGAATGGATTGGAGAGAAATAGAAAAATTCTAGCCAGTATTAGTGCAGAATTATACCTGTCAGCCAAATATATCTTGCATATTTTTATATCTCAGTGTCATTTACATATGGTCATTGTTCCTCTTGTGGCATTTTAAATTAATACTTAATCCAAAAAATGAAGTGAATTTAGTGTACTGTAGATGTTATCTGTTCTTCAAAAAGTAATGAATGTGACATGAAGGTAGATTCCAGGAATCTCAAATCAGTGTGAATTAACAATGTGATTTAGATGACTGGTTTGGGAATCACGACAGTAAAATCGTGTTCAGAAACGGTCTCTGTTTATGGTTATATTCCCTCTTTATATATCAGATCAAGTTAATGTCTCTCTGACTCCGGTTTCCTGGCTGATAAAAATGGGCTGACTATAAAATAAAAATTGTTTTTTAACATATTTTATGTGCTCAGAGATGGTGTCATTCAAATGTTAATCTATTTGATATTTGAGAGACCATATTCAATTCAATGTGGGCTTTTTAGGGTCAACTATTAATTTACTTAAGCCATAACACTGAATAAAATTAGTCTATTTCAAGATGAGTAAGATTTTCTGGAGCAACAGGATAAGTCAGTTCAATGAACTTGGATTATCATTGACAAAAAGAAGAGCACGATGAAGAGAAAGAAATAGCGCACGGTGAGTTTGTTTGCTTTTATAACCACACTAGGTACTGTTTCTAGTGCCTCCCAAAGAAGAAAGAGAAAGAAAATGAGAATATATAATGAAGCTACATCATCTTTAAACTTAAAACTATTGTATTGGTCATTTTATAGATAAAGAAACTGAGGCTCGTAAAGATTAATTAATTTATCAAAAATTACGTAGTGGCTTCTGTTTAGGATATAGTAGTCACGAAAGACGATCACTCTCACTCTAACAACAGAAACATAAAATCTTAGTTTTTCTGGGCCTACCATAAAGCTATGGAAGAAAAGAATCTAAATATATGAAACCCAGAAAATTCTTTTTGTGAGAGAGGAAAGATTCATAGCTTCTTTCATCCTTTGCAGAGTGACATGAGAAGGAATCCACGAAGAGAGATGTAAGCAAAAAAGCAGCAAAAACCTTTAGGTTTTAATGTCCGCATGTCATTTGGTGTGACAGATTATAATTGTAAAGGACCCCAGCCACAGATCAGGTCTAGACACACCTGCAAACTATGTTCCATGGCTCTTTGCTTGGTGCTAGGCATATAATATACCAAAGACTAAGAAGTGGAACAGAAGAGCTAAAAGAGAATCTACCCAAAGTGTTTGGAGCCTCCCCAAGTGCATGAAAGCCATCCTTTGAAGGTTGAGGGGAACAGTATAAGAGATCTGAGAGAAATGGACTTGAGGCACTCCAGACTTTCAGCTTGCAGGGGTTGGAGGCACGGCAAGAGAGATGGGGGAAATCCTTCTGAGACATTCCAAGCAGAGAGAGATTTCTATGGGTGCAAAAAGCTGAGTAAAGAGTAAAGAGAATTTCCTTAGCAACCCAAACAGTAGTCAGCCGAGCTATAAAGCAAATATATATTTTTAGTGGTTCAGAAAGTTGGTAGTGTGTTTATGTAGTGCAAAGAGATCTCCAGAATCTTGCCAGTTCTCATACCTGGAGAAGGGTAAGTACTAATTCCACTTTCAAAATATTTGAAGTCAGTAGTGAACTAAGTCACACTAAAATTGCAGAAAGCCCAGTTCTGCTGATTAGATTGACTCAGTAACCCAACCAACCAGGCTGGCGTAGAAAAAAGGACATTCTATTTTTTAATGTAAATATTATTTAGTTCAGTCTCTACTATTATTTTGTATAAAATATTCAGATATAATAAAAAATCTACTAAACAAGTGAAAAGCAAGAAAATGTGACACATGATTAAGAGAGAAAATAATCAATAGAAGCAGATCAGGTGATGCCATTAATATTAAAATTATCAGACAAGAACTTAACAATAACTATGATAAAAATTTTAAGTTCTAATGGAAGAGGTCAACAACATTCATGAAGAAATGGGGAATTTCACCAGAGACCAGGAAACCATTTTTATTTATTTATCTATTTATTTATTTTTCTAGGCAAGGCAACCCTTGGTTGACCTCACAGATTGCAAGGACCTTGTCAGTTTACAATCTTCCTAGGTGGTCTCCCATCCAAGTACTAACCAGGCTTGACCCTGCTTAGCTTCCAAGATCAGATGGGATTGGGCTTGTTCAGGGTGGCATGGCCGTAGACACCAGGAAACTTTTTTAAAAATCGTCAAATGGGAGTGTTAGAAAAAAAAAATTACTGTATCAGAAATAAAACATATAAGGTTAAGCAGAGGAAAAAATCTTTGAATTTGAAGATAGGTCATTACAGTATCCAATTGAAATGGAAAAAAAAATTAGTGAAAATACAGGGAAGACAGAATAGAATATCCGGGACAGCACAAAGTGATCCAACAGACATATAATTTAACTTCCAGAATCACAAGGAGAGAGGCAATGGGGTAGAATATAATATTTGAAGAGATAATAGCCAAGAACTTTTCAAATTTGTTAAAAGACATTGAAAAATCCAAGAAGCTCAGAATATACCAAGCGGGATAAATGCAAAGTAAACTATACCTGGTGTATTATAGTCAAACTGTTAAAAACCAAAGACAAGGAGAAAATTTTGAAAACAGCAAAAGAAAGAAGATACCTTACACAAAGACAGGGGGGGGGGGAAACCTCTCTCGAAACAATAAGGTCAATGTAACAATATTTTTAAAGTGCTATAAGAAAAATTAAAAAGTACCCATCACAATATAAGTCTATAAACAATAAAAGTATCCTTTAAATGTGAAGCCAAATAAAAGGCATATAGCTAGTAAGAAAAAGATTTAAGATATGAACCAAACCCATGTGAATGGGAAAATTTGCTTCCCACCAGTCAGCCCTGCCTATGACTTATTGTATTTGTTATATATAGATTGGCATATGTCTTCAGCAATGCCAGCATTTAAATGTTTGATTTTCACAATTTGTTTTTATTATAAATATAATGAATGATTTGTAGAAAAGATTAAATTAGTAAAAAGTATAGAAAGCAAAATCAAAGCGCTCACTTTTTACCTCTTATAAACTCAAATTGCAAATTAGAAATTAGCTCCATTGAGCACTTCGACATGGCCCACTTTCTTTGATCTTGTTTCTTAGACTTGAGATTTGAAAAGTCATAGAGAAGCTTTGTCAACCCATCTCTGTTATGGCAGATCCTCTTTGGCAATAAAAATGTGAAATTCAATACTTTAAATGTGCAAATTTAAGACATTCTATTCTTTCTAACTCAAAGGAAACTATAGGAAAGAGCAAAATCTTCTAATCAATTTAATATAATGACACAAGATAATTAATTGGGTTATAGAAGAAAGCAAAAAGTTTTTTAGTTTCCTGCTGCCAAGTGTATATGTTATTCTATAACTCCACAGGTCATTACTCAGATGTATTCAAATTTAGTTATGAAGTAGTCTCACCTTCATGAGTACCACCATTGTCATAGGCATACACCTATATATTACCAGCAAATATGGCTGGCAATTTTTTAAATGACCATTTTTCAGTGTGTATTCACGACAGTATCTCATGGCAGAAGATGAGAAGTCATGCCTGAAGGCTAAAAGAAGTGGCTTATTTTGACCACACACTTAAGCTCTGCTTAAGAAAATATCTGTAGCCCTTACATAGTTCAGGGTTAGTTAATTTAATTTCAGGCAGAGCCAAGAAGGAAAATAACTTTGCTTGTTTATGATGAGACTTATTAGAGGGAGGAAAATTTATGTTTCTTTTTTTGTGGACACCAAATATCCTAAATCTATTTGGGCAGGGGAAGGACACCAAATATTAAATTTTTCTTTACAAGAGAGTCATTGAAATATTTAGAAACAAATATCATGCACACTGTTCTCCTCTAGTCCAAATCCCTCCAGTCCTTTAAAAGTTATCTTTGCTTCATTATGGTCACTCCCCTCTCCACATCTTCTATTTGGTCCTTTAACCTTTGAAAGAGAAGTACCCACTTCTTTGCTGTTCAGAGTTGGAAGAAGGGAATCACTTTCTTCTTTCTAAATATTACATTCTTATTACAATTTAAACTTACACATGACTTTTTTGCACTCACAACTCTTTGTACCTAACATCCCAAATGAAAAAATAATTGATTTTCTTACATATTCCTATGTCTTTATTATAGGAAAGCATTTTCCCAAACAGCTAATTCCATAACTTTTAACTCATTATTTTTTCTAATACCTGACCAGAATTTCTTCCACTGTATTATATATAAACTCACTTCTTTCTAATTATCTTTTGGTCACCTTAAGTCATATAAAATCATCAAAACCTTTCCATTTTTGATTAAGGACTACTGCATACATTTTATAGCTTTTTTTGTAGGTCCTATTTTCTATGCCTATTATAGCTTTCACTGCATACCTCCAGACTCTCTTTGATCTCTCCACACTAAAAATGTGAAACTCTAAATTAGATACTGTTAAAAATAGTATAACAGACAGAAGTTCATCTTTTCTGAGCAAGCCTCCCTATCCCTGTGCTATCTTAGACAAATTTGATTTTGTCGTATTTCTTCTATTAAATCAAAACTTCCTGGCATGGTTACGAAAGTAAAGAGGATAAGCCCTCACATGTTCCTTACAGTTGGAGCGTGGAATAGTTGTATATTTCATCATGAAAACACAGAATGAAAAGAATGGATTGAATTTCTGTAAGAATTTTCCTCCTAAGTTTAAAATGCCAGACCTTATACTGGGAATGATCTCAGTTCTAGTCCGGTCTCATCTCTTCTTTTTATTGTCCCCAAACTCCTCATTAATCTGTGACAAATGAGTTACAATTTGCAGAAAATTCTTAATGTTTTTTTTGAAATAATTTATATTCATACTTCCCGCAGAATCTTTCCCAATTGTAGTTCCACTGTTCTAAGTAGTGATCTTTTTAATTTGCTACTGTAAATTTCAAGTCCCTTTGGCATCTACCATGAACTCTGGAAAGTGGTCTCCGTCAGCTTAGGAATGACTTTTCATTGCCTCTGTGTGAAGGGGCAGTAGGTTCGTAGATCACCCTGGGCTTTGACAGGAAGAAAACATCTAGGTTAAGTGCTGCCTATAAAGCCATTCTCAGTTCCCCTTTACTTCCTTGTTTCCTGTATGACACTGTTAAACATCCTCTTGTCAAAGTGCTGGGGGTGCATGGATGTTGAATTATCTTATGCTCACATTTGTAAGGTATGGATGTTCTGCAACAGTAACTTTCCTAACCTTTCAAATCAACATCCCCCGGAGCCGAAAACCACAGCTAATCGCATCCCCATCACTGCTCCCTGTCCTTTCTGTTCAGATCCCTTGGACATCTACACTACTAATTATCAACACCTCCTAGGACTTGGAGATTTGATTTTTGACCCTTCTATGAAGGGTGCCCTCTTCTGTCCCCTTACCTTCACTCATGCTTCACTAGGTATGTTCTTCCTCACTTCCTTCCCCATACCTCTCTTGTCAGAGTACCTTCTGTATAGGGCCTGGCTGTTTGCCCACGTATAGGAAGACAGGTTCACCTTTGGGCCTTGTGTTTCTACAACTACTTTTTTTAAAAGTTGTCATGTCCTTTTACTTTTGTATTCAATTCAGCTGGCCATCTTATATACAAGAATTTATTTTTAGTGTGTTTTTTTTTTACGTTAAAAGTGGTTTTTAGTATATTTTATCTTTCTCATGATACCTTTTACCTATTGTTGGCTTTTAAAGGGGGAATCACAAGTAGTTCAAGGAAATCATATGAAGAAAAACTAGATGCACTTTTCATTGCACCATGCCATACATATAAAGAAAATTCCCTACACTGGGCTTTAGCGAAGATCCTATCTTAACCATCGTCAGCTAGAGGAGACTGACAGACAACCACAAGACAGATATAAGATTTATCCCAAAGATAATCCCTTATCTTGTTTCCAGGATTTTTCAGTACCTCTGTTAATAGATTTGTACTCTAAAAACCCATGTCTGTGATTGACACATAATCAGATTCACCCATGGTGATTCTGCAGTCTCACTGTCTTAAAACTAAACTTAGATAATATCAAAACGGTTTCGAACATTATCCTTAAGAATACTTTTTATTGGGAGCCATAATAAAAAGGCTATGTCTACCTTACAAAAAAAATTAATAAACTATTTAATACGACTATACATGACTGAATGCATTCATCTCTTTTCTAGACAGAGATTAAAGTAATTTTACTTCTTGGTTAAATTTATGTGTACTTTTTTCATACCTGGTAACTAAGGAGAAATTGGCTGGAATCAGGTTTATCTTAGAGGTTTTTGGGAAAGGGATGTGATTCTGTTTCTCTTGTAAACATAGATTAGATCATCAGGACCCTATCCAGAGCCTCTCTTTCTAGCCTTCATAGGGGCTGATGAGGTAGTTTTAATATTGAAATAGTTTGGTGGGTTAATTTCAAGAATTCTATATCCTATAAATAAATTAGTTCTATACTTTCCATTCTGTATTTAGTGTATTTTGTCAAGGTGAGCCTCCAATATCACTTAATGTTACTAGAATCCAGACGATGAGTACTTTTTAAGGTGATCACATTAGGATATCTAATTTTTTGGTTTATAAACATGATATAGGCTATATGTTCTGAGAAACCTTATCCATTATAGTACCTGTAAGATTATGAGATAAAGTATTTTTTAAAGGTTTTTTATTTGTTTTTGTTTGTTTGTTTGTTTGTTTTTTTAAAGCATAACTGACCTGATAGGAAACTTATGGGAATTTGTGGAGGCCAGACATGAGCTATATAGGTCACAAGCTCATCTGGATGGACGTACTCATACTAGTGCTGGTTTACCTTCAGGCATATAAGAGCTGATCCCAGTGGCTTAGGATTTGGTTTTGGAATAATGGTTTTAACAGGTCAGCAGTAAGGCTTTGAGAAGAAAAAGCCTGGAACATAAGTATGGACTATAGGACTAGAGACCCAGAATAAATTCAGGGCTGCCAAAGGGAAACCCTCTCAGTGGATGAACTACAATGAAATCTGTCCCACAAAAAGAAGAGATAGGGATATATGCCTGTCTGAGCTTTGATCTGGTTAGAGCAAATAGGTAGAAATATGTACTCCCCTGAGAATGTCTGGCCACAAGCCCACATGCATGCATATTTGAGGCCAGAAATTACAATATCTGTATTGATTCAAAAACAGTGAGTCTAAAATTTAATTTTAACTAGTCTCAGATTAACAGTTTTTCTATGTGGCTTGCATAAACCATTACAGATCCACTGCAGAAATACATTTTCAAAAATCCCCACAAATAAAGTTCCAAGGAATATGGGCTAATAATTTTTTTAATGTTAAACAAACCAAGGAAACAAACCACTGTGCCAGCATAACAATAAACTATAGAAACTGACCTATAAAGATAATTGATATTGGAATTTCTAAATAAAAAATTTAAAATAAATGTTTAATACATTTAAAAAAATAAAAGAAGGTTTTCATTATATGACAAAGAAGGAGACTATCAGAAACTGATCAGGTGGATGTAAAAAAAAAATCAAATAGGATTTATAGAAATGAAAAACATAAGAATTGAAATTAGAAATTCAACGTAGAGGTTAAACAACAAATTTAGTTTCGATCCAGAGAGAATTTGTGAATTGAAAGTTCTTAAAATTTTATTCAAGATACAGAACAAAAGATAAAAATAAAAATATGAAACATATGTTACTGACATGAAGAGTAGAGTGAGAATGTGCCACATGAACTCTGATTCTGGAGGAAGATTATGACAAGAAAGGAAGAGAGATATTAAAACAGATAGTGACAACAAATTTTCCAGAATTTGTCGAATGAACGACTCAAATCCCTAAATTCTAAAAATCTTGTGAATGAAAAGCAAAGTAATAAAAATAAAAGTACATCTAGATACATCATGATATACCTGAAGAACACAAAAGAGATCTTAAACACAAGAGGAGATAAGCACTAGCCACAAAAGAATCACAATCAGATGAACGACAATATCTAGAAAATAGTATAATAATGACTTTTGGCTGAGAAAATAAAACCTACAGTTGTATATATAATAAAATTATCCTTTTAAAAAGAGGATATACTAAAGATATTTTCTCACAAGTAAACTCTAAAAATAGAGTTTACTACTAACAGATCTTCATTAAGGGAACTTCAAAGGATGTACTTCAGGAAAATAAATACGATCTAAGAAGAGAGAATAGGAAATAAAGAAAATGGTAAACATAAAGGCAAATATGAACTGTGTAAAACATAATGATAATGTTTAATTGGAAATTAAAACCTCAAGCAATACTAGCATTTAAGTCAGGAAGTGATGATTGGGATTAAATGTTTCATGGTTCTTGTATTGATTTAGAAGAAGGCAGAATTAACTTTAAACACTGGACTATTATATTTCTTAAGAAAACACTAAAAGAATACAAATAAGGCACATAATTTAAAATCTATATGAGGGAAGAATGAAATGAGGAAGCTAAATTCAATAAATTCAAGAGACAGAAAGAAGTGTAGCAGGGAGAAGAAAGAATACATAAGCCAAATTAAAAGTCGAAAAACATTGGCAAAAATTAGTAGAAATACAATCACAATCTATGAAAATGTGCAAATCTTTCCACTTCAAAACTTCAGTCATCAGAATGAATTTTTTAGAATTCTAGCTACATGGTTTTTATAAAAGATACACATAAAAAAATGGAAATATTTTTTTAAAAGATTAAAGTAGAAGAATGGAAAAAGGTAAACTACAAAAACACCAAACAAAAAGAGAGCTAGTGTAGATCTATTTGATAAAAACTTTGACTATAGTATTATTTAGTGATGAGCAGGCTCACTACCTGTTAATTAAACGTTTAGTTTAAAAAATGTTAAATAATCTTAAACTTGTAAAAACCTAGTAGTATAGATTCAAAATAGAGAAAATAAACATTGATATATGGAAGTGGGAGATTTTTAAGGCGACTAATAATAGATAGATCAGGAAATACTGTAAAGTATGTTTGTTAATTTTATTTTTCTAAGGAAACGACTTTTTACTTGGATGATTTTTTCTATATGTCTTGGTTTTCTATTTCATTATTTTATTCATTTATCCATTATTATCTTCTTTCTTATTCTTTCTCTGGACTTAAGAAATTCAATAGAGTATAGAATAAACCCAAGGCATTAATAAACTCAAGGCATTAATAAACAAAAGTGATTTGAAAACAACTAGGAGGTAAATGGATAAGGGTGTTCTATATTATTCATTGTTGGGAAATGACACTGTCATTCTCATATATAATACTCACTGAGCATGAAAACATTTGTAACATAATTATACAGACTTATCAAAACACTATAATGTAAAATAACCTTGATGGTACTTTTTTATGACCAAATTTAATCCTTTAAGACCATTATAATAAAATTTAGGTAATCTTCATAATTCTTTTAAGTGAATAACTAATTATTGTTTGTTTTTTTGGTGTTGTTGTGTTTTGTTTTGTTTTTGAAATGCTCACCCTGGAAAGAGATTTCTTTGATCTGACTCTAAAACTTTAAACATCTCTCTCAGAATCTACTTCAAAGTAAGAAAAACTACATGGCTCAGATTGTTGCAGTCCAGATGTCTTGAAATACCACCAGCAGTGAGGGTCTTTATTTTCTGAAGCTTGCAAGGTGGCTTTGAAACCCATGACAGAAAGCAAATTATCGGATGGCATGTGTGTGTGTATTTTATGGCCACAATTTAAGCTAAAATTTCACTCTCTGAAGTCAAAGTCAGAGGTGAATTCCACCTGGATAGCTGAGAGCCATTATTGATGACGGAGGGTGAAAATGTCAGAACAAAATTTTTCTTGGTGCTAAGACATCTATGGAAGATGAGATTGCTTTTTAGAGAAAAATTGGATAGATCCCATGAAATGACAACACTGACATAGAGCTCAGCACTCAACAGTGGCCCTCAATGAACACTCATTTCAAAAGAGAGAGCTAGTGTGGATCTATTTGATAAAATAGAACCCAAACGTGTGCTCCCCAATTAATTCTCATTACCGAGAATCCCAAACTAATTAATTCAAAAAAAACCACGCCAACTAGCAATGCCTTCCTGGAAAGGGCCAGTTGGCTCAAGGTCTACAACTGACTCTGCATTTAATTGAACATTAGCAGAAACATTTTGCAAAGCATTGCAAATCACTGCAAATCCATATTCTGGCCATAATCTTTTACTGTTTCTTTTCTTTTGTCTTGTTTAATTATTTATTTAAATTTCTTCTTATAAGCAAAAGGTAAAATATTCTCTATTCTTTGAGCTTTTGTTCTTTTCCCTACTTTTTCAGTATCAGAAAGCGGGGAGCAATTTGTTTCTCTCTCCGTCTCTCTTGGAACAGTGGATCTTTCAGCAAAGACCTTTGTGGAATTGCTAGTGGACCGGCACACACCTCACCCTGGTTTTTGATTCAGGTTCCTCTGGGTGATTTAGAAAACAGCAATTTCTAGCAATTTTCTAGGATATGATGTTTCCTGACCAGACACAGGCAACAAGTCACAATGTAACAAATACCCTGAGATGATCACACCAAGTGAGGGTAGGATAACCATACATCCCTGTTAGCCTACAATAGTGTGAATTATGCCCATGTCTTGGAATAATTATTAAGAGCATGACTCTTTTTCTAGCCGATGGGCTACCAGGCTCTATCAACATGGATCAGATTTTCTAGAATTCTAGTCCAAGAGATTTCCAGGCTTCACCACAGCAGGGACTCACTCCTGGCTACACTGTTAAAAGGGGAAAGACATACTGAACGAAGCATCTTATCAGCACCCAGAGACTGTGCTCTGAGTGGGCAACATACGCCCCAACTCCACCCCTCTCACTTCTCACTGCTAGTCCTCCAAAGGACAAGAGTATCCTGCACCTGAATTTCCAGGGAGGGGTGCAGCAGGAACTGTCTGTGGAATCTTTTAGGGTCAGGGCCTAGAATTAGTGGCAAAAAAGAAAAAGATGTGCCATATACTTGTATATATATAAAAAAAAAAGTGTTCCAAAGGAATTTATATGAAAACATCGATATTTTAGTATGTGATATATATAACTAAAAACAGTAGTGGGTTTGAATTTCAAGCCACATCCTCAGATTTGGAGGAAATAACATATCCTTCTATTTTTGTGACTGAATCTATTTTAAGTTTAGCCACCACCGATGAGGAGGAAGAAAACCTCACCTTTGTTGCATTTGTGGCTCTCTCCTCCCCTTAGTGCTGTGCCGTGGTTCCAAGATCTTTTCTGGTATCAGGGATGAGGCAAAGGTTCTGTGGTCATGGTCATGGGTCACCAGGAGATGTGGTTTCCACTGAATTACCTGTCGTCCTGTCTGCATGGTCCCTTTTTATTCAGCAGCCCTTGCTGGCTCCTCATGGCACGCTTGGTGAACAGCTGTATTCTTTAGGCTCCCTTCAGAACTTTCGGCCTCGATACACCAATGACAGCATTAGCAAGAGGCAGAGGCGGGGTGCTCATTATTCTGAAACCCATTATTGTTTCTTCTTTCTTTTCGTAACTCTTTCCAGTCTAGGAGGCATGTCTTTCTTCCTGGAGTCAGTAAATAAGTTCTACTTTGTTTTTTGGTTGTCCAAGATTGCATATACTGCAAAATCCTTCTTCCTTTTTACCTCTTCTGCAAATTACTCCTAAGGTTTTATGCTTTGGGGAAATAAAAGCAAGAAAGATTTGCAAGCTGATTCTGCTGCCACATTTCCCCTGTGGCAATAAAACAGAAAATCGATGACCAGTTTGAATAAATGGAAGGAATAGCGAAAAATTCAGGGAGAGCAAAAGGAATCTCAAAACAGTATGTAGCCACAAAAGTCAACAGGAAATGAAAATCAAATAAGGTAACCAGTTCTTTTCTCCACTTCAATATAGATGCCGCAGGGAAGCATTCTTTGTCTAGTGTAGGGGCCCCCTTTATAGCTTCAGGTAGTGCCCTGATTATTCTTTTTGTCATAGTGACTTGTTAGAATTCTTTAACAGAAGTGATAAACTGACAGATTGTAGGCCAGATATGGACTGTAGATGGTGCTGTGTTTGGTCCACACAAATTTTAATGTTTATTAAAATTTGAATTTATTGGAAACATTTAAAAAGTCAGAACATTTCACATAAAAATATTGATTTTTAGCTTCTGTTGAAAATCATACCTGGCAATAGAGGGTGCTTGGCTGATAGATGGCAACAATCCCAGGAAGTGAGCTGTGGCTTGCCCCGCAAGATAAGACAGACACCCTTTAGTTGGCCACAGTCTCTATCCACTACTTATCCTGTAGGCACTTAGTTTGCGAGCCCTGGTCTAAGCTTGTACATTTTAAATTCTGTAATGTCAGTGATTGGGTATCTCTTGTTCACTCCAACAAACACAGTGTCTGGCATATATTAGGACTGAATACACATATCCAGGATGAACAAATTCAAATACCTCCCACCCCCAGCCAAAAAAAAAAAAAAAAAAAAAAAACCCACGGCATTATATTTTATTAAGCTCTGCTTTGTTCTATCCACCTAAAAAGGATTCAATGTGTTCACATGACAACTTTATTCCTCCACTTTCTGCGATGTACAAATCAAGCAGCACAAGCTTTATCCACAGCAGTCTCAAGCCAGAGACCATAACACAGAGAATGTCACATGGATGACAGAGCCGGAGGATGTAAGAGCCAGCGTGGCCCTCTCTGCACACTCACACCCTGCCGCCACCACCACCATTTACCCTGGATGTCTCTGGAGTTACTTTTAATGCCTATTTATTGTCAGTCTCCTCGATTAGAATGTGACCTTTAGAAGAGAAAGAAGAGTTCTAATCCCATTATACCCCCAAGCCCAGCACAGAAAAGGGTGCAAAGCTCCTTTTATTTAAATCCAAGACGTTTCTCAGGAGCACAGTTCCAGGGCATCAAAGTATACTTTGCTTCAGCCTCCTTTACCTCACCCAATGCCCAAGTCTGCTTGGCAAAAGCATTTATTCCTATCATCTAAGTTACTATGTCTATTCTCCTCTTCTTACCTAGTTTTCTCTTTTATAACCATTCCTAAGACAATACAAGTATTTTATAGTGACTAAATTTACTGTGAAAGAGTCTGCCCAGTTTTCAAGAATAAATATGTATTTTGTTTAACCATTCATAGAGCCAATTCGATAAGCATCTACTAAACTGTTTTTAGTTGCCAGGTGCCCAGCTAAATGCTAGGGATAGAAAGATGAACAAGATCAGCAGCCCACATTTTCTAAAAGAGATCATAAGTGATCCATCCCTGTGTGTGTGGCGGGGTGGACTTGGAGAACTCTTCCCTAAGACCCAAATAAAGGTACAATTTTTCCTATCTGATGAACCGCCGAGGGCTTATGTTCAGTGTCCTAGACTACTTGAATGGAAGCCAGCTTCCCAGGGCTTTGGACTCTCTTCTGAAGCTGGCACAGGCAGATGGTTTTTTTATAGACTCCCATTTCCCTTCAGATATTTCCCCTCTTTTTCCTATATCGACCCCATTTTTGTGCCTACTTGTCTCTTTCTTTTCATCTCAACCAGCCATCATTTTGAAAGTTTTCATCTTCTCCTGTGTGTTCAAGTTGGGATTTGTTCACTGCCCATGCTCTGTCACTGAGTCAAAATTTGTTAGAGATAATTTATGTACCAACACCCTGCACAAGGCAGGCATATGAATGTTACCTCGCTTCTTTCTTCTTCACGGAAATGCCAAGGCTGAAATGGCTTTTCTGTCAAACGAAGAGCATGTTTTTGTTTCTTTTTTCTTCCTCCTTCACCACCTTTGCTGAGACTCAGCCCTTACAAAAGCCCCTGTAACAATTCAGGTTGCAGTATTCCAACCCCTTCCCCTTCATATAAGAAAAAAAAAAAAAGCCTGAGAACTGTAACCAACTCATGAAAGCAGTTCGCCGAGCATATAAAATGAAAAAGGAAACAACAATAGGAAGTTGAATTTTTTCTGCACTATTTCACCTTTTGGTCACGAAAGGCTTTCTTCAATGATAACGAAGTTTACACTTTGTTCTGTTTGGGTGTTTTTCCTTGACAGCCTCTTAGTCAGGTTTCCCCTAGTTATCTGGTGTGTGGGCGGCTGGAGGGACTTCTCCAGAGGCTGCAAAATGAAAAACACTCTCTGAAGAGAGATGTGCCAACCGAGCCTGCAGCCCACTCAGAGTACAGATCCTAATGAGTCATTTCAATTTTAGGAAGCATGCTAATCTAAAAGGTGGCTGAGCCAGAAAACAGAATTTTCTCAACTGAGAGTTAAAAATAGTCTTTGTTACAGGCAAGGGAGAAACTCTTCTCCCTTCTGACATATAAATTATTCACCTGCTGTACACCGGAAGACAACAATATAGGCCGTCTCTGGCCCCTACAACTGCCAGAAACAGAGTTGCTTCAAAAATAAGCGCATAAATTCCTATTGCTCCGTTCCTATGGGGCCGACATAATGTATTTAATTCACAGTCTGTCAAGTCATTGAGCACTCAAAGAATTTAATACTGAATCTAATTGCTTCATTATGTGTAACTATCCTTAACTTAAGCAATAATGCTACAGTATTACTTATAACTTGACTTCAGACTAACAGATTCAGAGGGTGAGCTGCTGCGGAGGACACCAGCTGGGCTTGAACAAAATGATTAAATCTCTTCTGGGAGTGTCACTTCTGATACACAGAAAATTCCTTTTATATTTGTTATGTTTCCACTGTCTTTCAAGCTATCTTCATTTACCAAAGTCCAGCCAAAGAAAATTAGTGCAAGGAAAACTATACTTCTGGTTGAAATCTCTTAAGCTGTTCGGAGCATTGGTAACTCAGCAGGATGTAAAAAACAAGTTTTCAGCATACCTTAGTTATTTTGCCTAGTTAATCGAATTGGCTATTTGCTCCTTTCTTATTTTCTTTTCCTTACTTTTCTTCCCCTATCTCCTTTCCTCCTTCCTTCCTCCCTTCCTTCCCTCTTTCCTTTTTTTTTTTTTCATTAGATAACCTAAGATATGTCTTTGGCTCTCTAAGTATCTGGAAACTAAATGATATGAGAAATTAATAACGTTAGAATTTTTCTCTTTAAGAAAATTCGGTGAGCTTTTGTGCTGCCTTTATGGCAGGAGATTTTACTTTATTATGAAGTTATTTTCTCACGTCTAGCTTAGAAAGTACAAAGGATCAGACCAACTCCACTATCTCTAAGATTAAGTAAGTTTCCCTATCAGATTCCAGTATAATATTAATACAGTGAGAGAGGATTCAGGAAAATATAGAACTCTGAGCTTATAAAAATCGATCTCCTGCCTCCTGGGGATTTGGCCTGAATAAAGACTATGGCCTGAAGCCCGAACTGTACTCAGCCCTTATAAATGCCCTTGTAACAATTCAGGGTTGAATTTTTAAAGTTGTCTGCTTTCAGAGGGAAGAAGGGGAGAGCGAGGGTGGGGGCGGGGAGGGGGAGTCCTACTTTACATCTGAAAAGCTCTCTTTCTGAACCAGCTGGTTCCCCGCTGGGAGAGCCTCAGAATGGGGCTGGCCAGGATTTGTAAAGGCATCATTCTAATATACTTGCAGACAAGATAAACGCTGCTTTAAATCTGAAGCCTCTTCTTGGTCCTAAAATCTTTAAGTTTTGCAGTTATGTAAAATGTACAGAGGAAATAAAAAATAATAATTTAAGAGCAATTCTTATACCCAGTTTCCTACTGGAATGCGTTTCTCCTAAAATATTCAATTGACTTGAGGACTCTTAGCCCTGTGGTAAATGTAAATGGACAAGAAATGCTGTGATCATTTTCTCCATTCGTTTGGACAATTAAGTCAGCTTGGAATGTACTTGTGGAATCCGAAGGCAAGCATCCTTTGTTTCTGCAAATATATTTTTCTGAATTAAGGAAAATTCAGATTTTGAATTGGTTAATTATGAAATTGCTCACAGATATTCTGGTTTCTCTTTATACTGCTTACTTCATGCACTGAGGCATGCTGTGTTTCAAGTCTTGTGACTTTATAGCACAGAAGTAAAATGACCATTTTTTTTCTTTCAAGCTCAGATAGTTTTGAGAGTCAAAGGAGACTTACTATTCATGTGGGGACAATGAGCAGAAACCAAGACTGTCTTAAGCTAACATACTTGAGGGATTGAGTTTTTAAATCTGAAAATAAATAAATCAGTGCAAAATAAAAATGTTCTTGCTTACCCCACTGCACGTTTTAGAAATGCATTTCTTATTTAAATGTAATTTATTTTAGAGAAAATGAGAAAATACATTTAAGCATATAGAAGAATTAAATACTTACACTTCCATTTTCCAGACATAATCTGTTATTACCTAAATGTATATCATTCCAGAGCTGAAATATAAATTATGTATATTATATATAATATGTATATAAAGTAGGGAGGAAAAAATTTTTCTTAACTCTTTGCATCCCTGGTTGGATCTGGAAATTAAACTGACAGACAGTGTAGTAAACTGGAGAAAACTTAGCAAGGCCTGTTCATTCAGATTCTTCTCAGGGTACTTCCCATCTTAGAGAGGAAGATGGTCCCTTCTTCCAGGTTTAAGGAAGTCACCTCTCACATGAGGGGTCTTATGACCTGTTTTCAAGGGAGACGGGCAGGAGAAGTTCAGAGAAATCTTCCTGCTTCTGCTGTTTTTTCAAAATCCTTTAGCTTAAAATATTCAATGTGCCAAAGTGCCATAATTTGAGGTAATGTTTCCCAAACCCCATCTCTCTTTCTCTCTCTCTCTCTCTCTGTCTCTCTCTCTGTCTCTTATATATATACACACACACATAAATATATACATATATATACATTTATATTTACATTTTTATACAAAGGGAACTTGTATATTTTATTATATGAATGTACCATAAGTTATCTAATCAATTGCCATATCCAAGGATAAATTTTATAAAGAGGATAAGATCATGAGTTCCATACAAATTTAAAATGAACATGTCAAAGATTTTTATCTCATTAACAAGGAACCAGTAAGATATTACAACCAGTTCAAAAAGACCTCATTATCTCACATTTAGAGTCACATAAAAAAATGCTGAAATTAATTAACAAATAGATGCAAAATTGGTCAAACTGATCACTATCCACAGGGAAATAATCAATTGTATTCTATCAGACACATTTGTTTTTCTCTAGACAGTCATTATTTGCATTATTATCAGTTTTCTACAAGTGAACTTTTATACAGTTGTAAAATAGCATACTCAAACACAAATAATGATGGTGATAGTTAGATAGGACACCTAGTCAACTTCAAAACATTTCAAAAATTTTTCTTACAGCCCCATTGTCATGTCAGACTTTTCGCATAATATATTGTACCACCAGCATCCTGACAACGAAATTTGTTTTCTTTGCTTTTTAAATTAAGGATAAGTATAAATTAAATATAAAATAAAGTATAAGTTAAATTAAGGATAAAGGATAAATTAAGGATAAATGCAATGACTGGGTCAAAGAGCACAGTTGTGATTGAAGGGATGGAGAATTATTAACATTTTAAGGTTTTTGATGCATAGTGTCAAATTGACCTCTAGAAAGGTTGTACCATTCACACTCCCGTCAGCAGTGTAGGTGAGAGCCAGGTCTCCCAAATCACACCAAAATTATATGCTTTTATAAATTGCTTCAATTTGTGGTGGTAACTATGGCCTTTAAATGCCTCATAAAATATGCCCCTTAAGACTGCTTTCTCTTTCTCATCAACATCTCTTTTATACCATGCTGGAACCATACCTCCGACAACCTTCTGTTGTCAGAAAGAACTAGACCTTAAGAACTAGAGTGGCAATAAAGCCTTTAAGCTTGCTATATATGATCCTCTTTCTTTTCTGCATTAATTTTAATTTCTCACCCCCAGGGTTCTCTGGGCATCTTCTTTGTGATGGTCTTGAAAAATCCCTGGCTATTTTCTTTTATTTTACCTATGTCGGGAAGCCTTGGGCAGAACTCTGGTCACCTTGGATAGGGTTGCAACCTTGGTTCCACTTTGCAATATTTTTCTCTCCTATGCACTTCTTCCTATTCTGTTGGCCTTCTGATGTTTAGGATGCAGGTCTAAACACCCAGTAGCTTGTGAAAGGTAACAAAATTGCCCTATTTACTGAATTCCACCATATGTTGTTTCTGTGCAGGTGAAAGAATTTGGGGCTTGTCAGTAAGAGCAGGTATTATAATGAGAGGTGATTCTCATTTTTTCCTCACAAATGAATGGACACCAGGACATCTGTTTTGCTTTTTTCTTTACTGCTTGTTTTCTCAAATGCTTTATAATATTTTCTTGGCAGCTTGGGCTTCCTAATGTGAGCTTATCAGAACAAATTTCAAAATATGTTTGCAGTCCCTGAGTTAGGATCCATCCTGAAGAGTGTCCTTTACCATCTACTATGATAAAATGAATGGAATCAGATTTAAATTACTATCAAGACGAGTCGTAAAGTAGTAAAGAATGAGAGACAAATGGGAAAATAGGAAGGAATAAAGGGGAGATAGGAGGAGGCAATGCTTTTGCTGGAGGTTTGTCATTTGGCAATAGAAAGGAAGTGCTGAAACATGAGTTTTAAAATATTACTTGACTTTAAAATATTATGCAAAATGAAGAAGCCATTCATAAAGACCACATATTACACAATTCCATTTCTATGAAATATCAGGAATAAGCATGTTTATAGAGATGAAGAGTAGATTAGTGAGTGCCTACAGATGGAAAGGTTGACTGGAAATGGGAAGTACTTTCCTAGACCACTGTATTTAACCACAGCTACCCTCTCCCCTGCCAGTATCTCTCCAGGCACCTGGTTGCTGATGTAGTAGGACTCCTCAAAGAGTAGAAGGAACCAAACCAGGGTTAAGTTATAAAGGTAATGACCCATGCTAAACAAAGCCTGATAAAATTATCACGTGTATCCAAAGGAAAGCAGCACAGATAAACCTAGATTTTTAAGGGACTGGAAGGGACCTCAGAACCCACAGTACTTCTGTTTTTCTTTGATATCCCAATATGTTAGGATAACACTAAGTTTTGCTTTAGTCTTAAAGGTGTATATTTTCTAGCATAACAATGCAATTATGGGTCAGCTTGGGAGGTTTGCTCCATATAGTCATTCAGAAACTCAAGTTGATGAAGATTCTGCCATCTTCAACATGTGGCTTTCAGCAGCAGCACACTCATTTTCATTCCAATGGCAGAAAGGAAGAAATGCATGGACAAGCTGGCAAAAGAAGATTTTATGTGCTAGACTTGAAACTGGTATATTACTTCCCCTCACAAACTCTTAGCTAAGTCTCAGTTACAAGGCCATCCAACTGCAAGAAAGCTAAGAAATGTAATCTAGTTGTGTGCCTGAGAAGAATAAGAGAATGTGGATTTTGCTGAACAGATAGCAGTCTCCACTACACACCATTTCTTATCATCAGATTTCTCCTACAGAATGTGGAATGAGGTGGGGAGTTGCCATAGAGACTATAAGCATAGATTATTTGTTCCTTAAGGTAGAACTTATAGTTGTCAACCTGCATATACCTCTGATTTAGCACTGAGCCTGTTGAAAGATTCCATGAATAAATAATTTTAGGTATCACGCATGGTCAAATGATTTTTTTATCTTAATAGCTTTATTGAGATACAATTTACATATCGTACAGTTCACTCAAAGTGTACAATCCATAGGTTTTTAGTATATTCGCAGTTGTACCATCAGCATAATCGATTTTAGAACACCTTTGTCATTCAAAAAAGAAATCCTGTGCCCATTAGCAGTCACTTCCCATTTCCAGCCAACCTCTCCATCTGTAGGCACCCACTAATCTACTCTCTGTCTCTATAAACATGCTTATTCTTGATATTTCATAGAAATGGAATCGTGTAATATGTGGTTTTTGTGAATGGCTTCTTCATTTTGCACAATATTTTAAAGTTAGGTAATATTTTAAAACTCATGTTTCAGCACTTTCTTTCCATTGCCATATGACATTTTATTATGTGGATATACCATATTTTATTTATCTAGTTATCAGCTGATAGAAATTTGGGTTGTTTCCACTTTTTGTACATTATGGATAATTATGCTGTGACCATTCATGTATAAGTTGTGTGACATGTGTTTTCATTTCTTTTTGGTATATACCTAGGAGTGGAATTTCTAGATCATATGGTAACACTATGTGTAATCTTTTGAGGAATTGCCGGGCTGTTTTTCAAGCGACCATACCATTTTACATTATTGAATGACTTTTTGAATCTCCAATAAGTTAGTTTATTGAGCACTTAAAATGTGACAGGCATTATTCTAAACACTGAAGTTATGATGGTGACAAAGTTTCTGCTCTCGTGGAGCTTACAATCCAGTAAAGGGGGAAAAACAACCATATGAACAAATCAAGTAGATGGACTTCATGTAGTAATAAATATCATGAAGGCTATAAAACAGGCCAGTGTGACAGAGAACAGCTCATGTGAGGCTGGGAACTCTCTTTTGAGTTGGGTCAACAGGGGAGGCCTCTCCAAGGAGATGACATTTCAGCAGAGGCCTGAATAATAAGTTCTAGCTACATTAAAAATCTGGATGTTGAGTGTTTTAAGCAGAGGCACCGAGACTTTACATTTCTATTACGAATTGTGCATAAGAACCCAATGATGTAAAAATTCTGAACTAAATTCCTTGAAGAAAGACCATTTTCCTACCTGTGGCTAATTGATGTCTGGCAAACTGCATTCAACAAAAGGCAACCCAGCTGGTCTCACACAGTGGCCAAGATCTCACGGCAGAGTTGGGAGTTTTCATGTTCACTCTTGCTGTTCACTTTTTAGCTGCCTATGTATCCATGCACACTTCCACCATATGTATGCAAGAGACAACTGTTGTCTGAGATTTACAGGGCTCTGAGGACAGTGGTTATCTTGAGTGAAGCACATCTCCTTTGAGCAGCAGCATCCTCCTCTGTGTTAGCACTCTGTTATCAAAGGTTATCTATGTGAACGAATGCCAAATGCACAAGACGCCCTACCTCAGGGCTGCCTCTGCAGAAGTCAAGGCAGGATCTTACAAGCTGAACACCCATAAGACATCTTCTGTAAGTGTCTTGCCCTAGTCTTTTTCCTGTATCCCACTCCCACCTTTCTGGAGGGTTCCTCAAATCCTAGGTGCTTTGACCTAACCTTCTCCTTCTGGAGACTGTGTTTATATTAGACAAGCATCTGAAGCCATTAGAGGGAAGCCTTGTTCTGTGAAAGGTAGGAAACCATGCCGTTGGGAGGGATATGTCTGTTTCCTGCCAACACTTATAGACAAGCCTATCCACAGAGAAATGTCAGAGGAGAAATAACTGCAAACTCTGTTACTCCTAACTGAGCATCTATGTCATCCAAATTGTGCTATGGAAACCATACTAGAGGAGAACATCTCTTTGCTGTGCTCCACCTGACCTCATTTCTATCCAATTAATTTAGAGATATTCAGAGCTTCATTCATTTATGTAGCAATTAGGCATTTGTACAACACCACGTGCTATGAACAGTGCAAGCCCTGGACAATATTGAGACAAGCAAGACTGACAAGGTTCCTGCGTTCATCACAGATTATATGCTAGTAGGGAAGACAAGTCAGCAAGATAATTGCTAATAGTAATACACTCCATAAAGGAAATAAACTAGGAGATGATATGGAAAGTGATAATTACAGAGGGCCTGCTTTATACAGGATGATCAGATTAAGGAAATGTAAATCAAAACCACTGTGTTACTATCTTATACCTACTAGGATAACTATAATCAAACATGAAAAATTGAAAAATGTTAGCACATACGTGGGTAAATTGGAACCCTTGTACATTGCTGGTGACAATGTAAGATTGTGCACTACTGTGACAAGCAGTTTAGCAGTTTAAGAAATTAAATGAAGAACTGCCATATGACTAACCAATTCCACTCCTATGTATATATCTAAGAGAATTGAAGGCAGGGATTCAAACAGATATTTGTATACCAATGTTCATAATAGCATTATTCACAATAACCAAAGATGGGAACAACTCAAGTGTCCATCAACAGATAAATGGATAAACAAAATGTGGTATATACATACGATGGAATATTATTCAGTCATAAAAAGAAATGTAAGTTTGATATATGCTGAAGCATGGATGAATCTTAAAAACCTTATGCTCAGTGAAATATGCCAGAAACAAAAGACAAATATTTTGTGATTCCACTTGTATGAGGTACCTAGGACAGCCAAATTCATAGAGACAGAAAGTAGAATGGAAGTTGCCAGGGTTTGAGAGGAGTATACGATGGGAGTTGCTTAAATGGGTACAGAGTTTATGATGGGGATGATGATAAAGTTTTGAGTATAGATAATGGTGACAGTAACATAACAGTGTAAGTGTATTTCATGCCAATAAATTATACACTTATAAATGGTCAAAATGATTAATATTATGTTATGTATATTTTGCCACAAGTTTTTTTTTTAAAGCTGCTTTCCTTTTATTCCTTTCTCTACAAATCAAATGGCCTGGCTTCCACATGATTTCCTCTAATTTTTTGTACGTGATTTTATTAGCCATCATATTTTCATGCTATCTTTAGAAATTTTGACAAACAGCTTTTTTGGAGAAAGCACTTAGAGGCCATATCCAGTCTCCTTTATTCTCACTTCTACTGCCTGTGGCTTATCCCAGTGGGAGGACATCACCTCAGCAGGTGGGTTTTGTAGAGCCACCAGCAGATAAAACTTTTGACATGAAATCAGATTTGACATTATGCGTTCTCATAATGAATATATTATCCTAAGCAAAGTTATAAGAAACATTTCTGGATTTATATACCACATGGAAGAATGTTGTGACTTCTCTGTTTATATATGTTTTAAAATAGAAAAATGTTCCAATAAGGTTCAAGTATCCTGTAATCAGCCATGCAGTTGGGCCACTTGAGAGGTGGGACATTCCCACCTTTTGTGTCGCAGAGGCTGTCTCATGTACAAACCAAATATCCTCCATCCTACAAAGGGGTCCAAGAGGCAAATTTAACAAGCTGTACTATGAACTGGCAGGATCACGGCATTTGCACACTGATGTTTATTTTCCCTATTGAAGCTCTTAGCATTTAGAAGATTCAGGACTTAATCACTGTTTGCAGGTGAGAGGCTGATACGCTGAACAATTTAATTGTCTTTAAAAAGTTAAAAATAATTTTTAAGTGATTAATATGACAAATTCTGATGTGCAGTTAGTCAAAGGCTTACCTTCACTAATGAATTAGAATCCCTTGAATGAGAAAATTGAAGAGAGAGAGAGAGGAGCAGGAGGAAGTATCTTTTAAGTAATATAAATAGATACAGTAAGAAAAATTCTTGGATCTCTTTTTCCATTAAGGATAAGCCTAGGCAAAAGCATGTTGTAAAAGGAAGGAGGAATCCATGACCGAGGGATGTAGGCATAGACCTCAGAAGGGACCTTAGGAAGCATTTGCTTATTTTTGTAGTAAAAGAATGGTAGGATCAATTAATCAAAATTAAAATTCTTAATTTATATATTAGAATAAAAAGGCGTATTTAAAATAAATCAGTCACTTAGAGTTAGTAAATGAATCAGAGTTTTGTTGATTGGTTAGTTGATTGATTTTAAGAAATAATTCCCTTTAAATATTCATTCGAAATAAGTTACAAGGCTTAGGAGGTATGTCTTGATGACTATGACTTACATGCCTTTCCAGGAGTTCTGAGCAGCTAAGATTCATGAACAACAAACTGCAAAGCTGTGTTTCCTTATGAAATTTACTATTCTACCCAAAGGTAACTTAGGACGAAGTGGTAGGCATTGGTATGGGAAAAAACTTAGATTGGTGTGATGGCCCGGGGATAGAGAGGGACATGCGAAGTTCAGAATAGGAGGGAGAAAACTTGAAAGACAATTCATCAGAACTTCTTAAGTACCTATTAAAAACTGAAGCTGTTTTCTGTTTTTCCAAATTGGAGACCTAGTCTGCTATCATGGATGAAGAACTATTTCTTCTGACAACCTCCCCATCCCTCTGCACCTAAACTACCTGCTCATTATCACCTTGAATTCCCTTCAGTGAAGATACTTTTTCCCGTTGTTAGACATAAATACTATAACTACTTAAATATTTAATAGACTTAACCAATTGGCATGAGTAGATTCCATTAAGTTTAAAGAATAATAGCAAATCATTCCCCTTTTGGATCAGGGTTATGATTTCTACCGAGTAGAAGGCCCAGGGCTCCAAAGAGGGGCTATAGATTCCTTAGAAGAAAAAATGGAAACATCAAGGGAGGGACACACACACACACACACACACACACACACACACACACACACACACACACACAGAGTAAAGCACTTCCTGTATGAACTCCCTGTGCCCTCCACTTAGCCAGACTGTGATGAGATCATCAGTTCTTTATGTTCTACTCATATATAACCCTAGGAAGCAATTTTTCTCTCTGATCCAGAAACACTTGGTAATGAAATGAGAACCTACCACAGATGTGAGCAATGCTCATAAAATAATGGCAAATAGCTTTGCAATTTCCTTTGGCCAAGACCTTTATTGTTTGGTATTGTGGATTAAATTATTATCTGATTTCTTTATAAATCTTTTTTAAATTATTAGAGTTCAAACTTGTGAAGAGAAATTTATTTTAAAATAACTCTTTTATTATTTGGAGTGCACAGATGTTTTTTTATGTACTGTTAAGTGCTTTTTAATTATGAAAGCAATTCATGCTTATTAAAGAGAAATCAGAAAAATACATATAACTAGAAAGAAAAAAATACCCATTTTACCACCGTCCAATTACAAATATCTCTGTTAATATTTTGATGTTATTTTTAGAACCTTTCCATACTAAGTATTTGTGCTTTTATTTTACACAATTGAAGTCATATTGGGTTTACAATTTTTACAGTTAATTTTTGTACCTTTAATATCTCATCATTTTACATTGTTTTACAAAAAGCCTTTCTAAAAGTACTTTTAAAAATAACTATTAGATATTTTAACGAGTGGATATATTGAAATATCCCTGTATAATTGGGCAATTAAGTGTTTAGATGCCCTGAATTCAGAAATCTGTTATTGCAGGAAACAGAACTTTTTTTTCTTTTTTCTTTTTCTTTTTCTTTTTTATTTTTTTGATAGCCATGACATTTTTTAAGTCTTGATCATTAAAAAATATATATACTGATCCCTGGCTAGAAGAGTCATAAAATCACCTTAAATAATCTTTAAAGAGTTTGTAAACTCTTCAACTTGTAGTATCCTGTGTCTTTGAGAGTCCAGCAATGTCTTATCCAAGTTTTCACAAATATTTCATTATCTTAAATATTATGCTAATTTTCCCAGACTCTTCTCAATTCCATCCTCCAGAATAATCCATAAGACAAAAAGGAACAGGAGTGGTTTCAGATTCTACCTCTTATAAAAGTTTTATGTACACCTTTGCTATTTTAAGTAAACAATGGCAATTATGAGTTTAGTGGCCAGCTGTAAAAATTGTTGTCTTTTATATAAATGGAAACACTAACAGTGGTATTCTCAGACAGTTAGTTGGAGTAAGTAAAAGAACAAAAAGAACCCATTATGCAAATATGTGCTCTTCTATGTCGAGAAAGTTGGCCAAAAATGGGAGAAAGTGGCAAGTATATAGTTTTCTGCTTGAGTTATTAGCTCACCTTATAATTAAATCAGATCTAATTATGATTATTACTATTACTCCTCAACCATTTTGACAATTAAAAATTAAGCACCTGATATATAAAATGTTTTAGTTTCAAGAAATTTAGGGGAAGAGCAAAGCTTCTTCCTGGTCACTCTAGTAGAAATCTTTTGTCTCTTTGGATCTAGGTTACCTGTGTAATCATAACCATTTTGGCGAGGGTAAATTTACATGTTGATTATTCCACATTTGAATCAGAGGACAGCCACAGCCCAAATGCTGCCTCCCTCATGAATCCATCACTGCGTACCTGTTACAGGCTGAATTATATCCCCTCCTTGCCCCTGCCAAATTCATATTTTGAAGTTTTAACCCCCAGTACCTCAGAGTGTGACTGTATTTGAAGTAGAGTCTTTAAAAAGGTAATTAAGGAAAAATGAGGTCATATGTGTGGGCCCTAATTGAATATTACTGGTGCCCTTTTAAGATTAGAACACAAAGGAAAAGACCATACGAAAACACAAAGACAAGACAACCAACTACAAACCAAAGAAAGACGTCTCAGAAACACTCAACCCAGCCAACACCTTGATGTCAGACTTCTAGCCTCCAGAATTGTGAGAAAATAGTTCTGTTGGTTAAGCCACCCAAGTTGTGGCACGTGGTTATGGTAACCTTAGCAAACTAATACACCACCCTAGTCAGAAGTTAGCCCTTTTTCTTTTGAATTTCTGATGACTTTTTTTATTTTTCTTACTTTGTACCTTGTATGACAACTATTCATGTTCTGGTGTTTCATATCTCTCTTCCCAGACCATAAAATCTTTGTGCACAAAACCTGTCTTAATTCATTTTGCACTGCCTACGTTGTCCTTATTAATTCATCAAATTAATTTTTGTGTACTTACTATAAACCATCACAGTTTTACCTGGCACTCAATAAATATTTGCTAAATAAATAAATGTCACCCCCTAAGCTGCAGGTAAGTGATATAAATCATTATGAAATGCCAGTTCTTAAAGAATGCATGATCAATCGAAGAACAACCACCAGAAACATATGGACCCTTGAGGAGAAGTAACGCCAAGATCATGCCGTGCTGACTACAGCATTTCGATGTTTTCATGTTAGTTACTCCTGCAGGGCTAGGAGCTTAAGTGGTGTTAAAAGGTCATTAGTATAATAAATTCCTTGTCTGACCTTAGCCAGAAGTGTGCATGGCTAAGTGGAAAGGAGTTTGAGAACTTAGTTGATGGTAATTGGATTTCTCAGGTAAGGATATTAACTGTTGGTTCATTCACAATAAATATAGTACAGAAGCATCTAAAAGGAACTGGATTAAAAAAAAAAAAAAAAACTAGCTTATAAAAAGGACCTGGAACTATATATAGTAAAATCTTCTGGGCCAGACATTGTTGTTTTTACTTAGCCAGCAGAAGCCCAACTTTTGTCGGGGGATCTACCCCATCTCCTATCCAGATCATGTGCCTCTCAGGGAACCCCAGTTCTCACTCAGGGGATGGATGCATAAAGCCAGTGGGGCATTCTTCAGAGAAATAAGCTCTTTTTCTAAGCACACATTCTTCGTGTAACTTTACTCAAGGTGTCCTGTCTTTGACCAAGAGCTGGACACGTGATCTAAGCTAGGCCAATGTTCCTTTTTCTCCCAGGTTTTGAATCTTAGGTGAGTGAGGCAAACCATTTAAATGGTTAGTCTTGATTTGTTCCAGCAGTGGAATCTTAACAATACTATCTGTATACTATCTCCTACAGTAATAGATGTCCAAGAAGTCCTGGTCTTTTAGGACCTTTTTAAAATCACTTCTCCAGCCTGCAACAATTTCCTTTCCTACTTACAATCACCACAGCTGGTATCTGTTACTTTCAATTATAAACATCTTAATACAGAAATAATCATATAGCTAGCAGTTATCCACATTCTCTCAGCAGCACTTTTCTAAACCATTTCGAACAATAATTAATCTGTTTTTGTTTTTATTTTTGTTTATAGAAGTATATACCATAACTAAGTTGGGAAATTTTCCTAGTGTTTAAACACCATTTATATTAGAACATAACTCATATCTAACCTGGATCTTGCTATAAAATGTTAAAACAGTAGGTATAGAAGAAAATACTTAGAGATGGAATACTCCACACATTGTAAACATGCTAGTAATACAAGTTAAGACAAATCTGCCTGTATCTGGGCATCTTCTCAAAATTCAGCAATGCGTAAGGATGCACTTCATTTCTGTTCAAGTTATCATTCTCAGCTCTTTTTTTTTCTCTCACTTACCTCTTAGTTATAAACCACTGTATAAAAATCAACAAGTCTACATGTTATAATTGTCGACACTGGACTAGCAATCATTTAAAGACTGTTGAATTTCATTGTCTTGATCATAGAACATAAAATTGATGAGAGATCACCTTCTATGTGTTGTAAGATAAGCATGCAGATGAGTCTAATTTTTGTTGGCAAAGATGGGGAAAAAGAGAACTCTCATCCACTGGGGGAAGAGTGTAAATCGGCACAAACACTTTGGAGAGCTATTTGGTTGTAGCTGGGAATGTAAAAAATATGCTTATTCTATGAAACAGTAAATTTGGGGATGGTAAGTTTTACACGGGCACAGAAACATATTTATTGCAGTATTGTTTGTAATAGCAAAAATTGGAAATAACCTGTGAGTCTAGAGATGGGAAAAATGGATAAATAAAATATAGAATACTATTCAACAGGTTTTTTTAAATGGCCAGATTTATATGTATATAAAATGGATAACTCAAACACAATGTTGTGTGAAAAAAAAAAAAAAGCAGATTGCAAAGTGATATATAGAGTAACTAGAGTATGATACAAGTATTATAAACTTTATAAAACTATAAAAACATGTTATTTATGGATATGCATACATACGCATATTATAGTAATCCCCTTTTCTCTGCAGGGGGTATGTTTCAAGACCACCAGTGGTTGGCTGAAACCTCAGATAGTACCAAACCCTACATATACTATGTTTTTTCTCATACCTACATACCTCTTATAAAGTTTAATTTATAAATTAGTAAGAGATTAAAAATAAAACAATAATAAAATTGAACAAATATAACGATATACTGTAATAAAAGTTATGTGAATGTGGCATTATTAAGTAAAATACTTGAACACAAGCATTGTGATACCAAGACAGTCAATCTGATAACCAAGACAGCTACTAAGTAACTAACAAGCAGTGAGTGTAGACAGCAAGGCTATGCTACACAAAGAGATGATTCACATCCCAGATGGGACAAAGCAGGACAGCATGAGATTTCCTCATGCTATTCAGAACAGCATGCAATTTAGAATGTATAAATTGTCTATTTCCATAATTTTCCATTTAATATGGAACCACAGATAAGGGGGAACTACTGTGCATCTGAACAAAAACAAAAATGGATTATGAGACAATTCATAGATTTCCTGGCTTTGCTTCTTAGTATGGGGGTGGGGGGAAATGGTGTTGAGTGTGAAGGAAAGTGAAGACTTTGACTTTAGACAGAATGTTTCATTTTTTATTTTACTTTCTTCTTAGAAGTGATTTTGAAGATATTTTAGAAAATGTTAAAAATGACCAGTTGTTTGTAGCAGCTACATTGATGTAGACAACTATTTTTCTGTATTGTTTATTTTTTTAAAATCTAAAAGACTTCTCAAGTTCACTACTATTTATGACACAGGATGCTTAATCCATTCATTTATTTCCCAACGAATATATATTACTTAACTGCTATGTATAAGACACAATGTTTGGTACAATAGAAAACAACAAAGCATTGTAAGACATGGTCCCACACTCAATCATCTTGTAGCTTCAGAACTTAAAAGTCCTTTTTGGAAAAAGTATATATGTGGGCTCAGGCATGCTACATTGTGGAAATATTTTCAGTAGTCTCATGATACGAAATTATTCCAGTTGTCATGAAATTATGTGGGTGGGCTTCATTCTATGAAAACATAATAAGAAAATCACCACTTACAAAATACTAAATTAGAGAGTGATGGCCACTTTAAAAGAGAATTAATCTCTTTTAAAGAAATGGCTTATTGATGGCATTTATGAAAAAGTTTTTTTACATCAGCCTTTGTATTAGGGAAAGTAAAGAATACCGTTACAGGACATAGACTTTTCACCTGGAGGGCATTTTGCTGCCATACAATAAGTAAGTCAAGCGTGCATAGACATGTGTAGCCAAGGACCTTCATAATAGCACCATGTCCAGTTCTGGGGTCCAAGTGGATATCTTAGATCAAATGTGGGCTAGAAACCCAATGCAAAGGCAACTTCAGGGGTGTCTCTTCATTGCAACAAACACAGGAGCTTTAGGCTGATAGAACAAGGATAGTAGGTAGAACACACAAATTACTGCAGTTGCTGACAATGGGAAAGGAAGGTGAAGAACGGTGAGCAGAAAGCTGTCTCTCAGAAGGTGAGGGATCACACCTCTGCCCTGACTAGAAAAGGAAGGGTGGATCAGTTTTTGAAGGAAGGGCAGAATCTAACATACAGTCCGTGTTTTTAAACAGAGAATTAGAAAAGGCAAAATCATCAGTGAGAGAAAAGGGTATTGGTATGGGCTCTAGGCGAGACTAGAATTCCAAGAGCACTGATAAGGCAGGCTACCCAGCAAGGTCTGCACCTTCAGTAAAAACTCAATAAATGGATGTCGGTTGACCGAGTTCCCGAATTGAATAGTGAATGCATCATATGTGCCTGGGTTCTCTAGGGCATCAAAAGGTATTTGAATTCACAGTAGATATGGCTTACCAACTATGAGGGTAAACACGAAGGCCCTATACTCACAAGGGCATTGTCCTTAAACAATGGTTCTGCACTCACTGTACTGGATTCATTCCCTCAACTAACACAGTGGCTTTCGACATGCTTAGACACACTCAGAGCTCTATGCTCCCTTTTCTCTGAGCAACCAGGTTCAGTGAGGAAAAAACCCTAAGCAATTGCAAAAAGACCAAAAAATGCCTGACCGACTGTGTGTGTGTGTGTGTGTGTGTGTGTGTGTGTGTGTGAGTGAGTGAGAGAGACAGAGACAGAGACAGAGACACAGAGAGGTGGGAGCAGAAGTATAAAGGGGCAGAAATGCAGAGAGCTACCATTAACACACATAGTCCTTTTTATGAATGCGTGACTTTTACTCTTTAGTCCTCTCTCACTTTTCCTAAAAGTGATTTACTGATAATTGACAGGCACTGCCTTGCATTTTGGTGAGCAGTATATGTCTGAAGTTCTTTCTCCAGGGAGCTTGGTTATACCATTCTCCCTGCAAATCCTAATCTTCCTCCAGGGTCTGGCCACTGGTATCTTTGGCTCAGGCAAAGTGGATTTTGAGATAGGAGTCACTACCGAGCTGGGAAAGAAGCTGTCAACCACAGTGTGCCTTGGCATTCAGACTTATTCTGTTCCCTGGGGGTTTCTATATTTGGCCTGAGTGCAAGGTATTGAGGTAGATGAAACAGAAAAAAATCTGAAAACTGCACAGTGCATTTTCTCTTGCAGTCTTATATCTCAAAAAAAAAAAGAAAGAAAGAAAGAAAAAAAAGAAATTTAAAATGCATGTGAGAAAAGGGTATGTTTGAAAGTTTTAAAAAATAAAGGCCAAGAATGCTTTCAACTAATGTATATTAAAGGTTATTTGCCTGCATAGATAAGATGGTCTTGTTGCTAGGCAACAGAGACACCAAGACAATGTAGGCCAGGAAAGTAGAGGAACTCATGAGTATTTTAGTGTGAATTCTTGTCACAATAGGAACCAGGATAACAACCTTCTCTTGTAATGAGAAATAGCAGAAATGAAGATATGATGGACTGCGAGAGGTGAAACACCTTGTTTTATTTACCTAACATACCAGTTCTTAGTTGATGCAGTTAATATTTTCAATGCAAAATGGCCTGTTTATCCTAGTAGAGATTTTTCCAAACTTCTAGCTTATATTTGATGACTATTAGTAGAAGGAGCTATAGGAATTTAGGTTATATTAGATAGTTATCATGGGCAGAGGTAAAGCTTGATTATCTTTGCAGTATGGATATGGTATATTCTGAATTAGAAACAAGGACAATTCATCACCTATCAAAGGACTTTGGTTATCACTTAAAAGTGAAATTTGATAGATGATGGCAGATGTTTAAGTGTATTTCATTTCACAATTTTTTTCATAAGAGTATGAGCACTATTTTAGATATCTTAAAGATTTTGGATATTTTATATGCATGGTTTTTATTCTAGATTCCCATAGTCTTTAGAATTTTTATTTTATCATTGCTACTACTAAAAAGTTGTATGGGAAGCAATGAAGATAAGTCCCCTCCCTCCAAAAACATGCTGAGAGAGTGAATAGAGAGCTTTTTCATTATTTTAAGGTGGAGGAGCAAAAGCAGTCAGGAAACAATTGAAATTCATTGTGTCAGAGGCCTCTATAGCAATTTATTTACAAGAATGTCTACACTAAAAAACTGATGGTTATTCATTAATTGGCAATAATATACTTATTGCATATAATTAGTTCTTATTGTCTTTGTTTGAAGAGCTCAAAATACTGAACACAGCAGTGCTTTATAATCATGATTTTAGAGAGTCACAAGATTATAAAAGTATCTCATTTTACCCAGAGTGAAATGGTTGTGTGTGTGTGTGTGTGTGTGTGCATAATAGAATTTCAGTTCGATCCAAAAACAGCAGCTATCCAGGTTTCCCACAGAGTGTGAACATAATAATATATAAGTCACACCTCCATACACACCTCCATTCACACAGAGTGGCCTTGAATTTAGTTAGATTCCATAATGGTTCAAATCGAATAATCATCTACCTGGCCTGAAGATCCAGTGATTTGGAAGAACCAATATGAATTACTGCAAAGTGGTACCAAAACAATGAAAAAAATAATTCCCTGAAAAAGGAACCCTCATACACTGCTGGTGGGACTACAAATTGGTACAGCCACTATGGAAAACAGTATGGAGTTTCCTCAAAAAACTAAGAATTATCTATCATATGATCCAGCAATCCCTCTACTGGATATTTACCCCAAAGACTTAAAACCCCATATCCGAAAAGACATTTGCACACCGATTTTCATAGCATCATTATTCACAGTCCCCAGGACATGGAAGCAACTGAAGTGTCCTACGATAGATGATTGGCTAAATAAGCCGTGGTATATATATACAATGGAATATTACTCAGCCATAAGAAGAGATGAAATACTGCCATTTGCGACAACCTGGATGGACCTTGAGATAATCATAAGTGAAAAAGCCAGACAGAAAAAGTTGAAAATCACATGATATCACTTATATGTGGGATATAAACCTAAAAGCAACAAATGAACAGAACAAACAGAGACTCATGGACATAGACCATGGACTAGTGGTTACCAGAGGGTAGGGGGTGGGGGAGGAGGGGAGAGATAGATGGGGTAAAGGGGATCAAATATAGGGGGCTGGGGGGATGGTGAAGTGGGTAAATAGGATCAAATATGTGGTAGCTGAAGGAAACTGAACTTTGGGTCAAATTATAATGCACACCTGAAAATTATATAATTGTATTAATCAATGTTACCCCAATAAACTTAATTTAAAAATTGAAAAAAATATAAATAAATAAATCAAAAGCTCCCTGTAACAGCTTCATTCATTACATAACTTCACTAATGAGTTCCAGAATTTGTAAAAGATCATCACTTACATTCCACTTCTATGTATATACCCAAAATATTTTGAAACAGAGACTTAAACAGATATTTGTAACCAACGTTCATAGCAGCATTATTCACAAGAACCAAAAGGTGGAAACGACCCAGGTGTCATCAGTGGATAAATGGATAAATGAAATATGGCATATACATACAATGGAATATTACTCAACCTTAAAAAGGGATGAAATCCTGACACATGCTAAACATGGATGAATCTTAAAAACATTATGCTAGGTGAAATAAACCAGACTTCTAGTTATATGGGGATACCTAGAGTTAGTCAAATTCAAAGAGACATGAAATAGAACAATGATGGCCAGTGACTGAGGTAGAGGGGAATGGGGAGTTATTGTTTACAAGTACAGAGTTTCAGAATGGGATGATGAAAAAGTTCTGGACCTGGACAGTGGTGATGGTTGCACAACAATGTGAATATACTTGATGTCACTGAACTGTACACTTAAAACAGTTAAAATGGTAAATTTTATATCGTGTATATTTTACCACACAGAGGAAAAATAATTATGAAAAATGAGATCATCATCTTACCTAAGTCAACACTGGAATTATTCCTTGCTCAGACTGAGCCCTGCTGGCTTTTTCTTCTCCTGACCTCAGGTTCAAAAATATAACAGTGGCATCACAATGTGCTTAATTTAAACTCTGCTAGGATACTGTAAGGTCAGTTTAATAATTTCTTCTCCTTAATAATTTTCCTCTAGAAATGTTTCTTTCTGTTATTTTCTGCAAGCATTATTTATTTATCTGTTTACTTACTAAGGCCAGCTACAAGCTTGGGGCAGCACTGACACATCAAGAGAGAAGCCCAGTTTTTCCCGCCCTGATTGGAGCTTGTAGGACAGATGGCAGAGTCCAGACAGCAGGTCCGCAGACTGGACAGATGGCCCACTCTTTATTCTAAAGAAGAATGCTAGTCCTGGGATTCTGGTTTAATTATATTTGACTATTCATGAGTCTAAGTTTCTGTTATTAAGGAAGAAACGAGAGTTACAGAGGCCTCTCAGGAAAATAGTTAATTAAGCAAGGAGAATGGAGGAAGCATGCTTAGAGGTATGGTGCAGCCAAAAGACCAGTGGGACAAAGCATTCTAAATATCCTTTGACACTATGTCTATTTACAGTCAAGTTTTCTGCTAAGGGGTTAGCAATGCTAGCAGCTTCATTTTACAGCTAGGTGAATATCTGCAATCATCAGGCACCCTTCAGACTTCAGCCATAACCTTCACAAAAGATCACTCTGTTTCGGTTGAAGTCAGATCTAAAAACAGACTAGATTTAGTGGATATGGGGGATGGGTACTCCAAATTTGGTCTTTGAATTAGACCCAAGCTGTAAGAAGTGCAGAGAGCAAAGATGTTGATGGGACTCCTTTGGAGAATAGCTTGAATTGTTTGCCAGGTTTGCATTAGGAATCCTAATTTTAGCCTATGCCTTCTTACCTCCCATCTTGACTACTAATTGGAAATCTAAAGAATTTTCTTTTATGTACCTTTAAGCTCCTGCTATGTCCTATGAAATCCACAGGCAAATGAAACATATTAAAAGCTGTTGTGTAGCCCCTGATTTCTGGGACACATTCTGCCAAATTTTGGATCCCAAGATTTTGACTTCTCATCAGTAACTAACCCCAAGTCCTGGAAATGTATTGCTGGACTGTTGCTTAATAGTACTGGGGCCTCATTTTTTTGCAGGCCACGTGCTGTGTCTCAGCGACAGACATCCCTCAGAGACATTCATCTTTTAATTCTCAGAGGTTTACATTTTATCAGGGGGCACATCCCAGAACTGCTTTTCAAGAAAGACAATTAGTATGGGTCATTAGGGTTTATATTTGTTGTGGGTTTTAAAAAAATTATTGTATTGTAAAATTGACTTTTTTCTCCAAGGTACATATTCCTATGAATTTTAACTTGGATCGTTAGGTTTTGTCAACGTCGGCAGCGCACATGAACTGAATCACTAGTGCCATAGTCGCCACATAATAAACAAATACAGTTTTTGGAAAGTTAAAATTTCCCTAAAATATAATATGTAATGTAATAGAAGATAATAAAAACAGAGGTCTTAAGTTTATAGAATTTCAAGATTTGATTGTTATAAAAGGTCAATAAATATTTATTAAGCAGACAATAATGTCCATAAGAGTGTAACAGAAAAGGATTATGAAACAGACTCTTTAAGTTTACTCCTGTTTTAGGATAGAAGACATACACACATTCAGCATTTTAAAAATATAAGAAAGAATGTAACTTTGTTCCCAGATCAACAGAAGAATGCATAAGAACTTCAAGAATCCGTAGGAAAAGTCTTTGTGGGTCAAATTGGGGAAGCTTCTCTGAGGAGGCAGGATTTGAGGCAGGGTTTCCAGTAGCATATTTGACTGTGAATAGTGCTGCCCCTCCCTTGGGCTCTGACAGACTTAGAACAGAGCTAGGCTTTATTTCTAGACCAAGGGCAATTCTGTCAGTTGGTCCTAGTCTCCAGCCAAGCACTGGTAAGTCCTGGAGCATGAACACCTCAGGGAGGAATCGGCCAATTTATTAATTAGTTTAAATCGAGATTGCCAAAATGGAATGAAATCAGCGACCAGCAGCCTCACAGTCTTTGGGAGGCTTTGCTCAGTGTGGATTCCTGAGCCTGGTGCCCAGACCTGCGGAGGGGGAATGTCTGAGGTAGAGCACAAAAATCGGCCATTTTATACGCTCTCCAGGTGATTCTAATGTGCACCCACATTTGAGAACCAGACTAGACAAAGCTGGGGAAAAATTACAAAAAGCTGATGTCTTCAAGAGATAAACATTTATATAATTTTGCATACAACTGAATCACTCAATTATTTTAGTTTCATTTTTTTTTTCTTGCTTCCCAAATATTTTAGCACTGCTAAATGCCTTGTTCTAGTCCTATGTATGTAGTTAAAGCTAGTAACATACTCTGGATTTCCCTGTTCTGTGGACTCGCTGCGCCATATCTGTGGCTCTTATTAATCACCATCGTTTCCTCTCCTGGTTCTTGGCAGCCCCAGTTTGAATTATCACATCTCATAATTATGTTAGATATTACTACATTCAGCCACTCTACCTTCATAGTATTATCCTAACTGGACACAATGCTACCAGCCCTTGAAAGGAGTGATTTCTCCACCAGCAGCTTTATGAAGCTTCGGGGAGTTGGTACAGATGCTACGCTCCATCAACAGAAAATTCCCTATAAAGGTTTTTGCAGTCCAGACGTAGACGGGCTTTGTCAATAAATGAAGCAACAAGGACAGTGAAACATCTTGGCCGTGAGCACAAGAGCAAGGCACCTGCACAAACACAGAACGCATAGAAACGAACAAGGCACGTTCTTAGCTGTTAAGAGCTTGTCAGAAGCTCAGCTGGAAGAGGTGTGTAGCGTGCCCTCTAAGACTGACATGAGGACATGGAAATAATAGAATGGAAACTTCTGCATTCTCTGGCTGCTAAAAAGGGCAATACCACCTACAACTCAAGGATACTGTAAGAACAGCGACTGCACCGGCAGAACGCTGTAAGAGGTCTATAGACACATTGACATGATTGATATTCAACTGTTTTGGCCAATGCTGTTCCATTAGCTAAACTCTCTCTGCACAAAGAAATCTCTTCTTTTTCTAACTTTCTTCTTATGAAAAATTTCAAACACATAGAAATGTAGACAGAATAGTCTACTGAACACCCATGTGCCACTTTATCAACTTCGACAAGTTTTAAATCAGTCAGGTTTATTTTATCCTTACCCTCCTTTCTCCTTCCTATGTTATTTTAAATCAAACCTCAAACATTATATCAATTAACCTGTAATGATTTTAGTATGTATTTTTCTAAACAATAAGAACTTAAAAGTAATTGATACCATGATCACATTTTAAATTTATAATTAAGAATAATTCCAAATATCCCGTCAATGTTCAAATTTTCAGTTGTCACATAAATATATATTTTTTACAGTTTGTTTAAGTCAGCATGCAAATAAGGTCTGCATATTTCAAGTGATTAATAGTTTTAAGTTCTTTTAACCTGTAGATTTCTCTTTTTTAATTTTTACTGCAATTTATTTGTTGAAGAAACTATCCTGTGGCCTATACAATCACTGCTATTCAAAATGTAATGCATACAAATCCCCCTGGCACTTGACTAAATGCAGATTTTGAGTCAGTAGGTCAGGGTGGGCCTAAGGTTATACATTTATACCAGACTTTCAGTGCTGCCGTTGCTGCTGCTTGACAGACCAAACTGAGTAGTCAGACTGTAGTATATCTCATGATCTGGATATTGCTGATTGAATGTGTACATATTTTAACATGCTTCTCTGACTCCTGTATTTCCTAAATTGGTAGTTGCGTCCAGAGACTTGATCGGATTTAGGTAGGTTGCCTTCCTTCGGAATGAATCCATTAATTCAGGTCCTTAAGGAATGAGGACAAGGTGAAGGAGGGAAGGAAGGAGGGCGGAGGGAGGGCGGGAGGGAGGGAGGAGGGAGGGAGGGAGGGAGGGAGGGGGGGGGTCGGGAGGGGAGTGAGGGCGGGGGGGGGAGGAGTGAGGGGGAGGGAGGGAGGATGGGTGGCGTGGAGGGTGGAGTGGCGGGAGGTAGGAGGGAGGAGTAGTTCTGTATTTATGTCTTCTTTTCTTCTTTCTTTTTTTTCTTCTTCCTTCTTTCTCCTCCTCCGCCATTCCTCCTTTTTCCTTCAATTTTTCTTTTCTTCCCTTCCTTCCTTTTTTTTCTTTTTTTTTTATTTTTGGTGTGTGTGTGTGTGTGTGTGTGTGTGTGTGTGTGTGTAGATAGTGTTATTTTCTTTCATCGGGAAGCACATAAAACATGCTTGGTTGTCTGTAGTGCTAGTAGCTTGACTTTAAATTTATTACAGGGTACAAAATAATATTCTCATTCTCTCCTTTCTTTCCTTTATTAGCTAGAATATTACCAAAAAAAAACAAATTTCCCCTCATCTACTATTAGTCACCTATTAGTATAGTTCATATAAGAATCTCAGGGGGAAAACATTATTCTTTTCCGTCACTTACCAATTTTCAAAATAATGAGTTAGTTTACTAACACCATCCCATGGTAAACAGTTCATTTTTTCTTTTTTGATATTTGGTGGTAACTGTTGTTGCTGTTGCTTTTACATTGATTATAAACTTGTGGATTTAAATATATCTGATACATTTTAATCTATTTCAGTTATCTTTATATGAAAGACTCTTCGAGTTGGTCTCTGAGTCCTTTTGACACACACTAGTCCTTTTTAATTGCTTCCTCACTCCTTTGTATGAGAAGATGTTACAGACTCATGTTACATTTCTTGACCCAGATCTGCAATCAACCATTTCCTCAAAGATCATTGTTTCTTTTAGTGGAAGCTGGTATTTCAAAATGATAATCTGGGTACTATGGTGTTCATTGCCACTAGATTAATATAGTGGAAACTGTCTAATCCCGTAAATATATTCTTCAACATTTTCAGGTGGAAATATACATACATACATATATATTCTAGAAGTGTTAAATAAAATTACTTCATTGCTCAGAAATCATCACATCGTTTTTACTGAAATTCAGTAAGAGCACATAAATAAAATATTTCCGAGTTTTATATAATTTACCATGTAAACAAAAAACATCATTCTTTCTGTAGTGAATACTTTGCAGTAAAAGTCAGGGCAGACCTTGGACAAATTACTTAACTTCTACCTTTAATTTGATAATCTGTAAAATACTTTCTTCATAGGACAATTAATAACAAAGCTATTATTTACCATGTATTTACTGGAAGCCAGACATTTTATATATATTTTCTTTATTTAAGTTTTAATTCTTTTTAATGTTTTTCTGTGTCTCAGAAAGGTACAATGCTATGCATTTTCCAGTTCTTTAATGATATCTTATGGTTTACTTTTTTAAAAAATAATTTTTTAATTTTTTAATTATAGTTGACATATAATAGTATTTTAGTTTCATGTGTACAAGATAGTGGTTAGACATTTATATAACTTATGAAGCGATCACCTCCATAAATCTAGTACCCATTTGACACCGCGCGTAGTTATTATGATGTCTTGACTATATTCCCTGTACTGTACTTTATATCCCTGTGGCTATGATTTACTTTTGAATAAATAATCAATCATTTCCATAATTTTTCTTAAAAGTACATTATTATATTCTACCTCGCATATACATGAAATTGAATACTATATTATACTCAATTTAAAAGTAAGGAGATTTGGATGGCGAACACACAATATAATGTACAGATGATGTATTATAGTATTATACACTTGAAACCTATGTAATGTTTGCCTCATTTTATGAATCAGTAAACCTTTTCCCAGGTGACACACAGCTGGTTAGAATCAGAATTAGTATTGTAACAGAGGTCTGTCCGGCTCCATGCTTTTAACATAGAGTATAGGGTGGCAAGTAAATGAGAGAATAAATATATGATGCCTCTGGCCCAGTGCTTGACAAATGGTGTTCAATAAAAAATGAGTTACAGGTGAGAGAAGCAGCCTTGGTAGATCTGTACTTGGCATCCCGGTTGAGAGATGGGAGAGTGGGCAGGGGAGAGGAGGCTGACCAGCTTTCTGCTGTTTCAGACTTCTGACCTGTTGACACTCTTGCTAATTTCCCATGTTAGGTCTGACCTATGTGTCCACATGACAGATGCTCTCATGTCCGAGCTCAAGGTCAGCCCTCCAGAGCTCAGGCTGTCACCTTCTGTCATGTTGTCTTTTGAATATGCTCAGCAAGTGGCAGGAGTCCGGAGGCAAACCTGCTTTGGCTTCTTCCCCTCACATTGTGTGTCATTAGCGGCTACACAGCTCTTTGTTCAAAACAAAATTCACAAAACTGACAGATTCATCTGCTAATGTCGGGTAGCATCAGAGCCAATTATAGGAAACCTCCAAAAGGCGAGTAGGGTCACTTTTTACAAAATGAGACGAAGAAAAGGAAAATAGTCTTGTCATTAAAAAGGACAAATACATTTTCCTCTCAGCAGGCTCACCCCAGGAAAATAGAGATTTTTATTAGTACATAGTTGCATTACGATTGCTTTGAATAATTTCAAATCAAAGCACCATTCCCCCACACAGCCAACGTATCATTAACCGTTTTGAGTGAGTGAGCAGTGTTTCCATTGTAAGTGATATTTTTTAACGACAGAAAATTTAAGTGTAAAGTACAAAGTTTTTACACTCTTTCAAGATAGCAAATAATAACACACATTGTTTAACATCACCTGGAAAGGAGACTAGTTCCTTTAATTTGAATTCGGACCTGAAGAATTCTGAGATGCACCTAATATGTACCCACGTCTTGAGCAAGAGATGTACAAATTTACTTGGGTTTGAGGAAAACTTACTACAGAGATTTAGGACCACAGCCCCAACCCTACCCTTATTTCAAACAAACTGTGAACATTTCGGCCAAATGAGAGTTTAAAGTCCATATAAGACCACTCTCTCCTGATACCAATTGCAAACTTGAGGGCAGGAGGGCCCCCAAAAACTACCTTCATGTTCAGTCATTTGCTAGGACTTACAGAACTCACTGAATACTATTATACTCATAGTTATAGTTATTACAGGGAAAGGAAAGGATGTGCTTCAAGATAAGAAGCACATAGGGCAGAGCCCAGGAGAAGTACCAGGTCCAGGGCTTCCATTGTCCTCTCCCTCTGGAATCAGGATGTGTTGGTTTCCCAGCACCGGTGTGTGACAATATGGAGAAAATATTGCCAACCAGAGAAACTTGCTAGAACCTCTGTGTTCACGGTTTTTATTGGGGCTCCATTGCCTACTTGCCTGATCTCAGTCTCCAGTCTCTGGGTGTGACCAAAGTCCCCACCCTAAATAGCACTGTTGGTCTTTCCAGCATGGCCAACCCCTCCCCTAAATCATATTGTTAGCGTAAAACAAATCTCAGACCTCTTTGCGGGCAAGGTTAAATTCTTTACTAGACAGCTACATTATATAAGAGGTTTGGCATGAGAAAAGACCAGCTATGATAAAAATCAGGATAATATTAACAAAAGCTACCTCCCAGGCACCACGTCAAGCATTATACAGATATCTCATTTAGTCCTCACAAACACTCTGGGAGGCAGATCCACTAGTAGTTCCAACATATAGATGTAGAAAATTAAGATTTATAGAGACTAAGGTGTTACCAATTGTGTTTTCTCTCCTAAGCCACATCATCACCATAGGAAGTTTGGGGATTTTGGAAAAGTGTGCAATATTAACGTGCCAAATAAAACCACGTATCTTAGCTTCATAAAAGATAGCTTAAAAAATCTAGAAAGAAAAAGTTTCTGATATTTAAGTGATTTGGTTCATGTTAAAATGGTAATATACATAGAAATATGCATGTTGAGATGTTGAAACTTTCATTTTCATATTTTATTTGTAATGTGTAAATGTTTTTGTCTCAAGAAATAATAGATTAAGTTCATAACTAGAGCTAGAATATTGTTAATTATCAATGCCAAAAATAAAATTAACTTACCGTTAAGAAACCTATCCTGTATGCAATCGCATCTACACATTTATGGTTTTTATCCCATATTAAGCTTAAAGTAACAGCTACCAGGACACTATGTGGCTATGATTCATTTTTTAGTTGCCTTTAGATGTTTTTCCAAAACGTACTAGGCATTTCTGGAAATCAACTAGATAATTGAGCAGATTTAAAAGGTGTTCTTCAGCTATCATACCTGAATAACGAGATCTCACATTGAGTAACTAATTTGTCTAAATCATTATGTTAGGCAGAGTCAAGGATGTGTGAAAAAGAGAAGTAAGTTCTGAGGGAGACTGGGAAGGGATGGCAGAGAATTTGAGAAGGTTTCAGATGGCAGGTAACGTCTAGACTGAGCCTTGCAGCATCATGGGAGACTGAATGAGGAGGTGTGAAAGGAATAAAATGGGAACTGAGGCGGTCTCTTCTCCTCTTGACTTTTTTTGAACCCCTCTGTGTGGCTTTCTCTTTAATGTCTTGCCTGCCCATCAAGTGCAGCTTGTGTGATAAGAGGGACTTTGGAAACACCTCCTCAGAAGCCCCTACCTTGGAAAGGCCTAATAAGACTAGAGTCTCAGGGAACAACGCCAATTTTAGTTAGGGACGCAGAGAGAAGGGGTATGTTCACATAGCCTCCACTCCTGATCAAGTATTAAGATCCGGCAGATCCAGATAAGGGTCTGGACCAGGGAAGAGGTGTCAAGGACGAGGCCTCAGCCTGCCTCCAGTTTGAATAAATGTCATATGTGGGTACCAGTGTGATCTAGCACAACTCACCTAAGTAAGAGACAGAGTATGTGTAGCCAAAGCCCTAAAGAGTAATTAAGAAAGTTCACTCTCTGGGCTTCCTCTCTGCAGTATCTGTCACACGTGGCAAACCAGTGTGTAGTGAGGCTGGTCAACGATTCTAGGATTCCGGTACCCTGCCAATTGCTGTCATGTCTGATCGCATACCTTGCTTTAGATGTTAGCTTAAGCACATCACTTGTGCTAACTTTAATCTATAATGTCCTATGAGATAGTTGTTAAATTCCCCATTTATAGCAGAGGGATCGAGATTCAGGGCCATTAACCGAGTTACTCAGTGCCACATAGCAGAGGGCAGTCTATGGTCAAACCCAGGTCTGTTTGCTATCAAGGCAAAACATTAAACTGCCTTTCATGGTACTTCTAATCTCACTGTCTGGATCTAATAGTAAAAATAAATGAAAGAAAATAAAACAAAATTTAATCATCATTTTATCTTTTTTTGTATTTTATTCTTATACTCAAGCTTGTATTATGAAGTGCTGTTGGTTCCAATCCTTTTTGTGAACAATTGACATTTTCATTTTCTAATTAGTACATTTATTCTGTTCACTTTTCTGACTAAAGAGAATTGTTTTGAACTCTACATTCTAATTCTAAATTTCGGCTCTTAAAGATGACTAACTAACCTCCATCACAAATGATTCTTTTTTTTCAAATTCACTAATCAATACTTAAACATTTCCCTTTGGATTCTGGTAAAGAAAGATGGCAATATGGCTTCAAATTGTGATCCAAGGAAGTATCCATTCAAGCAAGGGTCTCCTCCCCACCTCCTCACCCCCATGCGAGGGCTTTGCTCTTGCTGTAGACTGTGCAGTGTGTGGTGTGTTCTGTTCTTGCATTAAAAATACTAAGAAAGATCACATACCACCCATGACAGCCATAATGAGAATGAGGTCCCGAGAATAATGCAGCTTCTTGCTCCCTTAGCTGAATTCACCTCGGGTTCTGTCTGTAGTACTCCAGTTCTCTGCTCAGACTACCACTGGGGGTGAACAAGAATACTATGAATCAAGGTTCTTCTGTCTTCCAGTCGCTGTCATGAATGTGGACCATGTTTCAGTGTTTTTACAAAAGTTTTCTCTTCTTTCATTCAACATTTATGAAGCGCCACCTTTCTCACCCCCCAATGTGTGGCCATTGTTATTATGCCTCAGACTTTAGTGAGTAATTGGACATTTCTAAGCCACAAAATTGATTTAAAGCCTATTTTACATTTAGCAAGGTAAACTGTTGTGGCCTTAGATCAGGCAGGGAGACATCAAATCTTTGATACTGAACCGATGGTGATGGGGCACATACTAATCCCTGAGCCTCGTCAGGGGTGGACAGTCACCAGTGACTGGGGACTGGAAACTCCAGGGGGCGCCATGCACATCATCTTCCGTGAGATGGGCTCCCCCCTGGAGTTGGCAATGGGGCATCCTCCAAGTGAGTTTGGACAGGTAGGTCATGAAAGATCCTTTAATGGGAAATGCATAACAACTGAGGACAATGCCACAATTACAAATCAGTGAGGCAAAATAATACAGTACTAATGAGTATGAAGCCTAGTGCCTGATTATCATGAATTCATATGCTTGCTTATTCATCTGTGTGACATTTTGGGCAAGTTACTTAACTCCAGGCCTCAGTATTATCATCTGTAAATAGGTTGAATAGCAATATCTACTATATAAGGATATTATATGGATTAGGTAAGTTTATATTTGTAAAGCATATAAATATTGCATGATATATATTATGAAATAAATATATGTAACAAAAATTCAAAGACAAATTTGATTAATCATCCTGTTGATGCTTAGTAAAAGTAGATATGAATCACATGATCAAGAGTGTCAATAATGTCTCCCTCTTTTCTCAATTATTAAAGTGGTTATTGTTGCTGGAACGCTATTACTTCAAATTAGAAAATTTTCTATTTTAATTATGTTTTACACATTTGTGAATATTTACATAGTCCGCGGTCCCTTAAAAAGAGAATGAAAAAAGTTAAAATTATATACCAATTATAGAGCTACACATGCCCAAAGATGTTCTTTGCTGACTGGATAAATTGTGACATATTAATAAAATGTGATAATATACATTGTTTAAAATAAATGAGTTAGTTCTACATGAAACAATAGGAATACATTTCAAAAACAATGTTAAACATAAAGAATCCCAGAAGGATGACATGTACAGTATACACAATAAACTTTCATTTAAAGTTGAAAAACATGCCAAAGAAAGCTAAATACCATTTTGGATACATACATATGCAGAAATGTGTAACAAAAACATGAACATAAAGGATGCACAACAACATCAAGATGGTGACTTGAAGAAGGAGGGAAGGGCTTGGAATCTGGCCGTAGCAGAACTGGGGCTTCCATTTCATCCATAACATTTTCTATTAAAATATCTGAAGCAAACATAGCAAATTGTTAACATTTATTAAATCAGGTTGGAGGTTACCTTATCACATTATTCTCTAATCTTTTTATCTGTATTTGAACATATTGATAAGAAAAATAATAATTAACAATCCATTCAAATCTTCTAGTTAATTTTTTTAAATAATTTTAAAGCATTAACACGCCACCAGTTCTGCTGGTATTTCTTATGGATGGCCCTATTTCAAGAGGTTTAGGGAGCACTTTGGCACACGGGCTCTAAAGGATGCATTTTCATTATTCTAGGAAGAATTTTAATGGCCTGTTGTACATCAGTGTTAATGAGAGCCATGTAGATAAATCCCTAAGCAGTCCTTTTAAGGGTTGCATTTCTTGCTTAACCAAAAAAAAAAAAAAAAAAAAAAAATCACTCACTATCCTGAGTAATTCTACTAAGCAAATGTTTTTGGGTGCTTCAGATGAAATAATATGGAAGCATTTATTTAAGGTATTTTGCTTTGCAAACGTTTTTGGCAGAACAGCAAGGCAACTAATCATTCCTGTGAATCTATGTAATGAATTATACTTTGAATGTGTTATTGATTGGTAGAACAAACAGCACCGTGACCCAGATTTTCAGTATTACATACTGACATGCGGCTGGGGTGCTCTGAGTTTGACAATTCTCTGTTCATTGTGTAAATTAACTGGGACAATGACCTGTGACTATAGAATTGCAGCTTTGTGGTTAAATATGCATCGACCTTTTCATATTCTTTGTATAGTGTAAAATGGTTACCATATTAATTTTGTCAGATGTTGTCTGCATTCTAATTAGAAAACAATTTTCATTGTCTGGAACATGAATGTTTATAGTAGATATATTTTAAGTACCTCAATTTGAATGCTATTTAGCAATGCTAAGGTTATTAAACATGAAATTTATCCATACATTCTTTATTATTTATTGGCTGCTCACTATGTACCATTGGGTCATGTGATGAAGTGATGACCGAGATAATGCCACTCTCTTTAAATTGTTAACAATCTAATGAGTAATAGAGTAAAAAAAAAACATAGATCATTTTAATATAGCGAGATAAGTACTATATGTGGGATATGCAAAGGACGTTAAAGGAATACATTACAGGAAAACACAACTCAGTCTAAGAAGATCAAGGTGAGAGATCAAGGAAGGCTTCCTGGTGGTAGTGGCTATGTTGAGCCTTCATTTGGAAACTAGAGAAATAGTCCAAGCAGAGGAATCAGCACCTGGAAAAGCCCAGAGACAAGATAAGTGAAAGCATACTTTGAGCCAAATATTTGGGTCGTTACTTTGGTATGAACGGTCTTTACTACTCTGGGGTTGTTACCTGTCTTTGGAATTCCTAGCTCAGGTCACGTTCAGTATAGCCAAGGAGTGTCAACCATCTGAAAAGCCTAGATTTGATCCTCAGCCCAATGTTCAGGCCCCATCCAAAACTAATTAAATTAGAATCTCTGAGGGCTGGTCCCAAGCATAGAGATTTAAAAAAAAAAAAAATCTCTCAAGAAGATGTGCATATTCACTAAGGTCGAGAATCACTAATTTACAAGATTAATCCTGAGTGGTGCATTGACTTATTAAATGTGTAAGAAAGTAAGAAAGGCAGAAATGCTGTGCCTGGGCATTGCCAAAAATGAGATGGCTGTAAAGAAATGACCTCGAGGATCATATCCTCCAGCTATGCATCTATGTGCAAAACAATAATAACCATTACTCAGTCTAGAACTGGCTCTTGACATATTCAAATAGCACTTTACACTTTTTTTAGTTCAATTACTCATTCATTCTAAAATACTCAGGGAACCCTTACTATATGTCAGTATGCTAGGAGTCTTACTATCCAAAAACTACCAGTTTAATAAAGAGATATTTTCTATAGCCATGATCATGTGACAGGATTACAAAAAGCTAGGTAAAAGTTGCCCAGTTGGGGAGTGGTGTCAGGCAAAATACATATCTTTTGAAGGATGAACAGGAGTTAACAATTCACAGAAACAGAAAGATCTGTATTGTGCTTGGAGCAAAGGATATGAAAAGTATGGCTTAAAAATAAGTCCCCAAAACTGTTAGCTACGAAAGGTCATGAGACGTCTCCATCCTTGTTGCCAACCAGCCACAACCCACACTGGCATTCTCTATGTGGCTCACTGGAAGTCTTCACAATTCTCCATAAGGTTGAAAAGACCACCCATGTGATGGTCATTGGAATAAGACAAAAGTCAGAAATCAGGAGCTCAAAGTTCTGAAAGTGACTTAGAGACAGGTGAGGATGTGGAATACGGTGAACTTCTTGACGACCCACTAAAGCACAGCTATAATGTTGAAGGTGTGCGGCACTAGGTAGCCAGCCTCTGAGAGGGTTCCAATGATCCCTGCCTCCTAGCAGTCACACCCTTATGAAATTCTCTCCTCAAACATGGGCTGGACTTACTGACTCTCTTCTAAAGAATAGAATAGAGTACAAGAGTCACTTCTGATATTAGGTTATAAGAGAGACTATGGCTTCTATCTTGAGTTTTCTTTCTCTCTTTCCCTACCCCAAACCCCTCAGACAATCCTTCTGATTAGATTGCATCCATGGCTGACAACTTGGGTGCAACTTAGTGACTGACCTTGAACCAGAGGTACTCAGTTAAGCTATATCCAGATTCTTAACCCACAAAGACTATGAGATAATAAATATTTGTTGTGTTAAGCAGTTATGTTCTGGGGTAACTTGTTATGCAATGGATGGTGAATACAATCATCATTCGCTTAGGGTTTCTGCATATTCCATATCCTCTCTGAAGATCTCACAGGTTGGCTCCAGCAAGCAATTATTGTTAAAAATCACAATAGCCCCTTAAGGAATAAGGTTTATTTCAGGCCTAAAATATGTAAAAATAAGGATGAAGAATTAATCGATTCAAAATCTGCCTTGATACTATCAGTTTAAGAGGCAGGGTGTGAAGATTACAGTTGTTGGCAGTAGTAAGACCATGGTCTCATGACACTTCCATCTGAGAATGATCCTACTTCCTGCCTCTTCCCATCACCCACACAGCAGCAGAGTGTAATGCTCAAAGCATGTCATGTTCAAAGCTGTATCAGCACTCAGGATGGCATCTTGTTGTATCTTATAGATCTGGGGCCAAGCATAACCCTTTGTCCACTGGGCTACTCTCTCTTCATTTTTTTTTTTTTTCATTTTACCACAGTCCTGAAGTTTAGGATGATTTGGACTTTGTGTGTTTATGCAGCCTTTCTGGCCCACTTTTCTTTTTATTTTAATGTAATAAAATTTGTTTTTCAAACGCTCCTGAGAAAATGTTTTGCATGGTGAGCTAAAAACCTGCCAAGTCTCATTCTGGCAGAGAAACCAATCTGAAGAGTCGAATCTACAGTGAAGACTATTAGCTAGGTAAAAACATGTCAACCTTTGACATATAGATTCATTTGTTTAATTGAATATTCGAGAAGGTATGGTAAAAAATATAATACTATAACATTTTAGAATCCTTCTAAATATGCAGTTTATTATGTATTCAGAATCTAACCCATTTCTTCTCAACTTTGTAACACAGGAGAAGAAAACCTCCTGGCAATTTTACGACGAAGATGGTGGAAGTATATGATCCTGGGACTCATAGACCTGGAAGCAAATTACCTGGTGGTAAAGGCCTACCAGTACACAACTCTGACCAGTATCCAGGTACTGATGGCTCTCCTTTCCTTCTCAGCTTCCTCAGTTTCCAGGTGGAGTTTATTTTCAGTTTAGTCACTTGGGAATCTGAATACTACTCTGTAAGTTTTGCAACAAGAGGGAGATTTGCTGTGTAAAAATTACCTGGGCTTTATGTCTTATTAATTTTTCCTAATTCAAGTGTAACTGGACATCTTTTTCCTCTTCATTCTTAACACACCACAATAACCATTGACCATGTGGGAAAATAATTTTTAGCTATGAATACTGCCAAATAATCTTTTGTCAGTAGGAGAATTATTAATAAGCATGAAAATAAACCTATTTTAACCACAACGTTTACATTTCAGAATATGTTCATGGACTCTGGTTAAGTAATCGAAGTGCTTAACAATCTTTTCTTTTAGCTTTCTTTATTGTGGATATTTTGCAACCTGAAAGGACAGAATTTTTTCTAAAGAAACAAGGTTTAAATTCTTAAAATGTGTTGTGCATGAAGATAGGCCCTGTGTCCTCTCTCTTTTTTGCTTTTACAAGCATGTGTGCACACACACTCACAAAATTGCAAATTAAACTTAGTTTTTCACAATTTTCTCCAGACACTCCCTATATTCTTCATTACACAATAAATAATAAGCTTGACTATTTTTGTTTCACACTTATTTTCTTTTCATGGCAATATTTTGAATTTATGCTCATTCCAAAGCTCCAGGATAAAAATGAAACATTGTTCACATATTAGATTTTACTTAGGTTTGGTACCACAACAGCATTTCTGTTATCCTAATAATTTGCTTAGAAACAACAATAATAAAATGAAAAACCAGCAATCAAATAAACCACCTGAATAAATTTAGATTCTATAGATTGAATAGGAAATTTCCTAAACTGGATTTAGATGAGACTGCATCCTCCTTTCTGCATACCCTATGAGAGACAGAAAGAATGCTTACCTACAACCACTGAGGAAAAGCCCAGAGCTCTGTTCTGATGGGATCGCACTGATGACAGGGGATTGCTGTGAGCTAACTGGCATAGACCTGACCTGGACTCCCCAAACTAATACAGGGTGTGATTTCTCTGATTGGTTTAGACAAATATTTCCCAATAGAAGTACTACTGGCATTTTGGATAGGATAATTTTTCACACTGTGTGTCCTTTTCCTGCTTTATTGATCATTTAACATTCCTAGCCCCTGCCACTACATGCCAATAGCATCTTTTTTAACCTTTGAAGCAACCAGAAGTGTTCCCATGGATTTCCAAATGCCCTATAGCAGACAGGTATCATCTCTGAAGGAACATCACAGGCTCCAGCACTCACCCCTAGAGTCAGAGAGGGATCAGTCCCACCCAACCATATATCTGTCACCCACTGAGGAAGAGCTGAGGTGGATGGATGCTGAGGTAACAGCCACAATGCTGCTACATCCAGCCTAGTGCCCGCCTCACTCCAGCAAGCCCCACAATGGCAACAGCTCTCTCTCTTCTGTGCTTCCGTGAAACTTTGTTTTTCAGCTCTGTCTCTACAACCTGTCTTACCCAAGAATGATGTTTGAATATTCCCATCTACTCTGCCAAACTGCGAATTCTTTCACAGCAAGGTAGATTTCTTACTTACCTTTGAATTTCTAGTAACTAGTAGAAAACTGAGCCCATTACTAGGTACTCAATAAATGTTCAAAGAAGTTAACTAAATTGCATTGATTTCCAGTATTTCGTAGCACAGAATTTCCCAGCAGTTCTTTACCTAAATGTAGAGGCTTCTGGAATGTCTATACAGGTATGATGGGAGAATGTAGTCAAAAATTATAAATGGACCTAGGAGAGAATGAGGAGAATTTCCCTTTTGGAAATATAGTTGACTTCTATTTTTTCTGTTAAGCATTGAAGAGTCACAACCAATTGCTGGTTTCTTAGTTCTATGAGGTTTTTTTCAAAAACATTCTTTCAGTATTTCAGTTTTTCAGGGTTTTGTTGTTGTTGTTGTTGTTGTTGTTGTTGTTGTTAACAGTGACAGTTTATTCTTAACAACTGGTGCCCTGGTCCTCGGGTGTTTAGCTCAACCCACCTAATACATCATCACTAATCCACCCAGTCGCTTCTTTCAAATTAGCTATTTGACACTCTATGAATGCCGTATTCTATGAAAAGTTTATTTTAATTCTGTGGAAAGACAAGACAATAATAATTTCACTGAAATATCTGTTGGTTTTCATTGTAATTTATTGAGCAAGGGACAGGGGAAAGTGAAAAAGTGGACTGATCCTCACAGTTCTAGAACCATTCTGCCACTTGCAACAAATAAACCTGTTAAAAAATAATAAATGGTCAGAGCAAAATGTATTTGCTCTAGAAAACATGCCTGTAGTGCTGTTTAATAATTTAATTCTGTTTACTCATTGCAAATCAGTGTAACTAACAAGGACCTATAATGATCGTCCCTTTTTCCTATAAATATTGAATATATAATATGCGCTCAGCCTTTAGCTTTTATTCATATTAATCAATAAGGAAAATACATTAGTTAAGAATCTGAAAAATGTGCCAGTTATTGCAGGTGATTTAAAAAGAAATGAATTAACTTAACCCTCCAGGAGCTTATACACTTGAACAGAACAAGAGGCACAGTCTATTGATAGTAACACCATGTATTTTAAGAGAACAGATATCTAAGTGCTACAGTTATCAAAGGAGGCAGAAATGATATTTACCTGCCAAGACAAGAAGGTACCCATTCAAATGAGTCTATAAGATTGGATAAAACGTAGAGGATAAAATGTGGGTTCAGCTTTGCCCCTGGAATGAGGAGCATGACAGAAGCCTGGGGACAGGAAACCTGAGGAATATGGTTGGAGAACAGCTATTTCATTTGATTCATTAGGTCACTTAAAAAATAAGGGGGGTTGGAGGTTAGGGGCCTGGGAGAAAGAAGTGAAAGAAGTGAAGGGTTAAAGAAGTACGAATCAGTAGTCGATAGGTAGTCATGGAAGCATGGCATAGGGAATGCAGTCAGCATTAATGTAATGGCTGGGTGGAGAGCCAGGGGAAAGAAAGAGCCTTTTATAAACTGTATAAATATCTAACCAATGTACTGTATACGTGAAACTAATACTAAGATAAAATTTAAAAAATAGTAATTACTGAATACTTATATGTTTAATACAGTGTATCATGTGGTAAACATACTTGTGAGCAAAAATAGGTATCTGTATTCTCATGGAGTTTCCAGTCAAATGGGGAAGTCAGCCTTTGGCAAAATAACCAAATGGATAGATGTATCATAACAGGGCAAAAGCATTCTAAAGGAAAGCAACACAGTTCTATGAGAACATTTGTAAAACCCTGACCTAAACTGGGGTTGCGGGGGGGCGGGGCACTGGAGAATATTTTCCTAAAGAACTGTTGGAGCTGAAATCTAAAAGAGGAGTGTAGGATTCGTTGGGAAGACAGAGGTCCAAGCAAAGAAGGCAACACGTGTTGCTCAAGGCCCTGTGGTGGGAAGGACCATAGCAAGGGTGAGGCCGTGGACAAGTTCATGAGTCTGGGTACGGAGCATAGAGAGAAGAGTGGTACAAAATGGCCCGGAGAAGGAGGCACGGGCCAGAGTCCATGAATCTTGATGGCCGGGCCAAGAGTTTGAGTCTATAGGCTAAGTGCTGTGGAAAGCCAGATTTGAGTAGTACAGACAACTCTGGCTGTGGTGCGGAGAACAGATTGAAACAATGGGTTCTCATAAAGGAATAGAGAAGGATAATGCTGAGAAGTTAAGCCAGAGCCATATTATAGAAGCTTGTCAATGCCAGGATGAAGCGTGAGACTTAATTTTGTAGGTACTGGAGAACCGTGAAGGTTTCTGAAGAAAGAAATGATAGGATGCGATCCAACAGCCTTTTTTTCAAAGCACTTCTGTTTTAACAAGACAGTCTTCATTAGTGGTTGGCAGAGCACCAAATACTTTCGTGTTCCAATTCTCTTAATAACAGCGATGCAGAGCAAAAAGACTTGAAAAGCCTTCCTGGCTTTGTCCTCTTGCCCTTTCATTTCATTCACCACACTTATGATTAAATGTCACAAACAATTGATAAATTAAGCTTGAGAGGAAAAATATATTTTTGAACTGATTACAGACTCACAGAGAATTTCAAATATATAAAGATGTCTTTGAATTGTTCACATAGCTGTCCCCAATGGTGACATTTTATATGACTTTGTATAATGTCAAAACCAGGATATTGACATTGGTACAATGCTGTTAACTAGACTACAAAACCTTATTCAGTTTTCATCCTTTTTTCCTTCACTCCATTGTGCGTGTGTTTGTGTGTGTGTGTGTGTGTGTGTGTGTGTGTGTGTGTAGACCTTTGCAGTTCTGTGCAATTTGATCCCCTGTACAGGCATACCTCATTTTATTACATTTTGCAGATATTGCATTTTTTTACAAATTGAAGGTCTGTGGCAACCCTGCATCATGCACATGTATTAGTGCCATTTTTTTTTTAACAGGCTCAGATGATAGTTCACTTTTTTTTTTAGCAATAAATATTTTTTAATTAAGGCTCATAGGTTTTTTTAGACATAATGATATTGCCCACTTAATAGACTATGTATAGTGTAAACATAACTTTTATATGCACTGGGAAACCAAACAATCTAGGTGACTTGCTTTATTGTGATATTTGCTTTACTGCAGTAGTATGAAACTGACCCCTCAATATCTCCAAGGTATGCCTACATGGGTTTTGTAACCACTAACACAATCAGGAGACAGAACTGTCCCATCACCCAAAGGAACTCCCTCATGGTACCACTATGAAGTCACTCTCATTTGATCACCCTCATCCCTTTCATTTGACAATCCATTCTACATCTAAATAATTTTGTCAACTGGAGAATGCTATATAAAATAGAATCAGACAGTATTTAACTTTTTGAGATTGGCTTTTTCAGTAAGCATAATGCCTTAAGTCCACCTAATTGTTGCATGTATCAATAGTTTGTTCCTTTTTGTTGCTGAGTAGTATTTTATGGTATAGAAGTCCCACATTTGTTTAAGCATCACCTGTTGAAGGACATTTGGGTTGTTTCCAGCATTTGGGATTTTACAAATAAAGCTGCATGCATGTGCAGGTTTTTGTGTTAATATAAGATTTCATTTTCTGGGGTAAACAGTCAAAAGTGCAATTGCTGGATCATATGGAAAGTGCCTGTTTGGTCTTAGAAACTGTCAAACAACTTTCCGGAGTGGCTGTATCATTTTACATTCCTACCAGCGATGCTAGAAAGATCCAGTTGCTCCCCATCCTCACCAGCATTTGGAGTTATTGTTATTTTTTATTTTGGCCATTTAAAAATGTGTGTAATAATATTTCATTGTGGTTTTAATTTGCATTTCACTAACGGCTGATCATGTTGAACATTTTTTGAAAAAAATAGTTCTTAACTTTGCCTTTATATTCAGAAACTAAAGGAAGTTAACAATGGCAAAAGATAATATTTATGCAGGGAAAAAAATAATGAAAGAGATATCAAAGTGAAGAAACCCAGCTGTTTTCTTTGTTAGAAAGTAAAAAGAGAGATTGCAATACCATAATGTTGGATTTATAAGGATTTTATTCTAAAGACACATTTGTGGGTTTGTAACTCTTGACTTGTACAGAATAAATAGGTTGTGCCTGTGACTTTGAGACAGATTAGCAATGACATTTGAATAAATTCTAAAAGCTATACTATTTTATAACTGTGCTATATGAACCATTTCAGTAGAAATAATAGCCTTATTACTTCTCGCCAAAAATTATTCATTTTTCTTCAGCCATGTAGTACTAAAATGCAAACAGATGAAATCAGAGAAATAAGAAGAAAGCAGGTCTTTCAAACATGATTAGTAATTAAAATTAACTCACAGTAAAAACGAATTCCAGCACTCTTGCTAAAAAACCATGCTGAAAGGTCTGTACCGCTGACATGTCCCCTCCTCAAACAGTGGCTATTTCAGAGCTCTTCCCATGATTCAGGCAGTTTCCATTAAGAGCAAAGAACAAGAGAGAAATCCCTCTAACCCTGATTATTTCGTCATTCCCCACTCCTCTGACATGGGCACGTTAGCAGAATGACAGCTGGTATCCCCAGGGTGCCATGTGATTTCCGACCCTCAGACTAACACTGCATGGCACACGTATGTGACACATATGTAACATACAATACACACCTGCAACTTTGTCTCATCACTTTATGTAACTCTCGGGCCTTTCTGAGTCCACTCTTTCTGAATTTTAGGTAGCTTCGGAATTAAGTTGTAACAGATACAGAGAAAAGCTGGATAGTGTGTACTTTCTTATGTGTCTCTGGAATCTAATAAGCCATGTGAATAGACTTGGCATACAGATTTCTATGTTGATTAAAGAAATGCAGCTACTGGGGACACAACTACTTGTCAAACCTGAGCCCTGTTGCGGGGTGACAGTTACATTAACAATTAGAATATAGTATAGTAGTGTAATAAAAAAAAAGTATGTATTCAGTTTTGTGGAGACACCAGAGAGCAGTCTGTCCCACCCTCAAGATTCATGCAGCTGTGATCCCATAGTCAAGAAGTTATGACACACAAGAGAAAGTCACTAAGCAGACTTTTTATTTGTAGCCAACCTGAATTTCCACCTCTGTGGATGAGCTTGGAGGGAAAGCATGCCCGTTCACAGTAGAACCAGGTCCCATGGGCATGAGTTTATGATTATGAGCTCAGACTTTAAGACTATATTTTCTTCTTTATCCTTATTATTTTTACTTGTGCCTGATGCAGGACTGTGACAGTTTAATGACTACTCAAGAGCTATTTTAAAGTAGGTTTAAATGCAAAACTTTCGAAAGCAAAATTCTGGCCCCCTAAAGTGAACATGATATTTCTGAATCTCTTTTAGATTTCTTAGATCTGGACTTCCTAGTCTCATGATTGTGAAAATCACTTAAAAGTATAGCAGTTCAAATCTAAATTTTGATTGGGTGCTGCACCGTTTTCTGTCAGCTTTTGGTCCCGATATAGGGTATAAACCCTTGCTCACTAAAACTGTCTTCAGTGTTTCTTTAGTTCCATTCCTATGCCATCATTAAACCTGTCCCTAAATGTGTTTTGCAGAACTCTTTTCCACAGAAGAGAGCTTCCGTTTCTACTCCCACTGGCTCTGGGCCCAAGGGCTGGTCCTCCAGCTGCCCTCGGGTAAAGCCATTGGGAAGCAAGGGAAGGGTCTCTCCTTTCTCCTATACTCTGTAAGAGCCGTGTTTGCAAGACAGGAAAGCATGAATTTGATTCCGTCTTGACTCTGTTTCTTCATCTTCACTTACTGTTTGGTAACTGTTACTTTCTACTTTATGTGATAGTTGCTTATTTACATACTTCCTTCCTTCTTCAAATGTGTAAGGTCCTAAAGGTGGGACCTGTGTACCTGGTACACAATAAGCACTGAATAAATTGTTGATATTTGAATAAATGTAGAAACAATTCATTTTTGTCTCCTTCACAACATTATGTGCATATAGATGTCAAAAATGTATGAAATATTGAATACGTAAGTTAATGAATGAAAGGATGAATTTTTAAAGGCCAGTTATTGAACAAAGCAATACAAGTGACCTTTAGTACTTTTATTCTCAGTAAGTGCATTTATTCAGACAGGATCCAGATATGGAACTCTAAACCTTTTAAGTATTCTGCTACACTGTGGGGATGTAAAGATAATGAAAAACTGTCCCAACTCTTAACAAGCTCAGGTGTTATGGGCATGGCGTGGATGCAGATTCGTTAGTGCTGTACTTGGATGTTCAAAGCAAATCTATCTCCTTTATCCTATAATTGATCTGATATTCATAGTGAACCTTTCCTCAAACACCCACAACCTGGTTAAAAGGCAGCAGGAGGGAAAAGGCGGATTAAATGTAAAATTTGCTAATTTCTTCCAGTTTAAAAACTTTCGCTTTTGGACACACACTTACTTAACATTTCAGAATTTTTCCCTTCCATACTCGTTTCTGAGGTACCATGTGGGTCTCTAGTGTGACGTTTGGCCTCCTGTTAATCCTTTGGATGCTGCCGTCCACTGTGGAGTAGTTGTCTGGTTGTTGAGTGTGCACCTGCAGGATGTGGGGGCTGCTCTGCTCCTGGCATTCTGCTGGCCTCTGCTGCTCTCTCTGCCCCTCTCCTTGTTAATTGCCTCCCTCCATACTGCCCCCACCCACCCAACCTCCCAGATTCTTATCGATGCTATGGACCTCCAGGCGACCAACTCTGAGTACATTTGGCCTCCTGTCACATAGACCCTCCCATCCCACCTAGGGTAAGCCAGCCAGTACCCCTTTACAAAGCACTCAGATTTCTGTACATCTTCCAGCAAACCAGAAGTAGGGGGAACTACACAGCTCTGCTAACCACATTTAGCCTCCAATTGTTCTCAGCCATGGCTTCTTGAGGGACAAGCGTGTCCCTCCTTCTCTAACATGAACTTCTTTGCCTCACATTCTCCTTCCAAAACACTAGGCCTCCTGGCTCAGTGCTAAGGGAGGCAGGGGCAGCCTTCCACATTCTGGAAGAAACTCTGGCATAGTTGGCAATAGAGATTCTTGATATGTTGGAGAGAGAATTTCAGAATTTAGAATCCCTTCTCTCTCCATGCGCCTGACTCTCTAGACCTTTCCTTGCTAAGGAAGTCAGTAAAGTCAGCCTTTTGTTTAAATACTGATCAGTGACCTCTTTATTTTATAAAGGATGTGCTCTCTCTTTTTCCTCCTGGCTCAGTTTTATAGGTAGAAGGCTACATGGGGAATGATTTAAGGAGGAAATTAAATTTCCCCCCAAAATTTATCCTATTTTGCTGAAGGGCAGATCCGTAAACAATTTACAATGCATCGTGAAACGCAGTAAAATGGAACTATGCACAAAATACCATAGATTACAGAGGAGGAGTGACTGAATCCACCAGTGATAGGGAGAACTCTCAAGGAGACATGCAGTGGAGTCTATAAACCTAGGTTTTATTAACGACATGATCTGACAGTAAAACAGTGTTGCTTGGTTCCCTAACAATTGTCAGCTCCAGTGGCTCATGTAGACAGGTTATAAATGAGATGCCCTTATATGTTTGTTCTCTTTCTCTCTCTCTGCTTCCTTCCCTCTCTCTCTGAGTATCAGTTTTCTGACCTGTAAGTAAAAATAAAAAGCCAGCCTGCTGATGTGGTCATTAGTATGCAAATGTAACAATGCATTCAGTGGTGAATGTTCCTCTACCACCCTAAGGCAAAAATAATGCAACAAACATTGTTCTGATCCTGCCACCTATTGCAGACACTTACCTGCATCAGTGAAGTCCTCTACCCTTCCTACAAATAGACTTTTCAATAATACCCCCAATGGTCTTCCAACATTCTCAGACAAGTCCATGTGACACTCCATCAGCCAGCCCGAAACGCCCACGACTGTAGCAACACCCCCAATGTGCAGTAGATAAATCCCAGCTCATTTTACTTACATATTTTCCACTTCATGTAGTCTTTCCATTGATCCAACTTACGAAAATAAATTTTAAAGATACATGTTTCCTAAACCATCCCATCTTTTCATGCACTCTCATTCTTGGATAGAAAATTTAAGAAGAGCGATGAAAATGTTCACAGATGCAGTGATCTAGATGAAAGAACTTGCTTGAGACACAAGGAGATTAGGAAACCCACATCCAGTTAGCTTTGCCACTAATTGATTACTGTGTTGCCCCAAGTAAGACCATTTTGCGGGTCGATAAAAGTGAAATCTTGTAAATATTAATGAAATTGCTGCTAGGTACAAACAAAATTCCTCCAACCCACTCTGTTTTGGAGTGAAAGTATCAAGAGAAATTGCACAAGCAAAAATAGTATTATCTTATTTGGAATTGTGTTTTCACAGTACTGGGAGCCAAACAAACCTTAAAGCCCTGGAATGCTGTTGCTTGACTTATAAAATCAAAAAAATTTTCTCCAATGGTACAGATGTACCACCCGCTCTGCAATAAATGTGTTCCTGAAATAATATTTCCAAATACATTTTTGTAAATTATTTATATTTTTAACACACTGGGAAATGTACAGAGTAGTTCTGGTAAATTGAAAAATCATTTCATATAATGAATAACATATTTTTTTCCTGAGTTATCCTCTCCATATACTAGTTTGTAAAAAGTGAAACATTCTTAGAGTCCAATATTATAAGGTACTGTACACAACGATTCATATTTTTCAGAGCTGTGGCCAAAGTGCCTCGCCTGGCATATTTGGCTGGTTAGGGTGAATTGGGCAGATGGAAAACAGAGGAGGCCCCAAGATTCCTTTATGGTCACACATATTCATCTGCTAACCATCGACTGCATTAGGCCTACCAAACGTGAATGTTCTGTACAGAATACAAGAGCAGGCTTCTCTTGCCCATCTGTGTTCATGTTTCCATTCTTGGAGAAGAGAATCCTGTTGGGAAGCTGTTCTCTCCATTGTTACTAAGAGTGCAGAGTTCCCAGTGGTGCTTAGATGGGCTCCTCGATGGAGCACCTTGGTGCTATCTGCCATGAAGAGATGCACATGAAAACACTCTCATGCCAAGACTGATTGCATTTGCTGAAGTATTCAGTTGCGTAGCCTGCTTCCCTTGCCAGTGCATCTGAAGAGGTGTGTTAGCTCATAAATCAAAAATCAGTAAAAGCCTGTGAGCTGCTTCAAGACTGAAGGGTATAGACTTAAAACTGCTGAGACATTTTAAGACTCAGACAATGAGAATTTATAAAAACACCAACATGTGAGAAAATAACAAAAATTATTTTTGTCCCTCTTCTTCCTGTCCTCCTTCTTGTTCTTATGTTCTTGGTTGGGGGCCATTTCCAATTCAAGAGCCCTTGAACAGGAAGACTTTAGCCGAAGCATTTTCTGGGGCCATCGAGTAGGAGGCTTTGAGATCAGTTTAGGAGTTGTGACACTATCTGGGCCAGAGAATGATGACAGGAACTAACAACTGCACCAGGTGCTTGCCTCCAGCATCTCACAGCTGAAATTATCTCACTCAGCACCATTATGCAGTACCAGTTACTTCAATGACAGCAATCTCCCCAAATAAAAATTATTTATTGCTTGAATATTATTCATTCATTCAACATCTACAGTTTGTCAGGCAATGAGGTAAACACCTCTGTGCAGATGTTACCTTTTTAGCAAGTTCTTCTCTGCCCACCCTGTTGACAATCACAATCTCTTGCCTGATTTACTACTCTCTATCTTCTCTCCTGTTTTATTTTTCCCCATAGTTCTTATCATCATTGGTATACTATATATTTTACTTGTCTCTTTTGTCTCTTCCTACATAAGATAATAAATCCTGATAAGGAAGGAATTTTTTATTATCTGATTTTTTTTTTATTTCCTATGATTGTTTGTGGCACTCAGCAGATGCTTTATACATATTTTTGAAGAAAATAATAAAATATTTAAGGGCCCTACTGTGTACCACGCACCATCCTAGAAGCAGGAGTTAAAACTGGGTACAAGAGAGAAAAGTTCTTTTCTTACTGAAGATAATTGTGTTTTAGTATGACAAATACAATTTAATAATACAGAGATTAATGGGAGACTCTGAGGGAACACTTACTTCCCACTTAGGAAGCCAGAGAGGGCTTCCTGGAAAAAGTATTGTCTAAACTGAGCTCTGAAAGATAACTCTGATTGGGCCAGGCAAAAAAAAAAAAAAAAAAAAAAAAAAAAGTGAGAGAGATGGACATGAGAATGCTAGGCAAGGAATAGCATGTGCAAAGAAATGAGTCAAGAAAAACCACTATGTGTGGAGTCAGATTGGTACTACATTTATTGGATCACTTCATAAGTTATATAAACGTTGAATTACTGTGTTAGGCACCTGAAACTAATATAATAGTGAATGTCAAATATAATTTAAAAATAAAAAATATATATATTAAACAAAGAAAAAAAGAAACACTATAGTGTGTTAGGAAACTAAAAAAACTTCAGTCTGGAGTTTGGAGAAGGAAATGGTCAAAAAAGAGAATGAAGACAGATCACAAAAGGGCTTATACACCACACTGGGGAATATGGGCTTAATCCTGAGAGTTTCTAGTATCAGAATGACATGATGAGATTGGCAGTTTAGAAAGATCATTCACATAATCTAATGAGGAAAGGGCAGACAAGATGGGACAAGTGAAGAGATTCTAGAGAAAGATATGCCGCTCGAAAACAGGACTTGATGACTTGTATAATGTTTGAGTGAAGAATTAGGATCAATGCATGTTTTACTCACTCATATGCTCAGCAAATATTTATTGAGCAAACATCGCATACACTTTTCCGTGGGTGCTGGATACATTGCATGAAGAAGATAGTGCTCTTGCCCTCATGAAGCTTGTCTTCCAAGTCATGCTTAGTTTATTTTCTGTCTCTCCCACTAGAATATAAGGGAGTGAGGTATGTAAAGATAGTGAGAAGAGAAGTCTAAGCCAAGAGAACAGAATTAGTGTCACGAGCATGGCTTTTTAAGAAACAGAAAGAGTGAATGAAGTTACTTGTAGTGAGATATGATATTGAAGAAGGAGGTAAGGGCTAGAATAACCTACGCTATTTACATACAAGACTATGGAATTCAAGGAAAGGAGTTTGGGTTTGTTCTGAGGAAAACTGTTAGAATGTTTAGGGCAGAGGATTACTGTGACCTAATTTGTATTTTTAGATCACTGTGGCTGTATAGGAGCAAGAGTGGACATTGTTAGACATTTGAGAGGCCACCGACTGAAAGATAATGGTGCCTTGAAGCCAGGTGCTAACTGTAGAAGTGTCTGGTGGTGGTTGGATGCATTTACAGGATAAAGACAACAGGATTTTCTGAGTGCTCATATGAGAGTGTGGGGAAGTTTGAGAGGAAAAAGAAGAGTCGAGAATGATTCTTTAATTATCGACCTAAGCCACCAGTTTGTGCTGTGTGGTAAAATAAGGAAAACTGGGAAAGAGCTGTGTAGTGAAAAATCAAAAGTTCTGCTTCGTGTAGGTTTGCGCTTCCTGTTAGACATCTAGTCAGAGCTTAATGTAGGTGGCTGGGTGTCTACATCTGGAGTTCAGGTGAGAGGTGGGAACTGGAATTATAAATTTGGAGGTCATTTTCTTATTGATGGTGCTAGAAGTCATGGTCTGATTAGATCACTAGTAGAGTGAGTATAAATGTAAAAGAGAAGAAAACTGAAAGCTTAGCCCTGGGACACACCAGCATTCAGAGATTGAGAAAAAGTGGGCTGAGAAGAAGAGGCTGGTGTGGCAAGAAAACCAAAGGAGTCTAATATGTCCTGGAAGCAAGTCAAGAAAGTGTTTCGAGAGGGAAGGAATGACCCCTAGATGTCACACATGCAGGGTTCAGACCCGTGTAACTAAGTCTCTAGTCATCCGCTGAGAAAAGAATCATGTGAGAAGGAATAATCTGGGGACAAAAACATGAGTTATACATGAACCTTGCTGAGCTGTAGGCATTTTTGGAACATCCACATTAGATCAGCAGGTGATTATATGGCTCTGGAGTTTAAGAGATGAATCTAGATTTGAGATGTAGATATGGAAGTCCTCAGCACAGAGGTGACGTTTACAACCAGAGCAACAGGTGAAATGCTTCAGGATAAATGTGGAGAGTTGTGAAGAGACACTTAGGCAAAGTCCTAAGAGCATGGAATTTGAGAGGTGAGAGTAGAGACCAAGAACCCACAAAAGAGTCTATGAAGGAGGCTTGTGAGTCAAAATGAAGGGCAGGGACCTGACAAGTAGAGTTCCAAAAGGAGGAGGGAGTGTCAGATGCTATGCTGGGTAAGGTAAGGACTGAAATGCTGGTTCCAAAACAGGGGGTGTATTTTTGAGCAATTTAGATTTAGTTTGGAGAACAGAATACAGATTGAGCTGAACTGAGGGTTTGAATGGATGTTGAAGAGATGGAGACGGTGGCTGAATGCGACTCTTCAAGGAGCTTGGCAGGAAAGGAAGTAAGAGATGGGTGACTGCCAAAGGGTGGCATATGTAGAATGTGAAAGTAAGAGATCTAAGAAATGAACCCTCAGACACACCAACTTTGAAAGACAAAAAGAACAAAATGAGGCCAGACATGTAGGAGGGAAAAAGACAGATAAATCAAGAGAAGAAAGAATTCAAAGAGGGACTGGTCAGTAATGCCAACTGCTGCAGAAAGGTTGAGTCAGAAGTGGCCATGCAGTGTAGCTTGGTGATCGTGGTGAAGGGACTTGTCAATATTGATGCAGCTTGAAGAATGAATGGGGCCGAGATACCAGAGGCAGTGAGTGTAGATTAATCTTTCTGGGAGCTGGCTGTGAGGAGGGAAAGATAAATAGCTACAGAAAAACTGGGCATCAAGGGGGAGATCAGGGCGTGCCTATGCAGCGAAGGAAAGCAGCCAGCAGAGAGGGAGAAATGAAGATCCAGGAGCGACACATGATAGCTGCTGGAGAAGGTCCCTCGGGGAACGGGAGAACAGAGTGGCCTTCAGGGCCAGGCAAGTGCTTCCGGAAGGAAACTGGCTGTGAACTGGAGAAGAGAAAAATGTGTTTTTTGACAACTGTCCACTTGAAACTAGATGGAGAATATTTGGTTCACCCTGGTGTCTCCTGCACCTATAGCAATACCGTACCGAGCATGCAGTAGGCATTTAATAAATATCTGCTGACCGAATCGATAAATGACAATATAAGGTGATTTTGCTTTTTTTCTTTTAAATAAAACCTGAAATAGTTGAGTTAGACCTAGAAATAGATCCTGAAAAGTACATGCTGTTTTACTCTAGCTCTTGAAATTGTTTCCCCCTGCTGTTTTAATGCTGGGAGGAATCAAAAATAATGCAAAATTAATGTAGAATTAATATTTTATCAGAAAATGTTTATTGTCTTCAATACGTGCTTTGAAATGTGTACTTTCTTTAATGTTATTGTTAACATTCATATACTCATGAATTTCATAAATAAGAAATACGAGTTAGCAGTGCTTGGCTGACTAAAGACAACTTTTTCTCCAAAAACATTCAAAATAGCCACACCGTATCAATGACCCATCACTAAAAGCAAATGATTCTAATTCTCAGACACTTTTTCGTATACCCTTCACCTTCTTTAATATAAAACAATACAGACGAGCAGAGATTATTTCTTCAATACCCTCGGAGACTGTCCTCCTTCCCAGAGTGCTTTCAGTGTGAGAGGGAGCCCACAAGCTTCTAGATCGAGTTGAGGCTGACCTGGCCTAGACCACTGTCATTTAACTGGATCCTCTATACATGCATTCTACTCCACCTGGACCTTGCCTGCTTAAGCTCACTTCGTGTAAGTAAAGTGGCAGACCTGGGATCACATGCCGGCTCTGACACTACCATGTGACTTTAAGTAAGTTCACTATTGTCTTTAGTACTCCGTTTTGTCATCTGTAAAATGGGAAAAATAAGAGCCTAGCATTGTGCCTGGTATATGGTGGACACTGGGATGTGGTCATTGCTTGCTTCCTGCTTTTGGGATCCAGTTTGCAGTTAACCAGAGCTTGTTTTTAAACCTGATTAAAGCGCCAATGATGCTTGCTTGGAAGGAATTTGTCCTCTGGGACAGCTCTGCTCCCACCCAAGGCAGATTTCCTTGCAGCAGAGTTAGAGCATGTGTGTCTCCTGATTACCTGTGTCTTTGGGTGGGTGCCTAGATTTTTGGGTACTTGTCCCAGATTTTCAGCACATGGTAGTGTCTTTTTTCCTTTCTTTCTTTTTGTCTTTGAGAGTCAAAGCCAAAACAGTAAAGAGAATATCCTTTAACAACTAGGAAGTTCTGATAAACTGACACAAGAGAACATGTAAAATTCACACATTTACATCTTAATCAGCAGAAACAAGAAAAATAGTTTTGATGCAGGACAGGGCTAATTTCCTCCAGTTGGTGGGGGGAGACCAAGCCCTGTACAGAGAGAAGAAGAGGAGCCTTTGGCAGAGAGTGTAGAAAGAATTCAACACACACACTAAAGTTAGAGTCAAAAGGACAGTTTATTAAAAAAGGGGTAACACTCCACAGAGTGTGGTCTCCTCTCAGAGGCAGAGAGTGAGAGGGACCCTGAGTGTTCCAGGAATTCAGTTTATATGTCATTCTTTAGAACCAATGATTTATAGTTTAAAAGACTTTGTTGTTAACCCATTTCCTTTGATGTGGACATACAGTGAGAAAGGGGAAGGGTATATAGCGAGAAAAGGTGAGAAAGGCCTTTTGGCAGTCCCAGCCTTTAATCCATAGGTTCCCCATGGGTTTAGCCATTGGAATGATCCTGTTGGTGCCTGGTTCCCCTTCACAGGTGTGGAGAATGGGCTGTTTGCAATCCCAGCAGAAACCTTCCTTTGTTCCTAAGGTGTCCTTCCTGGCCTGGCCACAGAGCTGATCAGCACATTGCAGTCTCTGATTGAGGCTTGATTAACATTTTAATCCTCTTGCCTCCTCCCTACATTAGTTTGGTGAAAATGTTTTTTCTAAATCCTGAAAATAGAACATTTCCTGAAAAATAGCTGTCACATAGTCAACACAGTGACACATTTTATCACTTTTATCTTGGGCAACCAGTATGGGAGTAACATGGCTTTCTCCAGTATAACTACTTTAAAACAGTAAAACCTAAACATTCAATCCTAAAGTGTGGGATTTATGGTGGGTAGAAGTGTTCCGAAGAAAAAACTTCTGAAGAGGTGAAGGGGATGAAGGTTTCTACCAGAAAAACCTGCTCCAGATCAAAGATATTACTCCCTGAAATTACACTCCCAGTTGGATTTTCAAATGCTCCCAGGACAACTGCATGTCCAGGCCACCGAATTAAAATGGTTCTTGATTGAGCGTAAATGTGCATTTCCCAAATTACAGTCCACTCTCTTCAGCAGTACTGTCAGCCAAAAAAGGACTTTTGTTGTGTCTATGTAACTGAAGTTTGTCTTTTTTAAGATCTTTCCCTGTTAACAATTCAGTTTTACTCACCAGAGATGAATTTATAATATATATCACTTTTAGAAACACGGAAGCATTGCCAATTAGAAGCAAAGGAAAGGAGAATGGGGAAATGTTCTTTTTCCTAGAATCACCTACTACTTGCCTCAGGTTTAGCCTCTGACAGCTGGGCCACTGGAGGGGAGCTGTCTTCCTTGAATAGCCTGAGGGGAGAGTTAACAAGGGGCTGAAGGCTGGCCGAGGAGCCTCTTCTGGGCAGAGAGAATTAGAAAGAGGGATGAGGTCACCTCCTCATTATGCTCTACTGTAATGGGAACAGTGGGTAATGTTTTTTGTTTTGTTTTAATTTTTTTTAAAAACCACCCACTGCCCTTGAGACTGATGTGACTCTTGTAGAATTTTTACACTCTTACAATATGAGTTGTTCTATATATTTTGAAAGTAGTATATGTTCAAGAGAGGAAGCTTGGCTACCATAGTGAATTTGGGCAGTAGGGTTGAGAAAGTTCAGTTATATTATTAAAGATAACTGTCATTAACATTTATCCTTATAGATTCTGATTTTCTCCTTTCAGAGATTTTTATGCCTAATATTATGCTGTGGAGATCTTTAATCAAGAAATGAACATAACATGTCACCCAGACCAAGTATGGTATGGAAAGTGTAAAGTGACTCCCGTTCGCCCCATGATACCAGCCAGACCAGGGAAGACTTCCACTCCCTTCTAAACACTGGGGGAATGGAAGTAAACTCCTCCTCTCTCCATTCCTTCTGGTACCATCCCAAAGGGGAAATCGCTAATTTGATATCCAGTTGCGGACTTTGCCACTTGGTTAGGTTATTATGCCTTAAAAGAAAAAAAAAAAAATAGGAAAAGAACCATTTTCAGAGTGTTTCATTTCTGCCTGCTTTAGGCTTGGTGAGGACTGTTTGCTGGAAGGACCCCTAAGTTAGCATCCAAAGTTCGACGACCATTTCCTCCAGTCTATGTGTCTAAGAAAATTTAGGCCTGAGTTAAAATTGGAGTGGAATATAAGAGGCAACACTGCCTTCCGCAATCCAGGTGTAATGTGAATATGCTGGTGTTTGATCTCCATTTGGTCCTTAGACCTCTTAGTAGAACCATGTAAAATTGTCAACATTCAAGCAACTTGGCCTACAAAAATGACCATTCCAAATGGATCGAGCTATTATTTTCTGTCAGTTAGAATCCAGAGGAGAGGAGACGTAAGTAATTAGAACTACAAACATCCAACAATAGCAAAGAAAACAATACATGTGTAAACAGAAAAGACAACTATAACCTCTAAATATAAACATTTTATCAGAGTGAAAACAGAATGCAATACTCAGCGTTTCTGAAGATATTTAAGAGCCATTAGTTGAAGATACAGAACAGCATGCTGAGTTTTTAAGTCTACAAGTATAAAATGGGAATGCTGTGGAGATTTCCTAAAATGTCTGTTTTTAATTTGCCAAGCAGCAGTTCTGCCATCTTAATTACCTAGATTTCCTTATCATCTTTATCCATGTTAAAAGTATATAAGCATAGAAGTCAGAAAACGTAATATACCATGACACGCTAACTTTATGACCTTTATGATGCTCTGCTGTTTTTTTTTTTTTCTTTCATGAATTAAACTAACTCTTTGAAAGGGTTAGAACCTATGTTACAATTTGATCTTTTAGAAAAAATCAATTCCTGCTTTTATAGAAAGAAATAGACTGCTGGTCTTTTCCTGTACCTCCAGGCAAAGCTATTCAGTCTTTTAAAAATAAAATGAATGTTGTTTATACTTTGGATTAATTTGGTGAAATTATGTACAACCTATGCAAAGAAAAAGTTAATAGCCCAAAATATAACATTTACTTTAAGTGCCGTATGACAATCTGTTTAGATTTAGACATTTTCTGTTTTGATTAAAACACACCAAAACCATCTACCATGTTTATCTGGCATCACTATCACTGTGCCCTTTTTGAAAAACACAATTTATAGTCAATTGATATTTTTCAACAAATATAATAAATGCAAATACCTACATTCAAAATTTCATTTGAAGTTCTATAAGAGTTTTGAGGAAGATATAGATTTGCTCTAAAAGACATCATTAATAGTGCCCTAAATCCAAAAACAAATGTAGGAGATATTGGGCCATTTTGCAGTAAACACATTTTTATGGACTAAGAGTAAGTTTAATAAAACCGAATTCCTTCATCTAGCAGTACTAGAGAAAGCCTCTGGCCTAGATGTTTTATTGGCAATACCAGTTGCATAAAAATGAGATAGAGACTATGATAGAGATAGAATAGAGATGGGGCGGGGGGCAGTGGAAATTATGATATTGACAGGGCTACTAAGGTATCACACCACAGGTGAGGTTGTTGAGCTTAGAATGGTTATGAGATATGCCATGGGGGACAGGATTTATATTATTTTTCTTATCTAATTTTGACATTTCTTATTTAATTTCTCAATATTGAGAGTCATATAGCACAACTGCATTTAACTATCATAACTTTATCATCCCATGATGATTACCATGTGCAATGAATTCCAGTGTAAGTCAAAAATGTTGTATCATAATTATCCAACTGTCAGTCGGCCTATGATTAAAGACTGCAGAGAAAGATCCAGTGGTAAGAAATTGACCAAAATGGAAAAGAGAGAGAAGGAGAGAGCAAACAAAAATGATGCTTTAAAAAAAAAAAGAAAAACTTTAATGCTATTTAATATTGACATATTCCGTTGTCATAAAAGCAATGTCAACGCAGATTTTTAATTATTATTTAAATAACTTGGAAGGTGCCCTTGAACCCTGATCTAGGTGCCCAGAGAGTAGTTAATATTTTAGCCCCAACTCAGATACTCGCTCGCTTTATTCTTAGACCCTCAGTTTTTTTATTTGTAAAATGGGTATTGCCATAACTCCCTTACAAGGCTGTTACAAAGATTAAGTAAAAATAACATGTGTTTTGCAGCTATAAATGTAAACTTAACCTACGGCAAATGTTATGTAAAACCACCGAGTTCAAATAATTCTGGTACTATCACCCTGACTTAAGAGAATTTGCCCCAGCCATTGAACATGGCATGTCCCAGCACCTCTCTGGTGGGTATCACCTGAGGATTCATGATATAGAAGAGTAAAATTAGTTTAAATCTTTAGGAGGAAAAAAGATGTTATGTAAATCTAAGGGATAATGAACATTTTTCAAAGCATTCTTATATTCTTTTCAGAACATAAGATGATTATGAAATAGTATTCACTGGTTTTTTTTGGTACTGATATTTAATAATTTCCTTTTGGCTATAGAAGTGTATACAAAGAAAAGTAAATCTATTAAACAGATTAATGTCAGAATCAAGGGTTTTTGTGCTTTTTTTTTTTATTAACAGGCATCTATTATAGTGCTTCTCTCTTTTATTATCCTGACAACCACTTTGCAAAGGAGTTAAGCTACCAGAAAACTACTGGAAAATTATTTTGTCAGTATGTTTTATGCTATATGACCACAGGGGAAAAGCCGGAGCCAAAAATCACTAAAAAATAATGGCCTGTTTACTAATGGCAGCTACCAAATGGTATCTTTTTTGTAGTTACAGATATCGTGGTGTGACTTCCATGTGTAGCAATTCCTGTAACCGACCTTCATTAAAATATTGTTTAAAAAAGAAGTATGATAGAGCTATCATTGGTAACAACATTTTGAGTGACCTTGAGTAGAATGCTTCTTCTCTTGAAACTTCTGAGTTCCCAACTTTATTTAAATAGAGGTCACACTGATTCTAAAATGGGCAGATACTGCCCCCAAGGGGCACTTGTAAATGTATAGGAGCATTTATTTTTTTTCTTTTACTGGTGCAGGCCCAAGATGCTAAATACCCTGCAGAGAGTGTGGGACAGTCCTGCACTGGTGTGCAGGTCACCAGTCTTCCCGAGCTGAAATGTCTCAGAAACCTCCGCTTGGGTTGTATTCTTCCTTCTCCTTCTGTCCTTTCTAAAAGTCTTTTCTACACGTAGGATTACTTGACAAAAATAAGGATTTTTCAGCTCATCCAATTAAGGGACTAGATCCCAGGACTCATCATGTGCTTCAGGATTTCTCATGACACTGAGAACCAAAAAGGCTCACTTCAGTCCTCCCCAAAGATTAGATGATGGCCTAGTTTGCCTTCAATAATTCAGGGATGGACCAAAAGCTTCAGCCAGATAATAAAATCGCAATGTGGAGCACGTAACTAAATATTTCAACTGTTGATGCAATCATTTCTAGTTTTTAAAACAAAACAACTGTTTTATGCCCAGTGAACAGTTTTCACTGGCAAACTGAAATTTCCTAATATACTTAAATTGCATTTGAGGCCAGTCTTAAAACTGCCTTAGAGCATTTTACCACATCGAGCAGGATCATTAATTTGCTAATTAACTGTCCAGTGAGCAACCCTGTTCTGTAGTATAATCCTACCAACCACCTCCCCTATACATAACCCCTCCAGGAATGCTGTCACCTCTGAGCTCGGCCCTAAACCATCGCAAGGTTAAATTACCATTCACATGGCTCTTCATCACCTTATCATCTCACGGCAGCCTCAGGGACAGCTTACAGTTCTGATTCCTTATTCCATTTTACAAAGGAGACCAGTGCACAGAAAAGAGCGAAGGTCTGCCCAGGTCACAGCAAGTTTTCGGCATAGAGGGGAGTCTCAGTGCTGTTTACAGTGCCGAAACGAATACAGTAGGCCCCCCTTATTCATGGGGGGCGGGGAGGATACATACCAAGAACCCCAATGGATGCCTGAAACTGGATAGTATAAAACCCTCTAATATGTTTTTCCTATACATACATACCAATGATAAAGTTTAACTTATAAATTAGGCACAATAAGAGATCAACAACTATAGTAATAAAATAGAACAATTATTGCAATATAAGTAAAATAAGGGTCACCTGATACAACCACTGTGATAACTGTGATAGTGGATCTGATAAACCCAGATGGCTATAAGTGATTAATGGGATGGTAATGTATATAGTATGGATATGCTGATCAAAGGGATGATTCACACCCCAGGGAGGATGGAGTGGTAGAGCACACAATTTCATTATGCTACTCAGAACGGTGTGCAATTTAAACCTTATGAATTGGTTAATCCTAGAATTTTCCATTTAATATTCTCAGACTGTGATTGACTGTGGGTAACTAAAACGAGGGAAAGTAAAATCATGAATAAGGAGGGACTACTACCTAAAACATTGTTTGGCCTTTAATGAATCTTGGAGATTCTATTTTGATGTTTCTGATTATCAAAAATTCTTATATGTATTTGTTCGATAACAATTATTGAATACTTCTTATGAGCCCAGCAGGGTTCTGGATAGTGGGAATATAATCCTGTGCTCATGAACCTCTGGACAAGTAGAGGTCAGGCATTATGCCAGTAACTGCATATTAATTATTAGTGCAATTGACACAATAAAGGAGAAGTCCAGGCTGCAAGGAAAGCATTGAACAGGACCCAACCTAGCCTGGAGAGGCTTTCCTGAGGAGGCAGTATGTAAGTACAGGCTTGAAGGAAAAGGAGGAGGCAGGAAGTTCAAGAATTGACATGGTGGAGGAGGATAAATGAGCTAAGACCCTAAGGTAGGAAGGAAGGGCTTGTTCTAGGTAAAAGAGGATGCTAGCTCAGTCTAGGTGGCAGAAGTAGGAGAAGGTAAGTAGATTTGAGAGATGTTTAAAAGATAGAATTGGCAGAATTCCGTGATCAATAGGATGCAGACAGTAAGAGTGGAGGAATATCAGAGATCGCTGTCCTGTGTCTGGCTGCTGGGAGGTAGGGCCACTTGTTGAAGATTCTAGCAGAGGAGTTGTACTGAAAAATGGGACAAGATCACCAGTTGCTTAGTTGACACATGGAGATGGGAATCCAGTGAGACATAGTTTGTCTAGTGGAGACCCTACTTTGCACGAAATATCTTACCAGGTTGTGGGAGAGACAACCAGTTCAGAACCCAGAGCATGTGTTTGGAAGCACGATTATAGACTGGCATTGAGGCCCTTGCTTTCACATGTATTATCTCTGAGCTTCACAATGATCTTTGGGAAAAGTCAGTGGGAATTATTATCTTCATTCTACTAACAGGAAATTGAAGCTTCCCGAATTTGTGATTTGCCCAAGGTCACGCCACTGTAAATAAGGACCTAGGACTCAAATTCAGATCTCCTGGCTCCTGGCACAGGAGTCTTCTCATTTCACCATGTTATCTTACTACATGATTGGGGTGAAGCCTCCACCAGCTCTTGGGGCTTCCATGTCAGGTGCAATGTCACTATCTGTGCAAAATAAATAAGAAATGAAATCCATTTTTTTTCCTATATTCTGTTCGAACTTTTTTATTATTCTTTTTTACAATATTTATAAATTACTTCTAAACTTTTGAGATTAGCATTTATATTTATTTTTAGAGCAATGTTTTTTCTTTTAACAGTGAAATTTCAAGGACAGATTAAAGTAACTTATACTGGTTGTAGGGAGACAGTTGTCTGGGAGAAATTAAGTTCAACTTTTGTCTAAATTCCAATATTATAAAACGTTACAATACCTCTGCCTCCGCATCCCCCATTGCCAGATCTCTTCCTAGGGTAGTGGGACCATCTAAAATGGCTCAGCATATTCTACCCACACATGAGCTGTTCTCATGGTGTCAGCCAGGGTACTGAGAAAGGCCAGAAGCCAAACTGCCCTGACAAGGTAGGGGCAGAAAAACCTTCTCCACCAGCTCATCTCATCAATTCGCCTTCTTCTCTTTTCCTCAAGGCTTGCAGATGTTTAAGTAAAGTTAATCTGAGTTGTTTCTGAGTTTGTTTTAATAGTTCTGCATAGTTCTGAGTCTACACAAAAACTCAAGTTCACGAGAAATAGCCTTTCTATATAGCTGAGTTATTTTCCTCCACTACGCGAAAAGTATCCCCTTGAACCTCTTATTATTCTTCACTTCCTCTCAATAGCTCCTGGATTGTTTTGTGATCCCGGTAGTGATTTTGCTCTCCTGGTTCTTCCTGCTGATCCGGTACAAGGCTGTTCATTTCATTGGCATCGTGGTCTGCATCCTGGGGATGGGCTGCATGGTCGGAGCCGACGTGCTTGTGGGAAGACATCAAGGAGCAGGTGAGTTTCCGTGTGTCCACCAGGTTACTTGCTTCTGTGGATGAAGCTAAGGCAAGACCACGAACATTCATGGTTGAGTGGAAGAAAAGAACCTGGTCTTCCCAGTGTTTGTGTCTTACTCACACTTGTTCCTCCACATCTAGGATGGTAGCACATAGGAGGCGGTTAATATATGTTTCTGGAGTGAAGGAAGGAAGAAAAATACAGGTTGTATGCTATTAATGTAGGAATTCAGAAACACCAAGATCATGTTTAAAGCCGAGAGTCAACACCCATTTGGAAGATGTTTTGGAGGCCAGAGCTGCCTAGCCCAGACCAGCTGGTTAGAAATGCTATCAATAGGTCAGTCTACTCCTGGATCACAGGCACCTTCCACACCCCCACGCCCCAATGCCTTCTCTCCCAAATTAGAGAAAGACTAAACTTTCAAACTACTGAGTGAAGGCTGATATATAGGCCTGATGGTGATTTAAAGTTTGAAGACTAAGGTTAAGAATACTTGATACTTTTGTGAGCAAGATCTAAGTTTAGTCTCCTCATGCATGGTTTTTGTCTGCTTTTTGTTCTGGAGGGAGGGTTTTTGGTAACAATCTTAGATAATTAATTTGTAGACCTACAAAGTAAAGTTTCAAGATTTCCTTTTCAAATTGTTATGACTCTTCTGGGGCTTCCTGATCCAGCATAGGTTCCAGAAGTGAAGAGAAGCCATCTGTAGTCCATGGCATTGGAGATTCTGTCTTGAAGCCTTGGAGTGGTATATAACGTAGGAAGCACACAAACACTTATCTTCCAATACTGTGCTTGGCACCCACAATAGGAAGCTTCCATGCCTTTGAGCTCACTTGAAAGAAAATGTCTTTCCCAATTTTGTCAGTAAGCTTGGTGGGCCTGATACGTGCATTCTCTCTTTGTCACCTGACTCCAGCATTATAGGCCTCCTCTGAAGACCGGCTCTGCATTTATTGATGCACAGGGGAGAGACAAGTAATAAGGGCAGCTCCTGAGACTATTATAGATGTTGGAGTTTGTCAGAAGACTTAGTAAGGCCAAAGAGATACTTCTCCATGACATTTCTACTTTACTTTTCTCAGAAAACTTATGGATATAAAAGAGAAGGTTAGGAAGTGATAGCAGTAAGCTAAAACTCAATTAAAATACCTTCTTATTATAAAATAAATGTATTTCTTGTTCTTCAAAATATCTTTTTTACACCATAATACATTTATTGCATTATTGTGTAGTTCATTTATTAAGGATGTTAAATACCCATAACGGCATTTTCTTGTTATTAGACATAATTTTTTATGTATTTCAAGGAAGAGAAAATATTTTCAGGGAGCTAGATAATTAAACACAATAAGTAAAAGTGACAATTATATTGGTTCCAGGTACTTTCACATGCATGCATTATCTCACTTAATTCTCTCAATTATGCAAAGAAAGTATTTTATTCTCATTTTTTTCAGATGAAGTAATTAAGGCTCAGAGAGAAAAAAATAACAAAACTGTGCAAAGGCATACCAGTACTAAATGGTGTGGCCTAGATGTGGAATCTAGTATTCTTTCTACTATAGCACTTAATACTTAGTTTTCCATAATTGAGACTCCTGTAAGAAATATACAAATGTTATCTATTATGGCAAATTAGGGTGAATGACTGTCCCAGGTTTCCCTGAATGGGTTTCCCCAGATACAGAACTTTTGGTGCTAAAACCAAGGGCATCCTAGGAAAGAAAACAAGGCAGTTGGTCATATTTAAAACTCAAAAATGTTCAACAAGATGTATTCATTTTCATAAATTACACTAATAGTCATTCTACTCTCAAGAATAATGTAATTCATCATTTAATTCTTGATCTAATGGTCAGTGGTGATATTGAATAATCTTTTCTTTTTCTTTCCACTGACACACCTATTTGAATATTCTTCTAAATATGATGTTCCTAGTGCTTAAACAAAAATCTAATAAGCAAAACCATTTTTTGCAAAGCAACTATGACTAGGTTGATTAGAACCAAAAAAGTGATCCAAAATGAGAAACGGCCAACCTAAAGAGACAGGTGACTATTCAAAGGGAACCAGTGATTCAATTTTCAACCACCATTAACTGAACACTTAATAAGTGCCAGATGATATTGCTATAAGCATTTTTTATTTCATTTACATATTTTAGTGTGTCCTCACAATAACTTCAATTTAAACTAAGAAAATTGAAATGCAGAAAGACTCTATAGCTTGCCCAATATTCAACAGCTACTAAGGGACAGAGATGTGATTAGAACTCACGTCTACCTGAATTGAAACCTGTTGCCACTCCACATCTTTACCTTAGGATGAATTAAGACCTTTCAGTCAGCTTGATTTTTTTAAACATTTAGTGAGACCTTATAATGTGGCAGGATCCATGCTAGGGACCACACATACTGTAAAGCTAAGTAAGTCGCAGTCCATGTGCCTCCGTCCTAGGGCTAAAAAAACAAGGGGAGGACGGGAAGACACACGATTAACAAATAACAGACATGGAGCAGAATGCAGTGGGTGCTGTACCCGTACCCGGGTAAAACGGTGTGAAATTTTAGAGAAGGAAGAGAAGGCACTGGATTAAATGGATTTATCGTAATTTTAAATGTGTCTATTTACCCAAAATTTGTAAAACATTATCGCTCATGGTGATTTCATACATGTGTAAATGACAGATTTGCTGGGTATCATTTTCCCTGTGATGTTGCAGAGAAACTGACACCACCACGTTAGGTATCTACTGAATTAAAACATGGAATAAAACATGGAATAATATGCAATTTCCAGTTAACTAGATATAAATTATAGATAGAAAATACTAGTTTTGGTGCTTTCTTATACTTGCATCAAACACTTCATTATATAATATGGTTGGATAAAATCGTGTCCTGCTTAACTTAATTATATTTAATCAACTAAATTTTTACACATACTTTATGTACATGTATACATTTTTAAATGATTTAAAAACCGATAAATACACTTACTCATGAAATTTTGGAAAATAATATCTAATCTTTTTTCTCACTGATGACTAGAAAATACTTCTGAACCCACGGTTACACAAAATTGTTTTATTATTAACAATAATTATCATTGCACTAGTGAGAACTCAAAGTATTCATGAGTAGATTGCATGTAGTCAAAGATCAGTTAATTGAATAGGCCATAAATGTACAAACGTAGAGTTTAAAATAGATTGGTGAGATTGTTCATTGAATCAGTATGGCCTCTTTTTAGGACTTTTAAAAGGTAGACTGATGTTTCCCTAATTTCTATTAAGGTTATTCAATATAATTTAGCTTTCCTGAATCCACTGATATATAATTAATTTCATTAATTAAGCAGCACTTCCACACTTCACTAGTACAACAATCATCGACAATTATAATAATAACCCCATGTCATCACAAGATTCTAAAATGGCTCCTGAATGAAAAGTGACCGAATTATGTTCATTATAATTTTATAATTTTAGTAATGGATACTTTATATTTTGTGGGTAATTCCTCAAATAAACTACTTAAAATTAAGCATTTTGTTTTCTAGTTGACATGAAAACAATTAGTCAGGTTGCTGAAGAAGACACTCTTTGTCACAGCAACTTTACTTTCCCCAGAAGATGCACCCAGGGACTTCCCATGAAGTCTGGTTTTTTGTCAGAGGCTGATAGTGTTCTGGGCTCAGCTGCTTCCCATGAACCCAGGGAGGGCTCCCAGCCCTTGAAGATCCAGATTCTGATCTCTATTCCTTTGAGGGTGATTCCAGCAAGCTCTCCTGCCTTTCAGAGTCTCTTCTCCTTTCTCTTTGACCCTTACCAGGAGTGGGAAGTTGCCTTAGAAAAAGTGATGCCATTTAGGGTGAATATATAATCTCTCAAAGTAACCACAGAGGTGTGAATGAAGAGGTCTTTCCCCAAGCTCAGCCCAGATTCTTTTATGTGATTCCACTTCTAGAAAATGCTCTGTGCTCCCAAATGAACAGTAAGAATTCGGTTCTATAGTTTTAGATTATTCTAGCTAATCTGGAACCCAAGGCTACTCAAGGTGAGTCTCTCCCTTAGAATGATGCTGGAGAGAGAGGACCCTTCCCATCCTGCACCTCTTCTGCCCCAGAGCTGCTTGTCTGCCTGGCTCCTGTGCGCTGCCCTGAGCAGGACAGAGCTGGAGACTACTTGGGTAGAGTCCACCAGTGAGGCCACCCTGGCTGCTGATTTCCACTCTCCTTTCTGGCTTTACAGTTCCTGCACAGGAAAGAGTTTGCCCAATTATGGGAAATCACCGGGTACAACATTTATCAAAAATTGGGCATAAACTGAAAGCAACAAAAATTGAGTTTAAAACAGATATTTTTTATGAAAAAAGGAAAATATTAATGTGATAGTGACTTACATATTCTTATGTTTATGTTTCTTACTTTAGGGAAGTTGGATATTTCAACCCTAATCCTTTTCATTTTCATTTTCTAAGCAAAGACACATTTTGCCCATGGTCAAAATAGCCTCAACTACTTCTGTTATAGCTTCTCTTCCTATAGAGAGCGAACATTCAGGCTGCTTCTGCTTGCTCTACAGCATATTCACTAAACTATTAGAAAATGCCTGTAGCAAATATATCATTGATGTGTATTAGCGTATGTTCATATGCATACCTGGACGAAGACATGGGCTTTGTGGAGATGGTGCACTCTAGACAAAACTGGTCCCTTTCTTAGCTAAAGAAGACTTCTGGTTGAGTAGACATAGGCAACCTTTTTATATCAAAATATATCTGGAGCGCACATAAACAAACTGTACTAAATCTCAGTTGGCAAGTTACAGAACATCTATAAAAATATCAATATAATAGGCATAGGAAGCCGATTTTGCTGGTGTCGAATTCTTCGTAGGAAAATTTTAATGACGGTCCCCCTGCTTTTTGGTTCCTAGGGGAAAATAAGCTGGTAGGGGACCTTCTGGTCTTAGGAGGGGCCACACTCTATGGCATCTCTAATGTCTGGGAAGAATACATCATCCGAACCCTGAGTCGAGTGGAATTTCTGGGAATGATCGGACTCTTCGGGGCATTTTTCAGTGGAATTCAATTGTGAGTATACATAACAAGAAACGCAGACAGTAGAAATTCTTAGTGCTTATTCTTACATTTTTTTTTCTTCTGCTGCAGGGTTGGTTGCTTTATTTTATAGTAATTAAGACTGGTAACTTCTCACTAACCTTCCACATAAAATCTGAAAACTCAGTATCTTTACTAGTAAATTGTCTACAAACTAAACAAGTTTATTGTAAATTATTAGGAAAAAAAACATTTAATAGACTTTAAAGATAATTTATAAGAAAACATTAGCAGTACATTGATTCTCCTAAACCAGCCAGCAAGTCGGAGGAGTGCGAGTTACTCAGGAAAATAGAAAACCTAAATTTAAATGTCGCGATTTGATGCACTTCCCAAAAGTGACATTCTGTTTACTAATACAATTGCCACTAGGAAACTTATTAAGTTTGCCCTTTTATAAATTTGTTCTTTTATTGCCCATGGATTTGCATGAGTGAATTATATTTCAAATTCATCTTTAGAAATTTAATGTTTCCATTTTCCTTAAATAGGTGAAGATATAACGGACATTCACTAAGCCTCAAATAGTCAAAAACACTAATTTTTCAATAATTCTAACTTTGCGGCATATAAGTCATCAGTGACTTGTGCCTCAGAAATTGTCATGAGAATGTGTCAATCAAAACAGAATTTTCCATCAATAAAGACCACATGGCTTAGTTTCACATAAAAGGTAAAAAATGATAGTATAACCTCCTGTCTAATTTCACCAAATCCATTTTTACAAAGCAAGCAATTCTGATTTTACCAAATCACTTTCTACAAAGCAAATACTTTGTAATTGTATTGGTTCAGTGTCTGCAGTTATTTATGGAAGATATTTGGGCATCTCCTTAAACGTGTTTTGCAAATACACGTTTCCAAGAAGCCTCCAAATTGTGATATTCTCAGATAGAAAGGAAAAACTCCATAGCAAACAAGTCACAGAGATGGGAAATTTCTCTGAGGATTTATTTTTGGTTCATTTTGAAAACATGATGGCATTTTACGGCTTCTAAATTTGGTGCTTTATGTTTGTAAGAGGAAAAGAAATTGCCTAGTTCAACTATTCATAACCAACATTTTGTAGAGGGATGGCTCATTATATGGATTATTATTCTTGAATCCAAAAAAATATATTGAGAGATCTAGTGCTCATTTGCTTCAGTTATAGTCCATTAACGCTGACTGAGCCCTTTGGAGACACTGCTACCAAAATAATGGAAGTGGCATATGGGTGTGCTTGGCAAATGGGGTACATTGAGGGCTCACTGAAATCAAATAACTCTGGTGGAGTGGGGCCAACCTCACTTCCTGGTCCTCTTCTAGTGCTGTGGTTCTCAAAGCGTCGCTCTCTGACCAGCAGCACTGTCATCACGTCAGGACTCCTCAGATATGCACATTCATGCCTCTGCCCAGATCTACTGAATCAGAATCTCTAGGAATGGGGCCCAGGGGACTGTTTCAATCTTCTCCCCAGATGACATTTTTGTACATTTAAGTTTGAGAACCACTGCTCTAGAGAATGCTTAATGAGAAAATTCATTCAACCTGCCAGCACAGAAATTTTTCCACACCTCAACATTTACTGTCAGGAAGCATTTAAGCAAGAACAAATAAAGTCTATAGGCGGACTGCTGGATGAGAAGGTCAGTGGGAAGTGTGAGCTCCCCCATGCCCACTGGCACACTCTGGCTGCTGGGGCCACACCCAACAATATCCTTCAGGAATAAACCTCAGGCTGCTTTATTAGACTTGCCTCTATGTAGCTCTGAGGTATTTGTGAAATTCAGGTCCTTGCTTTATGATTTGTATAAATATGGTAAATGAAAAAAAAAAGAAGAAGAAGAAATAGGATGCATTGTAATCTTGTTCATCAGGTTCACTTTCTTTCCATTTGCAGAGCTATAATGGAGCACAAGGAGCTGTTAAAGGTGCCCTGGGATTGGCAAATAGGTAAGGGGTTTGCTCACCTAAGATGCTGTGCGAAGTGAACCTGAGACATATGTTTGAAGAGAACTGTGGGTGGGGGCGGGGAGCAAACAATGAAGGGATTTAGAATGAAGGGGACAAAAGAAAACGAAACCCTCTTGTCATTTTAGGAATTCTTACACACTATACTTTTGTAGTGTCTGACCCATAATGCTTCCTAATTGAGCTTTTGCCCATTATCATCATCATCAAGATGCTGTTAGAGTAGACACAGAAGTATGTTATTAGGTTAAAGACCAACCAGAAAGAAAGAATGCCCTGAGGCAGTGATGGGACATAAATGACAGCAATTTGCTCTAGCCAAGAAACACAAAACTGATGTGATCATAAAAAAGTGGCACTTTGGTAAAGAGAAAAAACTGAACTTAACAAAAAGGCATTAAAGAAAAACAATGTAATGGATATTTTGAGCCCATAAAAACCTTTGCAGAGGGAGCATTTTGCACACAGATATGGTTAATTGATCTCCAAATGGATTAGGGGGGAAATACCAAACACGCTTTGAGCTACTTAGTCATCCAGGGCATCTCAGATTCCACTTATTTCTAAAATCACTTTTCTCTAAAGGAAAAAAAAAAAAAAATATATATATATATATATATATATATATATATATAGAGAGAGAGAGAGAGAGAGAGAGAGAGAGAGAGAGAGAGAGAGAAAGCGCAAGCACGAGCAAGTGCGAGCAAGGATTTAAGATTGTACGTGATGTCCTAAAGATCACAAAGAAAGTCCTAGAAGGGGCTTACATTTAATACCCTCAGCCCAAAAGCTGTCCTATCAGTGTCTGTACCAAGACGCATGAGTTCCAGCAATGAGCACAGAGCTTGGTTTGTGAGGGTGCTTGGAAATTGTGTGCACAGTGAATGCAAATGGGGGTGAAAATACAGATGGTTCCCCACACCGAAGCTGGCTGCTTGAGCCATCTCCAGTTTATATGAGCTTTGATGGAGTCGACAGCTTTAGTCAAATTCTGCTTCCACGAGCAAGGACTATAATAATATAAACTTCCGTGCACTATGTTACCTACCCTTGGACCCAAAGCATCCAAGGCTACTTGCTGCTGACATCATTCCCTCTGAAGGTACAATGTGAGCTACAGAGTTATGCATGCCTCTCCCTGGGGATTATGTCTAGGGACTTCAAGGGCTGACTAGCCCTTGTGTCTGTCACAGAGTCCTGCCATTTATTTCTCTCAAGTTTTGCTATAGAACATTACAATTAAATGAAAATCAATAGGTAGAAAGACATGGAGATAGGAGAGGAGGGCAGCTGCGAAAGGAAACCAGCTGCAAGTTGCAGATGCATTTGCCTTTGTGACTCTTAGAACCAGGAAACAGAATGTTACCTGGGCTTAGTAACATTTCTCATGCAGTGAGTCTGTGAGTATAAATTAATTTTATATTAATAGCAATAATAAAAAATAATTCGTCCTCTAATTATGTGGATGACATGTGCATGTCCGCTGAGGCTCTGTTATAATTCCATGTTAGTTAAATGTGCCATCAAAAGGTAGTTTTATTCTGAACTCTCATATCGCCATTAAAATGTCAATCCCCTGCAGTCCAAGATGATGAAAGACAGTATAAAGGGACACATTATGGAGCCATTTATTTAATTCCTGGCTGGAAATGAGGCCAAAATGGTTTAGAAAAGAAATCAAATATTCATCTTTTTTTTTCCGAACCATTGATATGGTTGGGTTTGGGTTTTTTTTTTTTCCACCAGGACCAACTTTGTTCTCATTACCTTGTCCTGGCCTACTACAAGGTTCATTGTTTAGCTCAATTCTAGGCACATAGAATTCCATGAATCGATGTTTATTATATGAATGAATGAATGAACGAATGAATGAATGAGTGGATGGATGAGTGGGAAGAAGATGACAGAGACTTTAGGCTTGACATTGCACTTACTTTCTGGGGAACTGGGAAATGACATCCCAGCTGCTGTGACTCGTGCACTAGAGAGGCAGGGAGACATCAGTGGGGTCAGCGTTCCCCCTACTCCGTGGGAAGTCACCCAGGAGTGCCGAGCTCTGATCTCTGTGTCTTGGTGGAGAGCTTGCAGCATCTAAGTTAAGGGACAGGAATCTAGGCTATCTTCATCTCCCACCATCTGCCAATGCATTTCTCTCCCTTCCTTGTTTCCACACCAGTAATCTCCATGCAGTATCTGGAACAGCTCATATAGTTGCCACTTTCTCAAAGTAAAAAGATAATTTTTTTCCCTACAAAGTAAGTGAAATAATAAATGTGCTTTTTATATTTGGGACTTAGAAGGTAATTTTTTTAGAAGCAGATTTTGTTATTTTCCTATAATATTGGCCAATTGCAAGATACTGGGCAGTTAAAAGCCAAAGATAACAGTTGTTGTTTATTTTTATTTCTTTGTTTTACCCTACTGAACAGAATAACCGAATCTGGTTATGTAATCATTAAATTCAAGTATGACCTAATAAAGCTAAACTGTCCTTCTGAGAAGCAGGTGTGTCCAAGCAGTTGGAAATCTAATAAATAACTTAAACATTTCCTTTACCTCGTTTGCCATGTCGTGTTAAAGGATGTGTGAACAAACATAAGCTGATGCGAAAGTCAAATGTCAGAGGAAAGAAAAAGTGTGCGGGGCTCAGCTAGCACAGCTCTGTGGCACGCAGGGGGCATCTTCACTTTCTGTGTCGTGGGTGATGCTTCTTTCGGTTTCGGTTTTTCCTGGAGGCTGAAACAGGACATTTGACCTTTCCCTGAAGGTGGAATAATGGGACCACAGAGCAGGAGCGACCTTAACGAAAATGAAATTAAGGATACGCTCTTTTTTTTTTTTTTTTTTTTTTTTTTAACCAAAGTCGAATCAGAGGCCTAAGGAGGTGACATGATTTGACGAAGCTCACGTCTCCCGTGCTGGGACTAATGGCCACTGTCTGAGCAAGGCCCGCCAGGCTGGTGCCCTTTACAGACTTAGCCTTATGCATATATTCTGAAAAACCATTTAACCTAGATCTTATTTTTAAGGATTAAAAATAATATTTTAAAAATCTAGGATTTTCAGAGGAAAGTGAAAGAACACCAGTGGAATCCCAAAGAAAGTGATGAAATAAAATATATGCAGCATACAAAGACACATACTGCATACATGTGTATAGTATATATCACATAATTACATATACACGGGTATATATCATATATGTTATATATGGCATATGAGATGCTAATTAGAATCAAATAGTGTACTCCTTCAAAGCCCAGTTTCTCTTCATAATAATTAAGCAATATAGAGTAGTGGTATGTGCACAGAACTGAAAGCCATATGGCCTGTGTGACCTTAGGGCAAGTTGCTCCCTCTGTATGCTGGCCTTTTGCCTGTTTACTCTCAGATCCATCTATTTCTTACTTTGCCCTTCTCTGCATCACAGAGGCTGAGTCATGCAAAATACACTTCCCAGGCTCCCTTGTCAATTGGCTTTCACTCAGGTTTGGCCAAAGGGAGGCAGCAGAGGGAGACTGGAGAGTGGGAGGAAGAAAGAAATGGGGGTGCTCCTCCCTGTTTCTCTCTGTTTTGGGTTGGATCTCTAGAAAGGGCTGAGTGTCCTCTACGATGCTACCTCAACTGGATTCTCTCACTTCTGATCCCTGGTAACATGGCCCCCACTGGAACTCTCTCAAAACAAGGGTGTGAGTAACTTACTGCTATTGCTAGATTCTTTATTGTCTCACCATTCTGGTTTTCCCTATGAGCCATTCAAACACCTTTGTAACTTGTACTCCATATTAAATTTCCTCTGTTGAACCTGGCCTGGACTGTTTCTTGACTGATACACTCTATAAACCTATTTCCTTACCTGTATTAAGAGGATTAGAGTAGCAATGACATTGCACTGTCGTGGAGATTAATTAATGTATATAAAGTTCATGTCACATAGCAAGCTCTCAATTGGTATTAGCCGACAGTATTTTTTCCAGTCTCTTTTGCTTAAAACATTTTAGTGCATGAGGACAAAAGTGACTGAATTCTGTCATCAATGAGAGAAAAAATTTCAATTAAGAAATGGTTATGTGCATGCTCTGTCTATAAACATAATTACTGCAGCCATGATGCAGTTGTCAGTCAAAAAGCAATTCAGTTCATTTGTTTGTGTTGATTGATTGTTTGAAAACCCTACATGGACAGCAAGTTGGGCCTTCAGATACATTGCTAATGTTCATTAACTAGATAATGTCCATCTCAGAATAGCAAATCAGTAAATTGCACTAATACTGCATCCCCTTTCTCAATTCAGTGGTGTTTGTTTGGCTGACTATACTTTGCTCACAAAACAAGATATTCACACAAAAACACTGGTTGACCTAGTAAAGTGCTTGACTGTGATGATGATGTATTTGTTCCACTCCCATTCCCTTACATACAATTTCTGAAGTATTTAAAAATACATTTAGAATGTTAAAGTTTGAAGTATTCTGAGCTTGCCTGATATGTAGAGTGAGACTCTGCCGTTTATCTATTTTTTGTGCTCTTCTTTTTTTACCAATTGTGCTCGTAAAGTCACACCTCTCCTCTGAGCCTGCCAATTATATATCCAGCTACCTACTGGACAAATCCTTAGATGATGCATAAGCATTTAAAATTTAACACGTTCAAACTAGAGCCTTTTATTTTCTCTGAAAACCTGGTTCTACTGCAATTCTCTTCATTGCAGTAAGTGGCATCACAATTCGCCCAGTTGCTAAATTAGCCAGAATCCATAAGAACCCATGGATATCCTTGATGCCTTTGTTTCCCTCACTCCTACACCCAGTCTATCACCAGGACCTGTTGAGTCTTCACAGACCCGGGCACTTCCTTTCATCTCCACTGCCATTCTAAGAAAACCCACCAGCACCTCTTGACTGGACTATGATACTACACTTCTCACTGATCTCCTCCCATGCTTTTCTCCTTCCAATCCCTTCTCCAAACAGTAGCCTACCTGCTACAAACTCCTCAATGACTTCATATTACAACTGGATTAAGAAGATAACAATTTTTTTTCAAGAATTACAAGGCCCTAAATAATTCATTTTACCTGCCCCATTTTCCAAGCTCATCCCTTATCACTGCCCAATTCTACCTATCCGCTCAGATATTCTGGCCTCCGGCAGCTCCTGGAACACAGGCTCTGTCTCTTCTGCAGGTCTTTTCATTTGTAGATCTCCCTGCCTAAAATATTCTTCCCCTGGCCTTATAGTCCTCTATACTCCTTTTATAGAGAAGCCTTGGTAGTCATCTTTCCTAAAGCAAGCCTCCTGCTGTTCCTTCTAAGGAAGGCTTTCTTCCTTCATAGTGCGATACCAAGTCTAAACTTCTTCCTTATCCTCTTATTCATTGCATTGGTGGCCCACAACAGAATGCCTAGGGCGTAGCAGGTATTTAGTGAATAAATGGTTAAATAATTGAGTGAATATAGAATATCAGAGCCCATATGTGAGAGGCCATGGTTTGCTTGTCAAAGTAATGGAAGGGTAGAATTCTGAAACTTTCTAACCCAGTCATGGATAATCTAAATCAGTGATGCCCTCCAAAACAAAATTTTTTTTATTAAATTTTTTTAAAAATTCAACTCTGATGCTCGGACTATGTTCTGCTCATTTGATTTTTTTTTCTTTTTTTTCTTTTTTAGTGTATCGATTTAAGAATATATTTTGTCCCTAGTCTCAGATTCCATAAAGAAATACTGAATTAATTTTTATATCTTTTCATGTATTAATCATAGATTATTTAGTATTGCATTTTAAATCATTTGGTGAAAAGGAAAGTGAATTATAAAGCAGCCTGAAATCGAAGTACAGGAAAATTGACAATTTTTAAGGAATTAAAATTTCTGTTGAAGCATCAAAAACCATCTGATACGGCTACGATGGAATACCCATGAGAGAGAGGACTGGTACCTTACAGAACTAGGAAAGTGGTTATTCCAGTTTTCTCTTGGGGCACTTCCACCACACTAGAGGGGGCTGTTGTATTGAGTTTGCTTACTTAATGTTCAAAATAATTTTTATATATAGACGATGCGACTTGCCTTAAACTTAGGATCAGAAATGTATAGAAGAATGATTTATGCCCTTAAATACTTCTCACATGGGAAAACCAAACTTCTCGTTGGAGGAGTCACTGGTCTTCATAGTCAAAGGGACTGGATATCTAGACCTACCAAACCCTCCAAAATTCACAGGATTCAAAGAAGCAACCTGCCCGTGGCCCACACCGGATATATTATATCAAGGATTCCTTTGGAAAGGTTGGTTAGTTTTATTATATTGTAAACCCCACAGATCCACTGAATTGTATTATTTGTGCTTTTTCTATGCCTGTTCTTTCAAGGCAGAGAAATACCTTTTTTCTTACATTTGTGTTGTATCAACATCTAGGGGAAGAAAAAGCCACACTCTAGATTTAGCCACAAACTTCTATTGGGAACCAACAAAATTGTGTGCTTATGAAATTATTATTAATAATTATGAGTCTAGTTATAATTAGAGAGAGACTTAGAGGATGAGAGACTGACCATATATTATTTAAGGGCATTTTTTCTCTTTTTCATACATTAATTCTTTGATGGTCTGCAAAGCATTTACCTATTTATTTGTAAAACAGCAGAGCTTACGTGTGAGAGCCCATGGCATGCTAGGAAATGCAATAAGGGAGTAGGTTTCTTGTGTGTTGGCGATTGCCCTGAACAGGATTCACATATCTGGAAGAAATTAACAGATCATCTTGGGCTCGGGCAAGGAGTGGTCTGCCCAAGGTCACACAGAGAGGGTTCCAATTCAGTACTCTGACTTCGTCCAGATCTCTTTGACAAGTAAGTTTTTCAGTTTTAAGGACTATGTAGTTATTTATCATTGTGAGCAATACATGACGCCAAGCAGCTATATTCCTATTTTTCAAATAAAAAACTGAAATGAGAAAAGTTTTAACAGGCATGGATAATAGAAGGTAATTACTGAACAATTAAGAGGAGAGTTCAGAAGCTTCCACCCATGTTCTTAACGCGACATTGCCTCCCCTCTCCCCCCAGGCCTGCTCTACGTCGGCTTTAGTGCCTGCATGTTTGGTCTCTACAGCTTCATGCCAGTAGTCATAAAGAAAACCAGTGCCACTTCGGTCAACCTCTCCCTGCTCACGGCAGATCTGTACAGTCTCTTCTGCGGGTTGTTTCTCTTCCATTACAAGGTAAGTTGAATCTGTGCTCCTTTGTGAAGACACTTGGTAAGGAATAACATACAGGTAAGAATGCCCTGCTGTGGAATGCCCGACTTTGTGTAAGAAGGTAGGATTGAAACTGTATGCTAACCCTCATGATGTGGCATTCACATTTTAACCATAAGACAGAGGAAACATTTTGTTATAAGAGACCAGTAACTACAGAAGATTGATAGTGAAAGATAAGAAACTGCCACAGTGGGAATGGCTTTCAATATGGGGACAGTTTTTCTGACACCATTCAGCCCAGAAGCTACTCTTTGTTCAGACTAAAGCTAGGAAGATTTGTATAATTCACAACTATAACTGCAAAATGGATTCTGCCAAAGGCACTGGCAAGTGTGTTCTCACTGGAGAGAAAAACATAATTCTTGAATTATTTTTTCTGCAGATACTTTCATATCTGCAAATATGAATGGAGATGTTAATGCATTTGAAATATAGTTGACCCTTGAACAACATGAGTTTAAACTGCATGGGTCCACTTATATGTGAATTTTTTCCAATAAATAAATACAGTATTATAAATGTATTTTTTCTTCCTTATGACTTTTAAATTACATTTTGTTTTCTCTAGCTTACCTTATTGTAAGAACACAGTATATAATACATGTAATCTACAAGATATGTGTTAATTGACTGTTTATGTTATCAGTAAGGTCAACAGTAGGTTGTTGGTAGTTAAGTTTGGGGGCAGTTGAAAGTTATATCTGGATTTTCAACTGCATGGGGATCAGCACTCCTAAAACCTGTCTTGTTCAAGTAGCAACTGTAGTTTCTTTGCTAAAAGGTTGGGGTTTGAGTAAAAGAGTGCAAAGAGATATTGTGAAGTATTTGCAGCTGATATATCGGCCCTGAAAAAAGGAAGTTAGTGCAAAGATGGCAGTCTTTTTGAAGACTACTCACATCCCAGTCCAAGGAAGGTGTGACTAATTGGTTCTGACACATAGATGTCAGATACTATCTTTTAAATGCTAAACTCCCTGCAACTATTAACAATTGATTAGAACTGGTAGGTATGTGAGAGAGACACACTTGCCATTCCTTAACCAGTCCTGTAAGGTAAAGGTCAATGGGAACTAAGAACAGTGCGAAAAAGGACAAGTATGGAATATCCAAGTAGATAAGACCAAATGAGGACAGGCAAAAGCAGAGACAGAAGAAAAGTAACACTGTTCTGGCCACTTCTAGCCAAGTGCTTCACCAGTGGATTTACAGTTAAAATCACTGGCACATGGATATGGCCAGCTGCTAGGGCATCTCAGTGAGCAGGGCATCTTCAACCAGGTCACCTTGAGTTTGGAGGTTCCCAGAGAAGTTCTGAGCTGGGAAGCGTATGTACTAGAGAGGACCAGAGGCGAAGTGGCTGAAATGAATAATCAGAAATATTACTAAGAGAGCTAGAGTCGTGCCTACTGATGATCAGAAAGAGACAGAAAGGCAGATAAGGCTGGGAAAGAGGTCACAAACAAGGTTAGCTGCTTGGAGGACCGGAAGCAGATCTGGAAGAGGAGGGGCAGAGAAAGTGGCTATGGCAGCAGACAGTTCTGAGCCCTTATTTTATGTGGAGTCTTGTGACCACTGTGATGGCAAAAATGACAGCTTAAAGGAATGGTTTAAGAACTGGATAATATTTATACACTGTTTGTAATTTTTTTTTTTTTTTTTTTTTTTTTTTGTCTACATAATGCATTCTCCATTTCTTGAGTACATTCTGGTCCTCTTAAGGGTAAAAAAGTAAAGTCACAGCATGTTCTCCTCAAGCTGTTCCCAGCCACAGTGCTGGGAGGTCCAGCTTCCTTTACGACCCCCTTGCATACACATTTCATTATGTTTTGCAGACATGAGACCACCTAGCTATGGTCTCATCAGCACACACAGTGGCCACCGTTTTTCTTCTCCTCTCTGCAGCTAAACATTTACATCTAGTCCAATCTTTAAGCATGAGTTCTGTTCTCAGCAATTATTTCTGTAATTGTCTTTATAAATCCCCAAACTAGAAGAACCCCTTTAATCTTCCTTAAGGAAAGGAGACTAAAATCTGTTGCTCTGAGGACTGAGTTCGCTTCTTGGGCAGTCCAGATCCTGTCCAGTTCTTGGTATTCCTTACAGCAGTGTTCCCGAAAATCTGTTGTCCCCAAGGGCAATTCATGAAAATGCAGATTCAGGGACCACGTCCCTGAGCCACAAAATCAGTACCTGGGGACATGTCCGAGGGAGTCTGCATTGTTAACAGGCTCTCCTGTGAGGCCAATGTTCTCTGAATTCAAGAACAAATACTTGAGGTGTACCTGAACAGTGCTCATTCCTATTGGAGTCTGTCACTACTCATATATCCACTGACCTGTGATTAAACCTGGGACTCTCCACATTTACAACCATCTAGAGCCAAGAAGGCCGATGCACCAGGTAAATTCTCATTCTCTACAATCCATCTTCTCCCATCATTTGTATGTTACCACTGACTTAGGATAAGTAACTTTGCTGAATAGGAAACCATGTAGTAACCCTCATCATGCTACCGGAAGGGAAGCTGTGTTATCGGAAAATTAAATTTCTGTATTCACCAGTTTGAAAGTGAAATAGATTTTTTTTTTATTTCTTAAAGCAATGTTTTTACTCTACACATACATTTGTTATTACTTAAAAGATAAATTTCCTTAAGGCAATAATTGGTTCAACATAGTGCTTTTTTCTAGTTAAAATGGATTCCTATTGTCTTGTTAAAAATTAAACTTTCACAATAATTGTAGATTCACATGCCATTTTAAGAAATAATACGAGAGAGACCCCATTTTCCCTTTTACTAGTTTCCTCCATCGGTAACAAAACTATAGCACATTATGGGGACATTGACACTGATACAGTCAACATACAAGCATTTCCATCCCATAAGCGTTGCTCATGTTGCCTTTTTATAGCCATCCTTACTTCCTTTCACCCTGCAAGACCACTAATTTAGTCTACATTTCTCTACATTTCTCTACATTTGTCACCTCAAGAACGGTATGGAATTATGTGGTATGTAACGTTTTCTCATAAGCATAGCTCTCTGGAGATCCACCCAGATTGTTTCCTGTATCAGTGTTCATTGGTTTTCATTGCTAAACACTGTTGCATGTACAATTTACTTAACCATTCACCCAGGGAAGGACATCTGGGTTGTTTCGTTTGGGGCTATTATGAATAAAGCTGCTATGAACGTTCATGTATAGGATTTTGTGTGAACAGAGTTTTCATTTCTCTGAGGTAAACCCAAGAGTACAATTGCTGGGCATATGGTCCTAGCGTGTTTAGTTTTATAAAACTGCGAAATTGTTTTCCAGAGTGGTAGAGTGATCTGTTGTCTTTTATTACAATGAAATACATATTCATCGTGATAAAGTCAGAAAATACAGATAAGTCCTATTATACACTGATACCATTTTACAGTGCATATATATTTTTACAGGACACATATTTTTCAGTTCATGTATTTTCATAAAAATTTAATTACAATGTACTCACTGCTTTGTTACATGCTTTGTACATATACATTTCCTTGTTATTTAGTAGTTATACATAATGTGCGTCTGAATGGTGGTTCTCAACTCTAGCTATACATTACAATCACCTGAAGAAAATATAAAACATAGCTGTGCCCAGGGCCCATCCCAGGGAGCATTGTCCTGATTGGTCAGGAGTGCGACCTGTTAAAAGCTCTCTTCAGGTGACTCATCACATATCCTAATGCACAGCCAGAGTTGAGAATCACTAATCTACAAGATTATTTTTAATGAATATACAGTATTCCATGGAATAGTTATACTTTATTTAACCTAGGGTTTCTTAACCATGGCACTATATATATTTCAGATAAGATGATTCTTTATGAGGGGGAGGAGACCTGTCCTGTGCTTTAGTAGCATCTCTGGCCTGAACCCACTCAATACCACTAGCAGCCCCCCAAGTAGTGACAATAAAAATTGTCTCCATACATTGCTAAATATTGAGAATTGCTGAGTTAACAATCCTTAATTATCGAATTCAGATTATATCTCTTTTTTGGCTAATAATTTGGCTAATAAAATTTGGGGAATTAGCTTGTACTAAATCTTTGCTCACATTCAATGCTTTTTAATAATTTAAAAAATAAATCTCATATTTTGTTTGTTTTATTTCCTCTTTGAAACAAAGATTTTAAAAATAATATGAGAATCCTATTAACCAATTTGGAATCCTGCATAGAGGCAATATTTGCAAAACTCTGTTAATATTATGGCAACCAGTATTAGGACATAGACAAATGTTTTATTTCTTTTCCCTCTCACTCTCATTGTACTTACAGTTGATACCATGCACTTATCCTGAATAAATACTGCCTCATACCATTCTCTAATTGTTTTAGGAATAATAGTATTAATATTTGCAAAGAAGTAAAGTCAATACTCAATTTAAGTCTAAAAATTAAAAAAAAAAAAGAAACTTCCCTTTGGCGTAAACAATTTCTTAAAGGATTTTTCAAGGGATGTTTGAATTTATAGTCAAATAGTCATTGTTTGGAAAACCCAGGTTTCTTTCCCTCCAGGGCTCAGTTCACTGCCTCTGACATTGCCTTGGGCTTGCTTCCCAGACGGGAGGCTCTTGGTAGCTGTGCAGAGGGCAGTTCTGAGTGCCTTGCGGTTTCCCACCACAGCCAGATGGGCCAACTCAGAAAACTGATTTTTAAATAATATCAATTGGAGGTACTTTTATCATTAAGAGAAATTTATGGTCAATGCAAAAATCTTGGCACATTTTGCAGAATTTAAAAATAGTGATGTCAAATGATTGTGTGGGGTGTGTGTGTGTGTGTGTGTGTGTGTGTGTGTGTGTGTGTGTGTCTTTGGCGGAGTGGGAGAAGGTGGTAATATTTTTACATATCTTCTTTAGAGAAATGTCTACTTAAATTATTCATCCAGTTTGTCTTTTTATTATTGAGTTGTCATATTACTTTACACATGCTAGATACTAGGCCCTTATCAGATGTATGATTTATGGATATTTTCTGCCACTTTATGGTTGTCATTTTCTTGCCAGTGTCCTTGGAAGCATAAAAGTTTCTAATTTGGATGAAGTCCAATTTATCTATCTGTTTATACTTTTAAAAACATGAAAGGAATCGAGTCAGTTCCACCACAGTCTCTGGGCCACCAAGTCTTCTCTGGTGGTTTCTAACGCTGATCCTCTACAGGGCTGTGTAGTAATGACTGCTTGTTCCTCTCATTGTCCGCTCTAAGGGGATGGTTGCAAGTCACAGCCTAAGGTCGAGAAGATTCAGTTCAGTTGGGAGTGTCTTTACTGCATGAAGAGCATAGTGTGGAAGAGATTTTAAGCCAGTAACTCCCAACCTTGGCAGCACATTGGAATCACCTGAAGATATTTCAAAGTACTGATGCTTGGGTCCCACTCTCACTAATTCTTATCTAAGTGGTATGCAGTGCAGCCTGGACATCGGCTTTTTAACGGCTTCCCAAGTAATCTTAGTTTGCAGTCGCCATTGAGAGCTACTGGTTCAGACTTACCTTATATGGCTGAAGCAGATGGAACTAGGACCAAAGAATGAAGATTATAAGATTAAAGATAAAGAAACTTCCTTAATAATTAGTTATTCAAAAGTGGAAAAGCCAGGGGTCCCCAATCTGCAGGCTGCAGACTGGTACTGGTCTGTGGCCTGTTAGGAACCGGGCCACACAGCAGAAGGTGAGTGAAAGAAGCTTCATCTATATTTGCACCCTCTTCCCAGCACTAGCATCGGCAGCCTCAGCTCCACCTCAGATCATCAGGCATTAGCTTCTCAGAGAAGCTCGGGTCCCTGGTGCCACAAAGGTTAGGGACTGCTGGAATAGACCATCTTTGGAGTTCCACTCACTAGAGGAGCTGGACACGAATGTGAGAGGCATGGTGGGAGGGGCCTCACACTTCACAGAGAATTGATAGACCAGTGACCTCTGAGATCTCATTTGGTTTTACTACACTTTGTAGTTATCATTCATTCTTTTACTTAATCATGATGATGTCTTTACTCCGAACCACCTTCTGGGCTGGTTATAAATATCTATAGGTTTCAAGGGGAGGGCTATTTGTTCACAGATGTTGCCTACCCAGGCAGAACTAAATGATTAAATGAAGCTCTCCTGCCCAACATTGATTATTTGCTTTTTCTCACTTTCCATCCTTGGAAAAAATCCATTCTCTTCCCCACCCATCAGTTCACTGTCTGCAGCTTCTCTGCCTATTGTGCTGACTGCCATGCTGACTGGGCAGTACAGCCCCATCCTGGGGAAGCAAATGACCTACTTCTGAATTAGACAATCTGCGTGGTATAGTGCTCTTGCAAACTCTAATTTTACAAGACTTTTGAGAAGTGGTGATATATTTCAGTTCTTTATTACTGACAACATTATTGAATCCAGAACAGTAAATCTATTGCAATCCATGGAAAGCACAGGAAATAAGCTTTATTGTCCCTCAGAGACCCCCTAAAGTCAAACCCAGGAAGAGATTTGCATGGAAGATTTTCAATTTGATAGTGTGTTGTCTTTGTAAGGTCAGAGCTTGATCAGTTATAACTTCTATATCCTTATATTTATTGTATGAACAAGGGCACTTTTGAAATTGAAAGGTTATTAGTTTCCTGTGGCTGCTATAATAAATCACCACATACTAGTGGCTTAACACAACACAAGCTTATTATCTTACAACTCTTGAGGTCAGAAGTCTCAATGGGCTAAAATCAAGTGTCAGCAAAGCTACATGGCTTCTGGAGGCTCTAGGGGAGAACTGGTTCCTTGACTTCTCCAACTTCTGAAGCCTAACTACATTCCTTGGCTTGTGACCCTTTCATCTTCAAAGCCAGAAGTGTAGCATCATCCAATCTGACTGCCATTCCTGCTTCCTTTGTGTGATTACTTGGGCCCACCCAGATAATTCAGGATAATTTCTCCATCTTGAAATTCTTAACTCTATCACAACTGCAAAGTCTCTTTTACCATGTAAGATGACATACTCACAGGGTCCAGGGATTAGGATGTGACCATCTTAGGGGGCCATTACTCTTCCTCCACATTACTCTTCCTTCCGCAGCAGGACTATTCGTAATTGCAGAAGACAAATAAGTGTATGTTGGCTACAAACCGGGCCAGCCAAGATGTGTAGATGTGGTCTTTAGAAGCAACATCTGGACAACAAAGACACATTCTCTACCTATAGATGCCATGCTCTGTTGAATTTCCCAACTGATTTTTAAAGTAGTTCCAGTTACCTGCTAATATGTGACTTTAACAAAGAAAACACTAAGTTGTGTGGGGAGGAAAGGAATTAGGGTGAGAATGCTAATTCAGTATCTACAGCATGAAGTGTGAATTCAGCATTATGGAGTAGTAAAACGAGCATGGACTGCAAAGTCAAAGGAGTCTAGATTTAAATCGTGCCTTCTGTTTACTCTTTAAGTATTGCGAACCATTTTTTTTTTATTCTCCAAACATCAAAGTGATGTGACTTGCCTTATGGAGTTTTTGAAGGGTTCAATAATTTATAAATGGTGACCAATACTTTAAGGCTGCATAAAATAATGATGTACTTCTGATTAAATATATGGTTTAGGTTTAGTAATCTCCATCCTTATTTTTAGGATACTAATCTTATTTTAAGATTTTGTAACTAGATGTAACTTTTAACAATTTTGTCCGAATTTTCTCTTAATCATTTTTTGAAAAGACAAAACCGGGGTCTTGTGTAGGATTTTAGAAAATATTGTATCAGTCATTTTCAATTAAATTCCTTGATTTCTTTATTACTTACAATGTAGTTTTTAGATAATAGTCATAAGTACAAAACATTCAAGGGTTATTAAAATAAAATACCAAAAAATTATTTCATGATATACCATCATGTGCTAAACATTCTATAAAAAAAATAGCAGCCAATGTTGAATATATAGGATATTCCCTTTTGCTTGATGTTTAAAATAGAAAATAGCAACTTCATACATTTTGCTATTACCTTTTCAAGGCTTCATATTGCCACAGAATTGCTGTAATATTTAAAGTTGAAAGTAATTTCATAAGCAGAAATTATTTTTGTAGTTTTATCAAAATTAACAAGAAATTGATCGAGAAAAAAATGAAACATTTTTAGTTCTCTCCAAATCCCTTTTAAACACTCTACTTAGGCCATTGGGTATGGTTCCCCACACTGAACAGCATGAAACCACATGTGATCCTATTGAAAGAGGAATATTTTAGGGCTGCATAAAACTTACACTCTTACCTCAGAAAAATGTTTTTATTATCCAAATGTTCACTACTACAAAAAGGGAGATAAGAGAGTTCAAAATCATTTGTCCAAGAAGGCTACTTTAAATACTCTGGGTAATGTGATTCATGTGAATTTTATAGAATTTCATCTGTATAGATTCATTAGAAAACATTCCGCAATTTTTAGTTTCATCTTTATACCAGATCAATTTTTTATAATTGCTGAGTTATTTTTAACAAATAATCAGAAAAGTTTCTTACACTGTTAGCTGCCTATTCTAGTAATCTGGATTACATCCTATGAGGACAGGTGTAGAGTTCATGACCCTTTCTGATCCTCTCTGTCAGCCTCTAAAAATTACATCGCACATGTGCCAGTTTCTCTTACTGCTGTTGTTGTAGGTTGCTGTTGTTTTTGTTGTTGTCATTGTTATAAGAGACTTGGCAAGAAAGGTTTAAGAACTCTAGACATGAGGCTAATTTAATAATATTTTATTATGCACTAAGTTTAAAAGAACTTCACTCACCAAATATTTATTCTATGCCTTCTGTGTGCCAGGTACTGTTGTGGTGCTTAACTCTTTATTTCTAAATAAAGATGACAAGAACACCAAAAATCACTGGGCAGATTAATGCAAAGGATAACATTCCAAATCACTGAAACTCGACTTGACCAGCAATCTGAAGCATCCTTAACATGCGATTGCCAATGCTAGAGTTTGCAGAGACTGCATTATGAGTGGAATCTTTCATTAGCTGTGGATTAGAATCTGGAGCCAGGCAACCCTGTTGATCCTCTGTGTCAGTGAGCAATTTCAGTAATAGAACTGCACTTGAAAAGCCAGGGCAGGCAGCCTCGGTCTGTGGCAGCTGATGAGCAGAAAAGCAACTCTACCCATCTTATTTATAAAAGTACTCCCATAAGTAGCTTATACATTTCTTTTTGTAAGAGTGGCATCTTAAGAGGCTATGAAATCTAAGTTCATGGTATCTAAATATAATTATAAGTGGGTGATTTTTGAATTAATACTTAGCTTTTATAACTCTTTTTTTTTTTTTCTATTTCTTAAACTGTCAGTGGTGAGTAGAGAATTGGCAAAACTGCCATCAGTGAGGCCCCGAAACATTTCACATGAAATACCAAAATGATGGTCAGGGAATATTCAAACACGGTTTTCTTCTGCTTGGAAACTCAGTACAGTGTCTTTTGAGGTTTCCATCTTGATGAATTAGTTAGTGTTGCTAGCTTCTGTGGGTGGAAGGGAGCGCTTCCCAAGGAGCCTTTCAGGATCCATGGCTCCTTCCATCTTGTAGCTCTGACATCCTGTAAAGCAGGGATGAAAAAACTATGAACTCTGCGCCAGTTCCATTTTTTTTTTTTTTGGAAATATAGTTTTATTGGAGCACGGCCATGCCCATTTCTTTATATATATTATCCATGGCTGCTTTTGCCCTAAAATGACTGCATTGAGTAGTTGTGACAGAGACTATTTGACCCGCAGCCTAAAATATTTACTATCTAGCTTTTTTTTTAAAAGTTTGCTAGCCTCAGGGGTAGACCCTTGCAGTCCTCTGCAGGGCTCTCTGTGAGACAGCGTGGAGACTTTTATGGTCACTACTTAATCAGTTCTTTCTAAATTGGAAAGGAATCTGAAAAATATATTCACCAAATTGAGAATACGAGTTCAAGGGTGGGCAGAAAGGCACAGTATTGCGAGCCTGAGCCCAGGCGCCAGGAGCAGACCACCCAGGTGTGATTTTCAGCCCACTCCTTACCAAAGGGTCTCTAACTTTTTGTGCTATGGGTACCTCTGGCAGTCTGGTGAAGCCTGGAGATCACTTTCACAATGTTTTAAATCTCTAAAATAAAATGCATAGCATTACAAAGCAGGCCAATTGTATTAAACTAAAGTTATCAAAATATTTTAAAATGGGATGATATAGTAACATATCAAATTACAAATCACAAGATCTGGAAGCCCATCTAATAACTACTGTCATTTCAAAGCAGTGATGAGTGTAAGCAATATGAGAGAGATCTGCAGCAATTATAACATGATATGAAAATATGTGTGATTTCTATTAGCGAGAACATCTAAGGCACTGTTAATACTAATGTAGCTCATTGCTTACATTTATAATGAAGAAATGCCAAATGTCAGTTAGAGGTCTAGTGAAAATAAAAATCCAGGTTTCTTGTCCAGGTTTACTCCCTGAATACTATGAGGAACCTCTGATATTGCCAGCTACACAGCCTTGATCAAAAGTTACTTAACTTCTCTCAATTCTTGTTTCCTCATCAGCAAAACTGAGGTCATGTCAGTGGATACTATATAACTGGTAGCATCAAGGTCTCTGCATAGAAATGAGATACTGCAGCATCTGACACAATGAACACTCAATAAATAATGCCATTATTGAGGATAGTAGATTTTGAGTGCTTATATATCACGGTCTTCACACTTTTCAGAACTGCATAAATTACAAGTGGCTGAAACAGTATATGAACATTTATTATTTTTATAATTATATAACGATAAAGTTATTTTCACTTTAAAAATACATAGAGTTAGCAGTCCCCTCAAATAAAAAAGGAAATCTAAATACATATCTCTGCCATTGAAAAAATGGGACAAAATTGCAACCAGACACTGATTGATTAGAGGGTTCCAAATGGTCGATTCTTGGTTTTCATCAGCAAACATGAACAAAGAATTAAAGTGTTTCTATGTGTTTGCTTTCCTCATTTTTATGTAACTGAAACTCTTCATTCATAACATTGCTAAGCACTTAGTCATCTACATAGTTTTTCTTTCATTTAAATATCTGGGGATGTAGTTTTATTTTTTAAATAAATACATTTGTAAACTACTCTGTATGGTTTCAAACTTTGCAGTGTAACTCAGCCTAACTTAAATGTAAATCTGGTTGCCAGTTTCATATTCAGTTACTTCATGAAACCAGACATTTATGTACAGGAGTGCACCTGTTTCCTATTGCTCTGTGACAATCTCAGCAGTTATGGATTGTATTTGTGTTTCCTTTGAGTACTAACCAGTTCCGCCTTTAACTGAAAAAGATTCATTTTATATAAGAACTAAGCTCCAGATGATAGGGGCCATGCATGTCTCCTCCTTTGCTGGATCCCTGGTATCTAGAACAGTGCCTGGCATGATAAGGGTTTAGAAATTATTTATACAATGAAAGACTTATTTCTATAAGAAATATTTAAGGTTAAACTTCAATTTTCTAGGCTGCACATTATCTAGGAATTTTCACATAAGAAGCAAAAAAAAAAAAACCTTTTAAATGATGTAGACTCTACATTTCAAGTTGATGAAACCAGCTAAAAAGCAAAAATTTTATATTCTACAATAGCAAGTCACTGTTTTGATTCATTCTTTGATTGAACTGAATGATTGCTTAGGGAACATCTCAAGGGAACATAAAGATTAAAAAACCAGCTTAATGCCATAATAACTATAGACAGTGTCACAAGGGAGTGAGAGAATAGAATTCACATCGAGGTTGAAATTTTGCTAAGACATTTATTCTAGTGGTAGAATAAAATCATATCTAATATTTGGATTTATTATTCATAAGTTATCCCACAGTAAAATTGTGAAATGAGTCATTTTCACATACTATATTATTTTAAGTATATCTATATTTATTGATGTGTACATCCACGGGGGTCAGAAAACTGCTCTGTAAAAGGCCAGATTTTAAAATATTTTAGATTTTGCAGGCCAGTCTCTTTCACAAGTACTCAGCTCTGCTTTGGACATGGCTGTCTTCCAATAAAACTTTATTTATGAAACCAGGCAGCTGCTAGGTTTGTTAGTTTACTAACCCCTGATATAGACTATAACTTTCCATGAAAACTTTTCCCTAGGTCTTCAGCCCCAAGAAATAGCCAGTTTTCCTCTGCCAAGTGTGTCATTAATAATGCTGCTGAAAGCTATACACAAAATGTTACAAACTTCTTTGCACTTCAAGCGTGCACGCTTGTTTTCAAAGCTAATTGTAATAATTTCTACCAATTGTAGAATAAGTGGGGTGAATACCTTCTATTTGAGTTCTTGGTGGCATCTAAGACTGCATCTATTAGTGTCATCATAAGGATATCTGTGGCCTGCATACAATACAGTGAAATATCTTCAGCTTATTGGTTGATTGTTTTTTTATATATATATAAAGAAATGAGGGGGAGGGAATGTCAATGCAACCAGTAGCCCTGAGCTAAACTATGAAAGGGAAAGGATATTAAAGCCACAGCTTGCAGAGGAGGATGAAGCAAAGGCATCTGGAGACAGGGATTGCATTCTAAACTAATTTTGTACATATAGTGTGCCCCAGAAGAAATAAGAATATTTGATAATAACAATTATATTATCAAATTAACTTTCCTAGAATCACATGTCCAGAGAAAAGAGACCATTATACACACAGCTAACTTGACAGTAAAGAAGGTCCTTTCCAAGGGACAAATCTCTTCACAGCTTGGTTATGTCTAACCATTCCCATAAGAAAGGTGGGCACAGCAGTGGTTATATAGAGAGAGTCACATAGGTGGTCATGGCTATATCAGTTTATGGATGTCAAATTTAGGAGACACGCCTAGATTTTGATTTTTTAAAATAGGTTTCTATAATAGTAACATAACCCCAGTTCACATTGTTTTAAAGTCTTAAGACATTAGATACTTTAATTTTATTTTTATACCAGGTACAAAGTTTAATACAAAAGAGGAAAAACTAACAGTGTTGTTGAATGTCTGTCACTTTTTTTTTTTACAGCAATCCATAGATTTCGAGGATTATACAATACTGTGAAAATGTAATAATAATGATGTGAGATTCTATTATGGAATAACTATATATTCTGGGCCCAATGCCAATACTTCTCAGTGATATTTTGGAATTAAAAAGTGCATGTTGAGGGCTAGATAAGAGAAGATAGAAGCTGTTCATCAGGTACCAAACTTCTTATTTTTTCAAGAATTGATTAATCATTAAAGCCATAATACAATCTCTTCCTTGATGGCTGTGGCATCATGATGTTCTTTGCAATAAGTTACTTGTATATTTATTTCATTTTTCTGTCTCTCCTGCCACTACCAGGTAAATGTAAGAGAAGGAAATAAAGAATTCCAATGTGGTTGCAGGAGAGCTCATTTTTCATTTTGTCAAGGGATTCCCGCCCTGCAGCCATAATAGTATTTCTTGATGATCATTCATTTCTGTGAATTGAGAAAGAGCAGCTTCCAAATTCATCAATAATCCACTAAGGTTGTTCCAAGATATGTTGAATGTAAGTCGAGTCCTTCCCTATGCAATAAAGATATGGATTGCCCTTAGAAGCTTCAATATAGGGAACAGAGGAAACACAAAAATTACATTATGATGTAGTAAACTATGCAATTAGGAGATGGGAAGAGGATTAGGTGGAAGGTCAAGACCTTTGGGCATTGTGTCAACTGTCATTACAGGAACTCGTCCTAAGCACTCTACTAAACCTGCCCACACCTCTGCTTCCTCTGCTCAAGATGTTCAGTGTGGTACTCCCTACTTTTCTGAGGAGTCACTGTTTCGAAAATGCAATGAGATGATATGCAGGTGCTCCTCAACTTATGATGGGGTTACATCCTAATAAACCCATTGCAAGTTGAAAATCCATTTAATACACCTAACCTAACAAACATAACAACTTAGCCTAGCACATCTTAAATGTGCTCAGAATACTTACATTAGCCTACAGTTGGACAAAAGCATCTTACACAATGAGTACACTGTAGGGTGTGGGAGGTTTACCCTCATGATCACGTGGCTGACTGGGAGCTGCTGGGAGCTGCTGCAGCTCAGCATCATGAGGGAATACCGTATGATATATTACTAACCCAGGAAAAGATCAAAATTTAAAAGTTGAAGTACAGTTTCTATCAAATGTGTATAGTGTTTGCACCATCATGAAGTTGAAAAGTTGTAAGTCAAACCATCATAGGTTGAGGATTGTGCAAGAAAATATGAGAAAGTAGACAGTGGCTTTGTTTACTAATTAAGATTATCATGTACAGTTTAGAATTGTTATTTATTGTAGGGTTGCAAGAAAGGAGACCAGTGGAGAAATGAGAGACCTTTATAGATTAAATGTTGGCAGGAATTAAACCTACAACAACACACAGTTTATGCTAGTACTATAGATCAGAGGTCCCCAACCCCCGGGCTGCAAACTGGTACTGGCCCATGGCCTATTAAGAACCAGGTCACACAGCAGATAGTGAGCAGTGGACAAGCAAGCTAAGCTTCATCTGTATTTGCAGTCATTCCCCAGTGCTAGCATCACCACCTCAGCTCCACCTCAGCTCATCGGGCATTAGATTCTCGTAGGAGCACCTTCCCTGGTTCCAAAAAGGTTGAGGACCGGTATTATGGATGTTAAGTGTAAACCGGTTTAAAGAGATGGTATATGAACATGGGGCAATAAATGCACCATGACAAATGCTTAGAAAAGAATCCTATACCCTCAGAACAATCAGCTTCAGTAATTGAGACTCGGTCTTAATTTCTCTCTTCTTCACTCCTCACATCTAAACCATCAGCAAATTATGTTGACCCTCCTGCAAATGGATTCTCTTCTATTTCTGCTCCCGTCGTCTTAGCTCAAACCACCGCCATCTCTCATTTAGACCATTACGATAGCCTCTTGCTCTTTCTTTACTTCTCTCTACAACTAAACACCCACCAGCAGCCAGAGTGATCCTTTTAAAACACAAATCAGATTATACTCCCCTCCAGTGAATGCCCTTTAATACTTCTCATTGCATTTTGAGCAGAATTTAAAGCCCTACTGACCTCTAAGGGCCTAATCACTCTTCCTAAGTGCCTGTACTTCTATGGTTCCGAATTCCACCTGACTCTTGCCCGCCATACTGTACTTCAATGTCTTCCACTTAGGAAGAGGGTAGAGGGATATTCATAGCCTCCTCATGAGTTATGAATAATGTAAATCCCACCAAAGAGCACCTGGTACAAAGTAAACTCTCAACTGTGAGTTACTATTAAGTATTAGGCATCTGTGATGTTGGCTGTCCTTCTAGTCCTAGAACTAGCTGTGTCTTTTCTTCATTGGGATCGTTTCTCTTCTGTCCATCTGGATTGTTTTTCCCCTAGTTCCCCCATGGCTGCTCTTTCTGATACTTCAGGTATCAACTTTGATGCCTCTTCAGAGAAGACTTTCCTAATGATTTAAGTAGCTCCCGCCAGATTCTCACATCAGCCTGTCACCTGTTTGTTTCCTTCATAGTATTTTCCAAAATCATGTCACAGATTAATTCCTTTAACTTAATTTTTAGTTTGTCTCCCACAATAGACTAGAAACTAGGAGTGGAGTTATATCAATTTTATTGATCATTGTATTCCTAGCACATGACATGTAGTAGGAACTAAATAAATATTTCTTGAAAGGATGATGGTGAGCTGGTAATTAGGGTCTTAGCTCAGTTATTGAATGAATAATTAATTACTGATTCTATTAATTTAATATGACTGCTGTAATAAATTACCACAAAATTAGTGGCTTAAAATAACAGAAATTTTTCCTCTCACAGTTCTGGGAGCCAGAACTTTGAAACTGGTTTCACTGGGCTGAAATTACGGTTCAGCAGAGCTGTGCTTTATTGAGAAACCCTAGGGAAGAATCTCTTTCTTTCATTTTCCAGCTTCTGTGGCTGCCAGCATTTCTTAGCTTGTGGCTATATCCTTTCGGTCTTTAAAGTCAACATCTTCAGATCTCTCTATAAATGCATGGACAGTTCAACCTGATTCATAAATGATTTAGAAAAGGCTATAGAGGAAAGTTTTTATATCTTCATTTTAACATTCACTCTTCGTGATGTAAAAATAGCTATAGCTGACATTTATTGAACATTTACTATGTGCCATGCTCTATTATTATCCTTAGTTAACTAATGAGAGACTAGAGGCATGGAGCCATAAAGATCTTGTGCCAGATCACAGAACAAGTAAGTAGCCAACAGAGATGCAAACCCCAGAATCCTGACTCTAGATCCCATACTGTGAACCACCACTTGATATTCTCTGGAAAGTATCATTAAACACCCCATTTTAAAAACTCACCACAGAGAGAAATTGTTATGAAAGTTTACATCAGCATCATGACCTTTAGTATAACAGATTTTCATGTTATTAGTTGTATTAGGGTTCTCCGGAGAAATATAACCAATAGACTGTGTGTGTATGTTTGTCTATATCTATAGAGATAAAGATAGAGATTTATTTTAAGGAATTGGCTCACACTACTGTAGATGCTGGCAAGTTCTAAATCTGAAGGGCAGGCCAGCAAGCTGGAGACTCAGGGAAGAACTGATGTTGGAGCTAAATCCAAAAGTAGAATTTTTTCTTGCTCAAGGGACCTCAGTCTTTTGCTCCTAAGGCCTTCCACTGATTCAATGAGGCCTAACCACTTTATGGAGAGTAACCTGCTTTACTTAAGTTAATTAAGTTCTACTGATTTAAAGTTAATCTCACCTGAAAAATACCTTCACAACAACAGCTAGCCTATTGTTTGACCAAATATCTATGTGCTGTGGCCTAGCCGAGTTGACACATAAAATTAACTATTGCAAGTCTATGCCTTTTCAGGTTGGCACCCATGTGCACATCTCCTTAAATCATATTAATCTCAAAATAAAGACAATAAGAAGGTCATACTTTTGCTTGTCATAATACAGCTATCCTGCACACAACTGAAAACGCCCTCACATTTTCCCCAGAAGAAGATGCAAATGTCTTGGAGGTGTTCTCTCTTCTCCTTGATATTTCGTAACTTAAATATTATAATGTAAAGTTAACAGGACTTATATACTATGATGTAAAAGCAATACATTTTAGATGATAAGGAAATAAAGAAGACAAAAATATTTCACACACACATGCACACACATATACAAACATATTCATACCAAAATAAGGAGTAAACACTCATGACAATTACAGCCCTCATTTCTATAACTGGTCATGGAATTTAGCTGATATTTATAACTACTTCCTTCTACTACCACTTCCGTATTCCATTTATCCTCATCAAGCACCTCAGCTGGTCATGATTCTTTACCTGGTGGGATGACTCGACCTTCGTTTCTGAATTCAGTCCTGCCTGGATTGGGTTGTTGAAGTTTTCCATTGATTTTTCACAGGGCCTGGTAATATTAAGAGATACCTAATGAATCCTTATACCAGACACTCTTCTTTAACCTCCATTGTGACATACATGGCAGCCCAATTTCCCTTTGGTAACAAAGAGCAATCACCCCAGCCAGCGCAGTAACAAGAATTTCCTTCTTTATCTGTTGATTGAGAAGCATGAGGACCCCAAAGTGACTGGGTGGCAGTCTTAACTTTCAGTTCTATGGAATCATTGTTGTGTCTCCTCATTGGAAACAGTCTTCCCTTTGGAACTAAAACTTTTAGATCAGCAGAGCATAAAGTTGCAGTGACAGGAAGCAGAATTTACTAGGGGGTCTCTAGGGGTAGTAATGAGTCAGACCACTCCCATTTCCACCTCTCGATTCCATTGTAATGGAACAAGGGTACTTTGAGATGTGTTGAGCAGCAACACTACCACCTCTATAAACTATCTTTCACTAGCTTAAAATTCAGTCTCCTGAAAAATCACTTTAGCCCTGTGTGCACCTCTGTGCTGTGTGGAGGGAAAATAGATGTCTTGTGATGCAAAAGTCAGAACGTGAGAGTGAAAGCCACCTCTCAATGTACCTTGCACACAGATGTAACCCCTTTTGACTACTAATAATAAGAACGACACATGGGAAGGTGACATATATAATCCATCCAACAGCCTTTGTTGTAACTGGGCCTATAATTAAACACTCCCAGAGTGGTCCTCTTTTATTCCATTTCTGGTTTGGCTATTATGATCTTTTGCTGGAATGTAGAGAAAAGAAATCTGTGTGAATGAGGATTTCTGTCAATTCATCAAACCAAGTGAAAATGTCTGTTTGTCATATAAAAGATAATGGCAGAAATCCATTATTAGCTCCCTCTTGCTGTACTCATGTGTGAAATTACCCACAGGGGAAGATATTTGCCTGTAAAAGAACCCTATTGGCTTCAGATGTGATTGACTGCACAAATTATACTGCCAAATGAACTGGTTTTTCAAACCAAATGCTAAGCCTCATAAACTGAACTGGGATTGCAGTAGGGGGCACAGCCTGTCTTTGGGTGAGGTGACATGACAGAGAGGCAAGGGCCCTGGTTTCTTCTTCTCTCCTTAATGACATGATGTTTGGGTGATAGATTTAAATATATGGGAACATCATGTTCCCATATATTTAAATTTTAGCCATGGCTTGGTTTTGGGATATGGACCATTTGGCATTTTGAGTAGGGCACTCATTAATTTATTTTCCATGTTGATTAGATAAATTCGCTGTCATTTTCTCTCTCCTAATTGGAGAAAGAATGGGAGGTGAGGGATGGGGTTAAGCATGCTTGGTCTCTAAAGAGAACCGATTTGGGTGTTTGTCAGTAGAGTGTGTGCCATGCCCACATTTGGTATTTTTCATGCTGTGACCTAGAAGAAAGATATATTGCAATATTTAACCATAGGGATTTAGCCATTTTTTTTCTTAAAAAAAAAAATGAGGGAAATAGAGGGAAGAAGAGAAATAAGAGGAGGTAAGAATAGGAGGGAAAGCAAAGAATTTGAAAAAACTGTGGCAATTTATTTCCAGTTCAGTAAACTCAAAAGCAGGACTTTTGCATTTTTAATACTGTTAATAATAATAAAAATGATTTTGTTAGTTTAGTGCAGAGCCAAAATTAGGAGGTCAAGCATCAACTTGTTTATGTTGGCATTTCTGCGGAGCCAGGTCTGTCTGGTCTCCTTTCCTTGAATAGCAGTTGGCTCAGACTCAGCAGCCATAGATCAGGACCAGGCAGAGCCTTTCATCAAGAGATCCCAACCAGGCCCCAGCTTACAGCCTGCCCAGCAATGACCAGCTTCCCCTGGTTCTGCTTCCCACCATTCCACTCCCAGGCTCAAGGTGTGGTCCACGGCCCTCTGAGACACACATGGCTGCCAAGAGATGTTCTGTCATTGCTGAGCTGTCCTCTCCCTCCGCCTTGGGATGCATAGCAGAGTGGCTTTTTCTCTTCCAAGACTGTTACTCAAAAGGTCAGCCCTTCAATCCATATGTAAAGCGGGGGCTCAAGAGAGCTTTGGCTCCCCAAATCCACTTATATCAGCTCATCAGATTTGAACTTAAAAACACTATGGAAGCATTACATTTAATTGTGATTTGCTCTTTTAATTGGCATTTTACTTAGTCATGAATGGGTCTTTAAACTACCCTGGTACCTAGAACCTCCAAACTTTGTAATTTGGTTCTGTTTGAAGCAGAATTGGGCTTATTTATTCCTTCTTGGTCTAAAAGTCAAGCTTAGATATGCCAGTTGATTTATCTTTCCATGTGCATTTTATATCACAGAGCATAAGAGCACAGGGAAAAGGTTTGTTTTTTTTTTTTTTTTTTTTTTTTTACATTGCAGAGTATTTAGGACAGTTTTCGCAAACTTAATTAAAAGTTTATCTTTTCCCAGGCATAACTTGCCTGCTGAAATTGCCAGGTCAATCTCCCTACATAGAAATCTTCCCAGCAGTCTTGAACCTCACACTTACCAGCCTGTGCTACATAAATTTTGGAATGACCAGTCACTGCCCTTTATCTTTCTACCGACCTATGGTTGCACTGACTGCTGGGGCAACTGCTGAGTTTGCAGATTCCCTCCTAGATGTCTTATGCTAAAGAATTTAAAACATAGAAAGGTTAGTTACACCTATACCTGTTTAAAAGAATAAGTGTGAATAAGAACTAGAAAGGAAATTATTGTGACTATATATCCTTTGTTTATATGAACCACCTCCACATTAAAGCCAGGTCTAAAAACTTTTAGAAATATCCTCGAATTCATTTCTGAATAGCTTCCTTATTGAAGTTCAGAAACCAATTGCAACGCTTAGCATTATCATGTTTCCAAATGGCATGCCTCTTTCAATGGCAGACTCATAGCCAATAGATCCCTCTTGTTTGGGCAAGATCACATGTTTTGGAGTTTTAGCAATAATGTCATACTTGAGCTATGGTCTGAGCTATTTGGTATTTCCTTTCTCGCCTCATCATAGATAGCCTTGGGAGTGCTTGAGAGTACTATCCCTTGCTTATATGTCATACATGAGGAATTTTCAGGAGAAATGTTCTCTCTGGCTCCTCAGCTTCTCCCAAGAAAAGTTCAGAAGGCAGATCCTGTCAGGTCAACAGTGGCAACCCACAGGTGTATGTGTGTGTGTTTGCACAAAAATAAGAAGCAGAGAGAGAATACATGCTTGATTTAGAACAGAACCATTATTTTCTGGCTATTCAGTTCTGCAGTTCCCTTTCCTCTTAGCTTTTGAGAAATTTTCTTTACTGCTATCATTTTTCTTTCAAATTTGAACTTTTTATTCTCCTCCCAACCGATCTTCCTCTTAGCTTTCTTGGCTCTCCAAGTTGGATCTAAATCTAAACGTAAATCTAAATCTCTCCTTTTTTCTCAGATAACTTTAGGAGCTTTACCACAGTCTCATTGCCCTGTACCCAACTTTCCTAAGGAAGCTCACCAATTACTCTTTTCCAGGTCTTTCCTCTACCTCACAAGTGACATAGTTTCTTTTTTTCCATTGAATATTTCTGGAATGTTTTGGGTTTTCTTTTTTAGTTTCTTTGTTTTGAGATAGAACTGTGGAACATCTCTCTTTTAGAGCTAAAAGAATCTTTTGATTTTTTGATTTTTTTATCTATTAAATCAAATTTAGTTATGATCATTAATAGGCCCAAGTGAAATCATTTGAGTAAAAATGACCAGAGTCCAACATCAAGCATGTTGTAAAAACCATAATACACAGGGACATACAGCTTAAAGGGACTCTTAAAATTGCACTCCCCAGAAATGAAGGAAAAACTAAGCCACCTGTATAGGAGTGGTAGATACGTATTTCAGTAAAAGTAGAGTTTTAGCCCAGAGTCATTTCATCTTTCACCTTATACCTCTCTGAGGATTACCCATATTTACCTCTGCTCACCCTCTTCTTAGTCAAGCTAAGAAAATAAAGCTGCCCTTGAAAAGTGCTCTCTTCCTCACATATTCTAATTGATATATTTATAAATGTACTTTGAAATGTCTTTCAAACCACGTGGATTTCTACTTGTATAAGCTTAGGCTCATTAAAATCATTAGTCTATTAAAACTCAACTTAGATGTTTAATACCAAAGATAAAAATGAAGATTTGGCCTGTACTTAATTGATGTGTTGAATGACCCATTAGCTAACTAGTAATCATATTGAGATGCCAGCTGGCTAAGAGCTAGGTTTAATCCCTAGTTGGAGGTTAAAGAGCTTTGTACAGCATTATCATCAGTCTTCCATGCCACCCCCTCTGGACAATGGCTTGCGTCCCAGTCAGATTGCTCTAAGTAACTCACAGACATTCCCCTTATGTGCGGTGAGTGCTTTCAGACCCTTGTTAGCAAAGAGACTTGTCAAGATGGAAAAAGCAGCAACAAAGTAAATTGTGTGCTGTGTGCGGTAGTGTTAATTTAAGGTGCATTCTTTCTCATCTTCTCAAAGAGGCGAGTAAGATAAAATGCAGGCAGAAGTGTGTCTGTGGCACAGAACATAATGTATCTCCTGATGAGCTACAGTTAGCTGGGAGAGGACCACAAAGTACACTTTAGACAGCAACCCATGTTCTTAAATGGAGATAGGAAGCCTCTACCTGAAACTCGCCTCATCTGTAACTCAGAGATGGCTTTCAGTCTCCTTTCAGTGTTCCAGAGCCATTCCTGTTCTCTTTGCGTAGGGAACTCTGAATTATTCTTTCTTTGCACATAACAAGTTAAACAACTGGGACTATACAGAATATTTTGTTTGATTAACTGGTTTTTCAAACAATTGCTCTATCAGGGTAAGTGCAGCACCCAGAACTGAGGACTGTCCTATTAGGTACACTGACTAAATTATTATTTTTTACACCAATCTATAAAAAGAAAAAAAAATGAAACTTTTTTTACTTTTAAAAAAATCAAACCTTCCTGTCATTATTAACATTCAATATTTATACAGATTAATCATAGTGCTTGCCTTACTGCTCCCTTTTTGGATTTGTGTATTAAATAAAAACTTTCTGTACCATCTATTAATAAAATCTTTTGGATGACTTCCAAGATGACTCTGCCATGTAAAACTCCATGCTAGCTATATTTTAAACAATTTCAGATTGAATTCTGTATTAATTAAATGGAAATACATAGAAATAAAGTACAGGTGTATGTGTTGTTATTCTGAAGCTATATCCCAGGAAAACACTTTTTGGTGGATTTATCATTCAATTTGATGGTCCCATGTCCAAAAAAAAAGAATAATTCAGGTGTTATTTTTTACAATAGCAAAGGCATTAGCTCTACAAAAAAAAAAAATGAATATTAAAATATTTTTCATAATGATCAAGTCAGAATATAGGAGCCAAAATCAGAAACTGAGAGGAGTTCAAATCCTTTTTTCTGGATACACTGTATCAGATCTTTTCCTGTCCTTACCCCTACATTATCTCAATTGCCAAATTCTGTCCACCCCAAGATTATGAAACTTCTTATTCCAATTCACTGATCAATAGCCCCCAGTTTTCTACCCAGACTCTTGCTTTCTGCATCGTGCCTCCCAATTCATTGTCCTGTGACTCTCCTCTGACTGACTCCAGGTGTGAAGATGACTTTTGGAGTCAACGATTAAGGATCAATACTATGACCTCCCTTTCTATGAGTTTTTGTTTAACATTTTGTGTATGAGACATGACATTGGATTATGAAATTTAAAGTTAAAAAATTTGAAACATGTGATTGGTACAGGCTGAATTTTTTTTCTTTCTTTAGTCTGAAACTTCTCCATAATTAAATCCTTTCATTCTTTCAAAATTTTAAAAAATATATAACAAATAACATTTAGTAGATGCCCATACTATACCAGACTCAGCACTTGACCCTGGTCAAGGAAGACACAATCTCAAGTCAAGGGACTATGAGAGAAAGGCAACTTAATCAATGATTATATAAGAGTAATCATTGATTATAAGACCATGCTATAAAAAATGAAAACAAAACAATACCAATAATAATAACAGTGAAGCCAGTATGACTTGAATGCTGACTGCAAGGGAAACATCAGGAAAAGTGCTTTATATGCTTTATCTAATTTAATCTTTACAGCTACTCTGTATAGTAGGTACATTTATTATCCTCACTTTACTAATCAGGAAACTTAGACCTGGACAGGTTAAGAAACTTGTCCAAAATGACAGCTAGAAAGTAGAGCTGGGGTTTTAACCCAATTTATAGTAGCATACACTTCTAACCTCAAAATGTCCATTCTTAATCTCTCTGCCTCCATATGCTGCAATTGAAGCAGGGTTAGATCTAGACCTGCAAAGCTCTTCACTTAAAACTAGAGAGGCATGAGTGAGATATGATGGTAAAATTAGGAATAAACCCATTTCATTTGCCAAAGTTTCAGATAAAGCTCTTGAATATAAAATTTCAGGAAGCAAGTTTGGGGGTAGATAGGTTTTTTTGAGATCATATACAACAGTACTGAGTCAGTGGTCTTCTTTTCCTAACATTTTATTTTACAAACAAATTCATGGATCAAAGAGTAAAGCACATTTAAGTTCCTTGAAAAAGCTGAATTAATTATTTCAAGTTAATTAAGTGAAACCGTAACAAGCTGAGTATAGTATACGGTTTTTATTATATGGTTTTCTTTCTAGAAAGAAAATCGGAAAGTGACCTTTAGTCTTAGCTACCTTGCTTTTCCTGCTTGATAGAGAGAGATGAGAGAGAGAGAGAGAGGAAGGGAGGGGAGGAATGGACAGAGGAGGGGAGAGTAAGGGAGGAGAAGAGAGGAGAGGAGAGGAGAGGAAAGGCAAGGAGAGAGAGAAAGGAAGAAAGAGAGAGAGAGAAAGGAGGGAGGAAAGGGAGCAAGAGAAGAAGGGAGGAAACTCATCACCATGGCAGGAACTTTAGCCAAAGGACTATCTTTTCTATGTGTCTTTTTCTATTTTTGTTATTAAATTTATTGATGACATTAGTTAATAAAATTATAAAGGTTTCAAGCGTATAATTCAATAATACGTCATATGTATATCGCATAATGTGTTCACCACCTGAAGTCAAATTCTCTTCTGTCACCATGTGTTTGACCCCCTTTACCCTTATCTACCTCTCCCCTCCCTTCTTTCTCTTTGGTAACCACTTCCAAGACTGCCTTTCCTGTTATAGCCATCTTTTAACTCTTTATTATGGCCTTGCAACTTACTTTATACATTCTCCGGATACTTTTCTTGTTCTCCTTTATTCCGGCTTCCAATTAATTTTTCTGTTTTTACCAGTTTTTTAGTTCTTAAAGTATGAGCATAAAAATAAAATAAGGAACTCAAATTGATCTTTTTTTCCCATGGATACAAGATGTGGTCAAAATGGAGACAATAGCTATTGACTAAAATTGAGATTTAACATGCCATAGTGCATAGTATTGTTTTTGTCTATCTGTACCTCTGCTTCTCCATTAAGACTTAAGTCCTTGATGGTACAGATATGTTTGCATTTCTTTTTCCCCATACGAAGTTTTATGTTTGACATAGAGAAGGCATAGAAGAAACTATTTATTGAATGGAATGGAGTGAATGAATGAGTGAATCAATCAATCAATCAATCAATCAATCAACAGAAATGGTCACATATATTGTTACCTCTCTCTCCCCCAGTAACTACTCAAGTAACATCTTCCAGTGTAACTACTCTAGAAGAACAAGAAGTTCTGTTTTTTCACAAATGTATGTAAATTCTTGGGCATTTGCATAAACCAATGTCTTCTTTTTTATATATAAAACTCTATGAACTGCCAAGCAAGTAGTTTAGGAAGAAAAATGCTGTGTGTGTGAGTGTGTGTGTGTGAGATTAGTGGGGCGAGATGGAATGTTATACTATTTCTTTCCATCCAAGGATAATCTAATCTTGCAAAAATAGTCAATAACAGTTTCTACTGAGAAGACAAATAGTATCTGAATTGGATTTAAGTGAAATAAGAGTGTCTTGATGCAGCTGTGTCAGGGAAGGGTCTGGTGTTTATGGTTTCATTATAACCTTAAATGAAATATCTATATTTCTTCTGGATTCAATGAAGCCAAAAAGAGCCAACTCTTTGTTGAGTGATATATATTGGAGATTTTTTTGCTTTCAACTTGGTGTATTTTAATTTGTGCTTAACTAGCTTTCCCACATCAGGTACTCACTGGCATTTTGGGGACAATTAGCTAAGTGTTCTTCTACGTTAGCCCAGAGTAAACAAAAAAGATAAGGAGAATCAATAAGACCAAGCCAATTTCGGAAGAGAAAATTCACTTTCCATCAAGGGCTCTCTCTGGTCTGCTCACCAAGCTGCCTGTTCTAGGAGGAAGCAGCTCTACTCTCATTTCTCTGAGCCTCACCAATGTAGGAGTAGTTCTGCTGCAAATGCTAATTGACTTTGCTGTTGTGTTTTTAGTTTTCAGGACTTTATCTCCTGTCTTTCTTCACCATCCTCATCGGACTGGTGCTCTACTCCTCCACCTCCACATACATAGCGCAGGACCCCCGGGTGTATAAGCAGTTTCGCAATCCCTCGGGACCTGTTGTGGACTTACCAGCCACAGCTCAGGTGGAGCCTTCGGTCACCTACACCAGTCTGGGCCAGGAGACCGAAGAGGAGCCCCACATCCGTGTGGCCTAGGAAGAGGCCCTCCCTACCCACTGAGGACAACTCAGTGGCCACGTGTTTGCCCATCATCTCTGTATTGTACATAGAGAAAGGTATTTATTAGGTGCGGTTTTACACAGATGGACTGCAAGGTAGCAAAAACTCTGTAAAAGGCATAAGCTAAACATCACTGGAGACACAGGCTCCGATTCACTTGATTTGGAGATGCCTCGCTTATGTGTATCCTGATCACAAACCCCCGCATTAATTATTGAGAAAATTTTTGAATCAAAAGCAAGTATTATATTATTATTATTATTATTATCACTTGTATTATTATTGTACCTCTTTTAACACCAAGTTTCAGGAGGATGTTTTGTACTCCTCATGGGAACTATTGCCAGACCCACATGTAGTTAACATAAACCCCATTTTTCTATGGCAAGTCACTTTTTAAGAATCATACCTTTTTTTTTTTTTTTTTTTTTTTTGCACAGTCCATATGAGCGCTGCATGCCACAGGAGCTCCACCTTGAGAAGTTTCCTTATCCTAGGGACCTGGTGGCTAAAGGTTTCCTCCATTACCTGTTGGATTGCCTGCTCAATAAGTATTTTGTGCTGTGACCCTTGTGGGGAGGGGCAACTGACCATATAATTCTCTATTCTAGGAATAGATATAAAACAAACATTTTAGCTTTTTATATTTTAATCTCCAATTACTCCGGGCCATTGCCTTTCTGTTTTACCACCTGATTCTGCTAATCAAGTCCCTGTAATAACAGGATAAGGAACATTTCATTTCTGTGGCTTATAGGAATCCCCAGAAATAATATAATTTGTGTTTAGGGTAACATATTTTTTAGTCTTTCTGCCCCTCCCTAAATCCCCTCTTTGAAAAATGTATTTACTTTTCTTTTCCCTTAGATTTTTTAAGCTATAATATGAGAATTAACCAAGGCACTGGAAAAAGCCATGGTCCTCTGCCCTCTTATTTATATGACACCCTTTCTGAAATACACCAGCCTGGAAATTACCTTTGTCGTAGAGCATAATTGGTTATGTGGTCACCCAACAAAGTCAAGATGCTGATGTGGAACACCCTGTGACAATAGTCAACTGATCTGGCCACTTTGTCATGATAAAGATATTGCCAATGAGAAAGTCTGGCATTTTGGTCATATTTGGCATCCATTAAATAACAGAATATACCAACATAACATTCTTATGATACAGAGAATATTACAGGGTCCTGATAAGGTTTTGAGGGATATATCACTAGTCTAATTTGTTGCCCTTAAAATAGCCCTTTTTAAAAATACAGGAAATCAAAAAAACACCATAGACCACAATGATTTAGAAATAGATTCTATACGTCAGTACGTGAAATGGTCTTTAAGTTTGGCTGGCTTCAGTAACATTCAAAAGGATCCTCGATGGTAGTTGCAGGGTTTATAAAGGAAAAATAAATGCTAATGAAACCTTGAGCCATTCCAATCAATGCATCCTAAGCAAGCAAAGCTAAATACCAGAGAGGTCTCTGTAAAGTACAAGGACAGATTACAGCTTAGTCAGGATTCCCATAAAGCCTGAACGAGGCCTAGATACGGAGGCCAAAGCATCCCAACTGTCAGTCAACACCCATGTGGCCCCTCCACCTGCCCTTGGAGATGGGAAAGGAAAAGCATCTTCTCTGATTTGCAGATCTTATGGTCATTTGTGTTCAGCCCCCTTAGAAACATGTTTTATTTTCTCTGAAAAAAAAAAAAAGTCAACATTAAAGCTAAATCGAGTCAAAATAACTTTGCCAATGTCTGCCCTCTGCTACCTTTTAAGCCAATTAAATACCTTTCTCTGACTATTTTGTCCATTCAAATCTGAAGACCTTTAAAGACTGTGGTTTTATTTTTGTGTTTACATTCCTTCCGTTTGCATAATTTGCTTGATTTATTGCATTTTTAGTATTTATTTTAAGCCAAATGTTTTAGCCTTTTTTATTCATTTTTATGACACTAATTTGTAGACATATAGTAATGTCTTATCAGAAATAAGTGAATGAAAAATCTTCCCAGTAGGCTCAGTGGACTGGGAAATTTTTAAACTTTAAATTTCAAAAAGGTTTGCAATCAATGGATGCTTAAAGTTGCCATCTGAATTATTTTCTAGAATATTTTAATTGACTCCATTGTATGGAAACCAAATGTAAATGTTAAGGTGAATTCACTGTATACCCTTTGTCATCCAGTGTCCTTGTACACAAGACTTTCATGTCACTGGGGCACCTCGATGTGTTGGTTTGTCTCCATTAGGAAGGCTGATAACACTGAATTGTCCAAGATCAGGAGTTCCAGATCAACTCTTTGGGGGGAAACCAATAGCAGAGAACAAACTCTTTTTCTGTATAAACATATTGATCCTTTGGGAGTGGGGTGGGAAAGGAGTATAGGACAACATTAATTGTAGCTGTTTTCATTTCTGAAAGTTCATAACCTGCATAGACACCAGCAAAAATTTCAGCTTTTCAGTCCACCACCATTCCCTCTTCCATGAATGAGACTAGCAATTTGTACAGCATTTGATTAGATAAGTAAACCTTTCTTAAACCCCACCTAGAGATAAGTGGCAGTTCTCACTTTCTCAATGAAAATTTGCACTGGGGACAGAGCTTGCCTTGGTCACATCTTCCCACAGCTCCAAACTCTGAAATATACAACCAGGTAGACCAAGCAATAGACAAATTTGCACCACTGTGTCCCACGAAAATGTTTCAATGTTTAGTTAGGTATTGCTAACTTGTGCTATTAACCTTTTGACAAGTGTGTAGTATTGTTTGTTTTGGGTTTGTTTTTGATTTATAACCATTTAGTAGTCCCCAGCTAGCTGCCAGTACAGGTTTTACCCCATGGGTAGGATTCTATTGTCAAGCCACATAACAAAGCACACTGATCCAGACACTGCAAATGGAAAATATGAACCAAAAAAGAAATTTACACTGATAAGTTGAACAAATTCTCCATTTTTGATATTTGCATGCTCCCCTATGGACTGGCTGTGGCAATGTAATGCCTGTATAATGTTTTCAAATAAAAATAAATGCTTTATGAAAGCACCGAGTTTTTGGCTTTCTTAAGTGTTTGTCCGCACTATGACAACCCTGGAAGCAGTTCCTGTGGGATGCTAGAAATAGCAATGAAAGTAGATAGCAGGGTATTTTATGTCAAAATAAAAACCAAGAAAGAAAATATTTCCAAATTAGGAAGGGCACAGTTGGTCTCAGAGCTTTAGCTTCAAAAAGCCAAATTGAACACATTTGTCATTTGCAAAATTAATTGTTTAGAGGATGCTTAAGAAGGCTTTGGGGCTACAAACTCTAGGCCCACATTTAAAACACATATAGGACACTATAAATTTACCCCCCAAGAAAGAGTTTCTCCTAAAGAAGAAAGTTTTTTGTATGCTGCCCCTGACACAGTGCCAGACTTAAAAGATGAGCATCCTTCCACTTTTATAAAGCAAGCTTCACGTTTCTGCTCAAAACTTACACAACATCTTGCCATCATCCTTCCTCCACTAACTGCATCACCCAGCAACCCCTTAAGTACTTAGAGATACATGTTCTTGTCATTCATGTTCACAATCAGACCCCAAAAATTAAACTTAAAATATTTTTAAAAGAAAACCTTTTTCTTTTTTTTTCAGGATAAAAGGAACATCAGCACACTGACCCTTTATAAAATGTTCTTGAGATCCATCATGATCTGTTTTTATAACTAGTTAGAACAGTATGTACTTATTATAAATAATTTGCTTAAAAAATGTGACTCAGTTTTAAAAAGTTTTGTCCTTTGGAAAAATGTAAATTTTTCTCTAAAATATTGTTTATTTTTATTTGATTAACTTTGGATTATAGGTGAAATACAGTTGAACTTCAACCCAGCCTGTGTCCAAATGTCCAATAATTCTAAATTTGGGGGTCCATGTAGTATACGTATAATAAATGTATAAATCATGTTTAGTCTGTCTCCCCAGTGAATTATATTTTTAAGTGAAAGAACTGGGTTTACTAAATGCTTGGAAGTTTTTGCAAACTTAAGGTAAGGCAACACTTGAATGAATTGTGTGACTATTAGCATGAAAGAAAAAGAAACAAGTAAAATTCAGCAGGAGAGATGTTAATTTATTATATTGTCTTGATGTGCCATAGAAAGCAAATTGCAATGTCTTAAATAATAGGAACTGACATTGGATCCAGCTTATCTTCAGTGCCTAGAAAAAATCACCTTGCAGAGGGCAGGCACTCATACATCTTTTTTTAAATGGATTCTAACTTTTAAATCAGAAATACAAGGTACGAGGGTATTCTATTACGAAATGTTCCATTGTTTTTCTTCTACTACTCTTAAGTACTTTTTTTGTAAAATTCCTGTTCTTGGAAAGGAAGAAATATTGGGTCTACTTAAATGCACGTTCGATTTTTTTACAAACCCCTTTCAAACGTTTGGCCATTCAGGTTGGCCCTGGGATATAAAGCAAAGTTCTTTTTTTACTTGTAAACTATTTTTTGATTTTATAAAATTGCTTCTACATTATGTACACTGATCTTCCTTTTATCCTTTCCCCCCCCCTTTTTTTTTTTATTTTTTGCAAGCATAAACAGAGAGCTCCCTGCATGCCACCTAGGCAGTGTCTCTGCCCTTTGTTCTCTATCTACATGGTCAAAAATGTTTATTTCCAAAAAATTATAATACAGCTGGAAAGTCCCACACCTACCAGATGGCCTTTCATCAGTGCCTGAAAGAACAAACCATTGTGTGTCACTTTTCAAACCGCTAGACAAGTTGCCTCGACACACTACTGAAGCCTGATTAACTAGGAAAATTAATGATCAGAGGGAGGCGGTCTCTGGGAATAGACTAAAATTAGGAGCTTTCATCTGGATAGACAAAGGCTTCATGGGGATAAGTCTAAATCTATAAAGCATGAAAATGAGCTTGTTTACCAGGCCTCAGCATTAGAGATGAGAATGATCCTGTAGTTCTTGGAAGATAATTTCAAGATAAATAAATATTACTTTACACACTGGGGAGTAATCTTCTTGAACTTATTACCCAACATGATGGCACTGGCTTAAAATGTGTTAAGTTACCTAATAAATGGGCAAGCTACAATGGGGCATTAAGTTGGGCTCTGTAATTTATTATTCAATCCATTAACACTTTCAACAGGGAAATCGGGGACCATTAATAATTATGCCAGGACAACAGGCATAGACCCACTCTGTCACAGGCAAACACAGATGTTTGGTCATCCTGGCTTTAAGAGATACCATGGGAAGTTGGCAGTACAGTGGGTAGCCATATCTTCTTGCCACTAGATGTCGATGTCGGAGGTAAAACATCAGGGTGAATGAAGCCCACCATCTGCCCACAGTGGTGAGTGAAGCTTTTACTGGATTTATTCCTGGAGGGCAGACACTGCCTGGATTCCCATTAAACTGTTCAGACCGTCTCCTTGCAAACATCTTGGGTAGGGGTAGCGGGGAAGTGAGAGGAGTTCCAATGGTAATATCACGAACATCTTCACTGCTGGTTCTAAATGTGTGAAAAAGTAAAAGAGCAAAAGAAACGTGTGAGGCTAAAAGAGCCCGTACTGCTGGAATTATTCATACGTGAATTATTAGAAGCCAATATACCCACACATTTCAAGAAATACTGAGCAAATGCCTACATGAATGAATGCATATTCCTCATGGGAGGAAGAAGTAGAATCCTAAGTGCCTTAGAGCAGATGCCTTGTGGAAGAGGATCAAAATCATTCTCCACCAACATCCACAAATGCCATTTCTGGCATTTAGGGTTCAAAGGTTGAAACATAGAGTGATACATATTTTTGTGTGTTGGGTCTTGTTTATGCCTTTCTTGACCTTGTCTTTGTAGGCAAGGAGAATTATTTCCTTGGTACCTAAAAGGTTTGATAAATTTTAAGTAATAGTAATAATTGCCATTTCACAGATGGTTGGCCACCTGTCAATTTTACAGCAAACTAGAAAAGCAATAAAGAAAATCTGCTTGTTCTTAAAATGACTACTTTTCTAAATGAAATTACTAAAGCGAGAGGAAACGGTCTAATCACTGGAATAATCAAAACAGTCTCATTATGGGACTCCCTGTGAGCTTTTGTTTGAATTCTCTAATGTAGTTTTTGGCACTAAAGAGGATTTTAAAAACTAAATAGGTCACACATGCATACAAATGGTTGCGTGAATCACCTAACAGCTTTATGAGACTCAAGACTTTGCCTATTAGGCTGTGTTTTAATTAAAAGGAAAAATAATGTGAGGAGTTTGATGTCATAGTTGAAAACTGAGGCTTCATGCAGCATTTGCTTTTCAATCCATAATCATGAGTGCATTTTCATTTTAGTCACAAGTTTGGACACAAAATTCGAGAGCTGTAAGGAACATTGGAGATCATTTCATTCAAAATCCCAAGTTGTTTCATGACATGTAAATGGAGCGATGGTTTAGTTGAAGGAACCATGTGCGGCCTTTTGAAACTATAACCTTGTTGTTTGCTGCTAGCAAAATTCTGAGGTTTACCCCAAAGTGTGTGGTTCTCCAGTTAAAGAGGCTGCTCCGTGATCACGAGGCACCAGAGTCAGAGAGCTAATATGCGTCCTTTCCATTTAAGGGTCTGGGCAGCTTGTTAGGTAACCTGGCGACATGGTCCTTAGGAGGATTCCAATTTCCAACCAACTCTGCAAGTGGAATCCCAAAGAGAAAATAAAGGAAAAAGCACCTGGTATGCGCCTAAGGGAAACTGCCTTTGCCCTTGTGGATCGAATCCACTCAGGCAAATTTGCAGATGGAAAATTGTCCCTCTGCTTCTCCTACTCAACACACAACTGTAAGAGGAGTTTTGGAGACTGGCATTGCCCGTGAGTCTCCCCAAAACAGACAAGCTATTAAGCTGCAATGGTCCATTGGTAACTGCTATCCCAGGGCTGAGCACTCACTGCTTCCAGAGGGAGATTTCTTACACCCACTAGCTCTCATTCCTATAGTCTCCAGTGACCTATGGCAGGTCAGCATCACTAGTGAGGCTGCCACCCTCGGAAAACAAGTCACCTGCCATGGAATAAAGGCCAGACTTGACTCTGAGGTGAAGGAAGAACTTTTATGTTCCTCCTGACTGCAGTGACATGACCCACTCAATCCAGTGGCCCTCATGATGCAAGAATGTGGGGAAATAAAAGTCATCAATCAAGAGATTATGATATTTAAGCTCCAAATTTTAGAAAGCAAAATGTGCCCTTTCCCTAAGAAGTGCAAGCTGCTATTCCTGCGGGCACCAGAATCTCTTAAAGCCGCGGGGTTTTATAGGGCCGACACTCATTCCTCCTGGTTCGGTGAAAGCACGCTTCCACTACTTCTCTCTTGACTGGTTGAATGTATTGCTTGTTTGTAATGCAATCTCCTTTTCTTGATTCTTGACACTGTAAAGAAATAGGCTTTTATGTACTCATACACTTTTATTAGTTACATTATCCTGATAGAGTGAAGTGTATTCTTCAGGATACAGCATAATTCCCATCTGTTTCTAATGAGAATGCGCTGGTAGCATCTGCTTTTTTGGCATCATATTATTTTTGTATATTCCTCCTGAAATGATTGCCCCAGCTTCATGACAAAATTCCACATTCGCTGCCATCTTCTCTGCTTGGTCTTTTCACTTTTAGGAAAATGGTTTTCTTCACTTTAGAACTTAACTATATTTGATCTTTCATCTTTAAGACCATTTAAGAAAAAGGAGAAAACTCTACTGAGCATGAATGATCATATCTCGGATACTTTGTCTAAGCTACATGCACATTTGTTTTAAAAAACAGAATAGAATTAGATTTTCTAATATCACACTGCATAATCATTAAATGAAAACACTCTGGGTCCTAAATAACAATGACTTTCAAATCAAATCATAGTTTTAAAAATTAAAATTTTTTTTTCAATGTTCTTATCTGTCAACACTGTACTTCAAGATTCCCGCATTAAAGAAACACTGTGAAATGTTTTCTGCTGGTGGACTTTGGTTTATGCCATCCATCCTGTAGGATAAATAAATTTTCGTCAATGGGATTATTAGTTACTTTGACATTTCTTTTTCTTGTATTTTTATTTTCAAAGTTTCAGAAAATTTTTTTACATTATTTTTTTATTCATCCAAGGAAATATTCTTAAGATGAAGTTATGACCAGATAGAATAATGTGGAGATAGTAATATATAACAAGTAATTCACTGCTACCCTGGTTGCAATGAACTGAAAGCTTTTTTTTTTTTTTTCTTATATGAAGAACAGAATGATAAGCATTAAAATTTTAGGGGTGAAAATCTGAAAAATAAGGCCATAAAGTTAGGCCCCCAAATCAAACTAAATGGAAGTTTGGGTTAAAGCCAGATGTTATGCACCAGCCGAGGTCTGCCCTTAACTGGCCCACTTGCAGAAAATGGACAGGTGGAGACAGGATTCCTGACAGACTTAATTCAGCTCACATGTTCAGCCGCAGTGGAAGAACAGGTGCCAGCAAAGCTATGTGCCCACGCAGAGGCAAAGTCATGCTGTGGGAAGAGAATCCTAGTTAACCGCAATTATCTAGGACAGCTTATATTAGCTCAAAGTTACTCATGACAATGCCCCTATTTGGACTCACCATAGGGGATTCAAAATCTACTTCCACATGGGAACTTGAGACCACCTTTCAGACACTTGCCTACAGTTTAAGTCCTATTTGAGTTACATACACTAGATGATGATTTTCTCCAGAGAAGGAAATTTGAAAGCCCTTCTACTTCTATTCCTTTGCAACTTGATCTAGTAGCTATGTCTATTTTTACCTTAAAGGAATATGTTCCTCTTCTTGTTCATCATTTGAACATCATATTCCAGCTGTCAATCTCCAGCAAAGCTACGAACTCAGAGCTTTCTCTGGGAAGCCCAAGGCCAACTAATTACAAGACCAAAGACCAGCATCTCATGGCCCATGCAGTTCCAAGTGAGATGAATGCCTAAGAACAAAGCAGTTAGGCTACTTTCCTCTTTCCTGAGTACAACCAGAGCTGTGCTTAAGATTCAATTCTATTGAATGACCTTTTTCAGCTGAACAAGTGGAAGCCTGGAAACATGTTAAACCTAACTTTTCCATTTGCATCTCCATGGGAAATGTAGTTGCTCCCTTCATAAAATCAAATCCTTGTCCTCCAATATTGACAATCGACAATGAACAGAGACTCTCCCATCACTTAGGGGATAATGTGGAGCTGCAGTAATTAATGCAAGATCTTCAAGGGGAGGACAAATCTCAGTGGTGTCAGAGCTCAGGCTCTCTTATTTTAGATGCTCTTTGTTCACTGCCAATCTTGGAGCACCTTGGTTCAAGTTTCCAGGGAAGTCAATATATTTTCTTTGACTCTATTGTGGATTTCTGTGTAGCTACAGCTACAACCATTATCATTAATTTTCCTATGTGCTAGGCACTGGGCACTGTTAGCAATTGTCTCATTTAATCTTCAGAACAACCTTAAGGGGTGGCTTGTAAAGTATATCCCAGTTTGTGTGTTTGTTTGTTTGTTTGAATGAGTTAACAGAGACAGAGATCGGTCCTTTAAAATGACCAAATTTACATAACTAGCAAATTATGAGATCAGGATTCAAACTCAGCTGTCCAAAGACTTCAGCATACACTATTATTGTACACGAAGTCTCATGGCATCTCAGGAGAGGCTTCAGGTCAACGAAAGCTTTGAGGAGCTATCCACAAGACCCCAGTAAGAAGAAGCACGTGGGAAAGGAATGACGGGACTCTATATCCAAGTAGACAATTGGTTACATCGTAATGATTAAATCAAAGGAGATGAGGAATCAGTGCCAACACAGTTGCAGCTCACCTTTGACGTGGGAAGTGGGCGAAAGGCAGATTCCCCTTTGAGCAGTACCACTAACAACAGCTGGTCTGAAGAAAAGAAAAAAAAAAATACTTCAGCCAACAGAGGAAATAGTAACCTGCTCCAGAGATAGAAAGGTACAGTCTGGGGCAACTTCCCAGACTTTTTCAACAGGCTCCATCTGCACCTGCTGAGGCCCTGCCCTGCACACACATCTTACCTGTGCCTTGTTCTATGGTTATTTGTTTACCTGCATTCTGCTTAACCTCTCAGCAGCATTTCACACAGCCTACTATGCCCTCCTTCTTAAAACGCATTTTTCCTCTGAAATTTGCGGAACCACATCTGCCTTGTGTTCCTGAGCTTGCAGGCCACTCCTTCACGATGTCCCTTACTGTGTCCTCATTCTCTTCCACAATTCTAAATGCTGGAGCTCCCCATAGCTCTGCCCTGAGTTTGCTGCTTTTTTTAAACTACATTCACTCTCACTGCTGTAAACACCGGCTTCATGGTGACGACCCACCTTTGCATCCCCAGCCCAGACCTCTCACTGCCTGCTCTGCACCTCCCCTGGATGTCAGTTAGGCCTCTCAAACTTAACTTGTCCCCAACAGAGCTTGTGATTTCCCACTCAAATCTGTTTCTCCTCCAGTCTTCCCCATTTCACTTAGTAGCACCATCACCTACCTGGTTACTTGAGCCAAACACTCCTAATTCATCTTCAATTCTTGGTTTTGTCCTTTCCATCAGCATCTGCATCCAAACCACCAAGTCTTGTCCTCCTGTGGTTTGTGTCTCCCATCTGACTGCTCGCCACAGCTGCTTCCACCACCCCAGTCAGTCCAAGCCACCTGCTCTCTATCCTGAACTACGAACACTGCCACCGAAGCAGGCTCCCATTTCTACTCCCCTACCATCCATTCCCTACATAGAGAGCACTTTTTAAAAATGTAAATTACACCCCCTGTCATTTCCCTGCATAAACTCCTCCACTCTCTTCCCAGGGCTATTAGAATAGAATTCAGAGGACTTACAGGAGTTCTCAAGACCCACAAGAGCCGGACTCTACTGAGCTTTATAACTGTTTTTTTTTCTATTCTTCCCTTCACTTACTCACCATGCTGCCACCTGACTCTCTCCAACAGGCCACGCTCACTCCTACTTGGAGGCCCTGATGTCCATCTACCTTGGGGTCTCTTCATCTCAATCATTTCAGTTGTGATGCTTCTCACTGAGGTTTAAGCCCATGTGCTACCTCCTCAAAGGGCCCACTTTGCTCACCTTCACCCCGGTCTCTCTCACTCTTTTCCATTACCTTCATTTAGTTTCTTCGCTTCTTGCTACTCAAAATAACACCATATTATATTTGTTTCATTGCTGTATTCTCTAGTAGAGTATGAGGTCTGTAAGGTTAGAAAGAATATTAGCTAGTTGTTTTTGTTGGAAACAACAGAAACTGGCCTTGACCAGATTAAGGAGAAAGAGAAATTTATTGGGAGGTTCTGACTCTTTGAGTAGAATTTAAACAGCATTTATGTTCCTGGTACCATGTTAAATACCTTTGAAAAACAAAACCCGGCATACAATCACTAGAAGTATTTTTTTAGAAAACCAGAAATAGTGTTTTAAAAAATATTCAACCCTTCACGAATATATAGAGAGAAGAATGAATGATTTTGGCCTAAGAGACCAATGGTCATTTATCCAAGTCTGGGCAAAGAGAGAACAATCTTTACAGAAGAGGTAAAAATTGCTATGTGAAAAATATAAAAGAAGACAACAATGGTGATGAATACTGTCTCCTGAATAAATTATTCAGCTAGAATACTAGACTGCAAAATAAGGAAAATCAGAAATTTATTTATCTTGAGCCTGGTAGTAATGGACTCTAAGCTTTTGTTTAATAAAACATGAAGGGGAAGAAAAAGTTTTCCTTAACTCTCTTATGGTCACTAGCTGGGTCTGAAAATTAAACCAACAAAGACAGGAGAAAAACATACAAATTTATCTAATATAAGTTTGATCTGACATGGGAGCCTTCATAAAGAAACAAAAACTTGAAGGTGGTTAAGCCTCAGTGTTTTTATGCTAAGTTAGATGAAGAGTGGACAGTTGTGGAGAAAAGGTATAGGGCAAAGGGGTTATGAGCCACACATGATAAACAGGGGAAACTTAGTAAGACCTGTTCATTTGGATTCTTCTTCTTCCAGGTGTAGGCAGGGCACTTCTCACATGAGGGTCTTATGACCCACTTCAGGGGAGCGGGGCAGGGGGGAACCTCCTTCAGTTTAAAATATTCAATACATCAAGGTGCCGTGCTCTGGAGCAGCATGATCTGAATCCTGTCAATATCAATCTTAAAACTGATTTTCAAATAAAATAAATTTTAATAAAGTTAACTGAAATAATAAGGGTTTTTTTTTTTCCTGAACATATTAGAAATTATCCTTATATAATGCCTCTTTCTGGATTTTTTTGACACTTAGCGCAGTGTATCTTCTGAAAACAATAATATCTGAAACATGGCTGTTCTTTCATGCTAAAGACCAATTATTGTGATCCTGCCATGGGAGGTTTGAATCCAATAGGCTGGGATTGGAGCTTTTCCCTAAGTAACAAAGTCTGGGGAAAGCTCAAAGAAACAAGATTTTCTAGTTATATTATATGAACTGAATTTGATTACCTTCTAGCAGTATTGATGAAAAGCAGTTGAGTGGTTTGTCAGCTTGACTTTCATTATGAAATAAATACATTGTCATATGAAAAAACAGGTTTCTGAAAAAGATTTACTAAAAATTCTAAAATACTGATTTGAAAGAGCATTTTCATTACTTTTGTGATTCATCAGTGTTACCCACCCCAGGCTCTGAGATCCTACTAGGAGATAATCATCTTTTGGAATATAAAGAAAAGTAACAGGTCTCACGAAAACCAGAAATGCATGGCAATAAATATAATAGGCAATGCTGACATAATTTTTAATGTCCTTCATTATGTTCCCTGCCTCATTCTGACTTTAAGAGTCCTTCTGGAATTTTCAAAAATAGAATTCAGCATGATACCTAACTTCCTGTCATCTGAGATACAGGATCTGAATGGTTCAGAAAGAGTGAAAGTCACAGACCACACTAAAAGCTTCATGTTAGTCAATAACTCCAGACTTTTCCTCAAAAAAAAAAAAAAAAATGTTTCCGGAGAGCCTAACAAGTGGCAAGGCAGGATGCTGTGAGTTTTGATTTATATCCCTTCTTCAACCTCCCCCTGACAGTTTGTAAAGAACAGGAAAATGCAGGCGGTCTGTAGTCAAGAGTCGACTGTAATTTCCACATCCTCTTCTGCCTCTTGAGAGAATACTTTAAGGAACACTTGATATTCCATATTAAGACACCAGATATTGCAATTTCCTCTGGAAAAAAAATGAACGTGGGTGCACATTACAGTCAATTTTATTCTGCAAGAGTTAGTTCCAAAATAAAGAAAAAAATATGACCTGGGAATGGAGGAGAAAGAGAGCCAGGTAAGAACAAGCTTAAGAGTGAAATAAGGATTGGGCTTATAGACAATGTGAAATAAAATAATAGTGGCGGATTGAAATTAAATTCTAAAATGCCTGAGATACTGAGGAATTTCCTCACCAGCATAAATATGGAGAACCTCTAAAATAAACAACTATAAAAATAAGGGCTAATTAGAAATTTATTTTTAATGTTATAAATAAAAGCAGAGATGGAGTCTTTAGAAAATAGGGACGTAAGAGCATTCCTTTCTAGTTTGCCATGCAGGGAGGTGAGAATGAAAAGCCTGCACTTGGGAATGAAGGCAGGAAGAGCTACCCTGCTCTGCTCCCAGAGGCCTGACTCACCTGGGCCTTCCCAGCAGGGGGTACTTTGGAGAGAGGGAGAAGATCATCCTGAATTACCTGGGTAGGCCTTAAATCCAATGACACATGTCCTTATAAGAGAGAGAAGAGGAGAAGACAGACACACAAAGGTGAAGGCCATGTGAAGATGGAAGCAGATTAAAGATATACAGCCACAAGCTATATTGGTAAATATGATGGTTAGGTTCCTAGAAATTCAGGTCCAAGATCATATTTGTGAGGTCTGCCCTTCCAGCTTCACAAATTAAAGCCACAACCTGGATACTCTATGTAGGGTAGGACATATATCTTTTTTCTCTGCCCTTCTAAGCTCTCAGCTGGGACCCCTATAGCAAAAGACAGATTAACAAAAGAGAAATGTATACATTTATTTAATATAAGTTTTATATAACACAGGAGACTTCATAAGGAAATGAAGACCCAAAGAAACAGTTGAGCCTGTGTTTTCATGCTAGCTTCTATGAAGAGTGGAGTCCCTCTAGCACGAGGGTTTTATGACCTGCTTCAGGGGAAGTTAAGAAAGTCTTTCCTTACATGCCATTTCTCACATTCCTTTGGCTTGAAATATTTGATATGCCAAGGTGCCATACTTTGAGGGTAGTGTTTCCTGAACCTCAGCAGATTCTTAGGATGCTTGTTCTCCAGCCCAGGATTTTCCACTTGATTAGTAAATTAGAGCTGGCTGTAATTTTCTGGGGGGTGAGTTTCTGACCCACAGAGATGTTCAAGGACCATTGTCCCCATGGATTCTGATTTTGATCATTTGTTTTGCTTTTACCGTCCCTACAGATGTGGGCCTGTCGAGTTAGATCCAAAGTAGAAGCTATCCAATCTTTTAGAGGTCAAATAATTAAAGACCTGTTTATAAGATTTTACAAGATTGCCCTTTTCCAAGATGAGGGTTCTCTGGCCTGTGTGTTATGGGTAGGCATAGCAGACATGGGTGTTTTTGTACTAAATACTGGATCATGACTGACCTCTGTATCGTTTTCTGGAGAAAATGCTCCAGACTAAAGTAACATGTTTCTTAGCTTGTAGTTCCATGAGAAGGAATTAGTTCTGGGCTGCATCATCAAGATTCTTTATTATAACCCAGCTATCATCAGCAAAAATTATTGCAAAAAAAAAATATTGGTTAACTCAGAAGCCCAATAAGAAGCCTGGAGAATTAGGCTCACAAAACAGGCAAAATGCAAGTTAAAGACATGGTCAGGTAGGTAACTACCACTGTCATTGCTGAATACCCCTCTGGCCACCTGACTCAGCTGCCACTGGACATTGTCACCAGTCATAAACAATGCTGCTAAACCACCACCACAACTACTGAGAAACAAATCTCATAGTCCCTTTAGCTGTACACCACTTAGATTTAAAGTTTGAATGTACACTTGGCCAAGTCATGTGCAAGAAGAGGATGCAATGCCCCCAAATCATGGCTTCTCAAGTGGTTTTTGTCACCCACCAAGAATCTTACAATGAAGAATTTCCCCACACTAAAAATATTCAACAGCCAAAAATCATAATAAATGGAGTAATCTTCATGGGCTCTGTGGACACCCTAATCATTTGTATATAGAACTTAAATCACAATAGCACTTAAGTTGGGACTCAGGACTGAGAGAAATACATTGGATAAAGACTTCTTTTAGCTAATGCTTAATACCACTTTGGGAAAAACATGTCACATCCATTAGGCTTTCTCACTTACATTTACAGAATTTAGGAGTCTCTTAGATGTAGCTGATGGGGCTTCGTCATCACAAACTAGAGTGGACCCAAACAATACTTCCTTACCTTTCTCATGTTATAGACACACATAGACATAGATAACATTTGCAAGGCATATTAAGGTAAACAGGAAAGGTTATGAGGGTATAAGCCTTCAACCCAGGGATGTGTCCTGATGCCGCAACTGTCTGAAGCCATCGAGGGACTGTGGAAATCAACATCCTAGGTCACCTTAGCTCACCCTGGACCCTCTAAAATCTCTTCTTGGATTGGGCCAGGCTAGAAGAAAGCTGAGCCCTGGAGCCACATTATTACTGAACTGAACTTTTTAGCAATGCCACTTGTCTGTACAAAAGGTTGTTAGGAAGAGACAGTCCGTAATGATTCACTACTGCGCAGACTGCACGGATGAATGGTGTTCATCACATCACTTGTAACTGATCTCAACATCAGTTACATCTCACAGGAGAACTTTCTCTCTGATCTCAACATCAAGAAAAGCTGCGCGCTCTTGAGCACCTATTGTTATTGTTTTATGTCACAGGCAGGACACTGTGAATCTTGTAAAAGATCAAATTTTTCAACTAAACTGGCTCTGCGAGGGTTGGAATAAAATTTGGAGCCTGTCTCTAGTGTGTTTATGGGGCTCCAAGGTAGGCATTCCCCGTGCCAAGCTCACACATGACTCCATCTCACTTTCCCTCCCTGACGCTCCCACTTATTTCACCCTATTGCATTGTGATTTTTGTAACTCTCTTTAGATCATTTTAGGAACAGAATAGGCATGGAAGAAAGGGACCGAGAGGAGAAAGGAAGGAAGGAAAGAAGGAAGGCAGACAGACTACCTTAAGATTCTCGACTGATTATATCACACTTCTTTGTTTGGCCATGTCACAGATGGGGAGCTCTCCAAGGTGAAGACTATAACTTACTCATTTTTATACTCTCACATTTATGGCTCTCAATAAAATGAATAAGCTATTGTGCAAAATATATTATCACGACAATGTGACTGTACTTGATGTTACTGAAATGTGTACTTAAAATGGTTAAATGATAAATTGTACGTTATGTGTATTTTACCACAATAAAAAAAAATTAGGCTATACATTAAGATAAAAATTTCTGTAGCTCTAGTAAATCTTAAGCTTCTTAAAAGAAAGAACTGTCTTCTTTATCTTTGTAGCATAATTTTCACCCAAAAGGGCCTAGAACATTCATTAAAATACGCATATCTGGTGTTTTGTATATGTTTCTTGAATTTCCTGAAGATATAAGTGGATGTCACATATTGGCATTTGTTTACGAGTGTGATTTGAGACTCCCAAAGGCTCTGGGTGTGAGTATTGCCCATCGCTTGTGATCATTGAAATTCCCACCATTTCTTTGCATTATATCCATATTAAAAGGCAGATCCTACAAGAGGAAAGTTTTTATCTGCATAATTTTTTAAGCTATCTAGCTAAGAGTATGTCTCTGATGTAGGGAGCTACAAACAAGAGAGTATATGAGTTGAAGCCGCAATTAGAAGGAGAAATGGAAATAGTACTTTAAACAGGGAACATTCTGGAACTTAATAAGCCTAGAAGGTCTGGTGAGCAAAATCTGTACCTTATAGTGGAAAGCTGTGAGCTTTTAGAAGGCATGGTAGAAGGACTCAGTGTGTGGCCCTGGGGGAAAGAGACACTCCCAAAGATGGGAAAGGGGACACCAACATCCCAGAAGGTTTTTATCATGAATATGAAGACAGAGCTGCTTTCTGCCCAGAGTAGCCCAGAATCACACTGAACACTAGATCGCAGGATTCGGAGTGGGAAAGAATCTTAAGTATTATTTACTCTCACACCCTTCTTTCATACTGTAAAAGCAGAGAAACACAGGGGGGTAGCTGGAGCCATAATCAAGAGAAAATCCGAACCCCCAAGTCAGCGCCACTTCCACTGTACACACGTAACTTGTTTACACTGAGTAAAAGAAGATTTTTATTACATGATTACACTTGATTTGATTCTAGCAGCTAGAACACCAACGAGATCTGAGAGTAATTGAGTGCTTAATGCAAGCCGAGTTGGAAAAACTCATGACGCCGGTGGATAATTCAAGTTGCAAAGTGCAGCAGGTGAAAATCCTGCACTGACTTACCAATAGCATGTGTTAATCTTTCCCTCATGGAGGTGGATGACTTGTTTACATTGTAGACAAATGTAGCTATTTTGCCAAGAAAAATCTTTTTCCAACACTGTTCTGTTTCTACGTGGGCATACGTCATTCCAACCCCAGGCTAAAAATATAAAGACATCTTGGAAAGGGGGAGAGGGGAAAGGGGGCAAGCACGTGCCTTGCCGTGCTTGCTACCGTCTCATTAGTGTGACTCTGTCTTGCTGCCTCAAAGGTTGGTTTAAACCATTCCACTGAGCAGCACCCTTGTCCAGCTACAATACTCATCTACCCTCTCACTGATCCTCTTCTGTGTTTTCTCCTTTTCTGCCCCTAAAAGTGCTCTATGCTTTTTATAACTACCTGGTTCATTTTCACTAGACAGGGTTACCCCTCTTTCCTTCTTTTTCTTTCCATGTCCATGTTTGAGAAACACCTTAAATGTTTATTAGTGAATCATATACACTTGGCGTGCTTGATTCACCATATTTACAGAATCTAAAAGCCAAACCCAAGATAATTGAGACACACTGTTGCATTGGTGAATGTTTCTACCCTAAATTCTTCCCAAAAGCTGAGGTGGCAGGTAGATAACAGAGTTCAACTCACATAGAAATGACAATTCCTATAAGCTATAGATTCTTATATAGCACTTACTATGGTCTGATATATTTTCAATGCTTTTCAACTATTAACTTATTTACTCCTTGTAACATCTGCTGCCCCACTGGACTATGAAGAACTAGGGGGCAGGGCCTTCCTTACCCTTGAATTCCACAGGATATCACAAGGCCTGGTATAGAGTAGGTGTGGGATATGTGTTTGACTGCTGGCTGACCAAAGGACTCTCACTCCCTGCTGCTCAAAGAACTCCTTGCAGCTTGGGCTCTGCTCCCCTGCTCTTCAGTGTACAGGCTGAGCATCCAGGCGGAGTCATGCACTCCATGGTCTCACTTACATAAATAAAGAGAGGACTTACTACCACCCTGCTCCCCGCCCCATGGCCCTTTTTCTTTCCCCCTGCTTTAGTACCAGGCGACACCATTTTTCAGACATTTCTAGCCTGTTGTCTATTTGAGAGACTTTACTATATCTTATCTTTGTACCTCCAATGCCAGCACAGGACTGGCTCACAGATGAGGCACTATCAGAGGATAAAACATGTCTTCATTTCCAAGATGAGGAGTCTGAGGTCCAGAGAGGTTAATAACTTACCACCTTCCCACAGCTGCTCTCTGGTGCAGCTGGCGTGAACCTACATATTCTCACTTCAGTCCTCTGCGCAGTCCCGTAAAGCACCTGCAATGTTGCAGGGTGTGATATATTTCATAATAATCATGTTAATCTCTGAGAGAAGATCTGGGGATTTCTCATGGTGGACATGAGCTGGATTTATATGAGGATCATCCTTTTTCTTCCCTTTCATTTCTTCTGAAGTTCCATTCTCCTTGTAAATGCTTTCCTAGAAAGTTAGCATGTTTTGTAAGGGTGCTTGCCTTTGTGTTATACTAGTTTGTAAAGTTTCTATTTTAATACAGTTTGTAGAGTTTCTCTGTATTAGTCAGGATAAAATACTATGAAAATAGATCCAACAAGTAATGAGTAAACAATGGAAGTATCTTTTTCAGTCATCTAAAGCCCATGGTAGATGTCCCAGACCAACGAAGAGACAAAAAGGTGGCTTCTTCTTGTGGTTTTTCAGGTTGACATTTGCACAGAGGAGGGGCTCTTCGTGGAGAATGATGTGGCTCAGGGGAAGCTTCCCAAAGAGCTGACGCTGAGCTGAGCCACGAAGCGTAAGCATGTGTTGGTCAAGTGGAGAGGAGAGAGGAGATGCTGGAAACAGGAGGAAGCATGGCGACGTGGCTGGAGGGGCAGTGAGAGAGAGCGAGATGCAAGGAACGGTGCTGCCGATGAGCACGAAGGAGCCGGAGCAAGAGAGTTCTTTTTTGTGGGGACAGAAGACCATGTTAAGTTTATAATTCTGTCCTTAAAGTTATTAAAAGCCATTAAAGACGTCTCAGCAGAGATCTGGCATGAAGAAACACCCAGCAGCAGTGAGGAGCAGGGGTTAGAGAAGGAGGAGGAAGACCATTTGTAGGGCTCTATGGTCATTCAGGTGAGAAATGACAAAGGCTTGAACCAAGGCGGTGTCAGAGGAGAACAGGAGATTACAGGTGCAAAGGCAGAATTTACAGCAGCCAGGGGCTATCTGCATCTAGGTGGTATGCTAAATGGGACCTCTGAGGCAAGAGGCTCAGGTTATCCGGGGAGGCAGAAGGTAAATAGCAAAGCACAAACATCAAAGAGCAGATTGAAAAGGGAGTGGAAATGGCCTCTGTCTAAAGCTGAAAGAACATAAAGGAAGATTCAGTAATATCCTTTAGTCAGGGCGATAGAGAGGCCCTCAGTGACCTCAGAGAGACTGGTTGCCTCTCCTGAAATCTATGGCAGGGGGGCAGGGAGGGGGATGGTAAAAATTCACAGTGGAAGAAAAGGTTGCATAGCTCAATTGCTAACTCAAAAACTTGGCCATGTTTACCTTTTGGAAAAATAAGATAAAATGGCCCTGATTCACTCAGATACACAGATCCCATTTTAGTTAATAGCCATGTTCTTGTAATTTAAGAGATTATTTGTTTAATTTGGAGTCCTTTAGCCTTCCAAGTCCAATGCCTTTGAAACTGTGCTGTTTCTTGTCAAAATTTATAGCATCTCCGCCTGTTTATAATTGAAGATTAAAATAAAAAAAAACTAGAAAGAAGAGAAAATAATTCATTTTAAAAAATGAAAAAGAAGAGGTTTACTGTGTCCTAAAAGCTTGCCTTCCCAGATGATTGAACTGTCACGCTTTCATTTTCCTAAGGTCCAGGAAATTATGAGTGACCCATAGTAGAAATTTTAGAATGAAATTGAATTAGACAATTTAACCCATCATTTGTGGTTCTTTCAAAGCCAAAGGGTGTATTTCTCTAAAAAGCCTGTCCTGAGGATGACTCTTTCCTACAGAAATGCACTTCCTGAAAATTCAGAGAAAGTCTTGAAGCTGTAAGAGTCAAATTCCTACTTAGCAGGACAGAGTGCTAAATCTGCTCCTGGCCAGCATGTCATGGGTAAATGACTAGCCAACGTCCACCTGAAGGAATCCAGGCCAACACGACCCTTCCCGGAACCAGCATGGCACAGCCCAGCAGCAGAGGCCTGGGATAAAGAGGTGGAAGTCGGAAGGATGTGAGGGAGGAGAGACTAACAGAGAAGAGTGCAGGCTCTGCAGGGAGGCGGAACTGGATCTGAGATCTGCTTCTGCCATTTCCTAACCTGTCAGCTGGGCTTCAGTGGAGCTATTCTTCACCTCATCAAACTGGGTCTAATACTTTCATACTGGGAAAAGGTCTGATCCCTTTCTCCTACAGGCCCCCCAAACTCAGTGATGCACATGCTACTCTATTTCAGTTTGGAAGCAATTTGGTTTCATTATATCTACCATGTTACAGATAGCATTTTATCTAACAAATTCTACTCAAAAGAATTTTATCTTCTAACAAGTAGGAGGCCCTTGGGCATTCAAATCTTAGTTGGTCTACTCTCTGCTCTCATATCGAAATGTCACTCAATAAATTGGAAAACCTACTGGAGTGTCCTGTTTAAAGCAAAGAGATAAAGGAAAGGGTGTGACTACAGGAAGATGCCGGAAGGATTATATTTTGGAAACTATATGTGTATTATAAATAAAGTCATGTTTCTCCCTAGGCACCATCCGAGATGAAGAAGCATAAAAAGCACATCCCAGACACAAAACTTCAGGAACCCGCAGGCAGGCATATTTGCTTAGCAAATTATAAGTAGATGAGTTTTGTTTACCTACATTTATGAAATTCACCCTGGGCAAGATTCAAAAACTCATTAGGAATTCATAGTGTACTGTAAGTTATAGGCTGTGTCACCTGGGACCCAAAACAAAGGCCAGATTTAAGGACCATGAACAAATCAACTAAACTTACTGTTTGACATCATATAAGACTATACACAGACCATGTTCCAACAAAGGTAGAGCTGGCCGACTTAGGTGTTTGTTTGTTTGTTTGTTTGTTTGTTTGTTTCACTTGCTCAGGGATTATATAGACAGACATGCTCCTAGACTTTGTATCTAATAGGCAACAATATTCAGCATTTAACTTCAGCTCCCACTATATTTTTGATGAACTTCATCTCAGTGGTCTTTTTCCTTCTGGATCAGCTGCCTGTTACAGTTCTTGGTTGCAAAGCGCAGAGTCCACCATAGCTAGCTTGAGCAGAAAAACAATCGCTTAGAGGATATTAGGTAATGTTTCAGAATTCCTAAAGAGATAAGGGAATGGGAACTGTGGATGGATGGAAGTCACAGTCCTGGTAAAGGGCCCCACACTGAGTATCACTGCCACCAATGCCACTAAAAGCTGCTACCTCCTCAATGCTCAGCCACCCTTGATGGGAAATGATTCCACAATCAGCTGCTTTAGAAGGAAGGCCTGTGTGAGTGGGTTCACTGGCAGAGGCTGAGTCGCATGCTGCCGTCAGAGAACAGGAAATGCTGAGAAACAGAACTCTAATTCCTGCATTAGGGAGGCGGGGGACTAAGCCTGAATATAGAATGACTACCCAAAAAGCAATGGGCAACTAGAATATGACACTATAAAGTATGCCTTCTGCTTTACCTTTCTTGGAAAACATTTGGTTGGTAACAGTATCGAAGTTCATGAAAATAAATATAGTGAAGCGTCTGTTGTTTTTGAATTGATTTATCGCTACAGCATAAACTCTAAATTCAGCTAAATGCATATGTCATTTACAATCTTTTTTCTAAGTTTTTCTAATAGCCTGCCCAAAATGGATCAGATTACCAGAGCTGCTGTGGTTTGTACAGTGCCGTTAAACAAGCAGCTTGAAAATGAAAACACTCATTTAGCTTCTTATCCCTCAGCCTGAGTAGTTGTTCTCATGAGTCTTTCTTTTACCAGATAAAACAAAAAACTTCTTTCTCTGCCTAGTATTTTATATTTCATAAATATCTGTTTCACTTATATGCCTTTTTTTCCCCACTGAAAAAGCATGTTTTTCGAAATCGTGCTCAGAAACCAGGCCGACCTATAAATCAAGAGAATAGTCCTTGTATATACTTAAACCCTTCAAATTTCTGGAATAAACTGGTGGTAAGTTAAATATAACTGAATCACTTCCCAGCACCACATTAAAATACCCATGAATTAAAATATAGCTACCTTAACCCACAAGCCATCGTTAGGCTAAATAGAAAAACAATAGAAGTATCCCCACAATCATCGGGAATAAAAAAGTTATCTCTACTATCACCATTGATATTTAACATTTTTCTGATAGTTGAAATCTAATGGGATTAAGTAGAAATATAGATGGTATGTATATATATAGATAGAGAGATAAATAGATAGATGAATGGATGAATGGATGGATAGGTAAATATATATATATATATATATATATATAAAAGACAGGTAGATATAAAAATTGAAAAGAATTGGCAGTTTTTGATCATGTGATTATATCACCGAAAAACCTAAGAGAAGTATCAGCTTGCAAATGATAAGGGAATTCACTAATATTACCAGGTATAAGAGTAATAAATCAATAGTTTTAACATATACAAGAAAACTGATTAGGAGATTTTTTAAAAACCTTAATTTATAACAGTAACAAAAAATATAATGAAAACAAAAATGATAAAAGAAATAAATTAAGAGGTTATGTATAAAATATTACATATAAATTAGATTAGACTCTCTATACAGCACAATTGATGTACAAAACATATATAAAAAAAATCAAACTTACTAAAACATGAAGAACTGATAATTCATACAACAAAACAAATGCCATTTTCTTCTGTTAAATTGACAAAATATTTGTAAATGGAAACATACACCTCTGATGAGTGTGAAACTTGCAATACCTTTGTTGAAAGAAATTTGATTTGAACCTTTAAATAAAATGTATGTCCATTGACCAAATAATTTTAATATTCAGGAAATATTTTTTAAAAATACACTCAACAATAATAAGCTAGACTATAACATGAAAGAAGAAAAATGGAGAATAATATGAGTTCGCTGCTAGAGCAAAAATGAGATACTCCCTGTGGAATTATAGAACTATCTATTTAAGATGTATTTGACAAGAGAGGTGAGTATCTGCTGAAGGCCCAGATGTGGCCGGTGATTCCCACCAGTGTCAGGGGCACCGATGATGGCTGTCCAGGGGCACTGTCTCTTGATATTCCACATTTCATGTCTCTTTAGGCATAGCAGGCAGTTTGCAATGTAAAAGTGGAAGTTTCTGCCTGATGTATATCTGTGTCATTTTGAACAAGAGATGTAACAAAATCTGAACTTTGATAGTTGCTTATTAACAACTGGGAATTATCTGCAACAAGAAAGAAAGCCCAGTTGTCAGACCAGCATAGGATATGGACAGTAAATGACCATATATAACACCCAGATAAGGGCTGGGAAAAAGCCTTAAAAGGCTTGTTGACTTAGAGTCTAATGAAACTTTACAAATAATCTTTACTGGACAATCATCCTGTAATTTCTCTGTCCATGTTTCATTGGAATATCCAAAAGCATCTATCTGAACTATCAAACACTTGCTGCCATTTCTGAGGACAAATTGGAATTTTCTAGTTGAGTAAAAATTGAGTGCAAGAAAAGAAGGAAATTAGCTATATGTGAAAACTCAGATAATCTTTCACTGAGCTGGATAAAGAAACCTTAGATAAAAATCAACATATATCATCTATTGCACCTATTATTAATTTTAAATTTCTAAAACGCTAGTGACAATTTTTTTAAATACCTAAAACTGATAGTCCTATGTGTACCAAACACCCATTAAATGGTCTATGGATGCAGACCTAGAGCTCGGCACTTGCTCAGCTTTATGCCTTTCTCATTCTTATTATTCTAGATCCACTCTGGCCTTCTTTAATTCCTCAAGTGCATCAAGTTTATTCCTTCCTCAGGATTCATTTGTATATGCTGATCCCACATCCAGGAATGCTGTTCCCTAAAGTCCTTAAATATTTACTAATGTTCTCATACTAAACAAGACATTCTGATCTAAATTATCTTCAATGAGCCTGAATAATCATTTCTTAACCTTGACTGTTCATTAGAATCATCTGGGAATTTTTTAAACTAGTGATGTCTGGGTCCCCAGAAATCTTGATTTTAATTTGCCTGGGAGTGTAGCCTTGGCATTTGAGATTTTTTTAACAATGCCCTCTCCTAGGAGTTCATGAAAGAGTGAGAACCACCGGCTTAGATCTCATCACCATGTTTGTTTCTTTTACAGTGCTTTGCAGCTATATAATGACTTCTGTGCTTGCTTGTTAATTTATTGTCTGTCTACCATGTAGGCAAGATCTATGTTTATTTTATGCATCTCCAAAAGTATTTGATGAATAAATGAATAATATATAAAAAACACATTTCACATTCTGTATTAATAAAGCACAATAGCCTAAACCCATGCTTCTTAAACTTTAATGCTGGTATGCATCACCTGAGACCTTGTTAAAATGTGGATTCTAATTCTGCCCTAAGAGAGGGCTGAGATTCTACACCTCTAACAAGCTCCCACACTTGAAGCAGCACGAGCCCGAGGCTTCCCTGAAAATAAGAATTACCTTGAACCTCTAACTAAAACCAGATTACTGGTTCCTAACTCAGGCCAACTGAATCAAAATTTCCATAGGAGAAGAATTGTAATCTGCATATATAGTAAGTATCCCAACTGATAATTATCTTCAGGGAGATCTGGTGAACCAAGGAGTTACCCAGACACTGTTACTTATCATGTCTATATTCAAAAGTAATGAGGGAATTGCTAAATAAGCGCCTATCAGACTGACCCTATCAGACTGACCCTTCCATGGTGATGAGATCAGACTGACCCCACCCAAATAGAACAAATAACTACCTGAAGATTCTGGAGAATAACAAAAGCAAGTAGATTCTAGAGGGGAGTTGACACTTGAAAGAGGGTGTAGTGGTTACTTTTCCTGGCATAATAATCCTCAGATTAGTCATGCTAAAGACTGCACTATGTAGGGCAGCTAAAACTCCAAAAACAAAACAGTACATCTTAGAGAGAAGAGTTCAGGGTAACCGCAACCACTAAAATGTGGGAATGCTAGAAAGTATAGACCCCCAGGGGAAGAATCACAAATTCTGTGTGCAGACTTTTGTCCAAATCTCTGATTAAGACCTGAACCATGTGAGAATAGGGCAGTCTGCAAACAAACCAGCTAGGGATAAAGGACTGAATGGAGACTGGAGTGTCTGCCAAGAGGCAGAGTTTGCACGTTAAGTCCAGGCATCTTAATTAGCAACAAAAATAAAATTGTCAGCATTCTTTAGAGTATTATAATAGAATCCAGACTCTCCACAACATAACATTCACAATATCCAGGATCGGATCCAAAGTTACTCTGATGCGAAAAGACAAAAATTGTATGATTCCACTTATATGAGGTACTTAGAATAAGCAAATTCATAGAGACAGAAAATAGAGTAGAGGTTACCAGGCTGGGAGGAGGGGAGGATGAGAAGTTATTATTTAATGGGTACAGAGTTTCTGTTGAGATGATGAAGAAATTCTGGAAATTAGGGTGATGGTTACACAACATTGTGAATATATTTATGCCACTGCAGTGCACCCATAAACATGGTTAAAATGGTAAATTATGTTATGAATATTTTACCACAACAAAACAAAACAGAAAAAAAAATGTGTAACAGAGATGAAAAATGCTTTCAGGGACTCATTTATAAAGTGAATATAACTGAGACAAGAATCAGTGAGCTTGAAGATGTCAATAGAACTTCCCAAACTGAAAAGCAAAGAGAAAAAAGGAATAAAAAATAATGAAACAGAATAGCCAAGAACTTTGGGACAATTACAAATGCGTAATATTTGCATAATGGGATACCAGAAGGAGGAAAGAAAAGAAAAGAAGAAATATTTGAAGTAATAATGGCTAAGTATTTTTCATCAACTAATGACAAACACCAAAACAGATCTAGGTAGCTCAGAGAACACCAAGCAGGAGAAACACAAAAACTCTTCACCTGGGAAGATAATATTAAAACTGCAGAAAATCAATTACAAGGATAAAATTTTGGAAAAAAGCCAAAGAACAAAATCACTTTACTTAATAATAAGGACTTAACAATAATAAGAACTATCTCAGATTTATCTTTAGAAACCACGCAAGCAAGAAGAGCGGGGAGTAAAATATTAAAAATATTTGATGAAAAAAAAAAGCTAGAATTCTGTATCCAGAGAAATTATTTTTCAAAAGTAAATTAATACTTCCTCAGATAAACAAAAATTAAGGGAATTTGTTGCCAATAGACCTGCCTTATATGGTGAAAGCAATGCTTTGAAGAAAATTTATAGTGTTGGATGCACACATTAGAAGAAAGATCTAAAATCAATAATCTAAGCTTCTATCTTAGGAAACTAGAGAAAATAGAGTAATAAAAACCTAAAGCAAGCACAGAAGAAAATTAAAAAATTGCAAAGGGAAAGCAATAGAAAAAAAAAAACGAACAATAAAACCAAAGCTATTTCTTTGCAAAGATCAATAAAATGAATAAGCCTCTAGCCAGAGTAACCATCTGAGGCACAGATAATTTAAGTGACTTGCTCAAAAATGACACAACTAGATGATTGACTCAGAACATGAGCCCTGGCAGTCTGGCTCCATCATCCAAGGCAGTAACCACTATACTTCATTGCAATTCCAAGAGTGATGTTGGGACTCTCCTCCACAGTGGTCTTCTGCTCCTATTGCTTCCACTTCCTGCTCTCTTTGTCAGAAAATGGTGATTGGTTATGACCTCCTTTGTCACTGAGCTGGACACAATATCAAAACTCTTTTTCATACAGAACTGCATCAACCAAAGGAGTGTGCACTCAAGTTGAAACTAACATGTCATCCCTGGCCAGGTCTCTGGTAATTACTGAACTTCTACTATTTTCTGGGCACTTTTTTCCAAGATTATTTTGACTAGGATCTGGGAAGTTGGGGAGGGCTGTGGTAGGGAACAGAGTAAGAGAGAGCAAGAGAGTGAGAGAGAGAGAGAGACAGAGAGAGAGACAGAGAGACAGAGAGAGAGAGAGACAGAGACAGAGAATGGGGGAAGGAGGAAGTCTTTAGTCTTTTTAGAGGCAAATATTCTTTCCATTTGGCTTCCCAGAGGAACTGTGGCCTCAGACTTCTCATATGACTGATCTGAGAAGCTTTGCTGTCTAGACAAGGAACATAATACGGTCACTCTTTTTTGCACTGATATTGAACTTTGCAGTCTCATATCTATATTCGGTAGCTAATAAATCTCTCTAGCAGTCATTGAATCCACTCTAAGGTACTGGAGAAGTAAAACTAGCCATTGGAACATTTGCAGCTGACTGAGCCCACAAAGTGAGTTACAGTTTGATTTACAAGTTAGATTCCACCTTATCATTAGTCCATAATAACTGCGTCACCAATAATAATGAAGCTGTGCCTGTTTTTCTTCCATATCTCAAGCATTACACACAGGAAGAAAAATAAGAATCTGCCTTAAGCACAAATACAAATGAAAGCAAATGTACCAATAGATGTTTATAAAAAGTGCAGTTGTGAACATAAATATTAAACAAATAGAACAAAATATTTGGTTAGACACTGTCTTTCCTAGCACAGGATATGCATACGATGCAGTGGTTTATGAAAGAAAAGTGTCAAATTGCTCTCTGCAAAGATCAAGATTTGAAATGAGGGTCAAGTATGGCTTCCGGAGGGAGACTCCAGTGACCGAGAATTTGAGAGGGTAAAGGAAACAATGTCTACCGAACCTTTCGGTAGCTCTTCTATGAAATGTGCTGAGTATTTCTCAGGATCCTGGCTACTCCCTTACAGATGGTGTACCTACGAAATTAAAAACTACTCCACCAATTTTTTTTCAACATTTTCTGTTTACCCTCCAATTAACGCACACATACAAAAATCATAATTGAAAACTCAACCTTCCTGCTCTAATCTACAATGATTTTTCATGCTAACAAAAAAAATCAGAAAAGTGCTGGCCAGGAAAACCTGCAGATTTTTGCCCAGCCTTTGAACATCCAATGCCATGAGGACAGCTGATATTTCCAGATGTAACAAAAAATGTCAGATTTGGTTGGCAATATTTTTAAGAGGCTTCCTTAAAGAAGTCCAAACAAATATGATCATTTCATGATGGAGTCAATAGATGGTGATCAGAGAGAAGCCTTGCCAATGGTCATCCTTGCCAATGTCCAGTTCTTTCTCGGATCAGATCTCCAAGCATCCATTATATATTTTGCTGTGCCTTCTTGGTCAAGATACAAAAATCTATGCATCCAAATGTCTGAACCTCCAAGTAATAAAACTATTACTCTTTGATAATATTACCATTTTTGAACAATTATTAGGTATATGGCATGTTGCTAAAATTCTATAAGTAATAATCTCAATCCATACAACATCCTTATGTGAGGCACTAACTCATCACTGTTTGGTAGACATGCAAACTTAGGTTGAGGGAATTTAAATTATTTTCCCAACTAGTCTATGATGGAATAAATGGCAGAGATTTAATTTGGATCCAGCTTAGTTTTATTTCAATGCCTCTGCTTTCCATCTTCTCTCTCTTTTTGAACTTAAAAAAAAAAATCTTTATTGAGGTGTAATTTACATACCAAAACTGCACGTATTTAATGTATACAATTTGATGGAGTTGAACATATGCATACACCTGTGGAATCATAACTAAAATTAAGACAATAAGCTTATTTTCACCTCCAGAAATTTCTTCCTGTCCTGCCCCTTTAGTGTCTGTCTATGAAGAATATTTAACCTGAGATAGACTTTCAACGATTTTTTAGTGTATAATACAGCATTGTTAACTATAGACACCATGTTGACAGCAGATCTCTAGAATTTATTCACCTTGCATAACTGAAACTTTATATACATTTACCTTATTACATCTGTTAGAATAGCTATTATTTTTATATAAAAAAAATCTAAAGATAAGTGTTGGTGAAGATTTGGAGCAACTGGAACCGATTGGACCAATCACACACGGAACATTTGGAGCAGCTCAGCTATTTCCTCTGTCTCGGATGTTCTGCACCCCCATTGTTGGACGACTGGCTCCTGATATCACTTCCTCATTCTTCACCGCCCACACTAAATGTGCCCTTTTCTCATTCCAGCCATTCTCCAACACATCACCCTACTTTATGTTCTTTATCACAATTCTCGCTATCTAAAACAAACCTTGCTCATTTTTATCTGTTTCTTTTCTGTTCTTCCCAATAGAATGTAACCTCCAAAAGAGAAAAACCTTGTCTTTTTTATTCTTCTGAGAGCAGTGCCTGGCACAGAGCAGGTAGGTAGTAACAGATATATCTGTAAAATGAAGGACGAATGAATCCTGGAATCATAAAGCACCCTCCTGAGACCTAAAGCATGACTCCTGATGTTCTCAAAGTAACTTTGACTTTTGCAGCAGCTGGTTTTGAGCAAACTCTTGGAGGAAGCTCATGCCAGTCTTCAAATTTATATTTTCTTTTTACTTATATAGATGTGAAATGCTGTAACATACCCTCTGAAATTCTCAGATCTTAAGCGTACCACTGAAACACTTTTGAAAACCCATATCAAGACACAGAACATTTCCATCACCCAAGAGATTCCTCTGTGCCCCTTCCCAGTCACCCTCTTGCCCCAAACCGAAACAACTACTGATCTGATTTTTATCAGAATGAGTTCATTCTGCCTAGAATTTCATTTACATGGAATCATATGAACTGCATGCACTCTTTGTGTCTGACCCTGTTACTAAACATATTTGAGGGATTTGCCCATGTTTTTATCTGTTTTTACAGCTGAGCAGTATTTCATGATATGGATGTACCACTATTTGCTTACACACTCTCCTGTTGAAAGACTTTTGGGCTGTTCTTAAGTTTTTGCTATTATCAATAAAGCAGCTAGGAACATTCTTGGACAGAACTTTTCATAAACATATGTATTTATTTTTCTTGGATAAATACCTAGGATTGGAATTGTTGGGTCATAGGATAGATGTGAGTTTAATTTTTTTTATAAAATTGCCAAGTGATTTTCCAAAGTGATTGTACCTTTTAAATAGCACTTTTAGTTTCCTCAAAATGTGCCATGAAGCTATTAGGCAATCAGATATCTAGAAATCATCCATAAGTATGTATAGAAATACTTATAGTATAAAGTATAATCAGCCAGAGAGCTCGGAGGGAGGTTCCAATCCCCCAGGCCCTGCTCCTTTGTCTCCTTGGCACTTGGAGAAGAAGAGTCTGATGATCCACATTGCCAGAACAGAGAGAAGTCACTGTGCCCTTCGGTCAACTTGTGCTTTAATTTTTTCCACCACGTGCTTCCTCGATGAGTAGAAAACTAGAAGCCAACATTCCAAGCAGAATGGCCTGGATTCTGTTTTGCGTTAAGCTTCCTGGCCCAAGATCTTAAGCAGACAAAGAATGGCACGTGCCTGGGGCTATTTCAGGCTCTCAGGGAGATGCAGAAGGCTGGCCTTCAGAGAAAATAGAGCAACAACTCATGTATCATTCATATATTTGAACCTCCAGGAGGAAGGTCTAATCTGAAGATAGATTTTTCCCATCATTAATAACCTCTTTTTTAGACAGAAAGCTGATGTCAGTGGCATTTGGGGTGCTCCTCAGGCACTTATTTCCCATCAAGTCTGAATAGTTTTACCTGGTGAAAGCCTAAGAAGAAGTAAGCCTAGTTCTTCTAGACCACTTCAGTTGTCAATGTATAGTCAGGGAATACTCTAACGTCTTTTAGAATCAACCAAGTAAGCCCTTTGGATAGCGTAGAGCATTTGAAGGAGTATTCACTTTTCTGTTGTGTAATGGGAAGGATCCCAGCACTGTGGCTTTCAACAACTAAGGCACAAGTCAATCCTGAGTGGACAGACAAAAGAGTGAGCACCGGGACTACAAGCATCTCGGTTCTCTTCAGACCCTTTGAGTTAAATTGTGTGTTGCCCCTTCTAGGACTCTGTCAACCCTTAGCAGCCCTAACGACTAACCCACCCACCCCACCCCAACCCCCAAAGCTATTCTGGGGAAGAGATTGAGTTTACCAAGAGCGAAAGGAGTCCTCAGGAACCAGAAGAGGTAGTGACCCCTAGAATCTTCCCGATGCATAAACAAGACACCTGCATGGACTGAGAGCATGCCAGTCTTCCCAGAGCAGGCTCCAGCTGGAGCCTGGGCTTCTCAGCCTTCTCGGAGCTGGAAAAGAGCTCAAGCCTTTCTGAGTCTGAATTCCTGTTTCCAGGACTAGTGTGTGTCCAAGACAATCCCAAAAAGTGGTCATGTTTGCTGGGAATGTGGTTAAAACTCCAGGCAATGACGAATTTATGGTAGAAACCATCTGGAATCTTCTCACTGACAAGGTTTGTGGCCCACGGTGCCTGGAGGATGGATCCCCACAGCTCTGGCCTTGCTCTCTGAGGTCAGACAAAAGGAAATGACTGTATATTGCTCTGTTCAGACCCAGACCTGAGAACTCAACTGGATTGTTAAACTGTTTTTACTCCCATCCTGGACTTTTTATAACAAGGTTTACCTAAAAACAGGACAGACTCTGCTTTCTAAGGGCACCTTTAGAAAGACTCTGCAAGCAGGAGAAATGTCATATTTCCTTGATCAGCCATTTTACTCCATCCTCCAAGCACCTAACCCGAACGGATCAGAAAAACACCCAGGTGCTGTTCTAGTTTGATATAAGTAGTTATCACATGCTATTTAGAGAGTGTGCGAAAGGATTTCTTGGCTCATATTGAACCCTGGAATTCTGTTTCCTACAGGCTTTCAGCAGCCATGGCTCTGAGTCATCTGCCCAGTGACCAGGAGCTGGGATCCAACATCATGTGCCTCCCAGATAATGAGGTCAAAAGTGCCAGACCTGCCAGGCGCCTGATAACTGGCTTATTAACATCCCTAAATGATAGTACTTTTGATTAAACCTTACATCTCTGCCTGTTCTCTCTCTCCTGTCCCTTCTAAAATTAGAGCTGGTATTTTGATAACCATGCCCTTGCTTGAACTTTAAGATGGTTCAAGGATAGGGAAAAATCATGATGTCACTAGGCTATTACCTCCAAGGACAAGGGGTTTTCTGGGTCACAAAGCCTTAAACTTTAATTCAAGCCTTGCCGATCTTTTTTTTCTCTTTGGAGTACATTTAGATTTTTTTTTTTTTTTTAAGCGGGCAAGGTATAAGAAAAAGTATAAGGTTTAAATTCAGGAATCTTGTGCTCTAATAACATCTTCTGCCCTAAACTGGATAACTAAACAAACAGAAGTCGTGCTTCAGCTTTTTATCTATAAAGAGAAAAGAGTACTACTTCCTAGAACTAGTATAAGAATCACATTGGACGAAAGATAGAAATCTTTGTGAATAATAGAAGCAGTGTATACCTATGACGTACTGTTATCACAATTATTATTGATGCTCCTAGGTTTTCTATTTTGGGGCAACATTGCTTTGTTTGAAAACTGTAATTGTCAAAGTCAATTTGTCCCATTTTAATTTTAGCGTTTGAGACATAAAATATTATAGGAGAATTTGGAACTGACCTCTAAAGCAGCAGTCCCCAACCTTTTTGGCACCAGGGACCAGTGCTCCTATGAGAATCTACTGCCTGATGATTTGAGGTGGAGCTGAGGCGGTGATGCTAGTGGCTAGGGAGTGGCTGCAAATACAAATGAAGCTTCACTCACCCACCACTCATCTCCTGCTGTATGTCCACGGTACCAGTCCGTGGCCCAGGGATTGGAGACCTCTGCTCTGAAGTAACCCTGGACCTAGGAAATGAAGATGTTCCAGGATGACAGATAGATCTAGATCCCCATGAAAGTGAGGAGAAGAAGGCCGAAAGCCAGACATAAAAAAAAAAAAAAAGGACAAATGAAGTTAGATTGAACAAGCAGTGTCAATAACAATACAAAGTGTCTTCAATCATGTGGGAGATAGGTAAAGAGAAAGTCTAGGATTTCCTGCCTTGGAATAGTTTTTAAGGCTTCCTGGGGAATCAGATTAAGGTGAATATGCAAAGGAAACCTAGAAGTAGGAAGGGCCTTCCAAAGAATACTAAAATGATTCAGGTGGAAGGTGCCTGGCTTTTGGAAAAAGGATCTGAGCACAGGTTAAGGGAGAAGACAGAAAAGGGAGGATGGAAAATAAAGGATGAATCTGAACAGAGACTCATTAAACTGAGAAATAAAATGAGGGTGAGGCAGGGGCTCTGGGCTCAGGACACCAGCGTGAGGATCATGATTAGGCTGCAAATCAGGTGTGGGGGGTGTGATGTGAGAGCTGGGAAGTGAGCGAGATGTGGAAATGTAAGCTCTTAGAGAAAGGGGTATTCTGACGGATTCAATGTGTGCATGGTGTGGATGACAGAAATGAGGGATGAAGGCAACACTACTGGAAGTGGAAGAAAGCGGGGCCTGTAGGAGCAGGGTCTTCGCTAAGCACCCACATTGTGAATGGACGTATAAGGTTATCTCAAGGGACGTAAGGTTATAATGCACATGGGAACTAAAGTTTTCCATAAAGCTGAAGGAATGCCCAAGAGTTTAAAAAGTGAGAGTGATAAGGAAGGAAAGGGAATGCTATAGCCCAACGACAGGAGCCCATACATAAGAGAAAAAGAATATTATTTGGAAAACCAACTCTCCTCTCACTTCTGATCTCTTCTTCCTTATCCCATCCTCAGACCCAAGCCCGGGCAACCCATTGACCCTCGAAAAGGCTGCAGGTTAATGATACGTTTTTCAGGTAGCCAGGTGTCAGTATGGAAAGAGGAAGTATACAAAATGAATTGCTCGATTGCTCTGTAAAGAGGTGGAGAGAACTTTGATGCGAGTTCACATGGGAGCATGAGGAGCTGTGGAAAGGGCTAGGTAGAGGGCAGTGATGGAAAGATAAAATGAGAGGCAGAGCACAAAGACTGGGTGGCAGAAGGGCTTGCGTTTGGAACTGTGTCTGAGGGACGAGGAGGAGAAACCTGGGCAGACTAAACTGACCCCGAGATTCTGAATGGAACTCTAGACTGGCTAAAACCTCAGGCCTTCTCAGAAAACCAATGGCATCAGAATTCTTAACAAAATATTGGGAGATGTGCTGAGGTGCGGACTGGCCAAGAAGCACTCCTACATGTGAACTGAGTAGGGTCTTTTTTATGTTCTTCAGAGGATGATGAATTAGGAGGAGCCACGGCCTCTTTTGCCTATTTGAGTGGTACATAGCTCCTAAACACCCATGAGGCAATGAATTTCCTCCAAGCAAGCCTGCCAGCATGACATCTGAAGGGTTATCACCTGAGGTCAGCTATCAGTTATCAGAGACCTGGCAAACACGATGCTGACTGCATTTTGATATCTAGGTCTTAGATTATATAATGGCAATAATTGATATTCTTCTTGTGCTTTGCCCCTGCTTTCCTCCCTCCTTCTTTCCACATCTGCAATAATATTGGTGACCTTGAAAAACTGGTGATAACCTAAATGTTCAACAATAGGAGAATATTCAAGTAAATTTTAATACATTCTGCTTTAGAACAGCAAAAGGCAATTAATGAAATGGAGCAAACTTGTATCTGCTATCACAGAAGGGTCTCTGAAATGATTGTTGGATGAGAGAAAAGAAATTGGCAGGATAGTGACTAGTGTTAGATGACATTTTTTGAGAAAAGGTGAAGTAAGGGAGAAAGGGAATGAGAGGAGGAGGAGGAAGGAGGGAAGGAAGAAAGGAAGGAAGGAAGGAAGGTAGGAAGGAAGGAAGGAAGGAAAGAAGAAAGAAAAAATCAAATATAATTATGTATATCATGTGTGTATGAGTGTGTGTGCTTGGATGTTTGTGAATAGAGAAAAATTTTGCAAAGATACTGAGGTCGTAATTTTAGTTATTCTAGATGTGATCCTATGGGTAGTTAAAAGAGGGAGAGTCAGACTACTACTTATGCTATACATTTCTGTAATTCTGGAATTTTTTTTACAATTAGTATTATGTATTGCATTAGAAATTAAAGGCATAAACAATTCTTGTCATGATTCTATCAAGTTCTAGTCTTTACAAGCTCTAGTGCACACTCAATTTTTATTTTAACTTTGGATTTGGTCATGATAGAAGCAAGCGGCGAATGTGTTTACTCATTGACAGCACATTGTTTGGAAGAACTTGGAGCAAGGATGATGGAAGCAATTTGCAAAATCACTCAGCAGAAACTGAAGAATGTTGTCAATGAGTTGGAAAATTGTTCAGAACAATTTATGTTGAAGGTTAGTGACTGAGCTGAAGCTGAGAAATTTGAACTGCCTTACCTTCATATGCCATTTGCTGTCTTCTGATTATGTGTGAGAGATGAAATTATTAAAGTTTAAAATTACATAAACAGATAATTTTCTCATTCTTAAATGACAAATTTAAAGTCACACATACAAAAATTGCAGGTTATAAGGAGTTGCATCTGAAACCTACACTACACTACATATTGAAAACTGAATTTAATCTGATTTTAAAATACTGAAAAGTGAAGGTTTTTACATAATTTTTATATTTGATTTGTTTTCATAATTTTCTACTCAAAGGCTGGGTGAGCCACCTTTCCACCCAATCACTTAAAAACCTGTTAAAATTGACACCAACGACTTCATCTTATATTAGCTTTCTGTCTAAATATATATCTGAACAAATTGCTGCAGACGACCTCAGTGTTAGAACAGCTTTCTATACAAACACAACCTCTCAAACAAGTGAGAATGAGCTGCGCTTGAAAATTCACTCCTTGTCATTACTTTCCAAAGTCAAGGACACTTCACTAAGCCCCCTGGCCCACATCTCAAGAGAAAGGGTGCAGATTGGCAGTAGACAAGCTTTGACCTCACAGCCAATTCCTCATGCACTCTCCTCTACCCCTTTCAGCCCAGGAAGTTGGTTTTGTCTCCACTGGGCTGCTGTCCCACTTCACCCACTAGAACTGGATTCTTCTGGCAATTTAGAAAGTTTCTTCTGTAAAATTAACTAGTACATTTTAAAAGCCAGATCAAATGAAGGGCTATTCAGAAAGGGCAGGTCCATCCATGTTTTGAAAAAGGGGAAAGAGCTAAAGTTCACGCACACATGAATGATAGACATTTCAAATTGTAAGAGATTATGAAAATCTTTAAATACAATTCCTTCTTTTTAAAGCTTCTTCGAAGAAACCAAATCCCTGAGAGCTCTGTGACAGGCCAGGACCAGTGCTAAGAGAGAGATTATCTTTGCCCAGATATTTCGGGAACATTTTGATGATATCGAAAACATGATTATATAAAAAGTGTAGTAAATTCGTATTATATACTTTACTAGGAGACCAATCAATAAGCTGCAGTCTTTTGGCATCGGTTTTTTACACTAAGGCTTAAACATTAATTTATTTATTCAGCAAATATTTATTACCTATTATACCCCAGGCACTGCTCTGGTGCTGGGGAAAAGGCCATTGGAGAGTTTTGAGCAGAGAAGTGCTATGATCTGACTTAAAATGTTAAAGGACTACTGAGGTTGCTGTGTTGGTAATAAGTCACGAGGGGGAGAAGGGAAGTCGGTGAAGAGGAAGCAGGAAAACCAGTCAGGAGGCTGTTGCAATAAAGGGAAGCACCCAAGGCGGCTCGCACCGAGGGAGTAGTGGAATTAATGACATTTTGAAGGAAGAACCAACAGGATTTGCAGACGCACTGGATGTGAATTTGAGAGAAAGGAATAAGTCAGAGATAACGCCAAAATATTTAGCAACTGAAAGAATGCAATTGCCATTAATGGATATGGGGAAAACTGGAAAGAAATAATTCAGTTTGAGGCATATTGTTCGATAACTCGAAAAGACATTCAAGAGCAATGTAAATCAGCATAGTCAGACAAAAGGATGTGGAGTTTAGAGGAAATATTTGATTAGATATTTTTTCACTTCAATTTTGAGGTGAAGAGCTTACTTATAGCTAGTTATCACCATAAAGAATATAATAAAGCATTTCTCATGAGAGCGTAAGTAACTATTATATTTTATCGATTCAACTAATACTTATTTATTAGGAACCACGCACTGTTATAGGTTCTGGGGGCATAAAGGCGTTTATGGTCATTATCTTGGGGGCCTAGAATTAGAGACAGACACAGAAAATAAACAATAACAAAAGTCTACAACACTATAAGTGCTATAAGAGTTTGTCTGAGGTGCTAATGAAAACACAGAAGTAGACATAACTAACTCTACTGAAGAAGGCCAGAGATAGTGTTTGAGCAGTTGTTAAGCTTGAGTACGAGTTGTACAGACAGATAAGGGTGGGATGAGCATTCCAGGGAAAGAAAACATGCAGAAATATGCGGGGGTAGGAAGGGCAGGGCTCATCCGGGGACCCGTGGTGTCTGATCCCCGAAGTCCAGGCTGTGTAGGGAAAAGTGGTTGTTAATAGGTGGGATGAAGAGAAAGTAGTGGGTGTGATGTGTGGAAGGTATGATGTGCATGGTTGCTATGCTACCTAATAAAGGAAGAGGGAACAAACACAGGCAGGATGAGTAAAGATACACAAGTTCATGCCACGTGGGGTCCAGCTGTGCACTGCTGAACTGCATTAATCTCTTGGTGGCAGAGGAGGAGGCTCTGCTGTCAGGGAGAGAGGAACAGGTGCCAGGAGCTGACATGGCTTGAAGGAGTGCCCTTCAGTGGGCTCTCTACAGTTCCTGAGAACTGGGCCAGCTGCCATGGGGGCCCGGCAGCAAAAGAACGGGCACGTCTGGGAAAGGTCTTTTCCTCCATCTGAGAGGATGGAGCGCCCATAGCTGGCTTTAATTAAGAAGGACACGTGGAGCTTTTCCCAAGGGGTCGTTGCTTTCCAGGGGCCCTTGATAGGGAATGATGCTTCAACTGAGAGACATTCATCTCATTTGATAGAAATACATCAATGGATCGCAAGCCTGTGTGGAGAACAGTGGTGCAAGTATCCCTCAGATCATGTCACAGTGAAAGGAGCTACCTACCTGCTCCTTTTTTATTTAAGAGCAGCCTGAAAGTGTATGATTTCTGTCCAGTCTTAGCTTTTGAGAGTCACAAAAGAAATGCTTTTACTTAGGATATTTCAGAAATATGGAATGTCTGCAAATATTTATCAAATTTGAGCACAGTGTTAAAATTTTAACAAACACTATGTAAAGGATCATCTGTTAAAACCATGTTCATTGTGATGTGTGTTTATATGTATGTGTGTTGGTACCGATAGAAAAAGGAAAAATCTAAGACTATAAAAGAGGATATTCTCCTCCACCCTGGTTACTCAGAAACCATTTCGTATTGGTAGATTGAGGTATTTGTCCCAATTCATGAAATAAATTGCATAGTGTGGCCTCTACACTGTATACAACAAGACACCTAAGTGATTATGCACTTAATGAGCATGGCAGCCCTTGAAAAGGATGTACGGGATGATGACAATGGTGTGGTGATTTTCCAGAAGGAGAAATATCTTTCCAGGGTGGACTTCTGCTACTGGTTTTTAGGGTATTGAGGGTGAATAATTTATTTTTTCATCACTCTTTCCCATCTAATCGTTCCCACTCCCTGCCCTCTAGAAATCAGCTAAACAACTTGTATCCTTTTGTACAAAGTTCCCAGAAATAACCAGTTGGCATTTCCACTTAATTGTTTCACTATTTTGGACGAGAATGTAAATAAACCAGTTGACATGTATGAAGGTTATACATATTCTGAAAATGTGTATGCATTTTTTTCTTCTTGTGTCTCATGATCTAGACAACATGATATTCTAACTCCATAATTTATGGAATTGCCCTTGCCAAGAGTGATCTGAATTTCTAAGGGTACAAGGTTAATGTGATGCTTTTTATCTGACCTCCTGCCTGCTTCAGCCAGACTTTAGTTTATGGAGTCACTGCCCTGCAGGTGAAAAGCCTGGTCCATACCACGTGACACCAGCCATCAATTTCTGCCACCTTTAGAGAGGTGCCAAATATACTATCTGAATGTGAAGGTGACTTTACTGAAGGTTTAGGAGAGATGATAGGAAGTTTATATCACAGCAGTTCATACGACTTTAAAGTTAAATGATCTTCACCTCCCTTTTTAAAAGTCTTTTGACCTCTCTATTTGATTGCTTATCCATCTTATCTCTTTTCTTTCTCTTCTTCATCCTCCTTTCCAGAAACTTAAAAAATTTTTTTTACATTCCGCATCATGTTATACAGAATAATTCACTCTCTCTAGTCCTTCCCTTAAAACTCAGCTGCAAACTCTGTTGTTTATCCAAGACCCTAAGGAAGCTCTGATTCCCAAGAATGTCTTTGGTCAACTAAATCCTCAGACAAAAACTAAGAGACTAACTCAGCTAAGATTACAGCTGATTACTATGTTCTCTTTCATGCTTGTTCATATTTTTCAAAGTTTCCGTCATACTTTTTATGCTGGTAAAAATAATCAAATGCTTTAAAAATATTCTGGGAAAATAAATCTAGTCTTTTGTGGAAAATTGTTTCTTAGAGGGCATATGTAAAGAAAATTTGAAGAAAGCTCAAGTTAATCCTAAGAGCAGGTGCCAGCCAACAAAGGACTAGAGAGTAAACAATTTAGTTGTTGTGGGCCCCACAGTCTCTGTCATAAGTACTGGACTCTGCCATTGCTCGGAAAGCAGACATAGACAATACACAAATGAATGAGCATAAAATAAAACTTTATTTACAGAAACAGGTGGCAAGCCAGATTTTAGTCCTCAAGCTGTAGTTTGCCAGCCACTGCTAAGAAGATGTCTCAAATGTTGATAACTGTTGATATGTGCTTGACAGAAGCATGAGCGAACACTCTCAAAAAGAGGAAAGTTGAGATGATGTAGTTAAACCATTGTGTAGCTCTCATAAAATTTAATTGTTTCTTTTCTTAGTATCTTTCAGAAAGTTTAGAAAGAAAAAATATTTGGCTTCTTCCAACACTTAAAGAAACTTTAAAGGAATTGGGGGGAAAAAGTGCTAGATTCAAGGAAAAAGCAAGTTGGATTAGAGAAAAATGAATCTGATGAGAAAAAAAAAACTTTCTGGTTAGGGGAGAGGCAGTGTGAGGCAAAGACTACTGACTATGGTCTCAGGAGCCCTGAGCACATGTCCAGCCTCTGGTAGGAACTTTTTGATAATCAAATCAGTTAACCTGTCAGGATTTCAGTGTTCTTCTATTAATGATAGTGTTATACTGGATGAGTCCAATGTTCTTTCCTGTTCTAGTTAAGAGATCAATTCAGAATCATATGGAGAACTAGAAATGGACACTGGAGTATATTTTCTTCCTTTTTCTTCTTAAGATTTAATAAACATATTGAGTGCTGCCCCTGTCCTAGGTGGTTGCTCCTACATTATCTTACTTTACACTCCCAATAACCAACACTGCTTTCTTCCTGGAGCACATCCAGTTGAGCCTAGAGGTTGGGTATCGTTATTGCAATCTTTTAATAAAGAACTCAGGCCTCAAATTCTGCATCCTTTTCCTACTACCTTCTGGCCTCTTGTTACTCCCTTAATAGAGACCAACAGATTATTTTAGATCTCATAGAGGCAGGGTAGTGGGTTTGAGGGTGCTGCCTGGCTCACAAAAGAAAATCGATATCATCTTTGAAGATGACTTCAGACACAACAGAGGCAGATGACTTTTGCTTTCAGTTACTGACTTTTTAAGTAAAAGAACTTAGCCCTGGGTTTTTGTTGAGAAACATGTTCTAGGTTTTGTTTAGTTTTTTTACATTTATATCATGGTTGTATATGCACTTTTGAGTCACAAAGGGCCCTTTTATTGTCACTAATGAAAACAGGAGAGACCGCTACAGGACATGGACAGCACTGTACCCAGGAAATTGTAGTCTTGTCTAGGGCCAGACAGTTCCAGTGGGCAGCTAAGCTTCTCTCTCAGCTGTTGATGTGCCTTTTGGAGCATCCGGACAAGTAAATAACTAGTCAATCAGAAGAAAAGCAAGTCACAGCAAAATGAGCAAAGCAAGTTCATTTGGGTGAAATAAACAAGAAGACAATTATCCTTCTCAGCTAATAGGCTCATAAAAGCCCTAGCCAATATTTTCAACTTAAGACATTGAGCTGATGGTTTCAGGGCAAGGTTGGTGGGTGAGTCAGTCAGTCCGGCTCACTTTCTTCAGTATCTCACCTGTTTCCCCACCATCTTTCAATGAGGAGTCTTACAAAAGTGACTTGCATTGAGAGTTGAAACTGTTTCACCAGCTGAAATCCTCAATGTCAACATAAAAACTAATTATGTCTGCTTTTAGGATCCAAGGCATTTTAGTGGAGATTGCCTGCCTGTCAAATTAGGATAAAATTTTGAGACTGGACTAGTCCCTATTTTAATATCCTGTGTTTTTAAAACTTCAAATCATTGTAAAATCATTGTACTTTAGTAACTTTTTCAGGGTAAGAATGAAGCACATGAGAACACCTCTACACTGACCAGGCCAATCAGGGGACATGTTTGTATCAGATCACAGTAAAGGTGTTTAACCGAAGCATTTAAAATTGAGAAATATTCTAAAAATAGAATATTGGAGAGGATGTAGAGAAATAGAAACCCTCATATACTGCTGGTGGGACTGCAAATTGGTATAGCCACCACGGAAAACAGTATGGAGATTCCTCAAAAAACTAAGAATTGATCGACCATATGATACAGCAATTTTTCTACTGGGGATTTACCCCAAAGACTTAAAAACCCATATCCAAAAAGATATTTGCACTTCAATGTTCATAGCAGCATTATTCACAGTGGCCAGAATATGGAAGCAACTGAAGTGTCCTATGATAGATGATTGGCTGAAGAAATTGTGGTACATATACACAACGAAATATTACTCAACCATAAGAAGAGATGAAATATTGCCATTTGCAACAACATGGATGGACCTTGAAATAATCATACTAAGCAAAATAAGCCATACAGAAAAAGTTGAAAATTACATGATATCACTTATATGTGGGATATAAATCTAAAAGGAATGAGTGGACAGGACAAACAAACAGAGACTCATGGACATGGACAATGGACTAGTGGTTACCAGAGGGGAGGTAAAGGTAGATGAAGGGAAAATATAAATCATTTCTTCAATTAAAAAAAATGAATAACTAACTAACTAAATTAATTAATTAAGATAAAATAAAATTGGGATAGAATGAACAATTAGACAAATATTGACCAGCCATGTTCAGATCACTATACAGCAGCTGTGGAGACGTGAGAATGTCCTGGTTAGAAGCTGTGTTTGGCAACTTGAAAGAGGAAAAATTATTTCCCTGGTAAAAATGGTCCTGCTGAGAGTCGTGGACTCTCCATAGTGATATTAAACTAGAAAAGGCATTTAAATGATTTCTTGAAAGGAGTGACTCTAGAGGGTCACTCCAACCATATGTTGCCTTCTCAATCCCACACCAGTTTCTCTTCTCACAGATCTTGGTAAAGTGCCACACTGGGTCATGTGTTTACCCTTCCTTTTTCTCTTTCTCTCTCTTTTCAGGAGTGCACCTCTAATATAAAGTCAGCTAACATCCTGTGATCTGCCCCTGCCTCCCACCCCATCTACCCCCACCCCACCCTACCCCCACTGCAAATACCTTCATTTTGTCAGATTTCTCTGAGTCCATTTAGACAGCAAGGTTAAACTAGGAGAGGACTGAACCGAAATTTCCTGGGGAGAATTTCTTTTATGGCTCCACTCTCCTTGGCTTTAAAAGAAGTAGCAAAAGAAAAAAGTGATACCAAATACCATACAATATAGAACATTTTAGGGGAGACTATAGCTTCTAGTTTGGGTCATTATTTCACGTGTACAAAACACAACAGCTCTTATGCAAACTCTGAAAGGAAGACTACTTGGCTGCCCTTAAACCGTAGTCAAGTATTGGCAGGCAGTTTATTCTGAAGAAGTGTACTGAAATTCTGTTTACTCCAAAGCAAAAGACTAGAAGAAACAGGAAAACATATTTTGACTCAACATGAAAAAAGAGTTAACCTTTACTGCCTTAAAAAATAGTAAATCTCCCAGCACTGAAAATGTTCAAGCAAAATGGTAATCTGGGCTGTAGAAATTGGGGGAAACTAAGCCGAAGTAATAAATACACTCAGAAGATTCAGTGATTTAAATAACAAGTTTTCGTTTGTTTGTCTGTTTGTATGTTTTGTTTCCTCATGTAATAGTCCAGAGCAGGTATTCAGGGCCCCAGCCTAATGACTTTGCTAATATGTCCTGAATGTATCACCCACATGTCCTGGAAAGGAGAAAAAGCATCCGGGAAAGGATCACCCACAGGAAGTGGCCCCCACACCCCTAACATCTCCATTGCATTGGCCATAACTAACTACAAGGGGGCTGGGAAATAAGTTTCAGCCAACTAGTCATAGGCTTTCTCGGCACTTTTAATACAGTCAGCGGGTGACGGGGGCTGTGCATTTGGGGCAGCTAGTTGAAAATCTCTGATGTAGTAGATGGAAGCACTGCACTTGGAGCCAGGCCAACAAAGTTTGCAATGTAGTGCAGCAATTCCGTAGCTATGGGGCCTCCAAGTGAATCGTTCGACTTCTCTAAAGTATTGTTTCCGTATCTGGAAAATAGAAGAATGAAACTTGGCAGTATCTATGACGCCTATGTGGAAATAAAAAGGAAAAATCAATATATCTGAGAGCACTGGGACTATTTGGCCAAGCTTCTGTTGTCGTTTTAATCAGAATCTTAAGTATAGATATACACAAAGGGTAAACATCAACAACACACTTTATATCTGTGAACAAATGGCAAAGTAGATTTCAAATGCAGCAGAAGGATTTTAGATTAGAAGTGAAAACAGAACCACTGACCATGGCCATCAGAAATTAGAGGTGAAGGGAAGATGTACAAATAAGCTATTAAAGAGAATGATAGAGTGTCTTTGTCTAGATAACCTTAGAAGAAGATGTGATTCTTATTTCCTTGGGGGTGGGGGTTGGGGAAAAAAAGCTTTAGGTCCAAAAGAGAGCTGTACCAGATGATCATCTGTCCAAGTACTTTCTAGATCTGTTTCTCTTTTTCTGGCATTAGATAATGCACGCATCACCGAATCCAAGGCTCAGCTGAGCATTTTTTCATTGGAAAACAAAATCGTTTATCTTTCTTTATTCTACTAGAGTATAGAGAGAAGGAAATATGTATTATTATAGGCTGGAAGCTAGAGACATTTTTAGACCAATTAAAACAGTCATCTTCAACAACGTACCTGCTGACTTATAGCTCTGGGGAAAGTGCTTGAAGAGAGCTGAAGGTCTGTGTTTGCCACCTGCTCCTTGCTGTTTTTAGCATAGCTTTACCAATATATATATATACACACCCACACATAAATACACACACACACACACATACATATACACACACACATACATACACACACACACATATATATACACACACATATATACACACACCCACACATAAATACACACACACACATACACACACGCACATACACACACATATACACACCCACACATAAATACACACAAACACATATACACATACACATACACACACATATATACACACACACACATATACACACACACATACATACACACACACATATACACACATATATCTCAGTAAATAATTGATTGGTTTGCAAGTAGAAATTGAAGGAAAATACATAAACTTGTAGTTGCACATTCATTCATGCATGCATTCATTCACTCATCAAACAGATTTATCCCAGGCACTTGGAATATATCAATAAACTAAACTTTACACAAAGAGCTTGTATTCCAATTGTAAGACCTACATTAAGCAATAAATAAACTATATATGTTAGAAAATAGAGTTATGGAAAACAAAATAGTGGAGGGTAGTAAGATTGGGGAGGAGGCGTGAACTGTTCGTGATTTTGAATAGGATGGTCCAGGTAGGCCTTACTGAGAGGGAAACACGTGAACAAAGGCTTAGAGAGGAGGGAGTTCAATGTACAGAGAACGTGTGTTCCGGGTAGAGGGATCCATAGGGCAGGGGCCTGAGATGACGAAGTGCCTGCATCACATCCAGTGGGCTATTGAGGGAGGGTCCCTGGATGTGACACTCTCAGCCTTCTCCCGGTTGTCATCCTCCTTCTAGAAGAAGAATGAGAACAAAGTGGGGAAAGAAACTAACAGTTTTTCCCTGGAGACAAGGAATAAGAGATAAGATTTGTTCCCCTATAACAATCAGAATTATTAAACTATAAAAATAGAAATATCTTTAATTTTAGAATAGAATAATTCTTCAGCGCATGCCTTTAGAATCCCATTTTAGAGCGCATAATGTAACAAGAATTAGGTCACTCTATGTTCATAATACTCTTCCTTGCTTAACCAATGTAGTTCTCTGAAAGACAACAGAATGTTATGAAAGCAGCCTCGATTTAGGGGGTCAGACTTAAATCAGTTTCTAATCTTGACTCTTCCATCTACTAGCTGAGTAAGTTGCCTAACAGCTTTAAGCTTCAATTTCCTGGCTAGAAGAGAGGAGCAATAACACTGGCTGAGTGAGATAGCACAAGGTAGACAAATACTGTAGTGTCTACCCCATAGAACGCACCAACGAAGGTGAGTTTTTCTTTTTTAAACAGGAGAATCAGTGGCTGTGCGGAATGTCTGCTCTCTGCTACACTCGAAAAGGAGCTCTCCCTGAAACACTGGCTCCTAATTATATATGCAATGCAGTTTGCCAAAGTTTAAAGAGGAAACTTCGCTTTCCATTCAAACGCCCTTGGCTTCATTTTAAGGCTTCTTCTGAAAGCTTGGTGACCTCGAGCACAGTACGACTGATGAGCACTTTGTGAGAATTCGGTGCAATGATGAGAAGAATCATCTCATAAAAGAAACTGTTCATGTGATGTCTTCAGCCCTACCTCAAAGTCTGCGGTTGCCAGTGGATCAAATAAAGCCTATGGTGAAAATTAAACCTCCTTGGAGATTTGTTCACAGATGCCAACTTGCTGGAAGGCTACATTTCTCAATAATTTTATAGTCTGGTATTTTTATTGATAATATTTCATTTATATGTTGTCAATTATAATTTTTTCTAACAGCATAGTAAAGGCTCAGAGCTCTTACTAATCATGAGAGATGCTGTGCATAATCATGAGAAGGAGATTTCAAATGCTTTGATTAAAATGTCATTCAGAGAATTGACATTTAAATGACTAATTTGGTTCCTCTTTCATACTGTAAGTTTATCCATATTTTGTGTTTTATATAAAAGGAGACTTGGAGAATTTCAGGAACAAAACCACCACCACCAGTGGCAGTAGCAGTCATTTATAAAATAAAATCATTGGTATTCAAAGGAAAAAAAATCCTGTTGTTAAGTAGAGAGCTTTATTTTTAAATAATATGAACATATTATTGGATTCATGTAAACAGCTTCAAAACAGTCTTTTGACATTCTTCACCATTTCCTTGTAATAATTTATACTTTTATGTAATGTAGGAGAGCAGAAAAACAGTAGGCTTACGAGTTTAAAAGTTTTTAGTTTTATTCCCAGATCAACTGGTTGGTTGATTTTGAGCAAAAGAGCCTCAGTTTTCTCAAATATAAATAGGTATAACTCATAAAGTTGTCCCACAGATTTAACAAGAATATTTTTTAGAAAACACCTAATATTGAGATTGGTATCTAGTAAGCAAGAAATGGTTGCTATTGTTCACATAAACGGTCATCATAATTCTTTTGATGCCATTTTTGAAGATCATTTCTGATGTTTCACAATGCTATGTGAAACTTGAGTCAAAAAAAAAAAACATTCTAGAGAGAGATATTTATAGCTAGGGAGAAAGTGAAGCAAAAGAAAATGGAATAGTGTTTTTTAAAACACTATGTGCCTGGTGATATGCAAAGGCATTTATAAGAGTTATCACTCACATTTTTTCTTTTTTTTTTTTGAATAGAGATGTAATTCGCAGACCATAAATTCACCACTTAAAATTCTATAATTCAGTGGTTTTTAGTATATTCACAATTTTAGTATATTCACAATTTTAGTATATTCACAATTTTGTAGTCAGTATCACCATCTAACTCTGGAATATTATCATCACAAAAAGAGACTCCATACCCACTAGCAGCCGTGCCCCATTGTCCTCTATCCCCAGTCCCTGGGATCCACTAATCCACTTTGTGTCTTCATGGATGTGCCTGTTCTGGACATTTCATATAAGTGGAATCATATAATATGTGACTTTTGTGTCCAAATTCTTTCTCTTGGGATATTACTTTCAAGGTTCACCCATGTCATAGCATGTGTCAGCATCTCGTCATTTTTATGGCTGAATAATATTCCATTGTATGGATATCCCTCATTGTCTTTATCCATTCATCGGTTGATGGTACAATAACATTTTACAGTTGAGGATATTGAAATTTTAAGTTTAAGAAAAATTTGCCAGAGATCCTACAAGTGTCAGGGTAAGAATTTGAATCCAGGCTTTTTATTAAAATCTAGAATTAATATTCTTAATCATTTCACCTCACTATATTCAAATTTTAAAATAGATTAGTGCATAATAAGAAATGAAAGAAATATGTGTCTATGCCTTTTGCCTACTTTTCTATTTTTTTAATGTCTTTCTTAATAGTTTAGAGATATTCTTAATATAAACAGTATTTGATAATAACATTTTGTTGGTAATATGTAAAGTAAATATTTTCTTCCAGTTAGTTACTTGTTTTTTCACTGTTTTGAATGTATCTTGGCTATTGTTTATGATGTTGCAATAAACATAGGGGTGCAGATATCTTTTCAAGTTAGTGTTTTTGTCTCCTTTGGATAAATTCCCAGAAGTGAAATTGCTGGATTATATAACAGTTCTCTTTTTAATTTTTTGAAGAACTCCATACTGTTTTCCGCAGTGACTGGACCAGCTTATATTCCCACCCACAGTGCACGAGAGTTCCCTTTTATTCACATCTTTTTCAACTCTTGTTATCTCTTGTCTTTTTGATAACAGCCAATATAACAGGTGTGAAATGATATCTCATTGTGGTTTTGATTTGCATTTCCCTGGTGATCGGTGATGTTGAGAACCTTTTATGTGCCTGTTGGCCTTTTAAATATCTTTGAGAAAATGTTTATTTAGACCTTTGCCCATTTTCAAATTGGATCATTTGAGTTTTTGCTCCTGAGTAATAAGTTCTTTGCATATATTGGTTATATACCCAAAACATGTGGTTTGCAAATATTTTCTTCTAATATATGGGTTGCCTTTTCATTTTGTTGATCATCTCTTTTGCTGTGCAGAAGCTTTTTAATGTAGTTCCACTTCTTGATGACATTATTAAAGGAAACCAAATGGAAATAAATAAAAGAGGCCATTCATGGAGCAACATTGAGAATGTCATGAATCAGAAATATGATTAATTCAATTCTGAGTATCTGCAGTCCAATACAAAATAGTTAATAAATCACCATTTAAAAAAGTTCAGTAGCAAATCGATGAATTTTCATAATAAGGAGAGGATGCAAGTGACATGATCAAAGCATGAGCTTTAACTTATTTATGGGGACACTGTTCTATCTATCTCATATAGCACGTGACAGACTTCGAGCAAGGATTCAAGGAACAGGTGGCAAAAGCAAAAGTGCCCGGGACATGGAACCCTCTGAGCACCCCAGCAAGAGAATGGTTGACAGGAACAGGATATTCGATCATGGGCACCCAAGTCAGAGGTTATACCATTAGACTATTCAGAGACATTAATCTATTCCCAACTCCTACACACAAATTGTCTGTCTAGGAGCATTTTTTTTCAGCTGCCAAAAATCCAGTCGCAGTCCTTCTCTGGGCCGATAAGGTGCTAAACACTCTACAGGACAGAATTGCTTCTGAGCAGGGCCAGACTATAAAGACTTGGTCTCAGCCTGAAAAAGCTTGAGAGTGCCCCTCAGATGGATCTGTGGTTGCTTTCACTTCAGTTTACTACCAAATCAGCAATTTTATGTTTAGTATTTTCTTGTTCTTTATGGTTTTACCACATGTACATGTATCTCTGAACAAAAAGATTTTAATCGTTTACCGTTAAGCTAGACTTACTTTGTTGTCTTTCTCCCCCAGCCAGATATAAGCTCTCAGAGGGCAGGAATTTTTACCTGTTTTGTTTGCTTTTATATTTCTGGTGCTTTGAACAGCACCTGACACCTATTAGGTGCCTAGAAATATGTGTTGAATCTATGAGGTAACCAATATAAGCAAATGGAAGTGGTTCCTGATACCTCCCTTACTTCTCGCAGAGGCCCACCTGAAGACCTGTGGGAACTTCAGCATCTGTGAGACATGCATACATGCACTTTTGTTTCCTATTTATTGCTGTGTCGTCAAGCCTCTAGCAGGCTTGGTGAGAGTCAAACCACCGATGTCACCATGGTGTCACACAGCACCTTTACTGTGGCACCTTACAGTGTCTAAGTTATTCTGTTCTAAAACCTCTACATATGGCTCCGTCTTTATGGCTTTTCTAAAACCCTATTCTTGTACAAATGGCCTCCTGACATGCACAAGCTCATTACCTAATTCCTGTCACCTGGCAGTCTCAGCTAAGAGACCTCCCCAGATGGCTTCCTTAAGATAACCTGAGCAAGAAAGAAGAAAAAAGGAAACCAACTTACTTGACCATGGTCTCCATGACCTGTGAAAACAGAAAACAAGATTATAGAGCTGAACTCAGGCATCCAGCTTGGGCCACTTCTTTGCACTGTCTCTTCCAGAGCTTGATGTGCTTAGATCTTGCCCTTGAATTCATAGAGTATGAAGCTCCTCTATCAAACGACAGCCCTGCCCTCTGTCTTCACATGGCTCCACTTCTTCCCTTGCTTTGTCCAGACTGCACCTTTTTTTTTTTTAATTAAGTTTACTGGGGTAACATTGGTTAATACAATTATGTCATTTTCAGGTACACATTATTATTTAACATCTGTATATTCCATTGTGTGTTTACCACCTAAAGTCCAGTTTCCTTCAGCTATCGTATATTTGATCCCCTTAACCCACTTCACCCTGCTCCTTCCCCAATATATTCGATCCCCTTTAACCGTCTACCTCCCCGCTCCTCCCAACTCCCTATCCTCTGGAAACCACTAGTCTATAGTCCATCTCCATGAGTTTCTGTTTGCTTGTCCTGTACATTTGTTACTTTTAGGTTTATATCCCATATATAAGTGATACCATATGATTTTCAACTTTGTCTGGCTTATTTTGCTTAGTATGATTATCTCGAGGTCCATCTATGTTGTTGCAAATGGCAGTATTTCATCTCTTCTCATGGCTGAGTAATATTCCATTGTATATATGTACCACAGCTTCTTTAGCCAATCGTCTATCATAGGACACTTCGGTTGCTTCCATGTCCTGACCACTATGAATAATGCTATGAACATTGGTGTGTAACTATCTTATCGGATATGGGTTTTCAAGTCTTTGGGGTAAATCCCCAGTTGAGGGATTGCTGTATCATATGGTAGATCAATTCTTAGTTTTTTAAGGAAGCTCAACACTGTTTTTCATAGTGGCTGTACTAATTTGTAGTCCCACCAACAGTGTATGAGGGTTCCTTTTCCTCCACATCCTCTCCAACATTTGTTATTACTTGTCCTGTTGATTATAGCCATTCTAACAGGTGTGAGATGGTATCTCATTGTGGTTTTGATTTGTATTTCCCTAATTGCTAGCAATGTTGAGCATCTTTTCAAATATTTGTTGGCCATTAGTATGTCCTCTAGGGAGAAGTGTCTGTTCAGGTCCCCTGCCCATTTTTTAATTGGATCATTGGCTTTCTTGTTGTTATTGAGTTGTATGAGTTCTTTGTATATTTTGAACATTAGGCCTATATCAGAGGTATTGCTTGCAAATATATTTTCCCATTCTGATAGTTGTCTCTTTACCTTGTCGACGTTTTCTTTTGCTGAACAGAAACTTTTTAGTTTGATGTAGTCCCATTTATTTATTTTAACGTTTACTTCTCTTGCTTTTGAGGTCAAATTCATAAAATCCTCTTTAAGTCCAAGGTTTTTGAGTTTCATTCCTATGTTTTCTTCTATGCATTTTACTGTTTCAGGCCTTATATTCAGGCCACACCTTCTTGATGCCCAGAGACTATAAAGGCCAGTTCTGAGCTCCTCAGAGAGCAAAGGCTTGATCTAAACTTGACAAGAGGCATATTTTCTCAGCCTCACAGTGTTTCCAGAACGAACAACTTGCAGACTTTAGTGGAATTTCATTCAACAACATATCACACAGAGCTGAGAAATAAAAAATAACTTGCATCTAGAAACATTCTTCTGATTAAGGATGCACTAGGATGTACAAGGATACATTTTTGGTTTCAGAAACAGTCATCTTCTCCTTTTCATAGTACCTTGATTTCCCACCGATTTCTTACAGCTCAGAATAAAGATGTAACAAATCCTTTTATACATATCAAGGAAGTTAATAGAGATGAGGAGTATTTATAACACACCATCTTAAAACAGACAAATTTATTCGAACTAGCTAACTGTCCCCTTGTGATAAGGAGGACAGCTTGTTTCATGGGGGTGCCCATTTCTAAAAGGGAATTTGCATTTGAAAATGATTTTCTAATTCATGAGCCCTTTGTTTCCTCTTGTCTTGGGTAAAGTAGCTAAATTATCTTTATAATTTTATCATCATTTTCCAAGCAACACTGAACAGTTGTAAACAGACCATTAGGAAAAGTCAAATTCACACAACTTGTAGGAAAATTGGATTAAACATTGGTCTCCAGCATGGTCAAAAGTGACCACAGTGAAATTAATTAAAGAGAAATCTTTCTGTTGCCTTCGGTGTTATTCTGCTACTTAGAGAACAGGTGTTCCAGATAAAAGCACTTGACTCCCAAAGTTAGATGGCAATTTATAAACTTTCTCCCTAACGAAATTACAGGTTATAAACAGGAAGAAGCCCCACGCTTTCTAGATTGCCTGTGAAAATAACTTGGTGTAATTTGGAACTCATGTTACAAGATGAGAATTCTCTTCTAAAACAGTTCTCTCTCATCTCTGCTTTAGTTCTGTGCACACCTCTCATCCCAACACGTTAGTCATGAACGACTCACTCGACAAGGCAGATTCTTCTTTCTCTGAGTATTTCCAGTTTATCCGCTTGGGCCACAATAATTTACAGAGCAAGTTACTTTAGAAGTAGATCAGGGGGATGTAAAGTACGGCATAGGAAATATATTCAATAATATTGTAATAACTATGTATGGTGTTAGATGGCTCTTAGACTCATCAGAGCGATCACTTCGTAAGGTATATAAATGTTTAATGGCTGTGTTGTACACCTGAACTAATATAATATTGTATGTCAACTGTAACTGAAAAATAAATTTAAGCAAGTCTTTAAACTTTGCATTACCATTCCTTGAATTTTAAAGAGTTATTCTGTGGCAAGTTGCTTTGATTTTTATTTAATTGACATACCTCGATTGAGTTCTTGGTTTTAACTGGTGATATGACTTTATTATTTTTTGTTCCTTTAAGACTGTATTTTATTTTTTTAATAAGTTGTAATTTGTGTTTAATCTGCTCTCTGTGAGAATAGGTTTTGTACAAATATTTTAAAGTTTATCTAAAAGAAGATACTAAATGATGAAAAAAATTTCTTTCCTCTTTTAGGGTAGCTAAACTAAATGGTAGCCTAAAGAAGCAAGCTGTTATGAATTAAGAATGCAGCTCCTTACTTTTTTAAAAAATAAGAAAGAGGAGAAAAGCACTCTTTTCTATCAAAAATAAAACTTGATAATCAAGTTTTTAATGGGGACATTTTGGGTTCAAAGAAGTAAATATGTAAATTATCCAAGGTGGGATGTGACTAATGAGTATGGATTTGAAATCAGAAGAGTTAAGCAATACAAGCTAGGTTATCAATTTGCAATTAAATATATCAAAGCCAAGTGCAATAAATACTCAAACCCCATCACTTTCTACTTATTTTGCTACATTTTCCTATTTCTATGCTCTTGATGTAACTTATGTGTATTGTATCTATGTGGTAGAAATAGTGTACAGTGTGTCCTATTATACTTCTCTTTCCGGCGCTATGTGCCATGAAATAAGGTTGATAGCAGAAAATTGGCCTTGCTGGAGTATTTCTACCATGGAATTTGGCAAATGGTACAAATCAGGGCTTTTGTCCCCCAAAATACAGTTGTTTCAAACATTTACCTGTACACTACTGCCTAACAGCATAAGAATCTTATTATTTCAAAGTGTTGGGAGAGCTAAAGGATCTATTCTGGAGAATTGACTGCTTTAGATACATTGTGTTTTTGCCATTCAGCACCCTTTCCCCTTTCATCTCATGTCATCATTCCTTTCTCTGTGAAATTACCTCTTTCTTATTTCATGGAGTTGGGTCAAGACACGGAGGTGTAAACACCTCCAGGGTCGGCTCATAACTTGAGTCTGATCAATCGCAGTCTTCTAGCAGGAGTCCCCAACCCCTAGGCCACAGACTGGTACTGGTCTGTGGCCTGTTAGGAGCTGGGCCACACAGCAAGCGAAGCTTCATCTGTATTTACAGCCGCTCCCCAGCACTAGCGTCACCGCCTCAGCTCCACCTCAGATCATCAAGCATTAGATTCTCACAGGGGCACCATCACTGGTGCCAAAAAAGTTGGGGACCACTTCTTAGAGCACTGGCCACAGTGATTTGGTCAGGCATGAATACGTGAGCTAAACTGGGACAGAGTCCTCCTTAAAGTGTAATCTGTGATGCTGGCTGGGAGCAAGAGCCGCAGATGTGTGCTTGAGGTTCCCATTGGCCGTCTTCCCCACTTGTGATGATACACAGGGGAAAGCAAGGCCCTAATGACATTGTGTGAAATTTTCTTGAAGCCAGATGCCCCTTGGATTTCCCAGTTATCTGAGCCAATATATTTTCTTTCTTGCTTGACCAATAAGCATTTTTTCCATCTTGACTAACTCTGGTAAAATGCCATATAATATGATATTCATGTGGAGAACATTGTTCCTCCTTCTTGGGTTACAGTGACAGAGATATATGAGGGGGGAGGGGTGACGGTTCATTTGGATCTGTATTGTGACCAGATCTGTAGCCCAACAAGATGTTATTTAAAAAGTCGTACTGTATTTATCCACCAGAACTTTGTGTAAATTTATGAAATTATATTTAAAAGACTAAATATTGTTCTTGCTTGATACTTTGAAGTCCATGGAAGATAAGGACAGTGCAATGCCTTGCATTACATCCCCACGACTCATGCTGGTGCCCTGTGGAATACGGTAAGAAGTAGCTCAGTAAATCTTTGAGAGAAGGGCTGTCTCTTGAAGACTGTGCATTGAGCCACAAAACAATCATTCGGCAGTTTCGCGCAATGCCCCACAGCTTTGTGAGAAAGGCATATGGACAACGCTGTTTGACACGAGGCAAAGTAAGCAGATTTCATAAAAAAATTCTAGCTCATCAGCACGTTGTATGACCTTGAGAGTTGAAGTCTCTGTATGAACCATATTTCTCATTTCTAAGTCTGTGGGCTAAGGGAACCATACAAAAGAAATACCCTAGCCTGCTTTATAACAAGCATAAAAAGGTTAATATATTGTTTATATGCAAAGTAATTCATTGCAAAGTAATTTAAAGTTAAAACTAATCTTTCCAAGTTTTAAAAATATTTTTCTAATATACCTCATATCCACCCACAGCAACATCCAACGAGCATGCTTTTGTCAAAACAAGGCCAGCACCCTCATCCCGGTTGGAATCTGTTGGAAGAACATTTGCTTCTCTTTTCACATTTCCCTACGGATTAATGAGCAGTATTGGGGTGAATATTTCTACATTTTCACTGTGCCCTTTACTCATTCTTTTCATTGGAATAAAAACAGATCTGTCTGGCAAGGTAATTTGATCTATATTCGCCTGATATATATTCACCAAACGCCGGGGGTGGGAATGAGGCACAGCATCGGAAGACTGACAGCACGCCAGGCTCTCATTTAGCTGGCCCTCTCTGTCCTGCCAGACTTCCATTTATTAAACAGTCATGACTCTCGGTCTGGTTGGCTGGGGAAAAGCTGTGCTCTCCAGAAATAGCTCTCGCTGTAGGTAAGGAACAAGGCCCAGACTGGGAAGAAAGGAGAAAATTGAGAGAAAGGAGAAAATTCAAGCTTCCAATTAAGTTTAAGCTCTATACCATCCAATGCAATATATTGGGGGCCGCCGAGCCAGCAAGGATGAGACTCTGCTGCGAGGTGCCTTTGACTCCTTTTGCCTGTCTGTTGGTTAAGAACCCAGAAGTAATGCTGGTGAGTGATATGTACCCTAGTTATCAGCATAGGGAATTTGGGCCAGGAAAACTTACACCTTGACAGAGGAAGTAGCAACTGGAGGGAAGGCAAAGAACTGCATGGGGAGCCCAGCATTCAGAGTGGCCGCTGAAGCTGGTGCACTTGGGGTTTCAGTGGCTCATCGGCCCAGCCTCACAAGCTATAGTGTTTGAGTATTAATTACAGCTTTGTCTGGTAACCTAAAGCGCAGGCCCAGTTTGTATTTTAAAAGAATAGAATTCATTTTGGGAACAAAACAGGTATTTTAGAACCTAAAGCTGGATGAGAAGATATATTCTTGTGTGTAGAGAGACCCATCCCTGCAATTTGACAGAGGGTCTTCCTGGGAGCTTAGGCCAGAGAGGTGGTTTCACTTTTTCGGGGACTGCAAGGAACAAAACCCCCACTGTATCTTGTCTCAGGGCCACCAGAACCTTTGAAGATAGCCATAAGTAGAAAAAATAATTAGCCTTCGTCGTGCGGAGTAGGAGGAGGAGTAGGGGGGCAGGATGAGGAGGGAGGAGGAGGAGGAGGATTGAGGAGAGGAGGAGGACGACGCACAGAAGAAGGCAAGAAGTAATAAGAAAGAATAATAGAAGAATCCCAGACCTCCTGCATCCTCCTCACGTCTTCTTCTTCTTCTTCTTCTTCTTCTTCTTCTTCTTCTTTATTATCATTATGGCATTGGTTAATGAAATCCAGTAAGTTTCAGGTGAAAGAATAATTCTTGATAAAATTTGTTTCAAAACTAATTTGCCCACCATGAATATAGCTATAAAACAGCTGATATCTATAAGAGCAAGAGATAATCAAAGTGGTGGTGTGTAGTTGCTGGGACTACTTTTTGGGACCTCTGCTTTTTAATGCTTAGACCACATTCTAACCCACTTTACTTTACTTTGAACTATAACCAGGGATGAAGACAAAATTTTAAGGGTATAGACTGAAATGGTTTGACCACAGCCATCTAGAATCATCTCTACCATGTTGCTTCATTTGGGCTCTGAAGTAATTCTAAGCCCTGATCATGATTGTAAAAATTCCTATGGTTATGAAAAGTATATTTTATCAATAAATAAAGAAGAATGGATCCTTTATGATTGAGGGTATAGAGTAATTATTTGAGTTGAAGTAGTGAAAAATCTCAGTGGAGACAATACAGTTCAAAGACCAAAGAGGACATTTTGAAAGCTTGTGTTGGACAACTCTATCTCTAGGAATCAATTTTGTTTAGACTCCAGGAGAAAGACAATCAACATAAAAAACAGGATGGATCTTAAACAAAATCATAGAAATGTGAGAAGAAAATTACAATTTCCTTAAGTGAAAAGTTGAAATCTCAGAAGCCAAGCTATCAAGATAGGATAGGAAGAAGGAGAGAAACTCTTTGCTAGATGCTTCTAAAGATAAAATCAGGAAAGGAAGAACATTTTAGTTGATCCTAGATTAAGAAGACTGCAAGTATATTCACAGTCCATGCCCATTAATAGAAGTTCGACCACATATGTCTTTCCCAGACCTCCTTGTTACCAATATTCCAATCCTCCTGCTCCCAATTCTCTGACAATCTAGATAAATCAGTACCACCAACATGAGTCAGTATAGGACTGAAATTATCACCATCTCTCCTTTGAGCCAAAATGATGGACCAGGTACTCTGCTCAAAATTCTGCTCTTCAAGATGATTTTCTACTGCTGTCCTCCAGGATCATCCTATAGTGGGTCTACAGTACTGTAGCCATCACTTAGGATATAGGCAGAATGTCATGTAGCATCATCTGTACACCAGGCCCAGGATTTTTCTTCCTTAGTTATTTGGTCATAGGGAACTCTTCATGAGGCTCTGGGTGAAGGTTGAGAGAAAGCTATATATCAGGAGCAGAGAACATAGACACCTGGGTTAGTTGCTCATGCAGATTAATTTTCAGGACCAGCTTATGCCCAGTCTTATAGATAACACTTTTATTTGATGATGGACTGCTTCTGCTTCTGTCCATGTCAAACTTAATGGCTTGGTGGGTCAGAAAAAAATATAGTTCATGATAGGCATCTCAGATCTCATAATAATTTGGTGGCCATGGTCGAGTATTCAGTCTCTGCTAGTGCCCAGGGGCACATCACGAGCAGTTTCTCGAGAGAAAAATAGTTATCCGCAGAAGATGTCAAAACTTTGTTCCAAATCTCAAAGGTCTGTACCACTAATTCACACATAAAGGCTTACCAAAACTCATAAAATATCCTTGTCCACTGTAGACACTTGTGAATTTTTCTGGGATTTATTTCTTACGCTCTATTACATATATGCCTTATCAAGGTATTTATAGCAGTTGCAACAGCCTGCTCATCAAGTCCTATCTGCGTATTATTAATGTGATAGACTAGCATGATGTCCGGTAGAAAGGAGCAGTGGTCAAGTTTCCTGTGAGCCAGATTTTGCTTTAGGGCTGGAGAACTGATATGCCTAGAGGTAAGGCAGTGAGAGTGTTCTGCTAAGCTTGCCAGTTGAAATCAAACTGCTCTAATGGTCTCTACTAGTAGGTAAATAGAAAAAAACACTCATCAGATCAACAGCTACATGTCAGGTGCCAGGGGATATGTTGATTTGCTCTACCAATGAAGCCACATCTGGAACGGCAACTTTCATTTGAATCACCACCTGATTAAGTTTACAACATTTAACCATCATTCTCCATGATCCATTCATTTTCTTCGTCAGCCAAATAGCTAATAAAGACTTGGTAGAAATCACCACCTAAATATTCAAATCCTTGATGGTGGCACTAATCTCGGCAGTCCTTCTGAAAGTGCAGAATTGCTGTTGCTTTACAAATTTGGTAGGCAGCAGGAGTTTTAGTGGCATCCATTCGCCTTATCCTACCACAACAGCTCTCACTTCACAAGTCACAGATCAGTTGGGAATTTCCACCAGTTGCTGAGTACGTCTTGTCTGTCAAGTTCTAGTTATATTGTCCCCTCCTTTTCCCTTGGGGAAAGGGGCCATAAGAAGACGGAGAGAGGCAAAATTTCCAAACCTAGCATTGACCTTGGTGGGAGAAGGGAACAAACCCCTTCCTGTGTGGAAACTGGACTCCTAGTAAGAGTCTTGAGGAAAGAATAGAACTTGGATTAGCTGAAATGACAGGGTGCAAGTGTTTAACTTGGGAAAAACAATGGTCAAGAGCGCAAAGGCAGGAAAGGGTGGCAAATCCAGGCAGGCTCTGGTCCTGCCAAATGACCTGTCTGTTATTAGAGTCCCATCTCATGAGGGAACTAGAATACAGTCCGGAACAAAAGCCTGACTTGTGATGCAAAGTTTGCAGATGCAGAGGTCTTTAGGAATGGGAAGGTTGAAATGACACAGGATACTTGGAATCATTCCCAGAACTTAACAGCATTTGGGTCATCTGAAGTAATTCCGTAGCAATCTCCAGTCCATAAGCACAAATTTCCTAAAGAGTCTCCAACTCTTTAGCTAAAAATTAGGCAGCTATTCCCCAACAATCCCAGCCTCCTGAAAGTGTGACCCTTTATGCAAAGTTGCCCTGAAGTTGGCATTGTGCAAAAAATATGTCATATAGGGAGCAATGAGTCTCCAATAACTCTGCAGGAATTGTTCATGTATTATTAAAAATCAACTAAGACTTTAATTTGCATTTCATTTCTATCCTTCTCAGAAAGAAAAAAAAAGTGCAAAAAACATGTTTCCTGATACCAAGCCACAGATTCCAGATTAGTTCAGGACGCTGAAAGAATAGGCCTCCTGACTTCAGAATGATGCAAAAAACAGTGGGGGCTCCGCTTTGAAAAGGGGCTAAGAATAAAACAGGCACAGCAAATGACAGCTCTGGGCAGGAAAGAACTCAGCCAAACTCTTGCCAAAAATCATTGTATTAAATGCTAAATCCTACATTAAGGTGACAACCACAATTTAGCTTTTTCAAATACTTCCCTTTATAAGTAGAGCCTCCCCCTATTTTCTGAGAAGTGGAAGCACTTCTGTTTGCAAATGATTGATTTTTTGGATAAGAGCCGGAATTTTGAACTAGCATTGAAACCCCACCAACCTGAAGCTAGAGAGAAGAAAGTAACACTGGTCGTTTTATCTAAAGTTAAGCCATTCAAATTTTGGGTAGATCAATGCCACATTTGCCTGAGAACAAATTCATGAAGTCTACTTGCATAAATACGTTTTACCTCATGACGTTTCACCAGCCTCTGTAAGCATGTGATTCGCTGGGATTGGCAATTATTTGGAGCAGTCAGAATGGGCTGCTTCTACCAAGAGCAGCCCAGTTAAACGGCATTTCCATGGTGTTCTTTTTCTTAGTGACAGATGAGCCTGAGGTTGATGAAGTCCCTGGGAAAAGAGCACACCTACATGAAACTCTACATGACTGGCCATGTTCAGGCAGAGACTCACCAAGAAGGATGTGGACAAGTGCTTATTTGACAAAAGGAGAAAGTGGGGTGGGTGTTGTGTTTTTAAAAAAGAAATCTAACTATGGGATATAGATACATTCCTTATCGTTAAATTGTACACCTGAAACTTACTGAATTTCATTAACCAATGTCACCCCCCCAAAAAAATAAATAAATTTTTAAATGAAAAAATAAAAATAAATAAATAAAATATTCAATGTCCTGAGCAGGACATCAAAATAGGTATTCAGGTTTAGAATATCTTTCAGAAATACCCAAAATAATAGCACCTACACTTAATTATGGAATGCTTAAAAATGACTAATAAAATGAAAGCTAACTATTTTTACTTTTGACATATTTTCAAAACCTTCAGTAGTGAAAACAGTTACTTCTTTGTCAATTTTCCATGCTTAAAAGAAAATTTATACAACCATTATTATGGAAATTGTGAAATCTAAGCCACCAAGCATTAAAAACACGTAAAAATGACATTGAGCTTTGAGATTTAATTTTGAGCGGGTGCTCAGTCTTCCTGGGGTGTTCTAATGATCAGGCATCTTGATAATGCTGATCATATCTCTGTGAAGAGAGTATGGCCTTATAGGAATATACACCTATTGTGTAAGATTAGGCATTTTAACAGGAAAAAAAAATGGATCATTATAGAGAAAAGAGGTGAGGTTTTAAACGGGATTACAGAAATATCTTTCTGAAACAAAAGGTGAGAAATAAAATACATTCCGGAAAAAATTTATGGCCAAAGTTGTTCTATGAAGGGTTATTTTATGAAGCTATTGTCTTTGTTTTCTATTTCTCCTTCATTACACAGCTCTATGCGCCCTAATTATACATCATATAGCTTATTTAATGTTCTATTCTAATACTTTTTAAAATTTCTTTCTTTAGCAGAGATCACTGGAAAAACATTTTATTTTTAAAATAAAATACCTGCATATGCACAAATGATACAATTCATGTTTTCACATTCCTCATGAAGGTCCTAAAAATGTCCTTTAAGAGGTAAACTGCAGTAGTCTTTGTTTCCTGTACCTCGAGTCTGAATAAGGCCTGGCACATAAAAAGGGCTCGTCTTAACTGACGTCCTCAGAAAACAGAGCCAGGGACAAAGGCTTTAAATTCAACTACTTTGCTGGGGAAGGAAATGCCAGGAGAGCAAAAGTGAGAGAAAGGGATTCTCAGTGTGAATGTTTGCTGGATTTCATGAGACCACCCTCTGCTGAGTGCAGAACCCACATCTCAAAACAATCCTCTTGGGGAAGAAGAGAGACTTCACCCGCCAGCCCCCACCTCCCACTGGTTTCCCTGCATTTCTGAGTGTGCATGTGTGCATGCGTCGGGGATGCTCAGGGAACCCCAGAGTTCCACAGCCACGGTCAACCGAAAAGCAGTGAGCGGCTCTGCGTGGGTGAGTCACAGCCAGGGGAAGTGGGACAGAGCTCACAGAGAGGAACAGAGGACTGGAAGAGGTACATAAGGGGAGTCTGATACAGTACTCTATAAATAGTGGCTGAAAAGATGTAGTTTTATTATAATAGTATAAATTATTGATTGAAGAGTGAAAAACTCAGCAGTAATTCATTCAATCATCTGTAGTGAGGAAAAGACACAAGTTCCACTTTAAAAGAACTTGTTTCAAGGAAGAAAACTAATATTTGCTGATTTAAAAAGTTTTCCTCTATCAGTTTAGCGTAACTAGAACAGATGACCTGGTGACCCAAAGCAATGTGATGAAAAGTCACAGCTGATACATTTGCCCCTCGGCTGGACTCAAGAAATATGTGTCATAACAGCATGGAGCAAATCACACATTTCTAGGCACACCATCAACAACAAGTACCTGCTAAGTTAGCAAACGGGCTTCTTCGACTTCGCCATTCTTCCTCACCTCTGAGACTTCACGTGTACTGAGCCTTCTCCCTCTCATCAACTCTTCGTTACTACTACTCATCCTTCAGTGTTGAACTGAAAAGTCACTGCTGCCAAAAGCCTTCACATTCTCCCTCCTTCCCTCTCTCTCCCGCCCCCTTCCCCCTTTCCCTCCTTCTTCCTTCTCTCCTTATCTCTCTCCATCCTCGCCACCGATTTGTGCCAGGTGCTTTCACGTTACCCAGTTTTACTGCTATGATTGCATTTATTGTTTTCTATTGTAACTGTGACTGTCTGTCCCCATCACTAGACTGTCAGCTCTTCCAATGCTGGGTCTGAGACGTTTATCTTCCTAGGACCTGACACACATAGCAGTCATCCAACAAATTTCACCAGAATAAAAGAATAAATAATTTGCTATTTGAATGGTAGAAAAATTGCAAAGGATTTTGGGAAGAGAAGGTAGCTAATGGCTACAGTGGACTGAGAAAGGAAAATCTTGGAGGAGCTGGATGTAGAAGGAAGATGAGATTCGTGCCCTAGAGAAAAGGAAAATGATGTATCAACTGGGGTCGTGGCCGTAAAGCAGAAATGCACTTAATTTACTGTGAAGCAGTAAATTCTCCAGCAGAAAGATCCAGAGCAGGTCACAGGGAGTAAAACTGGAGAGGAAAAGTCAGAGTCAGATTTGCAGAGCACACCAAATGCCAAACTAAGCAGCTTTACCTATGTCCTCTATCTTAGGTCCTCAAAACATTTTCAGCAATAGGCACTGTAACCAAGTGGAGTTTTAAAAACAGCTGGCAGGTGTGGAAGAATCATTGGAAGGAAGAAATCAATTACACATTACAGAAATAAAAGCAATTCTTGTCAAAGTATGAGCCAAAGATGTAAGGCAGCGTTTGACTTTAGTAAAAACAATTTGGGAGGGATTTAAAGATTATTTACAGTCAGTGATTTCCTATCCTAGCTTAAGAGTTAACATTTTCCATGATGTGACCTGAACTTCACATTGTAATGTCTTCACCTCCTGGCAAACTAATGCTATTTTCATCTCTCTCTCTCTCTCTCTCTCTCTCTCTCTCTCTCTCTCTCTCTCTCTCTCTCTCTCTCCCTCTCCTCTCTCTGCCCCATCCCTTGGGAAATCTTGGGTGCCTGGAATACTCTCCCTTCCACCTATTTCCTCCTGTCAGAATCTGACCTGCACTTCAACTCTCTCTTCAAATACTGCCTCATCCATGATAGAAGGCGAATGTAACAGTCGTTCTGGACAGACACATGCTGCTTTCCCGGGCCTTCTGGAGATAAGCTCTCCCCACCTCAGGCGTCTGCTCATATGCATGGAGGGGTGGGGGGACGGGAGGGGGTCAAATTTAATGATATCTCTCTTGGGTTTTATATATGAGCGAAGGATACAGTGTGATGTAAACAAAACCCTGCATTTTAGTCTGTTCTGTGTGTCCTTGAGCTCTAGACAACCTCAGCTTCCTCACAAGGCAACATAAAGGGGCTGGACCATGTCTTCTCAAAGCTGCCTCACAACTAGAACACTCAGCGTGACTCTCCATGAGAACTCTGCAGAGCAGTATGGGCTAGTGGCATGCCACTGTGAGTGATAGGCACCGAGGAGACGCCCGAGAAATATTTCTGGACTGATAGACTAACCTCAAGACCCACTCTGATCACTTAAGTGTCTACATTTGCCTCTGTTTGGAGCTGGCTGGGTGCAGTGCCCAGGGATCAGAGCTGACGGTGTTATGGTGGGGGCTGCAGGATCCCCCCAAGCTTCACTGAGATATGATTGACACATAACATTGTGTAGCTTAGAATGTATGTGATAATTTGATGTGTGTGTATATTGTGAAATGGTCACCACAACAAAGCTAGCTACATCCATCAGCTCACATAGTTACCTTTTATGTGTGTGTGGTGAGAACATGCAAGATTTACTCCCTTAGGAACTTTCAAGTATACAATACTGTATTGTTAACTATAGTCACTATGCTGTAGTGACATAATACTTAAAGCAGAGTGTATCGAGCTCCAATATGCATATGCATTACCTGAGGAATTTCGTTAAAATGCAATTATGATTTAGTAGGTCTGAGTGGGAGCTTCTGGTGATGTGGATGTAGGTGGATCCCAGGCCATAGTTTGAGTAGCAAAAACATAAAGCATGGTAATAGGCTGTATAGTCTGGATTTTCGAAATAGGGCTAGCTGTCAGACATGGGCAGGGAGGGCCCTCAAGGGCTGAGGGCTAACTTTATGGGGCAAATAAAAGATAATTATGTAGACTTTGATTTTTATATTCTAACAAATGCTGCTTAGTTGTGGGGATTCCTACTGGGACATTTGGCTGTCTTTCAGTGATTGGTAATTATATAAAGTGCATTCATTCATTCAGCAACTACTAGTGAGCATTGCGTGTGCGCCAGGCACTGATCTAGGTGCTGGAAGTATCTGAACAAAGCAGGTAAACAAGTAAAAACTCCCTGCTCTCATAGCGCTTCTGTTTTAATAAGGGAAAACATAATAAACAAAACACACACAGTTTGAATTCCTATACTTTTATAAAAACATACTTTTTCTCATATACCAGTATTTTCTTAAATTTGTTATTGTTGTTTTTAAGGCTGCTATTCTTGCCTTTTAATTGTAGATTGATATAAGTTTAGCTGTAATTATCATTTTAATCGCAGCCTGTTCTGTGAATCCAGTGGTGGGTGGTATGTATATTTGTGCCAGTGGCATTTCAGGCCTTTACATTTTCATTAGCCAGACTCTCAGACATGGAGGCATTTACAGATTCAATTATGAACCATTCACACCCCAATTCCAACAGTCAGATTAGTGTAACTAGAACTGATTGTGTGGTGACCTGCAGCAATGCGACAAAAAGACACAGATGATAAACTTGTCCATCGATTAGACTTAAAGAGAAAAAAGCTGTTCAAACAGCACGGCACAAATCATACATTTCTATGAGCAACAACCCTAAAGTGGATTTACCTAAAAATCTCTTGTCAACTTCTGCTTGTCCACTGACATTTAATTGTGATTATCAATTCTTTTTTCCACAAAAGGAAAAAATGGGTGAGGTAAATGGGTAATAATTGTGTATGTTCACTGAATCCTTATCAGAGAGAATCAGTTAGAGGTTGAAATTTAGGAGGCTGCCTGCCATAATCAAAGATTTCTACCACCTGGAGTTTTACAATTATTAAATGCAAGCATCATGACTTTTCCGTTGGGCTGATGATTGCATTAGCCATGTGCCTTCTGAGTTTCTGCTTCTCTATTCTCTCTCTTACCATCAAGGGAGCTATTACGAATTTAATTTTCTCCTTGCATACTAGAGCAGGGTTTCTTTCCAAATTTGGACATTTTAAGATGGTGGATGTTTCCTCCACTTTGGGCTCAGTCCAAATAGAAAAGTGAGAGATGTCATTTGGCAATAGTTTGAAAGTCAGACTGACAAGTGTCACTTGGCTTTACTACTTCAAAAATACACAATCTTTTTCAAATATTTTACTATAAGTGCAAATTATTTCTATAAATTTAAAAGTATTTTTAAAATAAAATAAATTATTTGTTGAGGATGACTAAGTATGGTCATACTTTGTTATGAAATAGAGGTGAAATTTTAAAAAATATTCACTTCTTTCTTTAGCTGAAGGAAGAGACAGTAAGACATCTTTTTTTAATTTTAGAAAATTAAGTACCCATTACCCGAGAACAGGGTACGACTGGACTTTCTTACCTTCTGTGACTTAGAAAAGGTCCCCTCTCTTCTCAGAGCTCTGGGAAGTGTAATGATAATTTGCATGCTTCTGGAAGGGACAGCCCAATTTACAAACCCCTCTTTTAAAATCTCATGGTATTTTCAGATTGATTGAGTGGATCAGACCGAAGTCTGCCGGTTGGAGAGGACACCACAGACCCCACAGGGGAATTCACCCACAGTACCGGAGGCCACACCCTGTGGCGCGGGCTCAGTGCAGGGCCCAAGGGTGTGCGAGGGAGGATGTGCACCTCCACACCTGGCCAACCTGCCAGTGCCCTGCTCCACAAGGTAGAACTCACCCAGGTTGAACAAAATTAACGCCCACATTTCTAGAGCAATCCAAAGGAGGAGGAAAACTCCAAGAAGATGCTATCTATTTTCTGGTAAAACTTAGCCTTTGATGGAGAAAATGTGTACCCTAAGCTGGAGAAATGAGTTTAGTTGCACTTTTCCTTGTGTTTGCTGTATGCAAAGTGAAATGACAATATTCCCTCAACCAAGTTCTATGCAGAGATTAGGAGCCTGGATGTTTGTTGATGATGTTCCAAATAAAGCTTTAGCAGCAAGTTTTATCTGTGTGTTACCTGCACCGCACATTACAGCTGTGAGTTTAAATAGCCTATTGACCTGGGAAAAATACTCAGGAGACCCATGGGCAGCAAAATAAGTGATGGCAAAGAAATGTGGCAAATTAGCAAATGTCATGATGCCTCCTAGTGTTACGGACCCTCTGATTGGAGAGGAGCACAGGGCGTAGGCAAGCCCTGTCCATGAGGGGTGAGCTATGGGCACATCTCGGGTCTACTCACTGGGACTTGTTTGGAGGCAGGAGAACTGTGGCTCCTGCTTTTACAAAAGCAAGTTACTCTGGAGAGAAGGGGTATCCTAGCCTTCTAAAGACATTCCAATCGCCCCTAGGAGTCTTTCTGGGCCAAGTGCTACAGTGATTGACAGAACACCATAGGCCCTCATTCCTTTGGAATGTGTGTCCCTGCCCCACCACCTCCACCCCCCATCCCCTTTACCTCTGTCCCCAGGCAAGGTGAAATGAAAACCCATTAAAAACTATGTAAGTGAGAGGAGAAGAAGAGGGGTCAGGGACAAAGCCAAAGTCTGCCTTGATCTCCATTTCGCTTAAGGGATCGTTCTTTTCCTAGAGGGCTACCACAACAAAGTACCACAAACCAAGTAACCGAAAACAGCAGAAATGTATTCTCTCACAGTTCTAGAGGTTAGAAGTCCAAAACCAAGATGTCAACAGGGCCATGATGTCTCTGAAGGTTTTAAGGACCACTACCTCCTCACTTCTTTCTAGGCGCTGTTCAGCCATCAGCAACCCTTGGCCTTCCTTGCCTTGGAGATGTGTCACTTCAGTCTCTGCCCCCAATTTACACAGTGTTCCTCTGGTTCTGTGTCTCTCTTTTCTCACTTTATAAGAACACCAGTCATTGGATTAGAGCCCATCCTAATATAGTATGATCACATCCTAATTGGTTACGTCTGCAGAGACCACTTCCAAATAAGGTACAGGGTTCTGGGTGGACATACATTTGGAGAGAACACTATTCACCCAAGTACAGCAGCTAACTCTCCTTTTGGCTCTATTTGCTACTCCTAATACTCTAAATATGAAAATTTAAAGAGAATTTCTTGTGACTTGGATTAGTAAACAGAAAGTTTTTAGAATTTATTTTAAAAATAGGTCTTTTCACTAGATGAGGTCATTCAAAGTCAAAGGTTCCCTTCCATAAATTTGGAATCCACTGATGCATCTTAGAGTACTGTACAGTTGTCGCCAGCATTCATAGTATAAGCAGGAAAATGGTTATAAACAGAGCTTTGCCCAAAATCTGCCTTTGGATGTTCCTTTCAGCAAGTTCCCTCTAGAATATCATGATTTACATTTGTCTCCCATCCCCAACCGCAACCTCCTTCCTGTTGACAATGATCTCTGGGTCTGTGGAAATTAAAAGAAGCAAATTCACATGGTATTATTGCTGACACCTTTCTTCAGGCTCCTCTAGGAATACCCTTTCTAAACATCCAGAGCTATATAAAGAATTCAGAAAAAATAACAATTACTAGTTAATATATTAATGATAAAAAAATATTACTTTTTCAAAATCCAGAGCACTGTGATGCACTCATTGCCTAAGTATGTGTCAGATATACAAGCAGAAAAAAATGTTCCATAAGCTACAAAACTAGTCAATAATGAGAGAAAAATAAAGGAGGTATGCTTTCACAAAATAGAAAATGAAGACCAAGTGAAAATACATTTTCTATATAATACATATTTTAATATATACTATATTTGTCTATGTTTCACAAATCTATTGCTGTTCCAGTCCTTTGTTGCTGTACCCAAGGTGCCTAGTGAGGAAAAACCACTTTGTCTGGATTGGGTTCAGGAAGAATTTATAGAAGTTGCCTATACCCATAAACCTCAATAATTTTTGAAGTGGCACAAATGTCCTATAATCTTAAGAAAAATAGAAGCACAGAAAATGTTGTAGAAAAATTTGGAATAAGCAAAAATGGTTACTGAGTATCTTCAGTAGAAAACTATGCACTGTTTAGAGCATAGTCCCTTGGATTATGTGACTTAAGTCTGACAACTGGAGCTATTTTATAACTCTTGTACATTGTAGATAACTGATAATAAGGCAAAAATAATCGTTCATTGACAGTTCTTGTCTATCCACATGTAATGAAATCTGACTAGTGGAGGCTTGACTTCCCTTCCCCACGATGAAAAAGCATTTTAGAATTGCTTGCAAATTCATTTCAATATTCCTGATTTATAAATGTGCTTGTTCTTTGTATTCTCTTTTGAATCAGTTGTAATAGCTCTCCTAGTTCCCTTATTTAATTAATGAGTTAAATAAAATCTTTGACACATGTTCATTTTATATTCGTATGAGTCATGTTACCTTTTTTAGAAAATTAGGCTGTAACAGATTTATGAAACAAAATACTCCATTTTCAGATTGAAAAGAAGCCTTCAATTCTTACCAAAAATTGAATCTAGCCATTTGATTAAATTTAAATAAGTTTATACATTCCTGGAATAGCACTCCTGTATTAGAGCATTAATCCCTGCACTGACGGACTGACAGTTCAAGGTTATTAAATGCAACACTGTTTTTTCATAATGTCCTCATTCTTGATGACTTCTGCCTGAAAATTTTTCAGACCAGCTCTGTTCTAAGGTTAAGGAAAAACTGGGATATAGCTATAGAAAATGTCGATTTATTTGGCTTGTTCTGTGTATTACCATATCAAAGCTGAGATTGACAGCAATGTAATTCTAAAAATAATTTATTGCTTGATGACAATGCAATAGCTATTACATTTGAATAATAGGTTCACAATTTACATGTCACAGAGTAAGTAAAGGAGCAGAAAAGGGAATGTACCCTCCAGTCTAATCTTTTACCTGGAATATAGGGATCTACCTGGACTGAAATTTTGCCCCCCTCACTCCGAATCAGGCCCCAGACAAAATTAAGAATATATTAAAGAGTATAGAGTATGTCTTTGATATGTTTTAGCTGTCAATTTCTGCCAACCCATTACGACTACCTCAATAGCCGGGCCCTCCTGTCAATGTAAGATTTTTAATAATTCTTTCATACTAAAAGATTAATAACTTTCAACGTTACCTTTCCCAGGAGGAGGTTTATTTTAAAAGAGAATTACAGTCCATACACAGTCAACTGATCTTTGACAAAGAGCAAAGGAAATTTAATGGAAAATGAATAGTTCTTTCAGCAGGACATTTGCATACAAAAAAAAAAAAAAAGAATCAAAAGACCTTAAAGTTTTCACACAAATTAACTCAAAATGGATCACAGACCTAAATGTAAAACACAAAACTGTAAAACTCTTAGAAGAAAATCTATGTGACCTTGGGTTTGGTGATGACTTTTTAGATACTCCATCAAAAGCATACTTCATCAAAGAAAAAATCGAAAAGTTGGACTTCATTATAATTCAAAATTCTGATTTGAAAAAGTCACTGTTAAGAGAATGAAAAGATCAGCCACAGACTGGGAAAAAAATATTTGCAAAACACATCTGATAAAAGACTTGCATCCAAAACATACAAATGACTCTTAAAACTCAATAATAAGAAATCAAATAACCCAGTTAAAAAATAGGCAAAAATTAGGAACACCTTATCAAAGAAGATATATAGATGGCAAGTATATGAAAAGATGCTCAACATTATATATCATTAGGAAAATGCAAATTAAAACAATGTGTTGCTACTCCACATCTATTAGAATGGTTAAAATCTAAAATACTAACAACCTCAAATGTCGTCAAGGATGTGGAACAGTAAGAACTCTCACTCACTGCTGGTGGGAATGCAAAATGGTACAGCCACTTTGAAAGACAGTTTGAGAGTGTTTTATAAAGCCAAACATCGTTTTACCATATAATCCAGCAATCACGCTCCTTGGTATTTACCCAAAGGAGTTGAAAACTTATGTCCACACAAAACCTGCACACAAATTTTTATGGCAGCTTTATTCATAATTGCCAAAACCTAGAAACAACCAAGTGTCCTTCAGTAAGTGAATGGATAACTGTGGTATATCCATACAGTGGAATAGTCGGTGGTAAGAACAAGCTTTCAAGCCATGGGAAGATATGGAGGAATCTTACATGCATATTGCTATGAAAAAGCTAACCTGAAAATGTTACATACTATATGATTCCAAGTACGTGACATTTGAGAAAAGGGAATACAGTGGAGATAGTAAAAAAGATCAGTGGTTGCTTAGGGTTTGGGGGGAGGAGGTAGGTATAGGCATAGCACAGAGAATTTTTAGAGCCTAACTACTCTGCATAATACTGCAATGGTAGGAACATGACAAAAACCCATAAAACTGTTCAAAAGAAGATGAACCCTAATGCAAACCATGGACTTCAGTTAATAATAATGTATCAATATTAGTTCATCAATTGTAAGAAATGTACCACACTAATCAAGATGTTAACAGGAAAGACTGCATACAGAGGGAAGGGACAGTAGGTCTGTTCGGTCCCATTTTTCTGTAAACCTAGGAGTGCTCTAAAAATAAAATCTATTCAGAGTAGTGTGAGTAAAATGTTTAATACAAAAGTGTGACTCACAAGTTATGGAATATTGGTAGATGTTTTGGAATAAGCAATCCTCCCAGCATCTCCCATTTGTATCATAGAGAAGCGAGCATTTCTCCTGCCAGCGACGTGGCTTTCCTGATTACTGCAAAGGAATTCTGCTTTATTCTTTCTTCTCCAGATCCATTCCTTTGTCCACTTCTGCCCCAGATTCCTTGATGGACAAATATTAGCACTGAGTCTTAAAACCTTATACATTTCGCCACACCCTTTGCTGTTTGCACATAAAAGGTAATCAGCTGCCCTTAAAATAGTAAGATTATCTTGGATTATCTGAGTGGGACGATGTAATCACAGGGGCTCTTGAAAGAGGAAGAGGGAGGCAAAGGAATGGCAACATGAGAGACTTAGTCTTGCATTGCTGGCTCTAAAGAGAGAAAAATGGGACTGTGAGCCAAGGACTGTAAAAACCTCTAGAAGCTGTAAAAAGCAAAGAAATATATTCTCACATAGTGCCTTCAGAAAGTAACGTAGTCTGGCCAACACTTCAATTTTAGCCCAGTGAGACCCATTTTGAAGATAATAACTTGTGTTGTTATGAACTAATAAGTTCATGGTAATTTGTTATAGAAGCAATCGGAAACTAATACAGATGGGGATTGTGGGGAAGAAATGACCAGAAAGGATTCTTGAAATGAAGATGGAACTTATACAAAGAGAAAGCCAATGAGGAAGCAGGTTTGGAAAGGAGTTTTATTATGAGCACAAGACAAGAGAAAATCTAGTGAATGGTTCAGAGTCAGGCTTTGGAGTTAAAAAAAAGGCCTGGTTTGTATTATAGCTCTGCCTCTAGCAAGTGTTCTAACTTGGTCAAGATATTAACTCCCCTGTATCTCAATCTTTGTATGCAGTGAGGACAATAATAGCACCACTTCGCAGCATTACTTGATAAAGGACTAAACAGGATAATTTATGCAAAGTCTTTGTACTTAGTTGACATGTGCTCAGCTGTTGGATGGTAATGATGATATAGAAGTTATACTTCCTGTGCAGTTTTTAGTCACCATGGGCCATTAAACAACTATAGCCATTTATTTTATGACTAAATAATCAGTGTTAAGATAAAAAATATAAATTACCTTGCTTCCTGTTTAGAATGGATGCCAGCTACACTATTTTTGTTTAATTATTCTCCAAACTTGCACATATATTTTTTCAAACTTGTTAGATGTAAATGCATACATTTGTTAAATTGACACTGTTCTTTTAAGCCAGACCTTGGGCTTACCCTTACAAAACCTACACAGTTGGCCTAAAGCCTAATGAGATTGCTATGCCCTAGGAGAGCTGGGGTTGGGAAATAATTGTGTCCAATTCTGTGGCCTGGACCCACAGAAGGGCCGAAAGAGTAGTTTCAGGAGAGATTAACAAGACATCAAAGAGACGGAAGAAAATGGAACTTACCTAAGCAGGACTTCTTATCACTGTACCCCTTTTTCATTAAAAGATTCCCCACCCTCCTAGGGTGAACTGTTTTAAAGGCCATGTCTTGTTGGAAATAGAGTTTTTCCTTCCTGGGGTTAAGGACAAATATTTGCATTCTCTGCATGCTTTTATATCCTAGTTGCTCATTAAACACAGTTTAATAAGACAATCTGCCTACTCTAAAAGAGTTCAGAGCCTAGTGTGAGACCAGCACCCAAACAACGATGGTTTAAAGTCTGTTTTAGGATGAGACTGAGCACTTCACATGAATCGTGGAGACACATGGAACACAGATGGTAGTATGACAAAAGGCAATACTCCAGAGGTAACTGTAAACAAAAATGCCTCTAATAAAGAGGAAATTTGTTTTCCAACTCTGACTCTCCACTATCTTTACTTTACTCCATTTTACAAAAAGTATATGAAATATAACCAACAACCAGTTAGAACCCAAGATTGTAGAATACTGTTTTTCAAGTATGGGTAGAGAACTCTTTATGACAGACCCCTAGACTATTTCCAATTTTTGGTTATTGCAAATAAAATTGCTATAAACATTCATTCACCTGTAAGTTTCTATTTAGGCATATATCAATCAAGCATTTAGAGTGGAATTTTCAGATTTATGGGTAGGTATGTTTAGTTTAAAACTTATTTTTGTGAGGGAGTCAATAAATTGTGAAGTGAGACTGCGTTTAAAACAGTTTGCTGAAATAAAAAGATTTTTCTTTTTGTGATCACACCGAATTTTTGTCAGGAACAGCAGTTTTATTTAAACATTTAAGAAATCTTTTATCGTAATGTCAGTCTTCGAACTGGAATTTCCCTTAAATCAAGGAGCGTGTCTTAACTGACATGATGTTAGAGTGCTATTCATGCGTGAAGTGTTTGCTCAACTGGATCCACATTCTGCCATTTTGTCCATTAGTAGCAACATATTTCATGACTCTTTTTAACAGAGTCCTCTGCATTTCTACATAGAATGGTTGTTTGGTTGCGGATTTGGCATAAAAAGAAGCTCAAACTATTAGCAAAATCATTGGGATGTACCCTACTGAAATCTCTCCATTGACTCCCACATTAAAACATTTTTTTTTAAACCAGATTAAAAATAATTATATCTTTCATGCTGAAGGGAAAAACTCTTTACTAAACCATCTCAGAAATATTCCAGGATTTTATCCACTCCTGCTTTTATTTCTAAGACATTTGCTCGAAATGCCATGTGTGATGCATGATTTTCAAAGTGCTCCCTCTGTTAACTGAATTAGATGCCTCAATGAAGACTCTGACAGAGCAATGCCAAGTTAGTTGGACTGGAAACAAGTACTGCTAATCCAAATAGCAATCAGCTTCCTAGAGACATGGAGGCTACAGCCCATACGTCAGAACAAGGACCCAGCATGCCACCCAGCGTGCCATACACAGGGCATCTCTGGCCTAGGCTGGCAAACCACCAACGCCAAGATGTCAAGGTCTTGCACAGAATAACCTTTTAACAAGGTCACATCTGTATACGTTTCAGTAATATTTTGACCTTTGATCAGAAGGGGGGAAATAAAAACAAGATTTGACTTTCCAGTCCAATTTTTCAGCATTACGAAAAACTGAAACCAGATTTGTCTGTTAGAAAAGTAGAAAGAACACTCGTGATATAAATAGGGATTTTAGAAATTCAAAGGAAGGACATAGCACCATAGGCTTAAAAGGATACAGGCATGCCTTTGTATTTACAGCAGCTGCCGTCAGAAAATCTCAGTGCCCTTCATGGAAAGGCCGGGAGAAAATGCTCTCTAGTAACTGAAAAGATACTGTAAGACAGTCTGAAAGTAGAAGTCTCCATGTTCTAGTCAAAGATTCTCTTGGGTATTTATCGAGCACGTTTACCTAAAAGTCAAGTCACTGAGAATTCAAGAGAGTCTGAAATTTCAAATACATTCTTAGATTAACATCAGGTACTTGGAAGACGTAAATCTTTTTATAAAAAATTTATTTCTCTGTAAATACAAATTCCAACATCAACAAACAAAGTCCAGTGGAAAAATACTTAGCCATTAACATTGAAAACTTTTTTAAACTTAATAAATAGAACTTTGGCATTCAAAATTCTAGCTGTAAACCCCATTAAAAAACAAAAAGAAAAAATCACCTCTTTTCAAAAAAAGAGGCAAGAATGATAGATCAGAAGGCATAAGCCAACCAGTGGCTTCACATTCTTTTTACAATAACTGTATTTCAATTAAGTCATGACTGCTGTATTTACACGAGGTATTTTGGGTGGTTCAAAAAGTGAACCTAGTTTACAAAAACCACCAGTCATAGTGACTGATTACACACTCTGCTGTGCTTTTAATGTAACCACCTAGCACCTTACTACGTCTTGTCATCACACCAATGTGATGCTGAATTTTATGCTTATGTATTTAAATAACTATTTATACATATATGTACACACGTATACAAACATGACATTCCAAAGGAGATTCCTGCTCGCTACAACAGGGGAAAAGGCTGGGCTCCAAAGACATATATCTGATACCTCCTCTCATGTTTACTAAGTTTTCTATCTACCTAGTAATGAAAAACTGCGCCTTGCTTTAAAAAAATCCTTAATCGGCCTATTTACAGAAGAACAAGGTGCAATAATCATCAACATTCTAATAACTCATTTAAAACAGAAATGAATGCTTACTGCAGGCAAAAAGGCACAAAGTTTCTCTCTGTATGCAGCTCCAATGGTGTTATTAATGACTTATGGATTTGAAACTACATTCTTAATATACTCAACACTTCTTTAAATAAGAAAAAAATCCAAAAATCCAAAATTGTTCCCCCTTCATGATTAAATGTGTAATACTATATCATACAGCAATACAACACCACAGCATTTTGGGGTGATTTGGAAATTATACTCTTTATACCAAACAATAAATAGTTTTTCTTGTTTTGTGAACTTTGAAAAGAATTGTTAAAAATGAAAATGAAATGGATTAACTTCAGCTCTGAGAGCTATAGCTACTGGCAGTTTTAAATGATATGGTCTGAGTGAGCATGGTTATAAGAATTGCTTATTACCATAATTACATATCTACAATGGTAGAAATCTACATAAAAGAATGTCAATAATCCAAATGAAAGGTATGACTGAGGTGAATTATGTAAAAATACAGTCCCAAGTTCTCAGTTGCTATTTATTCAATGAACTATTACTGATATGAAAGAATGTTTTCCAAATAAAGTAGTTCCTTTAAAAATATCCTCTGAGATTATTAATAAGTATTCAACTATGACAACATTAATTTATAAGCTTATTAAATCAGTAATGTACAATATCCATTTTAGCAACACTTTCCAGCCCTTGAGATTGTCTCTAACAAAGTATTGAAAAAAAATCTGATTCAGTTTAAAAACTGTCATAACCAAAATAAATTTGAATGAAATATAATACTGTTAACATTAAATACTGAATCATTTCAAATATAAAAAGGGACCACATTAATTAAAAGAAAAATTCAGGAATGACTTACCTAGTTAATACTTAAGCTTTTAAAATTAGAGGCCACTGCAAATTTACTAACGGTTTAACTAAAGTCCTTTTTTTCTAAAACCAAATGAAAATACAACCATTGTGCCTTTGATCTGCACAGGTAATCTAGGTCTCTTATAATAAGAGACAAAACAAACTCAGTGGCAAAACTCAGAAGACTAATAATAAATATTAATACTGCCTATGAAACTTCCTTAGAAGACAAGCATTTAATTCACCAAAGCATAATTTAAAAGTTTTCCCAACTAAGGAAATTTTCAAATAGATTTACTTTAAAATTAGGTTTTCATCTCAGATCTATACCACTGTAATAACTTCTAAGAATACCTCAGTTCATTTGTGTTGAAACTAACACAGAGGTTGTCTTGGGAGAGAATTTTCTGAAAAATAGAACTCAAAATTAAATATTGATGAATTTAAATACTACATTTGATTTCCCAAAACATACCCTCCAAGGCTGTCTACTTATTATCTAGATCCCTTCACAAACTCCAAAATCCCAAAAAATTACATTTTGTAATTCAAGGTTGTACTTAAACTATCACATCTTAATTCCCTTTTTTAAGGAGCATATATTTTGGAAACTGAACTATAACAGCAGAAGTTTGTTAATTTCCTACTAAGTTAAAAAAATTTACCTTAAGATATCTGAATTAAGTCAAATTCTACAAGTTTCAGAAAACTTATTTTTAAAACAAAATATTTTATACTAACAAAGCTATAAAACAAAAATATAGCTACAGTAGATGAATACAAATGACCAAGTTTGTTTAAAACGACAATAACCATAAAACCTCAAAACATCTACTAAAAACCTAAGAGTAAGAACTTAGTGACTCAAATCAGTGATTTTTTTTGTTTGTTTTTTTGTCCACTAGTACTATATTTTAGGGTGCCTTTATTTCCAAAATTGCGGAGGCTGGGCTTGGGAGGAGGGGACCTTATTCAAAGAGATGTAGAAACGTGTGCTGCACCTATGGCCTAGCTCTTTTAGATGCTACTATCTAATTTATTGTAAAGGGCCATTTTTAGATACTTTCACGAGGCAAAATTCTTCATATTAGCTTTTGGGTACAATTTATAAACAAATGATCACCTTAAAAATGAATACTCTGAAGGCAGTCTTTCCAAAACACCAATTAAAACAGGGAAATACTCATTTGGAAGTTTAATGACTGTATGTCTACTTATAACTCGGTTGCATTTCATAGTGATATCTTGTACTCCAGTAGAACTAACCTAACCTAACCAAGTTTGTATTCCACGAAAAATCCTGTTTTTAACGTACTTTACCTAATATAAAGAATTGAAATATCACCTGATTTAGATTTTGTTTTATGCTAGTGATAATTCAGATATAAAGAAGAGAGGTTGGCTTTTTCTTAAAGTAGTTTCAACTTTAAAAAAGATACAAAACTGTTAAAATGTAAACATTTGAGATTTTGATAAATAAGCTATTGTTCCAGAGTCACTGTTAATCTTTCTTTCATAATAACGAAAGGAGGCCTTAGGTTTGCATGAATTATATATGGCTTTTACATTTATACAGATACACACACACACATACACACACACACACACACACGTAAAACATAAGTAAAAAAACTCTAAGTAGCAACAGACATGTTAAAATTAGTTGAAATTATGTTAACTGCCTTGTAATATATAGATTACTAGGCTAGTGAAAAAGATCATCACATCAAAATTTCACACCTCTAAGGCAATCCACAATCACTCTGGAAAAAATAGCTAACCTATTTACAGTACTAACACCAACCCGACCCACAACCTCTTAATCTCAGCACACTGGTCATTCAAAATGCAATGGTTTTGCCTCGTGCACTCCTACTAGAACACTGCCTGCTGCTGGAACTCTTGTTCAGCCAGCCTTTGAAAACCCAAAAGTACAACACAAGCTTCTACATGAAAAAAAAGAAATACAAGAATTAAAAGTGTGTGCCTTTCTCAGAAGCTTTGTTTTGACCCTAGAAATCCTTATAATTTTGTAAATAAACACAAATGCATGCTCACGCATGCGTGTGCGCGCACACACACACACACACACAACCGGATAAAAGGAAATCCAACCCCCTTTATCTGAAGGGCACTCTTCACAGCTTGGTCCTACAATCAGTAGTTTGAGAATACAGAATTTCTTTGTCTTACAAACTTTATCACATCTTCACATGGTAATCTGATTTTTGTCCTGATTAGCTAAGCCCCTTCCAGACCGCCTTATATCCCTTCCCCCCACCACCCCAACAACAAAACAAATCCACAGAAAAAAAATCCTATGTACAAGTCATGTGTCACTTGCAACTTTCCGATATGGCTCCTAAAAAGAAAGATGAAGAAATGTAACACAGCAGCATCTAACAAGGGGTCATTATTGCTGTGGAACCAACACTTGATCACTGCGTAATGCAGTTGTCTCCCATGTCCTGAGCGTAGCGGTCTGATATTGTAGTCCTTAACTCATCGATGTCTCTCCGTAACTGGCACACATCTGATAGTTTTTTAGTGAGTGTTTCTGGGCTGTGGTCATTCTCAGTCTCTTCAGCTGAACAGTTCAGTGCTGTGGAAATAAAATACGGAGAAAACGTCCCATGTTTTGTTTTGTTTTTTTTTTTGACAAAGGCAATTTTAAGATTTTCAATTTCATTATCATTGGTAATATAATGCTGTACACTAAATACCCATTAGGCTCAGGTTTAAACTGTGCATCATTCAATATTAAATAGATCTTATCTACCTGGTCCTGTTAAAATTTTGCTAATTAAAAAGCATTAAATTCATATAGTAACACATAGAAATTCAACATGTTTGACAGATGACAATATTCCTAAAATACAAAAGAACATCCTCTAATAACTTTACTCGAGCTCAACCAGAGTACTTAGTTCTTCTCATCTGACAAATCATTTGTGTGGTGAGGGGTGATACTTTATATTTTTATAGATGGAAAAGTGGGTTTATTGACATGAAAACATATAATTAGGCTAATAGCTAGGTGCTCAATGGCTGAATAACTGAGTGAGGCCCTGAGACAGATAGCTTTTACTTATCCAGTTCCTCTGTCAGCAAATCTCAACATAAAAGCAGGTGGAGCCAATGATTGTAAAATAAACCCTTCCTTGATACTATAACTTCATTGGCCCTGGTAGCTTATTGGAGCCAAAAGAATCAGATAACTTGTTATTTTAACAAACGCTAATTGAACACCTGCCATGATCCAAGCACTATGCTAGATGTTAATGTAAGCAAACATAATGGAGACAGTGGCTAACTCTTAATAATTTACGTATACTTTCATAAAAAAGCAAGCATAGTCAGGTACTGTTGATTACTGACTACTACACACAGGCTACAGAGACATAAGAGAACAACTAGGCCTAACTGGACAGGGGACAGGTTCAGTGGATGGGCCAAGAAAGCAGACTGAACAAAGGTATAAAAGGAGACAATCAAATAGTCTGATAGAATTTGAGAAACTTCAAGAAAATCAGTAATCAGCTCTAAAATGATAGAGCACAAATTATGAAAGAGGAGTGTGTCAAGAAATAAGGTTGGAGAGGCAGGTGTGAGCTACCTATCTCTACTTTAGGGAAGTGTATGTATTAGGAAATCAGAAATCATAGTTTCAACAGATCACTCTGGCAGCAATGTGAAAAACCAAGTGGGCAAGATGGCTGACAGAGAGACTAGTCCAGACAAAAGCTTGAATTAAGGCAACAGTGCAATGGAGATGTTATAGTAGGAATAAATGTTAGAATTAGAAAAGAACTGATAGAAATGATAGAGCCTAATCATCATTAACTTGCAAAGGGGCTGGGGATTGGGCATGGGACACACAGCAGATAGAAGAGGATAAAACCTGGGTTGGGGTGACAGGTGGTGCTACTCTCTGAGAGGAAGAGCAGGTTTAGGGAGGGTAGAACAACAGGTTCTGTTTTGGACCTGTTGAGTCTGTGATGCCTATAAAACAGCTGGTTCTAATATATAAGTCAATATAAATGGGAACCCAGAAGGAATGTTCTAGGCAAAATAAGAGACAAATGTCTGTATGGGTCAAAGTTACAGCAATAACAGAACACAACAGGGTGTGGATAAGATTACTCAGAGAAAGTACATAAAAATAGAAACAAAAAACCCAAAACAAAAGGTTTCTGGGGGACACCAATATTTAAGTGGCAGAGAATTCCATAGAAGACTGTGAGCAGTCAGTCATAAAGGCCCAAGTTGAACCTAGAGAGCGCTGCCATGGAAACCATGGTAGCAGAGAGTTTTAAGAAGGATAGGTGAACAGTATCAACTGATAATCTAGGAGTGATGAGACCAGATTCAAAAGAATTCACTGGTTTTTGACAAATTAGCTGGCTGGCCTAATTTTTACAATGCCAAACTATAAGGTAAGAATTCTGGGGCTAAACTTTAAGGACTGAAAAGAGTATATATTGGGAGGCAAATGCGGCAAAGTTCTTAAATCTCCCTTTTTCCATATTAGAATAGTACTCTTATCCTAATACTGAAAAAAGTTAACAAAATATAAAAGAGTGCAAATGTAGGTTACAAAATAATTTAAAGAGTGACTACCACTAAAATGGTAGAGAAAATGAGTCTTCTGAGAGTGAAGTTTTGTTTCTTGTTCAGAGAGATCACTGCTAACTAAACCACCCTATCCATGTTCACCTGGCAAATTTCTTTCTCCTCTAAGATTGAAGCCAACACTGGCAATTCCATGGAGCGTTCACAGTCCTTGCCAAGTAGATTTGTTTTCTTTTTCCCTTGTGCTCCTACAGTCTCTGTCTACATCTCAATTACAGTACTCATCACAACGCTCTAATAACTTGGTTAATGTGTGAACAAGGGCTCTGTTCAAATTATCTGCAACATTAGCACCTTAATGTGTGGCTTACAGAAGGTATTTAACAAATATATACCGACTGAGTAAATACACTTAAACTTTAAAGTGTTTTTTGCACACCCACAGTCGTATTTGTGAACAAACATCTATAGAGGGGAAAATTCTGCAGACAACTCTTAAATTCTGTTAAGTGTTTCATTAATAAGTGATACACTTTGATCGAGAGTTCCGTGTATTTGGTTTGCCAAAACAACTATTATGATGCAAGATGGTAGACTCTTTTTGATAAAACTGAAAACAAAACTGGTCCCCACTCAAAAAAAAAAAAAAAACTTCATACTTTAGTATAGTATATATTAAATTTAATTTCTGGAGTTGGATATACAAACTGAGAGTTAATGAGACAATAATATTGATTTTCTCATCTATAAATGTACAAATTTACAATAAAAAAAAACTAGTCCCCATTTCAGTTACATATTTACTATATTTTTAGGTAATTACTCAAGATAACGAGTAGTTGTGTAAAGCTTATGGTCTTCAGTCATATCTCCTAACTCAAGAACCAACATGTCAACATTATGATAATTCAGAGCCATATGCAGAGATGAATGTTCCTGCAACAGTAGCACGGAAAGAAAGGGACATCAGGATATTCCTGCGGCAGCTCTCATGACTATGTGCAGGTAAAACTAAGGCAAAATGAGTGGGTGTGACATCGAAAGAGACAGAGCCGGAAGGTATGCATGACAAGAGCAACAGATCTATAGGCCATGGAAACTGGTTCATGTGACAGCACTGGCATTCACCTTAAGCAACTGCCACAGAACATATACTACACAGGAAAGCAAGTGAGTGTTTCTTCTCCAATATTTTACCAGTGGACAGATGGCTGGGTCACTAATTTATAAAATTACCACATGAAAGCAAATAGAATTTTTATATTTAGAAGAATAATCAGGAAATCACACCTAACTATTAGCACTCCAGACACATTAACGGATTCAGCATAGCTCATCCACACAGGTAGATCTGCAGGCATTCTAGCAAGTGGTATTCCATACCAACTATGACCCTGCTCACTTCTATAAGTATGAGGTAAGTTCTAGCAATGAAGTAATAACAAGTATGTAGACCCAGACTGATTCAGAGATTTATAAATCTAAGTAGGAAAGAAATTTATAAACCTAAGGAAATTAAAACTCAATAGGGAAAACACAGTCAGAAGTTCCTGATTCATGAAGGCAAGTTTCTAATTGTTAATACTGTAAGAGCAAGTCATTAGCCACTTACATCTGATTCCCAGTAATAATGAAAGATTAGGCTCCTTGCCCTGAGCACGCTGATTAAGGATACTACACAATGCCTTCAGGTCAAACAAACAATAGGACATTTCCTTGAACAGTTGATCAATCACACTCAAATCAAATAGTGGCCTTTTGGAAAGAACTGTTTGCTGCCTGGGTTGGTCTGCTTCCTGGCCCTGATCCAATAAAGAGCATGTCTCTTCTGTTTGTCTTTGGTTCTGCAATAGATAAAGAAAACAAAAATCTGGTGGTCAGAACACAGGAAAGGTACTCAAAAGCCATACAGGTTAACATTTTTCCCAAGTCTGTAGTAGAATTATATTACATGCGCATTAACCAGATTTAACTGCATACATACAATAGAAAAAAAAAAGAACAATATCCTATAGTTAGTAGCAACAGTGATTTAGTTACTTTGAGACTATATTTTGTATACTGAGAAAAAAGTGTACATGTTATGTTAATAGTAATCAAAATTTTCAGTGTAAGAGAAAAAGAAATACAAGTAAAAAATCAAAGGAGGGAAAAAAGTACCCTAAACAACTCTGAATTGTTAAATTTGAATTGGAAGTATCGATATGAATTCATGATTTATTATACCCGAGAAAGTTATCCTCACCTCATCCCCCAAATTGTCACCACCTATTCCTCATCCTGAAAACTGCTAATGAAAGGCACGTTTAACTAGCTTCCCAGTTAGGACTGAATTTCAGAATAACCAAATAGCCTATGTTGATGAGGAAAAAAATATGTTTTTTAAATAAATGAATGTCAGTTGGTAAATATAAAAAGAATGATGTAATTAGAAAAAGATATTATTCTTTTAATGATCTAACAATTCAGACAATGCTCACTGGCAGATAGATACTCAAACCCTCAGGAGAAAAGGTGCTAGTAAACTGCATATTCATTCAACAGTTGCCCAACTACCACTCCACAGATTACCTGCTGTTTGCAGAGGCTCTAATGTTATAATGAAAAATATATCAGTCTGTTACCACCTGAACCCAGTGAGGTCCGTATTTACATCACTTACAGTGGGATAACCAAACATATATAATTTGATGGTGTGAAGAACATCTATCTACAAAGTATTCACGTCAAAAAATGTTTGACCTGAATCTAATGATATCTTTAGCTCTAACTTCTAGCTTACAAGAAATAGAAGGTGTAGAGAACAAGATAAATGACACCAGGAGGAAGCAATCAGACAAATCTAGAAGGTGTCTGACAAGTCACCAACATACAGGAGGAGATGGGGATCTTAGATTACAATACAAAATGAAATACAACTCATGGTCCTTAATGAATTCTGGTTTCAAGTGAATGAATTCTGGCTTCAAAAACATTTGTGAAGGGGGGAATTTTTAATATACACTAGGTTATTATCAAATATCAAGGAATATTATTCTTATTGAAAATGATAATGATGACATGGTTATGTAGGAAAATGTCCCTAATTTTTGGAAATGCATTTTGAAGTATTTAAGAGGCAAAAATGGCATTAAGACAGTTAAAAAAAAAAAAAACACAGTATTATTTGTATAATGACTCCTTAAATGCAGCCAAGTATTTCATCGCACAATTAAAAGAAGAAAGTGTGATCTACTCCAATAACCATGTCAACTCTGCACCCTCCTTAAGTATTTTCAAGGGTAATTATATTCAATTTATGCCTTATTCAATGGTTTTGGTACCTAATCTCTATCTAACATTTGACTTTCCTGTAGTAGAGTTTATGAAATTGTATTTTAAGATATAAAAAATATATTTATCTTTATTATAATTTTAGTAATAAATCTAATGGATTTAATTAATTGGCACATCAAAATCAAGTCTTCAATTAAAAATGTTATAAGAAAATGTACAAAATAAGCATTTGCTTTAACTTGAATAGGTAGTAGATCATCCTTTGAAAGTATTTTGAATTTCTTTTACTCACGTCAAGCAATGTTTCTGTTAATCTCTGTAAGTTTCTTTCTTTCTTTTCCAGCTCTTCCATCATCTTCTGAGTGGTCAGTTTTTCTTTAGACAGTTTCCCTTGTATAGACTAGAATAAAGAGAATTGGGAAACAAACTATGCTCATGTTGAAAGCAAAATTCAATCAGGTAGGTAACCAGGAATACTGGCTCTGAATACTTTAGATTTAACCTCCCAGCCCCTTAGAAGATAAAGTGTTCATGTTTAAATCAATCCACACCCACATTACTTTTAGAATATATGACTACAAAGAAGAAACAAATTCTGATACTATCTTTACCAAGAAAAGTTTTTAAGCTAGGTAAAACAAGTTAAATCTAAAGTTGCTGTTTCATGCTGTATTACAAACAGCAATTTTATTAATTTTTGTTTATATATTGGGAGTGTATTAGCAAATCTATACTTTTTAAAAACATTCTTATGATTAATAAGATATAAGATAATAAAATCTTAAGACCATAAAACCATCCCTATTTTCTATCATTTGAAACACAGTAAATATTTCTTTATCAGGGTATAGTATTCTAAGTGACTAAAATGTTGAATTCGGGACTTTGATAAACTAATCTCTGCTCCATTATATTATTATGAATTACCCAGACACAATACTATCGTAAGAAAATCTTGAGTATGCCGAAGTAGCATATAGTATATTTTAAAAGTACCTAGGTCATTTCGGCTTACGTCTGATTTTCAGCTATTCACCAAAGAAAAAACTTGCCATAGACCCTGTAGTTACCAGTGATTTCTAGATGTTTCTATCAACATCTTTCTTCCTGTTAAACTACAAAATCAATAAACATGACTAGAAAAAAGATTTCCTTTATTTCCCCTCAGGACTCTATTTAGTCTCAATTCTGAAAATACTTCAGAATAATGACCACCTAAATAGCACATGATCCACTATTAAGTTTTTTTTTCCCCCCTCACATTATCTCTGGATGGAATAAGAGGATAGCCGTCACCACAGGTCGAGGTGAGACTCTGTAAGTATAAAATAGTTCTCAGTAACAAATATTCAACCTTGTTGCTTTTTAGTTTGATTTGCTAAATTACATTTTTTAACTCAAAAGTTGGATACAAATGAATTTAGCTCTATAGTAACTACACTTCCTTCTAGGGAAAATTTATTTTATATTTCACAAAAATGAATCTCACAGCACTAAGTGACATGGGCTCTCAGTATTGTATCTTTGGATATTGAAATCCCTTTTGAACTCCATTTGATTGACTCAAATCTTATTTGATTGAATGATATATGGGCACGTATTTACCTAGCTAAAAATCAATGCTTACAGTCATGACAAGAATATTGGGCATTAATTCAGAATTCATCCTAAGTTTGCTTAAGATTTGTGACTATGTTATTAGAATTGTTAAAAAAAAAAAAAAGCACCACAGATAAACTACTCTAAATCTCACATTTTAACAATGAAAACTGAACCCAAAAGGCATTTTCATAATGCTGTAATGTAATTCTTTAAAAGATTACAGTGTTTTATATTTTTACCAATTCAATGTCATGTTGACTGTGCCTAATAATTAGCTAATCTGATTAGCATGTTCCTATGTAAGACTAAATTTTAATCAGTGAAAAATAATTTTCTCCATCAGAATAAATCAGAAATGCCTGGCAATAGTGCTATTTGTCATAAGAAGGAAAATTAGATTTGTAAATATATCAAGCTTAGCACATTATGTTGGTTAAGTTCAAGGGCATTTATCAAGCTGCTCTTTAGTAGGGGAAAGAATTCACAGATATGCTTATCCTAAAAAACCAAATGCTCTACAATTTCTAGGATAATACTAGGTATGAGTGCTATAGCTGTCTCATAATAACATTTCACCTAAAAGATTAATTCTCTACTTTAAATTGTATGAAAAAATATATGGTTAAAATTTAAGGAAAAAGGGGAGAAAGAAAAATTTCTACTAAGCTTAGAATAGGTTTACTGAAATTAAAAACTTAAATTTTCAAGTTTTTAATTTCTGCAATTTCTCTTAAAACTTTCAGTTTAATAATTTTTTAATTCTAAGTTACTAACCTACAGGTATTTATCACAATCATTCTTAAAGTTGAAAATCGTTTTAAACACATTTGTTGTTTTGATGTAAATTTTAACCCTCTTTTGCCCCATATACAAATAGCTCAAATAAAGGAAAACCAGATGTGCCTTAATAAAAATTCTATATACTCTGCAAACACAATTTTAGAAGATATTTTTAAAAACATATGCTAGCAGTTTTACTAAAAACACACACACACACACACACACACACACACACAAATATATGCAAATACATGTCATGCAAGAGTTTACAAACACAGTTCCTTCATGCGTTCATTCAGTCTCCAAAAATTATAGCCAAGCACTGTGTGCACTGAATGATACATCAGTGAATAAAATACTGAAAACTCTTTGGCCCCTGTGTAACTGTTGCTAGGAGGAAAAGGACCAAAGAAAATAAAAATAATACATATATAAGTTACATAGTATTATACAACAGAATTTAACAGTGCTTTGGAGAACAAACAGAGGTTATGAGAGGGAGTTGAAATCTCAAATGAGGTAGAATAAGGGCTCATGGAAAAGGTGACAATTGAGCAAAGGTTTGAAGTAGGTGAAAGATAGTCCCATAGCTACCCAGAGAAGTGTATTTCAGGCAGTGCAAAGGGTCTGAGGTAGATGGTGTCATCTGTGTTTGAGAAAAGGAGAGTCAGGGTGGCAAAAAAATAGTAAAAGATAAAGTCAGATAGGAAGGCAGTGTGGGGAACAGACTGTGTAAGGCCTTGTAAGCCAATGTTAAGAACTCTGATTTTTACTCTGGTGAAAATGAGGAACCAGTGAAGAATTCTGGGAAAACATATAATGTGATCTGTTTTTGTCTACACGTCACTCAGGTTGATGAGGACTGTAGGCAAGCAAGGGTGGAAGCAGGAAGAAATACTCCAGATAAAGAATGAAGATGGCTTGGACAAGGGTGACAAGAACAGATGTTGGGAGAAGGGACCGAGAAGCTAGATATATTTGGAAGGTTATGGGATTTGTTCACAAATGTGAAGTGGGGGAGAAGTCAAGGATAGGTCTAAGGTTTTCAGACTGAGCAAATGGAAGGTCAGATTTGTCACTAATTGTGATGGCAAATATGGAAGGTATAGCAGGGTTTATTATTTTTCGGTTGAAGGAAATAAGAAATTCAGTTATGTCAAATGGTGATGTCAACTAGGCAATCGGTTATACAAATTGTAAGGTAAGGGGAGAATTCTTAGCTGGAGATAAAAATTAGGGTGTAGTAAGTATACATATAATATTTAAAGCCATGAGAAGCACAAATAGAGAATGGTAGGGAAGAAACAACCCCCCTTTTTGAAATATGATACAATATTTTCAAAAATAATTTACATCTTTAAAATAATCCTTAACATAAACATCATGAATAAAACTAAACTTATCCCTAGGTTATAAAATGGAAAATTTTGTCTAATTTTTATATACTAGTCTACTCACTTACCTACATTTTTATTATAATAGGATTTATGCTACAGGTTTTAAAATTTATTGTGTCTAGTTAAATAAATCGGACAACAACAACAACAAAACCTTAAAAAGCAAGTTCCTCTGAAATTTTTTTGGTTGAAATTTGTAAATATTTCACTTTGCTATGATTTGATTAATACGAGCACACTATTCTTGCAATAATGTATGTATGTATACATAAAAGATAAGAATAGCAGTTAATAAGCAGCATGTATACTTAACGAGGTAAGATGATAATGGTATCTAGAAAGCATTAATAAAGATATTAATGATATCTTTGAATGATATTTAATGATATTTTCTCTCAACACCTTTTTAAAAACTAGTTAAAAGAAAGTTTATCTACTATATGAGGCCATTCATTTAAGACTGGGAGAAGTGGCTCTTTTATCTAATGTACGGAAACCAACAAAAGCAAAAATAGCTAAACAATTTGATGAAAAAATGGGCAGAGGTTCTGAATAGACATTTTTCAAAAACAACATAAAGTTGGTCAACAGATACACAAAAAAGGTGCCAACATCCCGAATCATTGGGAAAGCAAACCAAACACCCCAATGAGATTATCACTTAGTATCTGTTAGGATGACTAATATCAAAAAGATAAGAGGTAATAAATAATGGCAGGGATGTGGAGAAAAGGGGATCCTTGTGCTCTGTTGGTTGGAATGTAAACTGGTGTAGCCACTATTGAAAACAATATGGCGGTTCCTCAAAAAATAATTAAAAATATAACTATCATATGATCTTATAATTGCTTTTCTTTTTACCTGAAGAAAACAAAACAGTACCCGAAAATGATATATGTACCCCCAAGTTCACTGCAGTATTATTTACAACAGTGAAGACATGAAACCAACTTAAGTGTCCATTGATGTATGAATAGATAATATGGTATATCTAAAATGGAATATTATTCAGCCATAAAAAAGAAAGCTTGCCATTTTTGATAACATAGATAGATCTTGAGGGCATTTTGCTAAATGAGATACTTATGTTACTCCTGATACCGGCAAACAGACTGGTTGCCAGAGGCAGAAGGCGCAGCAGGGGGTGGGTGTGCCAGTAATGTGTGTGTGAAATGGGTGAAGGGGATTAGAGGTATAAACTTCAAGTCATAAAATAAGTCCTGGGGATATAATGTAAAATATGATGACTACAGTTAATAATACTGTATTGTATATTTGAAAATTGCTAAGAGTAAATTTTGAAAGTTCTCATAAGAAAAAAATCTGTAACTACGTGGTGATGAATGTAAAACTAGTTACTGTGGTGATCATTTAACAATATATATATATATATAAAACAAATCCTGTTTTATACTTAAAACTAATATAATGTCATATGTTAATTATATCTCAATAACAAACAACTGTGGGGGAAAAAAAGAGAAAATAGAGTTAATGGCAACAGCATAAGATCTTGGAGTCAGATAAAACTAGGTTCTGAGTCCACAGCTTATATGCTATGGAAACAGAAAGTTATTCAGCCTTTCCAGGCTTCAAATTCATCAAAAAGAATTTCCAGCCCTGTAAAGTACTGTGAAAATTATGCAGTGTGTATGCACACAATACCTTAGGTGTCTGCCTATTCATAAATCCCATGAGTCATAAGCAATCCTATTTGTACGGCTTAATTTCCTTTCTTAACTATCATCCTGCTACCAGATATAACAGTAAAAAACAATCTGCCTGAGAGTTCTGCTTCCAGCATGATGACATGAGGAGCTCCTCAGACTTGCTCTCTATCGAAAATTATTTAAAAATACACATTTAAAGTTTCTGGAAATGGTCCTAGGGGCATATAGCAAATGAAGAAACATATATATTCAAGAAAACCTACCAAAACTCTCTAAGGATAGCATAAGACTGTGATATGTGAAACAAAATCTACTCCATCTCAATTTTCCCTCAGTTCAGCAAGATGGAAATTCCACTTCAGACTGGGACAGCCAGTAACATAGGGCTCCCTCTACCCTCAGCTCCCAGTGAGAGAATTATCTTCCCAGTAGTGGCAGGGCATCAGCATCTCTCATCCTGCCCTCAGCTACCCACGGCTGAGGCTAACTTCCAGGCAAGTACCGCAAAAGGTGGAGACTCCCCCTCATGGGATGGAGGCTTTTCCTTAGGCTGAGTACCACAGAGAATACTGGGGCACTGATTGTCCTTGCTTTGGCTTCTGGGGCAGGGATTCCACAGAGAGAGACAAGCAGACACTCAGAGCTACTGCCTCCACCCCTCCTTTGCTGAGTGTTTACCTCCTAAAGAGAGTCACTCAGAGAGAAGCCTGATATTGTTCACACGGACAAGAACCTGGCTCAGAGATTTTTTCCTTGGGAAAAGCAGGCCACAGAATGTCTCTGAATGTCTCCCTAAAGGAAATGAATTCATTTGCTACAGAGTGTGAAGTGCAAGCCTAAGGGCAATTTCAAATACAGTGGAAGCCGTGGTGAAAGGCAGTTGGGAGAATACTGTTATGTTCATTAGCGGTATAGGCTAAACTATAGGCTGGCTAGATTCCCAGAGAGAAACCATGAAAAAGACAGCTAGCAAGTGCACTCCTGAGAACAGAACAAATATCAAACATTAACCTAAGGAACTATTCCTTCAAAGGAGCAGAAATGGATCAGTCTGTGAAGCAATTTATGCCATGGGTCATTAATGAAAACAATAGAGTGATCAGCAGGCAATTAATGGAGCTTCAGAGCTGGTGTGGTCAAAGGAAGAGTCATAAAAGATCACATATTACATTTATATGAAATATCTAGAACTGGCAAATCTATAAAGACAGAAAAATTAGTGATTGCTTATGACTGGGGAGGGGTTTAAAGAAGATAGCTAAAGGGTAAAGGATTTTTTTTCAAGGTGATAAAAATATTTTAAAATGTTGGCTCCCTATATCCACATATCGAATATACTAAAAATTACTGAATCATTTTAAATGGGTGAATTGTAAAGTATGTTAATTATATTTAAATAAAGCTGTTATTAAAAAATCAGCACAATATAAAGAAAAAACGACCTGTCTTGGTTCCTTTTCCTCCAGCTCCTGTTCTGCTCTTAGGCTTGCTTAAGAGCTAACGAAACAATTTAAATTTGTCAAGAACATACCCAGGTGTCTCAAAACTAAATGTTTTTTCCCTTTAACTTAAATTTTAGTCTTCCAAGTCAATTCCCACTTTTGGTCCAATGAGCACACACCAAGAACGGTTACAACACTTCCTAGGACTGCCAGGCTATAAGAAAGAACTGCCTGGGGAACTTGTTGATAATACATATTTCAAGCTTCACCTTGGAGATACTAATTCATTAGGTTCATAATGGGGCCCAGAAATCTATTATTTTTAAAACAGCCCAACTAATTTGACTATCTATACAGGTTTGGTGACCACTAATAACATAGGCTCAAGAATACTATTCATGTAATTCAAGTGAGCTGACTCCATTCCTGCAACTCCCTATGTCAGACACAAAGAACTGATTTGTCAATATTTATCCATCTCTTACATATTTTTTTAACATTTTAATTAAGCAACAACTATAATGTGCATAAAATAGGCATACATGTACATTAAAGATTGTTCTCTTTTATAAGTACAAATTGTAGAGAAAGCTTATTTTTTAAAAATCCCCTTTTCCTAATCAAATACATCTTTTGGCTGCTAGGTTTTTCAAAAATTAGTCCTAATTTCTGGTAAGAATATATTTAGTTTTTCACACATTATAAAGCAATTTTATGTAGATAAAACCTTAAAAGTTAGATTTTAGAAGAAAAACTTCATGTCAGGACACCATAAAACTTGGATAACATAAAAACAAGACTAATAATGGGAAGCGTTAAATCAATTAACATTTATTTAGGTTAAAGAAAAGTTATAGTCTACCTATAAGACATTCTTACTGGCTTATGATCCATTTTCCCTCCTTTTCTATTGAGGAAACTTGCTAGATGAAGGCATTAAGAAAAATTTGCTAGAAATTGGAATAAAATCTCCTGAGACTGTGGAAACATCTTCTTTTGAAGTGTTATAAATAGGACAGACTGCCACAGTTCTGAGATTGGTGTTTCCAACATTCCTTTAAGAGTCTTAATGACCTTTAAAGCATCATTCTGTCTTTCGTGATAGTATTATCATTCATCGATAGCTATTAATTCAGAAAGGCCATTTTAAATACATAAGTCCTTTCAATGAGGAAACATTTTAATATGTTAGAGAAAACAAGTTAACAATCTTTTTACTCTGTATTTCCTTGGCTGAAAGATTACAATAATAACATTTCACTGAAGATAGGATTATACAGATGAAATGTGCTTTTGAGAAATAAATAGGAAGGAAGGTAATGCCCAATGAAGAACTCATTCACATTCTGACTGAAGCCACTTTATGGAAATGATGGGGAACGTTCTACTGCAAAAGGTCTTTTTATATTGTATATTGACAGAAGAAAAACCTATAGGGGAAGAAATCAGTTTCACTATACTGGTTTCATGGATGTAAGGAAAGGCAATATTTCTAAAGGATGAATGACAAAACAAGTTTTCATGCCAGTTAACAATATCATCTTGACAGCTGAACCAAACAGCAAATATATCTGCATTTTCATAGCACTAAACTCAATTTCAAAATCAGCATATACTTTTACATGAAGTACTATTTGAGTTCTGGCACAAGGTGGTAAACTATAGCTCTATTTTAAATATAGCATTTCACTGTGTAACTGTCTTATTTTTATCTCCTATAAGTTGTACATTAAATGAACATGGCAAGGGATTTCATTTTTCTCTTTTCTCACAAAATTTAAACAGCAAGAATAACCTGCTTGTACCCAAGGCAATGCAATACTCCAAATTAGCCAAATAAACTTTTAAAAAATATGGTCTCTTCCAGTTTTCAGGGACACGAAGAAGCAGTAAAACATGAAATTTTAATAATATCGTTTGCTTTTGCCTATTGGACACTCTAAAACGAGACAACTTCCTAGCACTACGGAGGAACAAAGAACATGCAAACTATAATGAAATTTTACAATAAATTTAATACCACACTGACAGCTAAAATGCATAATTTCTGTTAAAAAAATGGTTTGGAAGCTCTCTGCTATCCTTAATTATAAAGAATTTTGTTATTTTGGCTATATAAAGTAACTTGAAGAAATTAAAAAACAGCTATAGCATATAAGAAGGACATCATTCATAATCTACATAGGTGAAAGGCTGCCCACTCTCTATGGAAGCAGATGGGAAAAACCTAGGCAGCTTTAAAGAACTGGTAGTTGAAAGGAACTGTTTTAATTACGTGTATCAATTTGATAATATGCCTGTTAACAGGCATATTATCAAAGAAACAAGAATACTTTTTCAACCTAAAGTGTTCTCTTTAGGATTCTCTCTGTGGTTTCCAATGCTAGCAAAATAATTAGTATTCTTTTTTTTTTTTTTTTAGAATAGGCATTATTTTCAGGATTTTTTAGAGTATACACCTTTTATATTCATCACAAACCACCAGATAACAAACAAATTTAGCTTTTTCAACTGTTAGGGGCCAAAAAATAACAAGTTTAAACAAGTAACGTTAAGTGAAAATTTTTCTGTCTGAGGCATATTTGTTGTCATCTATAATTTTCTGTTCAAATATCATCTTGATAAATATAGCTAAGTTAGACAGCTATAAACATTTGTTACCCGTCTCTGTGAGCAAACTATATGATCTATAGACCTACATAACCAGAATGGCTAGGGGAAGGGCGGGGGGGGGGGGGAGGAGGAGAGCTAGAGCACGAGCGCCATTGCTTCAGAAGACAATAGAATAATGAGTATATTGTATTGTCTGAGCCTAAATATTTGGAAATAAATGCATCTTATTTGAGTTCCATTCTCTAATTAGTCTAAAGAAATAAAAGAATGTTTACTGAAGCATTTTAAGATCAAAAAATCAAAAGGCATATAATTACATATTCTTGTACATATAAGGTCATGACATATCTAAACGTGACTAAAAGACTTGGTTAATGTATAAGGATAATTTGCACTAAGATGCCTCCACAAATGGGAAAAATGCACATTTCAACTAATGCATATAATATATAATGTGAGAGATAGCATATGATAAACAAAATCTTACAAGTCTTATCCATTAAAATTTCAACACCAAAGGACAGTGATGAGTGTCCTTAATTTGGATAGAGATAACTTTTACTAGATTTACTTCTCAGAAAATGTTACCAAAATAAAAATTCCTTTCACTGTGGTCTATAAGTCAAATAATAATGGCTAAGGAAATCTAACTATCTTGTGATTCAAATGGCTTACAGAACAACTGAAGTTATGTCTGTAGGAATACAAATTAAAGTGTATACTCTCTGTGAATCAATCCAGCAGACTCACAAATTGTTGAATTGGACTGGTGTTTGATTAAATTGACAAATCACTTAATATGGCCAAAAGACAATGCAAGCAGACTGATGATAATTCTGACACCTATACCATTTACCTTTTTTTTTTATTCCCACAAGAAATGTTAGAATTAGGAGGTATAAACATACTTATTCAGCAAATTTGTCCAATGGCTTTCCATCATACAAAGACACAGACCCCCACTGTGATCTGGCCCCAGGCTGTTTTCCAATGGCACCTCTCACCACTCTGCAATCACTGCACTCCAGACTAGTAGCCTTCTTGCAGGTCCTGGAGCACAGCAGGAGCATTCAGGGCTTTGGTTGCTCTCTCTGCCTAGAATGCTTTTTCCTTGTTATCCTTATTCAGATCCCTATTTAAATATTATTTCCTCAGAAAAAAAAACTCAAGATCATTGTATCTAATGCAAAATTGTCATTGCCCTCTACCCTAATCTTATTTTTTCAATAACAAGTATCACTACTTGATGTTATATTTCCATTTTCTCCATCTCACCCCACTAGAATGGCCAGGAACTAACTTGTTTTGTTCACTGATAAATCCCCAGTGCAAAGAATAGTGCCTGGAACACAGAACAGTAATCAGTAAATATGGTAACTCAGTAAGAGAATAAAAATCCATTTAATTCGCAAATTTTGGATTATGTATTATGGGTCAGACACTCTAAGTGCTGGATATGCATATAATCTACCACAGACTCTACTCTCAAGAAACTAAGTAGGAGGCAAAGACACAAATATGTAAACAAAGTGTTATGCTTTGATAATACAGAAAGTATAATATATAGTATTGTGAGGGAGAGGGTTCTTGTAGTCACAATGGACTATAAACAGTCTACTGTCTTTATATCTTAACCAAATGTGTTCTCAGTGGTAGCAAAAGACTACAACCAATTAAAAAGATTACAAGCAAGGAATAGAAAACAATCTTCTTAATTTTTTAAAGAACTGATTTACTGAATTTTCATTTAAAGAAAAACTGAAAGATTAATATTAAAGAATGTGTAACTTCACCTAAAGTACTATTAATCTTTCAAATACATACATGCTTTATTTTTAGTTTACATAACCATTAAGAGTAAATTGGCATAGAGTTAAATTAAAATGAACACAAAACAATCCTTACCTGAATTTCTAAAATCATTCTGTCAATCTCATCTTGTTGGCTGTCTATTATCTAAAACACAGGAAATGTATCAGTCTGAATCAAATTATTTTTTCCATTGGTTTTTAAAAGCACCAATATTTCAAGAAAACAAAATCATAGGGAATCATCAATTTACTTTTTAAAAATCTGGGTATAATTTTTAAAAATAAAAGTATTATACCAAGTAGCCTTTAAATATTACACACATATGTAAATGTTCTCTAACTAATGCAATATATAAAAATAACTTTGAAACAGACTTTGAATAATTTAGAAAGTAAAAAGACATCCTATTGTTTTTGTTAATATAATTTCCTTAGTTTGGCATTCATTTAAATTTATTTAAATTGCTATTTTCTTGCCAAATAAAAACATTCAAATTAAAAATTTCATAAGCTATTAATTGGCAAAATATGAATCAAATAACAATAAATTATATATCTATACACATATATCCACATAGTATATATTTCACATTTATTATCAAAGATATGTACTGACCTTACTAGCATTCTCATTTTGTTCTCTCAGGTTATCATTTTCATTCTGAAGCTGTTTTGCATCTAACATAGGAAGACGGATTCCATCTTCAAGGCATCTTTCAACTTTTTGCTGCAAACTGTTTGTTTTAGAAAGACAATTATATAAAGAAAATCAATTCTATGTGCTGACTTTGGTAGAAGACTTCAACATAAATGAAACCCCTTAAGGTCTACAGTATTTTTTAATCAAGCAATAATTTAAAACCTACAGACAGTATATGAATAAGTAAGAACTATAATGGATGCTGATCATCTTCTCAGAGATGGCAATGTGAGACCAGAGTCAAGAGTTGCTTAATATGTGACCTGCTAAGGTCCTAATGAAGTCCTTTATGACCCTAATCTGAGCACTGCAGTCTAAACTCTCTTCTTTTTTTCTCCCTCAAAAGCAGAGTTCCTTGGTTAAGATTATTGAGGTAAGGAGCCTAAGAATATGAATATATATATATAATTTTGCCCTTCATTCTGAGCTCAGCAAATTTGTTTGTAAAGATAGTTGTTGCCTAAACCAGCAATCTAATGTATTATTACTTGACTTAACAGTTTCTAATGCTATCCATGAAAACAAAATGAAGCTCCTATGGTACATAGGAATAAAAGGATAAAAGGAGGAAAAGGTGTTAGCCTTGAGAAAGGAAGGGTAGTCATGTAATACCATTTACAATAATGACCAAGACCCCCAAAACAAAACATACAGTAAGACACCTAGAAATAGCTCTACTTTAGCTTGTGATCATACTCAAGAGTTGTAGAGTACTAAAAGAAACAGACTGTTTCATTTGGGTTTTGATATTTTTCTTTATTTTTCTTCTTTGAAGTAGTATAGTTAATCCGTGCTTTCTCTGTCTTCCAAAAAAAAAAAAAAAAAAAAGGAAAAAGAAAAGAAACACCATATCTAGATTGTGGACAAAGAACTGACAGTCTTATATGACACAATAAGAACTTCAAATGTGTTTGTAAATAATAGCACCAGAGAAGTTTTTAGTTTTTATGAATGTAGTATACCACGCTTTGTAAATTATTGTCATGTAAAAAAAAAAATCTGCTTTTATAGTCTAGAAGTCCAAAAATATTTGCTTTTCCATTCTAAAAGTATAAAAATACATTATTTCTATTTCAGAGTAAGTTTGTTCCCAATTCAGGGTCAAGACACTATAATATGTTTAGAACATTCCAAGAGAAATAAATTAATTAAAATTATTAAGGTCTTTCATATATATTAAAAAAAAAAAATGAGCCATCTATGAGGAGGGAAAAATGTACTCCATCATGGAAAATTACCAAGTAAGCCTTCTTTCCCATGTCCATTTTCAGTTTAAATTATGAAGCATGCTCACTTAGAAAAATGAGCTGTTCAAAGGAAAATCTCTTGAACAGCAAAGGTACCAACCAGTGCATCAATAGCGATCCCATCCACAAATTTACTTACATATTTACTTACTTTTCTTATTTCATTTTTAAATCCCAAAAGTTCTTATGTATTCATTCATAAAGTGGGAAATTTAGAAATACTATATAAAAACAAAACTGTAGCAATAGAATTCATAGTCCCATATACATCCGAAGTTCTTCTGGAACTTAAGGATTACTATATCTTATATCTGAGGACACTGAAATAACACCCCTATCCCTAAAGTCAAGTGACACCACACCGCACAAGTACTGAAGAATTACAGATCTTCTTTAGTCCTTTACATATATTTGAAACCAAGAGAAACCTTCTGAGATGATATCATCTCAGAGAGTATCATGATAAAGTTAAGAAATGGAAAATGTATTCTGAAATGCACTGTATTAAATCTTTCCAAATCAAGAATATTAAGGTAAATGTTCTCCAAAAACCTAATAAAAGAGAAAATCTAAATTAAAAAAAAAAAAAAAAAGGTATAAAATCAGAATGGAACAAAAAAATTCAAATTATTTTCAGGTAGTCCTAATTCTATATTTATAAAACACAGATTGAGTTTATGATCATAATGCCCTATAAAACACGACAGATACATTACTTCTTTTCACTTTATCAATAAGATGAAAGAAAAAGATAAATGGTTGAATTAGTGGAGGTCAGAAATTTGTTTTGAAACTAAAGAATAGTGAAAGAAGATGAGTTATAAAAGGGGAGATTAAGAAAAAAAAGCAGAAAATAGAAAAATAAAGGTAGAGTCAAAGTATATGAATTTTTTGGAGCTGAAGTCAGAAACACTGAAGACAGTAATTGTCACAGAGATCAGAATTTTCTGCACTAAAATCTAAGAGAAAAAAAGTAGGCAGACCAAGGCATACATAAGAGTTTGAAAGGAGTATTAAAGCAATATTAACATGGAATTGTCAGATATATTTTGGTCAAACAGCTGAGAATACACACAGTTATATATAATGGATAGAAACAAAGTGTATTTCTTAGTTTTTTGTGTCATCAGGATAGTTTGATCTATTTGTGGTTGATAATCTATTAAGTTCTACAAAACAAAGAGTATATGCACATGCATAGATAACATAGTTCTCTGGGTTTTCAGGAATCCAATATTCCTTTCTCAGCTTAAATGCATTAGCTAAATAAACTAACAATAATACTCACTGTAACTCTAACTGTATTAATTTACTTCACTTTGTAGTCTGAGTATCTAGCTCACTTTTTATTTAAAATTTTTACTTATATTTTGACAAAGCCATCAGATGAAGTTTTCAATTTTTTTTTTACTATTCTTATCTAAAATCGTTGGCAAGATTGGAAATGTTAAATCACAACTGAGACGAACTGTTTCAATGGCATAATACTTCTAGTTCTTAATAGTACATCTTTAAGAGAAGAATAATAATAAATTATAAATTAACATTAATTAAAATACTTTATGAAAAATGTGAATAACTTAAAATAACATAAAAGAATTACTGAAGGGTTTCTTACCTCTGAACTGTAGTTACCAACTCCTTTTCTTTCCTTTTCTGGCATGTTAATTGTGCCTCTTTCTCTTGGCATTGTTTTTTAATCTCTTCAAAGTTTTTTTCCATATCTATCAAAGTCTCTTGCAAATTCTTATTTTTTTCTTCTAGAACCTGCAGCTAAGGAAAATTTTTTTTAAAGTTCTTAAGACATAGACTATTAAATGTTTCTACTACACTGTTACTGTGTTCTTGAGGATTAACAGACTATGGTTAAAATCACATTATCTTACTTTCACCTACTTAATAATACTTTATCTCCTTTATGTAAAGGGGCCGAGAGAATGGAATTACGGAAAAGAGGAGAATGCAATCAAAAATTTCTAGAAAACAGAGAGAAAGGTAAATGATCTCAATCTGGGGGCATTTTTTTTAAACTTTATTTTTAATTGTGGTAAAATATGCATAAAATAAAATTGACTACCTTTATCATTTTTAAGTGTACATTTCAATAATGTTAAGTACATTCATGTTGTTATCTGATCACCAGAACTCTTTTCATCTTGCAAAATAAACTCTATACCCATGAAAAACTCCCATCCACCTCTCCCTTCAACCCCTGGCAACCATCCTTTGACATTCTCTGTGAATCTGACTACTACAGGTACCTAATACACTATTTATCTTTTCTGTCCCCAGGTTCATCCACATTGTTGCATGTGCCAGAATTCCTTTTCTTTTTTAAGGCTAAGCTGTATGTATGAGCCATGTTTTCTTAATCCATTCATTGTCAGTGGACACTGGGTTGCCTCCGCCTTTTGGTTACTGCAAATAATGCTGTTATGAACATGCATCATGCACAAACATCTGTTTGAGATCCTGCTTTTAATTCTTTCTCCTGTAGCATTTTATTTTTCTATTTTTTATTAATGTTTCTATTTCTACTTTTTAAAATTATAGCTGACATAAATATTGTATCAGTTTCAGGTGTACAACACAGTAATTAGACATTTATATAACTTACAAAGTCATTATCCTAATAAATCTAGTATGCATCTGATACTATACAGTTACTATAATATTACTGACTATATGCCCCATGCTGTACTCTATCAACTTCATGTCTATTTTCCAACTACTAATTTGTACCTCAAAATCCCCTCCCCCTCACCCATCATCCCACTCCACACCCCAATCCCAAAACCTTCAAAAAAACTCTCTGTATCTATGAGCTTGTTTCTGTTATTTCTTTATCCTATTCTCCAGATTCCACGTATAAGTGAAATCATGTGACTTTTGTCTTTCTCTGCTTGACTTACTCCACTCAGGACAATACCCTCTAGGTCCATCCACATTGTTACAGATGGCAAGAGTTCATTTTTATGGCTCAGTAACTGTATACATTCCATTGCATACATGCACCACCTCTACTTTATCTATACATTCATTGATGGACACCAGGTTGCCTCCATCTCTTGGCTATTGTAAAAAAAATGCTGCAATGAACATACATAAAGGATGATCATATTCCTTCCAAGTAGTCTTTTGGGTTTCTTTGATCAAATACCCAGAGTGGGATTACTGGGTCTTTCTCTGTCCTGTTAGAGCCTTTGTTTCAAAGTCCGTTGTATCTGGAATTAGTAGTGCTACTCCAGTTTTTTTTTTTTTTTAAATTTTCATTTCCATTTTCATGAAATGTCTTTTTCCATCCCTTTACTTTCAGTCCTTGTGCATCTTTCAATCTAAAAGGAATCTCTTGTAGGCAGCACATGTACATGTTTTCTTATCCATTCAGCTACCGTATGTCTTTTGATGCGCATTTAATCCATTTATACCTAAAGTAATTGTTGGTAGGTAGTTATTGCTATTTTATTACCCATTTTTTTTTTCCTTAAAAGAAGACCAACATTTCCTGTAATATTGGTTTGGTGTTGATAAAACTCCTTTAGCTTTTTCTCATTTGGGAGGCTCTTTATCTGTCCTTCGATTCTAAATGATAGCTTTGCTGAGTAATCTTGGTTGTAGGTCCTTGCTTTTCATCACTTTAAATATTTTGTACCAATCCCTTCTGGCCTGCAAAGTTTCTGTTGAAAAATCAGCTGACAGTCTTATGGGAGCTCCCCTGTAGGTAACTGCTTTTCTCTTGCTGCCTTAAAATCTCTTTGTCTTTAACCTTTGGCATTTTAATTATGATGTGTCTTGATGTGGGCCTCTCTGGGTTGGTTTTATTTGGGACTCTGTGCTCTTCCTGGGCTTACATGTCTATTTCCTTTGCTACGTTAGAGAAGTTTTTGGTCATTATTTCTTCAAATAGGTTTTCAATTCCCTGCTCTCTCTCTTCTCCTTCTGGTATCCCTATAATTCGAATGTTGATATGCTTTATGTTGTGCCAGATGCCCCTTAAACTATCCTCATTTTTTTGGATTCTTTTTTCTTGTTGCTGTTCTGATTAGGTGTTATCTGCTACTTTATCCTCCAAATCACTGATTCAATTCTCTGCTTCACCTATTTTGCTGTTGATTCCCTCTAATGTATTCTTTATTTCAACTATTGCATTCTCCATTTCTGACTGATTCTTTTTTATTTTCTATCTCCATGTTTATTTCCTATCTCTTTGTGGAAGTTCTCACTGAGGTCACTGAGCATCCATACAACCAGTTTTTGAACTCTGAATCTGACAGATTGCTTGTCTCCATTTTATTTAGTTCTTTTTCTGGAGCTTTGTTCTGTTCTTTCACTTGGGCCATGTTTCTTTGTCTCCCCATTTTGGCTGCCTCCCTGTGCTTGTTTCTATATTTTAGGGAGAGTTGTTATGTTTTCTGGTCTTGGCAGAGTGGCCTTTCGTAGTAGGTGTCCTATGTAGCCCGGTGGCACAGTCTCTCCCTGGTCACCTGGGCCGGATCCTCCAGGTGTATCACTTGTATGGGCTGTGTGTGCCCTCCTCTTGTAGCTGAGCCTTGGCTGCTGTTTGCACATCAATGGAAAGAATCGACTCTCAGGCTGATTGATTTTTAGGACTGGCCTTGACAAAGTGGAGGAGCTGTTGAGGAAGGGCTGACCCTGCAGAGCAGGATTCATTTTATCAGGGCTCTTCTGCCTGCCCAGTCTGCCCTCTGGGTGTGTTGTCCTCAGATGCGACCCTAGGTGGTGCTGCAGCTCAGGCTGAAGCCGGCTGAGGACCTTCTGGGAGGGACTCCACTACAGGCCAAATTCACCTGCAGCCTGTGCCCTGCCTGGGGCCACCTGGTATGAGCTACAAAGTGATCTGCTGATGTCTTCCACTCATGCTGGACCTGGAGCTGCCTGAGAGAGGATAAATTCCAAACCAAGGCTAGCTGCCATCAGTGCTAGGCTGGGGCTGCTCAGAGGTACAGGGCACATTGAGGCTACTTGTCTGGGGTTTGTGAATCTTTAAGATATTTTAGGAAACTCCGCAGCATGAGCCAAGACAGGCCATTTGTACAGAAAAGCCACTGGAAGCAGCTTGGGTGGGCCTGCAAGTTGGGTAAGGCAGGGTCTCAGGGAATCACCAGGGTAGGGGAAATGGTGTTGACGGAGACAAATATGGTGCCCGCCTACATCTGCGCACTAGGAGCAGGGCGGGTTCAACGAAGGATCAATGCCCTCTGCCAGAACTTCCGTCTGGGAGAAAGCAGCCTCTCCAGCTCTCACACTGAAGCCACATAATTCAGTTCCTCCTCATATGTCCCTGGCACTTTTTGAGCTGCCGTCCCAAAGCTGGAGCTCAATGAGAGTGAGCCCATCAGTGAGTAAATCTGTATGTGGGCCTTTTAAGAAAAATGCTGGAACTCCTACAGCCCTCCATTTCACTAAGCCACAAACTCTATTGGTTTTCATAGCCAGAAGTTGTGAGGACTTCTCTTTCTGGCACCGGTGCTCTGGGCTGGGGAGCCTGGTGTGAGGCTGAGACCTCCACAGTCTAGATAATCCCATCCAATTCTCAACTACTACACGTGGGTGTGGAGCCAGCCAGTTTTGTGTCTCTGCTCCTCCTACCAGTCTTGATGTGGCTTCTTCTGAATAGCCTCAGTTATAAGACTTCTGTTCAGGTAGACTTCAGGTGATTCTCACTGATGGTTGTTCTGTAGGTTAGCTGTAATTTTGATGTGGTCATGAGAAAAGGCCAGCACAGTGTTTACTCTGCCATCTTGACCAGAACTCTTGGTTTTAATTCTTTTGGGTCTATACCCAAAAGTAGAATTGATGAAGCATGTGCTAATTCTATTTTTAATTTTTTGATGAACTATCATATGATTTTCCATTATGGCTAAACCATTTTACATTCCTACTAACTGTACATAAGAATTCTGATTTCTCCACATCATTGTCAACACTTGCTACTTTTTTTTCTTTTATTTTATATTAGCCATCATGATGGTTGTACGGTAGTATGAATGCATGTTGTTGTTTTTTTTTTTATCCATATTCCTCACTGTTCTTGCTTACACAAACTCCTGTGCTCCTTCTTTAGGTTTTTCCCAATGTTATCTTCTCTTAGTTTTACAATTTACAAATTAAAAAGAGAATGTGTTGTAGGTCTAGAGCTGCCACATAGATTAGACCAATGTTTGTCAACTGAGAGCAATCCTCCCACCAACCAGGGGACATCTGACATTTGGAAATGTCTGTAGACATCTTTGGAGTTTTTTGGGGTATAGTGGTGAAAGGAGAAGGGAAAGAAAAATGCTACTGGCATCTAGTAGCAGAGACCAGAAATGCTATTAAGCATCCTTTAATGTACAGGATAGAATTCCATGACAAAAAATTATCCACCCCTAAATGTCAGCAGTGCAGAGGCTGACATTTTCATGATTAGAAAGACTTAGAGAAAAAAACGGAGAGTAGGTTTAATGGGTTTATAAATAAGATTGCAAGAGGGCAGGTCTCACAGAGTCAGAGGAGTAAATGGAGGTCATAAAATATAAGAAAGGATTTATGAACAACTTAAAAAGAATGAAGAAAATAAATCAGGTATCTGGAAAGATAGTCCAAAAAAAAGGTATCACTGAGCCTTGGTGAATCCCAGAGAACACTGGGAAAAGTAAGATCTGTGGTGGCATGCATGTGTGTGTATGGGGTGGAGGTATAAGACTGGTTTAGAAACTACCTTTTAGAGTAGAACACTGAGTGAGAGTTACACACAGGTTTCTTTAGGAACGTAACCACATATTAATCAACAATAATAAAGATCTATTCATGTTTAGATGAACAAAGTTTCTAATTAAAGTTAATCCTAAAAACAGCAATGAAACATACAGATTTAACTTATAATTACTAAATATAACTAAAATTTTAAATAAAAACTACAAAATTTCTAAAATATCAACTTAAAATGTTTTCATGTCATTTAAAGATGAGTATTTTATTTCATGTTACCTGTAGACTCTGACTCTGTACATCATCTAGAGTTGGAAGATCAGCCAGATACTTTTCCAAGGTCTCAATTCTTCTCTGCTTTTCCTTGTTTTGTTCAGATTCTTTCTGGCATTTCTTTTTCAGGCTACTGATGTACCTATCTCTGGTTTTAAGCTAGAAAAAAAAAAAGATTATGAATCTCCAATAGTTTTGTGTCATTAAAAACACAATAACAAAATGAACATTCTAATCATAGGCATCACTGAATTCTCGATAGTTCCTGGTTAAAGTTAATACCACCACCAACTCAAGTAAAATTTATTTTATTCTATCAATTCTAATATTCACATTTTTCAAGTTTTCATATCATGGAAATTGAGTTTTCAGAATTTCTGTTTGTTTTCTTTTACAACTGATGGCATCCTACAAACTAGTCAGGTAGCAGTAATGATGTACCTTTTATTGCCTGCACATATGAAATTTGGTCAAGGCTATTCATACCATTGGCATCTCAACAGTGTTAGGTATATATTGAAACTACATATTTAGTTTAAATGATGTTTAGAATACCTTTTAAAATGTTACATTATAATTTGGCATTGAAAAAGTTATTGGGTACCAAGAAAGACACAGAAACAGCACTGTGGCGTATAATTTCAAAATCAGTGAACCAAGTCATTCTTACTTCTTGCAAAGCTATATCCAAATATCTTATGTGAATTAAGAATGGAAGATACCTATAAATAATTAAAGCTGTTCTATTATTAACAAAGTTGCAAAGCAATTGCTTATCATGTAATAAAGCAATGCAATCAAAGCTAAGCGGACTTACTAAAATTATCAAAAGCTTAGGAACTGATTAAGGGACTAGTGAGACCAATCCCTACCTCAAGTAAGACTACTGTTAAGGCACTGTGTCATAGTTAAAATTGTAGCATATTTTCCTCCTAAAAATTACTTAAAATAAAGATATGCCTTACCATTAATGTCATTTTAGGACTGATGAAATATGTTAACTGAATACCTACTATAGAACACATGCAGTACATGATTCTAGCAAATCCCAATTTGTATAGGCTGAATCTCAAATTTTAAAAACTTCAATTGGAAAAATGAATCACATCTCATTTTATCTATTCACTCCATCAATAACATTAGGATCTATTTACTACCTTGAGTAAGAAGCAACACTGGTAAAACAGACAAATTCCATCATTTATTGGGGCTTTTTCAGGATTAAAGGCAAGTGTGCTGGTGTGACAATTTAACTTGTGACCTATTAGAATTCACAGACTGCTGGCACAGGTGGTGACCTGAAGGACCATATAATAAAATTCCCTTTTCGATTATGAGGTCCAGAGATCTTTAGTGACTTAACTACAAGTCAGAGACAGGGCTGGAATTTAAACATGGATTGCTTGACTGAATATTAAAGTCAAGGTTCTTTCAATTCCTAAGAACCAGATTCCCACAAATTAGCAACAAGCTGTGCCCAGATTCCCCATCAACAAAGCCTGCTCTTGCCTTAGGAAATGACCCAGTAGATTACAGAAGTAAACATAACTCACCAGCCTATTTTTACTGACTGCTCTCTAATTTACATTCAATTGTTTAAGAGTCTTAAATGTGACACTATGATATTATCAAAAAGGTCAGTCATATTGTCTTCTACTGTGCAAAGATGTCCTAGTTTTATTCTTTTTCTTTCGGTGGTCAACTGCCTTCTTTGCTATCATGTCATGCTTGCTGCTGTTGATCACAAATCTCTGCCAACAATCTCCTATTGGATACCATCTGTTATTTGTCGACCACAAATTGGTAATATATAACCACTGGATTTTGGGTTTTTTAAAGCCCTGCTCACTGATGAGAAGCTCTTTGTTTTGTTTTGCTTTAGCTTTAAAGTTTTGTGTTGTTTCAGATTAACAGACATTACTGTAATCTGAATGCCAGTAATTAGCTACAGGTAAATAAGACATCACTTATAAATCTTTCCTATTCTATTTATAAAAAGTAAAGTTTTTCTTTTCAAGGAAATATTATGCAATACTAGGATCTTTCCTAGAAGGCAATAGGAGTGCCCTATTTTAGAAGAGTTTTACAAATTTATTTTTATTTTAAATATAATAATTAGAACAAAATAGATTAATGAGGAAATGTCATCCTCTAAATTTTTTATAAAGCATTAATATTAGAACCAAAGCATCTCCTGTACAGTTATATTGTCTTGAATTTTATCCCTAGCTTTTCAACAATTTCTGTCTACATGCAACTGGACAAATTACTCAAACTACTATTCTCAAAGCTTTGGTTTCCTTGTTTTTAAAAATGAAAGTCTAGTATATACCTCATAGGGTTTTTCTGAAGATTAGGATTAAATAAGATGATGCATTTAATGCACATCAACATGCTATCTGGCTCAGCAAAGAGTAATTTCTTTCATCATCATCATCACATTAAATGTTTTTCTTTCACAGAATCAGTCTTGATCAGGATTATAAGTAAATGCAGAAGGAAACAATGCAATCCAATCTCACATGGGCCTAAAGTGCTGTTTAGCTGATGTATTATCAATGAGTCTATTTTCTAGCTTCTACACTCCCTTTGAGATCTCAAATCACTTCTATGTCCTTTTATACAAACTCTACCCTCTATATTCACCCCATCCTCAGGTTTTCCTGCTATCAACATTTCCATTCTTAACTGCTTCACTTCACAGAAAGGCCATCCCTCTTTTCTACGAGTGCCTCTTCCACCTTGGTGTCTGTTAGCAAACTTTCCCTGTTTCTCTCAGGAACCTTCTCCATCATGTGCCCACTCTCACATCTTTGGTATTGCTCTCTATTCTTTCTTTAGTCCTTTGTTAGGGTTACCTCATTCCCTTTTCTTCTCCCTTGGAAAAAAAAAATCACTTGAAAACGTTCTTTCATTCATTCACTCACTCAATATTCCAGACACCATGGCTGGTGCTACATATGCTACAATGACACATTCAGATACACCCCTCCCTTCATGGAGCTTACAGAGACATTTAAAAAAAAATGATTATTTGAAATTACACTGGGAAAAAAAAGAATGAAATGCTCTAAGTATATAAAAGGAGGCTGAAAATATTTAATTGGAGACTTGACAAAATGTAGGTGACTGGGAAAAGAGAGCCAAGTATCCTACCTAGCAAAAAGGATACTTTGTTTAAAAACTATGACAGCAGAAACAAAAGCCTGACCTGTTGGAGCAACTGCAAGACACAGTACCAGAGGGCTAAGGCTACATAATTAGGTAGGGTCATTTAGGTCATGGGGAAAATCTAATTCTTATTTTAAAGACAATGAGATGGCATTAGTTAACAAAGTAAGTGAAAAGTAAGTGAAATGACTGGTTCTTCTTGTTTAGTCCCCCGCACTATCAAGAATGGATCTGGGAGGTTGTGGAGCAACTGGACCTCTCATACATTCGTTTTGGAAGTGTTAAATGGTACAAACACTTGGAAGAATTTAGGAAGTTTCTTGTAAATTAAATACCTATTCTATGAACTGTATGACCTAGAAATTCCACTCAGAGATTTATCCAAAATAAATTAAAACACACACATATATATAAAGAGTCTAGTACAAGAATGTTCACAGTAGCCTTATTCATAATTTCCCCAAATTGCAAACAATCTACATATTCATGAACAGATACACTGTGGTCTATCTATATAATGAAATGCAACTCAGCAGTTGATAAGAACAAACTACCAATACATGCGACAATATTAATAAACCTCAAAGACACTGAGTCAAAGAAAAGCGACACAAAAGAATGCACACTGTATGACTCTATTTTCATGAAGTTCAATAAGGCTCAAAACTAATCAATACTGAGATAAAAAAATGTTTCAAGGAGAAAAAGGAGATTAAAAAGATGCAAGAGAACTTCTTGGGTGACTGGAATGTTTTGTGTTTCATTTTAGATAGTAGTTATATGGGGATATACTATTAGCAGTACTTATCAAAATAGACACTCGAGATCTGTAGATATGACTATATATAAATTATGTTCTAATTTTTAAAAAATATAATTAGAGAAAAAACAGAATTGCAATGATATTTAAAAAAGTGGACAGAGGGGAAGTGCAGATAGGCAAGGCAGAAGTGGATTCAGACACCAATGAAGAGGCTATTACAAAAGCTTTGCCAAGAGATAACTGGGACCATGCTGGTAGTACTGGATAGTCTGTAAATATTTAGGAGATAGGTTTGATTAGTAAAATTTCAAGCATGAGTAACTGAATATATGGTAATAAACCCTGAAAAAAAATTTGTTTCATTTCAGAAGAATAGGACAGTTGGAGGCAAATTAAGAATTACATTTTAGATATAAAAAGGGTGAATCTTTTTAAGATATCCAAGTAGCTGTCAAATAGGTAGTTAGTATATAAATCAATTTTATTAAGCAATAAACACCAAAAGTAGTAAGAGATGAAAAACTTACGATAAAACAAAAGTCAATTTTAAAACTGTATCCATAAAATAATTTTCACATGATCTTTTAATTAACAAGTCTCAGAGGAGAAAATAGTTTAATCTCTCCCACATCTGTATGACCAATGAATATTTCTTTAGCTTCCTCCAAATTGTGGTATTGTATGAAGCACAATAAATACAGAAAAGAAACAAGAGGTACTTAAAAACACTTTCATGTTAGCCAAGACAAAATACATCACACAGCTACAAAAAGAAACTATGTAAAATTTTTGTCAATTTTTGGAAGGTAAAAATTTTAACCCATACACACACACACCTACTCACACCAAAATGTCAGTTTTTAGTTCTCTATTAATAGCTCCAAATCTCGTGATAGAAATCATAGTGACCTGCTTCATAATCACTTGAATAGATGGTTCAGTTAATAATAGAATAATAAGCTGGATACATCAAGAAAGAAATCTAAAACCAGTTCTGCCACTAAGTAGCAGCTTAAGGATCTGTGCTTACTCAGTAAATTATGGCTAGCATGTACCCTACTTTATCTTGAATAATATTATAAAAAAATTTGATAAAATACGTAAAAACTTTAAAATAGAAAGATCAAATAAATGTAGAGATATAGTGGATATATAAAGGAATTTAGCTAGCTAATTATTCTAAATCGGGGGCTACAGCTTAAATAACCTGAAGCCATTTATTTATTTCATCTACCAATAATTATGCCCTACATGACAAAGAATCAGGGCTCACAAAAAGGGAGAACAGTTACCAGTGTCACATCTCAGTGTAGGCAACTAACTTTAAAAAGGTTTCACTATTAGTTAGAAAGATACAATACACAGTGTTTTTATGCCTCAAGACAACCCCTAGATTTTTGTAGACAGGGTTTCTCAAAAGTTACTACAAATCTAATCACTCCAGTAGAAATGTACAGCCTGGCATGACACCTGGCATAGAGTAGAAGACAGACAACTATACGCTGAAGGAAAGTTGTTGGCCTAATTTAACTTTATCAAAAATACCTACTTTTTCCTCCAGTTTCTTCTTCTCATCACTAAATTGGCTTAATCTCTGTTTGAGAAACTGATTAAGTTGTAACACCTCTTTCTCAGTGGATGCAAGCTTCTGTTCAAGTTCCTCTTGCTGGGAACCCGACACTGACTGATCTGAAAACGGAGTCTGCAGTGAAGTATTCTCAAATTGTGGCTATGAGGAAAGAACAAAAAAGGTAAGACTTTAAATACTAACTTGTTTTGAACACACACAAAAATTACTAATGAGATATAGTACAAAGAGTATATAGAGGCTTTAGCAACAAACAGACCTTGGCATAAATTCTAGCTCATCACCAGTTTAATAAAGTACTCCCCCCACCCCACACACACAAATACAATGAAACTGTCAAAGAGCTAAAATAGTTGCATATGTAGTAGCTATGGAAAGGTGGAAAGGCTTTATATATATATACACACACACACATATATACATGAAAGCCTCTAAAAACTTGAACTAGGCCTTAAAAAACTCAGACTTTAGCAAAAGGTGGAGATGCAATTAAAAAACTATATAAATAGCATTTATCATGTGCAGGATATTTCAAAGATGATACATTTAGGCATTGTTCTTTATAAACTCAAATTATAAACAGAGGCATGAGAAACCTGTAGATAATTATATATAGACTATATTATAATATGGTAGCCTAAGAAAAGCCATCTTAAGTACAAAGTGTTAGTAGGTAGCAGGATAAATGAAGATGACATTGGGAGAATGAGAATAAAGGTTTTACTGGAGAGGTGGCTTTTGAGGCAAATTTTGACAATAAAGATTCTGGCAGAAATGGAGAAAGGAAGAAAAGCATTCCAGAAAAAATGTGTTACAAAGGCAAACTATGAAATATATGTTGAGAGTACCCATGTCTGAGTCAAGTAGAGGTCATAAGAGCAGATAATATAACGGAAAATTTCAAAATCTAAATGGATTATAATGTAGAATCACAAGATTCAGAGTTGAACCTTAATTCGCAGGAATGGGAAACCAGTGACGGTTTCAGAACAACAAAGTAACACGATTTCAGAAGTCTGTGAATTCTTGTTTTATAAATCTGTATTCACTGCATTTAGTGTGGTGAGTAGACTATCAATAACTGTTGATTAAAAGGAAAAGAGAAAAGAGGATAAAGGACACGTGAGTGCTACAACTGGAAGCAGTAGCAGGATGAACGATAGGATATTGAGAATAGATATGAATATGTCACTTTTAAAAATTATTCTAACTTATTTGGCTAGAAAAAAATGAAGAGCTGAAGAAACTCTGGAAGTAGAACAAAAAAAATTTAAAAAATTATTTTAATATGTGAATGGACAAGAAATATTAAAGATAACCAAGGTTTGAAATTGTGAGTATAACAAAAAAGGTCAAGTTCTGACCAGAGGTAAGGAAGTCACACAGGAGAATAGGTCTAAGCAGATGCACTTAATTAACAATTGAAACCTACTGACATTAAGATGCCAGTTGAACATGTAAGTACAGATGACCATATGGCAATAAGAAAAGTACGTCTAGACTTGGGAAAATGGCAATGCTATGCTAGGAAACTGTAAAAAGTTAATACAGATAGTTTCCAACCTGGCATGTAATGGGCTTAGAAATCGCTACTTCATCCATTTTACTAATAAGTGAAAAGATGAACTGAAAAGTCAACAACTCTTCTTAGATCTGTGAGAGAAGTGAGTTCACAGGGTCAAGTGCTGCTCCCAAAATCGGAGAAGCAAGTAAATAGAGAGAATCACACTTATGAGAGAATCACACTTACAAGAACAGAATCCTCCATGGGAACCAGTACTGGAGTAGGAAACCCAGAACTGTACTGATGAAATGCTGGAGGCTCAGAGTGGGCAAACCTCCAGTGGGATCCAGTCACAGGGGATCTTCAACTATTTTTTATCTCCAAGAGCTCTACCAGGTCCTAACAGTGAATATCATAGAAAATTCCCTCTTCCAACAGCAGGAAGAGAAAAGTAATCATTCTGAAATATGCTTGAACACTCTGTTCATCTTAACAAAATCTGACCTCAGGAGAAACTATTTTACCACAGAATAGTTCTAGGAAGGCTGCCTAGAAGGGAACTAACCGACCTAGAAAGGAAATCCTAACTCCAGCTACCTTTAGCCTTCCACATGGGCAGGGAAAACACTATCCTGTCCCACCTAAGTGTGGGGAAAAAAAGAACTGAGAAGCAGTGAAGCTCACAGTGCAGGAGCAGAGGTCACTAGAAGACTAAGAGCTACTCAAAGTACTACAGAATGCTTCTCCTTGCTGCAACACCTTTCCACTACATTATTAAAGACCGATTTCCCATATTTCCTTTACCTTTAGTATATCGGGTCTCCCTTTCAACGAAATTTCCAAGATATACTAAAAGATGAAAACAGTCTGGAGAGACTGAATAAGCATCAGAACCAGAGTCAGATATGTTAGGAATGTTGGAATTATCGGACTAGAAATTTTTAAAACTATGAGTAATATGCTCAGGGCTTTAATGCTAAAGGAGATGACATGTGAGAACAGACGGATAATTTAAGCACAGAGATGGAAATTCTAAAGAATCAAAAATAAATACTACAGATTGAAAACACTGTAACAGAACCGAAGACTGTCTCTGATGTGCTCATCTGTAGACTGGACATAGATCAGGAAACAATCTATGAGTTCGAGGATTTCACAACAGAACCAAAGATTTCCAAAAGTGAAGAGCAAAGAGAAAAAAAAAAAAAAAGACTGGAAGAAATAGAACAGAATAGCCAAAAACTGTGAGGTAGCTACATGTACCACACACATAGTGGGATCATGTATGAAGAAAGAGAAAGGAACAGAAGCATATCTGAAACAAAAATGTTGGAGAATTTCCCCAAACTGTCAGGTGCTATACTTCAGATCTAGGAAACACCAAGAACACTAAGCAGAATATCAAAAGAACTGTGCATAAGTATATTATATTTAAATGTATAAAAACCAAAGATAAAAAAATTCTTAAAAGAAACCAGAGAAAAAACACCTTATGTATAGACTGGTAAAAATAAAAGTTATATTCAATTTTTTAGAAACCAGGCAATAAAGAAAGAGTATAGTGAAATATTTAGTACTGAGATAAAAAACCCACCAACCTAGAATTCTGTACTGTGTAAAATTATCCTTCGAAAGTGAAGGAGAAATAAAGATACTTGGACGAATAAAACTTGAGGGAATTTGATGCCAGTAGATTTGGCATTGCAACAAATTTAAAAGTTGTTTTTTAGACAGAAGGAAAATGATTTAGGTCAGAAACTTGGATCTAATTATAGAAAAGAAGAGCATTACAGAAGGTATAAATAGGGGAGATAAAATCTTTTATTTTTCTTAATTAACTTAACAGATAACAGTTTGTTCAAAATAATAATGACAACAATATATTCAATTATGTATGTGTATGCTTACATATAGATGAAATAGATGACAGCAATGATACACTGTAAAGAAGGGAAGGTTTAGGAATATTTAGTTATCATAATGTATTTACACTACCCATGAAAGGTATAGTGTCATCTGCAAGTAAACTTAGATTGGTTGTAAATGTATATTGTAAACTCTAGGACAACGACTAAAACAAAGTTTTTTTCAAAAGTGTAATCTATATTCTAAGAAAGGAGAGAAAATGGGATCATATAAAGTGCTCAATTAAAACCACAAAAGGCAGAGAAAGTGTGTAAGATGAAAATAGGAACAAAGAACAAGATCAATTAAACAAACAATAAACATAGCAGATATTAATCCAACTATACCAACAATTGCTTTAAATGTAAATGGTCTAAATAAACCAACTGAAAGAGACTATCAGAGTGAATCCAAAAACATGGGCAACTATATGTTGTCTACAAGTAACCCACCTTAAATATAAAGACACGGATAAATTAAAAGGGATAGGAAAGATGTATTATGCTAACATTAATCAAAAGAAAGATGGACGAAATATATTAATTTCAGCAAAGCAAACTTTAGAGGAAGGAAGGTTATCAGGGATCAAGAGGAGCATTACATAAGGATAAAAGGGTTAATATTCCAAGAAGAGATAGCAATCCTTAATGTGCATGAGTCTAAAAACTGAGGATGAAAATATGAGTTGGACATAGCAATGACTTCTGGATACACTACTAAAGATGTGACCCATAAAAGAAACAACTGAAAGCTGGACTGTATTAACATTTTCTGTTCTGCAAAAGACAATTATCAAGAGAACGAGAAGACAAGTCACACAGTGGGAGAAAATATTTGCGAAAGAAATAACTGGTAAAGAACTTGGATCTAAACCACTATAGAAGCGAGTGTATCTCTCGAGGAAGTGGAGGGAATCATAATTTTTTTAAATGAAGTTTATAGAGGCTTCTGTTGCCAATGCAACAGGGTGAGCCTAGGGCTTTTTTGCAGCCTGCCAAAGATTCTAATTTTACTCCCAGTATTTTAACTCCCTTCGCCTGGGAGGGATGGGGAACACATATAAACCAATGAGACCTGAAAACTATACTGACATCATTCTCCCATTTACCATTAGTGTATGAGTAAATTTGCACTACAGTAATGAGTTTTGTAGCAAGAGAAGCTGCAGCTGAAACTGTAGATGTAATCAAAAAGAAAGTAGGAAGAGAGAGTGCTTTAACGTCTACATTTAATAATATTTTTTCAGTCATTACCTAATTTTTCTGAGTGTCAGACAATCACTCATTCTGTGGAGACAGCCTTTCTTCCCTTCACTGCTACGACAATACTCTCCCCCATCCATCCCACCCCACCCCGCCCCCATGCTCCTTCACAGGTCCTGCTCTTTTTCTACCTTCTAAAATACTGCTGCTCGCCATCTTCACTTTGGGATCCCATTTTCTTCACTCCCTGCAATATCTATCATGCCCAAGTCTTCAACAACCACCCAGGTAGCTTGATAACTCCTAAATCTCTAATCTCTTCCTCAAAACTGCACCCATGAATATCAGCCTCTTTCTTCATCTTAGTCCCAAATTTACAATACAAAAGTTTACAAAAGTTTTAACTCTTTTTCTCCTCTAAACCTATACCTGATGTAGTAGTCTCTATCCTGATCACTGACAATACTAACCAATCAATGTTCCCCATCTGAAACTAGGCCATTATTCTCCTTCACCATATTAAACTCACTAATTCTGGCCTATGTGTGGTTACACACATGATTAATGTCTTCTCATTCTTACCAAAATTGTTTCAAAAATTCAGGTGTTCATTTAATGTTTAGACTATTGAGATAGCTTCCTGACTAGTTTTCCTGCCTCTAATGCCATCCATTTTAAATCCAGTCTCTATTATGCCACTGGAGTAACCAAACTGCAATTGTGGTGAGTCAAAGAGAGTGCTCTTAATAATTATGATAGTACAACAGGCATTAACTGGAACTGGCCCTAAATGTGGGACAGTTGGACCCTTTATTCTCAGGCCTTTTCTACAATCTGACCTCTGCTTACCTCTTTGACTACATCTCTTACCACTACCCCCTCCCTCATGTTACACTTTATCCATACAGAATAATTTGTATTTTTCCAAATGCATTACCTCTTCCTCTTGACTTTGGGCCTCCTCAACATTCAGTATATGCCTCAAAGACTATTTCTCCTTCACTTTAGTCAAGCGAACTTTTGGTTCAACAGGTTCTCAGATTAGATACCCTTTTCTATAGGAAGTTATGTTCCTCATTAGGTTACACACTCTTTGAAGGAAAAACCAATTTCATTCACATTTATATTACTAGAGGCTAAAATGTGCCTTATCCATAGTAAAAAAAAAATAATTTTTGAAGAAATGAATAAACAGATTTTTATATTTAGTCTCCCTCTGTGGGCTTCAAGATCCATGAAGACAGAAACCGTTCGTTTTTGTAGCTATGGCATTTAATACATTAGATGTTTATGTTTAGTTGGGTTGGGCTCATTTGTAAAGGTGGGACTCATTTATAGAATGCTTATCAAAACTCGTCAACTTGGCAGTAGAAAAAATAGCTGAAGAAAAAAATAGAAAAAAATATATAAATGGAAATAGGATTAAAATAGAAACAAAACAAGGATGCATCAATGACGCTTAATGAGAACAAGCACTATTCACTTGGTCTTTCCAAGGTTCACATGTGTGTATATGGAAAGAAGAAATCTCTTTCTTGTTCAGTTTTTAACAAAAGAATAAAGAATCCTTCACACTTTTTTTTTTTTTTTTCATGAAGTCCTGTTAACCAAAGGTTAAAATTTTCGTATAAGGCATTATAACTACAAATCACTCTTTGGTTCTACCAATTTTACCACTAAAACAATCTAGGAAAGTTTGGATTTTAGGATAAAGATCTAGTTCTCATTTCCTGCTTATGAAACTTGGTGATGTCTAAGTCTCAGGTCATCTTAATTGTGAGATTATTCAAAGTTTTTAATCAGAAAATAGAAATTACTTCTCAGGAATATGTTTTTCATCTGTAAATTCATAAAAGAATGCTATTCTATTTCAAAATTTTGTTATACTTAACATAGACTATATAGAATGTTAAAGGTATAATTTTCTTTGTTAATGTGCTATGGAATTAGGATAAACGAGCTATGAACCCAAATATATGCACATACAAAATTTTGTGCGTTAAAAATAATGTTCATATATCCAAGTTAAAAACTCCTTTGCTCAAGAAATGTTTTATTATCAGATTTGTTTCTTCTAACCCTTGCTATTTAATCAGTTATTTATAGCTCTCTAATAAAAAAAAAAAAGTTTATTACATATTTATCATATCCACTTAATACTTAGGGTATTTCCTTTTATCAACTGCTCTTATCTTTTAAAATCATATTTTTCAACAATATTTTAATTCTTCACATAATTTAAAATCCTTCTAATATTGTTAGTAGCCCCCTTTTCCATATCCTTTCAGATATTTCTATCTGTCCTGCTGACTGACTTGGAGAGCCCTCTACTGGCATGATGCTGTGTCAAAAGTATTTCTTCAGCTTTCAGATACACATTAAATTTTACATGCTTTTAGTGATATAATAATAATTGTATAATTCAAGTAAAACCTTTATTCAAAATAAGAAAGTTACAAGGGGAAACTGTATAATCCTATTAAAATATCATTACCATAAATAAACCCTTGCATATATGGTCGAATAATTTTTGACAAGGTGCCAACACTACCAGTCAATGGGGACAAGACAGTTTTTTCAACAAATGATTCTGGGAAAACTGGATTATCCAGATGCAAAAATGAAGTTCGATCCTTGTCTAACATGATAAAAAAATTAACTCAAAATGGATCAAAAACTAAATGTAAGGCCTAAAACTATAAAACTCTTAGAAGAAAACGTATGGCAAAAGCTTCATGACATTGGATTTGGCAATACATTCTTGACTATGACACCAAAGGCACAGGTAAAAAAAAAAAAAAGTGGACAAATTGAACTTCAAAAACTTAAAATATTTTATACATGAAAAGACACTATCAAGAGAGTAAAAATGCAACTCACAGAATGGAAAATTATTTGCAAATCATATATCTGATAAGGGATAAATATCCAGAATACCTAGAGAACTTCTAAAACTCAATAACAAAAAACGAACAACTGGATTAAAAAATGGGCAGAAGACTTGAATAGACATTTATCCAAAGAGGATTATAGGCAGACCTCATTTTATTATGCTTCTCACTATTGTGCTTGGCAATTACTGTATTTTTTACAAATTTAAGGTCTGTAGCAACTCCGTGTCAAGCAAGTTTATCAGCATCCTTTTTGCTAACAGGCTCAGATGATAGCATTTTTTAGTAAGAGAGTTATTTTTTAATTAAGGTATGTGCATGGTTTTTTAGACATAATGCTACTGCACCCTTAACAGGTTATAGTACAATGTAAACTTAACTTTTATATGTACTGGGAAGCCAAAAAATACATGTAAACTCACTTTATTGCAGTATTTGCTTTACTGCACTGGTCTGGAATCAAACTAATATCTCCAAGATATGCCTGCATACAAATGGCCAATAAGCACATAAAAAGATGCTCAACATCACTATTCTTAGGGAAATGAAAATTAAAACTACAATGAGATACTACCTCATGTCTAGTAGGATGGCTACTATCAAAAAACAGAAAATAACAAGTGTTGGCAACGCTGTGGAGAAAATGGTATCCTTGTACACTATTGGTGAATATAAAATGGTACAGCCACTGTGAAAAATGGCATGGTGGACCCTCAAAAAATTAAAAACAGAATTATCATATGACCTAGCAATTCCACTTCTGTATGTACTCAAAAGAACTGAAAGAAGGGTCTCAAGATACATATTCATATACTCATGTTCAAACAAATATGTTCATAGCAATATTTAGAAATATAGAAGCAACCCAAGTATCCATTGACATAAATGGATAAGTAAAATGTGGTACACACGTATTATTCAGCCTTAGAGAAAGAAATTCTGACACATGCTTCAACATGCATGAACCTTGAGGACATTATGCTAAGTGAAATAAGCCAGTCACAAAAAGATAAATACTGTATGGTTCCACCTAACATGAGATACTTAAGAGTAACCAAAGTCACAGAGACGGAAAGCAGAATGATAGCTGTCAGGGGTTGGGGAGGAGAATGTGGAGGTACTGTTTGATGGTACAGTTTCAGTTTTTATAAGATGAAAGAGCTATGGAGATGGATGGTGGTGCATAATATTATAACTATATTTAACAGCACTTATCTGTACACTTAAAAATGGTTAAGATGATAAAAGCTTGTTATATGTATTTTTATACAAAAAAAAAAAAACATACAGAGATAACTTCCCCACCTCACCCTTTTATAAACCTACCAAAAGGACAAATTTAAATGTTTCTTAACACACTCTGCTACATAGCTATGAATTGGGAGGGGCGACTCTTATACAATGCTGGTAGGACTTAAAAATTAGAATAGGCTCTACTGGATAGCAATTTGACAATATTGATAAAAATTACCAACTCATAAAACACCTAGAAAGTTCACTTCTGAGAATTTAACTTACGAAAGCACTTGCATGTGAGCAAAAGAAGATTTATAAAAGATAATTCTTCATAACATTATTTATAATAGCCCCAAACTAGAAACTACCCAAATTTCGATGAGTAGGAACAGGTTGAATAAATTATGCCATCCCTATAAAATGAGAAATCAAACAGTTATAAAAGCGAAAGAAAGGACCGTAATCTATGTATAATGATATGGAAATAATAACTGTGTTTTATATTAAAAAAAGGAAAAAAGCAAGCAAGGTGTCAGATAATAATGTATGTATTTTGATATTCTCTGTGAAAGCAGGGGGATAAAATACATTTATATCTGCTAGTGATATCCATCAACTCGGAAGGATATACTAGAAATTGACAATAGCAGTTCCTGTGTGTGTGGGGGGGGTGGGGGAGGGGGAATCGGCCAGATGAAAGAAAGTACTTGGATATCTTTTACTACACATATAAATATAAACCATGTAAATGGGTTATTAATTTGTAAAAAGTCCTAATTTTAAAAGTTAACTATAAAATTAACACATGCTTTACTAATAAAACAACTACAAAATCCTCTGTAATCTTACCTGCAAACTAGCCATATAAGAACCCTCACAATTTACATAGTGTCCTAACATAGCATGTTGTGCTCGTAATTCATTATCCCTTATCCTCTCGTGTAGGTGGGTAATTTGTTGCTTCTGTCTGCAAAACATAAATTGAGGTTACATTGTAAGACATATACTTCTCTAAGAGATAGTTAAAAAAAGAACTTTTAGTATTCTAATAATTTGACATAAGAGTTAAAAGTATTATTAAATTCATAACAGAAAACTGAGCAACTTGGATTACTTTGGATTATTTCCTTAGTATCCCTCTATAATATGCAAAATTGAGGAATGTGTAGTTTAATAGATTATGTCAGTAATTATCTGCACTTCCTATTGCCATAAACTGACTGTGTCTCCTCAAAGTTCATATATTACATCTTAATGCCCAATGTGATAGTATAAGGAAGTGGGGGCCTTTGGAAGGTGATTAGGTCCTGAGGGCAGAACCCTCCCGAAAGCAATTAGTGTCCTAATAAAAGAGGCCCCAGATAGCTCCCTTGTCCTTTTCACCACGTAAGGTTACAGATAACTGACCAGCTATGAACCAGGAAGTTGGCTCTTGCCAGACAATGAACCTGCCTTGATCTTGGAATTTCCAGCCTCCAGAACTAGGAGTAAAAAATTCTGTTGTTTAGTAACAAATGCCCAGTCTATGGTATTTTGTTATAACAACCCAAATGGACTAGACACCTATTAGCTTATACCTAATAAAATGATAATTATAATGGTGTTCAAAAAGTAATAAAAGTCAATTGATTCTGATTGTTTGAGGGAGAGTATATTTATATAATAAAAGTCTTAAATTTTGGTCTGTTTTTAAAAAGTGCAGCATAGGGAATACAGTCAATAATATTATAATAACTATGTATGATTCCAGGTGGATACTAGCCTTCTCAGAGTGATCACTTTGTTAATGTACATACATGTCTAATCACCATGCTGTACACCTGAAACTAATATATGTCAACTATAACTGAAAAACAAATTTTTAAAAAATAAAAGTATTTCAAGAATGTACAGTGATTAAATTATAAGTGTTCAAAATACATATCTGGCTGGGTTTGTAATTATTTATATATAAAATCCACTTGTAATAGAAATATCAAGTATTTTTAAATAGCTTTTTCATAAAATCGATTAAAATACTGTCTAAAGAATTTATTTATAAAGTATAGAAGTATGAGGCATTAAGCATATTCTATGTGCCAGGCTCTATTCAAGAAAGTAGAGAGCAGCATAGAGAATAATAAAGTCCAGATGTCTATGCTCTAATTTATATTCTAGTAGGTCTTGCTGAATAGTGGTCAATTTCTAACCAAAGTCTTTTAAAATTTCAACTAATACACACATCTAAAGGTTTGAATTAAGATTTAATTTTAAGGCTAAAATGTCTACTACTTTATCCCATATAAGCACATAAAAATAAGTGGTAACCAGCATTAAGAAAAAACATCTCTTCAATGTTTTATTTCCCAATTACCATGATACAGAACATATTTAATTATCTCAAAAGTATATATAATGATGTAGAACCAATATATATAATAGGTAATATAATTAAGTAGTATTAAGACTTATTGCTCAAAATAATTAGGAGACTATAAATATAAACTAATTTTTTTTAGAGTTTTGGTACTCAAAACACATCAATTATTGGCATGTCCCCCAAAATTTCCATAATTATTTGTAAATCATTTCATTTTAAACATTCGTGATTTTCATATTTTCTGTGCCTTCACATCTAACATACATTAGTTAAAGAAAATTACTTTAAAGTAGCTTTCTAATTTGGTAGTTCCCAAGTAGAAAATACAAAGACACTATCTTGCAGCTTTGACAGTTTATTAGCATTGCAACTAACTTGCTACATGTACAAGAAAGATGAAGAGGAGTTTCCAAATTATGAGTTACTCTAATGTAAATGGGAAGATGACATAACACAAAGAGACCGTTCTGACAGTGGTTCTTAAAGGGACTGAGACAGGCGAAGGACAAACATGTCACATCAATGTATTTGCAAGGTTCTATTTTTAAAATTCTACATAGTAGATACAAAGGTATTCTTTTTTTAATCTATATTTCTGTATGCTTGACATATTTAGCAATTTAAAAACAGACTCACCGGTCAATTACAATTTCTTTCTGCCTTAATAGTCCTTCTTTTATTTTCAACATTGATTCCCACTTCGTGAAATCCTGATAGCCAGAAGGTGAATAACTTTGACGAGATGATCCAGTTAAAACCTGCACAAGCATGTTTATACTATTAGTATAGTAAAAGTGTCAAAAGGAAATATTTATGTATCATCTAATATTTTCCCAATGATTTTCATTAAAGAAATAGAGCATACTCCCTTTAATTTTTTAAAGACTATCTGAAATCACATTTGTGAATACAATATAACTTGAAAAATTTCAAGGTAGTTCCCAAGTAAATGCACAAATCTAATAAAGAATTAGTGACAATAGAACATTCAAATGGGCTTATTATAATACTATACATAAGATCTTGTTCTCATTACATTGTGGAAGCTTTCTGGAAATAAGAGATTAATCATTTCCTAGGGAAGGAGTACAATAAAAGAATGTACCATGGCTAAGCTAGACAAACATTACCAGAGGGGTTTCCACAAAGTAATAAAAACAGACTTCAAATCGTAATTCATCACATCATTATCTAATTTCATAAAATTTCAAAAGTTGAAATGTTTCCACGAAATAGTATATATATCTATAGAAAATATGACTATTAAGGAGAAGATCTAGATCAGGGGTCCCCAAACCCTGGGCTGTGGACCAATACTGGTCCATGACCTGTTAGGAACTGGGGCACACAGCAGGAGGCGAACAGTGGGTAAGCGAATGAAGCTTCATCTGTATTTGCAGCTGTTCCCAGTGCCAGCATCACCACCTCAGCTCCACCTCAGCTCATCAGACATTAGATTCTCATAGGAGCACCGGTTCCTGGTGCCAAATAGGTTGGGGACCGCTAATATAGGTGATTACTGGTCTCCAGTTTAAACTGTATCATTTAGAAAAAAATCTGCTTAGAATTTTTTTTTTTAATTTCAGGTATTTAAAACAAATCAACAATAATAAAAACCAATATGATAGATATTCTTGAATTTCTATTATTGAATCAACAACAAAAATTTAATATTGGTCTTAATGGGTTAAACAGTTTCCCCTCAAAAAGATGTGTTGAAGTCCTAACCCCCAGAACCTCAGAATGTAACATTATTTGGAAGGTAGGGTCTTTGCAGATATAGTCAAGTTAAAATGAAATCATTCGGGAGGGCCATAATCCAATATGACTGGTGTTCCATGAGAAGAGGAAATCAGAACACAGACATGCACAGAGGGAAGACTCTGTAAATACACAGAACACCACATGAAGATGAAAGCAGAGACTGGAGTGATGCATCTACAAGTCAAGGAACACAAAAGATTAGCAGAAAACCACTAGAAACTCGGCCTAAACAGATTCTTCTTCACAGCCCTCAGGAAGAACCAACTCTGCTGACACCTTGATTTAAGATTTCTAGTCTCCAGAACTGTGAGACAATAAATTTGTTGTTTAAGCTACCCAGTTTGTGTTCTTTGTTTTGGAAGCTCTAGGAAACTAATACATTGGTAACCAAATCGAATATAAAATCCTTGACAATCTAAATGATGCTATATAAACACTGCAAAGTAACTTTAGAAGAATTCAAATGTGAAGTGATATTTTTATCTTTTGTTTTCCAAAGATGCTACTGACAAGACCTAGCTCTGAATAAACCACTAATTATGTGACATTAACTAGCCCTAGATTAACCCTTTAAATTAAGAAGATTGTCAAGTAATACTAGGATGAGATGTTTCAGGAAGGATAAAGAGACTATAAGATGAACAGACTAAGAAGAAAAGAAACTAGGTGATAACAGGGTGTACCATAACTGTCAGATGGGCAGATATTTGGAGTACAAATGATATAGAGTGTTATAGGCACAGGTTTATCAGATACCCTGTCTCTGAATTTCATTTTTTTCCCTTGCCTAACATACAACCCAGACTGATATTCAGCTAGTATGTGTCTATAAGAATATATTAGTTGTTACAATACTAATACTAGTGGTTGGTAACTAGCTCCTGCCCAAACCCTCCATATATCCTCTTCATTACCCAGGTCACACGACTCTCTCCATCAACCACCAAATAAAGAGTTACTTCCTGACATAAAAAGGGGCCCTCTCAGGACCTTGTTCCATCCATAAATGGCATCCTTACTGATTAACTGGTTCCTGCACTAGCCCCTTAAAATTCTCCCATCTCAATACTACCTACCAACTTACATTTAGTTGGCAGAGCTAGGATTCAAACCCAGGCAGCCCAACAAAAGAGCACATGCTCTTAGGTACCACATTGTCAAATTGTTTCTTGTTATGGTCTATTAAGAAGGTATTCCAAATTTCATATCACAAGGGCTGAAAAAAGTTTTGAAACTAATTGCTCTTACAAGCTAAGAGAATATTCAGCACCATAAACAATATTGTTGATATTAAGAGAAAGCCTTTACTTATTGAACTCCATCCTACTTAATGACTTTCAATTTAATGGGTAAATAATTTCATGAAATTTATTTGGCGATCAATAGCTCAAACAGGGATTAAAATTAGTAAAAGCTAAGCAAAAGACCATTAGCAATAATTCCAAATTTAACATAAACTTTGGAATTATCAGAATGATTTGGCAAACAACTTATGCTATAATTTATAAACCTAAATATTTTATTTGGAGACTAAAGGTAAATATATATTTTGTTTACATACTGAGTTATATATTAATTTATACCCGATACCAGTTGAGAGATATTTTAAATATTGGTTTTTGTATATAGTTATCACACCTAACAAAAAACTTCTAAGGTAGCTTAAGGATCTATGGTCTACTCTTCTGAAGATCAAAAAAGGCTCCACCATTTCTGATTACTACACATCAGGAATCACCTATATCATAATATCTTAAGGTATGGTTTGCCTTATACATCTTGTGCCTATTTCAATAAGACAAGGGCCTGGGCAAAAAAGGCAGTGATTTCTCAAGAAGACTTTAACTATTCTACTCTTCATATGTCATCTGCTAAAAAACTTTCCTATGGCTGACAACTTCCTAAGGAAAAGCCTTTTCTTGCTTTATAATACTTCTTGGCACCAAGAAAGAGAGTAAACAAAAGGAAAAAGTTCTGCAAGAAAAAAGCAAATGGCAATGCTACTTGGTTTATAACACTTGAACCATTGACAGTATGGAGTGCTAAAGTACTTGCCAGATAACTTCCACGTATGTAAAACAAAATAGAAGAATTTACTCTTCTGATTTGAGTTCCCTTGACCTAAACCCTTTTAATAACAAAATATATAAAAATTGATTTATAAAACTGAACAAACAAAATTTAAAAAAAAGGAACTCTTTCCTTTTAATTAGGATGCAATATACAAAGAATTATCGAACCAGCAGCACGATAGTCTTTATTACTAAACTTCAACCTTGATTCATAAAAGTAGTTTTAAAAGGAGAAAGAGACCTAACAGAAAAAACAAATGTTGCAGGTGGGCTTAAAAGAAATTTTAAATACTTGTTTACATCTGCCTATCACTAAAATGAACAATTATGGAGACATTTAACCTTCTAAGGCTTTTATAATGAATCCACAGTATATGAATATTAACTAAAGTTAGAGAATATAATTTGAAGTACCTAGCAAGACACTGTACATTTATGATTAGGAATACAATATAAACACTGCTACACTACTAAAAATGTATAGAGAAAGAACAGTTGATGAAAATTTATTTTTATTATAATTTACAGCAGTTCAGGCTCCAGTCTTGACAAGACTAAAAGAAAATCTGCAGAATTGTTTTGTCTACATATGGGAAAAATCAGTTACCTATCCTGGAACTATTTATCTTTTATAAGTTCTAACACAAAGGTTGACCAGTGAGAAGGGTATTAGTTTACGTTCAAATTGGTTCTTCCTCACATTTCCACATTACAATCTCACAGAGGTTGTTCTTCAAAAACTGCCAATTAAATGTCTTAGCAAACGTTAAAGGTTTCCTTCTCGTTATTTACAAAACGAATTGCCTTCTCTTAATTATGCATTTGGTTGGCTAAAGAGAACTTACAAAACCTTACTTGTATCAATTATCTATTAGGTTCCAATCGTGTACCCAAAAGCAGATGAGGGAAAAGGCTTTTCCCTCCAAGAGTAACACAACATGAACCACAAGTACATATAAGTATACACTTTACATTTCTAGATGGCATTATCTTATCTTTGGAACATTAACAAGTGGAAAAAAGGAGGGTAGCCAAGTCAATTGCCTTAAAATCTTCCACTGAAAGTTATTGAAAAGCCCAATATGTTAATGGTTTCTTTTGTTTTATTGTGGATCAGGAGTTATTATTGTTTGCCCACTACGCCCTTACAAAATGCTGGCTAACATGAATAAAACAAGCAGGAGTGGCAATATCATTCTTGAATATCATAAAATTCATGTCGATAAAACAGAAAATTACTGTTATGCTGTTCTATTTAGAATTTCGAGTATGTCATGTTTCTACTTGACTGTAGCCAATATAAATAATCAGGGAGAACATGATAGCTTAAACTTATGAATACGTAATGTATATTTATAGCTGGTGAATAACAAAACCTTAACTACACACAAACACGAAGTATAAAGATATTATAAAAGCACGTAACTGTGTTAGCTGATTTGAAGTAAGAAAGGATATCAAACTAACGAACATTTTCAAATCTGTACAGGTGAAATAAGGACACTTTTTACAATTATTTGTGGTTTTCATATGTATTTGTGGTTACCAAACTCAGGGAGAAAGGGAATTTCCTCATTCAGATGCTTTACCTAAAAATGCATATAATACATTGTTGCAATATGATTTAGAGAAGAAAACAGTAGTTTACTAGGCAAAGAAGAACCATAATTCTTCTGTATCTAGACCCCAACCATCCAGATTTACAGACTCACAACATATATACAGGGACTTGTTATTGTAAATAGCAAATTCCACTCTCATAATTGAATAGAGACAGTGGGCATCTACAACAAGCCCAAATACATGCTACTTAGATGAGATCCAGATGATGTGAAAAGTTGCCAAAATATGTCACTTAATAGTCAAACACACCTCTAAAATAAGCTTACTATTTGCAGCTGAAAATAGCTCAAAATTCTTTGGCCTCCTCTTAGACAAATACTGTTAAATTTAGATAACCTAGTGCTACCACACTTAACTGGAATACAACCTCTGCAATTCTTCACGTTTACTATCTCTCCTTCACTTGCCTTTGTCCCTTAGCTCATTCATCACTCACAACATGTCAATTAACACAGCAAATCTTTCTCTGGTTTCCTGGAATAGTCTATCTGCAGAGATATTCTATAAGTGTTTTTTGGTAAAAGAATCATGATGCCTCACCCAAAAATAAATTCACAAAGCTCAATATTGAAAATGAAAAAAAAAAAACCAACCCTAAATTTAAAGACCTTTTATTCAATAAGAGAAGGAAAAACATGGATTATATGATAACTAAAGAGAACTGCAGTTAAAATAAAATCTGTATCTTATATATGGTATTTTTTAAAAAAAAAAAAAAAACCATACATTTAATTTAAAAAATCCCTCTCTTAACTAAACCCATGTATTAACAAAATCAAAAAAAAAATCAAATAAACACATTCTACCTGTAATCTCTTTCTCAGAATGACCTATTATAAACTGAAGTCTATCTCTCGAATCTTGAAATTTAAATCATTGAAGAACTGAATTTTTAATGATATCACTCTTTCTTCCATTTGCCTTTATTACTAACTCTATAATGCTAACCTTGCCATCCTAATACACTTTAGTGAAATGACAACACAAATATATCAAATTACTTCAAGGGTAAAAGATCCGAGGGGAAAAAAAAAAGAAAAAGAAACTAATAAGAAGAATATATACCTATATTTTATATCTTAAAAATGCACGTGCATGAAAATAAAAAGAACCCTCAAAGTATTATTGACTTCTACCATGCTAAACGACTATTTGCTATTAATTTTAACTTTTTGTTTTGAGGAACATTTTTTCCTCTCAAAAATCAGTCTGATTTACATCCAATCTGGGTAGTATTACCATTTATTTTTTTAAATGCCAATGAAGGAATGATCTATGCATTAAATATGATCTCATTATAGTCACAATACAAAAATGAAGGGAGGAAATGGTACATCCAAGATTGTAGAGCAAATCAACTAGAAGATTAAACAAAAAAAGCTTGAGTCTTCCAATTTAAAGTTAATCATGAATTTTACTTATAAAACAAACGGAATAAAACTTAGCTACCAAGAACAGCCCACAAACTTACATCTGAATAAAAATCATGCTTTCTAGCCCTGAAGATCTAGCTTAATTTCTTTCAGGCCCAGAGAATCTGAGTAATCTACCTACCTAATTTTAGTTTGTATTTTACAGATAAATTTGGAAGATAGTCATGGGTGGCCATCCTGTGTTCTAATTTAGAGGTGTGAAGTCTCCAGCACTTTCCAATTCTCTAACTTTCATTACACAGATTCATAATTATCCCAATATTGAATTTTTAGATATTTTATTTTCAATTTGATTTTTAAAAATCAATGTATTAATGCCACAGTCAACAATTAATTCTTCAGATATCCATAGCCCAAATTAAACAATAAGGCTACAAAAATAAATACATTAACAGGGAAACCTAATAAACAACTTTTAAAAGTATCCTCCTGATCCTAATGGCTAGAGCTGGCCCTGGAACCCACTCACCGCCCACCTTTGATCAACTCAAGGGCAAAGGAAAACAGCAAATGATATGTTCATGTCCTTCTGCTATGCTTTATAAGCTTTTAATCTGAAGATGTGTTAAGGAGAAAGTACAGATTCACAGAAATACATCAAAACTATGTACAACGCTTGATACATTAAACTACTGATAAAGGTTACAATGTCTACACATTAAGAAGTTAAGCTTATTAATCTTTTCCACTAAGACATGATACATCTCTTGCTTGATAAGGTAAACATGAATTCCACATATCTAAATCTATTTTACATAACCTCTTCAAGAATGTGTCTATGCTGAAAAATCAAGAGTAGGTGCACTTTTGTTCTATAAACTATAAAGAAGGCTAAGTGTGTAAATGAAGGGCAAAGCTATTAAGTTTTAGAGGGTCTCACCTGAGGCAATCAAGGACTTATCTTAAATGTTGATATTATCAAAGTCTTTATAGTAAAAGCTCAGACATAAATTAAGGTAATCTCCCCCATCCTTTCTGCAGAGCACAGTTCAGATCTAAACCACAAGTGTGACTCCTTCAGTTGCTAGGGTGATCCAGTCACATCACTCTGGATGTTTACTAGTTTCTGTCTAATCCTCACCAAGAAAAACTATTTTTAGATCATTTTCTCAAAGACATTTATCAATATAAAAAACTTTTGAAAATTATTACCAAATTTTTGAAAATCATTAAATTGAAATTCAAATACAAATCAAATTCATTTAAGAGCTTGATCATCCTTGAATAAACTAACATTGAGTTATAACAAGTTTCCAGAGTCAGGAGACTAGCGAAGACAAAGGGAGATATTTATTTACACAGATATTCATCAGTGTTATTTTTTATGGTTTATAATGGCAAAAATTATAAATCACCTAATATCCATTAAGAAACTAATTTGATAAACTATGGCATATTTACATGCTAAAATTTTTAATTTATTGTATTTTAATATATAATCACATTGAAAATGCCAAAATATTAATAAGTAAAAATTATTCAATGAACATATAGCATTGGTTTCTTTTTTAAGTTTTTAAAAATGTAAGATACATAAAGACAAGGACAATACTCTTTTTTACTGTATCCCTTATCTAGTAGAGTGTCTGGCACCCAGCAAACCAGGTTTTTTTTTTTTTTTTAACAATCAAGACATTCCAGAGGAACAAGACAGTAAGAAATAGATTCCAGATAGAAGAAATAACATATACAATGGCAGAGTTGTCAAACTGATTATGGTGCAAACAGATAACAATGTTAGATCAAGAAAGATCTTTGTAGGTAATATCATAAAAGTCTGGGTTTTTAACCTTGAAGGAGATGTTGATATAAAGAAAACTTCTCAGTATGCGAATAACAAATTTGCACTTGAGGAAGCAACTGGCTATCAGGGTAAAGACCGAATAGGAGAGGGTCAAGACAGAAGGTAGATCAGTTAGTTAATAGGCTCTGTAAAAGTTCGGAGGAGAGCTGATGAGGCTATGGGAGCACATCTATATTTGGTAATCTGTATGTACTTGATTTCTTAGTGAATGGGGAGTCTGGCCTAAGACAGAAACAAGAAGAGTCTCAAGTTTCCATTTGGATGACAAAATAAATGATGATGCCACCACAAAGACTGGGAATGCAAGAGACTAGAGTGCCAAGCACAAAGAAAATGAACTTAATGTGTGGGGGGAAACTATAAATCATTGAAATGAATTAAAATCTTTCTAACAGTAGAATAGCATCACGATCTACAGGATTTTGAAGCAAGTATCTGGAGACCTGAGGGTGGTTGTTGTTACATTTTTGTGGTGGTAGTGATAGTGTATGTGTGATATTCCATTTTACTTTGGCTTTAGTTTTGTCAGTTTCTTTTGTATAAAATATGCAGTTCTCTAAGAAATCGTATTGCTTCTTCCTATGTGCTACTTTGACCCTCAATCCTGAATTTCCTCGCCTCTGGTGTTATCTTGCACTAGTGGTTAACTTCCAAATGTTAAATGTTTCATTTGCATATTTCGTATGTCTGTAGTGATAGACAAGTTGTTTGAAGCCACAGAGGACATTTCTGTCATTCGGAGAGTGTTTCGTAAATTTTCCAAAAATCATAAAAACCTACATGAGCCCTTCCCTCAAATGAACTGGACTCTTTTCAGGCTGAAGTCTTCCCCATTGCTAATTGGAATTTTTAATAAGGAAAGTCTGTTCAGAGTTCAGACATTTATGAAAAGATAAAATATTTAGGCCTTCCAATATCTGGCAAGTCAACTCTAAAAGTGACCTTAAGTCTTATAGGTTACTTTAGTATTTTACAGGTCACTTTAGGTCTCCCCTCCCCACACACATGACGAATAACTCCTATTCTCTCTTCTTTATTACCTTTAGGTATGTCTCCATCCTTTCAGTCTCAGACTACATTCTCATTCTCACTTTATTTATTTATTTTTGATTAATCCTTCCTAAGGTGTTTTAAAATTTAAGGCAGTAATTCTCAAACTTTTAATAGTACAATATCCTCAAGAGTTAGGTAAAATCTTCCTCCTAAGTATCTAGGGGATCTAATTTTAAAAGCTCCTATCTTTGAAGTATAGTGTGTATCAAAAAATTTATTCAAAGCTTGCATTTTACTGCATTATATACATATATTTGTCGAAATATTAAAATGCTTTAATTTCATTACTGCTTAAATTAACTTTTTGTTAAAAATTTTCCAGAAAAACTAGTCTACCTTGAGCTTCTTTTGCCTCTGACACACAATACAAATCGAAGTTTAAAAGTTTCCATGCATCATGATTTTCTTTACATAAAGTTAAATAAAATAAAAAATACATTTAAGTAATATACCTTTTTAAGTGCCACAAAACTATATAAAAACCAATGGAAAGAAATGAACCCGGAATGCAGAATAATCATTTGCTTGGGTGGGGAGCATAGGGGAAACAGGACAAGAACATGTGGTTAGATATATTATTATTAACATCCTGGCTTCCATTTCAGGTGATAGCCCTAGAGATGCTTATTACTGAAAAGTTAAAAAACTACTATTAATATAAAATGTAAGTAACTACATAAATGAATGAAACTCATGCAATGTTAAGAGTATATAAAGTACTATGGTTCATTACAAATCCAATGAGGAAAGGGAAAAAATTATTTTTAAGTTTTTTAAAGGCTTAGTTTAGGGAGTGTGCACTTATAATTTGGCATTCCTTCACTCTTATGCTCTAAACACATTTAAAATATTTTTAAATGATGAGAAAAAAAGTTATTTTCTCAGTTATTCTACTTTTATCCTTAATCTCCCAATCATTTGCATTCTCCTCCTCCCCAACAATGGTCCTAAAATTTAGAAGGATTTTATGATTATCCCTAACACTTACTTCTGCAGAATCACTCATTCGCTACCAACCTTACAATCTTTCCTAGTCCCCCTTTATTCTGTCATCTAATCAGTATTCAATCTGTACTTAAGAATTACTATGAGTCAGGTTCCATACTAGGTGACAATACTATACAGAATAAATAGTGGTAGAAATATGAGTTACTGGATCAGCTCTCGAGGAGCCTGCAGTCTAGTCTAGGCACGTACACCAATAAATGCAATAAAAAGAAACAAATGATAATGCAGGTACATGCAAAATTGTTTGACGTAAGGCAGGGAGAGCTACACAGCAGATATAAACTGAAACAGCACTTTGATGGGCATAAAGGTTGGTAAGGGCATTCCTAAAAAAAGTAGAGAGGCTTAAAATAGAACAATAACCTGTTCAGAGAGTCACTGGCAGCTGTACAGGGCCAGAGCACAGAATACATAGGAATGTGATAAGAGATGAAGCTAGAAAGACAGGGCCTAAAAAAGCAAACTAAGAAGTCTGGATTCCAGTCTGTTTGAGAACTCAGTCCTCTTTCAAAAAAAGAGCCACCCTGTGCAACCCCAGAAACATCCTCGAACACAGGAATTTTTTTTTTTTTTTTAGCCAAGGCAACCCTTGGTTAACATCATAGACTGCAAGGACCTTGTCGGCTTACAATCCCTTATCTTTTATTTTTTACAGCACTTGGTCTTCCTGGGTGGTCTCCCATCCAAGTACTAATCAGGCCCAACCCTGCTTAGCTTCTGAGATCAGATGGGACAGGGCTTGTTTAGGGTGGCATGGCCGAAGACTTAGGAATTTTTACCTTTTTCTGCCATGAACTTATCTGGCAGATTGCTAAAGCACACTGATCTGTTCTCAGAATGTTTTTATATACATGAAATACGTAGGATTCCAAATAATTTTTATAGACATTCCAATATTAAGGTAGTGAAACACAAGTGTGGACTGTGCATAGTGATTTTCTTCTGAAAAGTCCAGTAGGAAGGAGAGAAGAGTAACTTTACAAGAGAGAAAACTTATGGACGTTACACTTCAGCCAATCAAGTTTAACAACAGTGATGCTATACTGACAGTATGACAGTAAATGCATCTGATATGGGATGAAATGGCACTTCGTTTCTCTGGGCTTACTCTCAAAAACACATTAATCACTCTAACCATGAGAAAGACATCCGAAAAATCCCAACTGGACAACACTGTGCAAAATAGCTAACCAGCACTCTTTAAAAATGGAGTATCAAAAATAGGAAAGTTTGAGAAATTGTCACAATCAAAAGGACTAAAGGAGACATGACTACTAAATGTAATCTGGTATCCGAGACAGAATCCTGGAAAAGAATAAGGTCTAGGGAAAACCGAGGAAATCTGAAGTGTGGGTTTTAGTTAAAATAATCCATCAACATCTGTGCAACTGTTGTGACAAATGTACCATACTAATGTAGAATATGTTAACAACAGGGGAAACCAGGTATAGGGTATATAGGAACTCTCTGTACTATATTTGCAATAATTCTGTAAATTTAAAACTTCTAAAATTAAACAAACAAAAAAAATAAGATGCATAGAACTAGAAAATGAATCACATTGAAATAATTACTTTAAAAAACAAATCATACAATATTTGTGCTTCTTTAACACATTAAATAATAATATTTACAGGCAGGTCTATTTATGGTAATTTCAAAGTAGTGATGAATATAAATAGTACTTCAAGCTATCTGCAACAATTATAATATATGAAATTATCTGAGATTGCGTTAGCGGCAATTAAACGTACTGCTAACACTTCTGTAGTTTGTGGTCTATTGACAAAACTGCAGAAATGTTAAATCTCTTAGAGTTCAGTGAAAATAAAGATGTAATTTTTTTTGCTATCCAAGTTCAAGACCATTGAACACTATCCATGGACTGCAGGTTAAGAAACAAAGGAAAAGAGAAAATAACTACTAACATTAAATGGACACTGTATGATCGGACCTCCAACAGTCACTACACACACTTCATCTCATTAAACCCTCCACAGACAAGGCAGCTTATCCAAGTTGTACATGGCCATGTGACCAAAAATGGATTCGAATTATGTAGTCTGACTCAAAATGAAGATTCTGACAATGCACTTCTAAAAACAATTTCCAGCCCCTAGTTGTGGGATTTTTAAGGAACGCTCTACTGATTATACTGTAGCTCACCAATGTTCCTATTAAACAACTTTCTGTTTAGGCTGAATTGGGCTAAAACTAAAATACAACACATTCTAGACGTTTATTTGGAATAATAATAACCAGCAGCTACCCAAAAGGCAAAGGGTAAACACTAAAGCTCCCCATCCTTATATAAATCTGAAAAGTAAATTTTTGTTTCCATTTACCAACTCTGATACACCCAGTTTGTTAGTATCCTTCTAAGATGCATGTGTGTGCGTATGCACACATCTATGTAGGCTATTTTTTTTTTTTTTTTTTTAGCCAAGGCAATCCTTGGTTGACTTCATAGGTTGCAAGGACCTTGTCATCTTACAATCTCTTATATTTTATTTTTTACACCAACGGCACTTGGTATTCCTAGGTGCTCTCCCACCCAAGTACTAACCAGGCCTGACCCTGCTTAGCTTCCGAGATCAGACGGGATCGGGCTTGTTCAGGGTGGCATGACCGTAGACTTATGTAGGCTTTTAAAGCAAATACAGCAACACGTGAGATATATATGCCATATTTTACTTAGTCTATGGCAGTTTCTTCGTTTACTCAACTATTACTGATTCTATTTTCTTAAAACTAGATGTACTGATATTACAATGACCTATCTCCTAAGCTTCATGTTCAAATGAATGTATAACTGACCAACTTAAAGCAGACTTTCTAAAAATAAAGTTTTCAATAATTCATCTACTTCAAAATTTCTTAGTTGATATATACTACTCCATGAAATCTATATCCAAATTATGATCCCCACCCCCACCCCCCACACACAACATGCCATTCAATCAGTAAATTACAACTAAACAGACCTGGATGTGAATCCTCCGTCTCTCTTAGCAGATGTGTCTGTCATCTTTACAAATTACTGTAAACCACTTTTTGCTTTTATTGCAAGCCTAAGTTTTGTATTTCAATCACTGGCAATTGATGACAATAATAAGAGATATTTTTTATGTAAGGACTGAAAGAAAGAAATGCTTGCAGAGCACTGAGCAAGTGTCAAACAGTATTCATACAATATTTTTAATTTTGAGTTTTACTTTTAAGTAGATTTTTCTTTAGCAATGTTCACAGAGGGTCTTTGCTGAATATTTTTTTGTTAGTTTTTGCTGATTTTTTTAAATAATGAGAACCTTGCTCTAGAGAATTATTTTATCTTTCTTTGGAAGAAGCCAAAATCATCTCCACATAAAGACACGTAAGCAGCTACTACAACACATTTTAGTTACCCATAAGAAAGTGAAGCAGGCCACATTCATCTGCTATAAGAAAATTAAATATTAACAAACAGCTCTTCCAGAATTACTGAAGAGATTTAAAAATTAGGCTTTGCAAGTATGGTGATTTAAGTAAATCTAAAACATAAACAAAAATTAGAATAAAACAGAAAAATGATGCCTGGCTTTTCGAAAGAATTATTTTCCTACTTCTACTACAAGATGAACTGTTCTAGGAAGTTCAAAATATCATTCCATTTTACTTATATGGCAATTTCCAAGAATACAACTGCTGCATTAAATAAGGCACTTACTTTTATAAATACTACACAGAATAGCACATGCTCACTTTTTGTCAATAAGTATCATTAACTAAAATGCTACTAATTAGGAATTTGTGACTTTCTTTTTTGCTACAAAGTTACTTTTGATATTGTGTCAGCTTATTAAAATTTCGGTAAGATTTTATGGTAATTTAATGAAGCTGTTATAAAATCCTAAATACTTAAACTTATATATTTGCAGCTTGTCTTGGGGTTATGTATATCAGTTTAAATATGAAAGTTATTGTTTATAAATATATATTAAAGCCCTGATTGAAGAAAACACAAACATATTAAATCTATTTATTAGTTCTTACTTTATAAGTAATTTTTTAAGCTAATTTTAAAAAATCAAAATCAGTTATTAGCTTGGCTTTCTCATATACACTCCCTTCCCCATACATACAAAGATATGAGGAAAGAGAGCAAAAGAAGACAGGAAAGAGTATAAAATTTGATTTTGTGAAAATGTTTAATTATTGTCTTGCTAGAAGCTAACATTATGAAGCTGCAATATTAAAGCAACAGCAGCAACAGCAACTCAACAAGAGTTGTTTGGCTTAAGCCAGTATTATTACTCTCACTTCATTAAAATTCCTATTACTATAACTATTTTACTTCAACATTATCGCCATCAGCATGCAATCATTTCTAAGCCCAAAGATGCTTTCAAAAAGCTTTCCTACCGCTCCTTTTTTTTTTTCATTTCCCTCTCATACACTTTTTAAAATTAAAAACAAATATGAGGCACAAAGAGTTAATGACCTTTCCAAACCTAAAGTAAGATAAATGACATTCTAAAATGTTTGAGTGTGATAAGACTATGCAGCTAACCAATCGCTACTTCAGAATTCCTATGTGACATCATAAGACCTCCCTAGAACACTTTTTCTCCTCCACGGGCTTCAATTGTTCCCATAAATCTGGTAACAGAAAACTTCCTAGCTAAACCCGGATAAGACTCCATACTACTCACAATACTCTATATCTTGTGATCATCACAACAGCCAAGGTAAGAAATGGATTTCACTGATTTTGGTAAGCCTTACTTTCTGTAATTTAAACGTATTGAACTTTAAAAAAAATAATTAATTATATATTGTAAAGTTCAGTTCAAAGGTAGATAATAAAATGGCTCATAGCACAAAAAGCTTAATTTCTAAAAAAACGCTTATCCACTCAGTGACTAAGACTTAACTTTGAAATAATATGGGCTGCCTTCATCCTCGTTATTGTCATTTTCATTTAACTTTCACTTTTATTTTGCTTTTCAAAACTGAATTTCTGCCAACTAAAATATTTTTCAATTATCTTACCATATTTGGTGGTAATGGTAATTTGATTTCTTCATGCAAAAACGCTTCATTTTATTATTTATTACTCTACTGAGAAACAGGACACAAGTGGGCTACTTACATCTAGAATACTATAAGCAGTCCTGTGACTGTCTGACATGCACATCACTGGCATGACTATTCCAATATTATCATCATGGTTCTTTACAGAGAATATTAACAAAGTAGAGTTGAGCACAAACCATTTTAAACGCTTTTGAAGCCTTTTTTCCTCTCTATAAAGTCCAATAAACTTAAAACAAACACTGCTTTAAAAAATCTGAGTTTTTAATAAATTTTATATTAAATTCAGTATTATATCAATAGGTTTTGAAATTGAAAAACATTTGTCAAAAACATATGTAAAATTCTTTCTAAAGTTACAGAATAGTAATGCAGCACTTTAAAAATAGATGTTAACAACACAAACATTCCTAAATATCTCATTTGAGTTATGTGATAAAACAAGTGTTTATTCTAACTCTTATACTTTTAACAAGTTACAATCCTCAGTTTCCTCTCTTGCATTTAGAAGGGGAAAAAAGGAAAAGAAAGAAATGCTTCGGTATAAAGATGCCACAGTAAATTTTATAATTTGTTTAAATTCTATGCTATTCTTAATGTTATAATCCTCTTTAATACACAAAGTGTGTCTTCATTCATAAATCTCGGTCATGGGCATAAAGAATAATATTACATTGATTTTATTTCATTATTTTTATTTTCATATATATGTCAAAATAAAATTTAGCTCTAGAATTCTAAATTCTTATGACAAAAGTTAACTCTATTGCTTTTTACAAATAAGAACTAATTCCATAAGCAACTTTGCTTAAGGCATGCAAAAACATATCTGATTTTTGTCTACTTCTGAGGCACCCTAACTGCCTCTCAATATCTTTCTATTCATAAAATGTTTTTCCTTTGATATTATACAGAAGTCATTTAGTGAAGGTGCTTTATATGCATATTTATTCATTTTTAATCAAACACCTATCAAATTACATCCTCACATTTCAAATGAGGTGTTTGTTTTTGTAGTACCAAAATGTCACCATATCATACATTGCTCCAAAAAGTTGATACTTACAAAGAGCAGAAATTCTGCTATTAGAGATATCCTTAGCGTGTGCAAATTGATATAAATTACAGTTACAATGACTTTTGTTCAAATTTCAAATATTATGTCCTAGTGCCAGACATTATGTCCCAACTAGTTTGTCTCTATCATAAGGTGAAATTTAAGCATTGTCTTTGTTTAAAAGATATATGGCTTAAAATAAAGTGCTTAAAAAAGTGTCAGATGAAATAAAATGGAAGAAACGTGAAAGACGTTTAAATAATGAAACATTAAGTTTTAAAAACAAATGAAAGAGCTAGAGTAGTTTGTTTTAAGGAGTCATATCACTATCATTTCCTGAAACTCAAATATCAAAAATTATTTTAATAGTATTTCAGTGGACATAAAGGAAAATAATATTGAAGAAAAAAACTGTATTTGGTTACCTATTTATACATATTGTTTCTTAATCTCACTAAATTAAGAGAATATTTGTATAGATAAAATAGTTCAAATAAAGTATAAAATTTATAATTTATTAAATGTACTATGTAATGTATTACAAGTAATAAATTAAGTAATATATTAAGATTTTAAGTAAAAATTAAATGTAAAGATTAGATTACCAATCCTATAAAAAGGGTCAATTGGAACATCCTTCTTTATTCTTGAATGATTTCCTAAAAGCATTGGTATATTAAAATATTTCATTTGATCCTCCTTGCTCTCTGTATGTTCGACACTTCAGCTCTATTTTATAATTTAGGAAACAAATGTGAAAAGGGTAAATTGCCCAAGGTCACAGAGCTAGGAAATGGGGGAGCCTTGGCAGGAGCCAAGATTTTCTGACTGCAAACCACATGCACATCCTATCCACAGAACAACATGGCTTAAAAATAAAACATGACATTGGCAAAGCAAAATAAATTGAAAGTCCTCAAATACTGTAATGGTACTCTAAAAGGCAAAGTTAGAGAATATGAACTTTTATTTAAAACCACTCCATTTTATTTAATTTACTCATAAGGCATTATGTCCTTAATACCCTATATAATGTGATCATTTTCAAAGCCAGGGATGTAAGAAGGTTGTACATGACCTTAGTTATTAAGTATTACACCCTGGTGGTAAAATTCAAATAATTACACAGACTTTAAAAAACAACATGAATAATCGAACAAATTAGTTTTTTTATTTGTTTCATTGCTAAAATACTTGTGCTTTTAATCCATTTAGCCTTGATAACCTAAAGTCCAGGTTAACTTCTCAAAACTTTTCACAAAACCACTTTCATACTATATTCCAGTTCTATATTAAATATTTCAGCGTTTCCCAGTTTCACTTCTGACATCATCACAGTCTACTATTTAAAACATTCAACCCCATGTTTTGAGGTTCTTAAACAGAGGAATCTTGTTTTGTTATTTATGCTGCAGAAATCACTAACCTTCATCTAAACTGTGAATTAACTGATCAAAACAGCAAAGTAGTAAACATAAAGGTTAGAAATCCAAGAAACAATCCTTCTAAATAATAGTGACCTAAATCAGTAGTCTCTTTAAACATTTCTAGAAATAATATATCAATGATCTTACCCTACATAACTCTGAAGCATTTAATACCCAATAAACACATGAAAATGAGGCCTGAGTACACATCTTCACCCCAGTATACTTATAGTCAACTGAGGACCTCTAGTGCTTTTTAAAATGTACTCCACCTTCAGTTCCTTCAAAATAAAACAATACAAAACAAAACCAATCCACTCACATTATTGGTGGTAAAGTTAACTGGCAATCATTTTTCCTTAAAAGTTCTCCTCACATGAGCTTTCCCAAAGAGGAATCTGAAGCCTCAACTACTACAAGGTTAAAAAAAAAATAGTTTAATTCCAAATAAATTAATTTTAACATAATAAACATAATGAAGACAGGCCAATATGCCATCACAACAGTAATGTGCCAATTTCAAAGACAAAATCTCTATATGCTATTGTTTAAGGAAGTTTTCTCAAGGCATAGCTTTAAAACAATGGAAATATTTCATTATAGGGTCAATTAAGGGGTTGAGAATATATTGATTTTTATGTTTACGCAGTTATTTTCATAACCAGGCTGAAGCAGCTTGAAGATTCTTTCAAATAGCCGGTATGGGCCAACAAGCTCTGGAATGCTGCTGTCACAAAATAACTTCAATCAGAACTTCCAAGTTTAACATTAGGCAATCTCAAAAGAAAAATGACTACCAAAATAACTTTTGGATGCTAAGAGACTGATGATAATTCTGATGATGAACTGTCCTCATTTAATTCAATAAGTTAAAAATAAAATAAGATGCATACACAATCACTTCTGGATTACCTGCAAAAATGACAGTGAATAGTAGGTGGGAAAATCCCCAAATAATCCTACTACAGACAAATCCTGTCAACTCAAATCTATAGAGAATTCTAATCTTGTGAACCAATTAAATAGAAAAAAAATTCTAAAAAGTGTCAGACTGCAATCTTGGATGTGTATTAAATTTACTAGCAAAATATGACCACATTTATTAAAATAAATAGATAAAAATAAAAGGGAAGCAAAATTCTGAATTCCATAAATACAGCTAAGAAACCTCAGGAATTTATAATTTAAGTAGAGGGAATACCCCAAAAAACTAAGTTCAGGAAGTTCTGCAAAGCATTGAAAGTGCTTAAATTAAATGACTGCTCAGCATACACATCATCATTATGGTATCAACCATAGTCTAGCAAATCATAAAGCAGACCACCAAAAGTTTTCAAAAGTCTGCTGAGGTTCCTATTGTACAAGAATGCATCTGCTATTATGTTAGGCAATAGGACTCACTATCTCCTAATAGTGAGACAAAGTGAGGACTCCTGCAGAAGCTGACATAGTACCTTTTCACTCAAAATGTTGCCTAATATGGCACATGATATTTGTTGAAGGATAAGAGTTGCCTGTGGTTTGTCTCTCTTCTTCCCCTTCAAAAAATAATATTATCTTGAACTTTATTGTATTTATTGTATTTGGGGGCAAAATAGAAAAAGTGAACCACCAAAGGCTTTATAAATCTTACAAAAAATAGTAAAGAGTTGGTTATTTCTCCCATCCCTCCAAAAATTACAATAATCATAGATCCCACAGACATATAAGATACTCTGTGCCTCTGAGATACAACTCAAGAGAAGAGATAGGGATCTGGTATTTCTACACCCAAATTCCTATGAAAGCATCTTTCATATTTTCAGTATTCTGACTGTAGGGCCTGGGTGATGAATTAATTTTTAAAATGTCCTCACTCCTCTTGTGCCAAACACTTAATTTACACATACTGTGATCCTCTAAAGTGTGTATGTGTGTGTGTGTGTGTGGGGGGGGGTGCACCAATTTCATCTCCATGGCTGTTTAAGCTAGAGGCATATCCAGAACATCCTAACATGATCTATTTATGATTATCCTAAAAGAATGCTATAAAAAAAATCAGATAAAATGAAAATAAAGTGAAGCTATTTTTCTAGGGTCTCCACCAAATATTATTCTATTAACAGCTTAGTTCTAAGAAGAGAGGAGGGAAAAAAGACAAGAGGGGTTCTAAACTCACGGAATGGGTGTGAGTGCAGAGAAAAGGATGATAAATACCTGACAACCATGCCATTAATTATGATGTAGTAAAGGGCAAAGACAACTCCAAAGACAGGACTGTGCTGTTCCCACACAGCTTTTCAACTCTCAACGTATTATAGGAAGCCTCATCTTGTAGGGATGATTTATGGATTAGTAATAAACTGGGCCCAATGAACTGAATGCCTACAGCTAACATTTCAGCATGTAAAGCAGATTTGGTTTGGGTTTTAGCCTAAGATTATAAAGTGACTACAAATTACTTTAGAATTATAACCTTTCTAAATCTGACAACAAACAAGATACTATCTTTGGTTCTCCTTTATATTCAATTTGTTTCCAGGAACAAAACTATCCTTTTTCAATAAGTTGGCTGTTGAAATATTATGAGTTATCTTTAAAATATATTCATTACACTTTAATCAGTAAAGAGCTCTTCTCTTTAGGGCATACCGCTTTGTATTTCACAAACACCAAATACTAATTTGGACAATGTCTAGTTCAGGTTAAAGTTGTTAATCATTAACAATAAGCTTATCTAAATTGCAATCCTCTAATGCAAATCCTCTAAGCCTCATTTTCCTCATCTGTAATAGGAAGATTTAAGAATACTGGAGATTATGTGTTCAACTACTATTCTGTTACTCTAAGTGGTTAATCTGTTAATCACAGCACTCTTTGATCATTATCAATTTCCTAGCAGTATTAAAGTAAATCATAAAAATCGCCTATTTTACTCCTTTGGTTTATTCAAATAGTATCAATTATGCACTAAGTACCAGAATACAAAATGAACATGTGGTTCCTCTTACTCATGAACTAGAAGCCTAGTTGGGAACATAAATATGTAGATCAAAATTACAATACAGCCTGATAGCTAGCTTGATATTGGTAACACTACCTGCTGAAAGCCAGCAGAGGTGATAATCGATACTGCCTTAAAGAGTAATGGAAGGTTTCATTAAGAACTGATATTTAAACTGGGCCTTAAGGATCCACTTAAGTTTGCCTGGCAAAGAATCAAGGGGAGGGGGGGAGGGCGGTGCAGGTTAGAGTGGAGGGGGAGGGGCAACATTTCAGGGAGAGCCAGAACAGCAAAAGACAAAATCAGAAAAGGGAATGGAGTATTTATGGAAAGGTGACATGTTTCATGTGAGTGAGGCACTACTCATCAGTGTCAGAATAAGGAATGACTCTTGTATATACAATGCTTCCTGATGAACAGCTGGCCAGCTTATTTCTTTTCCACATTTTGTCTCAAAATAATTTTTAAACTCAGACCTTTCAGATCTAAAACTCCACAAAAAATTAAGTTCAAACAGGAACTGCCAATGCTAATTCTTATTCCTTTCTTAACTGTACTATTATATATATCCTTATAATAAGCAACTAATCAAATATATAATAAAGGAAAGATTTCTTTTATTTCCTTCAAAAGAAAGAAAGGAAATCTTCCCCGCTTTTACCCAAAAGTATATAAATTCAATATATCTACTATAAGCAAATATAAAATGAAACAACTTAAAGGATGCATTTTCTTTAAGAACAAAAGAAAACCCCTTCATATCCATAGTATTTTATCTGAGGAATCCAAACAAAAGTAATTAAATATATATGAAGTTTAAGCTGCCATTTTCTAAGTGGAGAGTGTTATAGATAAATTACGTAACAGCTACTTGTATTGGATAATGAAGAATATGTTAGAGACATATATACATACTTATGTATGCATATATGCTATAGAATATATACTAAAGAAACAAGGGTTGTTACCAACTCTTCAAAAGAATAAAGTTTGATGTAAGTTGGCTATTAGGATTTCCTCATTACAGACCAACACTATGAAGGAGGCCAAATGAAAGTCCAATCTAGTATATAACTCAGATCATTAAACGGCCAAGCCAAAGTACTGAAATTATGGAACCTACTCACCATATACCACATTTCCTTGTAAAAATGAATGCCAAGTTCTCACTGATTGTGCCTGATACACCTCTTCCCCTTTCCCATTCTTTCAGTTTTCCCCTCTTGCTCACTTACTTCATCACTAGTCTGTCAGAAATGGAGCTGACAGGTTAATTTGGGTTTTCATGTACTGAGATGATGGAAAATCACATCTGGCAGCTGGAGTAATATAGTAGTATCTTCATTAACAATGATATATCAACAAATGTTAACAAACATTATCTGGGTAGGTAGTTATGGTTATTTTTTTATTCCATTTCTTCCATTTCTAATTTTTATTTTAAAATTTACAGATGTATCCTGATTGACAACAAAATATCCCTAATGCTAGTAGCTATTATTTAATTTACAGTTTATTGTTAATCTATATCTAATTTTTCTATAATGATCTACTGCTTTAAGTTTTATTTTCTTTGTTTTATTAATTAGCACAAATAATTAATTAGGCAGAAGAGCTTGTAGGAACTCTGAAAAAAAGCTAATGGAAACCACAACTTGCAAGTACAGGTCATGTGTAAATAGGAACTGTCTGTGGTAGATAGTGAGATAAAGTGTGACTTCTGAGCCTGACAGCCTTCAGTACCTCATTTCGATTCTTATTAAAATGTTACTTAAAATAGCATATTCTACAAAACTATAAAATCATATAAAGGAATAACAAACATCTGAAACTATAGTACTGGTAAAACATATCTCATTTAACTATTTTATTCTGACTCAAATCAACATATGGAAGTATTACATGAATTTCTTTTTACAAGATTTGCTCTGGAGCTATTAATATACTAACGTTCGCAACAATTATGTTCACAGAGAAACAGTCTTAATGAAAATATGTGGAAAGACTTTCTCCAAAGGGAATAGCCAAAACAAGCTGCACCCTAACCAAAACTATACTTCTAGTCATTTTGAGAGGAAGAGGCAAAGACTAAAGTTAACTACACTCCAAACACAAGACAAATGAGACATCGTGGTGACCCTCACCAAAAAAGACACACTCAGAGAGAGACACACAGGCTAAGGAAACACCTGTGTGTGTGCACACACATATACACAGACTGTAAATATTTTAATGTCATAAATACGAATAATGTTGATGAGGAAGATGAATACAAAATGTGTTTTACCTGTTCAGAGACTAGGTTACACATATGATCCTAATCCATTTACAATTTTTACATTCCAGGCTACCTAAAAGAAGAGAGTCCTCTCACATTTGGCTGTCCGCTTTTCACCTTTCTCTTGATCATTTAAAACTTCGGACTTCTTTGCCTTCCTGTATCATGGAGAAAGTCCAATACCTCACTCGCTCTGCTATAAGAAGAGCTTCAAACATTGAAATGCCTCAACAAGCACGTCAGAATCTCCAGAACCTATTTATCAACTTCTGTCTCATCTTAATATGTCTCTTGTTGATCTGCATCATCGTGATGCTTCTCTGAAGTTCTGCTACAATCTGCAGTGATGCAACTAATCGCCATCAACTTAAAATCTGTCATCCCACGAAAAGAGGAAAACAGACCACTTCCTAAGTAGAAGAATTTATTTGTGAAAAGGTCAAGATTCAGAACAAATTGATAGCAAATGTATTCATCTGCTGCATCTTGTAAAGATGAAAAGGGCTCTATTATCAAAATTAACTTTAAAATGACTATTAGTATGCATAATGTAACTGCTGATTTCCACAACAAATCTTATAAGTTTCTATCCCAAACCTCTTCTAAGGATGAACTAGGGGTTTAGTTTTGAAAACACATTGCTAACAACTTCACTTCATATATAAAGCACTAGCTTCACTATTTGGGGTGAATATAATTTATCTTGTACTGTAAAGGCCTATTTGGTGTTTATTAATTATGTTTCAGGTCTTTGCTAAGTACCAAAATAATCATTCAAAAGAACTGTCATCACCTGAAATAGCCCACTGAATCCTCTTATCTGTTATCTTTATTATCATACAGAAATCTTTGTATTAACTATCATAACCTATATTCTAAAATAGAAATTGTGTTCTTTTTCTATACTTAACATTTTTTGAAGTTTATGAGAATCAAGTAGGAAAAAGGTATGTCATACTTACATAAATAAAATTTCTCTTAACTAATTTTTTCAAAGAATTATAGAATTCTACTACATGTAGGTAACCATAAATCTATTCTCTCTAGGACATTATAATCAATACATAAGAACTGTCAGTTAATTTAACAGCTGACGATGTGATTAGCCATAATTACTAATAAAGTCTAACCTTAATTTATAGCACTGTAATTGATTATCTGAGTTGAAGTACATAACTTGCCATACTATATCTGTGGAATCATGAAATATTAAGAATTTAGAATGGTTTTATAGGTTGTTTTCTATTTTACCCTCATACTCCCTGTAGGCAAAGAAAAGAATAAAAGAAAACTGTAATATGACAAGCATTAAAAAAAATAAAATTTTGAATTCTTGTTCCAAAATTAACTAATTCTTTGATTACATTTTGAAATAAATTTTTCATCCCTTTGTTGTTTATAACAAGATATAGCTACTTTCTTTAATCTATCAACCGGATGGTAAACATCTGTTTGGTAGGCCACTCTACTATACTAAATTACACACCCAACGATGCCAATCTACAATTATTTTCTTGCTGAATATATTTTCAATTTCCCCTCTGCCATTTAAAAATATCTTCCAAGAATTCATAAAACAGAAGTAAAAATTAGTAATAGAAAACTTATTCACCCAAATTGGGTAATTTAAGTTGACTCGGTTTAAAATTAAGTCTAAAATGGCTTACACCTATACTGCATCATCTAATAATTTCAACCACAGTTCAAGACATATTACTAATATAGCAATTATTAAAGAAGTTGAGAATGTGTGATTTATTATATGTGTTAAAATTTGGTTACTAAAAAATTTTGAAAAATCAACATTAACCTTGGTTTGTAACACAAGTGCTGCTAGTGGAATAGTGATGGAAACAAATTTTTCTGAATCCCTGAGCAGTACAGGAGATGGGGTTGGAAGGAAGTTCACTGACATCTGAGGAACCAAGGGAAAAAGAGATCTCATACTGATGGGGATTTCCTGAGCAAAGCCTCACCTATGAGTTGATGATCCCAAATATCAAATAGAAAGTTTATAAATAAAAGATACAATCATTTCACTGGTATAACTGCCCATGCGAAAAGTAATCAAGTTCTATAATTATTACCTGCATGCTCTAAAAAATAAGTGGAAAATTTAAAATACATCTATTCCTTTCATTATATTATGCATTACAACACAACCTCAAACTATAAACTGTGAAGATATAAGGTTTTTCCTAAATAAAACAGGAAGATTTTTTTTCATTCTGTCTTTAATAGAAATTAAAACCTTATACTACCTGATGATTACAGAATATTGCAACTCAGGTATAATGTAGAACAAAAATCTATTCTTTAAATGAAACTTATTTACTGTTCATCATGATGTGTTAAGAGTAAGATAAAATAAAATAATGTATTTAAAAATTTTTAAATACCAAATTCTCAAATACTTTCTACCATAGAATAAATTCCAAAATTAATTTACAGAACCCTAAAAATGAACTAATTTTTAAATGTTTAATGTAGCTTTTATATTTTAATTGTTCCAAATGTTTATTTAATGTAAATCATTATTAAATTTTTATATTTAATAAAATATATTAAAATGAACCTTCTTGAACTCATGCAAAAAGTAACCAAGTTCTTTAATGATATCATTCTTTAATATACTCATAACTGTTATGACCATAAAAAATCTAATATAAGCAGTTTTGATTTTGTAAGTTGTTTTCAGTGACATTCCCCATGTAAAATAAGATCAAGATTTCCCAATACAGACACAAGAGGGCAGACTTACATAAAATAATGAATTTCCTTCTACCTAGAAATTACATATCCTTTGATTACTTTTGCGTCTTACGGCAAAGTGGAAAAATGACAAATTTTCAAAAAAGATCTTCAATAAGTAATAGCACACTTTAAAATGTCTAAAAATTAGGCCAATACCATGTAGAAAAGTTGACAGATGAATAAAAGTCAAACATGTTATTAAAGCATGTATACAAAAATCACTTATTTGCTTTTTAGCTAATGAATGTGTCATAATGGCATAGCCTATCTATTCAGAGTGTGATAGTGTCTACATCTTTAAATGAATATTATCTTAGACATTAAAAATATTAAAGACAAAACGAGGTACAAAAATAATAAAACTTTCTTTTCAGAGTATGTAACAGAATACATAAAACACTCTCACATTAAAACTTTTTCATTCTTATATCGAGTTAGAAAAAATCCAAGTCATTTAACTTTGTCATTTTTATCAAAATTTTTATTTACATTTTTGATTTATATAAGAGAAAATTTTCAGTGAAATAGGTTAAAATCATTAGGAGCCTATATCTTGGCTGCTGAAACCCCACCATGAATTAAATAGGCACCAAATTTTATTTTCCTCTTTTTCACAACTGCAACCCAGAACTTAAAAATATCCTAGAGAATGTAAGAAAAAAGAGGATAAACAATTTTATCAATAAAGAAACCCCTTTTTCACTACTGTCTGTGGAAGATCCACTGTGAGCTCACAGAATTCCAGTGGACACTATTGTGTGTACAAACCCTCCATTCTTTTCCCATCCACTACCACCCCTCCCCCCCCAGAAAAAAAGAAATGCAAGAGGGACATGGAAAGGGATACATCCTTTACAAAAAGAAAACAAGACTCTTGTTTGTTTTTCTCTGCTGTCATAGTCCTTGCAGGATTAGACAGCTTTGGGGGAGGGTGGGAGGAGAAGGGTGAAACAGAACACAGGAAAGAATCAAAAACACTGGTGGACATTGCACATGGAGGCCTATATTCTAATCAACTGAGGGCACAGATGGCTTCTCTTCATTCACAAAAAAAAAAAAAAAAAAATGCTTCAGAGTACTAAATTACCTGCACTGCAGCTGATTTAGTAGCAAACCATGGGAATCAAGGAACACTATACGTATAAGATTGTGAGGCTGACTCAATAATTATTCTGGACTGAGTTCTAAGAAGAGTAAAACTTTCATGTTACAATATTAACCGTTAGAGAAAGAAAAGGGTTTAGAAGCTGTGAGAATCAATTGAGATAAAATACTCCGAGAGCTACAAAGGTCTATACAAATCTGTAGTGGTGGTAGTGACTCTCAGCTAAATTCCTTTTCTTTGTTGTAATAGAGTTGCTGTTTTTCATGTTGAAGGTTTAACAATTGTGCTTAAAAATCATACACATTCTCAAATGGGAGAAAATAAGATGAATCTTATTGTGGCTCTCTTCTTTATGTAAAAATTAGGCTAAAAGGAAGTCAATGTCTTAAACAGTCTTTTAAGAAACCTCTAAGGTGAGAGCTTTTAAAATAAAGATAGTACTTGGACATTGGACCCTCCATGGAGAAGGTATTAAAGAATTTTTCCTGTAACAGTCTAAGAAGGGAATTAGAAGAGAAGCAGTCATTTAAATATTCCAATTAAAATGTCTAAAGTTTTTCTCACATAGTTTCATCTTTCTACTCTAAAACTTAAAAGCACTATAAAGAGATCATCCCAAATATGGTTAATCAAAAAGAAGGACTTTCCAGGGTGCATACAAATTTTGTCCCTTAACAGCCTTCCTCTAGAGTGCATTGAGAAGATTTAAAAATAAGTCTTACTCTACAAAGTACCTCCAAGATCCCTACCCTCGCTGTATTGTCAAGGTTGAGGAAAACTTTGCTTAGAGTGAAAGTTGCTCCAAGTAGATAAAGAATTAAAACTTATTACTTTAAATACACCCAATTTTCTCAGTTACCTACTTCAGGTTGGAGTAGAACACTCAGACTCCCTGGATCCCCGGACAACTCCTCCCATTCTGTGTAAAGACACCAACTGAAGAAATAAAACCCTAATCTGAGAATTTAAATATACAGTATTTTTGAACTTGGGTTTCTTATCTCTTAATCATTTAAACTGATAAATCGCAAATAAATCTGGTTAAATTATTGACTTGTAATTTAGACATCATAATTATGCCTGTTTGGTTATGTGCTTTAAATATACATAGTCTAGAACTGTGTCTAAAACAAGAGCAAAGAAGGCTCATGGGATGTGTTAAGGGTTTTCCTGTAAATGTAGCACGTCAGGTTGTTTATGTTTGGGGCTGTACTCAGATTTGTGAGGTTCCTAGATAAGTCATCTCCTTACCCTTTCATAGAATACATTCTTTGAATCTTCATTATTTTTCATTAGCAGCAGTAATAAGTAAAATTTTTGCTTTTGTAAGATTTTGCACTTTTTGATAGAATTAATTTGTTTACATGAAAAGGTGCTCAACATTACTAATCGTCAGGGAAATGCAAATCAAAACCACAATGAGATATAAACTCACACCTTTTCGAATGGCTATTATAAGTGTAGACAAGAAAAGAAGTATAGACAAGAGATAAGTGTTGGCAAGAATGTGGAGAAGAGGGAACCCTTGTGTACTATTGATGGGAATGTAAACTAGTGCAGCCACAATGGAAAACAGTATGGAGGTTCCTCAAAATATTAAAAATAGAACTGCCTTATGACCTGGCAATTCCACTTCTGGTTGTTTATCCAAAGGAAACAAAACACTAACCCCAAAAGATATATGCACCTCCATATTCACTGCAACAGTATTTACAATGCCAATGCATGAAAGCAACATAAGTCATAGGTACAGAAAATAGATTAGTGGTCGTTGCCAAAGGCTGGGGCTGGGGCCCTGGCCTGTACTACATGTCCGAAAGTTGCTAAGAATGTAAATCTTAAAAGTTCTCATCACAGGAAAAAAAAAATGTAACTGTGTACGGTGATGAATGTAAACTAGATTTACTGTGCTGATCATTCTGCAATATATACATATATCAAATCATTATGATCTATGACTAAAACTAGTTATCTGTCAATTATATTTCAATTAAAAGAATAAGAAATTGAGGCCCAAAAGTATTAAGTATTGATTAGGTAGAGAATCATCCAGACTCTGAATGTGATAGAACCAGAAACAATATCCAAGACTTTGTATTCCCAAGTTAGTGTTCTATGATACTATGTCAGCTCCTTTCTTTCCAAGTTTCTTTAGAATGTATATGCTTTGCTTTGTTTATTTTTACATCCACTTAACAAATAAGAAAAGTAAAGACCAAGTTAGATACAAAGTTTTAAAGTTTTTCATGTTAATCAGCCTCAAATATTTTTTAAGTTCTGTTTATTAATGCAGTACTATTGGAATTTGTAATATCTATGCTTATTTACTTTCGGGGGGGTGGGGTGGGAAGAAAAAGCTATCCATGTGTGTGAACACACTGTCTGCCATATGCTTACTGCAAGTGTGCTATTCTGCTCATGATGTCCACTGGAGGGAAGCAAACACTAGATTTTGAGCCTTACCTGCATTGGTGTTTCACTTTCTTCGCGAAACTCTTCAATTTGCTGCTGTTGCCAAGGAGCTAAACTGTAAGAGTCCTCTGTAGTTCTACCTTCCAAAGGGTTTGTCCGCAGCTGCTCCGTAAGCCACATCTGCGTCCTAACAGATGGCTGAATGGGAACTCCACCTACTGCCTGCTGACCAAGCATTAAATATTTCAGCGGTTCAAAAGCCTCTGAGCCTGTCATATTCGGCTTGCTTTCAGGTAAGGCACTATATGTCATGTCTAAGGTCTGTCTCCTAAGAGTAGAGGAAGAAGCTCTAAAGTCCTCTTTGCTACAGCTCTCAAATTTATATTTGCAATCCAGAGTTGATGATCGTTTTTTATTTATTTCCTTGTCCTCTAACTTAAGCATCTCCATACTATCGTGTAAGCAGCTAGGCCCAATCGTCCTTAGTTGTGAGGTTAAAGCCTTGCCTCTCCCTGTCTTTTCCAAATCACTCCTTGACTCTTCAGTGTGTACAATGCCACCCTGGCTGCAGTCATCCGGGATAGTGAGTTTGGATAAAGATGACCATTTCCGGAGGGGCCGGAAGTCCTTCATGTCTAGTGAAGAGTCCTGCTCCCCCCTTCTGTGCTTTCCCAACGTCTGCATGAGGCTTGAACTCCATTTTGAGCCATCTGATGTCAATGATTCCCTGTGTTTGGATACTGAAGCGCTGGAATTAGACGGCATGACATGGGCAGTAGGAAGAGTAACCAATGACCGACTAGGCTTAAAAGACAATGTGCCACTTGAAGTTGAATGATCTGGAAAAAGAAAAGAACGCCAAATTAGTTGTAATTAATAGGAGGGAAAAATGAGGCAAAATGCAAAATTCCACAACAAAAATTTTAATATGGTTTCTCAGCACGAGTTTTTCAGAGGCACTTTATCAAAATTAGAATATTATTCTTACTATTGTTATTACTTTATCTGAAATGGATCAAACTTGCAAAAGTTATCTTCTGAAATTGTATACACAAAAAAATATATACCTCATTTTCCATCTACCAAGAGATGAAAAATTATTTGAAACAGGTTTATATTCACTAATCTAAGTGCTGCACCTTTAAAAGAAAAATCCACCTCCCCACTAAGCAGTCGTACTTATAATCCAGCATTAAAGACAGACACAAGTCTAACAGAAAGTGGTATTTTTCAGTATCTTTCCTAAACTACAGAAATCTATGCCAAATCTGAACATTTTAGCACTTTTCCAAAACTAATTCAAATCATAAATATGGGTAAAGGAGCTCCTGCAATATTGGAAAATAATCAAAAAAGGTTTTAACAATATTTCTACAGATACAGAATAGTTCTTACGTCTTCCTGAATAGTATTACCAATGATTTATTTCTCAAGCTAGAACTCTTGTTTGGAGTATACTTTGTTTCCTATTTTTTTTCTGTACAGCCACTAAATCCCCGAGTTGTTAAGTTTTCACTTCCAAAATTATTACATAGCTAGAGCCTTAGGTCAGGTCTTCATTTAATATTGTTCTACACACAGAAAGTTTGAGTAGGCTCTATGCCAGCAACCAAAGGATAAATAAGGGCCTCTATACTCAATGAACTTACCATCAAGTACAAAATAATAATCAAATGTGCCAAATTAAAAGCAAATGTTATAATTTTTATCAGAGGATATGTAGAAAGCAGCAATTTGAAGTGTGAGGGGAGAGGAGGTGAACAGTGAAAAGCGACTTCCTCAGTTTATTCTGTATCTTTCCATATTGTTTGACTCATACTAGAATATATTTAAATATATTGCTTCCGAGCTTTTATATTGTTTCAAAGAAACAGAGTAATGGGAAAAAATGTTGAGAAAGTCATAAGAAAATTCAAATGAGAAAAAACCAGGAAGACTAATTTAAAAATTGAATTCCAGCAGGTCTTTGCACAGAATTTATTCACCTGGAGATGAAGAGGGAGAAATATTACAGATGAAAGGATACAGCAAGAAGTATAGTGGATGTTTATCATATTCAAGCTTCTCATCGACTTCTGCAAAATCTTTTTATACTCAGGAAAATTTCCACAGATATGTCTAACCTCCCAAATAAATGTTAGACCTCAAATTACCAACAGATACCCTGCAACTACGATGCAAGCATTCAGAAGCACCTGAGCAAGACTTCAGCATGGAAGTGAATCGCGTGAGAAAGTGGGTTCTGCGTGGAGTTACCATTTTTGCCTGGCATGGGCAACAGCAGAGGTATCAGCCTTCCACAATGGCAGCAATTGAAGTAGCCAAATCAAGTTCCAGCCCAGAGGTGGCAGCAGTTGGGCAGTACTGCTGGTTTCCTCCAGGGCTTGATGGGGCAGGAGAGTGACAGTTCTTAGAGATAGATGATTTGAGGCATTTTACCTGCAAGCTTAACCTTAAGACTGATTCACCAACCCTCCCTCAAAATTCTGTGAGGGACCACATGCACTTAAACAAATTTCTTATCTGCTCCATCAGTCAGTCAGCTTCTGCTGATTAAGAACACTACCTGATCCAAGCATGAAGCCAGAGAAAGTAGTTCCAATAGAAGAAAAACAAACTATCCATTTCTCTGCAGTATGGAGTGTCAAGAAAAGCTACTCAAGCTAAATCTTGAAAGATAAAGGTGGAGCACAGTTGTCCAAGTCTTCAAATGCCCTGCTAAGGAAAGAGCCTGGGCTTCATTCAGCAAGAAATGTGATATCACTGAAAGTTTCCAAAGGAGTGACAGGATCAAAACTGCACTTACGACGATTGCAGTGCTGAAGATGGATTAAAGCAAAATGACTGGCAACAGGAGGATTAACAGGCTATTATGAAATCAGTAGAAGAAAATAGAGTGAAATATGCTACTGAAGGTCAGTTTATGTTCCTACAGAAATAGAACAAATATCCCTAAAAGTCTATGAAATATTTGTATTAATATTATAGAATTACATCTATTTATCATATAGATGTTTGTGTTACTATGCCTAAAGAAATATTTGTATTAAAATCATCACAGCCTCTGAAAAATATCTTTAATTTTTTAAAAAACAAAAATTTTCATAGCGAATTTGAAATTTTCCATTTTTTACATTTAAAAAAATTTTAAGTAAAGATATAGTGTAAAAATTGAGTGTAATATTTTTAAATCAGTTGTTTTAGATTCAAATCCTGACTCTACCACTTAGTAGTATCTGTGCTCAAATAAGTTATTTAACCTCCTTGCATTACAGTCATCTCATTCATAAAGTGGAGATGACAACAATGAGGATTAACTGAAATAATATACATAAAGAATCCAGAAGAACTCCTGTCACAAAGCAAAATGTTAGCTGTTATTACACCATTCAAAAAGCTAAATATATGTTATTTTCAATATAAAAGACAAAAGGCTAATGTCTATATCATACAAAAAACTTCAAAAATTAAAAAAAAAAACCTAATAACTCAATTTTAAAAGACTAGGGAAATCAATAAGCAAATTACAAGAAATGCAAACTAAAATATACATGTTAAAAAAAAAAAAGATGTTCAAGCTCGCTAATAGTAAAGCACACACCCTTATCAGATTTATAATATGATTAAAGGCTACAATATTCTGCAATGATGAAAACATAAAGTGTTATATAGACTTTGAAAATCTTGCACATGTCAATATTTAAAATATGTATGCAAATATATATATAATCATGAGCAAATTAACGGTATGAAAGAATACACCCCAAATTTAAAAGTAACCCCTGCATAGTGGGTTACTTTTTACTTCATACTTGGCTCATTTTAATTTCTTTTCAAGGAGCATAACTGTACAATTTGGCCAAACCTCTGCAAAGATGTTTTGTTTTGTGACCTCAAAGAGTTTGAAATATCTCAAAGTACACTGTTACTAAGTATGAATAATATATCAGGTGACTGACTGTCTCACTTTCCATGTCACAGCTGAAACCTCTGAGAGCAGAGATCACCAGTCTTGGCTGCTACTTATATTTGACAATGTGCTACTTTCTCATCTACCTTTGCCAGCTCATTATTTCCCAACTGCATAGAAAATCAACAATTGGTAATAAGAACACAATTCCATATCAGACTAGTATTTACTTCCACAAATCTGAAAACAATTGATATATGCTGTTCAAAGAACATTACATAGAGGATAGAATTTATTCCAAAAGTCACTTATCTGAAGTTATCAAACTTCAGCAAACAAAATAAGTTATCTGGGATCTAGAGCCCTACCTACTCCAAGAGATTGTGATTTAGTTAAAGTAGAGAGGGGCACAGGAAATAACACTTTTTAATAAGTGATTCTGCATTTCTATTCACTACAGCATCATTCCACCTGAGTTTCATTCCAGTTCTGAAGCCTTCAAGCTTAAATATTCCAAGTTCGACATCTCAGTTCTACTGAAAAATTGATTTCCTATAACATTCAGAATTCATTAGTGCAAAAACTAAAGATGAAAGCTCAATGTATTCACACACATGTACATACAAACACATGCACACACACAACATGAATAATAAATGAACAAGGAATTAAATATTGACAGTATGAATCTCTGAAAAAAGGACCATATATCTTAGACAGAGATGAGAGTCCAGAAAATATTAATTTTAACATTTTTTAACACATTATTTATTTTTCCCTAAGGAAACACAGTCAATTAGAGGTAGATGTAATGCAATGTGCTTTATTATACTATCTAATTGTAGCCGCAAATCTCAAATGCAAATTATTACAATAGCATGTAGCCCATATCTAAGTTAAAACAATGAAATCTGAAACCAGCAGAGAATAGTTCTTTTAAAAACTAGAGACAGGGTTTATAGCATTCAGAGAGAGCAAAGAAGAACTAATGGTTTCAGTCAGATTTCAGTAAGGGAAAAATAAAAGAGGACATTGTTGTAACCTGATATAATGCTAGTAGATTATATTGAAGAAAACATACCATGAATTCTGAACAAAATCCCAACCCTTTGTTTTACTGTCATATTATTCTCATCTGGTAATGGATGAATTCATTGATTCTATCTTCTCACATATAGAAATAGTCTATCTCTGCTCTGGCCTTCTTAAAGGAAAAGGAATTAAATTCAAAAAGAACACATCCTCCAGATTTATAGTATAACAATAAACCATGAGTCTTTACAGCTAAAATAACATAATCAGAAAATTATACAACACTGTATCAAAATACTGATTTTAAATGTAACAGCTTAAATATATCTATCAGTTGATATAATTATATTTTATATTTTTAAACAAAAATGTTAACTCTAACCTAAAGTTAATAATTTGGTTTTATATAGTACCATACTTTTTCGTTTCCTGCTAATGACACAATCAAATCACAGGTTAAAAAAATTTTAATGATACATGTAACCATATCCTTTAAAAAAAATTCTAGTCATTTGCAATATTTTTAGGTAAATTTTTTTTTTAATAATCTAAACTAAAACCTGGTAGTAAAAATGATATATACAATTCTTCAACCTAAGAATCTCCTAGGAGGGTATTATGCATAAGGTGCTATGTTAGGTAGAAAAGACAATGCAAACATATCATTCACAATATGGATATACTCTTTCTCTTTGGAGTTTACAATTTCACGATTATACATACAGCTGCAGAGCAAGACTAAAGTTTATCATAAGGAAACTACAAAAACCAGACAATGAGAAAGGAGTCAGAGAAAAAGTATACTATTCATAAAAGAATCATCAGAATGATAGTAACTTCTCAACAGCAGTAATGGAATCCAGAACAGAGTGAAACATCTTCAAAAGGTTAAGAGTAAATAACTGGTACCCAACAATTGTTCAGAAAGGTATATTATTTTTCAAAATTGAGGGCAAAATATATTTTCAACTAAGTAACAAGAAGTTTATTACCAAGACTCACTAGAAGAACCACTAAAATTCCCTTGGTTTCTTTCAGGAAGAAAGAAAAATAGACCTGAATTGTTAAAGAAAACAAACAGATTTTGTTTAGAAGTAAACATAATTAAATCTTTAAAAAAATATAAGGGCAATGATTGCATAAACAATGGACTAATGTATGGGAATAAAACAAAATGAAGTACTAATACTTGCTACAATATTAATGAATCTTGAAAATGTTATATATAGTAAGTGAAAATTAGTCAATCACTAAGGACCACATATTAGATGATCCCATGTATATGAAATCTCCAGATCAAAACAAAATCTATAGAGATGGAAAAATTGGCAGTTACTCAGAGGTAGGAGAGATGGGAAAGTGACAGACAGCCTAACAGATTTCTTTTAGGGGGAGCTAAAAATGTTCTGAGGTTGGATTGTGGTAACAGTTGCACAATTGTGAGAATATATTAAAAAGCATTAAATAGTATACTTTAAATGAGTGAGCTGTATGGTATATGAATTATATCTCAATAAAGCTATATTTTTAAGAGGCAGTGTATAATTTCTAATAGACTAGAATAAAATGGAATAAAGGAAAGAGTGAATCAAAAGAAGCAAAGATAGAAAGAAATTTAAGAAAAGTAGAAAAGGTATGCAGTAGGATTTTTAAAAATGCATCAAAATATAAACAATCATCACAGTACGTAAAAATCCACTCAAAGACCAGAATTTTCCAAATAATTTTTTAATCTAGCTAAATGTTTACAAAAGCTATACCTAAAATATTAAGTCTTATTTTGGCATTATAACACCTGCATAGAGTCTGAGAATGATTACAAAAAAGAATCGTTCAAAAACTGTCAAGAACATTAGGAAAACTGTATGTCAGGTATTAATATCATAAAAAGCATGTTTTCTTGAACTGCTTGCTTTTTATTCTTTATATTTTAAGGAGAGTAAAAGACTTGTTTCCATAGAGCCAAAAATATGGCCTAAGAGGATACGATTCTGTGAAAATCTTGGTTCTCATCTTATTATCTAATTATTAATACCAATCACATTGTTTTCTTGATTATTTTATATTTTTTCTCAATTGTATTTTTTATGAAGCCACTTCAAATCCTATTAAAACAGAAAATGAGCTAAAAGTTCTGAAATTAGTTGTTGAAAACAATTACAGAAGTCTACTGTTCACAAATTAGGTCTCAAAGCCCTTTTTGTACATTCTCTCTTAGCAACCATTCACAACAAACTAAGAAACTTCTTTCTAGAAGTTTATATAAAACAAGACAAAAACCTGTTTTGTTTTGTTTTTTTGTTGTTGTTTAAGGGTGGGGCGGGGGCATTTCTGATCTCCAGCCAGATTATTATTGACAATTTAGTTAAAAGACAACCTAACTACTGTTTAAAGAGGTCAATAATTCAAAGTGAAATTCATTTTAAAAGCTGGTCAGTAAAATCAGATCCCTTTTTTTATTTTCACAAATAATATTTTTTTCTTCAATGCCTTTTAAAATTTTATTCCACTGTACCATTTTCTAGATATCTCTTACTGGTTTCAATTCAAAATTAAGTCTAACCAGGCAGTTTACTTGCAAAGAGCTGCAGGTGTTATATTTCTCTTTCATAAAAATTTTTACAAATCAAATTATAACTAGATCTCTTAAATTATGGGATGTGATTTTTGAAAATGCAAATTTTCTCTGAAACAAAATTATTATATTATGACAGAGCAGACAATAAATTATTTGGTCTTCTAACTATCTGCAAGTCTGGAGAGATGCAGAGTCATTAATCTCTTCCCTAAACCCACAGCTGGGTGACTGCAGAGCTTTTCCACGTCAAAAGAACACAGGTTCATTATAGGTCTCTAAAACAAACTAAATTCAGCTCAACTTGGTCAGGTTCAGGCATTCATATTCTACCAGGAAAAGAAGCAAAATGACAGCAAAAAAAAAAAATAAAAAAAGAATAGATGGATAGATGGATGGATGGATGGATAGATAATACTGAAGGTAAAAATGAGGTCCATAAAGAAACAAAATATACCTCCAAAACACTATTTTAATTTCTACAAAATTACTAAAGGTATAATGCATTATATGCCGTGTTAAATAATCTATAATTCAAATTTTCATTTTAAGCAATAATGTAAAATTAACAATAAAATTAAGTAGAAGTGCGAGGCAAAGGAAAAGGGTTACTTGATTGGCAAAAGATAAAAAAAGAAAATCATAATTGTTTTGAAGACTGCCTTGAAATTATTTCACAAGCAAAATAGTATTTTGCACATAACCTCTGACCTATTCCCATATGCAAATGAAAAACTAAAGTCCATAAAGGTTAAATTACTTGATCAAGTACAGTCTCAAAATAGAATTCTGGTCTAGTATTTCTCAGTCTAGTATTACTTAAAGTATCCTACACTAGATACAATTCTCCTCTAGTTCTCCCTTCCAAGTACAGATACCTAATTATAGTGGAGCTAAGAGCAGGGTTTTGGAGTTAACACTTGAAGAACCTCAGCTCCATCTCTTAAAGAGCTGCAATCCTGGGTATATTACTAATGTCCTCTAAGTCTTAATTTTTCATCAGTAAAAAGAAGATAATTTTATTTTAATTAGAAGGATTTCTAAAATGAAAAAATGTAAATCAGGTATAAGATACAAAATTTCATACTGCAAAAATTTACGGTAGTTATTTTTATTAAAGCCAACTGACCAACTAATCCAGGTAGTATCTGGAGGCCATGTTATTGGAGTATGCATTACCAGAGTCCTGAAAGTTCCAAAGTTAAGAGGTTGCAAAACATGATTATTCATCAATGAACTCACCACACAAAAGTAAAACAAGGGTAACAGGTTAGAGAATAGCCTAAATATCATTTACTTTTCCTATAAAATAGGCATATAATTGTACCTAACATCTAATTTTTGAGTTAACTGTAACAAGCTGTAAATCTCTTATCATGGTGCCTTGTGAACACAGTACATATTCAATAAATATTACTACTATGCTAAAAGGTTAAGAGAGAGCTCTCGATTTACTTAAAATTATTAACAAGGGTATGAGAGCAAGCTGAAATAAGACTGCCAAGTGTTGTAATTTATAACTGTATAAATTCAGTGAGGTGTACATGTGGGTTCACTACTTCACTTTATTTCTACTTCAGTATATGCTTGAAATTTTCCACAAAAAAAAAGAGAAAAAAGAAATAAAAAAATGAAAATTAAGAACAAGATGATGTTTTACATTAAGATGAGGTGTTTTAAAGAAATCATTTGGCAAAGTACAATAACAAAACCTAATCACCATAATAAAATACACAAACAAAGAAAAGAGAGCCCTGGGAAATTTTTATGACATCCTCCAATATTAGTAGTAGTTTCCCTAGAACTTGGGGAAAAGGGGTGTTTGGGGATGATGGCTAAGGGAAGTGAGGTTTCTCTTGGGGGTAATGAAATGTCCAAAAATTGACTCTGGTGAAAGGTATACAATTATGTAAATGTACTAAAAGCCACTGAACTGTATACTTCAAATGAGTGAATTGTATGGTATGCAAATTCCATCAGAATTAAAACTGTTCAAAAAGAATGCACCATTTTCGTCTCCTAAATATCTCTTGAATCAACTCATTTTCTCCTTTCCCACTGTCTTTTATTATGAACAAGTCACCACTGGCTCTCAACGCAAGTGGTCCCCTGGCATCCAGTTTTACTCTCCTCTGATCCATTCTCAGAACGTTCTGTCACCCCTCAGTCTTTGACCATGCTGTTCTCTCAGCCTCGACTACTCTCCTCCCCTTGCCCCTTTTGCCCTTCCAGTTCCCACTCCCCTTTTTGGGCCTCTGCTTAAACATCACTTCTGCCAGAGGTCCCTCTCCTAATCCATCTGATTTAGGTATGTCCCCCTACCCTGTGTATGTCACCAATCATACTGCTCGTCATATTTTATAATTACTTCCTGTCTGTCTCCTCCACTAGACTTCAGTACAATGAATAGGGAAAATGTTTCTGTTTAATTCTAACATCTAGCGCAGTATCTGACATATAATAAACACTAAATAAATACTGCCCATGTGGATAAATAAATGAATGAACAAGTCTTTACCTTAAAAGGCCTTAGTTTCTTCATAAGATAAAGATAATACACAAAATGGTAACCTTTCTCATTTTTCTTCCTTTCTGATATATATTATTCATAAGATGACCTCAAAATTGATATTATTCAACAGCCCTATTATTTCTTAGTAAATACAGCTAAAAGATGTGATTAAACTAAAGTCCATTCTTATCAGTCCCTCCTATTTAAAATAAATGGGGTTAATAAGAAAATTATTAATACAAATTAACAGTTGAGAATTAACAAAAAAAAAAAATGACTCTATTGTATCTTTTTTTTAGTAAATATATAAACATGCCTGAAAATCAGCCCAAACAAACTATTACAGACTACATTTAAGAAATCAGACTTTAAAAGATAAAAGAACTGCCTGTGAATCTGATGCCATGTAACACGGGAGAGGAAAACTGTCCCATGGAAGGTTACAAAACCAAGCCTCAGCAAAAATTCCTTTTTGGTGTCAGGGTCCTATGCTCCCAGTTTCCTCTTGTTTCTCTCTTAATCGCTCAACGTCTAGGTTATGCCTTATACAACAAGTGCTGCATACTTCAAAAACAACTTCTCAAACTAATTTCTGTGCCAAAGATAGCTATTTACATGGCCTCCAGGTCTTAGTAGAGAAAATCTAAGAAGAAACTGATGATCTGTTGGTGTGGTTTATATTACAGTTTGGTCATCTTGCAAACGCATCTAGCCTCATGTCACAGATCTATTTCTTACCAACTGGAATTTGACACCCCATGAACAAATTCCCACAGCTAAAAAGTGACGCTGCTAATGTTAAATTAATGTCTCAACTTCTTGTTAAATATAAAAATCTCACACCCTTATTTAGCATTATTTGAAATCTCAAAATACCATAGCTGAAAGTGAATCTCTCCACAGCAATTTTAGAACACTGTTCTGTACTAGAGTCCCATTCCTGCTGAGATACTGATGTAATCCTCTCCTTCATTTGGATCTCTTTCCAATTCTTCAGTTCTTGAAACACAGTAAGTCTTCGATAAGTATTTATTAACTGAAAAATGAATAAACCTCTAAAAGCTGCAGGTTAGAGAAAAAAATATAGAAAAGGTACCTTTATTTATATAATGGTTATTTATAAAACTGGATATTTGTCATTCAGTTATTCTACTCTCATATATGAATTTAAAGTTTTTAAAGAGTTAAAATAAAACACCATATTAAAATGGAAAAGAATGCAAGTTATTTTTCAGATTATTCACAAGATACTCTGAAGATTTAGTAGTGTCCAAAGAGCATAACTTGGAACATCGGCTGTAACCAAACAAGACTAAAGATTGGAGAGTGGGTTGGAGGGTCTAACTAGACAGAATGTTTAACATTTTGATGACTTACTTCACGGATGGACTGTTAAGAATTTATACGAAAAATATTTTACATACTTTGACCTGTACTCCCAAAATTAAATTTACATTTAGTATACAGAGGTATACCTATATTCAACCACAGTTGTCTTGCAGACAAAGAGAAACAATTATAAAAGTAAATAAGAGCTTAAAATTTACTATTACAGGTTAATATTTGAATTATATAACATGAGCATAATGTTATTTGCAAAGAGCAGCCTAGTAGAAAAACAGGCTCTTTCCTTCTAAACACTCAATTTCCAACCAAACTTCATTTTTGAAATGACTACTAAAATCGTACTCTTCCACCTGCTCACCTCCACCTCAGTGGCCTAGCAGCAAATTATGCTCTGAGACTCCAGAAGAGTGATCCCTCCTCCATCCTAATTTAATCTGAGAGCCTGCACCTCAGACCACATAGAAGAATCCCTGCAGGAATTACTGACATTATTCCTTTTCCCCATTCCCAACTGAGCAACAGAACTCCATAATTTCAAGAATTCTCCAGTCTAAAATCTTCCCTAACTCAAAACTTTATATCCCACCACATCCACCTTAACTTTCTCTTTGCCAAAGGAACTAGGGTAACCCTACTGCAGTGAAGCTCTTATTACTGTCAAAATGATAAAAAGAGTTAAAGGCAGATAACTAAAATATTCTGTAGATACATTATATAACTCAAATTACATTTGATAAAGCTGGTCCAAACTTCATGCATATTACTTAGAAATTAACATACTTCTATGTCATGGTATTTTCAGCTGGAGGTTATAGTAAGAAGGAGATGAACACCTTTCAGGTTATTAGCTATGTTCTTATGCAAGGCTATTTTCAATATTCAATAATTTCTCTAAGACCTTGGCATTAAAGAGATATGCCATGAAGGAAATCCAACAAATGAAAAACAAAGATTATAAATGAGACGACTTAGAACACTTACCAAAAAACAGAGAAGGTAAAGAGCAAATGAATAGTTCTCATGAAGTGAATATCATAAGAACTTCAAAAAGACATAAATTCAAGAAAGAAAACATATTCTAACTGGAATCAAGTGTTACATAAGCAAAACACACCAAACTTTCCTTTTAGATAGTTTTTATATGCCTGCTAAAACTATCTCCTATATTCAGATAACATTTTAAATAACTAACTTTTTTAACAGGAGTACACACACTTCATTTCCCCAGATAGTCAAAAAAAAAAAAAATCAAAATCATTATTATCACAGCAATAACTCAAACCATAATTCTGATTTATTTTCCATAAACATCTCAAGTTTGTTATTTACTGTCAGTCTTCCAGAGTCCTGCTACTCTGTCTTATTTTCATCTACCTTTTCTTATAATGCTTGCCCTTTCCCAGAACTCTTGCCCTATTTGCCTACTGTCTTCAAACTTTGACACTGCTTTATCTATACAGAATAGGCTCTAAATAACACTACTTACTATGATCATGCCTTAAATTAAATGGCTTCTTTGTCCATTAGAATATTCTACATAGTACAGTGTAAAATACCAGTAAAATCACTAGTTGTTCCAAGTATTAATTTTAAAAACGTGGCAGGAAAAGGAGTCGAAGTTCGACTTGGAGGTAATGGCAAGACCTAATGGAAGACCAAAAAATGTTAACGTTTTCACGATCAGCCGCATTCAAGGAGAAAATAGAAATCGCAAACTTTATCCCTGAATGATTATAGGTACTTGTATTTAATACTTCATAAATTATTCTGTGAGAAATACAGTGATTTTACTGTTAACATATATAAACTCATTTTAAATTAATGAAAAGAATAAAGAGAAAAGGCAGTTTTCTAAATAACAACAGAAAAGATGAGTAATTATATAATTATACACAACAAGATCAAAGAGTTTCTAGAGATTATGAAAAAGATGCTATTACAGTCTTATTTCCAAAGAGGTATTTTCAGTTCTTCAGTCATTATGCAAAGGCAGCTTCCCAGCCCTGACACAATGTGGCCTTGGCTGAACTGAGAAACAAAAATTCCCAGCTGGATCCAAATTAAAAGCATAATATTCTATGGAGCTTGAAGTTAATGACTATAAAAAGAACATCGGGTTTCTAAGCTAAAACTTCAAAAGTCACACAAATTTATATCTCAATCTCGAGTAAATTTTTGAAAAGTTATAAGACAGGAACAAATTTTTTTTTTTTTTTAAAGTATGAGTTGCTTAAAGCAAACAAGTTTAGCCTATGGCCATGCTACCCTGAACAAGCCCTATCCTGTCTGATCTCAGAAGCTAAGCAGGGTAAGCAGGGTCGGGCCTAGTTAGTACTTGGATGGGAGACCACCTAGGAAGACCAGGTGCTATAGGGGTAAAAAATAAAAAAATAAGGGATTGCAAGCTGACAAGGTTCTTGCAAACTGTGAGGTCAACCAAGGGTTGCCTCACCTAAAAAAAAAAAAAAAGCGAACAGCTTTATGATAACACTAATAAAATCCCAGAGTATCCACTCTGCAACTTTTAAATCCTCAATTTACCTTTCCAAAATCATTCTCTCCTTTAAAAAAAGGTTAATTTTTAAAATTCATTGTTGAGACCAAATAAGCTTGATATTTTTTTAAAAAACCACCAAAGCAGTTCTCTCGCTTTATTTTCAATTCAACTTAATATTCTCCAGAAATTACTTTATGCCTTTCTGTTTAACCACATAGTCTATAATAAAGAGTGCTGTAGATTGAACTGTGTCTCCCAAAAAAAAATACATTGAATCATTAATGGCTAGTCTCTGTGAATGTGATCTTACTTGGAAATAAGGTCTTTACAGTTGTAATCAAGTTAAAATGAGGTCATACTGGAATAGGGTGAGCCTAAATCCAATGATCAGTATACCCATAAGGACCAGGAGGCAGGGGGAAAGAGAAGGGGCGGGGGACAGATATCAAGATGAGAAAGTGGCCATGTAAAGGAGGTAGGAATGACAGAGTTATGATGCCACAAACCACGGAATGCCAAGGATTGCCAGCAACCACCAGAAGCTAGAAAAGGCAAAGAAGATTTGTCCCTAGAGTCTTTGAAGGGAGCACAGCTCTGTCGACACCTGGATTTTGGACTTGCAGTCAGTCTCCAAAACTGTGAGAAAATACATGTGTTGTTTTAAGCCACTCAATTTGTGATATTTTGCCATGGCAGCCCTAGAAAACTAATACAGAGTAGTATAGGATAACAGTTCTAAACCTGCTTTACTTATATGCTGAGGGCTAGATAAATAAGTAAATGGATGGCACACAGTAGGAGGTATCTCATTGTTTGAGAAAGAATTTATAGATAAGCAAGGTAAAGAGGCTAAAATGAGCTCTGCTGTATTGGATTAGAGTCAAAAACATCAGTATGAACCCATGTTTAGCTTAATATAGATACTTATAGATAGACATAGAAAAATAATTAGACATATATATGTATATATATATACACACACAAAGTTTAGTGTACATGCCAACATAACCTAGTTCTGTCCTCTGTGATAGCCTAGAAGCAATGATACTCCAACAGTAACAAGCACTCCCAGCACCCAGATCTTGGTTTCTAAATACCACCCTATAATAAAAGGAACCAGGGCTCCTTAGAGAAATGGCTGATTCCAGGGATAGGATGGGGAAAATATAAGATGAACATGAAACACCCTCTGGTTCCCCAAAGCAAAGATGTGCTCAATAAAAACAAAAAGAGGGGAATGCGGCACAAAATGTCACAGGAACCAACCTGAAAGAGTCCCCAATGGCCAAAACTGGAATAATTTAAGCAACAAAATTAATATTATTGAATTATAACCCAAAAGATAAAAGAAATATACATAGTTCATACTGATATAAATGACTAAATAAATGAGGAAGAAGAGATAAATTTTTCTTATAAAAAAATTCCAAATAAATATGTAGATACTTTTCTCCCTCCAGGATGTAGAACTCAGTACTCCTACTCCCATTTTGAGTACGGGCTGGACTTAAGTGTCTTGCCTCTAAAAAATAAGAGTATGTAAAAGGAAAAATAATAGTTTTATGGTAGAGAAATCTGGCAAACACATCTTAACCAAGTTATCAAGATTAACATTACCAATGATGTCATATTAACATAGTATCCTGTACCCTCGATATGATATGAGCACTTTCATCTCCGTAGTATTCTTCCTAAAACGTATAGTATGGCTTCAGTCTAATCATGAGAAGACATCAGACAGATCCAATTTGAGAAACACTCTATCAATGCCTAACAAGTCTTCCTCCAAGCTGTTAAGGTTATGAAAAATAAAAAAGGAGAAACTGTGACAGACCAGAGGAAATTAAGGAAACATTACAACTACAAGTAATGTGGTCTCCTGGACAGAAACTAGGAACAGGAGGACTTCAATGGAAAAACTGGTGAAATTCTAATAAAGTCTAAAGTTTAATCTAAAAAATAACCATGTATATACGTGAGATCATATGGACATAAATGAATGAATGAATGAGAGAGGAGAAATAAATGTATCTTAAAGAATAATTCCAAATACTAAATTTAGATACTTTCTTTTCTAGGAGGTGGAGTTTACTCTTCTTCATCTGGCTTACATTCAAAGAATAGAATATAGAAAGGGGGAAAATAGTTACCATACAGTGAACAAACCTGGCAAGTCTAATATGGCAGTTCCTGAGAATTTTTAAGAATTTTTAATAATATAAATTGATGACTTGTTCCTGAATTTGTCCGTTGCTGACTTAGGATTCAGCTGTTTGGGATCTGCTAAGAAAATTTCTTACTTATTGTTTTAATTTATAGCTCTCAGAATTTTACTGTGGTTTTCTCTTGTTCTCCCCATCATCATAGGGTTGTTTTCATTTTGCTTGTTTTTCTAAGTTTTAGTGGGATTTAAAAAGGAACAAAATTAGGGTAGAAAGTTCAATTTGTCATCTTTAAGTGAAAATTTGCTTAAATTTCTTTCTAGGCTGGTAGGTATATAGCTACCTAATTATTTTAACCGGATACACAGTAAAATATTTAACCATTTCCTTACTGATAGACACTTAAAATGATTTCTAATTTTTTACTAAAGTGTTACAATATTCTTGTACATATTATCTTAGTTCACCTGTATATATACTGAATGAAGAATACATACACTTTATATATGTGATTTACAGGTAAGTAATTCAACCTCTTGGTGTTTCCCATCAGAGGGTTAATATAAGGATTAAATGAGTTATTAACATGTTTTAAGTGTCTAGATCTAGAACACAGGTATAACTATATAGTTGTTTATTATCATTGCAAAGTTGCCCACTATAAAAGCTGAATATATGTTCTAGTTATTAGAGTACTACTTTTCCCATCTTTGCTTAGAACTTAGACATTATAGTCCATTTTTTGGAAAAAAGGGGCAATTTCAATGGTGAAAAGCAGTATTTCACTGCCTAGATTTTCATTTCACTGTGACTGAGTTTAATTATCTCTTCAGTGTTTAGTGGCCATTTGTATTTTCCATGAATTATTTACTTATACCTATAGAAATTTTTAAATTATGAAACATTTAGAATTTTAAAAATGAATACTTATTTGGGGGCACTGACCTTATTTGTAGGAGCTCTTTAAATAATATTATTTCCTTGTTAGTTTTATTACAAATATTTATTCTCAGTATGTCCCTAAATATTTTAATTTAGTATTTGTTAATGACGTTCAATGTTAATTTTTTTGTTTTTACTAAATCAAATGTTTTGTGACTTAAGAATATTTCAAACCTAAGAATACAAATTTAATCATAAATCTTAATATCTTTATGATTTTTAAAAGAAATCATTAGCACTTTACTTCATTTCAAATTTACTTTTCTCACAGTTTGAGGTCAGGATCTCATGCCCATTTTTTCAGGCCTAACCCTTCCCTACTGTTTTGAAATGCTACCTTTTTCTCATGTATTAAGGTTACAAATAAACATCTGTTTTTAAAAAGTACTTAGGTTGATATGTTTGCTAGAGAAATGCTATATATATGTAATAGATATTCTCGACTTTTGTTTTATTCATATTTGTTGTTTAGCTCATCTGTTGTAAAATGGTAGAAGGACTTTTATTCTTTCTGTTTGTTCCTTCCAATACATCAAAAAATAGGCTTCATGACAGCCTGCTTTACTCTTAAATGCCCAGGAGGTTAAACCCAGATGTTCTAAGCTTATCTCAGTGGCTGGATCTCCTTGAAGAATAGCTCAATTCTAGGAGCCTCTGGTGATGTGGGTTAGGTCATGTGAATCATTTCACACTGAAAATTATTTTTTCAAGAAATCCAATATAGAAAAGTTAAATAAAAAGAGGAAAACAAATCACAAAGCATACATGGGCTAACCTAGTTTTTTTTTTTTTTAAACCTGTGTATGTGAATAAATGTGCAGCAAAGATATGGAAGAATATGCAACATGCTAATAACATTTGTGAGCTCTGAAAACAAATCTAGGGTTGGCGGAGAGGAAGTAAAGGATTTCACTTTTTGCTCTGTTTAATTTTATATAAGTTCAATTTTTCAAAGACTATAAATTTAATAATATTCGAAATAAAAATTTACTTTTAAAATTATGTTCATCTTTATGATTTTTTAAATGTACATTTATTACCTTTATAAAAAATTGAGGTGGGGGCAGGGCAGGAAAAGTGGAGAAATACATAAAGTAGTTGTCAGGAAGGAAACACTGACAGGAAGGAAATGTTTTACAATTTTTTAAAGTTTTTTTTAATCTTCATTTTTTCATTTACATGACAAAGTTTTTGGTTCAGGATCATTGCCTGAGTTCACAAAGTTATATTCTCTCCTTCCTGAGACTCAATAAAATGATAGAGAAGTAATAAAGTGGAAATTCATGGCAATAAACAATGTAAAACCATCAGCAAAAGAGATCAGAACAAAATTCCAGAACCTGTAAAATGAAGAAAATGTTAGTTATTGAACCAGGACTGAAGAACACAGAGCATAAAATACAAGTGTTGGGAATGTACCACAGGGAGTTCCTCTGTTTGTGGGAATATTAAAGAGGCTCTAACCTTGGAAACACCAGGTACAAAATCAGGCTAACGAGATCCTTAACTTAAACTCTGCATTGTTTCACTGAACGAAACTGAACACCCAGTACATACTGGTCCTTATTTTGTAATACAAATAATAAAAGCAAAATAAAGCAGGTGTATTAGTACAAAACTGTGAGGGTAACAGCATAAGTATCACTGTTTTAGGTAAGTCATCTAGAGCAGGTGTCCCAGTACCTGTTGGGAACCAGGCCACACAGCAGGAAGTGATTTGCTGCTAGCTGTTCAGCTAGCATCACTGCCTCAGCTCCACCACAGATCATTAGGCATTAGATTTTTTTTTTTTAATTTTTTGGTGACATTGGTTAACGCAATTCATTAAGTTTCAGCTGTACACTTTAACAGTAAGGCATATATATATATTTACTTAGTTAGATTTCTTTCTGTCACCTAAAAGCAACAAATGAACAGAACAAACAAACAGAGACTCATGGGGGGTGGTAGATGGGGCATTAGATTGCCACAGGAGTACCAGTCTCTGGTGCCAAAAAGTTGGGGACTGCTACTCTAGAGAACCTTCTTAGGAAGGAGAAATTTGAGGAAAAGAGATGTGAAAAAAATTAATAGAGCAAAGGAAAACATGAAATCATTTTTAAGGGAAAAATGACAATGCACTAAGCAATTTTAAAATCATGTTATTAAATCTTCATAACATATAAAAAAGAGTCATTATCTCCAATATAGTGACCAAAAAAAAAAAAAAAAAAAACTGAGGCTCCAGGAAATGAGAAATTATTTAAGGTTGCACAGATAATTAAGTGATAACAGGTTTAAACAGCTTATGCTCTTAACCACCATATTAATATGAGTAGTTATTTCATCTTTTGGGAAACAGTTTATTCACTTGTATAATGGTCAAATTATTTCTAAAAAACTATGCAGTTCTAACACTATGACTAATTATTACCAATTATAGTAACTCTACTTATCATTTACAGCTTAAGAAAATATTCCATTAGTGTTCCTGATAGTTTGAAAAAGAATATCTATAGTGGGACATTTTCTTTTATATCACCTACCAACTTCCCACTTAAAGTAAATGCCCTTATGTTCATTTTTTTAAAGATAATAAACTTTTACATTTAGAGAAAATTAGTTTGGTTTACTTTTATTTCCTTCCTAAAATTAACTTCTTTTTTTAGTGTATAAACTTTTTAAGGGACTTTGAAATCAACTTCAATAGTTTTACACATAAAAAAATTCCTTAACAAAATACTAACATACAGAATTCAGCAATATATAAAAAGAATTATACGCCATGAACAAGTGGAGTTTATTCCAGGGATGGAAAGCTGGCTCAATATTTGAAATGTCAAGCAATGACATTTACTACCATATCAAGAAGCTAAAGAATATCATGTCAATTGATGCAGAAAAACCATTTGCAAAATCCACTCACAATTTTTAAAAAATCAGTAAAGTAGAACTACAGGGGAACTTAACTCAAATTGATAAATGGAATCTACAAAATACCTACAGCTAATATCTGTTACACAGCTACTTAACAGTAAACAACTGAATATTTTATCTCTAAGAACAGGAAAAAGTTAAGGATGTCCACTCCAACTGAACTCACATCCAACACTGTGCTGGATGTTCTAGCCACTGCAATTAGTGAAGAAAAGGAAATAAAAGGTATACGGATCAGAAAGGAAAAACATCCCTGTTTACAGATGAATAACTGTATACAGAGAAAATCCCAAGAAATCCACAGGAAAAAAAACTACAACTAAAGAGATCAGCAATGTCACCAGATATAAGAATTGTATTTTTAAATAATGACAGGACACTGACACCAAAGTTAGAAATACAATGACATTTATGATCATCCAAAAATGAAATACTTAGGTGTAAATCTAACAAAACATGTACAGGACAGGCATGTTAAAACTGTACAATACTAGCAAATTAAACAGAAACAAACCATGTTAATGAACTGAACAGTCAAAAAAGTAAAGATGTCAATCCTCCCCATATATATATTCAACACAATTCTTATTAAACTACCAGATACGGACAAAATTTTTCTAAAACTTATACAGAAAAACAAAGGAATGAGAAGAGCTAAAATAATTCTGAAAAATAAGAATGAAATGAGAATAATTATTCTACCTTATTTCAAGATTAGGCAAAGAAAATGAAGATTAATCTAAGTTTCACACTATATAGAAAGAATTAACTCGTGTGGGTTTTCCACATCCTGCACATTCAAAGAAAGTTTTGGCTCTTGTCCAGTTTCTAAGAGCCTCTAAACCCTTGGAATATCCTATCTAATAAGAGTGTCTTTGTTTACCTTGGGTCACTCCATTCAGTCTACGCTAACAATGTGATTTACAATAGAAGCCTTGAACCATGTGGTATAAGCTGGACCTCTCAAGGGCTGGAGACTAAGGTTGTCCACCCAGGCAGTCAGTCAACTAACTATGTGAACTAACCAGCCTGCAATAAAAATCCTTGACACCGAGGCTCAGGTGACTTTGCCTAGTTAGCATTACTCTGTATGTGATGTCACACATCATTGCTGGGAGAATTAAACACTGTCCACACAACTCTACTGGGAAAGGTCACTAAAAGGTTGGGCCTGGTGTCTCCTGGACCCTGCCCCTTCCTTCTTTTTTTATTGCTGATTTAAATCTGAATCTTTTCACTGTAACAAAGCACAACCATTAGTATAACAGCTTTAGAATTCTGTGATTCCTTCTAGCAAATCATTGGGCCTAAAAATGGTCTTGGGAACAACCAAATGCACACATTTTATAAAAAATTAACTCAAAATGGATCATGGACTTAAATGGAAAATATAAAATGATAAAGGAAATAATGAAAAGAAAAAAAAAATCTCCAAGATCTGGGACTAGACAAAGAATTTTTCACCATGACTCCAAAGTATGATCCATATAGGAAAAAAAACTGAACTTTGTCAAATTTAAAATTTTTGTTCTGGAAGAGACAATGAGAGGATGAGAAGACAAGCTACAATGTGGAAGAAAATATCTGCAGACCACACAGCCGACAAAGCATTAGTATCTAAAATATAGAAAGAACTCTCAAAACTCAACAGTGAAAAAAGAATCCAGTTTGAACATGGGCAAGACATGAAGAGACATTTCACCAAAAAGACTACAAAGATGACAAACAAGCACATAAAAAACCACTGAATGCCAGCAAGGGTGAAAAGAAAACTGGATTACTCATACTAACCTATTCCCATTGCTGATGAAAACAGAATAGTCACTCTGGAAAATAGTGTGAGTTTCTTTAAAAACTAAACATGCAACTGCCGTATGACCAGAAACTGCACTCCTGGACATTTACCACAAAGAAAGGAAGACACATGTTCACACCAAAACCTGTACACAAATGTTTATAGCAGCTTTATCTCTAATAGCCAAAAACTGGAACAATCCAGATGGCTTTCAATGGGTGAATGGCTAAGCAAAACATGGTCTACCCAATAACACCACTGCTGTACACATACTCCTCAGCAACAAAAGGAATAACCTATTGATACACGCAACGACCTGGATGAATCTCCATAGGAAAAAAAAAAAAAATTCCAAAGGGCTACATACTGCATGACTGCATTTATATGGCATTCTTGAAATGACAAAATCGTAGACATGGAGATTAGTGGTTTCCAAGAGTTAAAGGGGAGGGGAAAGTGGGAATAAGTAACATTAGGTATACTGTAGGGACAGAAATATTCTCTACTTTGACTGTATCAATGTTAATATCCTGGTTATGATTCTGTACTGTAGCTTTGCAAGATAGTACCATGGGGAAGGGGGTGCAAAGAATCTCTGTACTATTTATTAAAATCACATGTGAATCTACAATTTACTAAGAATAGAAAGTCTAGTTTAAAGAGTGGGTGAAGGAAAAATGAATATGATCAGAAGGACAATCTCATTTGATATATATATAACAATACTGAACATTATTTCTTCATTTGGAACAATAAAACATCTTCTTTGAATGTTCTCAATCACAACGTTTCTCCAAATAGTCATATCTAAACACTAAGAATTTTAGCTCACCTTCCACGCTGTCAGAACAGGAAGTTCCAATACCGGTGTCACCACTGTCAGAAGCTATACTATGTCTCCTGATATGGTTATTTCGATGGTTGGATGGAACAGTTGTGGCCTGCCACAATGATTCAGTACCAGGTAACCATGCTGATGAAGAATAATCTGGGCCTACAAAGAAAAATATGCAAAAATTGACACACTTATAATTTCTATGACTTGGCAGAAGGTATCTTTTTCTGATCTTGTAAAAAATACACATAAGGTATAAAATGTCATTTTCTGCCCCAAATAATTAAAATAAATCAATAATATCTAAGATTCACCAAATAAACATATGTCACACACATGTAAATTCAATGCTGATTTAGCAGCTTTCTCTGGCTGAAGGACTCTGATATTTGCATATAGGTTTTCAATCCATATAGCTCTTATTTAAAATGTCAAATCTTTCATCTATTTGGAAATGTCAGTGCTCTGCTCTGGAACACTGTATAGGTAGGCATCTGTGATTCCACACACAGGAATTAGCTGAGACCTGAGGCTCAAGTAAAGTCTGACTGAATCATACTGCATGGCAATATAAGTAGAATATGCTCATGGAAGATCAAAAAAATCTATTTTTTCCTACTATATACTATCACTTAAAATTTTAAATTATTTTCCATTATTTTAAGTGACTTTATTTCTTTAGCTATCTTTTGATAAAAGTTTAACACAGCATCTTCTTGGTTCTTTGCTCGATTTTCCCTTTTGAGCTACATTAAGTCATTATTTTTTAGCTAAGTTATCGTTCTTGATGTTCTCTTGAATTTTATTTTCGCTTATGTTATTTTACTTAACTTTTATTTGCCTTTTTCTGATTCATCCATCATTTTACTTTTTTGATTAGTTTATTCTTTTATTGTCGATTACAATGGCAAATCAAAGTATATCCATGGCCAGTGCTGGTCTGTGAACTATTTATGACTAGTTCATGAAGGATAAATGCAGAAATTAATAATAAATAGTTAGAAATTTTTACAGTATCAAAAGAGCGATTTTAAATCTGTTGAATTTTATATAAAAGCAATAGAAGCATTCATCTTTATTAAGCACTAACACAATTTCAAATTGGAGCCTTATTTGTGTAGACTTATTTGTGAGAGTTAAAAAGTTCTGTACAATTCTGGGCTCTCATTTTAATGATATTCTTAAAAAATTAATAAGCATAATACAGATGATCTAATGAGCTACCTCAAAGGAGATTATTTCTACCTAATTTCAATACCACTGTATCTGTCTGTATAGCTAACTAAAAAAAAAAACAGATTTATTATCACATAATTTCAATGCCTCCATTTGTATTTGATGTTTGCAACTGCAGTTACTAAGTAAAGGATGAATAACATAATGGCCACTTACTACCATGATGTGAAACAAGACATCTTTATAATTATCATGTGACACACCTGAAATTGGCATGCAGGGAGCAGCTTCCAACAGTTAAAAGGTAAGGATCACAAAATGACAAACATGTCCATAGAATTAATTACATCATTTTTATCACTTTTAATATTAAAATCAAAATACACAAACAAAATAATAAAACCCGACCTGAAGCTATTTTCTACCATATTAATCCCAACATTGAGTTTTTATTAATGTCTACAGTTTTATAAATATATGAGGTATATAAATAGCCTCAAAAGGTATATACATTTAAATTAACACAAGTTGAAAAAATACTGGCCTTAAAGACACTCCTACTAGTTTTGAGATCTAGAATGACCACTCAAAACTCTGTAGAGTCTAAACCTCTCAGGATGGCACTTATCTTAGTCCTTATATTCAAATAAGCACACATTAAAGCATCAGATGAAGGTAATGTCACCAGGCCTACTTTAACTCTTAACTGTCTATAATCTATACCAAAATGTTTTCTTCAGGTAGTATCCTATCTAAAGGAACTCAAAGTCATGTCTAAACCATTATCAAAAAGGACAACCAGCCCACTTCTATCTCTCCCAAATGCAAACCTATTGACATTTTTTTGTGAATACCCAGAAAATAGCATAAATAGTATGAGAATAGCAACTAAAGATATAAAAAGATGTCCAATCTTATTAAAAACAAGAGAAATGACCAAGTAAACAGACAAAATTTAAATAGTTTTTAGATTTTTAAAATAATCTATAATATTATCTATAATACTAAATATTATTGACAAATATTTGAAAAATAATAAATATATTATAGGAAATGTTCATATACTTTCGTGGACATATAAATTAATACCCACCTCTGGGTATATAATTCAAAGGTAATAAAATCACTATTTCAAAGAGATATCTGAACTCCCATGTCCACTGAAGTATTATTCACAATAGCCAAAGTATAGAAACAACCTAGGCGTTCATCAACAGATGAGTGGATAAAGAACATGTGAGATATATATAAAACAGAATATTATTAAGTCATAAAAAAGAAGAAAACTCTGCCATTTATGACAACATGGGTGAAACTGAAGGGTATTATGTTAAGTGAAATAAGCCAGACCAAAAAAAAGAGAAATATATGATACAACATATGTGGAATTCAAAAACAAAAGTCAATTAAAGAGAGTAAAATGGTGGTTGCTGGGGGGAAATAGGAAGAGACCAGTAGGGTACAAACTTTCAGTTATAAGATGAGAACCTAACATAGAATATGACAACTGTAGTTAACACTGTTTTGTATACTTAAAATCTGCTAAGAGAGTAGAACTTAAGTGTTCTCACCCTTAAAAAAATAAATAAATATATGAGGTGATGAGTGTGTTTAACTCTGGTGAGAATCCTTTCACAATGTATATTTATATCAAATCATCATGTTTATACTTTAATATATTACAATTTTATTTATCAATTATACCTCAATAAAGCTAAGGGGAAAAAAAAAAGAAATAATCCAACATTTAGAGGAGTGGAGATTTACAGACAAAAGAAAGTACCTTAAGCAGTATTTCTAATTAGAACCAATTACAAATAAACCCAAAAGGGACAAAGGGAAAAGAATTTTGGCCATTAAAATAATGATGATAATCTAAAAGTATAAAATGCTTGTGCTGCCAATCTAAATAATAAGACATAAAATTTAATGGGAAATTCACAAATAACCTCAGATTTCATATTGTCTAGGAATTAGTTTTCTAAACTCTTCTTTTTGCCTGTCTTAAGCTTAGCACCCACCACATCAAACTGAAGTTATCAGTTCATGTTTCTACCCCTTTACACTGCAGTGGTACTCATGGAGGGCAAAGACCATGTGTTCCAGACCTTATTCAGTGCTGCAGCCAGCATATAGTAAAGATTCAAAGAATGCACAGAGCAACTGTAAAGAAATACAACAAAATACTACTGGCAGTTTTCTCTAGATGGTAGAATTTCTTTGACCTTTATACTTTTATTCTTCTGGTAATTATTAATTTATTTTGATAATGGGAAGGACTTGTGCTTTGTAACTGTTAATGGAAGTACTGAGATGTTTTTCCTAGAATGGGTACAACTTTATTTGGCACAGTGAAACAAAGTGAATACCTTCCAACATATAAATCAAACTACCATAACTTTTCTAAACTTTCAGAAATATAAAACTGCATATTAAATGTACATTAAATGAATTAGATCTATAAACTTAAAGGGAGAAGCGTTTCTTCAAATTCAAAATAAAGTGTTTAGAATAGATTGGTTCTTTGTTTTGATTGATAGCTACACATTTGTTGCAATATCATAATTATCTTATTCCATTAGAAGAAAAGAAAATTATGAAGCTTTTTAAAGCTGTAGGATATTCTACTGGGGAAACACAGCAACTCATATACTTTGACAAAAGATCGGTATGGTCTTTTTTCCAGGAAGGTATTTCATCGAAAGAGCTGTAGAAAAAAGAAGCAGGTAAGTCAAATCATATCAGACAAATCACTGGATCAACCAATGGGGAAAACAAACGTCATACTCAGAACATCTTATTCTTTTAGATCGGTAAGATATTTTAATTTGTTTATGAAGCTATCACAGTGATCTTGTTTTTGCTAAACTTTTCCTTTTAAAGAAAGCAGCAAAGCAATTCATTCAAGTTTCCCAAAATTACAACATAAATAAAATGACAGAATTACCTATACAAGTTGATGATCTCCAATGATCTCCAATCTGAACTCAGATTTCTCTTAACCTTTACATATGTTTCTTTTTAAAAAAAGATCCAATATACATTTTGTACCTAGAACACTGATGCTAATTAACAAATGTCACGAATAAAATAATATTCTAATCTTTGTAGTGAATGAATTCAGTCTGAGAATGATCTGTTTTGTCTCTATTCAAGTCAATCCAGAATCACAAAGCAGTGAAGACTAACCATGAAATATGCTCACCAGGTAACATAATAAGGAAAACTGTCTCACATAGTAATTATGACTATGCTAATAAAATGGGAACTTCTTAATTTTTAAACATGTCTATGCTCTTAAAAGAAAAAATAAGGTTCGGTGATCTCCGACAATAAAGTCTTATCTAGGCCCCATCACATTAAAAGACTGAATGAGTGTGTAAAATCAGTTCTAAAAAAGAAGTATTTCTGTAATAGCAAAGATCCCAACACACCATATACTGGAACTTCTCTTTGGAAGAAAGTATGTTATACTTTTTAATATCAGTTTCAATTCTTGTACAAGAATACTGATGCCCAGGGATAAATTACTGTAAAAATTATTAACATATCTCACACTTAAAATATAGGAAGAGTAGCATCAAATGAAGAAGTAACCTATTGTATTTTCTTTCTGGAGCTTTTTTTTAATTGGAAGTTAAAATGCTTACAATACTAAGTCTTCTACAATATTTTAATATATCTGTAACTGCACTTAGAACTAATCTTATTTTTTAATGACAACTGTAAAGCCAGACCACTGACAAAGCAAATTTACACTATTACATAAAAAGCTAAATATATTTGCTACAATTCATGAACACAAATTTCAGCATTTTTCAAAATGCACATTATCACCCATTCAGTAGATTGAGACCAACCTTTCTAATAAGAGAATAGAACAAAAAATATCAAAGCATATTCACCCTCATATGACATAAGATGCACATATCTCACATTTTAACTTCTCTGAAATGTTAGCAAGTACACAGTACTTTTGCACAAAGTTCAGAATGGGGACCTTCAACTGCCCCAATTCTACTGTCGATAGAAATTAATGTACGATTAAGTTAAAAAGGAAAAAAATCCAGAGAATACAACAAAAAATCTCTTTTTCTTAACCTATACATCTAATCAGTCTCTGAAATTATTCGCTAGTAACTAAATTACATCTCTCCTCTCCATCCCTTACTGTCACAGATCATATCCTCTGGCTGGACTACTGCAAGGATCTTCTGCTGGAGTAACTCCACCAGAGCCAGCCTCAACCCTATATTAAAATAAATATATTTGTGCCATTCTCCTGCTTACATAGGTCTGTTGGGTTCCTTATTGCATATTAAATAAACTCAAACTCATTAAGTTTGGCAAAGTTCTTCACGAATTAGCAGATTCATTTTCTAATATTTTGCAACTCCTACCTCTCCCCATTCCAGCTCCCCTACACTCTCTAGCCACGCATACCCAATCGCTGGCTCCAAACAGATCAGGTTCTTCCATGACCCAAATTGTTGCCCTTCTCCACCTTCTTTAAGAGTGCCAGTACACAATTATCTTCCTCTAAATATTTTCCCTTGATTCCTCCAGATGGCATTAAATAACTACTACTTTGTGCTCTCCCATTACATCATTCAAAATTCCAGCATTTACTAAATTAAATTAACCCATATGTATGTGACTTTCTTCTCCCTCACCAAACTGGGAACAGCAATTTTTTTTTTTCTTTTTTTAGTCTTTAGCACAGAATTGCGCAATTAGGCAAGGTCTCAATAAATGCAGTCATTATTACCACTGGGTACCCAATAAATGTTCATGGTATAAAATTAAAATTTTGGAAGCCTTATAATTAGATCTAAAAAATATTCTTTAGAAGGAGTAAAACAGTTTTTGTTTTTTGTGTGGTGGGGAGGGTTGTTGTTGTCTGTTTATTTTTAAATCCAGGATATTTTAAACTACCCTTTGAGCTAGTTTACATCTAGGTATCTATTTAAAGATCAGTAAATATTTTCCAAAGCAGCTAAAAAAAATGCTTATAAATGGTTTGTAGAGCTTATGACCAAAATTCCTAATAAATATAGGAAAACTAACTCCAACAGGGTCAAAAGACAAAAAAAAAAGTAATAAAAAATTAAATAGAACATTCAAACACATTTTTAAATATTCATATTAATAATAACCAGGAAAAAGAAAAAAGAAAATCTTGTACTACACTGGAGAATGTCTAGCTAAGATGGAAGAATCTTAATATAGTAATACTTATTTTCTTCATCCAGTCCTCCGCTCCATTTCAGTACTGTTTATCTCTAGAGTAAGTGATTCTAATAATCTTAATTTTTTCTCTTATTATAAAATTAATAACATAGCTTAATGAAAAAGAATGTGAAGTCTGAAATTAGACTACCTTGGTTCAAGCTCAGTGCCACCACTTACTTGCAATGAGACCTTGAGTAATTCACTTAGATAATTTGTACCTCAGTTTCTTCACATGTAAAAGGAGAGAAAAAGGAGAGTACCTATCGTATTAGGGTTGTTGTGACAATCAGATGAATATGTAAAGATATTTTTTAAAAGGTGCCAGGCATAAAAAGAGACACATAGATCAATGAAACAGAAAAATTGGACCAAAAATAAACCCATAAATAATGGTCAATTAATTTACTACAAAGGAGCCAAGAATATACAAAGAAGAAAGGAGAGTCTCTTCAACAAAAGCTGTTGGGAAAATTGGACAGCCATATGAAAAATAATGAAACTGGAGCCCTATCTTACACCACACACAAAAATCAACTCAAAACACATAAGATCTGAAACCATAAAATTCATGGAAGAAAACATAGCGGGTAATCTCCTTGACACTGATCTTGGCAATGATTTTTTTTAATTTGACACCAAAAGCAAAGGCAACAAAAGCAAAAATGAAAGAGCAGAGCTACATCAAAATAAAAAGCTTCTGCACAGCAAAGGAAACCCTCAAATGGAAAGTCAATCTATAAAATGGAAAATATATTTGCAAACCATATCGGGTAAGAGGTTAATATCTGAAATACGTAAAGAACTCATACTCAGTAACAAAAAAAACAATCTGAATTAAAAACGGACAGAGGTTTTGAACAGATATTTTTCCAAAGACAAACAAATGGCCATTAGGTACATGAAAAGGTGCTCAAAATCACTCATCATCAGAGAAATGCAAATTAAAACCACAATGAGATATCACCTGCCACCTGTCAGAATGGCTATCATCAAAAAGACAAGAAAAAACAAGTACTGGCAAACATGTAGAGAAAAGGAAATCCTTGCAAACTGTTGGTGGGAATACAACCTAGTACGGCCACTGTGGAAAATAGTATGGAGGTTCCTCAAGTACCAGATGATCCAGCAATTCCATTTCTGGGTACATATCTAAAAGAAACAAAATCACTATCTCAAAAACATATAGCACCCCCACACTTCTGCTGCATTATTTACAACAGCCAAGACACAGAAACAACATTAAGTGTCCATTAATGAATGAAAGGATAAAGAAAATGTGGTGTTTTTATACAATGGAATATTATTCGGCCATAAAAAGGAGGAAATACTGCCATTTGTGATGGACCTTGAGGGCATTATGCTAAGTGAAATATGCCAGACAGAGAAAGACAAAGACTATACTTAAATGTGGAATCTAAAAAAACCAACTCATGGAAACAGAACAGCTTGCTGATTGCCAGGGAGAGGGTGTGGTGGAAATGGGTAAAGATGGTCAAAAAGTACAAATTTCCAGTTATAAGATATAGACAATTAAATTCTGAGATGTAATTTATAGGATGGTGACTATAGTTAATAATATTGTATAGAAAACATTATTGACTATAGTTAACAATACTCTCTCAGCATACTTGAAAGCTGCTAAGAGAATAAATCCTAAAAGTTCTCACCATAAGAAAAAAAAATTGTAGCTACGTTTGGTGGTGCATGTTAAATCAATTGATTGTGGTAATCATTTTGCAATATATACATACATCAAACCATTAAATTGTACACAATATACAAACTAATACAATGTTATATGTCAGTTACATCTTAATCGAACTGTAATTGGCCTTCATGCAGTTACGGATTTACATCAGATTTTAAGTAATCAAAAACTAGTGTTCTTTGCTTTCTAAATACAAAAAAAAATTGGACATTCATTCATTATCGTAAATTTAAAACACTACCATGAAAGGTATGACTATATTCTTCAGATGTGATTCTGAATTTTAAATTCTAGTATAACAATGAAGAGTTTTAAACAGGTTGGTTCAGACTGAGGTTAAAACTCTCTCAATTAAGAACAATAATCAGATGGATAAATAAGTAGTTCACCTTTTACAGTAAAAGTATGAATTCAAACCAATAAATATCCATCAAATATTATATAAAACAAGGAACTCAAAAGGGTTAGGGGTAGCAATCAACAGAAATAAGACTATCTCCTTCTATGAAAAAAATTACATGCCTGTTATTTCAGTGTGCGACAGGCCAAGAGTCCTATCTTCTGATTACATAAAATACTGTATTCAAAAAGTATTTTTATAGCTATTTGGAATGAGAACCACATAATTAGCCTCTCATAAACCTTTGTTTCCATTTATAAACTGGAAAAATAAGGTATGGTAAAAACTAATAAGAGGTTTTCAATAAAACTACTACAAGCACAAGGGAGTACACCAAATGTATTCTGGAGGGATTTACCTTTGACTTTGAATATAACTATTTCATGATACCAACTAATAAGAGAAAATTTCTACATGGTAGCAAATTATGCCAAAACTAAGAAGGATAATCAGTAAGCAGGAGAAAATTAAAACCTTAATTAACATAAATTTTCCAAAATAAAAAAGCTGTTAGACCTAATACATGCTTTATGTATGCAGCTACTGACCTCCAAAAGCAGAGTAGGCTAATATTTCTCAATTAGCCATTTATTTTCTGATACTTAGGAACCAAAATTCCATATACATTTAAATGCCAGAACTAAAACAAAATTTTAAAACACTCCAAAATAAGTTTTGAGGACTTATAGGTATCGCCACAAAATTAAAGAACTTCATGTCTAGTTGAACTTTTCTGTACACTATTCCTAAAATGAGATAGAATATTCAATATTAATGAAAAGGCTTCAAAAGCTCGAGCGATGTCATGGCAAGGCAATATATATTTCTACTGGTTAATAAACATAATCTGTCTCTATAAGAGCAATGTAACCACTTCATAGAAAATATTTAACTTTACGTGAAATGCAGCCCCAATCCTTCATCCCACTCTCTTCCAGAAGGATAAGTAAAAAACTATGGTTCATTTCAGAACTCTGAACTTCAGTACTAAAAAGTAGCATAAATAAAGCAATCAAGTTTATTCACTAGACATCTATGTAAAAAGGGCATAAAACAAAGTTCCTAATCTTAAATTCACTCTCTTTAATTTGAAACCTTATCAATTGGAATTAATTTAACACTATCTAATGAATTCTTAAAACAATTTATTGCAGAAGCAGCAAAAATAGACACAGAGGTACTGCTATGTCCCGTTTTTCAAAAGTCTGCTTTTTGCCACTTCACTTTTATGAAAGACCTACATTAGTACGACAGTCCCCAACCCAGATGTTTGACTACGATCTGACTTTACAATGGTGCAAACACAATATACATAATAAATTACACGAGCTATTCTACTTGATTATAAAATAGGCTTTGTGTTAGATGATTTTGCCCAACTGGAGGCTAATCTAAGTGTTCTGAGCATGTCTAGGCCAGGCTAAGCTATGATGTTCAGGTTAGATGTATTAAATGCATTTTCAACTTAAGATATTTTCAATTTATGATGGGTTTATTAGGACATAACTCTAAGAAGAGGAATATCTGGTTTCAAAAGCAGGAAGAAATCCAAAGAGGATTTTCACTTTTATGAAAAAAGGTAAAAAAAATATATTTCAGTGTTTGCCTTTGCAGCAAGCCCTCATAAAGGCAGTATACACCCTGAGCAGTGAGAGTGGCATTGCTTTTACTTTAGGCTAATATTATTTTAGGTTTTATGTGTTATTTGGCATGATTTGGTATGTTATTTTCTGAGCCTGAGAACACCCAAAAAAATTTTCCCATAAAAATTAATGGTAATTACTTCTTTACTTTATGCTATTTTTGGCTTATAAAGGTCTCAAAGGAACACTCTACTTTCAGATATTGGGGAAAACTTGTTCTATTTTGAGGTAGATTCTCAAGCCAAAACATGAAATAAAACTAAACACTAAAGTCTGGTTCCCTGACCGAGAAAATCTACTATTCTGATGGAAAGGAACACTTAACACCAGTTCAGACGCCCTAGGCAGAGTCCTCTTGTCAAGGCTCAGACACTGTTCAAAGTAAGTCATCCCAGGAGGAACTTACCGTAGTTTTAAGCTGAATGTTCTGGGCAAACCCAGATAGTTGGTTACCCTAGCTTGAAAAGTGATAACAAGAAAGGATTTCAAACATTTATTGAGCACTTATTTATCAATCTCTACACAATAAAATGAGCTCACTGGATTAGAGAATCTTTAGTCTCAGCCAGTTTTAAATTTTTAAGTCTCTCACTGAAACTGGCCAGTGGCATTGATCCATTCTCTTCTGACATCTTACGTGGCCTCTTGGAAGCACGAAACTTTGGTGATCTTCCTTTACAGTCTCTTCTCTTCTGGTACACTACAACGTCCTGGTTTTACTCTTATCTCACTGGCTGCTCCTTCTCAGTCTCTTTGGATGATTCTTCTTCCTCTACCAGACCAGAACATTAAATGTCCCAGAGCTTGATCCTCTGCTGTCTTATCTACAATCTCTGCTGTCTTTTCTATATTTTCTCCATGTGATCACCTTTAAACATCATATATACACAAGTAACTCTCAAAATTCCTCTGCCTCTCTGCCTCTCCTATCTCCCTACTGAACTGAATACCAACTTCCTACTCAACATCTTACCTGAATCTCTAAAAAGCATCTCAAATTTCACATAACTAAAACAGAACTCTTCATTCCACTTATCTTCCTCAACTCTTGATTCCACCCTTCCCCAACTCAGGAAATGACACCACCATCCATTATTGTTACTGAAGCCAAAATTAAGAGATCACCTTTCCTTCATTTGCCACCTCCAAATTATCAGTAAATCCTGCCAGCTTTATATTTCTCAAGTATATTCCAAATTCAATCTTACCACTAACCCAAGCCATCATTGCTCACCTAATTATTGCAGTGACCTATTAACTGGCTTCTCTATTGCTATGCTTTCTCCCTCCCCTCCACAATTTCTTCCTCCACAGAAAAGACAGAAGAGACTTGTAAACACCAAGGAAAAGAAATGTCTACTTTGTTTCCCCAGTACATAGAAAAACATCTGTCTCATAGGAGGCACTCAATATGCTGAGTGGAAGAACAGTTATCTCTCCTACTTTTTCACGGACAGCTTCCCCCCATGAAAAATAGAATCCAAATTTCTTACAATGCCTTCCATCAGGACTCCCTCACCTGCTGGCTATGCTCCAGACTCTCTGACTTTTGCTATTCCTCAAACTCCCCAAACTCACTTTCACCAAAGAGTTGTTTCTGTATCCACCCAAACACTCCTCCCCTCATCTGGCTCCTCATCATTCAGGTCTCAGTAGTGTTACCTCCTCAGAGAGGCCTTCCCTGATAAGCCTACTCAAAGTAGCCTTCTCTACCCATCCTCTGCCATCTTGCCCAGTTTCCTTTTCTTCATAGGACTTGACACCAGCTGAATTATCTTTAGTTTACTTATAGACTGTTTAAGCTTCCTTACAATAGGACCTTTTCTTTCTTATTCAATAATGTATCCCTAGACCCCAGTACAATGCCTACCATTCACAAACATTAACCAAGTACTTATGTGCCAAGCACCGTGCTAGGTAACAATTGATTTTTTTTAATTAAAGAAAAACAGAAAGTGGAAGTAAAGTATTAGTACAATGAGCAATTTTAAGTCCTTTTTATGTTGATCATTCCCATTGTTAAAATAAATAACCTTATAAAATAATTCCCACTTCTTAGAATATCATTTTGCCAGCATAAAATGTGAATATCCTTAAAGTAGTAATAGTAGTACTCATTGTAGCTTTAAAAATTCCCTAAATGATCATATTCTTCATTTTTCAATGCACAATTTGAGGGAACCAATTAAGCTATCAGTCAATAAACTATCTAGGAGATTTTGTAACTTCATCTTTTTCTCAGGTACACATATAACACATTTTATCCAGTCAGAAAAATAATGACTCTGTAAAGCCTTTCTGTTCTCAACATACAGAAATATTCACAACATGACAAAAAGAGGTTGTCAACTCACCATTTATTGCCTGGCCTCAAATTAATTTACCAGCTTCATTCAAACAAGAAGCAATTGAATTTCAATTACTAATCAGGTTCTTTTCACAAGTCATCACTGAAGTTGAAATTCGTCCCTCACCCACAAATGCCTATTATAAAAGAACATGTCTAATTCGGTTTAGGCAAAAGAGTTGTTTCATTGTTACCATAGTACTTTTAGGTCCATCTAATTCAGAACCACAGCAGAAAACCTTAGTGTTTGATATAATCATACCAGTTACCACCACCATCATTATGACATCACTAAACACCTTATGGCAATGTATCAACCAGAAAGAGGTAGATTTAAAGCTTGAGGCGCTGAACAAATGACTTTTCTTCCAATCATGTAAGTGTTTTCCATAACATTTTACTTTTAGCACATTTTAAAACTGTCACATCCTATCTCTAAATGTTTTAAGGGTTCATTATATTAATATTTTTAAATGATAATTTATAAAAAGAAACAAATTGAATGTAATTGGGTATACGCACTCAAAATATCATTATATCATATTAGACTTTTAAAGCCTAAAGGAAATACATCCATCCTTCATCTAACTTTGAAACTATTACACGTTTTGAATAATAGGGTATTCTCAAATACACTCAATCAAATGCATAAAAGACATACCACATGTCCTATTTAAAATGAGCTTTCTAAACATACTTGCCAATAGAAAATATGGGGGGGGCAGTATTTGATTATATGGAAGTATAAGAAAATATCCATCTTATTTTCATTTAAAATGCAGTTACTCTATAAACATGAAAATTGTTGGTAAAGCCATTACAAAAATTCTAAAGCAAAGTTTAAAAGTTCAGTATGTTCCAAACAACACGTTATTATTCACATTTGCTTTTACTGCCATTATCTTAAAAAGAAAGTTTCGTCCAATTTTTCAGAACACTAGTTCTATATTTGGGTTTTCCTTTTAGTCTAGTTACATTATTTACATAAATAAACCAATTTTAGGACACCTAGAATTAACCCACATATTGAAATAAACTCATTTAAATCCCAGAAATTATTTACTTATCCCTGTGGACCAAAATGACTGCTGATAAATTCAATTGAGTGAATAATTCAGGTTACCTTTGTTCTCAGAAAAGCTCTAAAATCACTTATTAGTTATAGATATATTGGACAATATTTTAAAAATATAAATTTTCTTTAAATTCTCATAAAGGAAAAAAAAAAATCCCTACATGAATCAACTCAGAGGTCAATATCCTGACCCTTACCATCTGCTCATTTGCTATAAAAAAAAAAAAAAAAAACCACACGCACTTAAAATTTTTCATTTAATGTAAAAGTTTTTTAAACTAAATAATTTTAAATATTTGTTTGCTCAAGATTAGAAATATAACAATTACATTTCTATTAATGTAAACAATCAATTATCAGCAATGACCTGAAAATCTTTTTATTGGAAAGGCATGTCCTAACTTACTAACAGTTTATTGTCAAAGCTGAGATAAAATATGTGCTTTGTAAAGATATACAGTCCAAATTCCTTAAACTTGGGTAGTATTTATAAAGTATCTTCTTCCACTATATTCTTTGCCATAGCAAAGGTTTAGAGACTGCAATATATCTTCAAGGTCTTCCCTTCAGTTACTTAACTTCTAAGCTTTGTTTTCTCTCACAGAAAACAATGGGAAAACTGATACAATGCGTTCATGATATTATACCTCCAAATTTTAAGAGGTTAGGTTACAAAGACATTACAGATGACTTTTGACGTGTACAGATAATGGAAAGCACTCCCTCTAGCCCCTTAGGGATAAAGAGATGTCTTCTCACTCACTGAAGTTACTCTGCAGGATTTGTAAATGCTCAGTAAGCATCAGGAACCTCTCAACTGCTGTCTCCTCTTCTTAGGACAAATACTGTATATTTTAGAAAAAATAATTCCCTACTTATATTCTTACTAAACTCCTGCCTACATTAAATTCTATTATTTTTAAAAGTGTTGCATGACCAAATTTAACAGAACATTGTGAAATCTAACCCTGGATTTTAAAAACGTGTATATCTAGAGCTAATGTACTAAACCATAATGTATTGTATTCTTGAAATTTGCTAAGAGGGTGGATCTTAAGTGTTTCACCACACACCAAAAAGAAAAGTTAACTATGTGAAGGGATGAATATGTTAGTTTGTGGAGATCATTTCACAATGTATACACATGAAAACATCAAGTTACACACCTTGAATATATATATACAATTTCTATTTGTCAAAGAATTGAATTGATATTTTATTTAGTAGTATGTTTGTTTCTGATATTTTTTAAATAGCAGAAAATACTACCAGCAAAAAAATCACTTCTAAATGCCGCTTCTGCTTTGTTTTGTAAATAGCTATGTAAATGTTTACAAAAATGTCAGTTACAAAAGTAAAGCTCTAATGTTTTGTGGAACAAGGTTATTTAATAGGACCCTACGACTATGTAAAATTGTATGTATATACGGCGTTTTTTTCTGAATAAAAAATCCATATAACTTTCAGCTTCTCAAAGAGGTTCAAAATTCAACTAAGATTAAAGTACCTGGAGGAACTGTCAACGTTAGATAACTTGTCACAGACAACCCAAGCCTTATTTTTTACGCCAAATTAGGGTTATATTTATCCTAGTTTGGAGGCTCCTACACAACTTCTGAGCGATGCAGGCATGAAATGGCTGTCCGACACGAACAGCTTCCTTTGCACACCCAAGGCGGCAAATCCTAAATTTTCCTTGACGGGGAAAAGGAGAGGCAAACGGATTAACACCCTCATTGCTCAAATATCGGTTGGCTCTTCCACAACGTGTCATTCTCTTACTCCGAAGAGAGCTGCGAGGAGGCGACCAGGTTTCAGGAAGGGGCTGAAGTCCCCTCGGGAGTCACTTGCAGCGACGGCATCAGCAGCAGCCTCCTTCCGCCCCCAAACGCGCCCTAAAGTAGCGGCTGCAGGCAAAGGCACAGCAGACGCCCGCGCCCCGAAGCGCGCACACCCCGAGCCGCCGCCGCAGCAGCAGCGCGGTCGCAGCGACCTTCCCGCCCGGGTGCCCGTGAGCCCCGTTATCCACGTTCGCCGCACAACCTCTGCGGGAATGGGAGGAGGATAGGTAACAAAGCCTAACCCGAGGAGGCCCAGGAGAGCTTTAAATTGGGGCGCGGGGGCGCGAAGTGGGGCGGACAGGGCCGGGAACGAGGCCCACCAGATGTCAGCAGGGCCGGGCTATCTGCAGCCGGGAGGAAACGCGGCGGGCAGAGGCTGTCGCGCCGCGGCGTCGGGGAGGCGGCCTGGGTGAGCCAGGCCTGAGGAGCAGCGGAACGGCGGCGGGGTCTTGAAGCGCCGCGATCGGCCGCGACCCCCATCTCAGCTGGGGGACTGTCCAGTTACTTACCCGCTAGGAAGCTGCGGGCTCCGCCTGGGCAGTCCCGGCCGCCGGCCTCCGGGGCCAGGAAGCGCCCCCACATAGCGGACAGAAGGGCCGGGTGGGCCGGGGGCGCCCGACTTCCCACGTCCGTCCTCCTCCCGCCTTCGCCTCCTGCTTCTTCGCCGGCGGAAACTTGTGCGGAGCCTGGGCCGCGGCGGCACCCGCGGGAGGGCGGGTTGGTTAACGGCGGCTCAGCGACGCGCGGAGAGCGCAGGGGCCAGATCTGCCGCGACGCCGGCGGCGGCGGCTGCCATGGCCAAGCCGGCTAGGCTGAGGCCCAGACCGGGAAGGCGGAGGCTCCGCGGTGACGGCGGCTCGGTTCCCGGCTGAGCCCGGGATCCACGGCTCTGGGCGAAGTTGCAGCTGCGGTTTCTCTGCCCCTCCGCCCGCCGAGCCGGAGGCAGACAGGGAGCCCGAGCTGGGCGGGGGCGGAGCCTGATGGGGGCGGAGCCTCGGGCGCTTATATAAGGCGTGCGCTGCGCGGGGCGGAGACTGCGGACCAGTCGCGGTGGGGGTCCCTACCGCGCCTTAGGTCTTCTGGCGGCCGAGAGTTCCGCCCGACCCACTAGCTGCATCCCTCCTTCCCTGTGTCCCCGCAGTGCTAGATGAGAAGAGGGCGATAAGGTGCCCCGAGCCCTATCGCTCAATATTCCACTCCTTTGGGTAGTCCCTGCTGCTCTCCAGGACCACCTCTCGGAATGAGATCTGGAAGAAGTGCCTTCGCAGTGCTATTGCTGGGATATAGAGACTAATCTGGGAGGGGCTGAGGGACTTCCAATCTCATTTAGATTTGGGATTAAAGTTACCGTCATGCGTTACACAAACATTGTTTATGTATTATTGCAGGGGATAGAAAATAGGTCATTTTTCCCCAACTTGCAAATTCAACGGAGAGGGAGACACCTACCGAAATACCTATGACTCAGGGATGTGCCCAGTTAAAAACCAAGTCAAAAAACACCCAAGAGTAGTTAATACCACAGGGTTCAGGCAAGGGCCATAAATTTTAAATGGTAGCCCACTGTTTCAGATAAGCGACCAGAAAAGAGGCATAATGACACCAAAGTATGTAATGGGTGTGCAACTCCTTTTACCACCCACACCATCATGTTCTTCCTACGCCTGGTCATTTCTCCCCTTCGCTGGAAACCAGAGTGCAAGAGCAAGTATCCTGAGGAAGGGCAAGATGCAGCATCCGCTTTTTAAATATTATTTCTCATTAGCAATATTATAATCCTTATAATATTTGGATACAATAAGTTCATTTAATAAACATTGGTCAAGCACTGTAGGAGGTGAACTCTGCGCCTGGCAGATGAATCAAAGGTAAACTACAAACCGAGTCCTAGGATCAACGCGCCTTGAGTCCAATGATGTTTTTTCCTGTTTTGGAAGTTAGCTAGTGAAGGCCTCATATTTATATTTAAACACCTTTTAATTGAGAAATACTGTCTCGAATTTAAATTACACTAAGGTTAAATTACACTTAGGTGTATTGTCTATCACTTAGCACATTTGGGTTGTAATTTACCTAATTGCAGTTTTACAGTTGGTCCTCTGGTAGAGTTCCACTTATTTCTACAAATCATTAACCCTTGAGCAAGGAGCACCTGTTTCTGTGAACAAAAAGTGATAGAAACATGAAAGAAGGATGTGATTACTCTCTTTTCCTGATATAAAAGTGCATTAGCTCATTTAATGACGCTCGAATAATATAGGTTCAAAGAGAATCCTAAAAAAAATTCCAAAAAGAATTATCAGAAGCTATGGAACTAAAGTTGACCGATAAAAAACATGAGTACACTTAAACGCTATTTTTTTTTTTCAATAAATACACAGTCAGCCCTCTGTTTCTGCTGGGTTTTGCATCTGCAAATTCAACCAACTACAAATGGAAAACTGTCTGCTACACACAATTGGGAATATATGGATGCTGAGGACTAATCGTATACATTATTCTATGCCATTTTATATAAGGAGTTCTAGCATCTGCAGATTTGGGTATCATCCAGTGTCCTGCAACAAATCTCCTGCTGATACTAAGGGACGCTGGGGAGTCAAAAGGTATACCCCGATATTCTACTGTGTGGGAGTCACTGTCCTTAACCCCTACACAGTTCAAAGGTCAGCTATATATCAAAGTATCTTTTTTTCATGATTTATAGTTACCAAAATCTCATATTAGGTTCAACATTTATTAAATATCAAACTTTTTATAAAGTTCTAAGAAATTTATAAACTATTACAGATATATCTTGGTCCTTTGTGGGTTTAAGATATACTTATTTGTTATTCCGAAATTCTGCCAACTTCCACTCAATTCTAAGCAGTATTTTTCAGAAATCATTTACTCAGATTTTCTATGCTTTTATCAATGTGACGGACATGTACTCCACACACACGCGCGCACACACACACACACACACACACACACACACACACAAAGTACATATGAAGTTGAGACCTTGTAAAATATTTCATTGCTTACTAAAACATAAAAACAAACAGTAAAAACATGTTGCTATTTCGGCAGCTGGCACCAAAGATAAACATTTTTGTGTTCCTGCTAATTAAACTTGGGAGGATAGAGATCTAATGCAATTAAAATAATTGAAATACTAAGTGAAAATGTTATGTATATGGAGTAAACTGTAACCATCCTTTTTTTAATCATATGGGTTCTGAATATATACTAAACTGGTATTTTCCCCCACATTCATGATACACTCAGTATCCATGGTTCTCAGAATGATTAAAATTTATCTCAGAATGATAAAATATAAACAAGATCACAAAGAGGAAAACAGTACTAAAACCACCATATTTAATATCTAATTATATTAAACTCTTCGTTTAAAATGTTGCCTGCAAAAAAAGATCATTTACAAATGAAAAATAAATGTTGCATTCATAAATCTTAACTTATTTGGATATGAATCTCTGAACTGATTAAGTTCACCTATCTTACACATATCTTTTTATATAAAATGACATTAGGCAAACGGCAACCAGAGAACTGAAGAGTAATGTAACAAGAGAGGTTAATGTTTACGAAAATGTAAAATATGAAACCAATAAAATGCAGAAAATCAAACCAATCAATAACAATTGAAATAGTTCCTAAAGAACAATTGTCATTTGATAGAAACAGGTTTGTAAATGAAATCTAAAAATTTCAAGGAATAGATAATTCTGGTGTATCAAGGGTGTAACAAGGACTATGATATATTACCTCCAACAAATCATAAAAATGACAAATTGCCAAATTTATTATGGGTTGTTATAATTTCAAATGATCATGTATAATAATGAAAAAAAGAAAACTAAGAAACTCTGTCTTTTGATGGTGGATTTGAACATCTTAATTGGATTCCTAGAAGATACAGTCAATTATACAAAGGTGAATAGAAGACATATAGGTTACTTGACCTGTCTGTGCCTCAATTTCCTCACTTGCAATTTGAAGATTATAATAGTAACTACCTCATATGATTATTGTGGGGATTAAATGAGTTAATATTTGTAAAGTGCTTAGAATGACACAAGCGTGCACCTATATTGGTAATATAGACATACAATCTAAAAATGGAGCTCTCTCATATCTCGCCAAGAAAAAAGTAACATCCATTGGTATACCCAGGTTTGTTATAGATGATGCTCTGTATACAAATATCATAATGGAATAAAGTACTGATTGTCATCTTTTTCTGACCCTGTGGTGTTACTAGTCTGGAAATTATCGTAAAATGGTACACTTTTGAGAAATATTTACCAAATTTTAGAGGGCCAAGTTCATTGATACCTTCATTCTAGGCTGTGATTCTTTGAACACCCCTTGTGGATGTCTGCTTAGCTACTGGGTTTCCTGTCCAGCTCAGCACTACCAAAATCGAGAAAGGAAACTTATGGAGAAGTAGCCAGGCCAAGGGAGTGAGGATACCTTATCTCAAGTCTCCAGTTCCTAGGAGATACAGAAAATGAATTCCACCTGCACCTGTGGCTTCAGAGTTTGATTGCAAAAGCGAATGAGAAAACAGGTAAGATATGGACCACCAAATCATGGAGTAGTCCTTTAGGTGGGAGGCTGGGAGGAATGTAATTCAGACAAAAGATAAGTCTTCCAAGGGACCATTAATGTTTACTGGAACTGCTTAAGACCAACGTCTTTGCCAGCAGAACTTATTGTGGTCACCACCTGGTTACACTGAATCTATAGAAAAGTTGCAAGGTCATCATCCATAATGAAAGGAGACAGCAATCTCGACAATGTATAAAGAGACAAATTCTTCTCTGCCTGTCTTCCTTTTCAGACACCAGAGGAATAAGTGGAAGGGGGGAAGTGTAGAGTTCAAGAAAACAGATTATGCCTTCACTACACACACACACACACACACACACATACACGCACGCACACATGCATGCACCAACAGCCTCCTATCTAATCTGCACTAGTGGAGAAAAGGACTATTTAAATAATTTGAAAGGTTCAAAACATTATGGAATTGGATTGTGGGACTTTACTGTAGAACAATTGGCGGCAATTAGTGGGAGAAACCCTTGGAATATACCCTCCAAATGATCTGAGACTTCTCACAAAACCAGTTACATATTTTCTGTAGTCCTCAAAACAATGTCATCAACAGTTAATATCAGTTTCATCTTAAAGATTGAGAAAGAAAACCCAGAGAAGTTAAGGCCATACAGGCAGTAAAGAGCTAGAATTTAAATCTAATCTATATGACTCCAAAGCCCATGCTTTTCTTATCATGCTTTTTAACATGTTGCAAAACAAAAATTATGAGAGGCTTCTTCAGATGTCATGAGAGAAGGAAGTAACTAATTATAGTATAGCATTTAGGGTTCAGCTAAGATTGGAAACCACATGACATTAATCTGTGGCATTATATGATTTTCTTTAGCTGCAGCCAGCAATTTGAGTATAGGAATAAAGAAGGCACATAGATAAACAGGGTTTTGCAGAGTGGGCACTTGGAGACAAAGGAACAAGGAATTTAAGGGTATTGGCTGGAGTACTGATGAAGTGGTGGGAAACTGAGGCTAGCCTATTTGGAGAAAACAGTGAAATTAAGAGAGGGCTGAAATATTGAAAATAGGGCGAGGGAATAAGGGGACTGGAAGTTTTACATGAAACCAAAGAGCAGATATGAGAGTAAGGGAGTGTATGGTGGAAAGGTGGAAGGTGAATGGTAGGACAGCATTAGAGTGAGTGGGTAAGATGTTGAGTTTAAGATTTCAGAGGTGGGGCAGCTGAGAAATTAATCTATGAGGCAGTGTTGGAGTTGCATCTCTCTGATCTCCCTTCCAAAATGATCCTAATGCTCAGCTAACGGTCTGCAGTTAGCTGATAGCCTCCAGCTGTCAGCACCTGTGGGCTCTGCCTCAACTTTTAAGTGGAGGCCACACTTTTCCTGGATAGCCCCAGCCAAGGATCAGGCATGGTGGAGACCCTGTGGCCTGCCATTCTTTCCCATGCAGAACCCTCCAATCTTCAGTCTGCTCCCTAGCTCTCCATTGAGTTAACTGAGACCTCATCAGATCTGAATCATGGCCTGAGCCTCTTCTTTCCAATCTGATTCCCTGTCCCTTTTTATCTTTCACAGATGTTACCCACCAATAAGCCTATTGCATTCCTAACTTCGTTTTAACATCTCCTTCCCAGAGAAACCAACTAAAACAGTCTATGCAGATAAAGATACAAAGGAGTTTTGGTTTCATTTATTTGTTTGTATTAAATAGTAAAGTGGGATTTCCATAGAGCATGATGAAAAGGTTTCTGAGGACAGTAAACCATGGATGGGTTACCAAGAAGGTGGCAGACAGCAATACAGACTGAAAACATCCAATAATATAGATAAATAGCACCTTATATTTTGAACAGCAGAGAAATGTAGGATTGAGAGAAACAACTTTAAATGGACTCAGAATACCACTGGGCACACATGCAACTCAGTGGAGAAAGTCCTCAATAGTCTTAATGGGGCTGGTCCTGGTAGCTGCTGCCCCAGTTAGAACAGTTTGCCACTATCTGAAGTATTTCCAGGAGCAAAGTGTAAAACATCTTGAGTTCATTGATGTCAACAGGACTCTAACTTGTTAAATAAGAGTAATTAATTAGTTATTATTTCACTATATAAATAATTTAAGAACATTTAGATAGTTTTCACAGTAGTTTCCTTACTTCTAGGCAGTAGAATTCAATTCAATAATTCTATTAACTTTGGTAAGTTCTTATTCCAAAGAATATTCCCATATTACTATCATGATGGAAGAATGTAGGGATCTCTGGAAGTTAAAGCACTGAAACAATCCCTAATTTAAGAGTTGGACCAAATTTCAATGGAAATCTGGAATTTTAACAAGTATTATAACACATTCAGAAAATGAAACACAAGTCTAGTTATCATTTTCAGATTCATGGGGGAACATTACTTTGTGTTTTTTTATGATTGTAAAAATAATACTTAACAAATGGGAAGAAGATAGTATGAAAATATTCATTGCTTATTTAGTAAATATTTGTTGAGCACCTAAGTAAGGTCACTATAATCCCTTAGAGCTTTTGAATTTTCTATTGTGTAAACATACATATATATTTATTAGGTGACAGTTATTTGGGTTTGTCACTTTGTGCTTCAGTATTTATATTCTCTCTTATTATATGTCGCTCCCTTAACCACTTTATTTTGATCAATAACCTACTGATCAGAAATGTCACTTAGCCTAATGTAAATTCAATCTGTAAAATCTGGAACGTGTATTTAAAAAAAATATATAAGTGAGCTTTTAAAAGATGATGTTAAAATGTAGTGCAATAATTATTACATTGTAGTGATTGTAAATATATATTAAATATGACATTGGAAAAAAGCAACATGTCTAATTTAGCATATCTACCTAATATAGTAACTAATATTGTATGGACAATTATTTCACTTATATCTCAAAATTTTAAGATAAGTTGTCTCAAACACATTTTTGAAAATGCATCTGAAAACAAATAGGATCACCTTATATTTGGACATATCTAGACAAAATTAATTAAAACTAAATAATTAACACTGGTCTTTTTTCCCCTCTACTTTGAGCCATAGACGAGGTATTTTTTAAAACTTTTATAAAACATTTTTTAAAATATTTTAAACATTTATAATATTTTGTAATGTTATGTTCAAGAATCTATTTTTATTTTATTTTTTATTAAGTTTATTGGGGTAACATTGGTTAATACAATTATATAATTTTCAGATGTACCTTATAATTTGACATCTGTATATTCTATCATGTGTTAGGAATCTACTTATGAATATACTACCTAAACTTGAATTTGGAAAGAATAACATCCTATGGACTTTTCTTATAACCCAGTAAAACTTAAACGTTTTTTAAAACCTAGCAGAATAACTAATTTACACTTTCATTATGGTAATTTAGACTTTTTGTTTTTTAATAAGCACTTCAAATCATCAATTACTGAACTGCAAGTGAAGCACAGATAAACTAACCGAATGTCAAATACATTCATTATCATAAGTTCTCACAGAGAATATCAGATGCATTAACAATGAACAAAGCATCTGCAATTAAATTTTCATTCCTCACACATGTACTAATAAATAATGACAAAATAAATTACAAATATACATGATATACATAAATTTATAAGACATTTTGCTAACTGGGATACAAATTTTATATTAATTGGTCTTGATGCTAATTAACAAGGTACTTTTTTTTCTATTACTGATAATTTCTCAATAAAGTTATGCAGCAGACTTTAGCCTGAGTAAAATTGGACGAGTTATTTATATTGTGAAAGATTGCTAAAGGATAACTGTTTTCAACTGAACCAAAAGATAGAGATAGTGGTTAGTATTTATTTTCATTATCTTAAAAGGTATATGATTTCAGCAATAGGAATCAATAGTGACACTAAGGGAGGAAAGTGGACTCTAGGCATTTGATCAGCATTGGGGGACAATAGGGTGAAAATGCATTATCCAGAGACTTCCCTGCAGCAGTTGTCTGAACACCGCCTCCTTCTTTGCTCCCCCTTGGACTTCAGTCTGGTTCTGGCGCAGGCCCAAGAGCTAAGTTTCAGATCATGGCAGGCTTAAGAGAACAGTGGAGAGTGGAACACCTAATCCCACCCCAGCTTGCCCTAAAATGGCCCCTGAATGCGTCCAGATTCTGAGCCTGCTGTTCGAAGCCGTTTCTACAAAATAGAAGCATAGAAAAGCAATGCCACTTTGCCCCAGTTTTGCATTTGAGTTTTACCACATAATTTTTTAAAAAATGTCTTCATCTTCCCACATATCATCTTTTAGAACCAATTGCTTAGAATTTCTTAGAGGAAATGAGTCATAGTTAGCCAATGAGATGTGCATCTCAGTGTTTCCAGGGCTGGGATAGTTACCACCTTTTAACTACCTACCTGCTATGCAGGAAGCCAGTACCAGGCACTGCAGTATTTCTGTTGCCTTTTCATCCAGAAGGTTATGATGAATTTCCTTAAAATGTTTTGGGACATGTGGGCAGTCTCCTGCTAACGCAACCTCTGTTAGGAAGTAAACTTTGTAGGCTGCAAGGGGGTTTTCTGCTGTGATGACTGCCAGCCTCCTGGAGAAGGTGTTCGCTGAGAAACCCTCAAGCGAGAGCCACAGTGAAGCTCATATGCTGTGATCCCTTTTCAGATACTGGCAAAAGGCCAGACCCAGAGTGTTGCTACAGTGAGGAGCTGGGTGAATTGGCAACTTAACAGGTGAGGGGCAGACTGTCATTTATAAAGTGATGGTTTTTATAGACTCCCAGCTACATTACTGCCACTTACCTGAACCATGGGGTTTCTGGAATTAAAATAAATAAATAAATAAACAGCTTATTCTCCTATTGGAATAAAACCAAATGAACACTGAATTTAGGTTTGCAGGATCTACATTGGTCTGTTCAAAATACTTCAGCATTTATTTTACTAAATAGCCTTTTGCAATACCATGTGTATGTTAACTCACACTTTTCCTGTATCTTGAGATGCTCTCTGCTCCTCTGGTTGCCATTAAGGGGGTCTCTCCTTTCACCAGGCCCCAGGGCTTAGTAATGTCTACAACTGCCTCATTAACTCCCACCCATCTTGGGTTCTCTGAACCTTGTTTTCTTACATATGATAAGGACAATATCACTTACTGTGACAAATGTCAGCTTAGTCAAAGAAAAAACTAAGTATTGATAAACAGAAAAATATAATTACCATAAAATATCACCTTAAAATTTTCTTGTAATTTAAGATTTATATAAACAAAACTGATATTTATTAATATGTCTTATTATTACATGCAAGAGTATATTATAATCTATATCCAGAGTACTATTTTCTTGTGCCTTGAAAAAAATTAAAAATAAGGTTTGTGAAATTTAGATTAATATATTTTTAAGGTTGATTATTATTCTTTTTCTTTTAAAATTAATTTTTATAAATCGTAAAATTTAAATCCTACTCCAGCTATTAATAAGTACTCAGGATCATTATGGGATTATTTTAGTTAAAATAGTTATGATTAAGACATTAATGGACTGAAATTTGGATGCCGAAATTTCTAAAGATTTTTGTTGCATTAAAAAAGTCAGAAAAAAATAATATCAAGCCTAGAGATCTTAAATCTCAAACAATGTAAATATAATTATGTTATTATCGGTAACATTGTTGAAGTTAAGAGTATATTTAGTTTTATAAAAGCAGTAAATACTTCATACAGAATATTCAGGAAAAAAAGAAGGAAATAATTCCAAATTAGAGAAAAACTGTGATCTATCTATAACGATTATATTAAAGAACAGTACTAAAACTACCTCCTAGACAAATGATATTATTTGTCTAAAACTGAAATGACTTCAGTTTTAGAAGAGATAGAGCTGCAGCAAATACGTGCAAAATGTGAAGTGCTGGCACCAGAGATCCAAGTTCAGACACAGCATTGCTCCCCCGCTAGCTGCTGGGTTCAGTTTCCTCATTCATCAAAGGGGATTGTTGCAATACTAACTCGTAAAGCTGTTGTGAGGAGTAAACATCATCATCTCTGATAGTGTTTCACAGTTTTAAGTAATTTAATCTTTTTAAGAAGGACAAAGAGAAAATGATTCAAAAGAAAAACTAGAGTAATAAAAGATATTTGAGTGCCAAGCACTCTGCCAAGAATTTTACTTGTACTGCCATAGTTAATCTTCATAGCAACATGATAAAGAATAGTAGGAATGATTATTATCTCCATTTTATAGATGAGGAAACTGAGGCACAGAGCGGTCCAAGAAGATAAAGTTAGCAACTGGCAGAGCAGGAATTCAAAGTCAGTACTACCTGACTCTAGAACCCTGAGTATTTTCACATTATTAGCTGTGATGTGGGAAAATGTTTGACTTCTTTAGTAATCAAAGATTTAACAATTAAAATACATGGAAATGGAAATGCAAAGGAATGATAAACATTCTATTCCAGTTGTCTATGAAGAGGAAGGGAAGGAGTGAAATTGGAAAGGAGGTACACAAAGCTTCAACCACATATATAATATTTTATGCTTATAAGACTGCTGAAAATATGGAAATGTGTTGACTTGATAAACTATAGGTTAGTATTTTTCTCCTTACTTTTCTATATGCTTTAAATAATTCATAGTAAGTCATTAAAGCAGCGAACTAATGCCATTTCTATTTTTATTTATATGAAGACTAAATAATTAAGGAAACAATTCTGGTGAAAGTCTGGAGGAACTGGTATTCTCAAATACGTATATCCAGTGATATAAATTGGTTCACTCTTTTGGAAATATGGAAATATGTTTCTAAAACCTTAAAAATAATCATACTCTTTGGTTCAGTAATTTTTGGGGGGGACACTATCCTAAGAAAAAAAATAGCAAAATATGCATTCATATAAACATATAAATACATACACTGAAAAAACTCTATGCATAAAAATGTCAACTATAGCAACACTTAAAATAGTAAAATATATTAGTCTAAAATTTTAATAATAGTCAATATTATGTACCATTTAAAGTTACATAATGAAGGTTATTTAGCAATTTGCAAAATGGTTGTGCTGTAATGTTAGTTGAAAAAAGTCAAAATATGAAATCGCATAGAATTAAATCAATGAAAAAAATAAGCATAGAAAAAAGTTTAGAAAGAAATACTCTAAATTGGTATGTACCGAATTAGTGTTAGGATGACAAGATTGTGAATATTTTTCTTTCCTCTCTCTTCTAAATTTTTGATAATAATGATTTCCGATATATTATTTCTGTAATTTAAAATTATTACATAATACAAACAGCTTTTGGACTAATGAGATATATACAAAAATAAATTGGAAATCAAGGGAGAAGATGAAGAATTCTAGGAAGGTTATAGACAATGCACAATAGGTGTAGATAACGCACAATCAGTGTAGGAGTCCAGAGGAAAAGCAGATCCATCAGGCTTAGGTATTTAGGAATGCTTCCTGAAAGAGGGGCTGTCTGTCAGTGAGCTTCAATAATTGCTAGAGCAGGTAAGAGCTGGGGACTAAGAGAGGGCCTAAGCAAAGGGGGTGTCCAAGATGCAAAAGTAAAAAGATGTGAAATGATTACAGGAAACAGCATTTCATGTCATGGAAACTGCTATTTTCAGTTTTCATCTGCTGATTTTTTTCAGAAAAAGTGGTGACTTTAAAGTTGTCACAGTTGAATTAATTCCTCAAAACAACTGGTTGTCGAATCATAGCAACATAATTGTGAGTTGTGCTTCTGGCTCCAAATTTTTCATCTAAAAATAATCGCAATGACTACATCTTAGAAAAACAAAGCCATTACCTATTCTTGTGCTCTGGCTATCTTGGTAGTCACTTACTGGAAAATGGATCATGGGTAAAATTAACTACATGTTTTTAGAACACTGCTTGTCACTCTTACCTTAACTTAGTTGATTAATGAAACAATTTTAAAACTTTAGGTATATAGGCATTCTCTGAAGCATGGATATGACTTAGAAACAATCTCTTATAATCATGCAAGCGTGCTTGTAATACACAAAAGTTACAGCCCCAGCAATCCTGAAAGTCAATGTTATTCCTTCAGGGAATGTATTTTCTTGTGCACAAAGGAGAGAGGCCAGGAGTGGAGATATGGGATAAAAGAGGAGGGATGATAGGTTAAGTCTCCCACATTGGGGAGATAAATGAATCTATATGCTCCATTGCCCCCCACATATACCAGCTGCTCTTTGCCCAGGTTCCTTTGGTTAGAAAAATATTCATTGAATAATATATGAATCAACAGGATGAATGATGATAGTTATCATTTATAGAATGATTACTTAGTGCTAGGAGTTTACATCCATTAACTCTGATTGTCGTAAGAATCTTGCTTTGTGTATAGCTCAAATGCTTGGATATTTAGGATCTTCAACTAATCCTAGTTTTTTGTTGTTGTTTTGTTTTGTTATCCTTTGAGATCTGTGTAAAATAAAAGTGCTTGATTGCCATCTCACACATTGGTGAGAAATCTGCTGGTTCTCTCCACATCTCTAGGTTTCTCTTCTTCCCTGCACATTCTGTTTTCCTACCCGGGCCAAATTCTCCACCTCTGCTCTATCTACGTCCCCCTTATGTTTGCTCTTTTTTCTGATGTACTGCCTTACCCAATAGCATAAACACATCACCTTGATTTATTTACTCCCCAAAGTATCACTCACATATGGCTCCTGTGTAATAAACATCTATTAATTTTCTGGCGATAAGGTAAGAAATGGTCCACTGTGGTGCCAAGGAACAAACAAGTCAACGTCAGATATTAAGACTGTTGCCCCAAATAGAGCCCCAGACTCTTAGCTATTTTGCTGGACTTCTCCCATCCCTGGGGTTAGTGCTTTCCTCTCAAGCTCTGAGAAGCTAAAAATTCGTACTTTATCATGCAAAACGATTTAGTTCTCTGCCTGGGGCTTCCTCCTTCATATCCAAAGCAGGCCCATCAAGTTGATTTCCCAAACATAAAGAACCCTAGAAATCTGAAGGCCTGTCCTCAGATGAATGCAGGAGAGTCAATACTTATTGAATGTTTACAACATACCTGGTTCCATTTTCCTAAGAGCTTTAGGGGCATTAGCTCACTAAACCCTCGCATTAGCTAATATCCATTTGATAGGTGCAGAGATAGTAAGTAACTTACCCAAAGTCACATAGTTAACAAATGGAAAGGCCAGGATTAGAACCCAGGTGGTTGGTCTCTGGTTCCCATCATCAGTTACCATCCTCTACCAGCCTCATGCTCTAGCTTCCCTCAGTTCTTTCAGTGACTGAAAACAAAAGCAAATACTGAGTGGACAGTTCAATCTGCACCCTGAAAATGACCCCAGTGTGGTTTGGAAACTCCAGTTTTCTGAAGCCATGAGAATACAGGGGCATTATTGTGGTCTGAAGGTATAAATTAGATTTGCTTAGTGATGAACTGAGTTATGACCTTTGTAACTGCTGCTTTCAAAAATAATAATGTGATCCAGTCTTTTCTTGCTTAATGAGTTGCTACAAATTTACTTAATTCATTTAGTCAGTCATTCAAGATTTGACGAGTTTCCTCTGCAAGTTAGTTACTATTAAGTGCTGAGCAAATAAAGATGAATCCTTCAGATCCACACTCAGTCCTGGAGTAGCTCAGAATTCTGTGGGGAATTTGCAGTCTAGAGCATGCTATAATATTACTCATTCATAGATAGCTACGCATTTGATAATATTTGAAGCTATAGAGAGTCCTATTTTAAATCAATGTATGAACGAAATGTCTAAGAATTACTCTTTGGAGGCAAGAGAAATAGCTCTATTACTGGTGGTAGCAAACTCTCCAACCTGAGGGCTGGACAAGCAGAACCTGAATGACCAGCTAGATGACCGCCTGGCCAGAATTCTGTAAAGAGCTTTCAAACATGATGACTAAAAAATTCTCATCCTAGTGTCCATGACCCACATTCCTAACATTAGGAGGACAGCCATGCGAGTATGGAGATCTACGAGGAGGCATAAAAAGACGAAGGGTGAGATTATGGTGAGTATTTCTTCCAATACTGGTCTATAGAGAGTGGTGCTGAGATTTTAGATTTCCATGCCCAGTTCTTCAGAGAAAAAAATTATTAGCATGATGAAGGGCATTAAATTGGGTCACCATTGCTTGATGAAATTAGGTCTCAAGAATATAAAACTTGCTTTGATTTAATTTCTGCTCAAATTTCTGATCTAAGGTTTGATTTCATGAGCGTCAGAGGAAAATATCCCACAAGCCTGACCACTAGGAATTCTTTGGGCAGGAACATCTCTTATTTTAAATTAATAAAAGAATATCATCTTTTAAAGCTGGATCTTAAATATGAATTAAATTACTGGCTTTCAAGTTGTACTCCTACAGCCTCATTTGCAAACAATGAAAGTTTTAAACTGCATGTGAAAATTGTACATTGTTTCATATTAGGTTTATATATTGGATTTTCACAATAAGATTTTATTAAAAAAAAAAAATAAGCCCTGTAGCAAAAAGGGAACACCTCTGAGATTTTGGTACATTTCTTTTTTCATATGGCAGAGGTAAATCTTAAAATTAGGTCACTACTCCTGGCCCAGTTCACTGCACAAACCTTTACCTCCTGTCCTCCAAGCTACTGAGAATCTGGAGAACATGGCAGTCACTTAGGCCAATGTAACTCTGGGTGAACTATACATTTCTAGTAATGCAGCAGCTAAGAATTAGGCTCTAAATGAGAAGATTCTGTTAAAATACTGACTGGCCAGTTACCATTTATTGTACTATAATAGGTGCTAAATAATCTAATTTGATCCTCACAATAATCTGTTGAGTTGGGCTGAGCAAGTATCTCTCCAGTTCCCATCTTTAATTTTACAAAAGTATAACAGTCTCAAAGTTTTTAATTTCCTCAAAGAAACATAATGGTTGATTTAAAAAGACCTCATATTTTAGTCTTTTGACTTTTAGAAAGACAAGGCTCAGTTCATTATATTATGTCCAGTTTAATAGAAACAGTAAAAATATGTAGTGCCTGCGTAGATGGTAGATCAATGATGTCATTAAATAGAATAGCTCCCCAAATTGATGAGCATAAAACATGGAGGACAAAAGTTTAGATCTCAACCTATGAGCCATGCACATCAGCTAAGCTTTAAGATTATTACAGGGGACCCACAGTTTCATGAAGTATACTTATCTGCATCCTGAATAAGGTAGCTTAAATTGATATGTATACCTATTCTTCAAACAAAAGTAAATGCTCTTTTGTTCAATAAAGCCTGACTTTAAAAGCATTACTGAATTTGTAACTGTGTGTTTTGTACTCTATATTTTCTCAATTCTAAAAAATCATAATTACTATTGTAATAATATAGGGCTCTGTGAAATTCTTTTTTTGTTTAAAATAGGATTATACTTGAAAATTTGGGGGCCATCTGTTCCAGCCTAAAATAAAAGGAATAGATAGGAAATAATTATTTTAAAACATATTTTATATCTTTTCCTGTGTTTCTATTTTAAAGTTATATAATAATACAGCTAAATTATTACTTTTTGTTTTTCATGTTGAATGGCTGCTTCTTAACTAGCTTTGTTTATTATGTGTGCTCAGATCACTGATTTTCAGAAGAACTACCCTCTAGCCTAGCCCTACATTCTTCCAAGATAATATCATCTACAGGGGTCAAGTTTCTTGCCAGGGGAGCTGATCCACAGAAGTAAACAATCTGGAAGTAAAACCATGAAATGTTAAAGAAACTGTCAGACTCGGACAGGACATTAATAACAAATACTATCTTAGCTATTAAGTGTCCCCCCCCCCCCAAAAAAAAAGATATCCAGTCAAACTGACCTACAGAATTGGAACAGTAAACAGAATACAAAAAAGACTGTAAGCAATACCATCTAGGAACACTGAGGTAATGGATAGGCTCCATGTCTGCTGGGGACTCCAGGAGGCACAGCTGTTCCCTTCTCTCAAAATAAACCCTATTTCAGTGCATTTCAGTTTGCTTACAAGCTCAGATCTGCTTTTGAGGAGTAAGCCAAACACATAGCCGCTAGTGATTTACCTTAGGGAGGACATTAGGGAAACTTAAAAAACAAAAGTGAACTTGAAAAGGCTCTGTTTTATATCTTTTCTCCATCTCTGGCAATTTTCCATCCTCAGTCCACTTACCCGCCCCCTTGCCCTTTCTTACATTTGATTCTTTATCAGATGAAATAGGAAGACAATAGCAAGCAACTGGGAAACAAACTAAACATTTCCTTCTGGAAACATTACCTATTTTTAAATAACAACTCGGTCTGTAAATATTTTCATTAGAAAAAACTCTACAAAAAAGCAATTTTTCCAAGTCAGAACCTCGAATTTAAGATCTCCTTTCAGTGCAATACCAAAACTCTCTATATCTGCAGACAATCTAGGCTTTTACCTCTGAAGATTGATTTTTAGGTCCTTAATCATATATTTATATCATGAACTAAACTCACATAATTGCATGAAGAGCTGGGTTATGATAGTGGAATAGACAGAGGAAAGTTGGAGTTACATCATTTGGTTCTATGCAGCAGAGCTTCGAATTGACTTGTAGGCATTTCCCATAATCTCCCTAGGCCCCAGATAGCTCATTCATAAAATAAAAGAATAGTTCTAGACAACCTTTAAGTTTCCTTACAAATCCAGCATTATATGATTCTTAGAGGTACGAAATGAGAAATGAAACATGAAGGGGTATAGTAAATAGAATTATGGTTGTAGTAATTGGATTATTCCCAATTCTTCACCCCCTCCCTCATATAGAATTCACAGCATTTGTCAAGTGGCTTCACAGTACCTTCCACCTAGTAGGCAGAGTGTATCTCACCACCTACTTTATGTTGAGCTTGGCCATGTGAATTGTTTTAGCCAATTGAGGTCAGCAGATGTAATGCAAGCAGAGGTTTTAAACATTTTGTCTTTGGCTTTACCACCTTTACTTCCATAATCTACTGGTGAGCCACTGACTCAGGAATGAGAAGATGTAGAGTTGGCCAAAACCTTGAGCAAGAGAAACAGCACGTTTTGTTTTAAGCCTTTAAAATTTGCGGTTGGTTGTTATGTAGCACTATTGTAGCAGAAATCTGATTGATACCATTGACTTCTTACCCTTATTTTTTTGGTGCATTTTATCCAACGATATGCCCACCGATCTAAAATTTTCTTCAAGGTTATTCAGCCGCATTAGAGGCATGTAGGCATTTCAGGTTGACCATAGAAATGTTCTCCTCATTAGGACCACCAGCAGGAGTATTGTCAGTGCTAAAAACACAGCACGACATAAAATCCGTTTACTGAAATTTCTGTGTGAAGACTTGTATGTCCTAGCCTATACTGAGAAATGACTTTCTATGAAATTGTGCTGTGTTGGCTGTAAGGACAGTGGTCATTATAATTTGTAGTCTAGCTTTTGTGATAAACTTGGGGAAAATTTCTCTCTGGTTTCAGTAACTAGAGAAATTGTGTTCATCACAAGTAATTGGTTTGAATCAGTGGACACTGGCTGCATAACTGGTTGTGAGCCCTCTTGAAATTTCTTGAAGAAATCAGAGCCAAATATGTGCCCTTCTACGAACAACTGCATGTAGGTGACATTGTAGTATACATTTGGTTTACCAACTTCACTCTTGGTTTCATCTTTTTTCTTATACCTATTTCTCTCTCTCTCTCTCTCTCTCTCTCTCTCTCTCTCTCTCTCTCTCTCTCTTTCATATATATATATATATATACAATTACTATTGTTATTACGTTAAATATTGTTATAGTATATATGTTTATGTCAGCCATTTTAAATCATTTTAAAACAGAATTGAGAATATGTAAAACACTACTGTTAATAAGAAAAATATTAATTTCAATTAATGTAATGAAGTACAATTTCATCACTGATCCATCAACTGTTCTGTTAAAACTTACAGAGAATACAGTATTTCTCTATTCTAAATTATCTCCCAGAAGGTATTATGTAAAAAGCACTTATACTCCTTTGTACCATTTCAAATCCATCATCAAAATAAATATAAGGATGAAAAACTATCTATCTTCAAGCTGTTTAAAAGAAAGAGGAAGTTTTTGTTTACTAAGAATTTGCTATATTAGTGTTTTAATTATTCAAGTGAATTATTTAATACTTGTTTAGTACATACTATGTACATACATGGTGCTAAGTGCTATGGGCAATAAAAAGATGAATAAGGTAATCGATATCTTTAAGAAGCCTCTATGTGTGTTAGGCACTTCTACATTCCAAAAACTTGGTTAACTTAGGTGTAATTTGGCTTCATTATAAGACTGAAGAAAGGTGAGGCAACATAGAAATACTAGGGAGCTCCAGCAGAAGCACAACCTGGCCTCTGATTCTAGTTTAGTGTTCTAAAACATCAAGAAAAAAATCAGTCACCAAGGTTGGTGGTGGTGGTGGTGAGTTGGCTGGGCAGGACAAGTATGGGAAATACCAGCAAAAACACAAAATAACCATAAACAGGTTGAGGAGAATAAGAAGCAGAACTAATATGGGTTGGTAGATGGAAGCCAAGAATAATTAGTAGTGAACAAAACCAAATCAGAAGCTCAAAGGGGGGGGTTCCAATTCAAGACATTGGTCTAAGTTTACATGTTTTAACCACTATTCAATATCTAAAGGAATATAAAAATGGGGGGAGGGGAATATGAATTGGCACTTGCTATAAACTTTAGGAGATTTCTATTAAAGTGTTCTGTATCTAGGAAATTGTGAGATATAGTCAAAGAGGGAAGAATACCACTCCTACCAACATCTATAGCAAGTGCATTAAATGTTGGAGTCCACATGGGGCAATATCCCAATACACCTCATCTTACCCTTCATATACTAAGTAGGGTCACACAAAACAAGTAAGAATTCTGTGACACAATGGTAAAATTCCTTATCTAGCTGTAACTTTCCTTATACCAAAAAACAGCTGAAATCCAATTTATTAAAATAGACCTGTGGTAAATTTAATTTTTCCCTTCAGCCATTGTCTGAACCTAATGTTTGAACAGGACCCTCAAAAATTCTGAAAACTGAACTTCATCAATAGAGATGAACACAATCTTAAAAATGAACAAGCAGAAGAACCATTTATTAATATAGATTAAGAGAGTTATTTTCAATCTATAAAAGTAAATTAATCAGAGGGATTAACTTAAATGATTTCACCCATGGAACAGTTAATAATACTACCAAAAAAACTTTGGAAAAATCTCATAATGTCAAGTATTGGAAAGATGCTGGGTTACCAACTAGAACTAAAAGAATGTTACACCACAGACACACCATATGCAAAATTAAACACAAAAATATGTCATAGGCCTAATTTTACATGCAAAAAGTATAAAACTCTTAAAACATAGTCATAAATATTTATGATCTTGGATTAGGCAATGGTCTCTTTGACACCAAAGCACATATGCACATGTGCATGTGTCCACATGCACGCACGCGCGCGCGCGCGCGCGCACACACACACACACACACACAAACAGATAAATTGGACTTAATAAAAATTAAACACTTTTATGTTTTAAAACAAATCTGGAAAGGTTCTCTTACATCAACCACCTAAGAGTTGCACTACAAGAGGTAACTACTTCTTTTCCTCTCAGCCATCTGCTCAGCAGCTGCAAAGCAGCAACCGTGCATGAGTGCATCTCCATCCATGTTGGCCAAGCTGGTGTCCAGACCGGCAATGCCTGCTGCAAGCTCTACTGCCTGGAACATGGCATCCTGCCTGATTGCCAGATGCCAAGTGACAAGACCATTGGCAGGAGAGATGACTCCTTCAACACCTTCAGTGAGACAGGCACTGGCAAGCAAGCGGCCAGGGCGGTGTCTGCAGACCTGAAATCCATGATCATTGTTGAAGTTTGCACTGGCACCTACCACCAGCTCTACCACCCTAAGCAGCTTATCACAGGCAAGAAAGATGCTGCCAATAACTATGTTTACAGACACTATACCATTGTCATAGAGAACATTGATCTTGTTTCAGACTGAATTCAGAAACTGGCCGACCAGTACACAGGTCTTCAGGGTTTCTTGGTTTTCCTTAGTTTGGTGGGAGAACTGGTTCTGGGTTCACCTCCCCACTGATGGAACATCTCTCTTTTGATTATGCCAAGAAGTCCAAGCCAGAATTCTCCTTTTACCCAGCACCCCAAGTTTCCACAGCTGTAGTTGAGCCCTACAACTCTATCCTCACCACCCACACCGCCCTGGAGCACTCTGATTGTGCCTTCATGGTTGACAATGAGGCCATCTATTACATCTGTCAGAGAAACTTTGATATTGAGTGCCCAACCTATACTAAACTAAATAAGTCGATAGATCAAATTATATCCTCTGTCACTGCTTCCCTCAGATTTGATGCAGCTCTGAATGTTGATTGACAGATCAACCTGGTACCCTATTACCACATCCACTTTCCTGTGGCCACATATGCCCCTGTTGTCTCTGCCGAGAGAGCTTACCATGAACAGTTTTCTGTAGCAGAGATCACCATTGCGTACTTTGAGCCAGCCAACACAGACAGTGAAACATGCCCCTCACCATGGTAAATACATGCCTCACTTCCTGTTGTACAGTGGTTCTCAAAGATGTTAATGTTGCCATTGCCACCATCAAGACCAAGCATACCATCCAGTTTGTGGATTGGTGCTCCACTGGCTTCAAAGTTGGCATTAATTACCATCCTCCCACTGTGGTACCTGGTAGAGACCTAGCCAAAGCACAGTGAGCTGTGTGCATGCTGAGCAACACTACAGCTATTGCTGAGGCCTGGACCTGCCTGGACCACACGTTCGACCTGATATATACCTAGTGTGCCTTTGTTCACTGGTATGTGGGGAAGGGCATGGAGGAGGAGAGTTTTCTAAGGCCTGTGGGGACATGACTGCCCTTGAGAAAGACTGTGGAGAAGTTGGTGCTGATTCTAAATCCTAAATACTAAACTTTAGTATTTAGGAATACTTTAGGAATACTAAAGTTAAAATGTCACATAGGTGCTGCTTTTACAGGGAAGCTTATTCTGATTTAAACATCGAAAAGTTCTGATCTGATCAGTTAATTTGTATGTAGCAGTGTATATTCTCATATGTAATTACTGGCCTATGCTTTAAAACATGACACCTTATTATAGACCCAATTTGTCCATTTCTCTGATAGGTTCAAATAAAGTATTCCCTGTCTTAAGCGAAAAAATAAATAAATAAAGGAAACCTGGAGAACGTGAAGAGACAATCCATAGAATGAGAAAAAATATTTGCAAATCATATAACTGATAAGAGACTTGTATTCAGAACTTACAACTCAACAATAAAAAGACAATTTAAAAATAACCTAAATATATATTTATCCGAATAAGATAGACAAATGACAATAAGCATATGAAAAGATGCTCGACATTATTAGTCATTAGGAGACTAAAACCATCATGAAATATCACTTCATATCTATTAGGATGGCTATAATAAAAAAGACACAATGAAAAGTATTGGTGAGGATGTCAAGAAACAAGAATGCTCATATATTGCTGCTAGGAATGTAAAATGGTGCAGTCACTTTAGAAAAAAGTTTGGCAGTGCCTTAAAATTAAACATGGGGTTATCATATGACTTAGCAATTACACACACCTAGGTATATACACAAGAGAAATGAAATATACCCAAGAAAAGTGAAAACATGTTTACACAATACTCCACAGACAAATTTTAATACCAGCATTATTTATGATAGTGAAAAAATGTAAATTGTACACATGACCATCAACTAATGAATGAATAAACAAAATCATACACACACATGGGAATATTATTCAGCAATATAAACAAATGGAGGACTGATACATGCTATAACATTGATTAATCTTGAAAACATGCTAAATGAAAGAAGCCAGACACAAAAGACCACATATTTTGTAATTCTATTTATATGAAATGTTCAGTATAGACAAATTTATAAAAACAGATTAGTGGTTGCCAGGGGGTGGACCGGAGGGTAAGGAGAAAGATCATTAATAGCAAAATGTGGTTTCTTTGGGGGATGATAAAAATATTCTGAAACTAGACAGTGGTTGCACAACTTTATGAATATGCTAAAAAACACTGTATCGTATGCTTTAAAGAGTGAATTTTATGGCATGTGAATTTTATCCCAATCAAGCTGTCACTTTAAAAAATAACATTATATATTTAAAATGGGAACTACTTAATTAGGAATGATTTAGAAATAAGAATAGGATTGCAAAAAGTGTTTTTTTAAAGAATGCAGTGTAAGCAACAAAGAGTAAAATTATAGAATGCCAAAAATCAAATAAATAAATCTGAAGATGAACTCAAAAAATCTTCCAGAAGTCAGAGGAAAATGACATAAGAATGAATAGTATGGGGGAAAAGATAATGTATTGGGAAAAGATCTAGGATATCTAATAAAGGATTTCAGAAAAGAGAGCATAGAATAATTTATCTAAAAATTTTTTAAAATTTTCCTGAGCAGAAGACTAAGCCAAGTTAAGATCAAAAGAATCAGGTGAAAGGTTATTTTTTATTTATTATTAATTTTATTTTACGTCTATTGTTATTTCTTTTCTTTATTTCTTTTCTCTCTCTCTCTCTCTCTCTCTCTTTTTTTAAATTATTATTTGGTTGAAACTTGTTGCTTGGAAAATGGTGTCTCTTCCTCATGTTGTACCGTAGAACATTAAGCCATGATCCTGGAGATCTGGGCCCAAGTTTTGTTGCTAACCAGGCATATGGCTTTAAGCAAATTATTTTGCTTCTTTGGGTCTCAAGTCGTCATCTGATAAAAAAAAAATAAAAAGTAAAAAGCTTAAACTAGATGACTTCAACAGACTTGACTTAAGTATATGCCATGGGCCAGGGAAGTGGTAGGAGGCAAAGCAGGAAAGCTAGACATGGCGAGATAATGAAGAAGTCCTGATCTAACAGAACTAAGATTTGGGGGGCTGGAACTTGGGGGGAGGTGATGCAAGCAACACCGCCACTGTCCGTAGTGCTGAACCGTCATTGTTTTGTCTGAATGCCAGCTGGAGGAGTTAGGAATTACTTTGGTGAACAATATGGAGATCTAACCATTTTAGAAAAGAACAGCAATACTCTGAGTTCATGTACATATATGTTTTTAACTACTACATCTATGCTAATAGTTACCAAATCTATATGTCTAGCACTAACCTCTCTTCATCTCTCAATGCTTATTTTCAACTATCCGCCAAGCATCACCTGGATTTATTGCATTGAATTTACTTCAAACTCAACAGGTCCAAGAGTGAACTTATCATATTCACTAATGTTCTTGCTTGTTTGACTGTGTTTTATGTTTTGATTAATAGTACCAAGATTTGTTCTTTCTCCCAAACCAAAAATCTAGGAGACCTATATTATTTTAACTTGTCTGCCTCCTATACTTAAGCATCAAATCCTGCCAATATTGCTTATAAATACCTCTTACATACATTTGGACTATTTTAATATCTTTCAAATTAATCTCTCTATCTCCAGTTTTGTACTCTTTCAACTTACTAATATAATCAAGTTATTGTCCTGTGGAAAGACCTCCCTGGATCTAATTGATTACAGCACAAAATCCAAGTTGCTTAGAATGACATTCAAGGACACTATAATCTGTTCAGGAAAGCAATTCTGAAACAGTAATGTTCAGAACATTTATCAGAGAGTTCCTTGTAGGTTACCACTTGTGGAAGGGTGATGAAGGGGGCAGGATTGAGCAGAGGGAAAAGTTGAGCTGTGCTACAGCATCAACAAAGGCCTCTTATCCCAACCCATGGGGAGTTCTATAGCTACAATGGTCCTTTAGAATGGCTCCAAATTGGAGCAAGGGGGCCAGAGCTTTATATAACACATTGACCAAACGTTGGATGAAGGGTGTCCTTGGAAGGAAGTATGACCTTGGGCATCACTATGGTTTGATTGTCTTCTGGCAGCACTCTCAGATCCTGGAAAACAAGTTCTTCATTTATTATTAGGGATCTGGGCAGCAAATCAGAAAGTCTACCATACTCTTGTCTACCTGTGCACATCCTTCTGTGTTTCCTTGACCTCCAGTATTTGCTTTATTATAACACTGACTACACTCTATTTTATTGCCTCTTTACTTCTTTGCATTTCTCATTAGACTATAATCTCTACAACAAATGCTGTGACTATGTATGTTACTGTTGTATCCTCAATGTTTGGCATACAGGAAATCATAAAACAATTGTTCAAATAAATTATTAAACAAATGAAAAGTGCAAATTAATTTTCTCCCCATTGCTTACTCCTTGGTACTCCAGTCAAACCAAACTAATTGTGACTCCTTGAATCTCCCAGGCCTTCTCTTGAACCCATGCCTTGGATTTGCTCTTCCTTTAGCTTAGAATGCCTTTATTTGACTTAATCTTCAGTTTAACACCAACTTCTCTTTCAAGGGTGAGCTCAATTGTCCCCTTTGGAAAACTTCCCCAGGCATAGTCACAATCTTCATCCTGTGTATTTCCATAGAACACAATCCCTACTAACTATCACAATCCCGTAGGGGATGTGAGACTGTGAGTTTCATATCCATTTTGCTTCCTTAGCACCTAAAGGGCCTGGCACACAGTACAGAATGAAAAAAAAAATGAATGAATAAGCAATAAATATATGAGTAAAATTAGGCTTTAAAAATATTAGCCATTAAAAAAAAAAACACACACTATTAGCCAGGCAGTGTGTACAGAATTAACTAAAAAACAGGAAGATACAGAGGAGGAAATCATAAGGTTAAATAAGAGACATGTGTTCATGAACAGTGAATTCGCTGTAATTCCTTATTTCTGAAATTAGTTTTTCCCATGTACGAAATGAAGAACAGATGATGAAATTAGCACCACTGTTGCTTTGCCTAACATGTCTTAGTCACATCATCCTTCAGTCTATTTTTATTAAACGCTAGCCCAAGAGTGTCAAATTTGAATGCCTTCAGATGCCGAGCAGGTTACCTAAAGGTGTGGTGAGCCTGTGGGGACCTAAATGTTCATGGAGGGGCATTCAATTTCAAGTGTTAAATCACGAGGTCACCAAACAGAACAGGGTCAGGGCCTGATGTGTTTGTTCTGGCGTGCTGATTTACCTTCCCCTTCTACACATTTTGAAATATTTTCTAACCTATAATGAAACTGAGTGAGAAAAGAGGTAGCCAACATTTCACCTTGCAGAAAAAAAGAATGTTTCTATATTTCTAGCAAGAAATTAAATTCTCTCTGAAGTGGTTTCATAGTCTGCCAGAATATTAGATCAGAAATTTCACTGGCAGCCAAAAAAAAAAAAAAAAAGATTCTTTTCCTTCTATACAAAATATCTTGTTATCTACCCTTGGCACTGCTTCTGGCTTTTTCTAAACAAACAAAAATGTCCTTCCTATTACCAAACTAACATAAGCTCTTTGGAAAACATAGGAAAAAGTTAGAAAATGATTTCTCAAAATTATACCATCAGTGAGCAACCTCTATTGGCGTTTTAGCTTTTGCATGAGATTCATGAAATTGTGACATTGCCATGCACACTCAGAACTAAGTAGAAAGTAAGCAGGAAAATAATCTTGTTCTAAAAAGCTGGGTATCTAAAGAACTTATGACCTAAGCGAGCTGATAAAGACATTCTGAGGTAACTCTAAAGTGCCTGATTGAAACCAGATGTTTGTAGAACAGGCCCTGATGAGGAGGAGTTTAGTACTGTTGAAGTGGAACTTGGTTCTGAATCTACAACAGGACTATTGTGCATATGACATTCGATTTGAGAACTGAATTCTGGATCGACAGTAAACAAGAGCTTGTGAGTCCAGTCCATAAAGAAACTTTACTTGGCTGCCAAGTAATTCAACATAGAAAATTTACCAGTAATTCAACATAGAAAAGTTCAGTTCTTGACCTTAAAACATCAAATGCAGTCCTGAAATTTTTTAAATGTGGATTTATACAAGTGAGAGAAGACAATTACAATGAACAGAACTACATTTTCTTAAAACAAGGAACTGTGCTTTGTTTTTACTTAGAGTATATCGTGTCCAGGTATTCTTGGGTTCACCTATAGGGTCATAAAAGGTAGAAGGGTTGGGAAAAAGGAATTAGACAAGTCTGAATACTAATTGTCAGGGATCTGGAGTGAAAGAAAAAAACCAATATGTCCATTATTAATAATAAATAGATGATGTTAATATTTTCAAGAAAATTTAAGATTTCAAAATATCTAAAATACTTCTTTTTCCTTCCACTGAATTTTAAAATTTTTTCCATTTTCCTTTTCATAGGATTTGTACCCCTGAGAAATTTTTCTGCAATGCCATTACTATATTAGGGGATAGAGTTTTAAGAATATCTCAGATGAGGGATTAGGAAAATTTAATCTATTATAAGTACCTTTAAAATCCAGATCTATTTTACTTTAATTAAACCTGTGGTACACTTAATATCATCTACAGTTCTAATAATGCTTTTGCCTACATTAATATTCATTTCAAAATTATTAATCTCAGGAAAACAAAAACAATCAAGGAAAAATAGTATGGTAGGTTTAAAAAACCAAGCAACTGTTCATTCAAGCCAAATATCATCAACCTATTTTTTAAATAAGGCCTTGCAGTTCATACTCACAGCAGTTTGTAAGTACATGGTTACTAATTCATTGATTCCTTTTATTCATCAATCATGTTTTTCATACTTTATGTTCTCAGATTATACTAGATGCGAGGATTCAGAAACATAGGCTCTCTGAGTGTGAAACATGAGCTTCACCTCTAGGACCCCATAGTTTAATTCCATAAAAATGTCATAAAGAAGGGGTATCTTCACCATGTATTAAAGAAACAGAAGCGATTTGTCACCCTATTGGCACGAAGAGCACATAAGTGTCTCCTTCACTCCTAATTTGTTTAATTTCCTTGTTTTGTCCTTTGGGTAGAGGTAAGCAAAGCTTCAAATACTATTATTCCCTAAAGTTAAATCCTCCTGCTCCCAAAATACTCTCTCTCTCTCTCTTTCTCTCTCTCTCTCTCTCTCTCTCTCTCTCTCTCTCTCTCTCTCTCTCTCTCTTTCCCTTTCAGGTTGCTCTAAATTTTTGCTCTCGAATACTAAGCACACAATTCTAAAATATTATTTTTAGAATTCACGACTTCAATATGGATATGTTTCTAGAGCCTGGCTCCATCAGTTTCAGTCTTTCTTGAATTTCCAGAGTGGTAATAATAACCCCAGTGAGGGCAAAGGAACCAGAACAGTGCCAAACCGGAAATATGGCCCCCAATTTGAAAAAGTACAAGCTTATACAGGCATGAAGATTAAAGCAGTTGGAATCCTGTCATTGTTACCAAGAGAAGTTGTGGAGTTTCTGGAGGCCTCCATGGAGCAATCTATCCTAAATCACAAAGGTATGTATTTTTCTGAAGATTCCTGGCAAGATGATTTTGAGGGTTCTTATACTATGATTTAAAAAATCTGATAGCTACATTTAAATATAATGCATTGTGTTTTTACTTCTGAAGATTGCAGCAATTTAATCAGACAGCTTTCTTTTGGGAAGACTTCCAAACCAATATTTGAAGAAGAATTTCATCTCTTCCATGTCAAGCTGGTGTATTTTTCCCCCTTTAGAAGTTTATATGGAAAGACATGAACTGTAAACATTTTTATATAAATACCTAACTTTTTAACCTTTTATGGGTTGCATTGCTAGGAGTCATTTGGTCTAAGGGGAAGGAGAATAATATTCCTCAAGGTAGATTGCAACCAATCTTTCATCTCCTTCCCAACTCTAGGGGTGAAGCTGGGAAATTGATACAGCATCTGGGAGCATTTGCAGTGCAGTTTGACAAAGATCATATAGAGACAGATCAATGTCCATTTGCAAATTCCAATGCTTTTCTTTCTGAAAAAAAAAAAATGATTAACACCAGCATGTTACTATGTTTACTACAGCTACCTAGTTTTATAAAGCATATAGTTAATTAAAGGGTGGAATTCAAAAGCATGGCTAACTCTGCAAAAGCCCTAAACTTAATTATCTGCTTCCTGCAGACTTAGACCTGCGGGGTATAAGCATAGGCTCTTGGCTTGCTCCTGTCTGGAGTGGATCTTTCAAAAGCCTGGGCTCTTTTTTCAGGGAGCCTAGATCTAGGACTCAGAGCCACTTATTTTGCAAAAGTCCACTTTTTCCTTACCAAACTGACTGTCCTTTCAAAAAACTATGTGGAAAATTAACGTTTAATTTTTCATAATATTCTTTTCTCTTTGTTTGTTTTTTTCTCCCAGTGGTTTCATATCTACACTTAACATCCATCCCAAAAGACTTATGCAGGAAATGGAGATCAAAGCTAAATTCATACCCTTTTCTATAGCAGACTATTTTAAAATTAACAGTTAAAAATCAAAACATAAAACAAACTGTTTCTGCTGACATACTCTCACCCTAGCTAGATTCCATTTAAAAATTCTACCCTAAATTAAAGTGATTTTTTGCTGTTTATGGTTTTATTTTTCATTATTGTGGCTTAACAAGTGTATGTAAAGCTTAAGGATATTTGAAGCTGCAAAGAAATCTCATAAATTATGAGTAACCTATAGGAAATGAAAGCTTAGCATTGTTTATCCCTACATGTCTCCCAACAGAGCTAAACAGTCTCTTTACACCTGAAAGTAGTCTGCTGTGGCATGTCTGAGTGTGTTTATCTCCCTTAAGGCAAGATAGAATAGGAACCCTGAATTCAAAATCTCACATAAAAGGGCATGGTGATCTGCAGTCTTGATTGCTTATTTTAAACTGAATTTTGAGGAAATTTAGAATCTCATTCTTTTATATTCTTGTAACCAAGAAATGAACTGATAATATAAACTATCAATATGCTAATTATTCCCAGCATTATATATTTCATGTGAAAGGAAGACCAGAAAATTAAGAACTCATTATCTATTCCACTACCAGGGAAATATATTTTACTTAGTTATATATATAATTATCTTTTTGCTTTTAAAAATATAACAAAAAAAATACAATGAAACAAGATAGGAGTTGGCCAACAGAACACTTAAAAAGACATAAAGCTCCTTAAAACCAGTATATAATGGTAATCTCCAATTAATAAACTGAAAAATAAACTCTAAATCATTGCTTTGACTTAAGACATCTTTTTTTTTATATATAGAAATAATGTGATAAGTAGTGTTCCTTTCACTGGGTCAACCCACAAAAGTATAGTGATACCAATAAGATAATTTTTTTGCAATAGAATATTCTTGTTCATAATAAAAATAATTTAAAATATAGTTATGTAATAATGTGCAAAACTTTAAAATATAGTTTAATAACAACATTTTTATTCCCTGTGAATGTCTTATAGAGGGAGTGGGTCGATTGTACTACAGTGAGGTAGAAAGAAATTTTGAAGATATTCTTGAGGACTTTGGGACATTTTCAAGTTTAGAGGTTGATATGGCAAAGTGCTGCTTAGTCTTTCCTTCTTCTTGATAACAGTGTGTCCCCAATACTTTTCTCCCACGTATAGGCCATGATTTTTATAGTCATTTTTTAGGGGTCACAAATGGAACGAATACAAAGAAAGAGTGAAGGAAGACAGCATAGAAAATAGAAGTTAAAAAAAGGAGGAAAAGAGAAAGAAAAGTAGTAAAGAAATTTTCTTAAAACAGTTGGCAAAAATTAGAAAGGCTATAGAAAAAAAGTGAGTGGACTAAAAATGATAGATTTTTTACTGAGGAACCAATCAACCTGAGAATCTGAAAATTGGAGGGATGGGGAAAGCTTGGAATGTGTATGATATCCCTAAGAGGAAAGAAAGTTGGGAGAGGAAGAAACTTCAACTCAGCTGGTTCCCAAAGTGGGCCACTTGGTGGCCACGGGAAGCTGGGGCAGCTTAGTGCTCTCTAGAGCAAACGGAATTGGGGGGAAATCTAAGGCCAGGCCAAGCTCTGTGGAGACCGAGGGTCTACATGATTTAAAGGTATGTGTTCTAAATTTAGAAATGCCTATATAGTTTTAGAAAACACATTGACGTATAACTTGCATGCCTTAAAATTCACCCATTTTAAGTAGATTCACCGTGTTGTGCAACTGCCACTGCCATGCAGTTTTAGAACATTTTCATCACTCCAGTAAGACCCCGCCTGCTCTTGTAAACTTAATCCGTTCCAGCTCCCAGCCCCAAGCAATCGCTAATCTGCCTTCTCTACTTATAGATCTGCTTTTTCGGGACTTTCATATAAATAGAATCATGCAATATGTGTTCTTCTGTGTCTGGATTCTTTCACTTAGCTTGATGATTTCCCTGTTCACATTGTAGCAAGTATCAATATTTCTTTTTATTGTTAAATGGTTTTCCATTGTATGAGTATCTTCTTAAGGATAAAAACATTTTGTTTTTCTACTCAGTTAACGGACATTTGAATTGTTTCCACTTTTTGACTGTCATAGATAATGCTGCTAAGGACATTTTTGCACGCAAGGCTCTGTGTGAATATATCTGTATTTTAGGCAAAATGTGACTGAGAGATTCACTAGTCCATGGAAAATACACACCCTCAGGTCTGTTATGTTTCACAACTCCAGGAGCCATAACTGCCTATAGACACTGTCCACACAGCAACTAGAGTGAACTTTAAAAACAGAAAAATCAGATAACATCCTTTCTCTGATTAAAATTTTCATCTTACTAAGAATAAAGCCTAACCTCCTCTCCAAAGCCTTCAGGGCCCTGTCTGACCTGACTTCTGCGTACATCCCTTCACTTCATCCCTTACCACTTCTCCCACTTTCCGATCTTGTTGCTCCTCAAACATAAGAGTTTATTCTGCTCTCAGGCCTCCTATATAAGCTATTTGCTTTGTCCAGAATGCTCTTCCCTGATCTTCATCTGGCTCTCTCCTTCCTATTCAGTTCTCTCCTCAAGTGACATTCATGTAAAGAAGACTTCCATGGCTACCCTATCAAGAAAAGCAGCCATGTTTCTCTCACTACTAGCTTACCCTGTTTCATTTTCCACTAGGACCGATAAAGGAATAATCTGAAATGACCTCGCTCATTGTCTGTTGACTATTCCTCAACCAGAATGCGAGCTCAATGAGGCAGGCGCTTTGTTTATCTTGTTTGGTGATGTATTTCCAGCACTTAGAATGTGGTAAATGTTCATTAAATTTGTTAATGCATAAATAAAAAGTAGAATTTGGCTCTATTTTTATAATTCTATACTTTAGAATCTTTGAGAAGTCAGTTAGACCGTGCTATGAAAGCCTTCATGAATTTCTAAGCCAATGGACCAAGGGTCCAGTACTGGCAAACTGTGTACCATATTTGGCCTTCACATATGTTTGTTTTATGTAGCAGATACTTTGGAGCCTCATTATCATTCCTTTGGCTTAACTGTGTTTCAGTTGCTGAAAGTTCAGGTTCACCTCCAATTGATAAGGTCCCACCTCAAGCAGGTACAGAACTGTTCTCCTTTCTGCCTTCTGCCTCTCCTATGTCCTGGAGACACTCAGCATATATATAAATACAACCCTGAAGTGGGCTATGTAAATGCTCCCCAGGGCAAATGTCAGCCATCAACCAATGTGGGAGCCATGCTTTATCCTCACTTCCCTCAGATAGAAAATTCTGGAAAAAATGTACACTTCTTAGAAGTCCCAGCCAAACTGAGTTCCTGTGCCTTCAGCAGAGACTTGGCTAACAAGCCCTTATATTGACTTTTCCTATTGTTGTCTCACCCCTCTGCTGCCTTACTCCTGTTTCTGGAATCACATGACCTGTGGCTAAGTTGTTGTGGCAGCCTTGCTTTCAGGGAAGCCAAGTTAGGTGTCTAACTTATATAGTTCTTTTTTAATTGTAAATTAATTGTCCAAATTTAAAACTCAAAGTATTTTATGTGAAATTCTGGGTTTTTGACTTTGTAGGCTGCTGGAGATACATCAACAAACAAGGTAAACAAAATGCCTGCCTTATCGAGCTTGCATTTTGGTTGGGAAACAGTCAACCAACAGTGGGTAAGGTAGTTTCAGATTACTCAATTATAGGTTTTTGTAGAAAATGAAACAAGGTAAGCTGGTAGTGAGAGGAACATATCTGCTATTTTAGATAGGGTAGCCATGTAGCTTAGTATGCTACACGTAGCTGCATATACAGTACTTTTTATAGTTCTTGTTTAGTCAAAAAAAATGTAGTTCATATGGACATTAGCTTGTTTTCAAATCTTCAACCTCTTAATTGTTAACAGGTTGTTTCAGTTGTCTTGTAAGGAAAATGATCTTAAAACTGTGATTCCATTGGGCGTAAGAGGAGTTAAGGAGATTTCCGATTATAGAATGCAACAGAAAGAAAATTTTAAGTTCTTGGCTGCATTAGGAAATCTCCTGTGGAATGGGAAATCAAGAAATTAATGACCAAGGTAATAAAATAGACAGTTCATCAGTGCTTGTGAATATAATCACGTCATTACTCAATCAACTCAGCCTTATAATTTCTAGGTTAAGACAATTATAACATGACTACCATATTTTGAAGTCTCATAATTACAACACATAACCATTTAGTAATAAAAAAAGGTTACAACATGTAACCATTTAGTAATTAAAAAGAGTTTAATTGCAATAGTGGTAAATTCTTCTTGTCTACGCATACCATGTTTTGCTTGTAGGAATATATAGCCTTTATCTTCCATCAATTATTTGTGGTTCTTGTCTCAGGTACAGCTTACACCCTAGTCTCTTTTTTCTAATTTGCTCAGTTCGCTTAAAAGCAATCCATATTCCTGAATTAATCCTGGCATTCGATTAGGATTTAGGCTTGTCTAATATCTTGGAGATGATTTTCTGTAACTTTGGTAATACAATGTCTTAGATTGCTTATGACCAAATCTGCCTCATAATTTATAATTTATAATTCTTCTGTGTCTGACTTGTAGACCATATCAAATTTATAATGCTTGACTGTACTCTAATAATCTACTCTTGTATACATATATGGGAATACCATATTGTATCCAGGTCTGTTACTTTTTGAATGTCTTGAAACATTTCCTTATGGGAAATACCTCTCTGCTCTTTGGTAAGAACTGTCAATCACAGGGCACAATCTCCCCTTTCACAGGAAAACAGTCTACAGGCTGGCCAATCAGAGTGCTCTATCTTTAAGTTATAGTATTTGTTCAGAGAGCCATTCTGAGCCAATCAATCTCTTGAAATTTTGCTGGAACCATTTAGAAAGAGGTTACATCTTTTTCTTTTAATTGAGATTTATGTAGTTTAATGTAAATTCAAAGCTGCTAGTGGCCATTCTTGACAGAATGTGGAGAATTTTCCTTGAAGATGGACTCAGTATGAAGGAAAACAAAGAAAAAGAATGGAAAGAAAGAGGGATGGACAGATTAAAAGAGAGAAAGATAAAGGTAGAAAAAAAGAAACAGCAAAAAGCTTTCTCAAATGGCAAAAGACAAATGACAGCATTTCAACCTACATGTCCAGCCTTGTCTGAAGCAAGAAAGATTTATCTTTTCAGTTATCTTAGTCTAAGAATTACATATTTTTCTTAAACAAGCTTAAGACAAAATTGTCTTCTGCATTAGGCTAATGCCTGATGTGTCTACTCAAGGTAAGACTGGTGGGCTTAGGCTATGCCACTGTAGATGTCTTTCCATCCACCATGAAGCCTGTGGTTATTACCAGGATCAGTTACCTGGAGAGGAAGGAAGCCTTCAAATAGAAACCCAGAGCTGAGGGGATGGGCCTGAGGTAAGATGGAAGCTTCCATACCTTTCTGTGTCTTTATAGTGACAAAGCCAGATATTGAGGGATATGTACTTGCAGAAATATAATTTGACAGAGAAAAGAAAGAGCCCTGCAGTGGGTAAAAAGCTAAAGATGAGTAAGTTATGCAATATATGTTAGTTATTCTTATGGAGCTCCTCTTAACATGTATTGCCATATTGTTATATTCTAGCCTTTAGTAAAGCTTAATTTGGGGATTAAGTCTGTCTTAGCAGAGCTAAACGGTATACCAAGGAAATGCCATGCACCCATGTGAAGAACAAAGCATTGAAAGCAGGGTATCAGTCTTTGACCCCAAGGCCAGCAGGTGATACAATCGCTGAGGAGAGTGTTCAGAGCTATGAGTTGAGACAATAGAGCACAACTTTCCTTCCCAAGAAGAGACTGTCCCTCACCGACTACTTTGAAACATCTGGGTTTTATTTCATTAAGGAAGGCATAAATGTATTACATGAAAGCGTAAAATTAAACATCTGAAGCAAATAAAAATATTAATGTCCCACATAGCAAAAGCACCAACGCCTGACTTCTTTTAATCAAATAGATCACTACACTTCTCACTACACTTTCCACCACACTTCCAGACTTGGGGCACAGATGGCAGTGAGCTAGGCCAGTGCAGAAGAAATGAGACAAAGTGTGGACATATGGATAGAAGGAGCATCGAAGATTATTGCCAGCAAGGAGAGAAATTATTGGAAAGGAAGTTCCACTAAAGCTTGAAATTTGTCTCTTTTGGATGTTGGGGTATGCTCAGTGCCAAGAAGTATGCCTAGCACGTAGTAGGCCAAACTGTGAAACTGGGGCTGTTTAAATTCTTCTTACCTCTGATTAGGGTTGGTCCTAAGAAATAGGTGAAGGTAGGGATCCTGTGGCCCCAAATGTTGAGATGAGGGAGAAGGAAAGCAGAAACCTCTAACCAGACTAGTTGAAAAATACCCAAATTTACTATATGCAGTTTATGAACAATGATAGTCCCATGATACATTTTAACTCTCTGTGAGAGTAAAAGTTCTATCCATTTGCTTCTCTGAAGCGGTAAGAAGTAAGGGCCAGCACCACAACCTGTACAGAAGGTACTGCCTTTATTTTCCATTTCAAACCTCATATTTGTTTCTGTTGAGTTTGTTATTAATACATTTTTTTTTAAATTTCCATGCTTTCAAAGAGAAATGTTTTTCTCCTTTATTGTTTGTACCAGCTGGAGATTGACCCAGATAATATTACTGGTAGGTGGATGAACATTTGTCTTTCCTATATGTGAATAACATCAAAAGTAAAACTTACAAACAGCACTAAATTCTGCAAAAATACATTTTTTTCTTTTAAACCGATATCTCACAGATAATTTGACACAGAAGATCTGTATCAGCTATAGACCCTCACTGCAATCAACAGAAATGGACTCTGCCTAGTTTGTGCAGAAAAGAGATTACCGAAAAAAAATATTGGTTAGCTCAAAGGCTGCCCAGGGGAGCAGTCAGACTCAGAAGCCATGCGGCCAGAGATACAACCAAAATCAAATTACAATACTAGTCCTGTAAGGACACAGTGGCTGCTGCCACTTAGCGTCAGGTATCATAGATTGCACAGTTGACGCTGCTGGCACCATACATTGGATACTACTATAAATGCACTGGCAACACTATCCTTGGAAACCAGATATTGTTGCTACAACCACTGCAAGCAGAAGTGTTCTCCTCTGTCTCCTTTTTGTTAAGACTAGCTCCCAATTCAAAGTGAGGCAGAAGAAGGTACTCTTATTTTCTTTTTAAAAAATAAACTCTCACAGAAGTAACCCCATAGCAGATTTCCTTCAATGTTTCATTGGTCAAACTTGGGTCACATAACCTTTTTAAAGCCAACCACGCACAAGAACAATAAAATAACCATGACTGGCTAGATGATTTACCTACTGGGGTGGAGATGTGACCAGCCTTCCTTGGAAATTGCAGTTTTGTACACAAGAAGGAGAATGGCTATTGGGTTGGCAACCACTGTGGTGGACATTTATATAGAACCCAAATATCTTCACACTATGGGCCCATTTTATCAGATCCACTTACGTGCTACTTCCCAAACCACCTTGTCACCAATCCTCTGCTCTCTTTATTCTTTTCATTTCCATGACGATCTGACCAAACCCTTTGTTAATGTCCATCAGTTTCTCTCTCTTTCCAGGAAAAAGCGAAGATGTTATACCACTCAAAGTTCTACCTACTGGGAGAATTTCCCACCTTCACTTCAGTGGGACTCTGTAAAGTATGGCTCTCTTTTTCTTTAGTTAACTGACAATAGATAATTGTTCATGATGTCATAAGTGTGGTTTTGTGGAGAGGTGACAGTGTGGCATGAGCAGGCATACTAAGAAGCTATCAGTATGTGAAACTTGAGCTTTTAGGACCTGCTCAGTTGTACTCGCTTATATACTATTTCTACTTGGATGTGTTTGGCTTTTTAGCTGGGTGGGTCAGATGACATTCAGTTCATGATAAGTGGCTTATATTTCATAGACACCTGGTTCCTACCAGTGTCCGTTAGCAGGCCAAATGTTATTCCTCTAACGAATGGTTACTCACTAAAGAAGTTGTAGCTTTGTTCTAAAGTTTTGATGTTTCTGCTGTGAACCTCGTATTCAGTCTTTCACACCACAGATTTCATTTGATTTTCGAGCACCACTAATCTCACTGGGTCCGAAAAGGCCATATGGAAAGGCTGCAGCCCGGATCAACTGGAGAATCTTCCTCTGAGCCCTTATCAAAGCTGGCAGATTTTCTGGTCACTCAGGAAAGAGCTGAAGGGCATACAAAATATGATATATGCTGCTTCTAAAATTCAAAAGCACCATCAATCACTGCACTTTTTTCTAGAGGAAGAAAAAAAAAATTATCCCTGACTTTGGAGAGGATAAACTCAGATGCCATATAACACAGATTCCAAGAAAATTCATGATATTACCATAAAATTTACTTCCCACCTTCTAGCATGCGTAGGTTTAATATAAAATGCCAGCCACTTTCTGCTCTCTGGTGTTCATCAGCATATTATCACCAATTTAGCTCGGGGAGTGGTGAAACAACCTAGTTCTCATAGACTAATTTATGGCACAGAGAACGCAGAGTCAAAATAACCTTGAGTTAAAAATATATTTCTGCCACTTTAGATGAAATCAAACTACTTCCGGTGTTCTCTGTCTATTGGAACAGAGAAAAAGGATTGTCCAGATAAAAGCTGCAGTCGATATGCCACAGTGTGTGTGGATTTGCAGCAATAAAGCAACTACATTCAGAAGATGGTATGTACTTGATATTATCACTTGATTTAGCCTACAGTAATCCGCCCCCCCCCCCCCTGTGATTCTCAAGACTTATCCATCTTTTGCACTGTACAAAGGTGGGAATGTGATAGAAAACACAGTGGCCTCGTCTTTGTAATGTCCCTAGGGAGCTGCAATAAACAAACAAACAAACAAACAAACAAACAAAATTTAAAAGTGAAGTACGTTTTATTGACATATAACAGAATACTCTATGATTTACTATTTTGGTTAGAAAATTGAGCTCCTGGGCTTTCACTAAGCCACTCCTACCATGACAGCTTTATCAGTCTCCACTCAACAGATCAGGAGCCAGCGTTGGAATTCTGCTATTTGCTAAAGTCATCTATCCCAATATTACACCCAGAAACTAAGGAAATAATCATGGTATGGGGCCAGGGTCCTATAGGAATGTGTCAATTAGTGTTCTGTGCACTGGATCATTCTGGGTACTTTAAGTAGAAAGAGTTTTAAGACAGGGAATTGGGTGCTTAAAAATCACTAGAAATACAGAGAGAAAGGCATAAAAAGGCCACCACCTTTTATTTACTTAAATGAAAAATGTTTTGCAGTTTCAGTTACAAACTAGTTTAAATAAGGTGAAGGTTGGGAGAGAAGTAGTGCATGCATTACTTCAAGTACACCTCCTGATATACATACGCTTCCTGAAAAAAGCTGATGTTTTCTAAGTGTGGTGGATTAAAAATGACGACAAAACCCTTTATATATCCTTTCATCAAGAGGTGGAGTCTATTTTCTACCCCTTAATTTTGGGCTGGCCTTGAGTATTAGTCTGCTAAAGGGTGCCATAAAAAATACCATGACTAAGTGGCTTAACCAATAGAAATTTATTTTCTCACAGTTTTGGAAGCTGGAAGTCCAAGATCAAGGTGCTAGCAGGGTTGGTTTCTGGTGAGGCTGCTCTCTTTGGCTTGTAGAAGGCCACCTTCTCACTGTGACCTCTTCTTTGTGCATGCACGCATCTAATGTCTTTTACTCTTCTAAGGGAACTAGTCCTATGACTTCATTTAAGGGAACACAATTCGGTACTTAACACCTTGCAACTTGCTTTGATCAATAGAATGCTGTAGAAGTGATGATTTGTAACTTCTAACGTCTCAAGGCCTTTGCAACTTCAGCTCTTATGCTCTTTGGAATCTCAACGATATGTGAAAAAGCCTAAGCTAGCCTGCTGGAAAGACTATGTGGGGAACTGAGGCACCTTGGTCATTAACCCAGCTAGCTGCTCACTGACTGCAGTTGACATTATGTAGAGCAGAGATAAGTGGTCTCAACTGAATCCTGCACAGATTGCTGACCCAAGAATCGTGAACTAGTAAATGGTGTTATATTCAGCCATTAAGTTCTGTGGTAGTTTTCATGCAGTAGTTTTTATACACCAAGCCTTTTATAATTTTTCTTATTTCTTCATGTTCTATCCTTTTACTGTCATTTTAGTGAGGTTTGGAAAAGAAGCAAGCCAAAAAGTATATTATCATTCAACTATGCTTAATTAGAAGTCAAGAATTTATACATTATAGATAAGAAAAGTGATTTTAAAAGAGGAATAACTTAAAAACTTAGTCCTATTTTATATGGGGGGAAAAAAAGCATAAAAAGCACATAGACCAATATGGGAATTGATAATATAAGTAATTCCATGCATTCCTATAAAATTACGTCCTGAGCAAGGGCTGGGAAAATGGCATTCTACTTCTATTTACTGTGAATATCTAATGAGCTTCTTCTACTTGCTATTGAATTACACTCTGTGCTAGGTAGGTACATAGACTGCGAGATGGGTGGGAAATGAAGGTGAAAATGGGAGGTAAAAGTTCCATTAATAAACAAAGTAAAACTCTTAATTTGATAAAATTCAAAAATATATAATTTTTGAATTTTTTATCTCATCTTTCTTAATATGTATATCATATTCTAAAAATGTATGTATGTATAATTAGATAATATATGTATAGAGTTTAGGAATAAAAATGTACATATATTTATATATGAGAGAAAATGCTCATAATATTTTTATTTATACCTATAAATAATCAAAAAGTATGGAAGATGAGCTAGGAAGCAGGGTTGCCTTTTTCAGAGACAAATATAGAAAAAATATATACCTGTCATCTAATATAAATAAACATATAAACCATGACAAAGGCCTGGGAAAATGTCACAATATATCTATCCATAGTAAATATATATTGACCTACTTTGGCCTGAGGTAGTGGTCTAAAAACCTAAACATTATTTTAGGGTCATTTTAAGGGTTCATACCTATTATCAAATGTTACAGAAAACATCTCTGGAGCTTCCCTACCTCCTGGTTCATCTTCCATGGCTTAATCGGACTGACTCAAGCGGTTTGCACTTTGTTCTGGGCACTCAGCTTCAAGTCCACCCTGGTGTGATCTCCAACACCAGGAAAGAGACACATTTTAAGCTGAGAGCTCACTACATGGGGGAATTTTATTGTACCAGTTGCCTGGCAGCTTCTACTACAGATATTTTCTACCCTTCTGGCTATTTTCACCTTTCTTTCAAATTTTTTTTCTCCCAAATTACTTTATTCATAGTCTTCTGGTCTTTAAGTACCTACCATGACCATTTTCATGTTTTATTTACTGTTTTGCTTTTTATTCTCCTCTTAGACCTCCTTCACCACCACATCTGCTTTCTTTCCTCTCATTTTTTCCCCATTCATTTATTCTATGCTGTCCTAGCTACTTTCCTTTGTTCAGTTCAGAACATCAGCCGGAAGCTTCTCTGTTGCTAAGTAACAACATCACCCATGTACACCCCTTTCCACTCTGCTCATTTCTTCTGTTGCTTTTATAAGCACATGGGTCAAATGGTCTTCAAAAGAAAATGAAGAGTGCTTCTGTTTCTCATCATTCCAAGGGGATGAACACCCTCCTATACCCTGCCTCCTTTCACTAGATTTTGGCTTCTTATTTTATCAGGTAATTTGTCTCAGGCTATGAGACAACACTGAAAAAAAGCATAAAACATCCCTTTGAGCTTAGACAATTTATGGATGGGAGAAAGGGATATACTTTCTATTAAAGGAACAAAAGAGAGAACGTTTAAAGTTTAGGCCTGGCATGGACTCATCAAGGGCTTCTGCCCAGACCCCTGAAGGAAATCAAGGTTGTAAGAGGTTTAAGAGGTTTCCATTAGAGATCAAGATAGGTAGTAAGTCCCTCTAACAGACCTTTATCTTGTTGAGTTGTGAGGAAGCTACTAATTGGTATGGTGAGTACGGTTTGCACAAAATAAAGAAAAAAAGCAATACAAGAACTCATTATATCCTTTTCCAAATCTCAGTCCTTTTCCAGACATCAGTCTGACATGATACTTGTACCAAAAGCATAATTGGACTTGTGTCAGCCCTTCTCGCAACATGCTCTTAAGAGATTCCAAGTCTTCTGGCACATTTTAATGATTCCATGGCAATGGTGATTCCATATGTCCACATGCTAGGACAGAGTAACAGAGATACCAGAATCCTGAAGAAATCTTTTTTTCACCTTTGCAATGCCGTAAATAATTTCCCTCCCTAGAGTGATTTTTGTCTCTCTCCTTGTGCACTTATGCAATGCCTGGGAGGCCGTCTCTGATAACCCTGCCCCACACTGTTGCTCTCAGCTCTTTGCCACAGTCAGCACTGAGCTAATTGGGGAGTGATGGGAGTTCCTTTGTTTGTAGTACTTTAGCCTTTCACAGTGTGTGTCTCCCTGTTCCTTGGGTACTGCTCTCTATGAGGGAAGGACTCTGGTCCTGCATGTAGTGTATATTCAATAAATTGCCTTAAATATAATCATAGAACACAGATATTCGAACAAGTAAATTGTCGTCAGTTTCATTTTCTAGAGAGAAGGAACAATAGTTTTCCTTGTATTAAAGTCCAAGTTCATCAGCAATCAAAGTACCAGAAATGAACCTTACATATTTCTATCATTATCCTGATTTTCAGAATGAGCATTTCAATAGGAAAAAACTTCAAGAGCCTTACTTGTCAGGATCCATTGATATTCTGAAAGTGGAATCCCTATGAGACTAAAACCTACTTCAAGGTATTCTAAGAAAGCCTGACCAGGACTGGAATTGGCAAGCTAATACAATTTTTCTTCTAGACTCAAGCCCCTTTGAGATGTTAGTTCTTCTAATAGGTTCAGAAAATTTTTAATGATTTCAGTTTTTATCATCTCAACTAGTGAAACAGGTATTTGAACTTCCTAAAATTATTGTTTTATGCACTGCTTACCTTAAACAACAGAAAATGATACAATATTCACTTTTCTTTTAACTCTCTTCTCTCCAACTTGAGTTATCAGTCAACATCACCTATGTCATATTAACTTTTTTCTTTACATCTCTATATGTTTAATTTCTTTATCCCCGTTTATCCCACCTCATTAATGTGACCTACAGTCTCATAGTCCTACTATCATTGAAAACTGTAAGAGAAAAGATACCTACTCTCCACCTGGAACATATACATAGTGATATATTCATTTGACCATGTACAACCTCAGTCATATTCTCAACCCATCACCTAGGACTGTTTTACTTCTGAAACCTTCAGGGGAGAATTTATCTCTCCAACCATCACCTCCTCCTCTTCCAGCTCTCATTTAGCTACTCTTCACACACCTCAGGACCTCCTCTTCATGAGCCCAGTCCTATTCTTTCCTTATTAGTCTCTCTCTTTCTTCACTTCTTCCCTAATCAGCAGAAATCCCATGATCCATCACTTTAACCACTCTCTCTAGTATCTCAAGTCCCTTGATCCACATTAGTCTGGCAAATTTCCAACCTTGGATGAGTTCATCTTTTTATTTTCCCTGTCTGCACCCATGCTACTGAGGCCTCTTGGAGAACTAACACAAGTCTGCCACAGGTGCTAATTCAACTCTGTGTCATCATCAAGCACAGGTCCCTCAAATTTGCACAGCAACTCTCACCATATTCTTCCACATCTACTTGTTGTTATAAAGCATCATTCACTCATTAATTCATTTATGCTTTCGCTCATTTCCTAAATATTTATTGGATGCACTTTCTAGCAGAATTGGGTCCTGGAGATTACTGTGAGTAATACAGACAAAGTTTCAGTCCTCAGAGAGTAAAGATCTGGTATAGAAGAACAAAATTAAAATGATTCCAGAGTATCGAATTATTTGGAGGATAATTTTTTTAAATAACGATGAATGGATAAAATATTTTCTATGATGAGAGGGAGATAACACAAGAGGGTTGATGAGCAGTTTTGAGGGACCAGTCCTTGATGACATGGAGTTAGAATAGCATTCATGGCTGAATCATATTGTTTCTTCAAGAGACCTCAATAATCTGGTGCAGAGAGAGAAAACATAAAGATGAACTCATTCATGGCTGAGCTTTTATCATGCTCATGAGGAGCAAGAGAGTTGAGATATTAGAGAGAAACACTATGAATAAGATAAGAGTTCAGAATCAAAAGAATTAATGAATGTATAGTGGTTTTTGATAATTATTTCTTTTCTAAACCAATACTAAACAAACAACTCCCATCATATGACTGTCTAGAAAATTATTCAACAGTTACAAGGGATCTTCACTCTGAAAAGTAGTGTTCTCTTTATATATCATTCTAAGAGAAATAGAAAAGATGATTTTTTATGAATTACTCCATATTTTCTTTTTATTTTTTTAACATTACACAAATACGATGAAAATATTCTCATTTTAAAAATTCACACATTATAGAAGTACTCAGAATAAAAGTGAACCTTCACACCATTCATTCCCTTTTCTCATTTCCTGTCCCTGCACACAAGCCCTGTTTAGAGACTGATATGTGTCCATACAGTTCTCCTTTCTATGGGTTTACATACAAAAAGAGGTTTGCAGGCAAATGCATACACACCTAAGTTATGGAAACTGCACAGTTAAATCGTCTTCCTGAGAGGAAGAAATGTAAACATTAAAAAGGAGAGTCTTCCCTTAAATACAAACTCCCTATGAAGCAAATCAGTTAGACCTTTACTTAAGCTATTTTCCATATGCTGATAAAAAAGCTAAATGGTAGAGACTATAAATGATCCAGAGAACAAAACATTTACTCACTGACTCACCAGGTTGAGATGATAATCTCAAGTACTTTGTTATATGCTTTTATCACAAATTACACCTAAGTGAGGAAACACAGCAGAGAGGATCTGTAAAGTTAGCCAAAGACCTTATTTATTATATGTTTTCATTACAAACACAGAATTTACCTACCTGAAGTGTAAACTGTCTTTAACTATTGATATCAGGGTTTGTGAAGCATGTTTTAAATAATATAGAAGTCATAACATATGGCAAATATGATTGATATGTAGTAAATCATGCTTCTTGTTAGTCACTTCAGAACTAATTGAACCCCCAGAAAACTGACTCACTGGGTTGTATTTATTTTTATCTTTCTTTCCTATCTTGAACTAGTCATATATTTCCCACATTATAAAAACTCAGTGTATCTTTTGGAATTTGATCTAACTTTTATAATTGCTGTCAACTACTTGCTGCATGAGTCAAATAATAGGTTTTAATAGTTTCTAAGAGAAAGTTTCTTTCATAATGTGCATATATGCATATATAATGTTGGATAGAATTATATAATATATATTATACAACTTGCTTTTTTTTCATTTAACAATATGCTTAAATCCTTTCATGCAATAAATATAGATTTATTTTGTTCTTTTTAACTACTCATTCTCTTCCATAATAAGGAAGTACCATAATTGATTAAACTACTTTTTTTAATGGTTACTATAAACAATGTTCTAATGAGATGTTTATGCACATAATTTAGTTTGCCTATCTAAATATTTCTGTAGGATACATGCCTGAAATTAGAATTTTAGGTTAAAAGGACTTTTATACTTTTTATTTTTATAGATATCAAAATAAATGCAAACTTTTATTGGTCAAAATGAGCAAAATGTTAATTAACGGAATAGCAAATCTAAATAACGAACGCTATAAAAATACTCAAACTGATAAATAACCAAAAAAATAGAAAGTAAATGATAGTCTATCACTTTATATCTATTAAACTGGCAAAAATTTAAAAGACTAATAAAACCTAGTACTGGTAGAAATATGAGAGAAAGTTGCTTTAGCTTTTTTTGGAAAGCAATCTAGCCACATATGTTAAAATTAAAAATGTATGTAGACTTTGACCAACAAATTCACTTCTAGACTCCAATTCCATAAAAATAAAAGGCCAAAACTGCAAAATATATAAACAAAGAAGTTTCAGACAGCATTCGTTTCTTTCTACAACTATTTGTTAAGTGCTGACTATGTTGCATCACTTCAAAAATGAACAAGGCACAGGCCCTGCCCTTATGGGGGAGACACGTAAATGTACAAGCATTTGGAGCTCATGAGAGAGGTGCTACATAGGCAATCTGGGCCTGGGATGAAAGGCTGCAAAAACTTAACTGAAAAGGAGGCTTGCAAGACTTTGTAAGATAAAGCATGTTTCTAAGGCCTCGGATGAAGTTCTGTGGTTCAGGACAGCCGAACAGCGTAAGATAACTGGACATAGGGAGAACATAACCAATGTACTTGCCATGAAATGAAGTTATGTTAATAAAAGTCACAGGTAATCTAATTTTTCCAATGGCGGTGGAGACAGAATATGAGGTGCACAATGTAAAAAAGGTTTACTTTGAGAGAATAGAATCAAAAGAGCATATTATTAAATAGTACCCCAAAATGCCATTGTGTTTATTTTCCTAGCACAGGGTACACTCTTGAAAGGTATTTGTTGAACCAATTAAGACATGAGAAGAGCATACAAAAGGTTTACCTGAGTGAACTTAGATTTAGTCAATAATGTCACCTATTCAAGACTTTTCCTTGGATAGACTTTTCCTCCCTCCCTCCCTTTCTTCTTTCCTTTCTTTCTTCTTTCCATTCTTTTCCCCCACTATTTTTTAGAAGGAGTCACAGTGGGATTCTAAATCCTTTTAACCTCCCCTTGACCCTGTTATTTCATCATTTAACGAGGCAAAATCATCAGCTCTAAAATCATGAAACTTTAAATGCCAAAACCGTGCTGAGCAATTTTAAAAGTATGAAGTTATATAAGAAATGAATGTCTACATTAAAAACAGATAAACAAAATAGATAGCTCATTTGAGACTGCTAATTTATCACAACTGAGAGGATGCAACAGATCTCAGGGAGGGTTTGCCAGACTACGGAGAAACAAGAGTAGCACATCTAGAAAGAAGGTACATTTTCTCCCCAGCTATCATCATTGAAGGAAAAAGCATTAGCGTGTGTTCTCTTATGGAAACTCTGGGACCTCCATGGAATAATGAACATGTTCCCAGAGTTTAAGTGCTGCCTGGCATTGCTCCCATATCAACAGCAAAACAACTGCATAGCAACCTACATTTGCCATTTCCTCACTCATTACTGTTGTCCAGAGAAAACACCCCCACTGCTCCCTGTCTGCTCTGCAAATTTTGTCAAACAGGAGTTGAGTCTACGTGCCAAGTTGAGGAGCGACACATGCTGGCATTTCCCAGCACATGCTGTTCACCACGTGGGTTCTTGGAGCGCTGCCTCTTGGCTTCTGAGAAGCTAGAGCTGCTCTCCCCTCCCCCGTTTCCTCTCACAAAGACAACACGGAATAACAATTAGCAAGTATCTGTGTTTGAGCTCCCAACTGGCCAAGGACCCTTTAGACCCAGGGACCTGTTTTATGAATATTAGGAAAGAAAGAGTTTCCAACTTGTTTTTTGCAAAGACTTCATAGTAAGAGCAGAACAACAGTCATTTCTAAAACAAAGAAAACCCACTCTCATCCTGCTTTGCAAGGATCATTTTTTATCTGTTTATTTCCTCAAGGCAGTGCTGTGTATCAGGACTTCAGCAATGGCATCAACATACAAATCCAGACTGGTGTACTTTTCCTCTTTCTATAGGATGTTTCCTTAAACTTTCCTATCTGCCTCTGAGTAAGATTAGAAAATATCATTTATATAATAAGACTAGCAAATGACTCACAGTGAATAAGAATAAATCAAGATGAAGTTTGTCATCTTCAAGAGAAAAAAGTAAAATGCTCCACAATTGGAGAAACAACTCACTTTTCAAAACTCCTCAAAGAACGTCTTCAAGTAATAGGCAGGAAATGGGTTTGTGGGGTTTAAGTTAAACTCAAGAAAACTCAAGTGGCAAGAGCAAGATCCGGCCAGCCTCATCATACATATTCATAAGAGGCAACCTGAGCTCCCGTGTGAAACCACACTGTGACTGTGTTGCCTGCACACAGCTGGGAAACTTACTAGCAGTGGGGAGCATGGGTACCTTGCTTTATAACATGGTTCAGAAGAATGCTGATTGTTCATTGCCGACTTAACCCACACATTGACTGGATTTTCTCCATAGGCCTTATGACAGTTCGAGAAGTATCCATCTGTCAGGAGGCATTTTAGAGCCATTATTGTGCAAGTGTGAATTTCAAGGCTTTGGCTAATAAGAAGCAAAAAGAAATATGGTTATTTATTTTCAATAGAGCATCGGCCATTTATTATTAATACTCTAATAGAGAAATAGGTCAATATGGCATACATAGAAAGATAATTATGTTCTATATATTACTTCTATTATCAACAGACTTTCTATAACAAAATAACCTAGAGTTAGTTTCACCTGCCAGAAAATGTAAACCAAGAGCCTTGATGTCCAATAGGAATTAGAAATCCACATATTGGATTTTTCATTTATGCACTCACTGAATAGTTACTTAGAGCCACTATGTACTGAGTACTATTCTAAGCACTTGGAAAATTGCAATGAACAAAACAGATAAAAGTCTCTCCATCATGAAGCCCATGACAATCTATTGTCATTCTATTCTAGAGAGAAAGAACACATTATTGTGTACCTATCACAAAAGTCCTGGACCTTCTTCAGTTTCCTTCAAATGCTCTTGATGACCCTGTCAATGAAGTTGCTATGTGTACCCATGTCTGCTGTGTGAAAAAGAGAGGCAGAAAGGGACAGGGGAAGAGAGAGAGAGAGAGAGAGAGAGAGAGAGAGAGAGAGAGAGAGAGAGAAGAAAGCAACAAGCAACACTGAAATTTAGAGAATGAACTAATGAACTAAGAGGGAAATTATTTTAAAAGTGATAAAAAAGATTTACCTGTATGATCTAGTAACAGATATTAGTACTTGGAAACACAAAAGAGACACAAAAGAACACTAGTGCAGATGCAAAAACCTACTACCTTCTGTGTTAGAAAGACACAAAATATTATCAAGATGTCAACTTTCTTCAATTTAATATAACTTGACACAGGACCTAAAAACCTTCATAATAATGTTTTGAACTAGATAAATGAAGTGATTATAAAGCAAGAAGAAAAATCTGAGGGAAGAATGTAGTGGAGGAGGGATTAGTACTATCAGACATTGAAATATAAAGCTACAGTAACTAAGAATGTGGTAACCCATAAATAGACAAAAAAAAAAAGAAAAGAAAAAGAAAGAAACTGCATTAATACCCAGAAATAGTTTCAAATGCATATGGAAATGTAATATCTGAACAACATGCCACATTCCCAATGAGTCTGTTTGTCTCACCACCACTATCAACCATGCTGCATGGTCCTTTGCCTAACAGCCTCAGTGCTAACCAGAGGTTCTTGTCATAGAACAGCTGAGGATTAGGAAAGAGTACAGGGTTTAGACAGTAAGAAACCAAAGGGCTGATCCTTCTTTACCACTCGTAGCTTGGAGACCTTGAATATAGAGCTTAACTGCACTAAGCTTAGGTTTCATTGTACAATATGAGAATAATAAAATCTATCTCAAAGAATTATTGTGAGGGTAAAATAAGTTAATGTGCATAAATCTACTTAACAAATTCTGGTACTTAAAAAATAAACATCGTAGTTGAATAATTTGGTGGGCATCTTAACTCCAGGTTGATTGTATAACAACTTATTTATCTATTGATAAAAATTGCTCCCTAAAAATCTCAAATTCTTTTTGCCACATGACATTAAATAAATAAGATTTGGGGAAAAAAAGAAAGAATTATCTTTAAAGTCAGCTTTTAGAATCAATGATTTCCTTATGGGAAAAAACTCTTTACAAAGGAAATCAAGATCTTTAGTGGGTTGATTCAATCTAGCAAGAAAATTTCATTACATAGCACAGTGAAGGACTTTTTGACTTCAATGTTTTTAAGGAAAATGGAATTTGTAAAGATGATTCTGGCCTAAACAGAACCAGTGGAAATCTATCCTGCATGTGGGGACTGCCCAAAGCTTGGGTGTGGTATCAAGAATGGAGACTGACTCTTGCACAAAAGAAGCTCGAGCAATTTATGGAGAGGGTAGAAGAACAAACACAATTGCACGTAAATGTTTAATTTCAACCTTTAGTTATGTTGTACAATTCAGTGTCTAAGGGATAAAAAGATGTTGGAGAGAGTTGTGGGAATGAAAACATGGAAATCTCATATATACTCTGGGAAAACATCATGACAAAGGACAACCTTGAGTAGTATTGGGAAGAGATAAAGTGGCATCACTTGGTGGAACATGTTAGGCTGAATAGCCTGTGGATGCCTCAGGAATGGAAGGCATCGATGGCTGCAATAAAGGTATATAAAACAATGAGTTGAGTAAAAAGCTGATAGAATTCTTGCTGAACGGCCATAATTTAATTTTGTCAGGCAAGTGATGGAAAGAATGCTTGCTGCTAGGCAAGATGGTTTGCATAAAGAAGGCACTAAAGGCGAGAAAGGAAAAAAACTATTCCCATTGTCTAGATATGATACTTAGGTCCAATTCAGCCCATATCAGTGAGAAGGAAGACAGTATTAGGCTTTGAAAAGGCCTGTAGAGCCAGGAATTGTGAAATTGGTGATTTTCTGTACTAAATAATAGAAGAGAAAGGTTTGACAAGGTTAGGAACATAGGAGGCTGGCAGGAGAATGGAGCCATTGACAACAACAGAGACCTTCAGAGCCAGTAAGAGTTTGTAAGGACAGGGACAGAAAATATGTCTGATTTTGGCTACATTTACCTGTAGGTGGAAAACAACCAACATATGACCCAAACTACCAGAAACAGAATCAAACTTTAAATAGAATTCAGAATTCTTAGCAAAAGAATATTTTGCTATATTATCATTATAAGGCTAAGTGTTTTTCCCATATAAAATATGTATAAAAATTTGTGAAGGTCATGGTTTTCACTGACCCATATCTTATTTAAGGAAAAAATGTATCTGTTATAGACACCAAAAAAATAATTCTTCCTTCCACTCCCCTCCTCAGGAGAGAAAATAGCAGAGGAGAACATTTTTGGCAATCTTGCTGAGAGGGGAAATAGTTCATGCAAGATCATTACCTCTACCATCTGTCTTGTTCCAAAGTTCATCAGCTGTTAAATTGATGCGTTTTCCTTAGATCATCATTTTGGTCCTTTCTTGGACACTGGTCATTGAATAAGTAAGATGAAACTAGGTCACCGTGCAGACTCCCTGACAGACATCAGTGTTGGGGCCACGTTTGATGGTGATGGAAATGCAGGGTGTACCTAATTACTGTATGTCACAATGTCACACAAGAAAATCTGACATTATTGTGTTATCATTCACACCTTGTTCTCCATAACTGGATTGATTATTCTCTCGGTTTACCAGGTTTGGTTTTGAATAATCCTCAAGTGTTTTTGCTACCTCAAGACAAGTCCTCAACGGATTTTCAAAGAATTTTGAGAATGCATTCTCAAAAGAATGTATTTCAAACATGTTTAGAAGCAAAGCTTTTATTTTCCTAATGAGAATGGCAACATATTAAATAGCCGATAGTCATGAGGGTCTTTCACCTTACAGTTAAAATTTCAGGGATTGATGGAAACACGTCATTCTTTGCGAAGCTCTGAAGCGTCTGTTGAGTCTGTTGAAATGAAGGCAAGTTCAAAAGAGAACCTAGCAACTTTGAGCACCAACAGAAGAGCATAGTCGCCCAGTGAAATTACATATAAGAGCCAGGATTATATGTGACCTAATATGGCTTTAAAAACACCAACTACACTTTGTGGTACATAAATGCACAGGTATTAGAGTCAGACAGACTTGGGTCTGATTCTTGCTGTTTGAACAGCAGACTACTTAACTCTCCAAGACTCAGTTTAAACATCTGTGAAATGAATAAATAATACTCGTTTAAATGTTATGAGGAGAAAATGAGGTAATGTGTATAGAGCTAACACAGTGCTTAACAAATAGTGAGTGCTCATAAATGGCAGATAGTAATTATAATAGTAATAACAACAATAATAATGATACTTGCCTTATTTTATCATCATCACAGGGGTAAGAAGGTACTGTGGAGCTGTAATAAGTTTATACCTGGCTAGCATGACTTGAAATGGAATTTCTAACTCTCCTAACAGAAATAGCATCAGCAAGTGAGGCATTAAGGAATTAAAATGCCACCTGGTTATAAAGTACCTTGAGCAGAGTACCTATGATTTTAGTTAGAAAACCTTGACAGGCAAATAAGCTATCTTCTTTCTGTCAGGATCCTGGTACCTTCTTCTATATAATAGACATTGTCTTATTTTAAGAATCTCCAGGGAAACAGATTCCACAACTTCCCCTAATAACCTATTTTAGTGTTTAGTAACTGTTCCTCTTAGTAAATCCTCAAAGCTAATATAAATCCTCAGTGCTCTGGTTTTGGCCCAGTCATCTCACATTTAATTCAGATTTTATTGATGCTTGTATTGGTATTGAGTCAAATTAGAGCCAGAAATATATACACACATGCAAACATGTGCTTTCAGGATCAACGCTTGCTCCTGATAGCCAACCATAATGAGTTAACATGTAGGAGAGAGTGGTGTTGTTAATGTAACCAGAAATACACTAGTAGTGCTTGCTTACAAGTACAGCCAAAGTTCATCCTTGACAATTGTCACACTACAACTTGTGTGACATGAATCAGAAATGAGCAGCATTTCAAAAGCCAGCAAAATGAATGGAAGTGTCTGAGCGGTTTCTGCAGAGTTTACTGGTCCTCACGCCCCGGCATTGGCTCATTCTGCTCAGGACATCGTTTTCCACCCACCTTCTGGAGGTCTCGGCCTTTGCACAGTGTCCAGGATCAAAAACAACAAATCTCCTGAAGCCGCCACCAAGGTGCAAGTGGCTTTCGTTTATCATTGCACATCAGAGAGTACCAGTCAGAGAGCCATTGCTTTATCTGGTGAATTAGAACAGCAGCGCCGAAAAGAGACTCAGGTCAGACGAGGCACGTGCCCAGGCATCTCCCAGCAGAGCAGGGCTAACTGCTAAAGACCCCCAAAGACTTTACATTTAAACTAAGTCAGAGTTTCTGAAGATTATCTTTTGAAATACAGTCTCCTGGGTATTTCCCCACTTTCCAAAAAAACAAGTGATGAAAATATTCAGAACAGACAAGATACAGAAGTGGATTGACCGTGAGCTGAGGAGGCATAAGCTTTATATGTTTAGGTCCCATCCAGAGCTCCATATACTCACAGTTAGTGTGGCTTGGACCACAATTCCTGGGACCACTCTGAGACCCACTTACCTCTTCTGTATAAGAAGATTAATAACATCTTACTCACACCCAGTGTTTCTTTTCTTAAAAAAGCCGTCAAAAAGAGCTTCAGGACCCACAAAGCCAGATACTACCCCTGACTTAATACCGTACTACTCTTTGGTAGAGTCGTAACACCTGTTTATCAAATCCACTAAACCCTAAAAGAAAGATTTCTGCTTAATTTTACTTAATCGATGTCTCCTTCTAAGTGGGAACAAGACAACACCCTCTCTTACCCAGCGAGCACCTGTTACCTGGAAGGGATAGATGTAAGAGTTCGCAAAGTCCTCCCACCAGCCAGACCCCTCCGGAGGTCTGCATGGCCCTGTTTCCAGTTCCCACATTTCTAAACATTCTCTTCTTAAGGACATTTCACCAGGCAGGTGAGCAGGACTCCAGAATCCCTATTTCGATGCCTGATATCCATTAGGAGTATTTGTCTGGGTATTGCCTGAGCTCCCAGGAAGAACTTGGTACTTAAGGACATAAAGAGAAAAAGGAAAAGAAAAGAAAAGAAAAGAAAAGAAAGAAAAGAAAAGAAAAGAAAAGAAAAGAAAAGAAAAGAAAAGAAAAGAAAAGAAAAGAAAAGAAAAGAAAAATAGGAAGAATAACAGTGACTGGTAAACTGGCATTTTATTTACATCAGGGGAACGTAAAATTGATGTGAATATAATACTCCACTATATACCTAGTTTTCTATGTAAGGCGCTTATAAATTTTTTGTATAGGAGTGAATTAATGATAGTATTTTTCTTTTTAGAAGAAAGAAGACTCTAAGTTCCATTTTGATATTGGGAAGAGAAGGCTGACTATCCACTGTGCCCTTTTGGAACTGTGATGAGAGAAGAAAGACATATTCTTGGGCTTCCCCACCTCCCACTCAAACTAACCTACTCACTCAAAACCCAAAGGTCCATTTGTCCAAACCTCAAAGTGGGGCCTTGGTAGCGGGTAAGGGCACGGAGGACTGAGGCGTAAATGGCTGATACAGTTCCCATGTGTCAGCCTCCTTGAAATGTTTACTTTGAAGGGCAGAAGTCCCTGTTGTGGCAGAAAGACCCGGCATGGAGGCCAGAGGGTGGCAGGAGTCACAGCCCTGCCACTTACTGATTCTGAACAATTTCTTGGATCCCCTCTGAGACCCAGTTTTCTCCTCTGTGTAACAGGATTAATGGCACCTGGTCAGCACTTAATAGTGTTCAATAGCTGTAGCATCTGCTTTTGTGATGAGTTGATAGTCTGGGTCAAGGGCATGGGGTCCTCAGCAAGCATTAAGCAGAAACTGCTCATGTGACCCCGACCACAGCAGCCTTGTCTTCTACCTCCCTACCCATCACTCAAACCAGGCTCCCTGTGGTTTTTCACTTCCTCCCACTCAGATTTCAACTCTAAGGACAGCTGGAGGTCATAACACAGCCACCAGTAAGCCCAGATGTCCAGCCAAGGTGCGCATGCTCTCGTCACAGACGCCTGCAGTGGTGGTGGCTGCTGGAGATTTGGCTCGGCTGCTACAAGAAAAGGAAACACTCAGTGTGGGCTGGTTTTGATTTTAGCTTCTGGGTTTTCTCTCTTTTGTTCTTTAACCCAGGAAATCATGAGATAAGCACCTGGGCTTATCTTCCCGGCTGATTTCTTGTCTGAGTCTACTCTTATTGTTCTTGTCCAAACAGGGTTAATGTTCTCGATTTCATTTCACTTTCTCTTCTCACCCTTGAACGCCCATCTCTACCTTTTCTGATAGCCTTTCTCCACTTTCTCATCCTTTTGCCTCCTCAGTTCCCTAAAGTTCCTTGGAAAGCTTCTGCACAATAAGCAAATTCACCTTTCTCAATAGGGATTAGGGGCAACTCCGCAGCAGGGGAAGCTTTTGCATGCAAATATCCTAGGCTGCCCCTGTGAGATCCTAGGGTTCAGACTGCTTCACTGTGAAATACATCTTACACCGGTAAACCAGAGCTTATGTGCAGATTAACTGAAACCATTTTTATCCTTAGAAGATGTGAAGCACTCTAATATTTTCTATTCCATTCTATTTAATTTCTTTTCTTTCTTCCATTTTCCTTCCTTCCTTCCTTCCTTCCTTCCTTCCTTCCTTCCTTCCTTCCTTCCTTCCTTCCTTCTTTCCTTCCTCCCACCTCCACATTGTTCCTTACCCACTAAACTGATCTCAGAAATCCTTACTGTCATTAATAGATAGAGAATTAAGAGCACTGTCCACTGGTCCTTTCTTTCATTTTCTGAAACACATACTATTTGCATATAATAAGAAATCAATTCCTCCTCAAACAAATAAAATTTAAATTCTCCTGGAGTAAACTGACACAAGGACAAAAGAAAAACAGGTCTTTAAGGTATATGGTGATACCATCTTGGGGTTCAGGAAAAGGGAGTAATTGTCCTGATGCTTTGAGGTCTTCTACTTCTTCTCCTCATGATGCTCCAGTGTTTTCTGCTGACCTCTCTCCTCCCCGAAAAACAGTTCTGAGGAAGGAACTATGGTAGGCAGGATAATGGCCCCCCAAAATGTCCCTTCCTAGCCTGTGAGTATGTTGGTTATGTGATACGGCAAAGGGGAATTAAAGTTGCTAAGCTGCTGATCTTGTAATGGGGAGAATATCCTGGACTGTCTGATATTGACCAATGTAATCACAAGAGTTCTTGTAAGTGAAAAAGGGATGCAGGAGAGTCAAAGTGATGAAATGCATGAAAGACTCCATGACTTCTGATTCTCTGTAAGGAGCTCGAAAGTTGCCACTCCAGCCTCACAACAAGTAAAAAGCTGAACAGTTTGAAAAATCAATAACTCTTCTTGAAACCATAAGAAAGAAAAGGACACAGGGCAAGCTACTGCCTACAAGATTAGAGAGACAGACGGGTGACTGACTACAGGGCATCTTGGCTTCCCTGGCAAAGACTTGAGAGTGGAAACTGTCAGGGGAACCAGTGCTGGGGTTATAGTGAATTATAATTGATGAGTTGCTGAAGGCTCAATGCAGAGAAGGCTGAGTTCAAAACTCCAGGGGAATCCAGTCATCTGGGGCCCTCACAATATTGCGAGTTTTACCTCCAGAAGCTCTTGACGAGGTTCCCACAGCAAAGACTGGACAAAAATTCCGTCATGCTTCCAGCAAAGGAAAAAGGAACCACTTTTGAAATATGGCAGAACACTCCGCTCTTAGCAAGATCTGCCCTCAGGAGAAACTAGTTAACTAGTCCGCAACCTGCTGGAGTATTCTCAGACCCTAACTGACCTGAGGAAAGGAAATACCCAATTTTGGCCCACTCTAGCCATCCTGTTTTCCTAATAAGTGAGGAAGAGAAAGCTAAGAAATACTCCTGAGTTCACAGTCCAGAAGCATACTCTCTCTAAAAGACTGAGACCTAATTACAGGACTATAGAATGCTTTCCCCTCCCCCACACCTCACCACTACATCATTAAGTCATCTTTACAGCAGTTCCTTTACCCGATAATCATATCTGGCTACTAAGAAAAAAATGACAAGGTATACCAAGACAATCAAATACTGTTTTCAGAGACTGAGCATCAGAACCAGACGTGGCAGGGATTCTGGAATTATCAGACTGGGATAAAACAACTTTAATTAATATGTTAAGGGCTCTAATGGATGAAGTAGACAGCAGGCAAGAAAGACTCCACCAGCCACTGTTGGCTTAGAAAATGAAAGGGCACCACAAACCAATGAAGGAGGGCAGTCTCTAGAAGGAGGAAAAAAAAAAAAGTAAAACAGTTCTCTCCTTGATGCTCCATAAAGGAAAACAACTCTGTCGACACCTTGATTTTAGCCCAGCGAGACCCACTTCAGACTTCTGACCTCTAGAATTGTAAGATAACAAATGTGTGTTATTTTAAGCCGCTAAGTTTGTGGCGATGTGTTACAGCAGCAGTAGGAAACTAATACAGATATATTTTTGGCCAATTACAATACACTATGAATCAGAGCATTTCTGAGTCTAGGGTTTATTTTAAATACCTGCTTTCTTCTTCCAAGGCTGGCCCTGGCACTTGGCATTTCCAGACTGGGAAAGGAAGAACTGGCAAATGCCTGGCCTCAAACAGTTATGTGGCCTGCCAACCTTCTGGGCCACTGAGACCAGGGTAGCCGGCCGAGTGCTGGAGGATGGGACACATAAATGTGATACTGCGTAAAGTGAGGGTCACCTGGAGGGCTGGTTCTTCCCCTACATCTCAGCAAAGATCACGAAATTCTGTCACCCTGCAAGTTGTAATTTTACCTAATTTTTTTAAAGAATAAAGAAAGTTACTGTGACTTAATGTCTAAGCTGACTAGACTGTGGAGCCCCACCCCCAACTACAGTTCTGGAGCCGAGATTTCCTAGAGCAGATGGAAGTGAGGAGGGCTTCTTGTGACACGATGACAGCTCTTGTGAACTCCTATCAGGTTGGACCCGGACCTTCTAATACTCCTCTGTCCCCTTCATGGTTAGCTCCTACCTCAGGAATACTATTGCCTGGACAAGAAGTCCTGAGAAAACAACTTAAGCTCCTCGACTTTGTTTCCTTCTCAATAAAATGCCAGCCAGCACTGTCCAGTTCAGAGACTCAGACTACAGCATCCACAGCAGACTTAGCCAAAGCTGTTGAAGGACTGTGTGAGGATTTCATTGTTGTTTAGAGTTGCTGTCTCCCTGCTGGGAAGCCAAAGGTTTTGAGCACACTCCATCTTGAAATGGATGTGTGTGCACGTGTGTGTGTGTGTGCACGTGTGCCTACAAAATTACAATATATTAAATATATGAAATTTTGTTTCTGATTGTGGGTCTCTTCACTAGAGTCAAGAGTTAGTCTATACTCAGGACCTTTCTCTCTACGAAGCCAGTTAGGATCATATAGTTTTCATCGATTACACCAGAGAACTATTAGGAATGGATATTTTGCAAAGATTTTTTTCCTTCTATCACAGACATAGAACTTGAGAGCACTTCTACCTCAAAATATTCTTTGTGTCATAAGTCTATACATTCTGACATGTTTGTGATCTTCAGGATGCGAGATTATCTACTAATAATTAGTCTCCTTATATTAGAGAAGCTGCTTGGAATACTAACAACTACCAAAGCTCAGTGTCTCTATAATGAATGATTCAACTTTTTATTTATTTGTTTGTTTGTTTGTTTTTATTTTTTTTTTACTAGTCATCGTTGACTAGTTGGCTAGCCCATGATCTCATGGCCATAAGCCTTGCCCTGCTCTATCTCTAGCTAATCCTGACTCCGCAAAATGGCTAGAATCTTTTGTCCCACATTCTAAGAGTTAGGGTCAGACACCCTTTCTGGACTATCTCTGTGGTAAGATCTAATAACTAGGATTCTGAGTGCTGAGAATTTTGCCTTTTCAACCTGCTGAATTCTCTAGCCACTTGAAGCTTGAGGGTATGCCATGCTCTTGTCAATCTCTCTTCTGGGAATATCCTAACTATGAACTGCTAACAACCTTCCTCAGTATCTTCTGCCTATCTAAGTTCTTGTTGGATCCCAGAATATTGCCACTTGCCCAAATCCCACCCTGGGAACCCTGCAACTTTGTGATGTCGGGCCATCCTGAAGCTCATTTCTGCCCTGCTACCTATTTTGTCGACTGCATTTTTCCTTGGCACCTGTTCCCTGGTGCCTGTTTCCCCAGCCCCTCCCAAGCTGCCTATCCCACTACAGTTAACTGGGTCGTGCCTGGCCATATCCCAAGATATGTCAACAATTGATAGATCACACTTCAGGAGCCAGAAAATCTTACTAGACTGAAATGTTAATTAGGATAGGAACTCTTGGAATGTAGCAGCAGGCAGAGCAATCAAGGTTTGGATGGTGGGGAGGAATGTGTAAGCATCACATTAGGGAATCACTGAGCAAAATACAAAATGAGATGCCTCAAATGGAAGACAAAATTAATGGAAGCTGATTTTACAAAGCCTAAACATTTTTTATTTTCTTCTTGTTTTTTGTTTGCTTATATATTTTTAAATTATTTTTAATTGCAATGAAATAGTCATAAAATTTACCACCTTAACCATTGCTAAGTGTACTGTTTAGTGGCATTAAGCACCTTTACATTGCTGTGCAATCATAGCCACCATCCATCTCTGGAGCTCTTTTCATCTTGCAGACCTGAGACTCTGTACCCACTAAACAATACACTCTTCTTTTCTCCCTCCCTCCAGGCCCTGGCAAGTACCATTCTACTTTCTGTCTATGAATTTAACTACTGTGGATACCTCACATCAGTGGAATCATACAGTATCTGTCTTTTTGTGACTAGATTATTTCATTTAACATAGTGTCTTCAAGATTCATCATGTTTTAGCATGTGTCAGAATCTCCTTCCCTTTTAAGACTAATAGTCCATTTTATGTATATTACTATTTAGTTTAATCATTCTTCCTTTGATGGACACTTGGGATGCTTCTATCATTTGGCTATTGTGCATAATGTTGCTATGGACATGAGTATACAAATAGCTTTTAAGTTCCTGTTCCATTCTTTTGGGTATACCCCAAAATGGAATTGCTGAATCACATGGAAATTTTTTTTTCATTTTCTGAGAAACTACTATACCATTTTCTACAGCGGTTTCACCATTTTTCATTCCCACCAACAGTGTGCAAGAGTTCCAATTTCTCTGCATACTTTTCAATACTTGTTTTCTGTTTTTTTTTTTTTGTTGTTGTTGTTTTTTTTTTTAAGTAGTAGCCATTCTAATAGGTATGAGGTGCCATCTTTTTTCCCCATAAATCATTTCAAAGTTTTTGGAAAATATTTACAAGTGACTATCTTGTCATCTCTCTTTCCACAGATGAATATTGTTCATGTTAGATAATACTACCTCTTCGTCCTCACTAATTTCTAGACTGATGTTATTTTTAACAACAAAATTTCCCATCTATTTAAGTCTAAAGTGTAGTAAGGACCTTATCAAAAGCTATCAGGTAAAAAAAATGAACTAAAGATCTCGAAATGAGTATTTGTTTCTGTTTTCATGATTTTGGTGGCTATAGGTTTGTTTTCACTTTGGCTTCCTTCAGAAGTCCAGTGAATTTTTTTTCCCAGGGTGATGATGTATTCTGTTGGTATGCAAAAAAAAACTTAAAAGTTTTAAGTTTTATGAGTGTCTTTAAAAGATAACTAAATCCTTAGAAATGTAGAAAGGGTCATAATTATTCACAATGGGCATTGCTCAAATTATCCCACTATCAAAATATTTCAAGAAATGAAGACATGTTAAATCATTGTATTTCACATATAATCTAATAAGAATATAGTGATTAAAATATTAAATTTAATGATTAATTTAAACATTCACATTAATTTTTTTGTTATTGAACTATTTTTTTAAACTATGGGATCATAGTTTTTATAAATGGCCCTTAAGTATGTGTAAGTTAAACAAATTATATTCATGAAGTGATTTTGCCACTTTTTTAAATTCATGGAGCTTTTCTGTTTTTATGTAAAACAAATTCTAAAACCTACACTTAGAATTTTCTTTCTTACATAATTTTCTAAATTCTACTCATTCTTCAAAGCCTAGCTCAACTCTTCCTCTGCTAGAAAATAATCTTCAAGAGGATGGGGATTTTGCCAGTGTTATTTAATCCTGTATGACCATTACTTAGAAGACTACCTAGTGTTAGGAAGTGCTCTAGAAATATAATTTGAATAGTAGATGAATAAATAAGTGAATTAATTAATTAATATCCCAGATTGTATTGGTTACTCCCTCGTCTAAACTTCTACGGCATGTGGACTCAATTCACATAACTTATATGACTGATGACATGTACATTTTATGGTGGGCATTTGTGTTGTTCACCAAACCTTTACAATTCTCCTCCTAGCATGTGGTACAATCACACTTTCTCATCCCTTTGAAGTTAGGTATGAAGATGCACTTGCTTTAGACAATGACACATGAGCAGAAGTGACAAGTGTAACATCTAGGAGAAAGCTCTAAGAGCTACTGGGTGATTCATCACCTTTCCTTTCTCCTGCTTCAAAGATTATAAAAATAAATAACAGTACGGAGCCTGCATTAGCCTGGGTTCCTGAGTGACTACAGTGAGCAAAACTCCCACGTCAGTTTGTGATGGCCATGTAGGAGGAGTGAGGAATAACTTTTGTTGTTGTAATCCTCCCAGATGTGAAGGTTATTTGTTTCTGCAGCATAGCCCAGCCATCCCTGACTTGTACACACTTTGTACCTATATTTTTCTATTAATTTGTGTCCTCTGTCTTCAACTGGATCCTAAGCTCTTTGAAAAGATTGACTATGCCTTATAGTCCTTTGATTTCCCTTTTTCCAGTTCAGTACCTTAAACACTGTAGACACTTGATAAATGTTTACTGATCGTGGGTGGTGGCGATGATAATGATGGTGTAGATGGTGGAGAAAAAGATGACAATGACATGAAGTCTATATCAGATATACTCTTATTTTGAAGCAACCACTTTGGCTTCTGTATTTTTGATTTTTTAAAAAAATGACCAGTCAGAAACAGAAACAGACTGGAATTTACCATGGTTTTTGACCTTATAAAATACACACATTTTTCCAAAAACTAACATAAAATAATATGGAATGTCAACTCTAAATGAAAAATATAAATGAATGAATAAAATGTACATTTTGATCATATTTGCTATGTACCCTAGAAAGCTGATCAAACAGAAACAATGCTGAGATTCTAGTCATATAAATTTTTATGTTAAATTCAATGGTTAGCTATAAATCATAATCGCAGACTGTAATTAAGAAAACACCTCTTGCATAAACATGGTTTCAACCTGTCACTCACCTGATTGAAAACATATGTATGTCCCTTTTTGTTTGTTTTACAATACCTAGTATAGTATATAGCACTGGATATTTTGCGGTCTCTGCTGTAGCTTCGAGGCTATCCTACTCCACTTTCAATGACTGTCCATTTGGAAAGATCTTTTTAGCAAATGGGGAAAAAAAGCCATCCCTGGAGTTTGGCTTTGGGTGGCCATAAATGGCTTGAAACTGCCATGGATAATTTCTCCCTTGGAAATTAAAAAGTGCTTCCTACATTAAGTCATTTGTACAACCTTGGACAGAGGATGATAGTAACATCTGCCATGTTTTCCTATAAGAACAACTGACCCCAAGTCTAATTTATAGTAGGATCTTAGAAAGTACGGCAATTTTCTTGGAGCTATTTCCTCAATATTACTTAATCCTAGTAACTTGAAGGTACCTAAAGACTACACCACTGAAGGAGAAACAAGGTCAATTTGTCTGTTTGTTCTCCCCCCAGCACAGACTGTCATCATGTTCCTCCCTCACCTCTCTGTCATTTCAGTCATTGATACCACTGATACCTGCTCTCTTAGTCTCCCACTGCTCTGTTTTCACTTTTCCTCACAGTCCCAGAGTTGGGATTTCTCCTCCCTCCTGACCTTCATCAGTATTTCAACCTCCCATCCTTTCTCCAATTACAGTGCATATCTTCAACATTGATTTCCATATCCCTTTTCTCAGTTTCTCTTTCCCTAAGTGCTTTTGAGAGAAAAGATAATTGAGGTATGTCACTCAGAGATCACTATCTTCTGCTGACACTGAACATCTCCCCAGATGGATGAATGGGCAAAGTAATGCTTAGAATAAGGACAGGAAGACATGGTGGAATATCAAATAGAGGAGACATAGAGGGTGTAGTTAATCCTGTGGAGTTTGATTGGTGGAGGCTGAAATAAAATGAATTATAATTATGCAAAGAGAAGGTGGTCATAGGAAATTGATGAGCAAAGAAAATATAAGTCTCACTTCCTATTCCACCCTCAGACTTTCACATATGATTTTCTAATTCCCACGTTAATCCACTTTCCTTCTATGTTCATCACCCTTACTTTTATAATCCATCAGCACATCCAATCACTTCTACTTTAGAAATACATCTAAGCACATCCACCATTATCAGTCTAGTCCAAGTCACCATAATATCTTACCTGGACTATTGTGATAACCTCCCAACTAGTCTCTCTGTATTTCCACTCTTGCCTCTCTGTGCTATTCTCAATGCAACAGTCAGGATTTTAAAAATAGACATCACATGATGTCATTCCTTTTGCTCCAACAGTATATCCACAGCTCAAAGGAATAAAATTCCAAGCCCTAATGAATGTTCCAAGACATTACCTATCCTCTGATACTTTTCTAATCTTATCTCCTACTACTTTACTTTAATAACATTCCTAGTATGTTTCTACGGTATATCCTGTGCAGACACCATATTATCTACTTATAAAGGCGCCTCCCTAGGTATCCACATAGCTTATCCTTTGAATTAGCTGAGCTACAAGCTAAGCTACCATAGCAAAAGACAGTTACATAATTCAGAATCGAATTTTACTTCTCTCTCATATAAAAGTGCAGGATGGTAGACCAGCTCTGCCATGTCATAATATGGTCTCTAAGGATGTTGCAATTGTCACCATCTCCCAGTTATAAGGGAAAAGGTAAATATCTTTAAGGAGATGACCCAGAGTTGTACACATCACTTCTGCTCACATTCAGTTGATCTCAGATTAGTCCATTAGTTGCAAGAAAAGCCTGGAAATGTATTCAGTACAAATGTCATCCATTCACTTAGCAAACGCTCTGAAGGTTCTATTATTAAAGACATTAAGAGGATAAAGGATACTGGAGTGCCATTAGCAGTCTATGTCATACCCTCTCCCTTGATTTGGGACACTGCTCAAATATATCTTCATCAGAAAAATCCTCCCTTTTTACCCTTATTAAAATATCCTCCTACTGTCATTCTTTACCCCTTTACTGTACTTTTTATTTTTTTCAGCAAGTATTATCAGTTGATACATTCTAGTGTCATTTATTTGCTGCTTTGCTTCATCAGGACAGAACATTGAATACTCTGAGAACAGGGCTCCCAGTTTGCTCACTGCTGTATCCTCAGTGCCTAGAGCAGTGCTGGGTACATAGTAGGCATTATATTTGTTCAATGAATGAATAGCTATCGAATCACATTTAGAGTTCAATAAATATAAAATGAAGAATGGTAGACAGGGTTTTTAATGAAATGTACTGGAGTCACATGGTTAATAATATTATATGAGTTTCAAGTGTACAGTTCTATAGAACATCATCTGCACATTGCACTGTGTGCTGCTCACCATTCCAAAACAGGGTTTTAATTTATTCTTGAAAGTTAGGGGAACACTAATTAAAGCTGCCAGCAATTATCTATTTCTGTAACACATCTTTTTTCATTGAAAATAATTAGTAGAATGGGCCATTTATTTATTACAAATATGGAGTGTATTAGTCAGGGTTCTCCAGAGAAACAGAACCAATAGGCTATCTATATACATATGTGAGAGAAGATTTATTATTGGAATTGGCTCATAGGGTTATGGAAGCCAAGAAGTCCCACAATCTATCTGCTATCTGCAAGCTAGAAAACCAAGAAAACCGGTGGTACAGTTTAGTGTGAGTCTGAATTATGCAGAGGTCAATGGCATAATTCTTGGTCCGAGTCCAAAAGTTTGAAATACAGAAAGACTAGTTGGGAGGTTATCACAATAGTCCAGGTAAGATATTATGGTGACTTGGACTAGACTGATAATGGTGGATGTGCTTAGATGTATTTCTAAAGTAGAAGTGATTGGATGTGCTGATGGATTATAAAAGTAAGGGTGATGAACATAGAAGGAAAGTGGATTAACGTGGGAATTAGAAAATCATATATGAAAGTTTGAGGAGTGCCAATGTCCTAAGTCTAGAAGCGGGAGGAGCGGCTGTCTCAGCTCAAGCAGAGAGAGAAAGAATTTACCCTTACTCTGCCTTTTTGTTCTTTTTGGGCCCTCAATTGATTGGATGAAGCCCACCCACACTGGGGAGGGCTGTCTGCTTTCCTCAGTCTGTGGATTCAAATGCTGGTCTCTCCTGGAGACACTCTTGCAGGCACACCCAGAAATAGTGTTTTACCAGCTATCTGGGCATCCCTTAGCATAGTCGAGTTGACACATAAAATTAACCATCACATGGAGCAAAAATATCCATACATTGCTTTGAAGAAAATGTGACATTACCATTAATCTGAAGAAATTGCAACTTGAGATGTTAAATGTTCTGCGTAGTAATAAAAACGAAGGCTGCATTTCATGAGTTTTTACTTTACTAAGTTAAAGAAGAGTGTTAGGAACTTTGGGGTTGAGACTGGACTGTCCTTGAAGATTCTCATAGCTTTTTAAAGTTACTTGTGTGTCTTCATGTCCCAATGTGCCCATAGGAGGTTGCAAACCTGAGCCACAGCAGGAGGGAGAAGCAACCTGATCTTTCCTTCACCCTGTGCTGAAAGCTAAGGGTGACCATGAGAAGAGGAGAGCTGACATGGACCAGGGATTTGACAATTGGTGTCCTACACATGGCGAAACTTAAGACTGTGAAACATATAACCAGCCATTTGTCTGGTCCATGGAGGAAGCCTAGCCACATATGTGGGTTAAGCTTTTTTGAAGGACATGGATAATCCTACTGTCAGCCATCCTAGTGTGGGAATGAGGCCCAGGATGGAGGAAGAAAGACACTTCTCTTCCTGAGACTGGACTCCAAGGTAGGAAGCTGCCTGGGCCTTTGGTGCACATTGGTGGGGATTGGTCCGGCCCCTCCTTTAGGAAGTCGGATGGAAGTTTCCTTTAATATCCCTGGCTCTGAGATTGGTCTGGGCAGATGACCCAGCAGCAGTGCCTGTTACTCTTTTTACTGGGTTTCTGTTTATCCCCACCACAGTCTGGTCTTTGATGTGCTATGAGGAATAAAGGGAGCAACAAGCATTCCTGCTCAGATAAACGGGCACGGGAGAGCCAGAGGGCCTTGGAGAAGCCAGACCCAGTTGCACATGGAGGATTCATAGAGCTCCGGAGCATCGGGATTCAACAGATTATACCCCTTCCTCTCGAATTATCTGCTAAGAATTTTCCATCTATTTGTTTTGATTCTTCAACTAGGTGACAAGCTCCTCTAGGAGAGGAGCAGTGTCTCTCATTTCTTTTATGTTCCTTACTACATCTAGCACTATTCCACACACCTTACAGTGCTCAATTAACATTTTTTATTAAATATTGAAGAAGAGGCTAAGAATCACTGATCTATAACCAGTTCTTATAACTAAGTGCCCTTCATCCTGAATCACATGAAGAATGAGTGTTAGTTTCTTAATGCCACTGTAACAACTGGCTACAAACTTAGTGGCTTCAAAGAACAAAAATTGATTCTCTCACAGTTCTGGAGGCTAGAAATCCAAAATCATTTTCACTGAGCCAAAATCAAGGTATCAGCATAACCACTCCCTCTGGAGGTGCTGGGAAGAATTCGTTCCTTGCTGTCTCCTGCTCCTGGTGACAGTCAGCAATCCTTGGCCTATGGCCACATCACTCCAATTCCTGCCTCCATGGTTACATTGTCTTCTCCTCTTCTGAGTGTCAAATCTCCCTTTGTCTCTTTTTGTATGGACACTTGTGATTGCCTTTAGGCTCCTGGATAATCCAGGATAGTTTTTCCATCTCAAAATTCTTCATTTAATTACATCTGCAAAGATTCTTTTTCTGTCTAAGATAAGATTTATAGTTTCTAAGGATTAAAATATATCTTTAGGAGCCATTATTCAACCTACTATAAGTTATAATTTAAACAATGTTCTTAACATTTGGCTAAGTAAATAGAGCAATGGAAAAAGACAATGTTAAACAAATAAAGAAAAACAAAAAAGTTCTCAATGAAGTAATGACTGGCCTACACACATGTACACACACACATACTCACACACACATGTGAGTTTGTGCATCAGCAAAAGTATTTCTTATTCCATCTTCATCTTCATTATGGACCAGTGTCTTATGTACAGAGAAAAAATAAGACATAATTAAAACACATAGTTGAGGTATTTAATTGAAACTGCCAACATGAAAAAAAAAAAGATTGGGTTCTATGTACAGAGAGATTTGTTTGTAACTAAAGTATTTTGAAACTTCATTTAATGAAAACAGCATTTAAGGTAAATATGGGTTAAAGCACTATTGGGACAGGTAGCCTGAGGAAAGGCATAAAGGAATTTTCAAATGTTACTATCAAATTATGATCTTACTCCATTATTTCCTTCTAAATACCATGAAGAATTAAGAAATAATATGAAATATAATTATAATACCCAACATTTATATAAATATTTACAGTTTTGAAAACCCCTTGACATTTCTAATCCAATTTTTTTCTCACCACAACTAGATGAAATAGGCACAGTGAGTATTATTTCTCCCAGTTTTCAGAAAAACAGATGTAGAGAGAGTAAATGACTTGCTCAAGAAAGTCTAGCAAATAATTATCAGATGTTAACAATGACTCAGGTTTTAAACTCTGGAGTCAATATACCACCAGGTACATTAGTATTAAATTTAAGATTGTAATGACAGTAATAAATTTAATCCTTAATTGAGAAATGTGTAAATTGACATCTGAGAGAGAGAGTTCTTGGCTGATAAGCTGTTTGTCCTGCTGGAACCCTGGCGGCTACTCAGTCACTCTACCAATCTGCCTCTTCCATATTTGTCTGGGTCTACTTCTAAACTGGCCCCAAACTTAATCCAAATCTGGGGATATTCCTGACATACAAAAGTACTGGCAGCAAGCCCAGCAATCTGGTTTTTATTTTGGTTTTGTAGCTTAGTTTAATGAGCATATCTTGGAACTCAAATTTTAGTCAATCAAATGGTATTATTTATTGATCCAAAACTATGTGTAAGGCATTGTGTCAGGTACTATGGGGAAACTCAGAAAAGCATCCATCATCTACTCACCTGCTCATTTATCTATCCATCTATTCATCTGTCTATCCATCCATTCATCTGTTCATCAATCCATTTATTCATTTAATGTTGACTGATCACTTGCTATGGACAGGCATTGGAATTGAAGATGAACAAAATATGGTTGCTACTATTAAGACTTTCACAGTCCAATGAGGGGGAGACATATTAACAAATCAGTAAAATAAGCTGTGATAAATCCAACATTGGAGTTATATGCAGGGACCAGGAAAGCATTTCCAGAAGCACATCTGAAATGCATTTTAGAACAAGTGAAGTCATCAGGGAGAGGGAGGAGTAAGAGAAGGGGGCAGAGGACACGTGAACAAAGCCCCAGAGCCAAGATACAGCACGGCACACAATACATGTGCCTCTGCATTGCCAGGATCAAGATTCTAAATCCTCAAACTCCTTTTTTCGCCTACCTTCCACTGTAGGCTCCCAAGTGAGAGTCAAGGTCACAGGGGGTATACTCTGGGCAAGGCCACTTTATTAGTAGAACATCGTGTTTGAAGCTAATGAGCTGTGCAGGACCATTCATTAAAGTTTGCAGCTGTGCTCCAGTGGAAGGAAGAGAAAGGAAAATCTGGCTTCTCAAACTCTACTACTGTTCACCATGTGAGTGGGGAACTCAAGAATATCAACAACCATCCAAGAAAAGAATCAAAGGCTAAGGGGAGGACTCAGAAAGATCCTTTAGAAAGAAGTAAGAATTTTTAATGTCCAACATTTTTGACCCTCTCTTGGACAGTTTCACCGTCCAACCCAGTATCACGGTTGTTTGTCCTGGACCCTTCTCAGGGTTCCTTTCCTCTTCCTGTGGGGTGAGGCTGCAGATGGGGGAGAGCATGACCCCTAGTGGATGGAGTGTGACACTAACTGATCTAGGAGGTTGGGTCTTGGGGTAGGGGGCGGTCAGGACTAACATATCCCCAACTCTGCATTTCCTAGAGCCTAAAGTGAAAAGCAGGGTGTAGTAAGCAATGAGGCTAGAGGGGTAAGCAGGTGAGATCCTGGGGGTCTTATATGCCATTTCAAGTAGTCTAGAGCAGTGCTGTTCAAAAGAAATCAAATGCCAGCCACATATGTAATAACCACATTAAAAACAGCAAAAAGGAACAGGTAAAATTAATTTAAAATTTTATTAAACCTAATATAATCAAAATTTTATCATTTGAACATGTAATTTGTATTAAAAGTAATCAATGGCATAGCTTTACAAACTGCATTTTTTTGTACTAAGTGTTCAAAATTTACTGAGTAGTTAACACTTTCGGTACATCAAAATTCTGACTCTCCGTGTTTCAAATGCTCAGTAGCCATATGTAGTTAGTGTCCACCCTATTAGACAGCACAGACCTAGAATTTTTCCTGAACATACATGGAATCATCGAAGGGATTAAGCACACACTGGCGTGATCATATTTGCATTCCAGACACATCACTGTGGTAGATCTGAAGAAGGTAGCTTATGGGAGAAAGGACTGGAGGTAGGAAGGTGAGGTTGGCAGCAATGGTACAGAAGAGAGATAACCAGGGTCTGAAGTAGAAGTTCGGAGAGTGCTAGTAAGTATAAGCAGGGAGTGTTAGTTAGGATCCATTCAGAAAAACAGAAAGTACCCTAGGTCTTTCGAAGAGAGGGAAACTAATACGATGAATTGATTATCTAACAGTGAAATGGATGAAATATCTAAGAGAGGAAAATAAAGCAATCCAGAGGTTTGCAAAAGCAGGAAGTCACTGTCACCCCTAGGCTGAAAGGACAAAGGGAAGAGATAGAGTTATCTGAGCCAGAAGCCAGGGCCACCTGCTGGGAACTAGAGTTATGGTAGAGCTGGCTGGGACCACCAGGGAACCACCAGGGAAGAACTAACATTGGGGAGGTGCTATCAGAGGCAGAGCAAGGGAGGGAGAAGTATCCTGGCGCCTGCCCTCTTCCCTCCTACCAGTCTTCCAACAGTGCCTCTATTGCCAAACCTGCCTGGAAGCCAGCTGACAAGGGAAACATACTTTCCTGCAATGCAGAGCAGGGAGAGGAAAGGTGGGGCATGGATCTGGGGGCAAACAAGCAACTGATCAGAACAAGGAGACAAATTTTAAAAACATTAAAGAGGCAACTTGGCATAATTTGGAGTCTGTGTGTAGGGCACTATAGTAATGGACGCAACCTTAGATGCTAAGTTTCCTTTCCTTACCTGTCCTCAGGAACTACATAAGGGAGGAAAAAGTGCTAAGGTAACCATTGGGTTTCCCAGGCTCAGCAATTCCAGCCCCATCTGATCTTCCCATCTGTCTTTTCCAAGAAGACTCATAATCTTTTGTGTAAATAGGTTGCCAAAAACAGACCCACCCTTCCAGTTAGCTAGATGCAACAAGACAGACACGTCTAACTCCAAGCAGGGTCTCACATTAAAGACCTCACTTGCACTAGCTTTGGAGACAAGGCGGATGGGATTGCTATCAAGTAAGAGATTACGAGGAGACGCAGATCTGGAGATGAGATTGATGATCCAATGTTAGAAATGTTGATTTTTGAAGCATATATAAGGCACAAAGGAAAGATGACTAGCAGACATTTGGATATTTGAGCCTCAAATTCAAGGGAGAGATGGCTGAGGGTATAATTTGGGAGCCCTCAGCATACAGGGATAGCCAAAACATTAAGTCGATGAGATTGCTCAGAGAGAGTATGTAGAATGAGTAGATGAGGACAAGGAAGAAACACTGGGGAATGGCCAAATGCAGGGATATTGACAGAAAGGATATTGGTGAAGGAGGCTAACGCAAGAGCAAGAAAGAAGAACCAAGATAGTGCTGAGTCCCTGGAGCCTGGGAGTGGACTCTTCAGTGAGTCTGGGGAAAGAGTGAACCAATTCATTCATTCGACTAATACTTATTGAGCACCTACTCAATGCAAGGCACTGTTCTAGATGCTGTGGGTACAACAGAAAATAAAACAACAAAATTCTGCCCAAATATGATTTTTACTGTGGTATAGGTGCAGCAAAAAGGTTCAACTATATGAAGAATGAATACAGTCCAGTGGATTGAAAATTAGAATGGCTTTTGTGAACAGTTGGTAAACTGCTTTGGTGAGCAGTTCCAGCAGTGATAAGCTTGGAAGGCAAATTTCTATGCTCTAAGCAAATGGGAAATGAAGGAGTAGAGAGAGTGGGTGTAACTATTCTTTTAAGACGTATAAAAAATAAGGAGCAATGGGGTACTTGATAGAAGTAGCATAAGTTCAAATGAATGTTTGTTTTCCTTTGGCTAAGAGATTTTTGCATGTATTTGTGGACTAGCTGCTAGGAAAAAGGAGCCTAGAAATGTGAGAAAGTTGAAGATTTGAAGAAAGGTTGCTTGATGGAGCCAGGTCCCAAAGGAGAGAGGAGGTGAGACTCTCTGAGAGCCTTGTAAATTATGGACCACTTAGGTATGTATTTAGGAGCAAGACTTTCTTTCACTATTCGATTTTTTCATGACCATTAAATAGCATCTACATTGAAAAAGAACTTAAGGGTATCGTGTACTTTTCATCGAGGATGTTCTGTAAGAAGGAAAGAGAGCAGCATTTTCTTTTCTCCTCTTTTACCTCACTTTGCACCCTGGCCTTCCCCTGGCCCCTAGAATATCTTAGTGGCTAACACATAGCTACAACACAGGGCCCAGAATGGCCTCCCCAGCCTATTCAGAGCCCTGCTTGCCACACCTGTCCCCCTAATCAGGTCCTCATCTAGGAGTGCTGAAGTGCAAAATTTTCACGGCAGCAGAAGTGCTCCTGAATCCAGAGCCACTAGGTTTCCAGGGCCCCAGTGTGTGGTTGGAGGGGACCACACAGCACCTGGCTGGCACTGAGAACAGACAGAAAGACAACGTCACGGATTCCCCAACTGGAGGTGTGGATCACCGGCCTGGGCTGCTCATGGAGAGACACAGGACAGTCCCCGGCCTTGAGGACAGCCTTTCCTAATGGAGAGCTTTCAGGCCAGTGTGACAGATTTATAAGGAACAGAAAGAAGGCTGTGTGCAATTCCTCCACCTCAGCTCCTCTGCCTGCTCCACTTCATCACACCTCTGCATCTTTCCGAATGAGGACAGGACTGATTTTAAAGACCTAGTGAAAGGTGAGTTTCTTTTCACTGACTGCACTAATGGCAAGCTGCCTGGTTCATTCTAGAGGCCTCCTCTGCCTCCAACCTTAGGGTGTGGAGGGCACCGCCCTTCTTGGCTGCCCTGGGACCAATGCACCATATCAATCATGCAGTTTCAGTGCATCAGACGTGCTCACTGAGTTCTCCAGGACACATTTACGCAACTCTTTCCTTCCTGATATAGAAGTCAAAACAAACCTTATTTTTCCAGGATGGTGGTATCTGCCTCTTCCCACACATCTGAGGTCGCAGGCCAAATCCTAAAACTATGATGGCCTAAAAGAATATAATGGAAATAATAACAGAAACTCTCTAAAGGGCAAATAAAAGAAAAAAACTAGAGGTAGGTATATGTATATATCTGCATATATCAGTATTATATATACATACATATATGTGCTGATATGTGTATAAATATGTATACATACATGTCTGTTCACACATAGATATGTGTGAATGTACGCCAATATATGCAGATACATATACAGATATATGCATATATTAAAACACACATACACCCTGAATAATGAATGTGCACTATGAAAATCAGAAAATAATTTCGTTCAAGTGCTTGCCTACATAAAACAGAATAAAAAAATGGGAGTTTGGGCTTTTAAAAATTACCTCTAATGTAGTTTGTTTATGATTACAAAACAACCAGATGGAAAGCAGTCTGGAGAAAAAATCTGTTTCATCACTGTAGTGAACAAACACGATGAGAATGCTCAAAACATTCAGTCTCATGAAACTGAACAGAGCAAGGACTTTTTTTTTGAATGGTGACTGGATGAAATAAAGCCACCTAAGCTCCAGTTATCTCTCAAGACTCAATATCCCTTACAGCATCAGCTGCAGGCAAAAGAAAAAGAGCTGGCTAATTTGAAATTAATCATTAATATTTATTTTTTATCTCACTACAGCTGTAGCAACTGTGGCCTATCATCTTTACTCTCCATGTGGCAATGCATTTCTTTTGAAGAAGGTAGGATTGGCAAGCTTCTCTCACTTACATGTTCATTTATTCATTCATTTATTTTCTTCTTAAAAGAAAAAAAATCCCTAGAGCTTTTTCTCTTCAAGTGACTTTTAAGTAACTGAGCTGAAGCAATTAGAAATCCATCTATTGTTACTGTACGATTGTTTTTCTTTTTTCAGCCATGTATTTTAAGCAAAAGAACACTTTATATTGATTATGCTGAACATACTAGGAATTCTTAAAAAGAAAAAACATAGAATAATTTCTGTCATTGATTTCAACAAAAAAAAATCTAGAATTAATGTACCTAGAAAAAATGTTGAGAGAAAATGTAGTCGGCTCTTTTAAAATGCAGTAGTAGAATATGGAAGGTCAGTTTCCATGTTATTTTTACTGCTGATCACAATAGCATGTGGTAAACGACCTAGCCATGCATGTTCTTGCTCTAAAAATGCAAAGACAAGATTATGGCCTGTAAAAGTGAAGTATTAAGAACATTTTTAAGCTAAGGGGCAAACTGCATTTAGTTTTTCTTTTTTCTCCTTACAGCTATGAACATCCATTTATAGTATATAAACATTTTTCTTTTATTCTTTAACCAAATCATATTTTTATTATCAAATTCACTTTTAATAAATGTATTTTTATTTAAAAAAGAAAAAAGTTCATTATTCTGCCATACTCTTAGAATCATATTAAGTATTTGGATTTTTCACATGAATTTTTTCATTTGTATAGATTTCTACTAGTTGTTATTAAACTACATTAATTTTTTTTCTGCTTTTTATACTTAGTACTGGCTCCCTGATATTTTTCTTATATTTCTGTATAGTGTTCTTTTTAAAAATTGTGATAAAATATACATAACCTAAAATTTATCCTCTTTACCATTTTAAATACACAGTCCAGTAATGCAAGTACATTCACATGGTTGTACAACCAGTCTCCACAGCTCTTCATCTCACAGTGCTGAAACTCAATACCTATTAAGCAACAATGCCCCACTCCCTGCTTCCCCCAGTCCATGGCAACAACTATTTTATGTTCTGCCTATAAATTAGACTATTCTAAGTACCCCATATAAGCAGAATCATATAGTATTTGCCTTTTTGTGACTGGCTTATTTCATTTAGCATAGTGTCTTCCAGGTTCATCAATGTTGTATTATGTGTCAGAATTTCCTTTCTATTTAAGGCTGAATAATGGTTCATTATATGCATATACTACATGTGATTATCCATTCCACGTTGATGGACCCTTGGGTTCTTCCACCTTTTGGCTCTTGTAAATAATGCTGCTATGAACATTGGTATGCAAATATGTCTTCAAGACCCTGCTTTTAATTTCTTTGAGTATATACCCAGGAGTGGAATTGCTGGATCATATAGTAATTCTATTTTTAGTTTTCTGAGGAAATTCCATATTATTTTCTATGCAGCTGCACTATTATACATTCCCCCTAAAAAAATGCACAAGGGTTCCAATTTCTTTATAGCCTCAACAACACTTGTTATTTTCTAGGGGTTTCTGATAGTAGCTATTCTAATGGGTATGAGTAGTGTATAGTATTCTTAATAAGCATTTTAAATGACTACGTAATATGCTGTCTAGTATACATAAATAATTACTTACTTAACCATAACTCTTTTGTTAAATATTTAGGTTGTTTCTACTTTTCCTCCCTATTATAAATAATGCTATGACCAACACTTCAGTGTATACTTTTTCATATTTTAGAATATTTCCTCCGGGTAGAATCTCAGAATTGGAATTACAGTTACATTGAATACATCTTTAATGTTATTGATGCATTTTGCTTTAATAACTTTTCCTATTAGTCGTTGATTAGAACTGAAATAGTTTGCAGAAACATATGGGAGCCTTCTGAGTGATTTCATTTCTTCCTTTTTTCATCATGCCCCAACCAATATATCATACATAGAATAATCTGCTTAGTCTCATTAGATTTTTTTTTTAGCACTACCACAAGAAGCTCTTTTTAAAAACACAGAACGCATGCTGTTGATCCTTATCACTCCCAGAGTCTATGTTTGAGAATTCACTTATTAGCTAAAATTTATTTGTAACCCCCAAATCAATACCCACTACAGTTTTCACAGTCATTCGTGGACAAGTACAGAGTGGTGAAAATTTTCAGTCACTCTAAATGCACGCTTCCATCTGAGGTCAGCTGTCATACTAAAAACAAGTGTTCTCTTGGCAATATATTTACTGCCATTGTTTTCATCTTTCTTAGTGATTTCACTGTTTAAGATGGCCCCTGAGACAAGAAGAATTTGATGTATCTTGCAGAGAAAATATGTGTGTTAGATAAGCTTCCTTTAGGCATGAGTTATAGTGCTGCTGTAAGTTCAAAGTTATGAACCAACTACATATATATATAGTGTCTTTAAATAGAAACACAACAAAACCAAGTCATGTATTGATTGGTTAATGAATATGTTGTGACCACACTTCCAGGAAACTAACCCTGCATTTTTCCTAGGAGGAATGATTCCATGTTGGCTAACTCTATTAAGATGACTTTATAGAACATTACTGCAAATAACTAGTATTGACTAATTTTAGTGTACTTTGCTTAAAAACCTTTAAAAACTCCTCATTATTACAAAGTTTTTATATCCCTAAGCTTGTCATTCAAGGCCTACACCTTTATGCCCTAAAGAAATTCTCTAACTTTATCTTTCACTAGTCCCCAGTGTGAAGCTTTGTTGCTGAGAAAGATTCACCTATGATTGCAAGAGATAGCAGATTGAAATAAACGGCTTTAGCTCTGCCATCAGAAGGCTATCTGGTGGGAAAGACAAATTCTGCTTTAAGATAAAATTCCACAGCAAAAAGACCCTTATTTCTCAGGCACCTAGAAAATGGCTCCTGCTCTTTGCTTCTCTTGGCAGCATGCTGTTAGGGTCTTTGTTTTTAGAAAACTGTTTTGCTGTTACCATGTTACTACTTCATTCACAGTCCTATGTCCACACTGGACCGTAGTTATTCTCATTGATGTGAATTCCCAGCACACTGAGGTTAACACCGATGTTCTCTTAGAGCACACTCAGTCCTGTGGCCAGAAACGGTTCCAGAAAGCATAGCCAAATAGTGATATCAGAGAGCAGAGTCTTTATGGGTGACTACAAATGTTTTTAATCAGCTTTCAGAGATTTCTGGCATTAAGAATTGCAGATCAGAGGTTTTAGATTTGTATAAACTCCAAGTAGATTCTTGCTGTCATGTAAACCTTCTCCATCACCCCAAACATTTGATAGTCTGATATGTCTTTACAACCTGTGTGACAGTGTTGGGGGAAAAAAAGGGGTGCGGCACGCACATTCACTCTCAGCTGATGACAATGCAGAGGTGGCATCGCTGTCCCCAGTAGCATAGTGGTCCCAGAGCTCTAGGCAGTGCTGACCAGCAACGAGGTCATCAGTCACTTTCAAATGGCAAGAAAAGCAACTGTAGTGTGGAACAGGCTTAGGAGTAGGAGCAAGGTGATGCCCCTTTCTCAAATGTGCTTCTAGGGGAGGCAAAGATCTGGGTTACACACCATATATGGACATGTCGCTGCAATGGGTCCCTAGTGCCTCTGCTATTAAGTCCACACTCTTCACACTCCAAATCATAAACTGGTGCCAGCCCTCCTCACCACTCACTCCTTCTATCCCAATCAATCACTCACTGTTCTCCAAGTGAGCAATTGGCTGGGGTGTCACTTCCTTTCTAGCCTCAGTTCGGCACACCTGTAGCGTTTGTCCTTCTCTTTTTCTGAATGGTTAGTTCTTCCCAGAACCACTCAGGTTGACACAGAGTTACACCTGCCTGGGTGTTCCCAGTGCACCTTCTCATCCTGCGCTCTACAGCTACCTGTGTTGCAGTGATTCATTTTCACGTCCACTTCCTCCAGTAGCCCACTTTGCTCACTGAGAGCAGGAACTGAGTATTTCTCCTGTTTGTGTCTCTAATGTCAGCCTGTGCCTGGCATGTGTAGGTGTCCAATGTGTTCTGATGATTAAATGATTGAATACAGGGATACATTTTTGAGTGTTAACTAATATACTTTGGTCTTGGGGGTCCCATGGCTCCCTGTACACAGTTAAGTCTGGCTGACTCTTAGGGGTGACTTTCTTCTAAAGTTAGCAGATAACTAGTGGCAGGGCTTGCTTTTCAGGGAAGAAGGCCATAATGTAAGAGAAGTTCCAACCAGACACTAAAACGAAGTGGAAGGCTCACTCCATCTAGCCAAGTGGAAAGAGGGTAGGAGAAAAAAGATGGAGGTTGGGGAAGCAAACACTTAGGCAAGTATGGTTCTGATTTCTCTTCGGGCAAAATAAGAAGTGGGTTGTTGAGAGCGAGAAAAGCAGCTACCAAAGTAACACTCTCAAACGCGTTTGTGTCTTTCCACATGCCAGGTTCATTGAGTGGAATCTTCTAAAATAAACCTATCAGGTATCCATGCTGGTTAACACACAATGCAGAGAGAGGGAGAAAGGACAGAGTCTCATGTGACAGAGTGAAGGGATGAAAGTCTTTAGCATTTCTTAAGTGAGCTCTGTTGACTGGCAGTGCAGAGAGCAGCACATCAGCCTTAAGCCAGAGGCTTCGAGGGCTCAGAAGGTCAGAGTCTTTGGCTCTAGTACATCCATCCATGATGCTATCAGATTAGTCTTGAGCATGGTTTTTCCAAGGTGTTCAGCTTATACGGACCTTACAAGGTGGGATCCTCATGACTATCAACTTCTGCAGATGGGGGCTTATCCAGAATAGTCGTGGCTGATGTTTCTGTGGTTTTGGGCAGTCCAGTCATGTCCTAAGGGCATTACCATTATTGGCAAGTTGATACTACTGTCATGGTTCCCATGGAATCCATTTTGTAAAGTCTAAAAAGTCTTTTTTTTTTTTTTTTTTTTTTAGCTCTATACATGGGTGCTGTTGGTTGAAAGAAAACTGAAAACAGAGGGACCTTGTGCCCCACTGCCTGGTTAGAACTCCGGAAGAAGACATATGAGGTGATTCCAAGCAAACGGCAGGCACCTACAGTGAGAGAAGGTCTGATTAGAGCTCCTGATGCCCCTTCAGACATTCACGCAGGCCCCTTAGGTAATCAGTAGGTAGCCACAAAATAACTGCCATGATGATCACAGGTAACTTCTGTGCAGAAACTGTGGCACAAACAACTTAAGCCAAAGGCCAGATGCAGAACTTGGCTAAGATGTAAAGGGGTCTATAGTACCAGTGAGAGGAGAGATGAGGCCAAGTTTGCAAGGGAGGACCACCAGGCCCTGCCAAACCAAGAGAACAGGCCACAGACCATCGGCCTCAGGCTTCAGCTGCAGATACTGGCAGAGCCCCAGTGAACAGGGAGACACCTGGAGAACTTTTGAGAAGTCCAAAAAGCTGTGAGATCTCTATATTTTTCCCCTATGCAAAGTTGTATCCATATACATATCATAGTTACTACCTTGGAAAGGGCAGGGATTGGGGCAGAAATGTATAAGAACAAATAAGAACAAATTAAATCCTTTAAAGTGACTATGATGTATATATTTAACTGGCCAGGTAAGGTTTTCCACCTCGCCTTTATCTAAAGAGGTAAGAGCTTGAGAGAGGGATTTGCCCAGCTAAAGAGAGAACTATATTTGGCTGCAAGGGGTGGGGAGATATATAGATTGTTATATGTTAATTTTCAAGTATACTAAATTAGAAATGAAAGAAAAAAAAGGCAAAGGAAAAAGGGTCAAGGACCTTTGCATTATATCTAATGAAAAAAAGCACCCAGCAGTGAAACAGTGATTGTGTCCTGGGGTTTCTGTGCCATTTTGTCCAATCGTCTGCCCCTTGTTTATATTTCCATGCTGCCTTCTTTTGTAAGAGGTCTGTGCTTCCTCCAAACCGTGTGAAGAGAAGATCTCCAGTAACCCGAACGCTGACTCCGGGCTTCAAAAGTCAGCTGCTGTTGCCGCTGCTCCTGTCAGGTATAATTTGCCTCTTGGCTGCCTCTTGCTAACACCTTCAGGTGCGCTGCGTGTATGTGTGTGTGTGCATGTATGTGTGTGTGTGTGTGTGCGTGTGCACGCGCACGTGAATGAACATTTCTGCACATGCGTGTGCATGTGTCACCGATTTGTCATCTTTGGGCTGGAGGGGCCTTAGGGAATCAGTCCAATATTTATGGTTACAAGTAAGGGTCAGAGGACTTGCCCATGACTAATCACCTAGGTGTTGGTGGGCAAGGACTGAAGCAGCCCCAGCTCTGACACCATGAACTCTCAGGTCTAGCCTGCAGGCTTTGCTTCCTGGTTCACACCTTTGCCTCTCCAAGGTCCCCACTAAGAACTCTGAACTGAATTTAACATGTCTGAAAAACTGGTCACAACCCACAGGGCAATAGTCAATTGTCTCCCACTGAACACTATTCATTTGCACTTCTATGAACAATAATCATCTGCATTATTATATTTGATAACTTAGAGTACAATATAACTCAAAAACAATGCAAGATAGAGACAACCCAGAGGGGTGTGCTACACGGAACACTCAGTAGTCATTTTTACCCATTTTTAGGTCTTTTGCAATTTTTCCTGACATACTGAACATAATATTTTATTATGTGATTGTATCATAATGCAGTCACTTTCTCTACACAAACACACACACACACACACACACACACAGTGTGTACACATAAACTGACCTAAATTCAAGCTGTGAAGAATGTATTAGTAGCACCTGCTCCTCCAGCCTTCTTTAAATGGCATTGATTAACCAACTCCATATTATTCCCAAAAGATTCTTCCCAATATCATTCATTTTTAATTTTTTTCCAAAATAGTGGACTTGCTGATTGTACTGGGATAGTTACATCTTATCTTTAGTGCTGACAATACCATATAGCAGTCAATTATAGAACATTCACAAAGAGGAAGTTTTGAAGCTCTAATTAAATATTTTGACTAGAAATCTGCCTTTGCTTCAATAGAACATCCTAGCACATAACAAATATTTACCAAAAATGCTTCCTAAAGGAGGATATGATTCTGCCTTTAAGAAACCATCAATTTCTTCCTTCCCCAAACACCCACTTCCTGCTTTGAAAATTTAGGCTCTTTTATGTGCTAGTAATGGATACTTGCAGAGTATGGAGATACTGGTAAAATAAAAAAGCGACAGCCTCCCATGATGCCAACCACAGCCATCCAGGAGCAGTTTGGTGAACGGTGTTTAAGATCCAAGTTGCTTCAAGGTTTGAGTCATTTTGTTGCTTCCTCAGATGAGGAGAGTCTGAGATAAAAATTCGTGTGCAAATATTTTATTTGGGAGGTAGAAGGAATATTTGTTGAGGAGTACAGAAAAGAATGAGTAGTAGGCAGAGAATAAAGGATATGTGATTAAGCCACTATCACAGTGGGTGACTAACTTTATCTCACTGGGAAACTCAAGGAAATGGTGCAAAACACAAACTCAGAATTATCCAGCCCAAGGGGCAAGGGAACTGGGGTAATATTTATATATCAACTCCTGTGAGCCATTGACTGAGGGCTGCTCCTGAGGGGTACCAATACCCCAGTACCTGCAGCCTGTTGTAAGTTCTGGAAATAAGGCCTTTAGACTCAAAGATACAGATACAGGGAGCTAGAGTCAGAGCTACTGAAAAGGTAGGGGTGAAGGGGGAGGTGCCGAGTTCAAGGCAGATACTGCCAGTACCTGCTCCCCTCGCAGCAGCTTAGGAAGGATGACCTTATGTATTCAGCATCAGTGACTCAGCCTCTCTCTTGGTCTCTGCTTTCTTACTTTTTCTCCTTCTACCAACTCACTTCTTCTATACTTTTAGTTCTAATTCCAGAATGAGAGAGCATGAGAGCGAATCTCATTGATAAGCTCATCTTATCATCGTCATCCTTGTTGGTGTAGAGCTTATTGCCATGGGCCAGCTCATAGGTCACTGATCAGCCTCTTAATTGGTTGTCCTAGGATCAGGTACTACCCTTGGCTCCTGTTTCTGAGTGGAACAGAGTCAAGTGACATAGAGCTTGACCATTCCTGCTAGAGAATAGCCTAGGGGCTATGAGCTAGGCAGCTTCTCTTAGAATATATACTCCATGCACAGTCTTAGAATATATACTCCTACACAGGTAATGGCAGAGTTATGCCTTTGTGTAGTTGTGCAAACATACATTCACCTTATTAGAAGGAAAAGTTGAGGCTTAAAGTCATTAAAATCCCTAATCTGAAACTGTGGTTTTTCATATATATGTTTCCCTTTAGAATTTAGTGTGTTCCTCTGATTTGTCCTAGTTTAAGACTTATATTTTACTTTACCTCTCACCATTTGTATCTTTTCTTTTGACTGTTTTCATGCACAAAAGCCTGACACATATGAAGTAGGATTTCACTATATCAAGAATTGCTATAATTCTTGGTTTCCAGGAGTAAATGTGGGGATGCTATTCTAATTGGATTCCTGACTACCATCTTTCTGTTCTCTGAGAGTCCTCCCTCTCCCAGTCACACTCCTTCCTTGCCATATTTTCTTTATAGCATTCAGCCCTGTCTGCAACTTTGTTGTTGTTGTTTTTGCTTTACTATTAATTTCCTGACTCCCCACATAAGCTGTATGAAGGCAGATGTCAAAATGTGGTGATCGATTTAATATTTGTTGAATGAATTTATTACCAAAGCAAGGACCTTAAGGTTCTTTCCTAGGAAATGGTATGGAGGAATTAGCTTGGACTGATCCAGAGGCATCTGTGCCTTGGTCCTTATTGTGACAAAGACAAGTAGTGGGGTGGTGACTGGCCAGGGATAGTATAGAATCATCAGTCAGAATTGAAGTTGTGCCCTATGTCTCTTCGTCGTAGCTCAGATTAGCAGAGTGCCTACTTGGAAGATGTGAAGTTTGTTAGGAACCATCAGGCAAGACTAGCAGGGGAGGAACATGTGAGCTGGGCAGTAAGCAACATGGAAACATCTGGCAGCTGTCAGGGTGAAGGCCAGAGGATAACCAGCTCAGAGGGCAAGACCTGCCTTCTGGATGAACAGAATGGGCCATGCCACGGGCCAGCCCTGGGGTAGGAGAATTCCAAGTCAGGGAAAGAATTCACAGCAGCCACATTGCTGACAGTAGCTACCCCACAACAACCCACACTCAGCATGTCAAAATTCTCTCAAAGCCAAAATAAACAGCTGCAAAAAATAATTCTCCAGGAGATCTCAAATATACTGTCCTTCTGGGGATGCTTATAGAGATTTGCATTCATTGTGAGTGCCAAGAACCAGCACTTATATTTATCATCTGTGTTCTGGCCTTTCTTTTATTTCTGATTTTACATTTGATATAATTTTTTTTTAATTTTTAAGTAGACAAAATTAAATAATCATGACATCAATATTTTTCATCTAGATTTCCTTTTGCATAAAGAGCAAATTCAATAACACATTAGAGGAGAATATCAAATGGCCCTCAACCTTTGTGTCTATCATGAAAGATATGCTTTGGAGAAACCGGATAAATGAGAACCACTTGCCATAGGAAATGTGCTTTTAAGGACATGGGACTGCTGTTAAGGGGCTAAGTAGATTTCAAATGACAGTAGTGTAGACAGCAGCTATTTATATTCAAGTATTAGAAAAATAAGACATTGAGTTTCAGAAAGGTAGGATAATTAATTGGTGGTTAGGCTTTGCACTCATAAAAAACGACAAACTCACTGGCATGGTCCTGTGTCAATGAATCTATTGAAAAAAAAAAACATGGATTTCTGTGGCATATTAGGAAAAAATTTATTATACATTTCAGTTGTAAATGGAATTGCTAAATTGTAATAGGGAATATTACATTTGCAAGAAGAGAAAAATCCAGATGTTCAAGGCTCTGGATCAAGATGTGAGGAATGTATCACACTGATACATTCACTGACTAAAAGAAAGTTTTTAGGGCAGATTATTCAAACAAAAGTAACATCAAAGAATTTCCTAAAACTGTCAAGAACTTGCTCTCTTTCTTAGTAACTGCACACCTATAATTTAAGTTTGTTTACTTTCAAGTCATGTTATTCTTTTTATTCAAAACAATAATAATGACATAGTCTAAAATAATATTCTTTAGGTTAAATATAGAGATTCAAAATGAGGGGCTGCTGGTCAACCTCAGAAAGCCCTGAGGTTCTGACCCAGGTTTCCAGAGAGTATTGCTAAGGAGAGAGATTGATTCTGAAAGTACATAAAAGTGACAGCTGCTCAGAACTCCCAACCTCACAATATTCTGAACTCCAAAAACATTGATTCCACTTCACTTCATTTCAGCCTTCTTCAGCATGGTCACACCTGTCCTGCCTACTCAGGTCTTCACATCTGACAACAGCTCTCTGCCCTGTACATTCTCCTAGTCAATCATTATTACCGTAACTATACAATATCACCATCATTAGGAAATTCATTCATTCATTTCACAACATATTGAGAGTCTACTCTGTGCCAGCATTGTTCTTACATCATTAAATAAAACAAACAAAAATCCCTGGGGATTTGGTGGGGGAGGAGGTAGATAATAAATGATAGACATAAGAAAAAGTAATGTGTTATATGACATGTGCTCTGTGAAAAAATAGGCCAAACTAAGGTGTGGGGGAGCTAGTGGTTGGGTTGCAATCAGTTATCTTGCACAAGCTCCCAAGAGCTGATTGTGGCATCTCTTCCCAACTCTGAGTCCATGTTCAACAGCATCAATTTGTTGACATCACATGGAAAACTTGAAATTGCCAATTACTTACATCATAGAAATATGCAAAGGATACAAAGTGCAGTTATTTTTTTCCTCAGATAGGCAGCTTATAAACATTTACGGGCATGCCACTGGTATGATTTCAGATCAAACATTGACATTAGAGCAAAGACATAAATGAATGTGGGAGTTAGCCACATAGGATCTAAGAGAAGAGCATTTGAGGCCAGGAACAGCTACCACAGAGGCCCAAGAGTGTCCTAAGAATAATAAGGAGTCAAGTGGACAGAGTAGAGAAACTGAGATAGAAAGAGTAGGAAAAATGAATTTGGTGAGAGAACTTGAGAGCAGATTGTAGAGGAACTTACAGGCCATTGGAGGCAATTTAGCTTTTACTTTGAGTGTGAAGGAAAGCTGTTGAGGTTTTTGAACAGAGGAATGTCAGGATCTAATTTACATTTAAAAAGACCACTTTGCTATGTTGTGAATAGACTAAGTTGAGGGGAGTTGATGGGAAGTGAAGGTATAAGAATAACTATTCTATTCTTTTATCTAGGTGAAATGAAATGGCTCAGAGTGACCTTAATGGATGTAGTGAGAAATAGTTGGGTTCTAGATATATTCTGAAAGCACCTACAGGAGGGGCCAATTGATTGGATGTGGAGTATCAAAGAAAGGAGTAAATGATGATGTTAAGACTTTTGGTTTAAACAAATGGAAGAATGGAGTTGACATCAACTGAGAAGTAGGAAGACTATGAGTAGAGTCGATGCAGTGGCCAGCAGGGAGGGACAATCTGAAGTTCTGTTCTGGATCAATTGAGCTTGAGATATCTTTATGTTGAGTAGGAGGTATGTATTGTGTGTCTGAATTTCAGGAGAGAGTTTTGGCCTGGAGATATACTTTGGGAGGTATAGGTGGCCCTTAGAGCCTTGGGATGGGATAGTGACACCAAGGAGTGAGTATATAGTAGAGGAAAAGAACAAGGATCTAACTTTAAGGTACTCCAAGGTTAACAGATCAGGGAGAAGAGGAGGCTGTGAGCAAAGGAAAAGGAGGAAGGAGTAACTAGAGAGGTTGGAGAAAGGCCAAGGTTATAATGCCCTAAAAACCCAATGAGGCAATTGTATCAAGCAGGAGGAAGTGATCAGCTCTATCTCATGCTACTAATAGGTCTGGCAAAATGAGAACTGAGAATAGGTTGTTTAAGTAGCAAAATGGAGGTCACTGGTGACTTTGACTAGAGTAGTATCAGTAGACAGAAGCCTCATTGGGGTGAGTTTAAGAAAGAATGGGAGGAGGGAAATTTGAGACAGTGAGTATAGAGAACACTTTCAAGAACATCCACTGCAAAGGAGAGCAGAGAAATGGGGTGGTAGCTGGCAGAGGAAGTAAGGTCAATAGCAGGTTTTGTTCTGTTTTGTTTGAAAATGAGAAAAATAACAGCAAGCTTGTTTGGTGATGGATATAAGCCAGTGGAGAGAGTAACTTCAGTAGATGGATTTTCATCCCTCAACCTTTCTCTTCTCTCTCAGGCTGGTTTCATTTCCCCCTACTTGCTTCGTTTCCTTCTTCTGCCAGCCTCGTCCTATGACTGGCTATTTCCATTATGCTTTTACCAGCCTTCTAGAATGCCTCCCTTTGTTAATTCTTCCTTCCCAAATCACCATTTTCTTTCTTCTCTAGAACTTTTGGGTTGCCAGTTGGCTTTACAACAATAGATGCCTGCTACCTAACCTCAGTCGAACCTACAGAGCTGTCCAAGTTTTCTTTTACTCTTATGTTCTTTTATGGTTTATTTCTTAGCAAATGACCAAGAGTGTTTACTCCAATTTTAAAAAAACACTTATTCAGCATTCATTCAATCACACATTTATTGAGCCACAACCATGTTCCAAACACTGCAGCCTGATTCGCATACCTTGACTGTTCTCAGGGCTCTTAGCAGATGACCTTTACTTTACTTTACTGAAATGATTGATGTGAATTTCTTTGACCTTCTCTCTTACATTCTTGATTTTAAAAAACATTCTTTCCATCATTATTTATAAAAGAAAAATTTTCTCTGCTTATCTCAAAGATTAACTTTTTCACTTGGGTCTTGATTTTATTACCCCTTACCTGTTCTACCAATTAATCTTACTGCATCTTTAACATCACCGATTGCAGTCCCTTCCCTTCTTCCCAGAGGTAATATGTATAGGTAGGTAGCTAGCTAGCTAGCTAGCTATATACATACATAGGTGTGTGTGTGTGTGTGTGTGTGTGTGTGTGTGTGTGTGTATGTGTGTGTGTGTGTGTGTCTTAATATAGTGTTCGCTCTTGACAAAACTGAAGTTCTTTTCTGAAATTTAAGTTTAGCTATGTACAAAGAAGACAATTTCACCACTACTAAGAGAAGATCAGCTGAAGAGATTCTCTGGGTTATAGTCTGGCTTCAGCTTTCCCTTTGGGACCATCAGTACAGAAGGTCATGAGTGAATTCCGGAAACATGGGGCTGGGGCATTTGGCAGGAAAATGGCCAGGGGGTAGGCTGCTCTGCTTTTCCTCTTCTAAGCTCACTGTGGCTTATTTCCACATTAGCTCTCCTGAAGCTCTGACTATTTCACTGTCTTTTCATCCCATCTTTAATTTATCCTCTGGTCTCCAGAATAAATTCTAACCTATGCAGATGCATTACAGGGTCACACTACCTTTAAAGCAGTATTTTTTACTGTTCCTCTTTTTGCAACTTAGGTCAAACTAAGCTACTGTAGCTATTACCACTGAATGAGCAAGATTCACATGACACAATCAATCAGAAGACCTAGACCTTTCCCCTGGTGGCCCAGTCAACCTGCTCTAAAGTACATTTCTTTGTCCTCAGTGAAGTTGCAGCCAGGTTGCATAACTTACCTGCTCTCTCATGGATAATAAAAAACATGTGTTTGTTGTCTTGAATTGAAGAACTCCTTGAAGACATATGCCAAAAACTCTGAGGAGAGGTTATGAATTATGATGCTGTGGTAAGAGAGTCTGTAGAAAAAGGATTCTGACTCCCCTCAAGGGATCGAGATGATTTGGGGATAATTTCTTCCTTTTAGTAACTGAGGTTTGGAGCCTGAAAGAGCTAATAACTGAAGGAAAAGAGAAGGAAATGGTGCTGATGAATGCTCCAATGATGGAGAATGTAGCAACATTAAGTATCCCAGAAACATAAATACTGACACACCCTGGATAGATACCTTTTCCCAAATACTTTTAAAGATGAATTCTATCCAAATACCCAAGGAAGAGATAATCCCAATATTAAACAAGCAAATTATCCTATAAGAGAAGAAGGGATAAATTTAATCCTGACCACATGCCAGATTAAAAATAAATTCCAAGCTGACTAAAAACCCGACATGACAAACTACTGAAAATTTTGATAACGGAAAAAAATTACCATTTTATACCCACCATTTTGGAAAAATAAAAATGCTAATAATACCAAATGTTGACTGATATGAGGTTAATATCTAAAATATCTAGAGAATTCTTATAACTCAATAGAAAAAATTAACTAATCTGATTTAAAAATTGTCTGAGGAACTGTAAATTTTTCCAAAGAAGACATTCAAATGGCTAACAGGTACATGAAAAAAAGATGGAAAACATCACTAATCACTATTTACTAGGGAAATGCAAATCGAAACAGCAATGAGATATTACCTCACATCTGTTAAATAGCTATCATCAAAAAGACAAGAAATAATAAGTGTATATATAATAGAATAGTATTCATCCATGAGAAAGAAGGAAACCTTGCCATTTTTGACAACAGAATGAAACTTGAGGGCATTATACTAAGCGAAATAAGCCAGAGAAAGACAAATACTGAATGGTATTATTTATATGTGGAATCTATATTCAAAAAGTCAAAACTCATAGAAAAGAGATTATAAGTGGTTGCTAGGGTTGGGGGGGGGTAGGTTAGGGAAAAAAGGGAGAGGTTAGTAAAAGGGTACAAACTTTCAGCTTTAAGATGAATAAGATCAAAGGATCTAATGTAAAACATGTGACTATAGATGATAATACTGCACTGTATATTGAAATTTGCTAGGAAAGCAAAATTTAAATGTTCTCATCAAAAAAAAAAAAAAGAAATATATGATAAATATGGGAGATGAATCAACTAGAGAAATACCTTTCACTATAAATGTATATCAAATCAGCATGACGTATCCTTTACTATCTTACCATTATATGTCACTATACCTCAAGAAAACTGAAATTTAAAAAATACCAAGTGTTGCCAAGGATGTTGCACAACAGATTGCGCATATACTGCTCTTGGAAATGTCAAGTGGTACATCACTTTGGAAAATATGAAAGTGGATATTAATTTTCTAAAGATTAGAATTTGTCTTCCTTGTTTACCAAATCTCAATATGTTTGGAGCAGAATATCCTTTAGTGTATGAATCATGTCTGGTTTAGTCAATCATAACCATCTCATAATCTTTTACCAGATACTTGCTTTCTCATTTCCTTGACACCAAGGGTTACAACCCCATTCTGGCCAATGGAATGTAAAGGGAAGTCTAACGAAAAACTTCTGGTTGCTAGGACAGGAGAGTCTCTGAGTCTAGTGGGGGAGGGGGTGTCTATCTATTCCTCAACCATGTCCCCATCCTAAGTCAGAAGTGCCCTACCCCCAGAGATGTAGGAAGGCTTTTCTTCTCTAAAAATGAAAGAAAGAAAGAAAGAAAGAAAGAAAGAAAGAAAGAAAGAAAGAAAGAAAGAAAGAAAGAAAGAAAGAAAGAAAGAAGAGAAAGAAAGAAAGAAAGAAAGAAAGAAAGAAAGAAAGAAAGAAAGAAAGAAAGAAAGAAAGAAAGAAAGAAAGAAAGTAAGTTTCTTTTCCACAAACTCTTTTCTCTTGTTTGGGACACTGGAACAAGACTGTATTACCTACAGTTATGGAAGCCATCTTGTGATCATGAGGCGACAAGCAAGAGGACCAAAGCCATCACACTAATATATCAAAAATGAAAGGATTGAAAGTGACTGTTAGATAATTAAATCTTTATTGTTTAAACCACTGTTAGTAAGCTTTTCTGTAATCAAAAGCTTCCTTGATAGAACAATTGTGTAGTAAAGTTAAAGAAAAGCTTAAGATTCAGAAATCTCACTCCTAGGTATATATGCTAAATAATCTTCACATATATGCACAAGAAAATATGCCCAGAGATGTTCATTGCAACAGTGTTTGTAATGGTAAAAAACAAAACAACAAAACAAAACAAAACAAAACAAAAAAGAAAGAAAACCCACATTAAACAATCTAAATATTCTTCAACAGAAAATATGCATAAAAATTTGAGGTCTAGTCATACAAAAGAATGCTATATAGAAGTTTAAATAAACTAGAGTGATGTGAATCAATAGATTAAGTCTTAAAAGAATTTTGAGCAAAAAAGCACAAGTCGCAAGAGAATTTATACAGTGTGTCACATTTAGATAGCATTCGAAAACATGGAAAACAATATTCTGCATTGTTTATAGATGAAGTCATGTATAATATGAATGTAAACCATTCGTAAGAATGTTAAAGATCAAATTCGTATTTATCTCTGGAGAAAAAGGGAAGGAAATGGTTTACTTGGCTTCAACTCCATCTACAACATAGGATGTACATGCTCCACGAACACTAATTATTACAGACAATAAATAATATCTTAAGACTCTTCTAGAGGCACAAATGCTGTAGCATTTCATTACTTTATAAGAAGCATCGAGTCCTCCTTAGCTTACTGCAATCATCATACATTAAAGCATACATTAAAGCAAACTTTTGAGGTCTTTAATTAGTGAGAAATAGCAGACAGAATAATCTCAATGTATTATGACTCCCAAAGTAATTTCTATTGGCACAAAAGGATTCAGTGAGCCATTAGTTTTTTCAGTTATGGTCTCTATCCTTTGCAGAGTGCACCAGTCCAACATAACCCTGGATTCAATGTACACGTCAAGTATGGCTCCTTGAATTTCTGATTCCTGTAATCTTTTATTTTCAAAGACAAGTTGAAAAATTTTAATACCTTTACCCCATTCTCAAAAAGGCCTTGCAGTTCAAAATCACAAAACTTCTCCAAGTTCAGATAAGAAAGAAAATAAGAAGCTACAAGGAAATTCAATTTTATTGAAAAAGAAGGGAGGTAGGAGAAAGCACTATTCGTACTAGGCAACCAATGTTCTCATCAAAAAAAAAAGATGAATATGTGATAAATATTTATTCTACATCAAAGGCCAGATAAATATCAGATATAATTAATATTTTACTCTTTATGGTAGATTTTCTCCAGCGTCTTAAAAGTAATATTTCTTGCACAGAACTCAAATTGAAAATTGCATCAGTAAAAGTTTTAAATTGAAAATCTTTTTAGACCCCTGTACTAAAAGAATTATGTAGAAAAAGATTGATGCTGGAAGGAGACGAAGAAATTCCACGTCTGTGTCAGGGGTTCTAGAACTGAGTGGCTCTGCTCTGCCTCCTTGGGGTGAATGACTACAGCTGTCCAGTAATTCCCTGGTGGTTAGAATCCCTTAAGAGAAGTACTATTCCCAATATACTGATTGTATTCTGAGTTAAAGGAACCATAAGCCTTCATGGTGTGGACCAGAAAAATCCCATTTCTTGAAACAAGAGAGGGAACAGAAGGGTGGTACCATATTTCAGTCCAACTCGGGCACCCCTCTTATAAGCTTCTGCTGTGAGAGCTGACTGTCCCGAGTGGGCTGATAAAGTGACAGTGGAGTATCCACGAGCATGGTCTGGGAGGCTGTTTAAGACAGAACTGGAACATAGGCACAAAACAGGGCTGGAGATAAAGGTGTGAAGAGGCAACTTATAGTGAATAAGGAAGGCAGGAAACTCACTAGGGAGAGAGCGTCCACAGAGAAAAACAAAAGATGAAATTAGAATGAAGAGAGATAATCAAGATGAAGGCTGAAGGTCAAGGGCAGAATGAGATAATAATGAATAAAATGTACAGAAACTAAAGAAAAAGGCAAGTTCTGGTGGGCAAGATTAGGTGTCAGAAGTGCCTCCATATCTTGCTCAACAGGGCTCCGATCACCATAAGGATCATAGCTGTGGACCCAGAGTCTTGGCCTCTAGCTCCAAAGCCCTTCTGGCCTCACCAGCAGAAGTCCTGACCTCTTTGTTGTTTTTTGTCTGTAGCCCCCCACACCCCCACCTGCACTGTGCGCAATTGCTAGCACAAGACTCCCTCATGTTTCTAGTTACTTTACGTGGGCACTGACTTATCCTATTGTATGTTGGTCTCTAGTGAGCCTAAGCTTCCTGTTGTTTCCAACTTTCCACTCAGTGTTCCTACCTTTTCTATTCCAACAATCTGAATTCCTAGCCCTGAACCTGACCACTGTGACTTTTGGTCTTCTCTTTAAAGGCCACCTTTTTGCCCCCTTTTCCTGCTTGAGGAAAAGTTCCTGGCAGTGGCTTTGGGCCTCCACCTGCACAGTAGAATAAAATAGTGATCAGCACAGTCGAGTAGAGCAAAAATGTCAAAGAGAAAGAATAAAATGGAGACAGTTATTGTGGATGATGTCTGCGTGGTCAGTTTCAAGAATACGAACTGGAGAAAGAAGGCAAACAGGAAAACAAAAGAATAGCTACTCAAAGCAAGTAGGCTGAGGCAGCTTTCTGACCCACTTCTAGCAGTCTTCGCTTCCCCCTTGCCCCCCGAGGGAACTGCTCTAGGAATGAGAGCAGCAGAAAATTTCAGGGGAAGGCAATTGGAAACGGAGGCTTAGGTGACATGTGTGGTGAGAAGAAAGCATTTCCTTACGGCAGCTTCTGATAAGGACATGATTTCTGCTGTCCTGTCTGCTTACTGCGCTTCAAAGGAAAGCTCTAGCTGCCCTGCTGAGTTCTAAGCTGTCAGATGTTCTGTCTGTCTTAGTTCGCCCTTGGTAAACAGAGAAAGAAAAGGAAGCTGAGCTTCCAGCTCTGCGGGTTCCTGTTCTAGGACTATATTTTCCAATCCAGTTTGGCCGTCAATCTGTTTTCTCAATATCTTCTTTTTGGCCTTTAAATCTCAGTCTGAAACAAAAGCTATTGTACTGTAACTTTGAAAGTTGCTAAGAGAATCCATTTTAAAAATTCTCATCGCAGAAAAAAGAAAATACGTAATTGTGTGGTGATGGATATTATCTAGACTTATTGTGATGATCATTCTGCAGATATATCTGCAATATACAGATAGATGCTCCTTGACTTACATTGCGATTATGTCCCAATAAACCCATTGTAAGTTGAAATATCCTAGGTTAAAGATACATTTAATACACCTAACCTATTAAACATAATAGCTCAGCCACGCCTACCTTAAATGCGCTCAGAATTCTTACACTAACCCACAGTTGGCCAAAATCATCTAATACAATGAATACACTGTGAGTGTGAATTGTTGACCCTGGTGATCATGTGGCTGACTGGGAGCTGTGTCTCGCTGACCCTGCCCTGCATCACGAGAGAGCATCCTGCCTCATCTCATACCGCTAGTCTAGGAAGAGATCAAATTTCAAAATGCAAAATACAGTTTCCACTGATTATGTATTGTTTCTTATCATCGTAAAATTGAAAAATTTTAAGTTCAACTATTGTAAGTCAGGGACTGTCTATATACATTTATCCAATCATTATGTTGTACATCTGAAACTAATATACTGTTGTGTCAATTATATCTCAATTTAAAAATTAAAGAAAAACCATTTTAATGAATAAATTAGCATTGATTATTCACATTTACCAATGTAGTTGCTCGTTTTAAAAAGTATCACCATAAGGTATTTTTCAAACTTACTGAACACAGGTTTTCTATAATTATTAGTTGACCGGCTCCCTGATTGAGGGTAATGATCCTTTTCAGATGATTATAACCACTCTTCTCTCCTAACAGTTCATGGATAAAAAGTAACGTTCTAGGATAAAAATTAAGTTTATATAAAGCTATGGATTTTTTTTCCTCAGTCCAAATTTGTCATCACATTTTGGTTTGAAAAGAAGATTGAGTCATAACTTTAAGCTTGCAAGATCTTCATGGAGTGGAAAGATATGTTCCTTATCATTAAAATTGCTTTTTCCTGAGAGAAAGAACAAATGCTTAAGGGCAAGAGCCCTTGAAGATTCCACACAACCCTTGTAACTTTATTATCACACGTTCTCTGTCCTTTTATCTGGAACCCAACATCTGTTGGTTGACCAGTCCTATCAGTGCCAGATAGCATGTAAGCAAACCACAAAATTCATATTATTTTCATCCCAGTCTGTAACTGAACCTTGATTATCTAGTTTCTGTCAAGTGCCATTCAAGAGAAGGCAGGGAGAGGCAGAGAATGCTTGCAAAGATCTATCAGACCCTAGAGGCTTCCTAGAAGTAAAAGGTTGGTGAGAGTGATTAACGGCCACTAAACCTAAACCGCTCTTGCTTTAGTCGATTCAATTTCTCTCTGGTTTTTAAAGTGGCCTGGGATGAAGAGGAGCAGCTCAAAGAACTTGTGTTTAATGGAAAGAATAAGGTCTTGAGGGTCCAGTACACTAGGCCTGATTCTCTGTTCAATCACGGAATAGCTGCAACCTGCACTAATGGAGTCACCAAACGCGTTTTCTCATCTGTAAAATGTTAGTAAAAACGTATGTCTTATAGAGATTTGGCATGAATTAAATCATTGTTTAATTCAGTAAAACCCCTGGAGTCAGACTCTTTAGGGTTCAAATTCTGGCTCAACCACTTATTTGCTGTATGAATCTGGGCAAGGGCGTAAAGTCTTTAAGCCTCCGTGTCTTCAATATATATAATACTCATAAAAATGATTCCTACCTTAACGGTTAGTTGTGCTGAGTGGGAGATTATCCATGGAAAGAATGTAGCACGGTGCCTGGCACATAGCAAGTGTTCAAATGAATGTTAGCTATTACTGCTGAAAGCACCACACATCATTTCCTGTTCTCTTAACCAGGTTGAGGATAAATAGGACACAGTTGTGCTAGAAGTACCCAAGGCAGACCTTTTCCTTTACAAAGCGTTTCTTTCTCTCTCTTTTTTTTTTTTTCATAAATGTTCTGGTACACATTAGCAAGATGCCCTTGGGGGAAGGGAGGTTAGAAAGCCTTTAAGTGCCTGCCTTTCCTTCACAATGAAATCCATATGCTTTCCAAAAAAGCAGAATCCTGGAAAGAGGCCAGCTAGAGTACACATCTAAGACTGTAAATAAAGCACAAAAGAGAATCATGAGTCTAAATTAAAGATAGATCATTATTACCATTAATATCTTCATTAACAGTTGTCTGTGTTTGCTTTTTAAAAAGTATAAATTTGTGGTTGATTTAAAGATTAAATTTTATTTAAGAGGTGTTAAAAAACAAAATTCAGCTGAGTAAATTTGATGACCTAATTGGCTTATTGGCTTAACGATTCATGAATAGGGCAACATCCCATTTAGCAGATACAAAGGATCTCTGAAGAGCTTTATATTTTATATTATATTTTAAAATCAAATTAATCCTCCTGGAAAAGCATAAAAATATTTTTGACGTTCTAATGCTGGAATGATGTTGGAAAAAATCATCTCATGAAACTATTTTTTCAGAGGAGGAGGGCTAGAATAAATATGGGAAAGATGTCTTTATGTACCTTTGTCTGAAGGAAGAACTGTGCCTATGGAACTGTGACTTTTTTCTGTTTCTGTCTTTGAGCCTTTGCCTCGGCCTTCTTTTCTCTCTCATGTAGGCACAGTGCCATAATAATTATGCTTTGTGCTTACTGGCATTCCTATTTGTTCCTTGAAACAAATAGGTAGAGGGTGGTTAAGGCAAATATTATCATTACCATTTTTCAGATTTAAAAATGAAATCCTGAAAGGATAAGTGACACATAGGTACAGGAAGAGCTGGTACTAAAACCCACTTTTTGTGGCTGGCCTAATGCTAGTTCTACAGCTGCAGCCAGAATTCTGGGAATCACGCAGTCCATGAAGGCAGTGGGGACACAGCACCACCACACATATGGCTCCAGTGACTTTGACAACTGGTAGGTGTGATGCTCAGCACAATTCATTATTAAGTTCCCCCTAAGATGCTCCCAGGAACTCCAGTCCTAGCTGTTGAGTAGCTCCCATCCATCCATCCATCCAAAATGGGAGAAGGGTGTAGAAGTATTCAGCTGGGGGAGACTAAGAGGCACATATAGCCTCTGAATCTGGAAACTATGATGCTGAGTTCCTCTGAAAGTTAGTATTGGCAACTGAGTTCAACCCTTTTTAGTCGAGATAGTTGGGGAGATATTACAACGAAATTATTTCTCAAAAAATTCAGTTGTCATTTTGAATTATCATCCAGTTAATTCTAGCTTCACTGATACTGGATTTGGACAACTTAAACATGTTTCCATTTTCTTTCTCTCTCAAAGGATCAGTTTAATTATGTAAAAATGCAAACGATTAGCAAAATCATCTTGAAACTATGATTACTTGATATCTGTTATCCTGAATCTTATAACTTAAGAACTCTTCATCAGATTTCTAAATCAACTCTGTATTTATCCTTTTTATTATATTAAAAAAGGAAATCCTGGTCTGAGAAGCCTGAAAAGAAACTTTTAGGGTGCACCAAAAATGTTTTCCAGCTTTAATTCTCCATTGCAATTTGCAATTGCACAGAAAAGAAAAGTACTGTGAGAAAAATTCCACCCAGAATACACTCAAGTCACAATTCACATTCTCTTTCTTAAGATGCCTAAACTGTGACAAGCAAAAGCGAATTCAACTTAATCTTTCTGGCACCCTCTGGTGGCCGAGAAGAGTCATGAACTCAGTGTCTAGACCCAGAAGACCAGTGGCCTTTGAGGCTTTCTCAAAATGGCATCACTAAATTTTCCACTCAATGTTGAAAATGTGTGCAGATCAGGAAAGCAGGAGGGAGTGGCAAGAATGCGAAATCACCAGACTTGGACCTGAGTCGGAGCTCTGTCATTTATCAGCTATTTGAAATTGTATCTGTCCGGTCAGTTACTGCAGAGCTGAAGTTGAATCTGGAATTTCTCATCAGAGATAAGAGGCAAAACTGGAGGGGTATATGATTCCATTTATCTGATGTGTCCAGAAAAGGCAACTTATGGAGACAGAAAGTAGGTTAGTGGTTGCCTGGGGCCGGAGATGTGAAGGAGGATTAACTGTAAGCGGGCATGAAAGATCTTATTGGAATGATGGAAACATTCTAAAACTGGGTTGTGGTGATTGTTGCACAACTCGATAAATTTACTAAAAATCATTGGAGTGTACATTTTAAATGAGTGAATTTTGTGGTATGTAAATGTTTTAGAAAATAACCCGAGGGGAAAGCAGAGTGATAACCCTGTTAATCCAAATACAGAGTTAGGACGCCTGGACCTTGTAACTGAGTGGGAGGAAAAGGGACTACAGGGTAGCTTAGGGGGTGAGCAGGGAAAAAGTCCCAGGACAGATGCTGCTGTTTACAACTTTATTTTGTCCACTCTGTGCTCAGGTGAGTCGCCTGAAGTTAGCCCACTAGAAGCTGAAAGGACACCACCTCCTGGCTTAGCCCCCTAATGCAGGGAGGGCTCCAGGAATCACAAACAGAAAGTTCTGACCAGTCAGGGGGCATTTCTGAAGGAGAGAAGACTATTAAAGCAGCCAACTTGATGCATTTGCATCAAAGTGACCAACAAAAATGTAAAAATTTTGTTTTCTTTGTAAATTTTCTGGATGATAAATAATTAATTCAGTGTAGTTAGGGAATTAGATGAGATTAAGGAGTATGCTGTGAAGAGAATGCCTTTTTTTTTTTTACATTATTAACTAATACAAAATCTGAAAGTGTGAGGGTATAGAAAAGCACCAGACAAAAAAAGTGTAGGAGAAAATCTCTGTAGAGTTGGGTAGAGAGAAACTTATTAGGAATAATACCCAAACCAGAAACTCTAAAAAAAAAAAAAAAAAAAAATAGATTTGGTTAGAAAAAAGAGAGAGAAGAAGACAGAAAATGAAGAAAAGGAAGGAAGAAAGGAAGGAAGGAAGGCAGGCAGGAAGGAAGGAAGGAAGGAAGGAAGGAAGGAAGGAAGGAAGGAAGAAAGAAAAGACACAGATGATAGATTAGGAAATAACATTATATTATGCATGCCAAACAGGTTTACTATCCTTATTATAACAGACACTTACAAAACAGAGAAAAAATGGGCAAAGGATGGGCAGATAATTCACAAAAAAAGAAGATAAATGAAGAAATATAATCTGTCAGCATACGAAATAGCTGGTTACTAATTAATAAATGCTATTAAGAAAACAATGAGCTATTTTTCACTTGTAAAATTAGCAAAGATTAGGAAGACTGATGTTGATTATCCCTCTCTGTGCTCGGGTAAATTGGTACAGCTTTCAGGGGAGTAATTTGGCACTATACTTCAAAATGTAAATATGCATACATTTTGGCCCAGCAATTTCATTTTTGGAAATTACTTTATGGTAACAATTAGACATGTGTGAAAAAATATTGAGACGAACATTAGGGTTTTCATGACTGAATTATCTGTAAAGGCAAAAAAAAAAAAAATAGAAATGTTCTCAAATGCCCACCGATAGGGGTTTGATTTATTATTGTACATCTATTCAATGGAATATCTGCAGTAATCAGAAATGAATGCAATCTAGATGTTGTGGCATAGGGAATTGTTTACATTATGTTGCTAAGTAAAAAAAAAAAAAGCATTAGTGTCATAAGAGTAAAGGTGATGTAATTACATTTCTGTTTAAAATTATACTGTGTGTCTGTGTGCATGCGTGTGTGCGTGTACGTGTGCGTGTGTGTGTATGTGTGTGTGTGTGTGATGAACATGAAGATGCACTGCCCAGATCTCCCTTCCAAAAGGGACTTGTTACCCAGCTGTCTTGTTTGCCCCTCAGGAATCACCTCAGATTCCCGCAAAGCCACCTCTTCCAATGTTCTTCCCTCCTGAGAATGGAGGTGGGCACATCCTGAAGGAGGCAGCAGTGTAGGGACAGTCATTTTAGTTCAGCAGCAAACAACTCCAAGGGGCTCCTTTCGCTCCAGAGCTTCCTGCAGGGTCGGCGGAGGCTGTTACCAGGCCTGCAGTACCGCTCGATTTCTCTCTCTACCCAATTCTGCTTCTTCCTTTTCTTTGTTCCCCACAGGTGTTGACCCAAAGGGCAATTCTTAAGAAACATCCAGCACAGTAAAATTCCTCTCAGAATCTGCTTCCCAAATTCTGGAAAAAAATATCCACCTAATATTTTGCGTTGGACGATTTTTATGTTATAATTTGGGAACATTGCCTGATTCTTTTAAAATGAGTATTTATTATTTTTGTCATCAGATTAAAACAATAAAGTGGTTTTCATTTTAGGAAAGAAAACGAACTGTTAATGGTTTGGGTTTTATTCTGGTCAAAATGAACTCATCCAGGCATCTGTATCAAAATGGCAGCACCTAAGCCCTCTGGCGTGCAACTTTCTGAATAGGGAGGTGAGCTCTTCCGAACACCCTCCTGGCCCACACCCTGCCTACGCTCTAGGTCTTGGTACTCAGAGCTTTCCCTTCCTTTAGCCCCGGAGGAAAATGCTGATGTTTCCTACTTAGCATTCTGTACCACTTCACCCCCATCCTGATCAAAACTCAAACCCATTTTTCAGATCAGATCAATCTGTGTGCAGAGCACCACTAAAGAGGAAGGTTTGTGTCAGAAAAGGCAGAGAAAGGGAAGCGGGGAGCAAGAGGCTTGAGCAAGCTACAGGGTGTGAGAAAGTGGGAGCCTGGGAAGAAGAGAAAAGATTTTAAGCAGTGAGACTGGAGATTATAAACCGGATTTCCTTTTGAATGTCACTTGAGAGATGCAAGGACAGATTAGAATTAATTCAATTTTGATTGCTGGTCTGCATTCTCTGATAGTGACACCATAAAAAAGCATGGGCTGAGGACAATGGGATTTCCCCACTGCCCCTCAACAGTAATAGCTCAAGTTTCACTGGCTTTTAACCTACCTCTTCGTGGAGGGATTCAGCATCTTCCTCATTCACCAACTCTATGAATCCTAGATGTCTTCTCTCTTGTAGCCATGAATTCTAACACTCATTGTGATGCCGACTGCTTATAAAGCCACAGGAAGGCAACCCCCATTCTTCATAATGGCCATTGGTATCCCAGGGAAAGTTGATATGTCTGTGCTTGCCATGGTCTTTGTGTGTTCCACTATCTTCTGTCCTGGTCCCCTGGTCTCTAAGATGCCCAAGGAAATGGTATCCAAGATACAGGTCCTCCTCCTCTTAATTTTTCTTCCAGATACTTGTGCAATATATATATATATATATATATATATATATATATATATATATATATGTTTTACGTTATTCCTTTCTTCTTCAGCCAAGAAACCACCATGCAATTCAAACTCTTGTGGTCCTACCTTCCAATTCAAAGCACAAATTAGAATCAAGCTGGCTCACGCTGGGACCTGGCCTTAGGCTCTTTACATCAAACAGCAGTAAAATGAACTGAGCTTGAGAGTTTGTCAGCTCTTCCATCGCAGACTAAACATCCGGAAGTTAACACACCTGAACTGTGGTGTGGCTCAGGTGGGCAAGTGCAACTGCCAATGGTTGCCTGGATTTGCGGAGTCCACCTGCATTTTTAAGAGGGCTAACAAACCCTCTTTTGTAATTCCTCAGTGTGATGCACTCTCAGGAGGAAGACATAGCTATAAGTGGTTTCTGAGCTTTATTAAGCATTATTCATTTGTATAAAGGAGCCAGAAACCTATAGCCAGATTATTACATTTTCAATATCCAGGGAATTAAGTTGATTATAAACAAGACCACTTACTTACAAAAATGCACTGTGTTCTTGACATTTGACAAACATAATTTTGCTTCAGTTGTTTAAGATACAGCTTTTCAAGAGTGGTAAGGAAACAGCCTGCTGCGAATGTGCAAAGCAGTGACATTCGCATAACACGGGACCCTAGGGTGACAACAATATGGTTCCTTTTTGCTGACGCGTGGGATCCTTGGTAGATGGTGTGTGAAGAGGGACAGGCATTATTGGAATTTCTGTTGTACCAAGGGAGAATTAAAGAGTATTTACTGAATGGGTTTCCTGGGTATAAATATTTATTAGCAGAATTCCAGGGTGTAGAAGCCCATAAGCACAGTCATTTATTCAGCATCCTGTGTGAGGCACTTGCTGAGTCCTGATACTAAAATAGAATATTTGATATAACTATCTCAATGTGTGATCACCTTACATAGAGGACATAAAGCCTGTAGTTATTTGCAGCTCCCAGCATTGCAAAATCTATGCGAAACTGAGAAGTAAAACACACTCAAAGGTGTATACACACACACACACACACACATACACATACACACACAATCAGTGCTTTATGTGAATGGACAAGGAAGCTAGGTTTTTCTCTAATAAATGATGTGTTCTCGAACATTTTAGATATTTGAAAGCTAATTTAAACTCTGGGGAAAAGGTAAGACTCATTTATTATGTGATCTTTGGGGTGCCCAAGGCAATTGTAGATCCTCAGTGTAATCATTGAAATGTCAGCATTTTTGTTCTTCTTTTCTATAGTGATACAGAGAGCTCCATTGTCTATTCTCTCAGGCAGCTCCCGCTGGCAGATTCCACACGAAATCACAGAGGGCGATTCTCCTTCCTTGGGAGTGGGAATGCTAGGGGAGGAGAGCTCGTCTCTGCCCATTAGTTCATTTCACTCAGCTCCAGCCCCTGAGAGATGGGGCTCCAGAGGACGAGTACAATCAGGTGCAACGGGTCTCAGGCTCTGCCGGACCCTCACTGGGGTTAGAGCCCTCGGAGCTGCACTGCTGGCCTGCCACTGGCTGAGGCAGGACCCCTGAGCTGCCCAGTTTCACTAGGCCAGACAAGCTTCTGCCCTTGAGCTGACAGTCCAGATTTGAGGGTCTCTTCTTGGATGATACTTAGAGATGACTAAAGGAAATTGAGTTCTGGGCAAACAGAAAGAAACCACAGGGAAAAAAGAAAGGGCTGTTTCCCCTTTGTGTGTGTGGGTGTGGCTGCAGGCCTGTGGGTGGGGGGGGGAGGGAGGGCGTATCCTGGGTTTCCTGTGGGTGGGGGTGGGAGTTGCAAGGGCACAGTAAGGAAGCGTTGCCAACTCTTCTTGGGAGCTTGAGAAAGAATCCAATTAAATTTCTACCTTATAGAATGTAACGACAAAGATGAAAAATTCCAAATGGATTTTTTTACATGTACAAAAATAAGACCACAAAGTAATAAAAAAGAGAAATTTTCAGTAAAGAAAAAGTTTGTGGTCAGATCTGAGACATATTTCGGAAGATCAGCCGTGCTTTGTGACTGATTAGATGTGGAAAGCAGGGGGGAAGGAAAAGTTAGGGCGGACAACCAGATTCCTGGCTCCAGCAACCATGGAACATGTGTTCTCTCAGAAGTGGAGACAAGGAAAACAATGCCTGAGTCGCCCACCTGCCCCCGCCCCGGACTCCTCCATCACTAGACTCAAACGAGGCAGTCCCTGAATTCACCACTATGACAATTACTTCATTTTGCCACATTTAATAACTATATTTTTTGAAGCAAATCTTAGGACACACAGATTCCTGAATGGTCTGACAACGGGGCAGGGCTGCGTGTCTGCACAAGGGAGTGAGGTCTTCAGGATGGTTGTGCTCTTAGGACTCCAAGGGTATGTGCCAATGTGGGAATCGAAATGCTGGAAGCTTTTGGGTGGCGTGTGCTCTGGGTCCTCACGTTATTAGGAAAACCATGTCTGACCTTATAAAAGTACGTTAATAAGAAGGTTAATCTGGATAAATCTCAGGATTCCATAATCCCGACATGTGGTCTCTGAAAGAATTCTTGTTCCAAAACCATTTTTAATTTCATAAAACCCAAAGAAAGTCAGAAAGGAACAGAGCATTTTATTTCTTTTCTTTTCATTAATTAGGTAAAAAATAAAATCAAATCCCTAATGCATTTCCTTTCAATGGGCTAAAGTTCGAAATCTAGGCTAAATGGAAACAGCAAGAAGAAAAACATCGCCATGGGGCCTTGGCTGAGATGGGAGCAGGAGGCACGGCGTCCTGCTCAGCACAGCCGAGGTGCTGCGGTTGGGTGCTGGCAGTGGCTGTCTGCTGTGCTGTCATAAGGTCCTTTGTCTCTGACCAGGAGTCTTGCATCTTCTGCCAGCATCAATGAAGCTATGATCGGTGAACTTGTTAGGTTGTAAGCAGGATAAAATTTCAGACACTTCACAATTCTTGACATTTATTTTTTATTGTTATTTCTTTGGGTCATCATTTGACTTGAAGTTGGGGCAAATGATGATGAAAGTGTGATAAGGACAAGAAAGGTAAATTAAGTGATTGACGTGAGATTAATATTGCTCTCTCCAGGTTCCTGTTAGCTTCCTGGTTAGCTTCACTCTCTCCTTATCCCCATCCTGACTCTCTCCTTACTCCATCAAAGCCAGCATCAGCCCAATGCATTACTGGGCACATATTTAGTTACTATTATTGATAGTTCCACCAAGTAATGAGTGCCTTTATGTAGCAACCACTCCTTAATACATGATCTCTGTTTTCTGCAACAAGTTTTAAGAGTTTGGAATTATCCCTGATCTGAGGCTGAGGAGGGTTAGGAAACTTGTCCAATAACACAGAGCCTAATGATTGAGGCAAGATTCCTGCCTATATTTATCTGTTAGCAAAAATTATGTTTCCCTTACCACAACCCCAGGCCACCTCAGTTATGCAAATAAAGTTTCAGAGAAAACAAACATTTTAGTGGTGATGTTGGCCAGTCTGCTTAACTTCTTCTCCTCAATTGACTACTACTCCCCCATTTCCTGATTTACTTCCCTATTTTATTTGACCACTATTATTGCCAATCCACAGTAATTTCTCAGCCCTTTTACCATTAGTATCTCTTTTTGAAAGCAGAAATATTAATGATATTTTTTCACAGCTAATTAGAAATCTATGTGCGAGGAAATGGGCTAAGAGGGATTGAGTCAAACAGGAAGTATGAGTTGAACTGACTGTTGACAGCAATGAGAAAGTAATCCATGACCTCAGCTTCCAGTCTGTGGGGTTTAATATGCATCCAACAGAAACCTGAGTTGGGAGCTCACATCTCCAAGTCTTCTCCATGGGGGCTCATTTGAAGGATGGCTGTTGTCCAGCCCTGTATTTCCAGGAAATAAGACTTCGATTCCTTGAGGTGTTAACTTTAAAGGAAAGGCATTTGGATGATCCTTGAAAGAATACCATTTGAAACAAAACTGATGGAGATAAATAATCCAAACTCACTTTTACTCTTAGTTGCCTGGCACCTGCTACTACACATGCACCAGCTGTGAAATTCCCAGGGGCCTGCAAGCAAATGGTAGAACGTCCACAAACTGAGCCACCAACTTATACATTTCCAAGCCCTCTACTTTCCCAGAATTCACTAAACTCCTCAGCCCTGGGGCATGGGGAAGATTTGAAAACAAATGTTTACAAATTCGCCCCCTCTATCGGTTCCAATATTACTGCATTTTCCCAGCAGCATTTTTGTTCATTGCTGCCTTCAGGATAATGCCAAGGGTAAACACACTCTAAACTTTTGAACTATCATCAAAACTATCATCAGAGTTGAGTAGGCGAAAATTATACAGTTCAGAAGCCATTTGGAGAGGCAGAGATGCCAAAAGTCCAGAGAATATAAGAGAGATAGGGATATAATTCCAAACAGTAGAGAATAAAAAATATTGGTACGTGGGAATAACTGGATTGATCCAAATCACTGAGTCTAGTCGAGAAGTACCAGAGAAGGGCAAGAAATCTAAAAATCCTCCTTCTTCCTCCTTGGATGTTTCTTCTTACTTAACTGTTCCCGTTCTACTCTGGCCTTGTAGCCCTGGCGTCTCAAATATACAGGACAATGACAGGACTGGAGGGAGCAAGCCTGGCCTGGGAGTATATACCCAGGTCAGGTTCCTATAAGGAAAGAAGAGAAAACCAAGTATGAGTGCAGTTTTGAGTCTATTTACCAATAGCCTCTGGCTACTTTTACGTATCGTCAAACCTAACCACGCTTTGTATTCCTGTCGGTCCAGCCAGCTGCTGGCCAGTTTTCTGGGCTGCTGTAAATCTCCACCACTACAAGTGTCCTCACTCTGACCAGCTTTGCTCAGCCACACCATGGTTTGATTGGCAGAACGGCAGGCTCTCTCATTATCCAAAAGTATCAGGGGTGTGTGTGTGTGTGTGTGTGTGTAGCAAATATGCTGAAGTGAAAAATCTCCAGCCCAGTCAGATTCAGCCTTCAGCATAATCTTGTTTTGGTTTGTGGAACAAGGTTTATTCCCTCCCTGTTTATGTTTTAACTTGAGTTTTTGTTTTGGTGTGAAAAATATGACAAAACTTTTGAAGCAATAGTATCTTAAAGACAAGATATAGAATATCATGAAAGTTGGGGTATTGTGACCCCAATATGACTGTGTTTTTCTACCTGTATGTCTCTTGATCTGGGCACACCTTTTTCTGCTTTTGTCTCTGTGTCTCTTATTTTACAGTCTATCGCTACTTACCTATTTGTATTTGCCTATTTTTATGTCTCCTCCTTATTTCCTTCCACATTTTCTTCTCCTTCTCAGTCATTTATTCAAAGTTAGGTTGAGTGCTAACCACTGTATATTGTCTCTGAGGATTGTAAAATTCCTTCTCCCCCTCCCCCCAACTCTGAACCAAGCAGCTTTTTTATGTAGGTAGAGAAAAATTGATCTCACTTTCAAAAGTGAGTGCCCATGAGGAAAAAAAAAATTTGTTCCAGGGTGTTTTCCAAGGATACATGTCACGTCAACCTGATATCAGTGTACACAGAATTTTGATGCCCTTCAAGGCTAATAAAAAACAAATTGGTAAAAGAAGAAACTAGGCTCTCAGATGGAGAGAGAAATGAGACAACAATTTCTGTAAAAATGAAATATTTAATTAAACTGTTTGATTTTAAACTTTTTCAAACATGAAACATATGGCTTTCTAAAGCATGGAACAGGAAATGAAAATGAGATAATCTGGTCAAAGTTTGAATTTTTTCAAATCTACAAACAAGGCTTTTCAATCTTAAAATGACAGACTTGTGACTGTGGTGCTTCCTAATCTATTTCTCTTAAATATCAGAAAACAGACCTTCTACGGGCCTCAGGCTACAAGTACTTCCAGAATCCTAAACACAGCGAAGCCCCCAGAGCCAACACCACACTGCCTTACAGGCAGTCAGTCAGTACTATACACAAAGGATGAAATTCGTTAGAGAAAAAAGAGTATGCAGAAAATTCTTTTTCTCCTGGAATATACTATCATACTTTCTAAGAATCTCTCAATTGCCTATAATTACTGGAAGGCCTCATGTTTCACACCAATAATTCCAGTGTTAGTGGGAAACTCAGAAGACACAAGAAAGACAGAATTCATTATTAATGAAAATATTGCCACCCCCTAAGGAAACAGAATGCACTTAATGCTCAGCTTACCTCATCTCTCCATCAATAAATCCATGCTTTCTGTTTATGACATCCTTTGGTAGTCTCACTGGAAAGGCTGACAGCTAATTAGCAAACACATTTTGGCCTTAATTAAGCTACCCTTTCCTGTCTTTGAGACTACTTCAATATAAATGGAGACTGTTTCTGCTTTATTTTATTACCATTATAGAAGTGAATTCCAGATTAATTCTTTTAAAACATGATCCAATTAGGCTTCCCTTATCTAATGAAATGCATGCATTTTGTATTTTAAATGAGAAGGGAAATTCTCTTTAAAAATTAATTTCTTTTTTGCCTCTCTCTTCTTTTGTCTCTTTTTATAGATGGTCTATGAGGGTCCTACTTTATCAGGGCTGCTGGGTGGCTTAAACGACAGGGATTTATTGTCTCACAGTTCTGGAGGCTGCAAGCTCGGGATGAAGTCTCTCTCTCGGGGCTGTGGATGGTCCTCTTTTCCCTGTGTCTTCACATCATCTTCCCTCTATAAGCGTCTATGTCCATACTTCCTCTTTGTACAAGGATACCAGTCAAACTACATTAGGGCCCACCCTAACAGACTCATTTTAATATGATCACCTCTTTAAAAATACTTTCTCCAAAAATAGTCACATTTTGAGGTACTAGGGGCTAGGACTTCAATATATGAATTTTGAGGAGACAAAATTCAGCCTATACTACTGAGGAAGAGGTGACATTTCCAAGGAGAGGCAGTAGAGTGTGTGGTTAAGAGGCACCACCTTTAGAGCCAGACTACCTGGGTTCAGATCTCAACTTTTCCACTTGTCATTTATGTGACTTTTGGCAAGTCACTTAAGTTCTCTGCTTTTTGGTTCTTCCATACCTAAAACGAGTTAATAATAATAACTACTTCAGGGGATTTTACAAAGATTAAATAAATGCTCTCTACATAGGTAGCCCTCTATAAGTGTTTGCTATAATTATTATTCGCTAAAATGCTTTAAGAGTATAGCACTTACACATTACTCATAGGGGAAATGAATGCTATGTCAACATTCTATAAAAAGGTGAAGAACATCTTGATCCTCATGGTGTAGTGAATTGAGATGATTATTTTTAAAATTTCTTTTATAGTCACAATTTTCTTTCATACTCAAAATATATAATGACCCTTATGTTAGAGCATGAAATAGATTTGAGCCATATGTGGTGGATTTCAGTCAAGAATGTATACTGTCGCCCTCCTCATCCCAGTTCTATATCTTCTCTCCCAACCTAACCAAAGGCAGGTTTGAATTGGGTGCCTAGTTCTATCTTAGCAAAACTGATCCAAAATCAGGGGCTCCAATGCATATGCCTGCCTTCATTTTCATAATAAAATCCTCGTTCTGACCAAGTCCTTCTTTGCTGCTATCCATATACTGGTGCTAAGTATTTCTGGAGAAAATTGCCCCCCATGGACAAGTCCCACTAAAATACCATGGCCTCCAGCTTCTTCCGGGCCCTCTGTACCACTAAATCTTTTCCTTATCCTTGGTCCACACCATCTCCCATATTCCTAAGCAAAAATTCCCAACTCTTACCTCTGCGTTCAAGTACATACTCGAAGCACACACACCTCTCTCTCTCTCTCTCTCTCTCTCTCTCTCTCTCTCTCTCTCTCTCTCTCCCTCTCTCTCTCTCTCAGACCATGGTGACTTTCTTATTCTTCACGAGAAACATAGTGGTTCCAGCAACAAGGAACTGCTTAATTCCACACACATTATATTGAATCTCCCCTCTGGACCACACTCTTACACAAGGAATGCCTTCTTTTCCTCCAGGTTTCTCTGCCTTTGTCTTGCTTACTTTTACTCTCAAGACTTAGCTCAAACATCACACCCCCTCTCTGAAGCCTTCTTTGATGAGCTTCCTGCCTCACCTGAGCTGGTGTGAGGGTTTTTTTTGGTGCTTCCATCACTCCCTGCATTAGTCTCTAGTACTGTTTTTATGACACTGGTCTACAATTGTCTGTTGATGCATCTCTCCCAATAGACTGAGTTCCTTGTTTTCAAAAGTCCTGTGTGTTTATTACTGATCTCATTGTCCAGCATAATAGATGCTTTAAAAGCGCCCTGTCTTTCCTTGAGTACACAGACTATATTGAAATCACTTGTGTGGGGAGCCCCTGAGGGACAGGGAACAGTCTTAATTGTTTCCCTTTCTATATCCATCAGTATTTTTAGTTAAAATAAACTAAACTGTATTGATATAAATACAGAAGGATTTTGTTAGAAGGAACTGGGTCGCTCATTGAAACTGTGGGAAGATCAGAAATTTGGGCTTGAAAATAGATATGAAAAAAGGAAACTAAAAGAAGCAGGACCACATTCAAAATCACACCACCAAGCCAGGGCACTTGATGTCCAGAACGCACTGCCTTCCCACAGGCATTGTGCACTGTTCCTGGAAACTAGAGGTTGTTGCAGCATCTGCCACAGCCCTCCCCCTTGGTGGGTCATCCGCTCTCCCTACTTCCTGGCCTCTCTGGTTCCAAATCACACCAGTGGGGGAAGGGGGTGGTGTGCATCTGATTGGTTAAACCTTAGAAAAGTGTCCACACTCTAAATTTAAGAGAGACTAGGAAGGCAAGTAGCTGGTGTTTTCAGCCTGGTCAGAAAAGGCTCAGGGAATTCCTCAAATGAGGAAGGCAGCTCAGGTGATGGTGGCCTGATAACAACATCCATTATAGATCCCTCGGGCTTCGCACAGCGTTGCAGACAGGAAGTAAAAGCAGATAAAAAAAAAAATAATAAAGTATGAATGAATTTACTCCGTTTCCAAAAACCCAATTTTTTATTGAATAAATGAGACATATAACATTGAATTTAAGGTGTATCTGTGTTACTTTGATACATTTATGTATTATAATGTGATTGTCATTGTAGCAATATTCATCACATTATATAATTATAGTATAATATTGTTATCTATATTCATTACACTGTGCATTAAATCTCTATGGCTTATTTACTACTCATTGCAAATTTGTACCCTTAAACAATATCAATCTTACCCCCTACTCCCCTTCCCTTGGTAACCACCATTTTACTGTTTATTTTTTATGAGCTTGACTTTTTTCGATTCCACATATAAATTATACCATATAGTATTTGTCTTTCTCTGAGTTATCTCACTTAGCATAATGTGTGAGATACATACAATGGAATATTATTCATCCATGAGAAAGTAGGGTATCCTGCCATTTGCTCCAGAAACTCATTTTGCTGAGGAGAACTTTGACCTGACCTATAATTCATATTTTTGAAGAGGAAATGACAAGAGGGAAAGGATGGGAGGAAAGAACTAACAAGTATTAAGAGTTATGATGTGCCAGCCACTGTGTAGCCACGTTAGATATGCTTCTACTGATGATATGATCGCTGGAATGTTATATGCAAGGGGAAGCTGCCAACCATGTCTGTGTTATCATTTATCCCCTGCCCAGTGCCTAACACAGTGCCTGGCACACAATGGGTCCTTGATAAATACTGTTGGTGTTGAACAATGCTATAAAGAAGATACTGTGCTGTTTTGTTCATGTTTCAATTAAATACTTCTGCCAGTCACAAAGCTAGTGAGTAGCTCTGTGTGGTACCCATCCCATGTTTTTCCCATCTTCACACCTGTATGGATGCTAAAATATGAATCGCCAATATGCAGGCTATTGGGAGGAGTGATGACAGCATCGTGGCAGCATAAGATGTTCCTCATTTTTGTTTTCCTTTAGCCTCCAAAATTTGGCATCTTCCCATGAAGAAAAGTGGCTCTGTAGGAGCTATGGGACCCAGCATCATATGCCAAGGGATGTGGAGGAGTCTGACCTACCTGTGTATTAGATAATAGGTGGACAGACCCAGGCAAGGGCTGTGGAACCAGCAGAAGCCTGTGAACTGAGTCCAGCCCCTCTTGGCTGACACCTGGGAGTCCCCGGAAAATGCTGAGTGGGGCAAGTACACACATACTAGAGAGCATTGTAGAAGTCCAGGTTTCTAAAGAAGTTTCAGCCCTCTGTTGGAGCAAGCAAGCAAACAAACATACAAATAAACAAAACCTAGTCTGGATATATTGGAGTGGGTAGGAGGAATTGTGACTGTGGTGCTCTCTAATTTATTTTTCTTAAATATCAGAAAATAGACCTTCTAATGGCCTCGGGCTACAAGAACTTTCAGCATCCTAAACACAGCGAAGCCTCCATAGCCAGCACCACACTGCCTTACAGGCAGTCAGTACTATACACACAAGTTGAAATTCATTGGAGAAAAAAGAGTATGCAGGAAATAATCGCTCCTTCCCCAAACTGGCTCTTAGAAAAAGAGTCCAGGGAGCCCTCCTAGTTGGGGAAGAGAGAGAACAGTAAGTGAGCACCGGCTGCTGCAGCTGGGCAGGACACTGCTAAAGAAACTTATCTCTTTCTCACAGCACACAGAGTATTAAAGTGGGAGCTCCATGACTTGTAGGGAAGGAAGAGATTGGGGAAAAGGGAGATCAGAATATCAAAGGGCCATAAGGGACATGGTTCTTGCTGACCGCATTCTAGACTCCAGCAGGAAGCCTACTCATGAGATTCTGGGAAAAGCTACCTGAGGATTCCCCCCGTTGGCCAGGGGCACTCCCAATGACCCAAGTGCCAAACCCATACCTCCTATGAAACTCCTAGAGGAAAATATAGCAGGTAAGCTTCCTGACATCAGTGCTGGCAATGATTTTTTGGATTTGGCACCAGAAGAAAAAGCAACAAAGATAAAAATAAACAAGTGGGACTACATTAAACTAAAAAGCTTCTCCTCAGAAAAGGAAACCATCAACAAAACAAAAAGGCAACTTACAGAATGGAAGGAAATATTTACAAATCAGATATTTGATAAGGAATTAATATCCAAAATATATTAAGAGTTCACAGAACTCAATAGCAAAACAAAACAAAACAAAACAAGAACAATCAATTTAAAAAATGGACAGAGGGACTGAATAGACATTTTCCAAAGAAGACATACAAGTGGCCAACGGGTACAAAAAAGATGCTCAACATCACTAACCATCAGGGAAATGCAAATCAAAACCACAATGAGATCTCGCCTGACACCTGTTAGAATGACTATTATGAAAAAAGTATGGAATAACAAGTGTTGGTGAGGATGTAGAGAAAAGGAAAGCCTTATAACTGTTGAATGTAAGCTGGTACAGTCACTATGGAAAACAGTATGGAGGTTTTTCAAAAAATTAAAAATAGAACTACCATAAGATCCAGTAATCTCGCTTCTAGATATATATCTAAAGGAAATTAAAACATGATCTTGAAAAGACATCTGCACTCCGATTTTTATAACGCAGCATTATTTAAAATAGCCAAGATATGAAAACAACCTAAGTATCTGTCAACAGAGAAAAAGATCAAGATGTACACACACACACACACACACACACACACAAAATAAAATATTATTCAGCCATAAGAAAGAAGGAAATCTGCCTTTTACAATTACATAAATGAAATGAGGGCATTATGCTAAATGACATAAGCCAGACGTAGAAAGACAAACATTGTAATGATATCATTTATCTGTAGGATCTGAAAAAGCAGAACTGATGAAAACAAAGGGTAGAATGATGGTTACAGGGGCTGGAGGGTGGGGGTATTCGGGAGATGTTGGCCAAAGGGTACATACTTTCATTTAGTAGATGAATAAGTTTTGAAGATCACATACATAGCCTGGCAATCATAATTACTGATACTGTTCTGTATACTTAAAATTGCTAAGAGACTAGATCTTAATTGTTCTCACCACTGTGTGTGTGTGTGTGTGTATAATGTGTATATATATATAATTATGTATATATATATATATATAATTATGTGACATGATGGATCTGTCAGCTAGTGCTAAGGTGATAATCATATTGCAATATATAAATGCATGAAATAGACATATTTTACACCTTGGACTTACCCAGTGTTATACATCAATTCTATCTCAGCTTTAAAAAGTAACGCGAGCTATTGCTTGTGTGAGATTCTGGAATTAATTTTAAAAGCTTTTGATTAAGAAAATCTGAGGACCTTATAGATTCGGAATCTGCCTGCCTGCCCCCACCTCCCCAAGAAATCACATTATTAAACGTGTATTCTTTTAGATTACACGCTTCTATAAAACGGGCTCTGACTTCCTGGTCCAGAGGGTTTTAAAGCCCCATTGCAGCTGGGCTCTTTAGGTACACATTTCCAAAGTCTTCAGAAGATGGAGCAGTTTTCTGTAATGATTGAATGACATGCCTCCTGAGGTGCCCTCTCCTGTCACTCCTTGGCTGGATGGTGTAGCGCGTCTGCTGGAAGTGCCCAAATGAGACTGATTTTGAAAGAAATGTTTTCATCATGGACGTCGAATGCAGGCATACCTTCAGTTTTTTTGCTGGTCAATTTACGAATTCCAGCCTGTTTAGTTCCTCTCTCAGAGATACTTCATGCCCCCTAGTGGTGCGAGCAGCAGAAAGAACAGGCTGACCTAGATTATCTTTCCAGGGCAAGTAAGTGCAGGAAGCGAACAAACAAAACGCCCCTCAGGAGGGTTATCTAGGGTCCAGTGATGGAAAACCTTCTTTTTTAGCATTTTATTTTATTTTTATTCTATTTTATTTTCTTTTTGTTGCAAGTAAACAGCACATTGGTTAGACAACACTTATATAGTCTATGAAACAATCCCTGGTTACTCTATCATCCGTCTGGCTGTACACCTAGCCATTACATTACTGCTGACTGCATTCCCTACGCTATACTCCTCCATCCCTGTGACCTATCAACTGAAAACCTCTTAACAAGGAAAAGTTATCCTTACAGAAAAGTATTTATGCACAATCGATGGCAAATAAAAAGGTAACTTTGTCAGGACCACATCCTGGCGTCCTGCAGGGACAACACTGTCAGTGTGCTTTGTGCGGATGGTACCCTGAACCCCACGAGTAGCAAATGGTCCTGCCTGCTGTGGCTCAGTACAGCCGCCCTGCAGTGTTACTGCATTTTCTCTGGTGCTAGACCAAGGCCAAGGCGTTGGGAAGACACCTGCTTTGGACTATGGAGCAGCTGCTGCGGTCTGCTTATAGAGGAAAGGGACCTGGCACCATCGCCCAGGCTTCGTGGCCATCAGTAGAAGGGCTTCCCGCACTTTTCCTTCTGGAAGTACACTATGACTGAATGAAGGATGGGCCACGACTCACGATTTTGTCCTCACCCTGATACAGTTACATTTCTTTAGGGACCTGTCCCAATACAGTTGATAGGGCAAGGGCTTTTTTTTTTTTTTCTTTTTTTTTCTTGGCTTTGGCATCAGTTCCTCCTCCATCAGAATCCATTCGTCAGCTGCGTGACCTTGAAAAATTAACTTAGCCCTACTGATCCCATTTTCACCTGTAAAACAGAGTTTCAAATACCTTTCTCATAGAATTTCTGTGAGTTAAATATCTATATCTCGTATATATTATACACATATTTACACACATATATAAAGTATCTAATATGACGCCTCGCACCTAGTAGCAGCTGAACACAAGTCAGCTCCTTCACCTTCCTGTGTATTCACGACCGTGTGCTGTCCTCAGCTCTCTCTGGCCGGGGGGCATGCGGTCTACACATGTCATCGCACTCCTGCAGTCTGCAGTTACGGCTCTTGCTCCAGAGAGAGGCAAGACAACCACTCAGTTAACCTGATTCTAAAATTTCTCAGATCTAAATTTGTATTGGGCGGGCTCGTTTTTGTTTTTAAATGACATTGGAGATCTGATGCTGGAGATTTCTTCTGTCCTCTCACCTTGGCAGAACACAAACAATCTCATTTTTCTATAGTGACTAGAAATTGCCTTTAACCCACTGTGATTCTTATCCGACCCGGAGGCTCCCAAGTTCCCTTCATTCACTGGCTAAAAAATAGTTAAATATAGTTGTGGGTACAAAAAGGGTAGGGTGTGGTGACAACAGGCCCTGCAGTAAGGAGAAGACCTACTAGAGAGTCGGTGCCTGGCAGCTCTGGCCACATCCTCTTCCAGCATCGTGTGCAAAAGTGCTGCCAGCCAGCCCACACCCAGAAGATGTTGTCTCCATGTACTAGCAGCAACCTAGCGCTCACCTCAGGACTCTCACAGGTCTCACTGAGACAGACACCAGGGGAGGTGGGCAGCCTCCTGACCACTGCGCTTTCTAGTCTACCTCAAGGTTTGCTGTTTAACTTTTGGTCCTGGAATTCTAAATCCATCTATACTTATGGGGCAGAGCAAAGTTTTAGGAGAGGTTCTGGAAACCGTTTTTCATAATTATACACACTGACAACCAATAGTTGTGGTTAGTTAGGACAATGACATGTACTAGATATATCCCTTAAATCTGATGCTGAAGTCAATTAAGAAAATATTTGTAAACACAAACACCTCAAAATTGACCTTTATAATAAAATAGATTCTATTTTGGTCAGACTCTTTCCCTAAGTCGAGCATAGCTCGCTCCAAGTCTCCTGCCTCTAAGGTGAAGGCAGCCCCTTGTGTACAGACAGCACTAGTGGAGACACACTGGGAAAAGGAAAAAAACGGAAGAATGGGGAAGTATCTAGAAGTGGTCATTCATTCTTCAAATGTCTTAAATGTCTCATTCAACAAATATTTATCGAGCACTGACAATGTGCCAGGCACTCTTCTAAGTACTGAAGGTGTATATCAGTGAATAAATTGGACAAAAAACTCTGCCCTCACGGAGCTGACATTCCAGTGAGGTAGATAGACGATGTCACGCTGAACCAGACTGGAGCCTGAGGCAAAAAGAGAAATCGGTAACATTGATCCTAATTTTGTCCAAAATTTTGATGTTTTGCTCATTAGGATTTTTTTGTGCGTGTTTTGATTTTTTAAAATATTGCATCAAAATATTAATTTTGATTAATTTTTTTGGCGTGCAAATCTTACTCCTTTCACTCTAGTCCCAACTGTGAGACAGATGCTGGTAGATGCATGGTAGAGTCTGCAGTGAACCTCCCGCATTTCCCCTTCAAGACCAAGGCACCCATTCCTCCCCACCCCACCCCCACCCCCCTCGGCTGAGTGTTGACAGCTAACAGCTCATAACCTGCCCACAGAGATTGCCTTCAGCAGCCCAGAACCCTAGCTCAAGGTCATGCCCTCTCCTCAGAGGCAGCCTATATCCAATAATTGATCAATGTGGAAAGAGAAGATCTCAGAATACTAGAGGCCAGATGACAATGCTTAACGGTCAGAAGCAAGGTGGGAGCAGCAAGGTCAGATCAGTAGGCAGGGAGAACGATGCACAGAGAACAGAAAATGGCTAGAGTCCCTAGATGTAAGATCAGTCTACACCAGTGCTCTCTAAGCGTGGTCCCCTGACCAGCAGCATCAGCACTGTCCAGAAAATCATTAGAAACATCAGTTTTCAGGCCCTGGCCCAGACCTACTCAATCAGAAACTCTGGGCGTGGGGATTGCATTCTGTATTTTAACAAGACTTGCAGGTAATTCTGCTGCACTGATCTGTACTGTCAAGAGAAAGGAACATGAGGAGGCTGAGGGCAGCTTTACCAATAAAAAGTCAGAATTCTTTTACAGCTTCTGAATCTGAACTAATTTTCAGAGTCTACTGACTAAAGGAAAGGCTAGTTCCTCAAAAAGGAGTACCCTTGAACACTGTGGCAAATCTACATGACAACTGCCCCAGTCCTTCCCCACAAGGACCAATATATATTTACTTGGGTAACCATACCTGGGGAAAGAAGATAGCCCAACATCTAAGAACTGCTGGGCACAGGTCTAGGTTGACAACGGTACGATCAACATAAGAAACGTCCAAATCTGTGGAGCATTTTTATAAGATTTTTTTGAGCCAAGCTGATGATACATGCCAGGAAACAAGACCTCAAATACTCTGGAGAATAAGTTTTGCAGCTTCTTTTATGCAGTTGAAATTAAGAAGTGGACATTAAGGAAGACTGGAGAAAGCAAGGTTGAGATTGGATGAGAAGATAATGAACAAGATTATGTGCTCTCTTGAGAGTTAATAACCCCTCCAGTGGGTATTACTTCTGATATTTCAAAGGTGTGTGAAACTAGATGCACAAGAACGTGGACAGGGCTGGCTTAAGGCAAAGATAAATCTTTCACTAAAGAAGTTACATGCCTGGGCATGAATACTCACCATGACCTGCCCAGTTAGGAATTCATGATCTGATCAACCCTGTGAGGTTACTTTCCATAGCATCCCTCCTTTTTTTTTTCTTTTTCTTTTTTGTCCGTAGCGCCCAGTATTATACAAAGCATGGTTCCTCTGGTAGAGTGTGTAATAAATGTGTATAAATGGACTCCTGGCCCAGTTTGCAGTGGGTCTAGTTGGTCCAGGGACTAACTCAGTTGTTATGTCTCCAGTCCCTGAATGTATAATTAAAATAGACACTACTTGGAAGTGCACAGAACATTTACATGTCCACATTGGTTCTTCGGCCTGTAAATAAAAGCTGTCATGGTAGGGAAGGACAAGTGGGAGCTTCTGAAGCTGCCCCTACACCCCTCTGGGCAAGACTACAAATTACAAACATCCTAAGGTAAATAGCAGAAGTTAGTGTTACCCTTAAAGACCCGAAGGAAGCACAGTGGTGACCCCATGAAATGTCCATTTAATTAATGTGTGATCCCTACAAAAATTAGATTCTGGAAGATGTCAGCAGAGTACTCCAAGCTCCATCAACTATCAGTGCCAACTGCAGCTGTTATGCCAGATGTGGTACTGTTGTGGTGTGATCAAATCCAAGACCCACGTAGCCAATTGAGCTGAATTGTGAGCCTTTATTAGCCAGATGGCAACTGACTCTCCACCACACAGGGTTAGAAGAGATCAGCTCCAAGCTCCCAGAAGAGGCAGTTTATATAGCCACCAGTGCATCCCTGAGCAGATCACCACACCCTGGTTAACAGTTGGCCTTTAGCATATCCTTGATCAGATTACCCTGGTTAACAGCATCTCCTTGATCAGATTACCACACCCGGTTAACAGAATCAGAAGTAAATATTTAATAATGGCTTACTGGAAAATTGTCCACCCATAACAGTACAAGCCCCCGTCCCAACCACAGAAGCTGATCTGTAGGCAGCAACCGAGACTCCCGGTCTCCCTCCTCTACTGTCCATTCTAGATTTCCCTCGCTCTCGGTTACCACCTGTGAAAGAAAATAAAATGAGTAAATGTCACAGTATATTAGATGAAAATGCTACAGAAAATTTGGGTAAGAGTAGGAATGTTACGGAATTTTGCATAGATTAGGGTAGGCTTCACTGAGAGGCGACATTTGAGGAAAATTTAGGGGATAGCATCCCACAGATAGAACTGCAAGTGAAAAGGCCCTCAGGCTGCTTCATGTCTGGAGAATCGCAGGAGCCAAGCTCAGTGTCAGAAAGGCGGCACATGGCCAGGCGCATAGGGCCTCAGAGATCATCATTATAGGGACTTGGTTTTTATCCAGAATGAGATGGGGAATGTTGATGTAAAAAACGTCCAAACCTGTGGAGAATTTTTATAAGAGTTTATGTGAGCCAAGTTGATGACACATGCGAAGAAGCAAGACCTCAAGTGCTCCAGAGAATAAGTTTTGCAGCTTTTTGTATACAGTTGAAATTAAGGAGTGGACATAAGGAAAATTGAAGAAAGCAAGGTGCGGATTGGTTGAGAAGACAGTGAACAAGATTATGTGCTCTGTTGAAGGTTAATAACCCTTCCAAGGAGTATTACCACTGGTATTTCAAAAGCACGTTAACCTCGTTAACCTCGATGCATAAGAACTCAGACAGGGCTGGCTTAAGGCAAAGACAAACCTTTCACTAAAGAAGTTACATGCCTGAGGCATGAGTACTCATCATGACCTGCCCAGTTAGGAATTCATGATCTGATCACCCTGTGAGGTTACTTCCCCTGGAACCCTCTTTTTCCTCCACAGGAGCCCCTGGAGGGTTTGAGGTGAGAAGTAATATGATCTGACTTCACTTATTAACAGGATCACTCTGATGGCTGTGCTGAGAATAGCCCATAGGGGAGGCAAGGAGGGTGACAAGGCAAGACAGGATAGTGACTCGGACTGGTGTGATAACAGCCAATGTAGTGAGGAGTGCCCAGATGTGGATATATTTTAATAGAGATCCCACAGGATTTGCTAACAGATAAGAGTATGAGGTAGAAGAGAAAGTACATTGTCAAGGGTGACTTGAGTTTTTGGCCTAAGAAATTGGAAGAATAGAGTCTCCCTTTAGCTTACCAAGGTGGATAAATCTGAGGAAGAAGCAAGTTTGTGGGGAAAAGGTCAGGAGTGTTGTGTGGAATCTGTTGAGGTTAGATGTCTTGTAGAAAGTCCAGGAGTTGGATGGAAGTTGGATATATGAGTCTGGAATTCAAGAAAGCAATCAATAGTGAATAGATTTTGAGAACCCTAAGATTCAATAACAGGAAGAGGGTGAGGATAGAAAAGAATCCTCAGTCTCTCAAACATTAAAGGTCTGGGAGAAGAGTTATGACAAGGTGAGGAGCAGAAAAGCTGAGGAGGTTGGAGAGGTTAGTAAGGAAAACCACAGGCATGCAATGTCCTGGTGTCCCAGTGACAAAGGATTTCATGGAGGGGGAAGTAATCAACTGTGTCAAATAAGATAAGGACTAAGAATGAGCATGGAAGATCACCAGTGACTCTGATCAGAAAGCTTAGTCACATGGTGGGGCAAAAACTTAACCGGAAAGTGTAAGAAGAGGAGACAAGAATTGGAGATAGGCGGATAGATAACTCTTTAAAAGGGGTTTTGCTAAAAGGGGGAACAGAGGCATAGAGAGGGAAGTAGGGTCAAGAGAGACATCTTTGTTGTTTATGAGAGAGATATCGGGATGCTTGTATGTTGGTGGAAATAAAGTAGATGGGAAAAGTGATGAAGCAGGAGTGAGGGGAGAATTGCTGGAGACACGTCCTGGAGTAGGCAGGAGGGGCTGGGATCTAGGCGGAAGGTTCTTCTTCAGCTATAAGTATGGACAGTCCATTGATGATAATAAAGAGCAGCCAGGACATGTGGAGCATGTCCTAGAAAAGATGTATGTTTGGTAGGAAGTAGACTAAGAGCATAGCAAAGTGAGGGGTTTCTTGCAGGTAATACTTTTCTTGGAGGTAATACTTTTCTCTCCTTTTATGAATTAACATTAAGTATTATATTACTAAAAGGATTTCAATGTAAAATGGAACCAAAGGATTGAATTAAAGAATCTCGCTCCCGTGTCCTAGAAGACTGGGACTTAAGAACTGAGACTGATTTCTCATAAATGCCTGGTTTACAGAAAACTGAGACTTATATATTGACCAAGGAACATCTGCTAAGAATTTCTCCCCATCCTCGAGTCAATGAACTTACTGCTTGGACTCTGGCGGGACTCCCCCCTTTTTGAACTCCTTGCACCCTGCTCCCAAACCCTCAATGGACTCGACCATAGCTTGTATGCCTTTCATGAACTGCGATTCCTCTGCCATTCCTGAATAAACTCTATTTCTTGTAACGAGCTTGCCTCAGTTTACCTCTTTACATAGGTTGAAATCAGTAATGAAATTTTGGTCGAGCTATTTTGATCTATCTCTAAGCCACAGTTACCTAATTTGTAAAATGATGTAATACTACCTACACTATAGCTTGTTGGGAGGATTAAGTGAATTAGTACATTTATCTAAGTATTGAAAAATGCTTAAAGAATAACTAGCACATACCACGTACTAAGCAATCTAAACAGATAACTTTTTACTCTTATCAATAGATATTGTTTTTCATGAAGCAATAAGTGAGGGAAGGAATTGGGAAGTATATATTCCAGAACTTAATCTTATTTCAAATAAGGTATGTTAAAGATATTTTTTAAGAAAATCACATTAAGCTTTTTCCTCATTTGTAAAATGGGGCATCACCTAAATTATGAATATTAGTGGCTGTTGTGAAAATTAAATGTTGGCATATATTAAGTATGTTTTGAAAACTAAGTATTAAAGTTTCTGAGGAACTTTGAGACATTTTATTTTAGCATTTTTTTTTTTGTTTTGTAGAAAAGTATTATATCTACGTGTCTAATAATAATAAAATTAAAATGTCATTGCTTTTGTAATCTGCATGAACCCGTGACATTGGGAAGAAAAACAACTGGGCAGTGTCTGGCAGGTACCTTCTCATTCCAGGATGGGTCATGTTATTTACTTTCACCTTTACTAGTTCTTAGGGGCAAGGTCTATGAACAAGGGAGTCTGCAGGGATTTCTGTGCTCCAGGCAAAAAAATAACAACAGTGTCATTTCCTATTCACACTGAGTCCCCTCAAGGGCAGCAAATCAAAGGTATTGTTATGGAAGATCTCTCAAGCAGCTTTGGGTTCCCCTTTTTAAAAAGCAGTTTAATCTCTCAACAGTGATAAGATTAAAAATCAATATTACATGAATCCTCAATTTAAAACTATTCTGGGCTATCTGTAATTCTAAAAGGATAAAAGTAGGCCTGTAACACTTATGTATTCACCTTTCCTCATGGTGGATCTAGTCCTGGCTTTGTTGGTTGGCAGTTACAAAGTTGAAGAGCTGGAAAATGTTAACATGTGTCTTAATTACAGAGATTATTGCTAAAGTATATTTCACAGTAACCTCCTTCACATGCTCCCATCTATTTTTACTTTCACCTTAGTATTTCTAAAACAGTGGCCCCCAAACGTGGCCCTGGGGTTTGGGACCCATTCTAAAAGATATGATGTAGCTACGAGTAATTTATTCACCAGAAAATGGAAGCTTGAAAACCAGTGACACAGTAAAGAGCTTCCTCTGAGGCCTGTAATACAAGCTGCACTTTCAACCCTGCCGAAAGTGGCTTGCAATCACTGAAAAACAGCTGTGTGCTGTTAGGTTAGGAATTTACATGGCTGCCTTGGGAAAGATGATCCAGCTACCTTTAGAGGCATGCTCTCTCAACTCATTAACTCATAGGAGCAATTAAGGTTGTAGAATTATAGAACTTATAACCCCAAACCCTGCGAAGACAGAAATCTGGTAGAATGGCCAATCACTGCCTCCCATCCCACACTCTTGGAGGCTCTGGCTGCTGTTTGTACCAGGTGGCTAATGGCCACCTCACCCCCACTTCCTCTTGAACACAGAGCCTGAATCAGTAAGATGAAAGTAGGTGCATCATCTAGAAGGGTCAGACTAAGGAACAGTTAGAGCCAAGCCCCGAAGCAGATCAAAAGTCACAAGGTACTTAGTTAGCTGAGAAGCCTTGAATGCAGAAAACAGGACCATGGAGAGGGGCAGTAAATGGGAGAGCACTCACCAAGAGAAGCAGGGCCAAGAACCCTTGAGGACCTAGGAGAGGCTGAGAGCTTTTACAGTTTTAGGGCCATGTAGCCTGGTTAGACTGTTTCCTGCCCTGAATGAGACTCCTTGCTGTATTCTTAGAGCAAATCTCCTCTTATTTCAGCTAGCCACTGAGGTTTTCTTTTTTTGTAACTGAAGAATACCTGAATCAGAAACACCTACTCCTCTGCTTTTAGGGATGAGAACACTGAAGACGGCGCAGTCACACTGCTGGCTAGTGATCATTCAGTGCTAGAACCCAAATCACCTGATTTCCTTTACGTATCAGTAGGCACTGAAAAAGTTAGATCGGAAATATTAAGTGACCTATTTCAACACTGGCGTGGTTTATTATGAAAATCCTAAATTAAACCAAGTTTGTCCCCACATAAAAATGCACCTGATATAAATACTTGCTTTCTGGTGGTTTAACTCAGCCAAAGTTTAATGTGCCAAGAAAACATAAACAACAGAGGCCTAAAAAGCATCTGTGCTCACAAGATAAATAACTTACATGCTATTTGGTGAGATCAATAAGATCAACAATTTAGTTAAGCCTAACATAATATTTCTGTTAAGTTCACTTTTCCAAATATTACCCTTAGATGCATTTTGAAGCCTTTAAGAGGGGAGACAGTGGAACTGTTATAGAAACTGAAGAGTTAGTCATAGGGGACAGCTGGCACAGCTTCCTGCCTATGTCCTCTGAGTGACGGTGAAGGGATTGTGTGTGGGTAACGGCTCCCCTTAAGCATAGGGGCCTATGTCACCGGCAAGATGGGACGTGGATAGCAAAACCCCTATTGGAATGAGTATTAATGTGAGCCAGGAGCCTTCTTTTATCTTTCTTGCATGTTAAAAATAAGGTAGTGGGTAGGGGGATGGGGAGATAGACAGAGTAAAGGAGGTCAAATATGTGGTGACGGAAACAAATCTAACTATGGGAGATGAACACACACTGTAAATATATATATGCCTTACTGTTAAAGTGTACAGCTGAAACTTACTGGATTTCGTTAACCAATGTCACCATTAAAAAATTAATTAATTAAAAAAATATATGGAAGATGTCAGTCTGAATTCTGAAGAATATGCACTGACCAGGAGTTCTACAACGTGAGTTTGTTAAATTTGAAATTAAGTTTTCTAATAAGCTGCATCTGAAAGATAAACCTGATTCGGGGTAGTGCCTAGTGACATAGACTTTCGGCGTAGGTTGCTCTGAACTCCCAAATATCACTTTTGCATTGGCTAAAAGTGAGCTTTAGGGATCCTCCTTGTGGTTGAGTTGAGATTTTTGCTAGAATTGGTATTTCAGTAATACCACCAGCTAGGCGGATTTAGCACTTAGGAAGGTGTAGAACTCAAATATAATATAAATATAAAGAATATGTAGATGTGCTAGAATTAAAATTTGTCAACCAAGAAAAGATCTCTATTAATAAAGTTTTGGTATACTTTCTGAAGAAGTTTGAAGTTTGGTTAAATTCAGTCAAAGAGTTAAAGATACCAGAATAATACACTTGTTTTTTATTTCTAAGAAACACTAAAAATTATGATAAACTCCATATTATAAATTTTAGAATACCACATATACACAGAAGAGTGTATCTTATAGTGTCAGAAAACTCAATTCTTTATACAGTTACAATAGAATTAAATGTCTAATTTGGGCCTCTCACAAAGAAATTATGTATAGCTTTTATTATGTTTAAAAATTTTTATATTATTAAAATGTTTACAGAGAGTCCAGTGGCCTAAAACAAAAATATTCTGACATGTTGATTCAGAATTAAAGGCTATTTTTACGCATTCCTTTACTGACCAGACACATGATTTTTGAGACTGTACATATTTCCCTGAGACACTTATGTGCTCCTTGGGTACAGATGTTAAATATCACATAACAGAAAGTCTCAGTTGTTGTAAAATCACATTCTATAAGAAAAATAGGACACAGCAGGATAAAATAATATGACCTCGGAACATTAAATATTTTCAGCTCTATGACAAGGGACCCGACAGCTGTGGTAGTGCTTTTGCCCACTGCTAACTCCTCTATGCATCCCTGAGACACCAAGTTTGGCCTCTAATATCACTGGCCTCTAAAGGAAATGGAGTGTCTTCGGGGTAACTGATTCTATGATTTGAGACAAGAAAAAAAATCAAAATGGGTCAGGTACATGCTGTTGTTTTCAGATAGCATGGATGCTTTCAGAAATGTCAGTCATGAAAGGTCAACATAAAAGGATTTCCTGTGGAACAAGTTGTGAGACTTTGTGCATCGAATACAAGCAAAGCAAGGTAGTCATAACACAAAAGTAGGCTGTGATACAAGTTTAATTTTTATATATTACATTAACATATATGTAGTATGATATGTTACATAATCATACTATACTGGGAAGTTATTAAATAAGTATAGAATCAATGAAGAAATTACTAAACCAGTCTTGATGTTTAAGAATAAGCTTAAATGAATGTGCAATAATAAATTTTATAATCACTGCTATGTATGGCTTTTGTTGGCTATTTAAGGTCTTTAAAGGTTTCAAAAGACTCATCCATACTAAATTTGTACTCTTTAGTTGAAAATTTTCTAGAAAATTTAATTAGTTGATTTTGGAATTAATGTTTAAATGCTCAAGAAAAATTGGGGTTTCTAATTTTTTTTCTGTATAAATTTAAAGAAGTGATTATTAAGCAAAGTACATATAGTTTTGAGTATTTTTCATGCCTAAAAGTCACTCAGGCAATGAAATCTATTATTATTTTTTTAAATAAATTCATACTTCACTAGAGAAAGCCTGTAATTATGGATTCCTAACAGCCCCTGCTGGAATCCAAAAGAAGAGATATTTTAAAAGGACTTACGACAAAGCTTGAGTTATCTATTTGTACCAAACAGTCATTTGTTTGGTTTTAAAGACAAACCAAGGAATTACATTTAGCAGGAATTAAATTTCCACATTAACCACTATGGTGATGTCATGGAACATCATTGAGACTACTACACACTCTCCTTCCAACCACAGGACTTAAGTTGTGTTGAAGAAAAGTTCTCAAAAAATCAAAAGAATCTGAAGCACAAAATGTTGGTTCAAGAAAGGAAGGACAACTCCAAAGGTCAATACTTCAGAAAGAGACTATCTGACCAATTGCCAGATCTTTAGGAATACCATGGAACTGTGAGGATGCTTCTCAAAGAAAGAAAAAACATTAGTCACATTTAATCTGACATGTAATAAACACAACAATACTAGAAAAAAATCATGGTTTTTGTCAAATCATAATAAATATTTACCACACTCAGCACACCATGTGGGGAAAAGAAAACAAAAAGGAACATATAGAAGAGTTCATCTAACTTGTTAGCTTTCTAGCACTTCCTTCTGGGCAACTGTTCCTGAGTGAACGAGGGAGGGGGTCCTGGGAAGACCCACTCCTTAAAAACAAAACAGAAACATCTTTGGGAATACAAGTACTCCACCTGCAAAATTATGCATAATGTCAATTCATTTGATTCAAGTGCTGCTATCACTGACGTACACTGATTAAACAACTTTTCAAGTCATGAAGGTAAAGCTGAAATTATAAAACCTGATGAGGGAGCTGGTATTCAGAATTAGGCTCCACACGGCCCACAGTTCTGTACATATGTAGACACCATGTTGGCACCCTGAAGGTGCTGTGCTGAGTCGGAGAGGGTAAAGTCTGACCGGAAAGCTTTTCATGATCATGGCTTTTTTTTCATTTCTTCATCCCAATCAAAATCTAATGCTTCGTCTTCTAGTTCAGGTAAGGTAAAGAGAGATTTTTTGGAAAGAATGAATGGTTCAGTGGGCCCCGCCAACTGAAAAGATTTCCTTTCCCTGCCAAGCATTGTAGCTGTGGTCGTGGGAGGAGGGCTTGGGCCTCTCTCATCCCAGTTCTTACTTTCGGAAGGAGGAGGGGCTTCTGATTTGGAGTCAGAGGAAGTGAAGGAGAAGTTGGCCAATTTGGCTAGTGTGCAAGCATGAACCCTGCTGCTTTTATTATCGCATGAAATCTCTTCCTTTTTGTCTCTTTCACAAGTAAGACGTAAACGCCCAGTCTCACTCTGAAACTCAAATTCAGGCTGAATAACTACCTTTTCAGGGGCATGTTCCCTCTTCTCTCTTGACCCATGTTCCTTTGGTGGCTGCTGGGACACCTCCTTTGCCTTCCCCTGCAGCTGATCTGAGCTTCTGTTTCCTAAGGCAGAGGCCAACTTTTCTGGACCCTTCACAGGAAGAGCTGCATTTCTAGTTCCATGCTGGGAAATTTTAGGACTCTGAACTGCTATATTAGTAGTGTCAGGAGACATATGGCTGTGGTCTTCAGGGGAGCGGATCAGTTTTGGCTTATGTTTGAAAGTAAATTTTGCCAGTTTGGCCACAGGGGGATCTGGACTCTCAGTACTTTCAAGTTCAGGCTCTTCTGCCTGAGCAAGGGATTGCTGTCTCTTTCTTTTGAGAGTTTCTAATGTTCTTTCTGGGCTATGTACAGGGATGGATGGAAGATGAGAAAGGCTTGTGGGCTGGGAAGGTGCCCTGGAGGGATTTCCACATATCTCCCGGGCCTTTTCCTTGCGCAGCCTGTGCAGTTTCCTGGGGACATGCTGAATCAGAACTGAGTCTGGTTCATCAGCAGTTATTGCTGCTGCCTTTTTTTCCTTTTTACCCTCAACACCGTCTGGCCTTAATGGAGGTTCTGTTTCTCTTGGTGCTGGAAGCTGTCCAGTTTCCAATTTGCTCTTTTGGCCTGACTCACTCTTTTCCTTGCCCTGAGATTTGCTGTTGGAGGTTTTCAAAGCTATTTTTTCCCCAGTTGTTTTAGGACCAGGAGACACAGGAACACTGTCGTTAGGTTCAACCTGATGAGTTGCCATGGAATCAAACCAATCCAAACTGTCATCTCTGCTATCTTTGCGCTCTCCTGAATGTTTCCTACTTGTTGACCTATTAGGCTCCAGATGGAGTGGGGGATAGAGGAGCGAGCTTCCCTTGGGGCTGCCTCCAGGAGAGGGGGTACGCATGCTACAGTTCATTTCCTGCTGTGTTGATGTTCTGAACTGGGATTCTTCCCCAGGATCATTTCTCGAGGGTCCTGGAGTAGTCTCTACCTCCACCGCCCGTGGTTGGGATTGGTACACACTCTGATTCTGTAACCTGTAGCAGAAATAAATAAAGAAAACATATATATACTGAAGGGAAGAGAACTTGCTTTAACCTTCTCATTTCTTTAGTGTCTGAGATGTCATCTAAGGGGTTAAGTCCAGCATAATTTCAAGTTAATACCAAATACAGTGTCTTAGATAGCAGAGAAAATGATCCTTTTTCATTAAAACAGAATTTAAGTGCTCCAATAATCATTCTAATTCAACCTGAAACTGTAGTAAAATAAAGAAAACAAAGTAGCGGGTTTGTCTACAGTTCTAGTTCTCTCTGAAAGTGCATTTAATTCATTTAAGATTGTTTAAAGATCAATGTAAAATGCTCACTCCTATCTCTTGTATTACATGTGCAAGTACAAGACGAAGTTGTAGCTATTTACACAGAAGCTTACTGCTGATCAAGAAAGTGGTTCTACTTACGTAGGAGCTAGTTTCCAGATCAGAATCAAAGTGAAAGACTAGAAATTATGACTTCTCACATCTCTTTACCTAAATGAGGTACTAAATTTTAGGGCATCTACAAAATCATCTTCCTCAAGAATAAAGAGACCATGATCATTCTACTCTGTACCCATGGCTCCCACAAACCCCTCTGGCATTCACATCCATGACAGACCTCCCCATGCAACTGTGACATCTTTCCTGTAAAGCCCAGCCATGTCAACATGTATTCTGGGCAGCTACTCTCCACCAAGTTGATACAGAGTCAAAACCTACTGACTCTGATCTAGCAATTCCACTTCTGAGTATTTATCCAAAGAAAACCAGAACACTAATTCTAAGACATATGCACCCCTATGTTCACTACAGTACTATTTAAAATAGCCAAGATATGGAAGCGACCTAAGTGCTCATCAATAGGCTATTAGACAAAGATGTACATATATACAAGGAAATATTACCCAGCCATAAAAAAAAAAAAAAAATGAAATCTTACCATTTGCAATAACATGGATAGACCTAAAGGGTATTACGGTAAGTGAAATAAGTCACATAGAGAAAGACAAATATCATATGATTTCACTTACATGTGGGATCTAAGGAACAAAATAAACAAACGATACGAAAACAGACTCATAGATACAGCAGAGAACAAACCGATGGTAGCTAGATGGGCGTGGGGGTAGGAGGAGGGGTGAAAAAGATGAAGGGATCAAGAAGTACAAATTGGTAGTTTCAAAACAGTCATGGAGATGTAAAGTACAGCATAGGGAATATAATCAATAACAGTAATAACTATGTTTAGTGCCAGGTGGGTATTAATCAGAGTGATTGCCTCATAAATTATATAAATGTCTAACCACTCTGCTTGCTGTACACCTGAAACTAAAGAAGATAATATTGAATGTCAACTCTAATTGGAAAAAAAAAAAGTCAAAAAAAAAAAAAACCCCAAAAAACAAAAAAACAAAAAACAAAAACAAAAACCTACTGACCCTCCCTGAATGAGGGATCTGAACAGTGACATTCATTTTAAATCTTGGGCATATTTGGAACTGAATAATGTCAGAGGACCAATTTCTAACAGAAATTGCAGTTTCTCAAAAGAAAGTCCTTTAAAAAGCCCTTCCTGACAACCTAGAAATGGCTTTTCAGCATAAAGGGCAACATGACCTTGCTTCCATGTACTAAATCTGAAGAGGCATTACACCAAAAAGCAGAAGAATAAATTATTCTAAAAATATGTGTAATCATAGAAAAGGAATGGTAAAAAAATACATTAAATTTAAATGAATTTTAAATTGAAATATACGAAATACATTAAAATGTTAATGGTAGATCTCTCTGGGAAATAAGATTATATGTGATTTTTATTTCCTTATTAATTCATTACTGTTACTTTTCAAAATACTCTATAAAGAACATGTATTACCTCTTACAATGAGGAGCAAAAATTTTCTTGTATAAATACTGGGTTATAGTCACACATGGCAGGCATATCAACACAGCAAATCCATGTTCACTGTAGTCACAACCAACCAGCAAAACAAATAAAGCTTTCACAATTACTACTGTCTAGTATACTCTCAGCATCAAACTGAGGTCAAGGATACTCATAATTGTTAGAGCTCCATAACAATGTCCTAAAAGATAGGGAATTTTCAGGGCTAGAATAATTTAGCCTTACTATTTTGGTCTCATTCTAACTTTAGGAATTAAATTCTCCCCTATATAAAATGTTTGCAGTTTTACTACAGTATCCAAAAGACAACAGCGTCTTTGCACTCCGATTTGAAGTGGGTACAATGGGCACCATTTGAGGCAGGCTGCACTGAACGCCATTTTCTAGAAGAAAAGTGTGATAAAAATACAAATAGTTTTATTATTGATTTGTGATCTCCTTAAGACATAGAGAACTCTTTCCTAACGGGATAAAAACCCATATGCTACTTGGGGTTTTCTCACTTGGTAAGATTAGCTTTAGGTTATGTTTTGGCAGTAACTCACTTTCATTTGTGGGGCACCTGATTTTGTTGCTATGACATCAACGTCCAACAGGGCCCTACATTACAAAGAAAAATCAGAAGAAAAGAACGTTTTAAGGCAGAATCCCATCTTTTATATCACCTACTTTTTTTTTTCCTTCCAGTAGAGTCATTTTGAATTTGCTAAGTCCAATTACTATTTCTTCTATCACATAACACTGATTCTGAGCCTCACAATTCCTGAAACCAGCATGTTTTTGTTAGTCAAATGATTAGTTTCTGGTCAGTCAAAATGAGCAGCCTCTCTAAAAGCAAAGCCAAGCCCAGGGCAGGGCTGGAAAGGATCTACTATATCGAATCATAAAAGAACCATAGCTTTGATCTTAACACCATGCTCTGGATCATTAAAAAAACCAGGAGACCAAAAGCAAAGAGGGCTGATTTTGTACAAAGTGCAAATTTACTGCAGACTGGCATCTGGGTGTTAGCAGGACAAAGTCAGCCCCATGCTTTCCCAGGAAGGCAGTGCTGAGGATTTATAAATTAGAAAGAGAATGCTGCTGGGTGAAGGGAATGAGTGAAAAGGAGAGAAAAGCCGGGAAAGGAATTTTTGAGGTTTTACCTAATACAGTCTACAATCCCAATGCGGGCTCCGCAGGTCTTTCTGCAGCCGCCCCACTGTCATATATACTCCATTATCCAATCCACGGCTTTGAGATCAACACTAATAACCAGGTGCAGGCCAATTATTAAGCCACTCAGCTGATCATGAAGATGCCCAAACGGATACACTTGCCAAATTCCTCATCCCTGTTTCACGCAGGAAGCTCATGTATTTAGGGAACATGCAAATAATAAAGTTCAGGCAAAAATTCTTCAGGCAATACACGTGACAGGTTCTTTCCCATATGTCCACATGTTAACAAGTCATTAGAAAGATGAGTTTTGAAACATTGCTTTTTGTTATTCCTGAGTTGTTACCCTGTAGGATGAAAAACAAATCTTCCTCTTTAACATAAAATACATCATTCTCACTGGGGATATTTTTAGTCTATTAAATGTTAATTTTTTTTTAAACATCTATAGCACCTGGTATTCCTAGGTGGTCTCCCATCCAAGTACTAACCAGGCTCAACCCTGCTTAGCTTCCAAGATCAGATGAGACCAGGCACATTCAGGGTGGCATGGCTGTAGACTTATGTTAATTTTTTAAAGTTGTGAATTTGGACATGTAGGGAAGGAAAATCATGATGCTTAAGGGAGGGTCACAGACACCACTAATGAAGTAGGGGGGCCTTTCCCAGATGTAAGTCAGCACTGGTTATCTCTACTTAGTATGTGGTTTTTTCCACATACTAGCTTAGGCTGGCCTCAACCATTCTGGGCCTCAGTTTTCTACCTGTGATTTTCTCTCACCAGGATTATGTGAAGACTAATGACTAAATATTTATTATGATTGGAAGAAAGTTTTAAAACAATAAGAATAAAATTAAAATATTAATGAACACGAAGATTCTTTGTGTAAATTCCCTTGCACATGTCTTCTCCTGGTGAGGAAAAATGATATAGCCAAGTTCTTGAAATATTCTGTGTCTGGGTCTGGCCTGGGATAGATAGCTCTTTCGGAGTCCAACTTCCTCTTTCCAAACAGCAGTCCCAGCAGCCTCTCTGAATGGCATTGTTCTACTTCTTATATTGAGCCAAAGAAAGAGAAGAGGAAGAAGTGGTAGCAAACATGATAAAGCCCATTTAGCAAGGTGTCTTGATTCCATGGTAACTGTGAATCTTGGGTATAAACTGTGGGTAGCCTGCCTAATGCTTCCCATGTAATTGGGACCCAGGGTTATAAATTTTACTAAGTAGGTCAAAGAACAAGTCAGTATTCTCCATGAATTCACCAAACCAGCAAGCCAAGGAAACATAGCTATGGAAAATGGTATCCAAAGATGACAGCCATCGAGAAATTTCCTCATTTCTGTATGTCTATGGCACTCTTCTCATCTAGAGGTACTGTCTATTTCCTTTTACCCTGCATGTGGGTTGACCTTGTGACTTGTTCTGACCTACAGACTATGGTGATGACCTATAGAAAGTGATGCTGCACCAGTCGCAGCCCAGCCCATAAGACACCTGGCAGATTCCACTTTTGCTCTATTTGATTCTACGATGCCATGTCAGAATTCTGACTACCCTACAGTAGCGAGGGCCCAGCCAGTCCAGTGAAGGCACCACATATGTGACAAAAGCCATCTTGGTTGTGCCAATCCCAGCTGACCCCTCAGTTAAATGCAGGCATATGAGTAACCCCAGCTGATGCTACACAGGGTGGAGATAAGCCGTCCCCATTGAGCTCTCCTGAATTTCTGACTCACAGAAGAGTAAGCACTGGTGATGGTGTTTTTTTTTTCTTAAGCCACTGAATTTGGGGGTAGTTGATTATATAGCAATAGATAACTGAAATAATCCCCTATAGATAGTACTGACAGATTTTCCATTTAATTTAAACTTCCTTCCTTTCACTAAATGCCAAACAAGAATTTTTCATTATAGGTCTTTCTTAGTTTTCTTTTCTCACCTTTCGAGTCTTCTCAGCTCTTCACTCAAGAGGTTGTGCAGCTCCAGCTTTTCTAGAATAAGTTCACACTGCCTCTGGTACTGCTCCAGAGGGTTTTCAGGAAAGGAAGTGTGCAATGCATTCACACCTCCCAGCAGTGCGCCTCCCTGAAAGGGTGAGAAACAGAAAATACTGTGGAGAGTCGCCAGGCCAGCCTGCACAGATGAACTGCACACTAGGGACCACTGATCCCAGGTGGCTAAGAACAGCCCTCCAGACCCCGCTCTTGGAATCGGCATCACCTGGGAGACTTTTTCCATCCATTGTTGGTGGCAAGCATTATTCTAGGAAGCCACGTGCTGACTGGTGAAACCATGAGCATCCTTCAGTGTGTTGAGGAGAAAAAGGATTGAGACCTGCCACTTTAAACGGGCAAAAGCAATGCTACTGACTCAGAGAATTTTTCCATGACAACATTTTTCATTTTTTTAAATGACTATATTTCCAGAAATTATTAGGTCTAGGATATAATCATTTTTATGACCCTTGATATGCTATATATTATCTTTTTTTAAAACGCTTGTAATTACAGTTCAAATATTAGATACAAAATGTCCTTACCTGCATTGAGGACTCCATTACTGACACTGCTGTAATAGCATCTTCCAGAGTCACAGTGTCACGAAACATCAAGCGAGCATGAGCTAAGAAAATAAGATACACTTGAAATTACAAAGATAGGTTATTTTTTAAATAAACATTTGAGGTGATAAATGTAATACTACATCTGATTGCTGCCTCCTCAAAATTATATTTTATGAATGAACGACTAATAACAAATTAATTTTACTAAATAAGCACAAAAGTTTAAGTTCAACTAGTTTTAAGGTTGTTTCTCTAATAATGCGCCTAATCCTTCTGCGCAGCCCACGGCAATTCCATGTCTTTATATGAAAAAGTACCCTGGGTTCCAGAAGAGAAAGGGGCTATAAAAGCATGTATTTAATATTCAACAACTTTTAATCTTCACTTTCTAGTCTATTATAGAAATATACAAAATTAAACTCATTTCTCATCTCTGGCACTTTTCTTTGTCTGCAAGTTTTTCAAAGCTACCCAACTCGCAAGCCCGAATTTTGGGCATTTCTTGCCCTAAAACTGGCTGTAAATCCTTGAAAAAGTGAAGTGCATTTGTTTTATAGAACTTTTTGTTAAGCATATATTATGTCATAATATGGGGTAGTCAGTTCATGTGAATTGTTTTTGAATTATTTAAACAAGGGCTATATATAAAAGCCAATGTTAGAAAAAAGTCTTGAGATTTGTGTTAGCTGTATGCTTGCACGTAAGCCTCACGCCCTAGGGATGGAATAGGGCATGGCATTATTAATTCCATGTTATTAAGTTAGTGTCAGGTCGCTAATAGGAAACAATTCCAAACAAGGCAGTAACCCATCCAAAATGCTAATAGAGTGCCACTGAGAAATACAACATCAGTAAATAATGCTTTCTGAATGAATGATGTCTTAAGTTACATGAGGTCCTGAGATCATGAAGATTCCTTTCTTAATGACACTACATTTCACGCAATACCCATGTCTGTTCCCAGAAGAGTGGAGGTTTCATAGCTCAGAGCCTTTACTTTGTAAGCAACCGTGAGCACCTTAGAGTAGGGATTATTCTTATTCATCTTTGAATTCATACTGCTAAGCTCTAAGCTTTGTACATACTGGGTACCCAACAAAAAAATTCATTTGTTGAAAGAAATAAACCTTCTGCTAATCGTATCAGGCTTTCCAACAGGCGGATGGTTGTCCGGGCAGCATTCCGGGAATCACTCTGCCTTTGCATTTGGTAGTACCGGAGAAGAACCTGATTCCCCACATCAGACAGCGTGGGCTGCAGATTCCTAATGAGGCAGAAGTAGGTTTTCATCTTTTCCATGCTCCAGAGCTTCTCTGATTTGCTCGGGTAACCTGTATATATCAGGTGTTGGGTCAGTAATTTCTAAGAACCGGCAAACACTCATTTAAAGGGTTTTGATAAAGTTCTTGTACTCATTTTTAAAAAGGTAACCTTTAGGTTTTGTGGCCACTGAAATCTAGACCTGTCTTTGTGTAGCATATAGTTCTAAAACAAACAGTCTTAGGATCTAAGTGTAATAAAGGTAAGGCTCCTCTGGGAGTTAAAATTACTCAGAATAATTCTGGTCTGCCCTATAGTAATAAACAGTACTTGAGTAAATCTAATTTAAAGAGAAGCTCACACTTAGATTTCTGCTTCATGATTCAGTCCAGTTTTCTTTGCAGGCAAGAGGTGAGAAGTAATTACATATCACAAGATCGCCCCCTTTCATCACAAAAAAAAAACATATTCACAACTCTAATCTCATCAATGGCAGATAGAAAAGGCCCTATATCTTCTGCTCATCATTCTGGGTTCACTAACTGGCTCCTCTCAGCGCTTCTAGTTTTAGGCATCTCTTTATTGTTCGTAGGTAGGGTACCTTGGGTATTTATTTAATTTTCTTCAAAGAGAGTTTTATTTGGTTACATCTACTTTTTCTTTGTCAATTTGATTTGTTTGTCTCCACATACCTTTGTTTTCTAAGATAAATGAGGAAATTATACGATCCCAGTCTTCATTCTTGGTATCGAGCAAAACCAGGATCAGGTCAAATCGACTTAAGAGTGGGCTGCCAAGGGCAATGTTCACAGACACAGACTCATGAGGGTCATACTGGCCTTTGGGGTTAGTTGCTGCCAGGATGGTGGTCCTTGTGTTCAGCTTGCACACGAGGCTACCAAAGAGAAAGTACAATTCACTCACTGCTGAATTTGAATAAAATGCAAGATTAAACTAGTTAATAAAAAGGATAACCAGAGGGAGAGGGAGATGGAGGAAGAGGGAGGCAGATGGGTAAAATGGGTCAAATATGTGGTGACATTAAAGAAGTAAAAATAATTTTTTTTAAAAAGGAGCTGTCCTTACACCTTGAAAATCTAGAGAAACTCACATGACACAGAATGTGGCATGATACAAGGAGGTATCGCAAACACTAAGTTCAACAGAGGACATTTAGACTAGCCTATCTCAAAGAGAAATAAGTATTCATACTACTTCTTATGACCCGCTATGAGCAGATTCTCTGCTGGGTGCTAAGAGGTATAAAAATAAACCAAACATGGATTCTACTCTTCAGGAGCTTGCAATCCATTAGCTGTAATGGTGAGACAAGGCAGAATACAGTAAGCTCTAGAAGTATAATGGACTCAGGAGAAGTAAAGATGTCGTATATTCATCTATGCGGATGGAAGAGATGATCAGAAAAGCTATACAAGACAGCTTTTGAGCCCTTCGTGACACATGAACTTTTTAAAATGGATATATATATTCATGGAGAGGATGGAGGTAGAAGGTGAGGGCGACTCTGGAGAATGGTGAGTGGTTGAAGCAAAAACTTTCTGTGTGTTCACTTTGTTTTGATTTTTCTAAAAGTGAAAGAAACAAAAAATAGATATAGATAGAGAAATGGAAGGGGGAGGTAAGAGAGGAAGGGAAGGAAGCAGGGGAAATCAGGAAAAATAAAGGCTGATTAGCATTGTGTTTCTGAAGACCAACAGGAAGATTGAAGGGAATTGGGAGTAGTGGGTGGCTTAGATGGGGAAGGACCACGGATGGGACACATAGAGGAGATGAGGGCAATGGTCCAGGGAGAGGCATGCAAATCCTAAATGGAGCGGTGGCAGGATAGGTATGGATGTGTCATAACATATATATTGTTTTAAACTTATTAATGATAGGCGAGTCCTCAGAATAATATAGTATATTAAGTGACAATAACAAATGTAAAATTTTTCTCTGTAAATTTGTATATTCTCCAGTCAATGACCGTTTTTAGTTATAGTGGAATGTCTGCCCCTCAGTAGTCACAGTCCTCTGACATCGGCAACATGCTGCATCTGTTTATTCCTGATCTATTTCCAGTTGGCTCTAGCAATTACCTCATACCCTAAAACCGAGAAAGTTGGAGAATCTTTATTTTCAGCAAATGGCACAAGAAGACACTCATTAGAGAAGAAAAAGAGAAACAAGGCACATTCACCAAAAACTAAATCCTCTTTAAAAAATAAATTACTGAACAGACAGCCTACATTTTATAATTATGTGTCAAATTTTTGTAAAGGCAGTTATTTCAAACTTGGAATCCAATTTGCCATAAAAACAATGTAATCAATAGTTCTTAACTCATCCCACAAAAGCACATTTAATCCATATCAAAGTGAGGCTGTTTGTATTTATGAAAAAGGAATATTGCTGCAATAGTGACAATGAAACAAAATACAATTGCATATGAAATATTTTTAAAAAATTATTTTCTGTGCGAGGTAATTGATTGTTCTTCTTCTCGCTCATCAACAAATATTTATAAGCCATTTCCTGCATGCAAAGGGCTGTTTTGAGAATTCAGAAAGGTGTACACCTGGTTCTTTCCTCCAATTAGTTTACAGGAGAACTGCTGGAGGATGGGAGGCCCAATAGAGCACCTCTCCGAGTATATGTGCGACAGACAATGGCATTGGTGTCAGCTTTAGTATCCGTAAACAGAAACCTCTGGGTATCCATAAGATGTATAATCATGGTGTGAGAAAGAAAATGAACTAGCAAAAACAAAAGAAGGTGAATTATTCCTGCGATAACTGGGAAAAAATGAAAAAATAAGCTTAAGGAAGGAAGCTAGGGTAGAATTATACGTGGAGAAAAGATGTTGCACTAGTAGAAATGCCACTAATGAAAAATAGAGGGGTGGGCAGGGGAAGCAGATATCGTGCGGGATAATAAGTCAGGCAGCTGCCTCTAACAAAGGAGGAGGATAAGGGCAGTGCCAGGCAGGATAGAGTAATCTCTGGTCATTTGAAAAAGGGAAAGGCAGTACATAAGCCTGGTGGCTGTAGACGTGTGCTACAAACATTACTGTATCTGAAACTGAACAGGGCTCTCGAAAATACAGACATATATACGATCTAATTTTAAGTACCTCATGCAAAGTAATAACTCACTAAATAACTACTGAGTGAATGAACTCACGAGTTAGTGTAAGGAAATTGTCATTGTTCCAATCCAATATGAACTCCACCTTCTTCAATAGTAATAGCAAAGATATCTAGCATATCTGTAATACCAAGCACTGTGTATTTATGTATAAATAGGCTTTATGTATACACAATACATCTCATCTTCACAACAACCTGAAAGGTAGGTATTACTATCACCAACTTAGAAATTAAAGAAACTAGAAGTCCAGAGATGTTAATAACTTCTCCCAAGGTTACAAAGAGAGTAGCAGAGCTGAGATTCAGATCTGGATCTGCTTATAGCTGCAGAACCAACGCTCTTTCACCTCCAAACTGCCACGCGGGTGGTGTAACATTTTAGATAAACAGTTTCTGTGTTCTTAAAGATTCTACCTGATGTTTTAGGTATTTATTTACTTGCCTTTTTTTTTTTTTTTCCTACTAAATTTGATCTTCCTTGAGGGACTGTTACTTATCGGTATAATCCTTGGGCTGCCTGTCACATAGAAATGCTCAAAAAATAAGCACTGAACAAATGATAAAGAAGAAATCTTTACTTACTTCACTATTTCTAAAATTCAGAGTCGTTTTATATTCACAGGCTTCAACAGTCATAAAATAATCATGATAATATAGTTTTTCTGTTTAACTTTGAGTGAAAACATTCAGATTTTTGAAAAAGCGACTTTTCTATTTTTAATGTACATATGTAACTTTTCCTACAAACATAGTAATTTTCCTAAATATTGTAAAGTTGGGTTACATAAACTATTTTTACCATTACAGGCCCTCCAGAAAGTGCCCTTGTTTTTGTGACAGTCTCTCATTATATCCTGTATGCGGCGATGCCTATCTTTACTCATGGCTTTAATCACCTATATTCCATCACTTCCAAATTTAACTGTAGACTGTGGTAGTGGCTGCTGTATGTTCACCAGACTTTATTTCCCTTTCCTTTAGAGTAGAGCAAGATTATATTTCCCATTTCCTTTTACAGTTAAGCAGGGCTGTAATACCAAGTCTAGCCAATGGAATGAGGTCAAGAACCTATACTACTCCCAGGTCAGGCACCTAAAAGCCTTCCTGTGAAACCATCCCTGTTTTCTCTCTCTTCGGTAGCAGAGTATAGAAGAGCATAAGGCCTTGGAGTCAGAGAGCAACCAGAGGGAAGGAGCCTGGGCCCCGAATGATAATGCGGAGCAGAGCACCCCACCCTCAACCCACATCAGACTGTAACATGAGCAAGAAAAGCTTCCTTAGGCAAAATATTGCAGGAAAGAGATGAGTACAGGAAAGAACCGACCAGTTTTCAAGGAGAAATGAAAGACAATAAAGACAGCTCAGAAGTTTTAGGTTTTAAAGAGTTGGAAAAAACAATTGCTTCTAGACCCTAGGTAATATGAGGCAAGACTAAAAAACACTTTGAAATCATGAAAACCCAGCAAATTTTCTCAGTTGCATTAAGTGACCCAGACTAAGGGTTAAGCCTCCTGCTTTAGGTATCCTTGCAGTAGGCACCTTTAAGTTGAATAAGAAGAATGGAGACCATATCCATGTTCATGGCAGCTCTATTCATGACAGCCAAGAGGTGGAAGCAACCTAAGGGTTCATGGACAGAAGAATGGATAAACAAAATATGGCATATACATACAATAAAATAGTATTCAGCCTTAAAAAGAAATTCTGTCACATACCAAAGCACAGATGAGCCATGGGGACATAAGCGAAATAAGCCAGTTATAAAGACAAATACTATATGATTCCACTTGTATGAAGTATCTAGGGCAGTCAAATTTATAAAAACAGAAACTGGTAGTTGTCAGGGATTAGGAAAGGGGAAAATGAGGAGTTGTTTAATGAGTATAGATTTTCAGTTTTGCAAGACAAAAAAACTGAAGATCAGTTGCACAACAATGTGCCTATCCTCAACACTACTGAACGATACACTTAGAAATAATTAGGATAATAAATTTTATGTTATGTGTCTTTTAACCACAACAACAAAAAAAATAATGCAGGCTGTTATGGACTGAATGTTTGTGTCTCCCTATAATTCATTATGTTGAAGCCCTAACCACCAATGTGATGGTATTATGAGTGGGGACCTTAGACAGGTAATTAGGTTTAGATGAGGTCACAAGGGTAGATCCCCATAATAGGATTAATGTTCTTATAAAAAGAAGAGAGGCCAGAGACTCTCTCCACACTCAGGCACTGAGGAAAGGTTATGTGAGTACACAGTGAAAAGCCACAAGCCAGGAGGTGGCCATAAAAAAGGAACAAACTATCGATACATGCAACATGGCATGATCTTGAAAACACTTTGCCAAGTGAAAGTTGTCAGACACAAAAAGTTACATTTTGTGTGATTCTGTTTATATGAAATGTCCAGAATAGAGGGAATGAAGAGTGACAGCTAAAGAGTTTGGGATTTCTCTTCTGGGTGATGAAAATATTCAGGAATTAGGTAGTGGTGATAGTTGTACACTATGAATATACTAAAATCCATGAAATTGTATACTTTAAAAGGATAAGACTTTGGGTGGTAAGTGAATCATATCTCAAAGCTGTCATGAGAAAAAGTCAGAAGAAAAGATCACAATAAATGGTATGTTTGTAAAAAGCAAAAACTATCTTTGCTCTCCTAAAGAGGGACATCCAAAAAACTGGGAAAAACCTCCACAAAACTCTTTAAAATAAAAACATATTAATGATATTCTCGTAATTCATTATGTATTTTTTGGTAACCTTAATTGCTAGGTATACACATCCTTCTCTTTTTAACAAGGTTGATAAAACTGACAAATTACCTTTCATATCTGGGTTGACTTAAGGAGTGGTAACAAGAGATTCACAGACAACAGGAAGAGGAAAGAGGAAAAGAGTGAAAGTACTGTTCGCATGTATCACCTAGAAAGAACAGAAAACTCTCAAAAGTGCTTGATCTAAATTTATAACCTCACAACTTGGTGCATGCCTGCGTGCCTCTAAGGAAGGCTCCTCAGCATGTTCCACAGTCCCTTCAGCCCCCTAGGGGTCAGAGACCTCTCAGGGGTTGGGTAGAAAGGCTGGTTTCCTCCTTTCCCAGCCACCTCAGCTTAGCCTGAGGCGAGTTTATGAAAGATGCCACCAGAGATGAAGCTTCATAAGGTCCTGGAAGAAAAAGGCAAACAGGGTGCCTGGGTGTGGAGCAATCTTACCCTGGAGTTGTGGTTCTTAAGCTTGCTTCATCAATGAGAACTGAGGCAGGTTTTAACAATCTATGTTCCCAGGTCCTGTCTCAGATTCTGATAGGTAGGCTGGTGTGGACTAGAAAACTGAAGATCGGTTGAGTGGGGATTGGTGCTGTGGCTCTTCTATGGCTATTGGAAGCACAATGTACTGATAAACCCTTTCTTATGTGTCTCACTACAAGAATCTTGAGAACAAAGGCATTGTCTTTTCATCTTTGTAGCTAGCAGGTGTTAGCAGCCAGCAGAGAGCATGACACTGCTTAGTGCTCACGCATGTTTACTGAGCAAAACAATAAATTGCCATCTTGCTGTTTTTACATTTTAGACTGTACTGTCTACCTAGACATGTGAGTATATTTGGTAGCACCAAATACATAACTGCAATGTTAAATTTTCTCCTAAGATATGTCCTCAGCAAATAGTGAGGGTATCCTCTATTATTTAAGAATCCACTGATACCCTGCCCTTGATGAGATGCTAACCTAGTTAAGTTTGAAAAGAACCTTGAAAGTAATGAAACTTACCCTTCCCAAATTGTCACTTAGTTCAGCATTCTACAGCTTTAACGTCATCATCACATAAAGCTCTCTCACGTGACTACACTGTTGTGTGGCATTGTGCCGCAGCTCATCAGGCACAGGGACCCATTTACACAGCTTAAAAAGACAGGTAAATTCACATACTGATAAATACTGACATCTTTTTTAAGCTCATATTTCAGCATTTTCCTCTTGGTTTTTCTATTTTCATTCAGCAGCCAGGACAAATCTAAGGTATTGAAACTTCAAACTTTAAAAATATTTTCAAATTTAAGTAACATAAACAAAGAACAACAAAAAATTATTGGTTTTCTCAAATATGTACTGATTCAATAAGACCTATATTTTGGTTAATGACACTGTTAGGTTACATTTTAGTAGACTCTAGGCATCATGAGTATTTTAGCATTTTTTTTCTATTTTGACTACCCATAACAAACTTTTACAGTGCAGAAATTAAGTTGAATGGTCTGTCCGAGCTACCTGCACATTCGAATCGTGGGTATAATATACATTACCATATGCTTCTACAGGTATATGCCTACCACATGGATAAAGTTTAACCTCTACTCAAAAAACATTGTCTGGAAAATGATCAAGTGTGTGGTTCTTATGTTTAAAAAGAACTCTCTAATTCTGTGCAGTGCATAAAAACTGACACATTAAAAAAAATCTCTGAGAACTCCCTGCAGCCTTGGAGGCCAGCCAGATACTCTGATCCAGTGGTTCATACTAATATCCTTAGAGAGATTATAATTCAAATAAAAAATCCTTTACAAATCAGTCAGACTTTGATCACTTGAAACATGTAAAAGAGAAAGAGAGAAAACAAAAGCAGACATTTTCAAGAGATCCTGAAAATGATATTGTAAGGTATCGAACATCTCAAAGAAAAACCTGAAGTGGTCCTAGAAGAAAGGACCAGAAAATCTAGATAATGATGGCTCAATGAAAGATTCCTATTCTAGGATATAGAAGCTTTTGTATTGCTGGTCAAAGGAAAAAAAATGTCTGAACTGAGGAATGAGGAGCAGGCAAGGTGTTTTAAAGGTAAAATTCAGAGTATTTTATTCTCGTAGAATACATGATTAAGTATTCCTTTTCCACACTTAACCCTTTTTATCTGCTACTAATTTACATTTTGCTTGATATGCTTTACGTCTCAAGAGACATTTTCACAAGAGCTCTACATTTGGCAATTAACTGTGTACTTTGCATCAGAAAGATTAAAAGGCTTCTAATTAGGGAGAATGAACTTAAAATTCTGACACTGTTAGCCAAAAATTAGATGAGCTACTACTGGAGGAAGATCCAACTTTTTCTTATATTGCAGAATGACACAGAGTAAGCGCTATGAAAAATGAACATGAGAGCTAACGTGGCACTTGAACAACATTGTCATTAGTTCCACCACTAAGCAGATAGCTGTGACTGTTGATTGAGGGCACACTTAACTGTGGGCCCAAGAGCAAAAACAACTGTACTATTTTTGCATTTTTCTGTAAGTAAAATAAAAGTTAAAAAATAAAAAATTAAAAGGACAACTTGGATGGAGGAAAAAAGATCACACACATGGTGGTAACTATGATCTGGGGAGAAACTATAAAAACCACTAAGAGCTCAGTCAAGAGTCTCCGCCCCATTAGGTACACATGATTGAGTACTGTCTTAAAAAACCCTGCTATCCTTCTTGTCTATCTCTTTTAAACCCACTGAGCTCAAGACTTCTCATAAAGAGCTACCTCCTATCAAGATTGATTTATCAGGCTATTCTGTCTCTGTCTAAACTATTGTTTCCCAGCACCGACAAATCTACCAGCATGGAAAATTGTTGTATGACTTGTTCTTTGGTATGTTCCTCAAGTGACTCTTTTGTCTTCATTACAGTCACGGACAGGTCAATCACTGGAATGCCCACCATGTACGTAACCCCACAACCCCTTCAATGTAAACTGCCAGACAGAAGTAGCAAATTGGACCAGAGATTGGCACCTGACCCAGGGGGAGTCAATCCATATACTGGCCAGAGGCCTCCGAGCTGCTCTTGCATAAAAATTCTAATAAAGACAATAACATCTAATTGGGCCTCTTTTGAGAGTATTTGACAAGAGAGAGCTGAACTTCTAAAAGGACCTGACCAAGTCTAAAAGACCCACAAACACACACAAAAAATCAGTGAGAGAGAAAGTGTCAGAATCACAACAATGAGAGAGCACGTTTGAAGATGAATACACTTCTGATGCTGAGGTGGCAAAAGACAATACAGCTGCTAGTTTATATCTACTTTGAACAAAATGCCCATCTGCAAATTATGTTCCAGTCACCAAAAGATACAGCTTTTGCTAATCCCACATACCCTGGTTTAAGGTCTACTTCAGGTAACTTGTGCTAGTTTCATTATAACTTTAAAAAGCTTTTACAGTTATTGCCCACCTTATAACATTCAATATTTCATCCTGGAGCAGAATCATGTTTTAGCTGACTGTTCAAGGTTCTTAGATAGATGTAGAAGCCTGATGATAATAATGATAGTTGTCCATATTCACTTATCACAATTTCAAAATCCAAAAAACTATGAAAAAGTAAGTTTTTTATAGTTAACTTTACAGCAAAATCTAACGTAAATTGATGTCAGTTTTCCACTTATTGTGCAGTTTCAAGTTTCATCACGAAATAATTAAAGTGTTTGATTACAGGGTACTGTCTCAGACACTACCTGGAGGTTTCATATGTGACATATGTACTATATTACCTTCCTAAAATTAAAACAAAAAATCTGAATTCCAACATGCATCTGGCCCTAAGGGTTTCTGAATGGAATTGCAGACTTATAAGTTACACTTAAATAGCATTTATCACATGCCTGATTTTAGCCTAAGGATTAACTCATTCAATTTTCACAATAGTCCTATGAAAGAGAGTAATTCTCACCATCTTACTAATGAGGAAGCCAATATGCCCAGCTAGTAGGTAGTGGAGGTAGAATGCCAACCCAGTCACTAGCTCTGGAGACTCTTGCTCTTAATTATTTCGATAATTCTTTAAACACCCAATGTGTTTAGTGGTCATTTTAAAGAGGTGGAGCTCTTGATGCAGTTTCCTGAGCTTGTTCCATGTCTAGCAGTGATTATTTTCAATATGTCATGATATAATATGAAACCATATTTTATGTATGTACATATTCTGCAATAAACCAGCCAGCTGCTGAATCTGTTTGTCATGGCTGAGTTGGTGGGTCAGCCCATAATTTGCAGCATCTCACAGGTGGCACCTTACAGGTTATCCATTTACTCATTAGATGTTTGAATTCCTTATATAAATGTTCTCTATTCTAAGCTTGAAGGCCTCTGTAACCCTAGACACAACCTACTTGGTCTCTGGGCAGCTCTAACCACTAAAACGTCTTCCTTGTACAAATTCTAAATATGTCTCACTGAACCTTTTAGCCATTGATTCTAACGGATATAGAACAAATCTAAATCCATTTCTTTATTTGGGTCCTTCGAAATAATTGTAGATAACTGTCTCTCCAACTATTTATTCTATAACTAGCTTAAGAAAAGCATAGGTACTGTTTTAAAAATACACAGCAGAAGTTGGTATTATGACTTAAACAAGAAAGAATAACTTAAAAAAAAAATACTGATTTCTAGATTTCCATAGGATAATGGCAGCTATTTACATCCAAAGCTCTCAGCATATCCTCCAGACACATTATGGACACACAAGAAAAGCAAATAAATCCATAAAACAAAACTATAAAGTAACTAAGAGAAAGAGAAAGAATACTACAAACTTCGATTTACATGTAAATAGGCAAATAGACCTTAGAAACCAGCAAAGCTAACTAGAGCCCAGACTGGAATGGAAACATCAGTGGAGACAAAGTGGAAAGGAGGAGAGAGCAAAGGGGTCCTTGTAATGGTGGAACACAGATAAAATCACCCCTAGAAAGTGTCCCACATGGAGCAGGGAAATATTGAGAACAGGTTTGAGACCTTGTGAATCAAAGCGTAACTGCTGGGGAACAGAAAGGAACCTGAAAGTTCCTGGAACCAGAGGTGGCAGTCTTGGAAAGGCCTGTGGAGTAGTTGGATGGCTAAAATATTGGTCGTGATCCATGGCACAGTTCAAAGAGATATTAAACTGTGGATAGTAGCCAAGACAAAAGAGAAACATTTGAAGAATTTTATCTTGAAAAGATAATCATAGAAATGTTTTCCATAATAATAATAATGATAATATCAATGTCTACTATGGTGCAATAGCCTGAAAAGGAAACCCAGAAAAAAGTTCATTACACCAAAGCACTCAAAGTGCTTCTCAGGCAAAACTCCTTTCAACACAGATTATACATTGGACAGATTGTTTAAAGGAGAAACAATGAAAAATTGACTGTAAATAGTAGTAGCAAAATAAAGCTCCAATCTCATCTCCTAGCTTTAAGTCCCAACCTTTCCCAACAACAGATAAAAGAAATCCAACCTGAAAATTATTTTTTAAATAAATTCTTTCCTTTGGGAGATATCACTCCAATTAAAAAAAAAAAAAAAGGTTTTACTGATGATAAATATATTGGTCTCTCTGGCACTGTTATTCCTTTCCATCTCCTTCATCTACCCTCAGGTGGTGTCTTACTGTGCAAGTTACCATTGGACCGTACAGTTTGGGCTCTGTCGTACGCATTCATATGTTGTTACCAGCCAGAGAAGAGATTGAGTGCAAAAAGAATAAGTGTTTAAAAACTTTAATAGTAATTTGACAGAGTGAGTTCATGTCTGTTGAATCTAAAAATAAAATATGTGCCTACATAGTTTTTAAAATTAAGGATTATTATAGTATAATTTACATATAGTAAAATCCATATTTTTAAGGCACACTTCTGCAGTCAATCTTCTCTCCTGACCTTGAACCCCAGGCAACCACTATTTGAGTTCTCTCCCTTACAGTTTTGCCTTTTTCTAGAATTTCATATAAAAGGAATCATGAACTACATAATCTTTTGTGCCTGGCATCTTTCACTTACATAGTGCTTTTAAGATTCAACCATGTTGTTGCATGTATCAATAGTTTATTCCTTTATATCGCCTATTTATATTTATACTCCATTGCATGGATGTATCAAAATGTGTTTATCCATTCACCAGATAATGGATTTCTGGGTTGTTTTCGATCTTGGATGATTATGAAAGCTGCTGTAAGTATGTATGTACAGGTCATTTTTGTAAATGGATATCCAAGTCTACTGGCACTATTTTATTGAAATGACTATCTTTTTTCCACTGATTTATCTTGTCATCATTTTAAAAAATCAACTGCCTTTATACCTGTGGGTCTATTTCTGGACCTGTATTCTCTTTCATTGGTTTATGTGTATCCTTATACCAATGCCACACACTGTCTTGATTACCGTAGGTTTATACCAAGTCATGAAATAAAGTAAGTCCTCCAAATGTTGTTTTTTGAATTTTTTTTTGGCTATTGTATAGTTCCTGTGCTTTTGCATACAAAGTTTAAAGTCAGATTGTCAATTTTTGTAAAAAAAGCTTATAAAGATTTTAATTGAAATTGCACTGATTCTATAGATTGCTTTAGGGAGAACTTATATCTTAATATTAAGTCTTCTGATCAATGAAACTCAGTATATCTCTGCGAGTATTAGGTCCTTTTAAATTTTTCATCAATGTTCTGTAGCTTTTATTGTAAAAATCTAGAATGTACTGTGCTATATTTATCCCTAAACATTTAACTTTTTAGATACTATTATAAGTGATGTACTTTATTTTAAGTGTTATATTGTACTTCAGTTTATACTTGTTTATTGCTAGTATACAGAAATAAAATGGATTTTTATATATAATTCACAATATTAACAGAATAAAAAATGCATCCTAGTACTATCTTTATTCTTTGAGATTTTCTATGTAGATGATCATGTCATATAAAATATAGAGTTTTAACTTCTTCCTTTCTGATATGTCTTTTATTTCTTTTTTCTTCTTCTTTTTTTTTTTTTTTCTCTTTTTTTGTAGGGGAGTTGGAGGGGGACTTGCTAAACTGACAAGGACTTCCATTACAATACTGACCAGAAAGGGTAAGACTGGGACATCCCTGACATGCTCCAATCTTAACTGGAAAACATTCAGATTCAGTCTTTCACACTATTAAGTATGAGATGTTTCTTGTGGGTTTTTTTTTTTTTTTTAACAGATGCCATTTAAACAGGTGAAGGGACTTCTGGTTTGCTGAGAATTTTTATCATGAATGGGTATTGAATTTTGTTAAATTAAATGCAATTTTGTCCAACTGTACTCTTTCTGCATTTATTGGGATGATAGGTTTTTCTTTTTTAGTCTGTTAATATTGTGAATTACATTGATTTCAAATGTTACAGCAACTTGGCATTCCTAAGATAAGCCCCACTTGGTTATAATATACAATCCTTTTTATATACTGCTATACTTACTTACTAAAGCATTGGCAAAAATTTTCTTGTTTATGCTCACGGAGGATATTGGTCTGTAGTTTTATTTTCCTGTAATTTCTTGGTCAGGTTTTGGTATTTCCATGGAATATTTTTTATCATCCTTTTACTTTTAACTTACTAATGTGTTTTAATTTAAAGTCAGTTTCTTAAGAGCAACACTTAGTTGGATCTTGCTTTTTTATCCAATCTGACAATCTCTGCCTTTTAAATGTTTAAGTGATTTGTAATTACTGATATGGTTGAATTTGAATCTATTATCTTGCTAACTGTGTTCTCTTTCTCTCATGTATTCTTTGTTTCCTTTTTCTTCTCTTCCTGTCTTCTTTTGGATTATTTTCTATGACCCCATTTTCTCTCTACAACTGGCTCATTGGTTATGCTTCCTTTATTTTCTAGTGGTTGTTTTTGAGTTTACATCTGTAAATTATTACAGTCTACCTTCGAATAATATTATACCACTTTATGTATAGTGTAAGCTCATCCCAAGTGATCTGGGAATTGGCATGGTCGTTGCTGTCCTTACTTTTAGTGCACCAGATCAAATGGTCTCAGTGTTGAGCTGCCTTACCTTGTGCTTAGTCTGAGGACTGCAGTGCAGTGCTGAAGGTTTCTGCTCTACGTTCAGGTTTTAGCAGTCACCACATGCCCACACCACAGAGGGGTCTCTTTCACACTCCTGCATCTTCCCCAGAGGCAGACTATTGCTGCTTGTTCCCTACGGTTAGGTTTATTTGGGGGCAGGGAGAAGTTAAAAAAGCCTTTCTATCCTTTCCACCTATGGCAGCTGAGTCCTGCCAGTATCTGTAGTGTTCTTGGGCAGGAAAGGTTTTTCCATCCCTTTCCCAAAGGTACAGATTTCTGTTTTGTATTGGTTTGGGATCCTGGACCCATTTCCTGCTCTTCCCTCGGGGGAAGATGGCTTTTGCTTCTACCTTTCTCCCAAAAGCCACACCTTTCTCCCAGTTCCTGTGGGAATGAAGGGAGAGTTTCTAATCTCCAGAGGCAGAAGAATTTTTTTTCTACCCTTTCCCCAGAGGCCCTGGGGATGACAGGGTTTGTTGCCCAGCCCCCAGTGATCAGGTGTTCGGTTCATATGAGATGTGTCTGGGGAAGACACAGGATTTTGTGCTTATTTCCCAGCAGCAATCACCTCTCCGGTTCTGTGACTGATGAGGGCAGACTAGGGTCTCTCTGTTCTTCTGTCCTGCCCAGTTTTTCTTGTGAACATCTGGTGGAGATCTGTGGCAAAGGGCTTGCAAGTGGGAACTCCCCTTGCGTTTGGAGCTCTCGTTATTCTAAACTGATATGCTAACTCACATTTGGACTTGAGGGAATTTAAAATTAATTTTGCTTATCTCTCCTTATTTGGTTCTCTGGCAGCCACTTCCTCCTCTCATGCTCTGTCAAAGGTGACAGCTTGTGTACCTCATTTCTCCTAGGAAGGGCTTGGCACATTTTGGAATTAAGTACTATTGATTTCCTTGTAAACTTGGCTCTCTAATAAGTTCAAAGGAAGTTATGATTTTTGTGGGCTATCTGGAGGTTTTTTTGGAACAGCAGTGACATGCTCTTGCTACTTTCTATAGTCTAAGTGAAAGAAGAATTTAGGCTTATATTTTGTATGTCTCTTTGCTTTTTATTTTAAAAATAATTTTATTGTATTTTATGAAAATACTGCTCTGTGATAGAATTGACAGATTGGAAAGCATTAAAACTAGACCTTTACCATAATAAACAGTCTGAAAAACACTGTTTGAGTACATATAGTAGTTACAGTTATGACAAGATTGTCCGAGTTGTAGGTGTCATGACAAACTGTTTATCTATAGGAACATTTCTTTTGGGACTTACAACACACTGATGGGTAGCACAAAAAGTTCATATGAATTCACACTTTGCAGAGGGTAAGGGCAGTTTCGAGTGGTCAATAAACTATTTCACTTACGAAGACTTATTATGTAGCCTATCATATAGCACAGCCAATGTTCTCCCTTTCTAAAATATGTTCAGAGCATCTGTCCCAATTTTCCATGATGCGAGGGTTAATTACTTAGGACTCTTTCAAAATGCCCCAGATTTCCTCTGGAAAAGGCATATCAAAATAAACCATAGATTCTACCAACTAGCAAAGGTGCTAATGAAATGAAAACATAATGAGAAGAGAAAGTAGTCTTGAATACACTTAGGAAACTATTATCTCTGATTTCCCCTAATAAACAATTTTGAAGTGATAATTATTTATTTTAAAATATTTTCTCACATAACACTTTTATTATGAAATTATCACTTTGTTGCTCTTGTGTCTATCTTTCTTAACAAAATAGTGAACAACTCAAGAACAATGTCGTATTCATCTTTGTACTTCTCAGTGTCTAGCACAATGCCTGGCATACAGCAGGCTCTTAATGAATACCTATTTGAGTAAATACATATTGAATTTAAATGAATAGATCTGATAATGGTTCGGTCTAGTTTTTCTTATATCTTTTTCCTCCGGGCCATATCCTGCTCTCACCTCTCTCCTCTTTCCTTTTTTGCCAGTGTAATAAACAGATTTCACAGAATCTATACCACCACAATGTTTGCCTGGCTCCCAAGTAACCACCACTGTTTGAAGCCCTATCTGTCTGATCAGTTGGCTTCATACCTATAACAGTAGCATTGGGGCTGAGATAATTCCAGCTGTCCTTTGCTTGGATGACCTGGCAGCCTGCTTAGTGGCCAGATTTTGTAGCCAAATAATTTTCCTATAACCACCTCAGGGCCTGGGTGAAGGAATTTCTATTTGAACCTGCCTATTTTTCTCCCTCATTGGTCCTATGTATCCAGGGACTCACATACCTCAACCCCTGAACCTCTTTGAGTCGCAACAGGTACTTCTTATGCTAATATATATTCTTTCATTTTCCATATGCTCTGATCAATCTTCCATTAAGATATATAAGAAGAATGCCACTGAAAGTAGGTATAGTCTTTTCTTTTTGAACATTCAAAATTCTTAACAGAATAATACACCCAGGGTAGACAAACAATTATTGAATGAGAGAATGAGTTGAACCCTGCATTGAAAGCTCTTCATGAGTCCCTTCCATGAATTTAGTCAACTTAACATTTACACTTTAGTTTTCCTTTTCCTTTTCCCAACAAATCATTTTACTTCTCTCACTCACCTCCATGGAAAAACTAATGTGCCATGAAGGGTGTTAACTGACAGTTCCTGAGAGGACCAAACATACCTTGCAGTTCAATAAGTTTCACATTTTTCCATAATCACATATTAACTAATTTCACTATTCCCATAGATTTTTTAAAAAAGAAACTCTTACCCAGCTTTAGCAACACTTATGGTTTGTTGTTCCATTGCTTCATGGATACTGGTTCTATCATGCTCTTTGAGGCTATTAAATTCATCGATACAGCAAAGGCCTGCATCTGCAAGTACTAACGCTCCAGCCTCCAAATTCCATTCTCCTGAGTCTTTCACAGCAGTTACAGTAAGACCTAAGAAAAGAAGCACACTGTGTCGGCTTTTGTTTTCAAAAGCACATCTTATACCTATGAAGGGAAACAAATATCTGCATTTTAAATGGAAGGGTCACAGCTTTTATTTCCAGCATACTAAGAATGAATGACATCAGGACAACTACTTCAGGTGTCTAGTCACTAGAAGGTCTCAGAAGAACCAATGCTCTGAAAATCTAACAAATGTTGAATGTTTTGTAACATCCAGAAGTCTCCAAATTTTCTTTCTCTCCTTGGTAGATACTCTTAGTGAGTGGTCTAAACGTTTAGAAGGAGCAAACAGATCTCCCGAGATATTATAACAAGAGGTTTTGTACTATATACTGTTTACAGAGAAAGGTCCAAAGACAGAGAACAGTAGATATTACAGTCCAATGATGAAAATGAAAAGTTTGCTCCCAGTCACAAAGGATTTCCTTCATACATCTTATTTGATTTTAATTCATCTTTTCTACCAGTCAATAAAGCAGAGTGGTCAAAAGCTAAGGCTATGGAGTCACCTAGACTTGGATTTGAATCCTGGACCTTCAGTCTGGCTATATCATACTGTAGTCCAATTTCTTAATATATCCAGGCCTCAGTTTATTACTTTATAAAAGGGGGGAACAGTAGAAATATTTTATATATTCTTGGATATTTAAATAGAATATAAGTAAACTTCTTTAAAAGGTTTAGGATACATAATGAGTAGTTATTATTGATAGGCCCTACATCACTATAGGCCCTACATCACTATAGGCCCTACAGACACTGAATTAATAATATAGAATTATAGTGAACAACTCTATGTCCTAAGTTTGATAACTTAGATGAAATGGTCAAATTCTTTGAAATATATAAACTGCCAAAGTTTATCTTGAAAAAGACAACTTGTACAATCTTATAAGTACTTTGAAAATTGACTATGTTGTTAAAACCCTTGCAGTTAACACAGAAATCTACAAGTAGAGATGACTTCATGGTGAATTCTACCAAACATTTAAAGACTGAAATACCAATTCTTCATGAACTCTTCTTTATAAGTAGAAGAGAACACTTCTTAACTCATTCTATGAGAACAATATTATCCTCATATCAAAAATCACAAGAATACTAAAGATCAATATCTCTTATGACTACAGGCACAAAAATCCTCAACAAAATACTAGCAAACCAAACTTAGCAATATATAAAAAGACTATATAAATGCATGACTGGTGCAACATCTGGAAATCAACTAATGTAATATTCCCATATGAACAGAGTAAGGAACAAAAAGCACAAGATCATCTCAACAGAGGCAGGGAAAGCATTTGACAAAATTCAACAACAAGGAATGGAAGAGAACATTCTCAACATGATTAAGGGCATCTACAAAAAACCCAGAACTCACATCATTCTAAATGGCTTAAGATGGACTATATTCCCAATAAGATCAGAAACAAGACAGAGACGTTCACTACATCTATCCAACATGGTACTGGAGGTTCTAGGAAGGGCAATTAAGCAAAAAATAAAACAATAGGCATCCAGAAAAAAAAGATGTAAAACTACCTATTTGCAGATGCAATGATTCTGCATAGAGAAAATGCAAAGAAATCCACTAAAAATGTATTACAACTAATAAACAAGTTGGCTGGGTTTAAGGACACAAAATCAATTTTGAAAAATCAATCATATGTTGGGAGCATTTGAGATTTTGCTCCCTAGCATATGTTGTCAGTTTGGCTCAAATGACTCTTATAAAAATTTTAAAATATAATAAAATAAAAATGAATCTTATGTCTATATACTTGCAATGAAGAATACAAAAATGTGTTAAAATACTAATTCCATTTACAATAGCATCAAAAAGAATAAAATACTTAGGAATACAAAGTATAAGACTTATACTTTAAAAACTATAAAGCATTGTTGAAAGAAATGAAAGACTACTTAAATAAATGAAAACACAGCCCATATTTACTGACTGGAAGACTTAACATTGTTAAAATGGCAATATTCCCGCAAAGGAGCTACATATTTAATGCAATCCTTATCAAAATCTCAGCTGGCTTCTCTGCAGAAATTGATAAAGTGATCCCAAAATCATATGGAAATTCAAGAAATCCCAAATGGCCAACACAAGCTTGGAGGAAAAAACAAATATGGAGGATTCACACTTCCTGATTTCAAAAATTACTACAAAGCTATAATAATCAAGACAATGTGGTAACGGCATAAGGATATACACCAACAGAACAGAATTGATTGTGCAGAAATAAACCCATATATTTATAGTCAATTCATTTTTTATAAAAGTTCCAAGACAGTTCATTAAGGAAAGAATAGTCTTTTCAAAAGCCGCTGCTTGGAAATTAGACATCCACTTGCAAACATGACAATTTGGACCCCTACTTCACACCATATACAAAAATAATTAAAACTGGATCAAAGACTTAAATGTAAGATGCTAAAAACATTAAACACTTAGAAGAAAACACAGGTGTAAATCTTCATTGCTCTTGATTTGGCAATGTTTTTGAGAAATGACACCAAAAGCACAAGCAAAAAAAGATGAAATAGATAATTTGACTTCATCAAAATAAAAAGTTTTGTGCTGCAAAGGCCAACCCCAAGAAAATAAAAAGATAACTCATAGAACAGGAGAAAATTTTTCTAAACCTGATAAATACAAATTTCTGATGTCTCTAATAAAAGATTTGTATTAGAAAAAAACTCTTAAAGTTCAATGATAAAAAGACAAATGACCCAAACTTTTAAATGGCCAAAGAATCCATATAGATGTTTCTCCAAAAAAGATATACCAATAGTCAATTAGCCAATGAAAAATGCTCTACGTTTTTAGCCTGATGACTAAAATGTAAAATGGTCCAGACACTTGGGAAAACAGTTTCGTAGTTCCTCATAAGGAGCTACCGCATGACCTAGCAATTCCATTCTTAAGCACAGACCCAGAGAAATGAAAACATATATCCCTCACGAAAATGTGTATGTAAAACATTCACAGCATAGTTGTTATTTTTTTAAAAATACTGTGTAATCATACCAGGGAACTTGGAGGTAGATTCTTTGCGTGCTGGATTCAAGGCCTTAGCAGGTACAAATTCTACCAACCTGAAATCTACCAATTACCTATTAGCTCATTGGTGAAAACTTTCACCTTCCTATCCTTTTCGGTTTTTGACCTTTCCTAATAAACCTGTATATAAGATGTCGAGTCTCACGAAGCTTACTTGCCTAGCTTCTGTCAAGCATGTCTCCATTTACTGTCGTTTGTCTCTATAGTAACCAACTGAAAAAGCTGCTATGCTTAGCAGTGGCTTTGTGCAAGCAGTGGTCTAGCCAAGAGATGTTTTAAAGATCTGAGTCCTCTCTACTTATCACAACATTTCTCCTGGTTATTAGGAAGGAAAAAGAGAGTCTCTGATGAATGGGGGAGGTGGAAGGTTGGAGAGAAGGATGGAATGTAAAACATGAAGGAAGATGGATTATACATGGAGACTGAGGTCAAGAGGAAAATAAGTTTAGAAAGATCTTCATTTATAAGAGGACTAAGAACACATGGTTAAAAACTAGATACAAGAAACTGACAATTATTAAGCATTTCCATCCATGTTCTTCTGGTCAGAATATTAACATCAATAACTGTTAATAAAAAACATAATTATGATGCTTCAGAAAGCTGACTGATATCATTGATAGATATCCTAAGGATGTTTAACAGTATAGTCCAGCTACGCATAAGGGCGCAGACAGTTTATATCTTCAACAAAATTCTAACCTAACAGTGGGTAGAAATGAATACAATACTGTGGAACTATTATTAAAGATGTGGAACAGAGAATAGGAGAGGGGGATGCTCTTTATGTAACAAATATGGAAACCTTATAAAAAGTATACAGATGCATTGAGGGTTCATCCCCTCTATCTCCCAATCATCCCTTCTGCAACAGGAGGCTTTACCTCAATGGGGAGATTCCTACAGCTTTGCTGTGGCTGGGGACTCTTCTTACTCCCTGTATATACCTGCACCAACCTAATTCACGGAGCTTCACTCCTCAAGAGTTCATTAATCAAGTCATTACTACAATGTCTGCTAGCCTGTAGGTTCTTCCAAGAAACGATACCAATTGCTTTTTCTACATACAAAGTCCATGTTAAGTATTATCTGACACAGAGAAGAAAAAGTAGAGAAGCAGTTGGGCAGCAATTAAAGGAATGGGTTTCCGAGCACTAGTATCCTCATTTGCTATTTGCAGAAGAAAATACGTTACCCTCCTACCTTACTAGGATGTTGTGAGGCTCGAAATGTATGTATACATATATATATCGCATATTTATACATATGTACATACCATATATGTACTGTACACACAGTACACACACACACACAGACTTTATTGTGATACCATGTTACCTTCTATATTGTATCATACTGACTTAATTACATACTTATCTTTCCTACTAGACCATAGGTCTTTGAGGATAATGCCCATGTATGTTTTATCTTTGGATATTCCACAGAGCCTAGCCCGACAATTTTTTTTTTAACTTTTTACAAATTAAGTTCATTGGGGTACATTTGGTTAAATCGATTATATAATTTTCAGGTGTACATTATAATTTGACATCTGGATATTCTATTGTGTTTACTACCCAAAGTCCAGTTTCCTCCAGTTACCATATATTTGATCCCCTTTACCCACTTCACACTCTCCTTACCCCCCTACATTTGACCCCCTTTACCCTATCTATCTTCCCCCTCCTCCACCACCCCTTACCCTCTGGTAACCGCCAGTCCATTGTTTATGTTTGTTTGTTTTGTTCATTTGTTGCTTTTAGGTTTATATAATAATTTCACATAATAAATGCCCTCTCTACTTATGTAATGAGTTATTACTATTAAAATCATTACTGTAGTATTTATTTCTTTTATAAATGCCTGTAAACTCCAGCAAATCTCTACATTGTACATTTATACATAAAATTTTAGTTAAAACTATCGCTAAATTTTGACATCCTATAACTAATAATAGGGGGCCCTTTAAACGAATTAAAGACCATATTACGATAAGCCTTAAATTAAAAAAAAAATTTAGAAGTTGGGGACAATAATGTAAATATCTCTTCAAAGAGAATTCAATACAGTGAAATGTAATTACTCCAGGAGGAATCCAGGATTTGAACAAAGGCAAGAGGTAAGCACTTCCATTCCTATGATAACTTCTGCAGTAGGCACTGAGACTTGATTTCTTAGTTGTACTACACCTTAACTCACTCTTTCATTTTGTTTTGTGTGTGACTTCAATTTAACTTCAAATTTAAGCTTTTTAAAAGTCCTCTATAGAGGAGATTTGAATCATAGAAGCAAATTGCATCTTGTGTCTTCAGAATTTAAGCTGTATGTCTAATAGTAGGTACTTCCTTTGAAGAACAGCTACAGCATACTACTCCTATGCCACAACCTACTGGCATGGCTAAATGACCTCTTCACTTCACACCACAGAAAGTACTCGATAACTGACCAATAGCAGGATCAAATACGTTTAGGTTACCAAGTAAGCTTAATTCTGAGCTAACAAAACTTACAGCTGTATTAGTTTGCTACGGCTGTCATAACAAAATACCAGACTGGTGGCTTAAATAACAGAAATGTATTTCTTGCAGTTCTGGAGGCAAGGAGTACAAGTTCAAAGTGTAAGCAGGGTTAGTTTCTTTTCAGGCCTAGCTCTTTGGCTTGCAAATGGCTACTTTCTTGCTGTGTCCTCACATGGTCTTTCCTTTGTGCATGTATACACTTTGTACGTTCAAATTTCCTCCTCTTTGAACAACATCAGTTAGAGACTGGATTAGCACCCACCCTAAGGGACTAATTGTAACTTAACCACTTCTTTAAAGGCTCTATCAGCACATACAGTTATAGTCTGAGGTACTGGGGGTTAGTGCTTCAACATATGAATTTGGTAAGGGAATACATTTTGGCCCAAAACAATAGCTAACTAGGCTCATTTATCTCTGTCCTAAGCACTAATTTAGGCTTTGCTCATCTTAGAGCCAAAAAGCTCTTTCAGCCATCCTTCCCTCAAGTAATCTTACAGAAAGAAGCAATCTGGGGATTACATTCTATGTAGCTCTCCAAGCATCATGTTGGCCCCCTTGGGTACTTAATACATTAAGGCATTCATGGTGACTCATCTGTTGCAATACAGTTAGCTGTTTGAGAGTCACTAAAAAGTTGTTCAGAAACAGATCCTATAGACTGTCTCTGAAAGCGGAATGATGCTTTTACAATTTCTCCCTTTACAACATGCCAGTTAATTTAGAAATATGCCAGGGCACATCTGGGAAACCCTTTGGTCTTTCCCGTAAAGTAGTGTCAATGGTGAGAAAACTACTGGAGTGCTCAAAAACTCTTTAATATTTCTGAAAAGCAGTAATAAGATGATTAAGATAGGACAGGCAATATGAGCGGTTTGGAGCCAATTCCTGTGGCTTCCAGTGAACTCTAAGGTAGTATGTGACATGTTAAAAGATGTTAAAGAAAATAAGCCAAACTAGTGGTATCCAGGTAGATCTTCTTACTTCTTGGTGATACATATCCAACGAAAGTGAGTTTCATGGTAAGATGTACATTATGACACACCTATAGAAATAGAGCAAAATGCACTTCATCTTATCAAGCTTACAATGCCATTTTTATAAAGTGAATTATAATCTCTTAAGTGGGCCTGCAATAATCAGAAAACAGCATACCATTCTTAAGGGAATCATGTTTTAATCTTCGAATGGTGATTTATCTTATATATTTAGTGTCTTATAGCATACAGAAATTTGCACCTTATCTTAGCTAGCCTTAGGACCAGCACTAATAAGAACAAAGAATAGTTTATCAGTCATAGTAATCTGTGCCTATAACCAAAGTGTGACTCACACTCTAGTGCACACAAATAACTGGGCTTGAGGAAACGACGTCTGGTAGGTTCTGTTTGACTGTTTAATTCATTGACAATAAAATGGAACTCCCGCTTTAAGTAGTTTTCCTAAATGTGGGGAGGCCTGGTATTAGCTGTCCCATATTAACTTTCGAAAGACCATTATATGAAGTCTCATTAAAAGCAACCTACTTAAGTACAAACAATGCCTAAAAAATGACAACTCATAGTTCTGAGCACTATAATAGAAAAAAACTCTTTCAGCACAGATGACACTTAAGAATTAATTTTCTCTCTGAATTTAATAGCCAAGTTTAGTGGTTCCATTCACAACACTTAAGAAAATGATGGCTATGAAAAGTTGGTAATAACACAAGCCTTTATACTTTAGACCACCACTCTTACTTAGTAAATAGAAACAGTTTAACAACCTCACGAATGTGTTAAAAGTTCTCTTTCCCCACTGTGGTAGTCAAAGCACCATAAATGAATCAACACTGAATGTAGATGAATCAATCAAAGGCTCCTCAGAACTCATAAATGGTGCTGTGAATTTTTATTTACTAACGGTTTAAGTCATAATTTTTTTTGAATATCATGTCTTGGTACGCCTGTGTGTTCTCAACTCTCTTTTTCCCTTAACCCTAATTAAATGTTGCCTTTCGGTCTCCTGATAATTCCATTTTCTCCTTTTATGTCCCTGTTATGTCCACCAAACAGCAGCAACCAGGGATGTAATAATCCCACTTCTAATAATCTTTCCTTATTCTAGGGCTTTCCAGATTAGAAAGGGAGAAATACGACCCAGGTGCAGCCCAAAAAAGACGTATTCATATTTTCAAGCAAAATCTGCGTGCAAAAGCGTCTCCTCGCCCTTCATTTTGTATCTATTTAACAGCGCTGTTGTGCCCAAACGCAGATATTAGCTAAGAACTAGATTTCCAAAATGGCTTTGCTCCTTTCGAGCCGGCATCGATCTATAAAAATGCAATTTATTTCCACTGCAACCAACCCTTCTCCCTACCACACATATCACCCAGTACATAGATAGCTGAACTTAATCTGTTGTAGACAGAGAATCACATCTGCTAAATTCAGTACAGAGGAGCCATAGCCGTTGGACTCAAGTAGAGTGAATTAAAAAAAAAAAAAAAAAAAAAAAACCACGAAGCAAACCCGAGCAGCGGGCGTCGCCCAGGATCGCGCCCTCCCGCCGCTTTCGCCGCCGCGAGCACGCCTCCCCGTTGCGGCCACGCCTCCCCGACCCCCGCCCCGCCCCGGCCACGCCCTACGTGAGGCGCGGGAGCCGCCGGGCTGGGGGCGGGGCCTGCTCCGCCCCTCCCCCCGCCGCCGGCGGCCTCCGCGAGGGCCTCCCAGCCCGTATTCCACTCACTTTGTTCTCCGCCTTTGTCCTAATCCACACCAGCAGGTGGAGCCGCAGTTAAAGTTTCCGAGTCCATTCCGGGAGCGGGAGCCCATCTTGCTCGCCGCCGAGGCCCTCGCTGGAGGAGGAGGGTCAGAGCTCGGGTGCAGCCAATCGCGAGCAACGCTGCTAGTTATCAGAGCAGAATGGGCTGTAGTTTAGTGAAATAGGAAAGCTGCAAAACACTGTGGAGTGTTCCCGTGTAAATAAAAAGAGGAAAAAAAAGTTTCTCAAGTCGCCGCTGCACTACGTCGGGCCGGCGCCGGGGCGGGGGTCTGCGCTCTCCCGAGCGGCCGCGCGCTGGACTTTATTGTGCCGCAACAAGCCCCCGTTCCCATTGTTTGTGTTTTTTTCAAAATATGGCAAAGGTTCAGGTGAACAATGTAGTGGTGCTGGATAATCCTTCTCCTTTCTACAACCCATTCCAGTTCGAGATCACCTTCGAATGCATCGAGGACCTGTCTGAAGGTGAGTCGGCGCCCGCCCGCCACCGGGCTGTCAGTTGCGGGCTGCAGACGTTGAAAGTTTCCCGGGCCCGGCCTCGCGCGGGCGGCCGGTGCTCGGCGCCGGGCGGCCTGCGGGCTGCGGGCTTGGCTCTGCGGAAGGAAACTTGAAGTTGATGGACGACGGCCGCCGAGGGGCGCGAGGCGTTCGGCCGCAGCCCGGGCTCCTGCCGCGGCTCAACTTGCTAGGAACTTGTTCGAGCGGAGGTAGCCATGTTGTCAGCTTTGTCTGGCGGACGGGCGGCTCGCGAGACCGGCACCCGCGCCGGCGGCACCGGCCCGGGGTAGTGCCGGGCTAGCCCCGCGCCGCGGCCTCCACGGTCCCCGCGGTAAGGCTGGGAAGGGAGAGGCATGTGTGTGGTCGCGCCGGCGAGTTAGAAGCGGAGCCATCTTACCCAGAGTGGAGAATTGGGCCACCGACCCTGGCGTCACGACGCCTCCTCTTCGCGGGTGACGAACACGGCGGCCCTCCTGCCCACCTTCCTGCCTCCGAGTGGAAAGGCAAATCCATTTTTAGAGCTTACGCTGGAGTTTCCGTACTCTCCTGGGTGGCCATGCCCAGCCGCTTTGGGGAGGAGAGCGAGGCTGTCCTCGCGCTGATTTCTGGCTCCCTCGACCAACCAGCGGGGGAGGCGGGCGCAGGCTCGGCGCCGCGGGCCGGGCGCCGGCGCTCCCCGGGGGCCGCGGGTGCTCCCTGGCCGGCGCTCCCGGGCCGGCGCCCGGGATGCTCCGGGCGCCCGGGATGCTCGCGCGCAGGCTCGCCCCGACAGACGTAGACTCCTTTCTTTTAATGACCGAAATCTTCTCTCCTTTCTCTCAGGAAGAAAATATTGCTAAGCTAGAAAGTTACATTTAACCCTAGAGCAGAAATAAGTAAAATGCTTAGGTAATTACCATGACTTAATCACTGGCTTCAAAGTAGTTTGAAAGACTTTCTTCAAGAACGTGTTGAAATCTAATTAAGATTTCACATCCAAATTCCACATCCAAACACCCTGAACATAAAACACAAAAGTGGGCTAGGAAACGGCACTGCAAATTTTTTTACTATTTTTCTCTAAAGTCTTCAAAAAGATAAATAATTTTAATATGTGCAGTAATATTTAGAAAGCTAAAACTTGCCAAGGTCTTTTCTTTTTTGCGATTTTATTAAAATAATCCAGTGCTTCATTTTCAAAATTCAAGGGGAAAAAACGTTTAATATCAGTGGTAATTGTACAATTAAATAGAGGACATACTTATTTACAAACCTATTTAGCAAAGTGCATTTAAAATTATTGTTAATCAAGGCACGTAAAGCATTTTCACTTTGAAAATTAGTTTTAATCTCTAAAATGTATTTTACATAGGGTGTTAATTTTTTATTATAAAATTATGCGCTCCTTATAATAAACTTTTAAAGTTGTACAGCCATAAAGTAAGTCCTCTGTACCAATGGCTTCCTCATCTCACTCCTGTAAGGAACCATAATTAACACTTTAATCTGAGCTCCTCCTCCATACAGTTTACTATATATAAAGCATATATGCACATATATAATACACAGTACATATTTTGAAAGATGCTTCATTTGTTAAACTAGTTTCTAAGGCCATCGATAATAAAATTAAAGGGGATTTTTTTTTTTATTACTCAGAAATCATTTGATTACTTATCATAGTATGACTATAACATTTCAGCTACCAGGCCCCCTTTTTTTTTTTATACCAGTCTGTAGTTTTTCCATTTTATTGCCAATTACATATAAAAATGGGTAAATATAACAAACTACTGACCATTCCATCCCAACTTAGTGTTTTAGGCATTAGAAATTCTTCAAATTATAAGTATTCCTCAAGTGATTCTTCCCATTTTAGGAGCCAATTATAAAGGATGTTGTTACAGGGCTTTGATGTTGGATGAAACCTGCCATCATGGATGCAGAACTATATTCAATTTTTAACTGGGATCTATTCAGAACCTAACTGAATCACATCGGAAATTTTACGGCACTAATGTCAACAATGCATCCACTTGTATACTTCACTTCCCAGGGCGCCTAGACTGGGCATTTAGTATTTTTTCAAAAGAATTTAAGCTGAGTCATACTAAAGCTGCAAAGGAATCTTTCAAAAAAGGTGCCATGTTTTTGTACTCCACCTAGAGGCTGTGTGAATTAAGGAAATTAAGTTTACTTATTAGCAAAGGCTTATGAGAAGTCCCATACTTTCATACTACTGTAGTTCTTTTAAAAATCTATTCTTGAAATGAAACTACCAAATATTCTGAAAAATTTTCCCGTTATAATTTTGTCTCAAGTCCTAAGCAGAGGTTGGCAACCATTTTTCATACTTTAGCTTTTTAATAGCCTCCAAATATTTTCACTTTCTGCCCTGTAAAGCCTTGAGGAGTATACTTGCTTTTTAAGATAATTTAGTTTTTCTAATATAAGGCTTATGACAGTGGGTAGGATAGCAATCCACAGATTAAACAGTCTTTTCTGTCAGGGGAATTAGAGGCCTTGGATATATTTGATCTGATGGTCAGTCACCAAGCCTTCTTTATAAATTTTGACTTTCCTGCTGTCTTTGTTATAGGTTTCTGGTTCTCTGCTTCTCTATTGAATGGGGCCATTAATAAAGAAAAAAAAAGTTGATCAAATAATAATTAGGCTACCCTCAGTTTGAATACTTACAATGTTCCAGAATTGAGTATGGTGCTTCCTACTTTCAAATTTCAGGCTTGTTCTAATTCCCAAAGATTACATACTTTCCAATAGACCATAGGTCTTCCCAAGTAGTGTAATTAGTTTAGAATTCCCATGGTGACTTCTCTCACTCCCACCACAAATGGAACTACATGTAGCCTGGGATTACCATGTTTAAGTGAAACTGTTAACTTTTTAAATATATGAATAAACTCCTTCAGCTGACCCTATTCCTCTTTCCAATACAAGGGGCAGGGGAATGAAAGCTAGGTTAAAAAAAATTAAGAATACAACTGATGCTGATTTATAAATAAGTACTGAGCATTTTAAGCTCAGTAGTTACAGCAGGCATCCCATAACCATAAAAATTAAGGTATAGGTGTTCCCTGAGTTAACAACCTAGATTATTTCCCCATAGCCTCTGCCCTCACCCATATCTCCCCTCTCCCTGCAATTCTTTTATTCCACTATTCATTGGAGAGCTAGAAAAGGAAGAAATTATCTTACATTTTTGGAAAGAGGTCAGGCTTTGGAGTTGCAGAGACATAGCTTGGATTCTGATTCTTTGATTTACTAGCTGCATGAATTTGGGTCGATTACTTAGCCTCTCAGAGCCTCAACTTTCTTGTTTGCATAAAAGGTCTAATTAAATCCATAAGATAAAGCTGTTGAAGTGTAAACAACAGGTGTGATGTGGCACGACCAATGCCTAGCACATGGATTTTATAAAAGGTTTATAAGTCATGACTATGTTCCTCTCAGTCCTCAGATACCAACTTACATCAATTAGGCCAAGAGCACTGTATGTAGTAGTACGAATACATATTAAGTGAACAAAATATGAAAACCTCCACATGACAATTCCTTGGCTAGTTTAATAACTTTCAAACCCATCTTAAAACAGTTATGCCCCTTGGCTTTTGGTTACCCACATCATTGGCCACTTGTTTTGTAACCTACTTTATGGATTCTTTCTCATCTCCCTAACCCTTTTAACTTTGGACAGCACCAAAGTTCACTCCCTAGAAATCCTACCTATTTTCAAGGCTTTACTTATTGACAGTTTCCAAATTTTGACTAGATCTGTTCATTATTTCCACTTAGATATCTAGTAGATATCACAAACTGAACATGTCCAAAGCGAACTCCTAATTGTTTCCATCCCCTATCCTCACACAAAAAAAGTGACTCTTGCTGCCTCTATCTTCAAGATTTATCCAGACTGACTGCTTCTCACACCCACGGGTACATGTGGTCCAAGCTACCATAATTTCTTGCCTCAATTGTTAAAATGGCCTCCTGTTTCTTCCCTTGCCCTCTTAAAGTTTATACTGAACACAGCAACCCAAATGATCCTTCTTAAATGAAAGTTAGATCATGTCACTCCACTCAAAACCCCCAGTAGCTTCTCATGCCACTCAGTGTAAAAGCCTAAAGTCCTTATGATGGCTTTCACAAAACTTTGCATATCTGGTCATGCCTCTCACCCCTAATCTCATGGTGGGTTATTTTCTCCTTTGCTCATCTGCTCCTGCCCTAGTGGCCTTCCCTTTTTTCTTGCCAAGCACCTGACTATAGGCTTCTATACTTGCTGCTGCTTCTGACTAGATATTCATATTGCTTATTTCTTAATCTTCACCAGCAAACTGATAATCTAATGAGGTCAGATGTAGGACCCTACATCTGGAAATGTGAGAGAACCTGGAAATAAAATGGTCTAGTCTAGGACAGAGCCATGACATAATAGGTCCTCAGAAATGATTACTGACTTGATAAAAGTATAAACCTCATACTTTATTTAGTTCAATAAATTGCAGTTTATAAATACCGTGTGAATAAGTAGTACTGCTATGCTATTTATGGTATCTGTTTAATGAACAAAAAATATCTACACAATTATACAAAAAAGGCAACACATGGTGGCACTAACTAGATTCTTCACAAGTGACCCAGAAACACCCCCCTGGGAATGCTGGAGTAGTCTCAGTGCAGTGAATCCAAGAGGCAGGGCACACCGTGCTTAACACCCTAAGAGGCCCAGGAGGTCTCAGATGATGCGTATTTGTAGAGTTTCTTCCTTCCCCTTCTAAAGAGAAGGCTCCTTCAAAAGATCAGTCCTTCTACTCATCTCTGGGTTCTCCTCAAAGGGCACACTGTAAAAGGTGCTCAATAAAATTTGAACTGTATATGACAGAATTACATAAAATGTCTTCGTTTGCACTTTAGTGTGTCTTGCTCCTCTTCATGCCTGTTCTTATTGTATATACTTGTGTATCGAGTGGTAAAGGATCCTTGGTTCCCTCTTCCCAATTTAAAGAATGCATGACACGAGGGAAAAATCCCAGGTGTGGTCCTTTATCAGCTGATGAGCTGAAACCCTTTACTTCTGAGCCACAGGGAAGTTGGCTTTTTTCTACTTTGGATTTTTCCACTTTGGAACTCTTTGGTGATTTGGACCTGTGTAACATGGTATGAGGCAGTTCTTCCCAAGTGTTCAGTAAATTGTTAGAAATGTGACACGAATGAAGGGGGGAGGGATTCCACAGCCAAATAAATTTGGGAAATGCTGACTTAACGTTACTGGTTTTTATTAAAAGATGTTTCAGAACACTTAACTCTGTCAGTGTGCTTTATGAATGAATCCTCAACACAAGGTTGAAGCATTTCCCAAGTTTTTGGTCTTTTTTGAGGATCCCTGTGCATGAACCAGTGTTTCACAAAAAGCATTTTGAGAAACCTGGGTACAAAAGGTAAGAATTTCATAAGGAGCAGTTCAATGCTTTTCTGGATTTTCTGCTATGAGAAGCCAATATTAGCAGCCAGTAAATAGCTAAGTGGACATAAAAAGGGTCCCTGATGTCATCTTGTAATGTAATTACTGAATATGAAATAATGTTTTGTTTTTTAATCCTAGACTTGGAATGGAAAATTATCTATGTGGGCTCTGCAGAAAGTGAAGAATACGATCAAGTTTTAGACTCTGTTTTAGTGGGGCCTGTTCCTGCAGGAAGGCATATGTTTGTATTTCAGGTAAGATTATTCTTGGTATGCTAAATATATTTCTAAACAGACTATATCTCGTGGTCTTTATCCTTTTGGGGTTAAATCACTGCTTCTGCTGCATTCACTTTTTATCTGCTTCTATGTTTTAGGAAGTCACTGTGTCATAAAGGAACGCCACCTCTTGATTTTGTGTGCTAGGGATGTTGATGTGATATTTACTTTCAGTTTTGCACAGCATGGAGTAAACCTTATACTGTGTCATGGCACACATGATGGTTAATGTTAGGCTCTTCCTGTGAATAGTCCCTTAGCGTCAGATTTTCAAGGGGGTAGCTGTCTAGCAACCCTATCAAAATGCATACTAACTAGTATATAGTTAGTAATATGCATCTTCATTTTATGATTTCAGCCATAATATAACAAAAACAACTTTACTTCAGCATAATTAAGCTAGGTTAACAGGTAGAGATCTGTGTGATCTTGGGTCACTGGAATTGAAGTCCCACTTTACTAAAGCTTCTAATCTACACATTTTTTAGAGGATTACTGTTATAAATATATTACTTTGTTTATTATTTGTGAGAGGAAATTCTAATATAAATCATGAGGACAGTATTTGGGTCTGTGCCAAGACTTCAGACATTGTCTTTTGATTCAAAAGTGTTACTTCTTTTAATTCATGTTAAATTATTGTATAAAACTATTCAATTTCCAGTTATCCTTATTAGAGGGAAATATTTATAATAGTCCAAAAAGTAACTAGCTATAGGATTTTAAGTTCATTTTGTTAAAAGTATTTCTATACAAAGAGTCTCATCAGTTAAATAGAACCCACTGAAGAGACTTTATCCAGAGAGAAAATTACCTCTTTCTATCCCTGACTCCCCATTTTCTTACTTCACCTATGGGTCCAATTTAAATGAATACTGTTGGTCAGATATAGGCCAAGAATCACTCAAACCAGTGGTATCTTTAGAGCTGCTACGTTTCCCTCCCATCTCCTAAATAGAGAATGCAGAACCTTGGTCTCCTAGTCTTAGTGCTTTTTATTAACAAGTGTGAAATAATTTACGGTACCTAAACAAATAGTTTAAAAAGCTCAAATATATTAACTGCAAGAGACTCAAATCAATTAATTAAAAGTGCTGTCAACCCGAGCTGTGTGAGTGCGTAACCTTGGTGAAAGATGTGGGTACCACAGAATGAGTGGTATAGGGGAAGCACTGCAGTTATAGACCTAGTTCAAATCCTGTTTCACTGCTTGCTAGGCACATGTGACAGGCTCTCTAACCTCCCTCAGACACTCCAGTCATCTATAAAATATGGATAATATATTATCTCATGAGAACATTCATAGGATTCAAGACAAATAGTGCCCTATTTCTATAATTAGAACTAAATTTATAGTCTTTAGCTTCTTGAAATTGTTATATAAAGAAGCAGTATTTGCTTTGACCTACAAGCTTGGTGAACCCTTACTTGACTGATAATTTATGGCATACTAAGAAACTTAGTTTGACATGTAGTGACATACTTTTTTATGCTACTATAAAAACTTGCAAATCTATTTCTGAAACAAACCTTTAGAAATCTTTTCTATGCGTTTGTTGTTAAGAACACTCTAAGCTAAAAGCTTAGGAGTGTTAAAGGAAAAAAAAAATTGCTTCTAGTGATTGTCCTATGGTTTTACCTTGGCACATGTTCAAAAGTACAGAGGAAGCGCATTTGATTTAGATTGTATGTTCAGCTGACCATGTGTTTTACAAAATGTACTATTATCAGCAAAAAGAGACTGAAATACAGTTTTTGTTCTGTGCCTTAAACTGCCGTAGTATTCTTGTCTGCCATCATTTTGCCTCTCATAATAAACATGCCTTTCTCATGAGTGTGTCAAAGATCTCTGCCTATCACTTCTCCAATCTAAATGATCAGAGAGGCCTACAGGTTTTTCTCCTTGAATTTGCTCAAGCTGAATCCTTTGCCAAACAAGTTTTAAAACACAAACATGCCTAGAACCAGTTTGCTGAGAGGAGGGGAAGCAATATGGGGGATAGCTCCTTAGAAATACTGAAGTCTCTATTTCCCATCTCTACCCATTTCCAGGTACATTAGAATCTCTGGGTACCCTGGAAGTAACCTAACCCCTTTAGGGAAGAGGGCGTACAGGATCTCTAAGATAAACCACATGTTCTCAGGACAGACTCTCTGTCCCCATTCTGGTATTTCTCCAAAGAGATCATAAATCACTTAAGGGCAGAAACTAAGTTATGAATGAATTTCAAAATACTGTGTATATATTGTGTGCCCAGAGCTGTCCCAGACATAAAATTATAAAGATGAACTGGATGGGACTCCTGCCCAAGATAAAGCTTAGAATCACAGGCAAGATTAAAAGGTAAACCTATTTAGATTGTTAGACATCCATTAGTAAAGGATTTGTGTCAAGTAAGATTCGTGCACAAAAAAAGATTGCTATTATAACTTTTGAATTAGAAAGGGTTTCACTAAGAAGGATACATTTGATGCAAACTTTAGATGAATTTTAAGGAATGGCCTTTTAGGCCATGGGAACAGTATATGCAAGGCACAGAGCATGAGAGATTATCATTGCATTTTAAAGAACCTGTGTAATTCTAGAACAAGAATACAGGGAATGTGAATGGAGATGTGGGTTGGAGACAATTGTGAAGGGCCTTGTAAATGAAATTAAAGAACTGAGATTTCTATCTCTTAGAAATGGGAGTAATCTGAAGTTTTAAAACCTGGTGAAGGATTAGGACTACATCTGTGCTTAGATAGCTAATGCTGGTAGTACTCCTAGTAATAGGCTAATTTAGGTCTGAAGGTTATGACAGATTAGAATCATAAGACTATTGATGTGTTTACTATATTTTCTGAAAGGCTTCATAATTGAATATTGCATAATCATTCATAAATGACAACATGCTGCAGCCAGGTTTATTTTCTTCTATAAGTAGTGATGCTTTCAAGTACTCAGGGTACTTAGATATACTGTGGAGAAACACGTTAACTATATTTTCTGGTTATAAATCAGTCTCAAAAGTCAGCATTTGCCTTCTCCAGTATGATTTTCAAGTTTTTGTTGGTGTGCCCTCAAGTGATAGTGCACAAGGTAGTCAGAACTCCAGTCTTTCTTGCAGTTAACAATCTTTTGTGATGTGTTTCTTTTCTTTTTAAATTATTCTAGGCTGATGCACCTAATCCAGGACTCATTCCAGATGCAGATGCAGTAGGTGTCACAGTTGTGCTAATTACATGCACCTATCGAGGTCAAGAATTTATTAGAGTTGGCTACTATGTAAATAATGAATATACTGAGACAGAATTAAGGGAAAATCCACCAGTAAAACCAGACTTTTCTAAGGTAATGTTCTGACTATTGCGTTTTCATTACTCTTACTATACAGTTTTTTAAGCAATTGCCATTTCATAGTAGACTATGAAAATGGCTTTGAGACAAAGTAAATTTGAGGTCCTTTTGCCAACTGGGCAAACTAAATTGTTCCTAATGGATGACCTCAAATCTCCAGATGAGTCATTAGTAATTAATATTGGTCAGGCACCTTGAGAGTCTCTGACATGTTAAGAAATTGAAAGTGCCTCCTGTAAGAAACAGACCTTTGTTAACGGCTTTCTGTATGGCATTTCTTATACATCATGATACTATTCATTCAAATTCATGTTTGTTATACTGATAATTCCATAATATTTTTGTCTGTAACTGTTCTCAGAATTGAGGGGGGGAGTTTTGTGTTTGTTTTTCATGTGAACATTGTTTTCTTGGAACATCTATATGCCTTATATTATCTGCTATTCCTAGAGGTTAAACTAAAGGTCTTAACTATTTCTGGTGATGGAAAACAGTTTAGCTTCTGGGTGACAAACTGAAATCTCAATACTTAGTACTTCATGATTTTCTATTGGGAATTTTAACAGTTTTTATGACTGGTGATTTTTGAGGTTGAACACACCACTACCCGCCAGATCATGTAAAAAATTACATAGGAGTAAAATGGAATGTTCTTCTTTCTGATAAAATAAGGCTATAATGTTTTTTATCCTGGTGTAGGACCTTCCATTGATCTGATTAGTTACCTATATGGTGCCTTGTATAGGAGAAAGAGAATAAACTAGAATACTCTTTTTAACAATGAGCCATAATAATTAAAAGTTAGGAAACCACCAATAACATTTATATTGGGGAAATTTTTCATTTTCCTTGAAAATGTTACTTAAGAGATGCCACATCAATCTAAAGAGCAAATTGTTTGTTAAAGAAAGCATCTTTTGAACCATTCACCTTAAAAAAAAAGAAGAGATTCTCTCCCTTTTATGAAACAGAAGTATTGAGGTAGGTAGATATTTTGTTGGCTAGTAAAAGATCTGGATAAATTCTTTCAGATTCTCCATATCTTGTTTCCATTAGGATAAAATAATTTCTTTGCTGCAGCCATAGTCCTTGAAGTGCTTTTTTGATTTATACCTTTGTACATATGTGAATGTAGCCCTTTTGAGTGCTAATAGAACCATTTTGATAAGCTCTTATTTGTGTAAGAGGATCTAATTATCTTAGTATTTACCATTACATATTTCCTTCTTTCTCTAGCTTCAAAGGAACATTTTGGCATCTAATCCCAGAGTCACAAGATTCCACATTAACTGGGAAGATAACACAGAAAAACTAGAAGATGCAGAGAGCAGTAATCCAAATCTACAATCACTTCTTTCAACAGATGCATTACCTTCAGCATCAAAGGGATGGTCCACGTCAGAAAACTCACTAAATGTCATGCTAGAATCCCACATGGACTGCATGTGACTACCTGCCATCCCTTTAGTACAAATTAAGCTATAAAAACACACAGAACTATTTCCCTGAAATTCCATAAGTCATAGTCAAGACACAATGTGAAGAATTTGTTTAAAAAAACATCCTGTAGAAAGTTTATAAGAAAACCAGTATTTGAGCAAATTGTGGAATATAAATACAACTATTTTTAAGTAATTTTTTTCTCTAATGTGTTATTTTATTTGTTCTGAAACTAATCTGATCAAAACATATATATTGTTTTCTTCTCTATATGTAATTAAAGCACTTATAAAGAAATATGAATCATTAGACCAGGCTGTAAAGATGTTTTAGCCTCCTGGACAATAATCTTTGGACCACTATTTTACTGGCCTTCAAAAGAACAAAGTTCACTTCAACTAAAATGTTTTTTCCTACAGTAATGCAATTTGGTTTTATAATTCAAGGGGCAAATTTCCTTTTTTTTTTTTTTTTGCATATCCTTAAGAAATTGGAAGTCAACCATATGCTACCAAGAACTTTAGGATCTGATTTTCCAGGTCATCTTCAAGCCTCCTGTGGCTATTACAGTTCACATAATGTTACCATTCAATTTGGTTATAAGGTCATAACAAATATGGTTAATTCTTTATAAAGTTCTCTGGTTATGGTTTCTGTTTTTGTAACAGTTTAGGACATCAGAGCACTCCTTGAATCATACAGCATTATTATCCCATGAATTCAACACATCAAGAGCAGATATAAACTCCCTAAGTTTAAGAATAGGAGAGTATAATGACTTAGATCTATTCATTAGATTTATAAAAATACTATAAACTTAACTCTTTAAAACTGTTTTCACAGGTCATTTGTTGACAGCATTTATATAAAAACAGTGGATTTGGGAAGGTATATTTAGCTTTATCGTAACAAGATAAGTTACTATTTTGGAAATATATATATTTTCACACATGTAGTACTCTTCTCCACATATATATTTTCACACATGTTGTACTCTCCTTCATATTCCCTGACATTCATGCAGAATAAGATTAGGCATATTTGTGGTTGATATAGTTTAGATAGCTTTTCCAGATGTTTTTTTTAAAGCAATCTTGGAAAGCATTAAATGGGCCAAAAGGTTCTTTTTCTTTGATGAGAGCTAGGTCCTTCCTCAAAAGTTTCTTAACACTCCATTAAATTAAGTGTAGAATATTTTCATTACTCTTGCTGCTAAGCAAGACATCAGCCATATGATGCAGAGTTATGCAGTGCCTTCATAACTAAAACTTTTATACTGCACTTTTTAAAGCTTTTATTTTGAGGAAGGGAAAAAGGGCATTTGAATATGGAATCTAAGTTGTACATATTTCCTGTCATTCTAAAAAGTGAACTTGTGAAGCAAAATTTTGCTAAATGTTAAACTTTGAAATTTAATATACCAGATTATTAACATCCTGTCCACTAACTAGTTCATAAGTTTTAAAAGCAAAATACATCCTGTTAAAACTATATGAAGAAAATTTCATTTTTGTCTAATTGCAATTAAAAGAAAATGTTAAAATATTAAAATGAAAATAAAATACTTTCCAACAAAGAGCTCATTGATTAATATAACAAGGACAAGATATGTGCTTGTTATAAATAAAGCATATATAAGACAAATTACAAATAAAGCAATTCATGGCTGAGTTTTTATTCTGATTAATTATAATATTGGTTTGTATTGACATCTAAGGGTTAGGTTTTTATATCAATTTGTAAACAGCCAATTTTCACATAAGTTTAAAAACACTAAAAATGGCATGCTTCAAGATAATTTTTAAAAATTACAATAGAATTCAAATATTAGAAACTAAGTTTTCCCCCGTTTAGCCTTATTTATGGGGTATCAGTTATAGCTAGAAGGTTTAGAACTGTTTTTCCCCTTTTTGATCATAGTAAATAGCTGTATCCTGAGAAGATAAACATGAACAAATTACTTATCCCTCAGAAGAGATGGGTGAGTAGGTCGGAGGGAATGAGGATATCATTAGAGCTGAGAAAGCTCATGAAGTCTGAGGAACATGCACGCATTTGCTCATTTATTACATAACCTTAGGCTTCCATGTGGTCTTACCTTTTGGTTTTAGGATTTGGGGTTTCTAGTTTAACCAAGAAAGTCTATGGCAGTGATTTTCAAACTTTACTATAATCCATGGTAAAAAAAAAATTAAGTATATGACCCCATAACAGGAATACATTTATATATAACAATTTTCATGGACACGCACCCTTATAAGTATGCTTTACTGTGTGCAGTGTATTCTGGCATCTTGTTGTATTTCATTTTGGAAGTGCTGATTTTGACTCTGAATTGACATGACTAATGGGTTGTGATACACAGTTTGAAGAAAGGCTAGTCTGGCCCTTTTGGTAGACAGTAAGTAGCAATCATTTTTCTATAGTTCTAAAATTTACATGCCCTATACCTGTCTCATCTCATTTGGATTATGATCTTGGATTAAAAAACAGGAAAAGTACTGATATAGTAATCAGTAGCCATTCACTTTAAAACTGAATACTCTGAAATTATTTGTAGCTCACAGATAGCTTAGACTCATTTCTAGGTACTATGTATTTAATTTAGGAAACATTCCACATAATTACTTGGGGAACACCTTTATTTGTCATTTTATACAGAATTCTAGAGCACGGGCATAAGAATTTTAAAATGCATATGAAACATTCTTTATATTCTTGCCTACTTCCCTTCCAGTATCCTGAAGCTCATTCAGGATAATGGACAAGCCTCTCAATTCACAAATATCTACTTGTCAATTTTTAATATACTGTTCAGTTATATTCCAAAACCTGAGAGCTCCTTAGAATGGGGGTCTCATTATGTAGGACCATTAATGGAGCATTTGCTGCTTTATGATAAGTTTTAAATATAAGCTTCTCATAAGAAATTTGAGCACAAGCTATGGACATTAGTCTCCCCTAACGAGTACCAAATAACATCTGTAAAATGTGAAACCAATGGCCTATTAAAGGACAACAGAAAAAATATTTCCCCAATCAAAATGGTGTAAACACATAAAATGGCACCAAAACATGTTTAAAATAATTTCTTCCTAGTCACTTTATAATTGTATCTTGACATTTTGTCTGCAAAGGCTTTTAACTAATTGTTGAATCATCACAATGTACGAACAAAGCTCCACATTGCAATAATGAAAATACACTTTCCACATACTAAGACATTTTCTACCCAAGAATTTTCCATAGAAGCTACCATTCCTGGTGACATCTTTGGGCATGAAAATGCCTTAAGCACAACACCATTTACTTTTGTAAAGTGAGATTTCTTTTCCCCCTTATTTATTTCAACATTCTATTTGTTGGGTTTTCATAAAATGCCAGGTGAGACTTTTTCTTGCATAAATATGTATGAAGTTAATCACTAGAGAATGAGAAAGTCAAATAGGATCATTCAGAACTAAGATGCAAAAAGATATATTGGATAAGTTTTTGGAAAAAAAAGTTTTAAGTGATGGAGTTTTTAAAATACTTTCTCAAAGAGATAAAAGAAATGCTATATATTTCCTTCAACTTTTGACAATTCAAAAGTTGGCTTGAAATTTATCCAATTATAGGTGCTTTTCATAAGAAAAAAAAAGCATTGTGTTATCTTTTGTAGTAACATTAAATTGAAAGTGTCATGTAAAATACCTGCACTAGTAGATCCAATTCCTGTGGTAAGCACAGATCTTGGTGTAATCTTCGCTGCATATTTGAGGAATTGAGATTTCCCTGTACCAGGATCCCCAACCAATAAAAGATGAGATTCACCTAGAAATAATAATGTAATGTTTTAAATTCCCATGAAAAGACCCATGAACAAGTGTAATCAATCAAAAAGAAACAGTCTACTTGGAATTCCAACATAATTTATATTTTATTTAGTACTTTTAAGTTAAGGTTATTTGAGAAAGGATTTAACTAGAATATCTTTTGGAAAGTTAATTGTTATAAATAACCACCTTTGATTTCTGAATAACATTTAAAATCTAACTTCTAATAGATTTTGTACTATTTCCAGATGTTTAAAAAAATGTTTTAACATTTTTAAAAATTTGGGCTTATAAAGTTTCTAATTTTATTTAACTATTTTTAAATACCAAACTTCTGTGATTAAATCTTTCCATACAAGCCAAACAAGTATTATACTCTATTTTTATTTAAGCACTTTTTAAAAAGTGTTTGGGGCTTTATAAGTGCTTTATAAATGTCACATCACTTATGATTCCAACAGATAAGTGAAAACTTTTTCATTTTATGAAAATTTTAGTTTAATGAAAGACCGATCTTAGACTTCTCTTATTTTTCAAATGTAACAAAAAAGAACATAAGAATATCCTGTGGTATGTATTATCTCACTGATCAAATTTCTTCAGTAATAGTTGAGTATTTTATAAATGTATTACTAGGAAACACCTATTTAAGCTCGATATTTAGCAGAGTGCCTAGCAAACAGGTGGTAATCAACACACAATACACATAAACCTTATCATGCTTCCATACTGTACTATATGGTTTTAGAGTACCTACTAACAGCCTGATTGACAATAATGTTCTGTTTCGGTTTAGTCTATGCCAGATTCAGATCAGTTAAGTGTGTTAACCACAAAAAAGCTTTCTGCCATTTGGACATAATTACATACTTAGAGTAATCTTTGCTAGAATGTGTGACCGACAGCAGCACCACACGGCAGATGGTACATTTGCTACCCACCAGCAGAAGGGCAATCAGCAGGCAGATGACTGAGAGCAGCAGTCTGAGAGAAACACACTATCCGTCACAGATGGAAAGATGTGACTTGGGAGACATTAAAAGGAATATTTCTAACCTTTTCCTCTTGAAGAGAGACTGGAGAGCCAATGAAAAACAGTAATGAAAATGTAAAGATTTTATTTTGTGGCACCCTTAGACAATGGAGCAGAACTATATACTCATTGAAAAACTTAGAATTTCTTTTAGTCCTTAGAATTCTAGAAAGTAGCTCCTGATATACAGGTGTTAAGTATTAGACAGTCAGGAAAATAAAGTTCAACAAGCAATTTTTATTCAACAGAAAAATTCTAGCTTCTCTCCTATATATGTTAATACTTTTCAAAATTTTCAAATAGACACTAACCTCTGACTCGTGTTCCTGTGGCATCGGTCCTTTGAATCCCACCAGCCAGCACCATGGCCACAGCAAGCTTTACTAGATACATCCCAAAAACTTGAGGGCATAAGCTGGCCAATATTTCATTCCTTCCTAGGAAATGCAGAAAGATCAGGAGTTACTAAGAATTTTCAAGAAATCTTAAATGAAATTTTCCTTCTAATCCTATCTTCCTATAAACACACTGTACCAAAATGATCAAGCGGACCATTTCCAAATGACTAAAAAGAGTGAAAAACTTAGTTCTGGTCCTAAAAGTCCTATTCTTATTAATGCCATGACATGAAAAGTCTGCTTTTTATTCCTGGATGCTATGTGCTTAAGTATCTATAAATTTATCATACTTCAGAAGAGACAGAGAAGAGTCTTCTTTTCTGCCCCATCAGGCCAATGTTATCCTTTAAAAATTATATTGGCTGTACTTTCTGAGCAGTAATTTCAGTAAAATTATTCCACTATCTAAATAAAAGGTGCTCCATCTCAGAAACAATGAGTTGGATTGTAGGAGCCAGTAACCTTTAAATCAGTACAACAGGTACTTGGAGCTCGTGGACCTTCCCCAGAGGTTTAAGAGAAGAAAAAGCAATCCACCCTGTGAGTCAAATCAGCATTTGCTCTGAACTGTCTGGTAAATTCTGTTTTATTAGAATAAGTTATTAGGGTATTGGGGTATTCATTCAACTCTAGCAATCCAAGCTGCAGTCTTGGATTCCTCTAATTATATGCTTAAAATATGAGACTATCAGAGTTTCAAGTTCTGTTTTCAAAAATGTCAAAACACCAGATCTGATAATCTGCCTAAGAATAAATCCATTAATAGAGTAGGTATTTCAGTCACTGGCCTAATCAACCCATAGAGGAAACTATGATATTCTAACAAGTCTTTCCTGAGCCTGTTTTAACATACAAGGATCTACCTCTGTGATAGCACCACTCTGTGTTTACATCCATATTACCAGAAGCTAATGTCCACATGCTGGTAACTAACTTGCACGTCTCAGGCCTTTTATACTTATCTCTGAGTGTGTACTCACGTTTCAGTGATAGCTGTTTTGACGAGGAAAATACTCATACAAGTATTTCTTTAGCTGATAATTCCAGTTCCAGAAGCTTTCCTGCCAAACTATCAAGGGAAAGGAAAGTGTCTTCCTCCATAATTTGTGGCCCATTATACAAAGGCTACTTATTATAATGAATCAAAATCGATGCAGTGGCAACTAAGCTATGCTGAAATGTGCTGGGATGGCAGAAATGGTGAAGAAAGAAGATATTTTAGTAAAAAGGGGACCAAAATTAATTGGTAAATCTTGAAAGGAAGTTCATTAACTGTTGGAAGGAATCTTCTTTCCTGAGGCAGGAAAGCCCAGAAGAAAAAAGATAAAGTAAGTCCTGAGATCTAAGCAGATGAAAAGACCTGACGCAAGGCAGGTAAATTCTGACCAGAATCTTGAGATTACACATAGAAACAAAGAAAGAAGGAATAGCTCCATCAAGCAGGGTTAAGAATAAGCAAAGTGACTTGGGAGAGATCCAGGTCAACACTAAACCAAAGAGCCAACTCTGTTGAATAGAGGTGGATTCAGTGACTAACGTGCCCCCAGGAAGCCTTATCAGTGGTAAAGTGCACAGGCTCTGGTGTCAGATGCCTGGATTCAAATCCCAGTGTAGCTGTCTGACCTTGGGCAAGTTTCTTAACCACTCTACCTTCACTTCCTCATCTGTAAAATGGAGACAATAATGGTATTGCATAGAATTGTTGAGGATTAAAGGAATAAGCGTATAGCACAAAGAAAAAACAATACCTAGCACAGAGTAGGAGCTGCTTAACTGTTAACTATTACATTACCTGTACTAGTTGCGCTTTTTTCTGATCTTAAGATTTCCTACATTGTAGCCAACACAAGAGATATACTATGAAGGCAGGTGTGAGGTACCAGAGAAAAAGTGAAGGGGATGGGCCATTCCTCTAATTTGCTGTCTAGAGGTGAAAGACTTGATTCCTCAGACTGTGGCAACAGAGATTCCCATGATCATATCCTGGAAGAAAAGGTGTTGAGTGGATACTATTTCCATCCTTCCTTCCCTCCCTAATTTCTAATTCTTGACTATGTTAATAGTGTGGCTATGGCCTTCAGTTACCCCAATGAAAAGGGCTTCTTAGATCTATGAGAAATGAGTCACCCAGAGTGGTTTGATGGCCCCAAAGACCCCAACTCCTATGTTTGAGTTTCTATTGAGCACTTAAGCACCAAGGTCATGGGCTGCCTGCTATCACTGTGATCTGAATAAAGCCTTTGGCTCCTCCTAAGTCAATATACCCACAGCATCAGGTCTTAATGAAGCAGGTCAACCTCCAAGAGCTGAGCAGTGAAGTCACTTCTGGCTTTAGGTTAGCCAAATGAAGATACACTGTTGGATACAGCTCCTCACCTTCACCTACAAACACACACATACTTCGAAATTGTGAAATACACTATGCTGGTGCTGGGTACTTAGAAACTAAGTAAGCAGAATCTGTTCATACTGTAAAAGAAAACATGCTTTGTTTTCTCCCTGTCTTCCTACTTAGATTTTTCAAAAAATTATTATACTTTTTCTTCTTTTTATTCAGTAAATGAGTTGTACATCTACATCCTTCTAATTAAAACAAGACAGACTCTTTTTAATTGCCAGCACAAAGCAGTTCCAATGGTCTGATCAGAGCACTGTATGATGCCCTTCCTTCACTGTCACTAAGTAGCGTTGAGCTGTGGTACTGCAATAAGGAATGACTATGCTCCAAGGAACAGCTACAGATTTTTTAAGGGCCGGATTTTAAGAAACAATTTTAAGTAAAAAAATTCACTAATTCATTTAAAAATACATATAATTCTTAAAAGTCTTGTTTAATAAAGCTATAATATAGAGACCTTTGCTTCATTCTGTATAGATTAAAGAATGATTGAGAACCATTACATACATGGTATACACATGAGCTAAAAAAATCATCCCACAAAATAAAAGCAAACTGCCTCTATTTAGGAAAATAAGAGCCTTACTTTGTGAAATGGTATCTGTCTATTTCAGCATGTGATTTAAAAATAAAGAAATCATTATGTGTTAGATTGGAGATGAAGTTTATTAGAAATAGCCTTCAGTTTATTTTCTCAGAGGATACCTCCAAGGAAGAATGAGAACATATATTTGAAGATTTAACTAGTGTTTCACGCATTTGGAATTTTTAACTAAAAATACTCTACAAACCAAAAGGCTATGATGTTTTAATCTATGTAGTGATATCTTAGTAATCAAAATTTTTGCTATGATGACAAAGCTTATTTTTTGCATTTTTCCATCTGTCATCATCTCATTCCTATTTATTCCCTATTTTAAAATCTTCAGATAAAATAGTGTGAAGCTGTCCATATAATCTAAAGCACATCTGAAAGAAACAGTGGCTTTACTAGGAAGAGGTTATCATAACAACAGCAGTCCCCAACCATTCTGGCACCAGGGGCTGGTGCTTCTATGAAAATCTAATGCCTGGTGAGCTGAGATGGAGCTGAGGCGGTGAGGCTGGCACTAGCACTGGGGAGCAGCTACCAATCACCTCCTGCTGTGCAGCCTGGTTCTTAACAGGCCACCAACAGGTAACTGTCAGTGACCCGGGAATTGGGGATCCTTGATAATGAGTTTTGCCTACTTAAGGAGGAATTGTATATTTAATTGGTAAAGAAGGTGGAAAACTCTGAAACCATTTTGGCAGTTAAAGATGTGAAAATAATAGAAATGGAAAATCTCTTGGAATTCGGCCTCAATTTCCCAGGAAGATCTCTAAATAGAAGACTATACCAGAAAAGGGCTTCGAAGGGAGGCTGTGGCTAGAAGTACTGACTGATGCTACTACTCTCTGAATTCAGTCCCTGAGCCATGCAGCATGTAAGGCTGCTCCCTAATTACAGAAAACACACTGAACAATTGAGTAACATGCCCTTAATAATTATCATCTTTATACCCTTAATTACAAACCTGCGAAGGGATCATTCTTATAATGTTCCCAAAAATCTTCAAATTCCTTTCGGACCTCTTCATCCATGATGATCCCTGCAGACTGCTCATTATTTACTTGGACATAATTGGCTTTCAGGACTATCTCCACTTCACAGCGCACATCTTGCTGAAAGGGCTTCCATCGTTGCATTACAACCCCATGAATAGTGAGGTCATCACCTAGGAAAAAGCATCAAATCCAGTAGTAGCAACTTGCATGCTGGGCGCAGAGTTGCATGACAAAAGACCAGAACTAAGAAATAAACCACTCCCTGACCAGGGTTTAAAGTGCTGTACTCTCATCCAGCACCCACTCAGTAAACAGTTTGGGTGTAAAAAACCACCACAGGTTCCTGATTGTTTTAACAGGTACTTGTATCTGTGCAACTAAAAGCTCAAGTGAGCATTTTTATTTTTCTTAATCTGTTACATCAGAACCACATCAAATGATTACCCTTCACTGGGAATAGTTTACTGAATCATTTGTTATTATTACACTGGGTGAAATATGCATTCTTTCAGAGTCTCTAGCCATACAGTTCTCATTTAAAGAGGTGAGAATTGCAGCCAGAGGGTTAAATTATAATCAATTTGGCATCTGGAAGGAAGCAATCTTTTGATTACTGATACTAGCTAGTTTCTTATATATTAATTTTTACTTACCACATTTGCTAACATTTTATTCTCTGCCTTCTTTCTTATTGAACAACAACAAAAATGAATGAATCAAGAAATGAATGAGTACCTGTTCTATGTCAAAACTCCCCTCCATACACTAGGAAAGCATAAGACACAATGCTACTTGTTTCTTCTTAGTTGGTTCTTTCTCACCTGAGGAAACTTTCCCATTCCTGATGGGCAGAACAGTAAATTTTTATAGATTTTCCTATAAGTCTTTGGGCAGTTTATAGGCACATTCTCCAAACACTGACATCTGTGCTTATTATTACATATAATTCATGCATCAGTACAAGTCTTTATGAATACTTGGCATCCAATATTTTGGTGCTGGATAAAAGGGAGTCAAAAAGGGACACAATCCTAGTCGCCAAAGATTTGAATCTGTCGGGCATACCCCAAAGCCAGTCCTGGTGCTTATATTTTGCACAACAAATACTGCCTGTGAACTAACGGGCATATCTTTATTTCCAAGACTGTGCCAAATATACGGTGTTTGCTGATGCAAAATGCCTAACACTCTCTAAATTTCAATATGTAATGTGTAATCCACAGAGCTTTGGATTTTCTCAAGAAAAGTGTTCTATAAATGCTAAATCCATAGAACTGGTGGTAGCAATTCACAGAATAGAAAGCATATTTCTCGCCAAAGGCAAAAACATAGTAACGAATCAAATTGGCAGTTTACATATGTCTTCAAGAGCCTTCCTAAAAGATAGTTTTTAAATCTGATCAAGAATAATGGTCATTTATTGTCTGCCTCAAATTTTTAAGATGAAAATGAGTCTGGCAACTTTATATGAGCACTTAGAACAGTCCTCTACTATTGCCATTTTAATGGATCATATTTAGGTTGTTTTTAAATTAGTCAAATGCGGAACTTAAGTTTTAGATCTAGCACTCACTAGTAAAAACTGGACTTTAATAAACAGTGATAATGTGGAAAATGTAGAGTACTGAAGAATGGTCAATAGTACTGACTCATCAGATTTGGATTTAAATCCCAGCATCACCACTTGCTGGCTATGTGACATTGGGCAAGTTACCGATCTTTGCTATGCCTATGTCTTGACCTACAAATAAGAATAATTATACTTACATCATAGGACCGTAGTGAGAATTAAGTCAGATAATGTTTGTAAATACAATGTAAGTGCTCAAAAAGGTATTTGTAGAACCAATACCTTTAAAAAGCCTTTAATATACACGTTTCATTCACTCGAATATGTTTGAACAGTAGATTCATATGATTGTCAGAACAATTATGAGATATATATTACAGTCCAAGGCAATAGATGCTCATTTTAAAGTTTTCTATATTAAAGTTATTATAAATAATGTTATACTCAGGAAGCTAAAATCCTTACTTTTATACAATCCAATCTCTTTGTGCCTCTCTGCCTTCTGCAATATATTTACCACTGTAGCCATCCCCGGTCAGATCCATCTCTGATCTGCTGCACTGACAGTTATCAGCAAACAACCTCCAACTTCATTACTCTGCAATGTCAGATTGGGGTTCCTAACTGTAAATTCTTGAAGGGTAAGGATTATGCCATTTATATCTTTTGGTTCTTAAAGAGGTTTGTAGCTATAGATAAATGAAAAAATAGATGTTGACAGACTGCTTCCTCCATTCTTTATTATTAGTGACATGTGAAAGAAAAATAGCTTAACATTTTTTTCAGTGCAGAAAGAATTCAGTTTAGATGAAATGCATGAAAACACCTTATTCTCTATCAAAGGATAGAGAATAATCTGCTTTGCTGATCCAGATATTATAGATTTTGGTTAAAATCTAGAGTTCCTATATGAACAAAGTGCTTTGACATAGCCTTTTCTATTTTGTAGGAAATCCATGAGCAAAGCTGTTATTTCCTTAGTATACTGTTTAGATAACTATAAACTGTTAATGAATTGGACATAAATTTTAAAAACTATGGGTTGGTGATTCTTGGATGGATGGGGGAAGTCTTTTGATAAAAGAATTATTCTTGATTATAGATACTAACTCTTTTGAGTATTTGCCTCATCGTTTTAATGAAATATCAGCTCAGTAAATGTTTTATAAATGAGGCATTTGGAGAAGTCTAGGGTTAGGAAAAGGAAAATGATGGATTTTGTTGAAAGGAAGCATTTTTGATCTGTCCAGTAGAGAATTGGGATGTGGAATAAGAGATCAGACGTACTTGTTACTGCCCAGCAGACAAACCGTGGTATTTGTTTTTTGATAGAGATAAAGAGTGTTTTAGTGACAATGGGAAATATTTAAAGAGAATGTTGAGGTGAGTTAAAAGGCAATTGCTGACATTTGGCTAAGGTTTAGCAATCATTTCCATTTTCTGATTCACCTTCGATTTAATTTAAATGTTAAAAAAAAAGAAGAAATTGTTAGTCAGTTTTTAAGTTTTTTGGAATAAGTGCAGGAAAGAGAAAAAGTAAGCTCTCATATCCTCCTCACAAACAAAGATCTGGACAAGGCCTGAGAATGCATGTAGAGAACAGAAGATGCTGGCTTTATGGGGACAAGTTTCCATTTTGGGGCTGGAAATAGTAGCCTTAGAGAAACTGACGAAATATTTGTAGCTCTGAGGACAACTCTGTTTGGGATTGAAAGTTTACAAATCCAAAAGATTTTCAAACTTTATAGCAAAGTCTTCTGTCAACATGGTAAGATAGTGAGGGAACACTATATAGGTCATCCAGACCAACCGCCATCATGAGGCCTAAACATCTACCAAGATGCTGTACATCCTCTGCTTAAACTCACCATCATCAGAGGCTCATGTCAGGCACCTTGAGTTGTTAGATACTAAGTTAAAATTTACTTTCCTGTAGCTTCAGCCCATTGCAACCCAACAGCATCTTCTATAATTTCAATTCATTTCTATATGACAATCTTCCAACTAATGAAAGTTGCTGTCACATTCTTCCTGAGGCTTATCCATGCTAGACACCCACAGTTCTTCTTCCTACATGGTTTCAAGTTTCCTCACAATTTAGGCAATTGGCGAGTGGAAACACTGAGGACCTTTAGAGGACAGAAGACAATTCAATATGACTCCTATAGTGGTGTCAGCAACACGGAGCAGAGAGAAACAATCATCTCCTTTCCTCTAGATGCCAATAAGGCTGCCATAGCATTTGATAGTTCACATCCTCTGATGCATCTTACGTAATTGCCCACTAAACCCAACATTTTCAAAAGTTGCTCCTGTTGCGTTATGGTGCAAGAGAATACAGAACTAGAAGTCAGTGGAACTTGGTTCATGCTCTAGCTCTGTCACTTAACTCTCCAAGTGACCTTGGGCAAATTAGGTTCTTCATCTATAAAACAAGCAGCTGGACTAGACTGCTAAGCTCCAGCCCAGTTCTTTTCCTGCTGTTATGTCCCACCACCATGCCAATCTCTGTTCTCAGATGAAAAATTAAGCCTCGCTCTTGGGAAAATAAAAAGTGGCTTTTCTTAATCAATATGTTAGGACCTCCTATACAAGCTAACAAAAGTTAATGCTTACCAGATTTGCAACTGTCTACTAAGTCATCTTCTAGGATAACCTTCATAGATCGTGGAATACTTCCGACAGATAGCCTCTGAACCTAACAAGGAATATAAAACATATACCGAGTATGCTTAAATATGTGCTAAGCATTAAAAAGCCTGGCAATTCTTGAAATTCCTATTTCTATTTCTCTAGTATTATCATATAATTTTGAAGGGGACTTATGGGATTTTCTTGCAAACTGTGTCTACTATCAGTTTAAGAATTCATTAAAACTAGAGTGAAATAAAATGCCAATATTGAAAACATCTCCAAATATAATCTACCTTGTGGATGGTCAAAATAAACACATGCTTGACAACTTAAAATAACAGTTACCTAAAATCGAGAGCCAGTTCTCTCCTGATCTCTTAGTCACAAGACCTGACATGAATCATTAAGAGCCTTTGATTATTCCTTAGAAAAAATAACCCTGGACATGTGCCCAGTAAAAAAACACTATTTCCCAGACTCCCTTGCATCCAGGTATGGTCATACAACTATGTTCTGGTCAATGAGAATAAGTACATATGATGTAGGAGACTTTGAAGGAGACTACTTAAATGGAGGCTTGGGTTAGATGGCAGGTGCTTTTGCCTATCCCTCTTTGTTTCTGTTCTCTGACTAGGATGCAAATGTAATAGAGTTGTAGCCACCATCTTGGACTATAGACAACCATAAGAATAGAAGCTATGAGTTAAAAATGGTATAGAAAGACAGGAGTTTGAGTCCTTGACATTGAATAAGCCTTTTCTGTTAAAGCAGCAAGTAAAAAAAAAAAAAAAAAAAAAAAAAAATCAGGCTCACTTTCATGTATTAAAGAGTGGTTATGCATGCCTTATTTGTCTCCTATCTCTCAGTTAAGTACAGCTAGTTTGAACTTCCTAAATGTCTCCTTAATTTTAATATAATTATTAAGCCACTCCACAACCTTCTTGCCATTATATAAAAGATGTATACATATATTGTGGTCTATATAAAAGATGCTCTATATAAAAGATGTATACATATATCATGGTCTCTAAAAACTATCTTCTTATATATGTGCAATAGTTTCATACTTGATATTCTACAAAGTAACGATGCAAGTTTTTATTTGTAATCCATTATGTGTTCCCTAGTTCTAGAAATTTGCCCAGAGCTGAACCAAGCTTCTTCAAATTTATTATTTTTTCTCATTTGATCAATTACCTGTTCCTGAATTTTGATTTCCTGATAATCTCTACACCTGGTTGGAGATGAAGACAAGCCTGAGAGGCAAGTGAATTTTGAAGAATCACAGCTCTCCAAGCTGGGACATGACGACGGCCGGCAGAACGTATAGTACTGCTCAAAGTCGGCCTTCACCACAAATACATGCTTGCATTTGTTACATATGTAATCCCGTTCGAACTCCAGGATCTTCACTAAACTTGTTCGAATCACTGTCCCAGTAACAGATAAAAAGTGTCCCACATCCTTGGTTTTAGGAATGTGCTCCCTCACCAGTTCAGGACAAACAGGCAAACCTAACAGAGAAAAACAACAAAAAACATCAACCCTGGCATTTGACTCTATGGAATTATTTTCTCATATTTTCTGGGGGAGGAAGGAAAAAAAAAATTCGTGTTTTATTTAAGAAAAAAAATCAGATCAAATCAATTAAGAAAATAGAAAAGAATTATTTCAAATAACAATTATCAGAGGACTCTATTTAAAAGTATATACATAGTGAACAAGCCCGAACCTGTCTAATCTCAGAAGCTGAGCAGGGTTGGGCCTGGTTAGTACTTGGATGGGAGACCACCTAGGAAGACTAGGTGCTGTAGGCATAAAAAATAAAAAATAAAAAAATAAGAGATTTTCAGTTGACAAGGGCCTTGCAATCTGTGAGGTCAACCAAGGGTTGCCTCATCTAAAAATATAAAATAAAAAAATAAAAGTACATATATAAATGATATAACAATCAGGATTTGAAAATGGATTGATCCTCATAAAACGGTTATCTCAGTAAGATCTAAATACAGTATGTAATTATAACCACATTCAACAAGAATATAATGCTATAGGCCACACATAAAATCAACTGATGACTCTGAGTAAACCACAAAACTGAGTGATAGATGGTAGTATAACCAATGAGTACCACAGTGCCAGAAAGCTACTGCTTTTTTTCAGTTAGTCTTGGGATTTATTGATATGGAAGTCTGATAGTGTTTCCAATTCTTAAATTGGAGGTTTACCCAGAGCAGCACTTTATCCTTTAAAAATCTTGTGTTTTTCACCATTAATAAACAGGCAATTTAAGAGGTGCGAAATGCCAAAAAAATGTTTTATGCTGATATATCCCCTTTCTTATGTTTGGCTATAATGAATCACTGGAGTAGAAATATGCTGGCTGTGATAGTCTAATACTGCCTCCTAACAGGTTTATCAAGGTAGCATTTGTTATACTGGTTCATGTCCCATAGTCCTCAGAATTTAGTAGCTCTGAAACCTGGTAAGTGTGCACACAGAAGACGGATGTCAGATCTGTCAAGCTCATGAGAAATAAGCACCGTTATGTGATTATACTTTAATTTTCTACAGTCAGCACATTTTCTCCCTGCTGACAGATCTACTCTGAAAGCCAAGTAACAACAGTAATCGGAAGGTAGTCTGGGAAGTGTGGAATTAAAAAAAAAAAAAACCCAGCAAATTCGATGAAATGAATGCTTAAGGCACCAAGCTACATTGATCTGGTGTTACAAGGCCACAGATACACTTGAATTTTCTCTGTTGCTGGCTGAGACTCTTTCCATATACTGTATACTGTACTGTATAATCGAGGTGGGCACTGCCAATGTTTGCCACTATGACTTCTTTTTCTACGGTTCCAAGGCTCACTTGCCCACTTTCTAATGAAAATATTCTTTATTTATATTAACTTAGACTGCATCACATTTTGCCAGTAAGGGAGCCGCACTTTTGTTTAGAAAAACTTTTGTATATCTAGGCTCTAGTCTATGTTGACTTTACAAATCTACTCTAAGAAAACAAACATTTCTAAATTCCTGGGGAATGCTTCGTTAAAACACCCTGGGGGCTGACGAGTGCTGTATCAACTACAACAGTGGTCCACAACCTTTTTGGCACCAGGGATCGGTACTCCTATGAAAATCTCACGCCTGATTATCTGAGGAGGAGGAGTTGAGGCTGGGGACCAGCTGTAAATATAGGTGAAGCTTCGCTTCCTAGCCCACCATTCACCTCCTACTGTGAGGCCCAATTCCGGGCCTCAGACAGGTACTGGGGCCTGGGGACCCCTGAACTACACAAAGGATATATTTTTAAATATAAACAACGATCTCTTAGTGCTCTGAATTCAACGTGCCGGGGTTTCTCAAAATCTTCCTAGAGAATAAGGCAATAAAATCCTTAAATGATCCACCTGATATCCTGGCATGAAGATTCTGCTTCATGGAGACACCCTCAGGCTGAGAGAAAGACTCGAGAATTGTCAAGGCTGATCTTCGCAGTGCACTATCAAAAACAGTTAGCACTTCATTGGGGAATAAGTTGAAATATTCCCCAATTTCCATGTTGGTCTCAAAAAGGGTCATGGCATTAACCACAACTGGGTAATGAGCATCTTCATCTCTTTCCTTCAGGATTAGAAGAATATCGTTCTTATGGTATTCTGAAACATACGACTCAAACACTTGACCAACCAGTGTAACTTGATCGCTATTCATCTTGAGTCTAGGTAACTAAAGAAAAAGAAAAGACTGTATTATGCCTTTGCCATTCTAGACTTAGATACAAGTTAAAAAAATTGTCTGGTTGTAAATCATCCTGAGTTTAGGTCACACCATAATCTCAAAATACTACCTGAATTTAAATTTTAATTAGATATGAATTATCTATTACTTAGTAAATGTATTATTTTTAAAGTAGGTAAATAAAGGGGTATATAGGTACCGATTATTAAAATCCAAAATGGTCCAATGACTTTCCTGTATCCTTTCCCAAAACTTCCTCATTAACACTTTATTATGTAAAAGGTCCTTACCTGCTCTTTAACCACATTCTATACACATGCTTGCTCTCAAGTATAAAATCTTAAATGCCAGTCTCTTGGCTAAAATTACTCTGGTAAAATTCTTTGAAAGTGCCCTGGTTCTAGGTTTCATTCACAGAAAGAACATCTCTCTCTCTCTCTAGTTACACACACATACATGCATGTGTATTCTGCTACATAAGTGGGATACACACTACTATTCAGATTGATAGCTAGTTCTGACTTTAATAGTTATCAGATTGGCTTTAGAAATTTACATTTGGAGGTGAACTTATTTCCTATTTTCTCTTCCTAACCCAGGAAAACTATTGGCTTTAGCAAAAACAGCTGTCAAGAGTGTAAACAAATGAGATAATTAAAGTGAGGAAACAAAAATTGGTCTTTAAATAACTACAGATTGAAAATAAATACAGTATATTTTTTACTTCACCTATCTCATTCCCCAGCAAGATTTTCAAAATTTGAATCTGCAGATTAAAAGGGCCTCAGGTATCTACCATGTACAAGGCACTATGCTTTGAAATGAAAGTACAATCAAGGGACAGATGAAATATATCGGCACTCTAAGAACACTAAAAATGCAAATGAATAGCACAAAGGAGAAAAGGATTAAATTTAAACGGGGTTACAATCCCAGAGGTGGCCATGGACAGTTACAAATCAGCTGTCCGAATTGGATTACTTAAGAAATTCTTATTTGGTTTGCAAACAGAGCACTGGAGGACAGGTATATACTTTAACTTGACTTATGTCATCTAACCAACATTTATTGCACTAGGCTCTATATAAAAAAATGATTAAAGATTATTATAAAGTTCAGTTTAGTATCATACACGTGTTATACATGCTACTTATTAGCAATATTTTGCCTTCTCTGGGAATCTCCTATTCTGGAAGGTGTAAAAGGAGTAAGGAAGGTATGCCAAAGTTAAGCCAAGAATCCTGATAACTACAGATACCACTGTGAGATTAGAAGATGAGGATATATATATCTAAGAAAATAAGTGAAAGCAAATTATGACCACTCCACTGACAAGTAATTTGTTTTGGTTAGGTACTATAAACTTAGCCAAGTGAAAAGCAGAAAAAGCACTTAGGAAGGAACTAATCACTGTATTTCCATAATGTGGTCTTTGCTTAAAAACAAACAAAAGTGGGCTCCCAAAAGTGGCTACAAGGGAATATCCAAGATTGACGCTGTGTGCATATTAAATTTGGAGCCACAGGCTTAACAAAAGACAGTTTCACATAGGGTAGGAAGGGGGGAAGCAGCAGAATTCATGGTTCAAATCAAGGTCAGATTAAATTTCGCCGTCTTTTTTAAAATAACATTTTTTTAAAAAACAGCATTCACTTTCAATATCTGCACAAAAGTGATCAACTGTTTCTAAGCAGTTTGCTCACCCTATGAACACGCCTATCCAGATAGACTGGGGGCACTTAGTTTTTTAAAACTTTTGAGTTCCCTTTCCGTTTTCTTAATGACAATTTGAGATTAAAATACAATCATGTTACATTACGTTATCCTCTGGACCAAAGTGAATCACCAACAAATAACGCCAGGAGGGTGCAGTAGTGACCGCTAGCTGGGTCCGTGGGAAGCACAGCCTACTAAGGCGCCGCTCCTCACCTGCCAGGAGCCACGCCCCCTCGCGCCGCGTCTCGGATCCGCCACCCCCCGCCCCTGCCCCACCTTCCCGCCTGCATTTTCTCTGCGCCTCTTCCCCGCCCGTCCGGATACTCGCGGGCGCTCGGCAAACGTGGAGACCAGTCGTGTTCCCAAGACCGCCTTTCACAATTACATCTCTGGATGCGGCCTCTCCCTTACAACACCTGGGCAGCTCTCGAACACTTCCCAGGTTCAGCTCCGAGGCAGCTCTGTCTCCAAACCGATTCTGGAGTTGCATAGTTTTGAACTAACCAAATGTGGACGATACTTGGGACGACCTACGGGTTAAAAAATACATAAGGGTGAAACAAAGCAGCAGCCGTCACTTACTGGCGGATACGTAGTGTCAGAATCACTCGGGAGGCGCCTCTCCCGAAGCAGAGGGGCGCAGAGATCTCGGGCCTGGCGGCGGCGTCGCACCGCACCCCAAGGGCGCGAAGAGGCCGGTGGGGGCGAGGCGCGTGCGCGAGGCCGCTCGAGGCACCGTCGGCGGCGGGGGCGCGCAGGCTCCGGCGGGCCTGCCTCGCGCCAGGGCGAAAACTGCGCCAAGCAGGAGGCTGGGCCCGCGCACCGCCTCAACTTTGCAGCTCAGGTGGCTCTTCCGGGTGGGGAAGCGGGCGGGCGCGCGCCCCGCCTGGCGCCTCGGGACGCGGGTGGGCGGGGCGGAGCGGGCTGGGAGGGGCGAGGACGGTCCCGGGAGGGGCAGAGAGTCGGGGCGGGGCGCTAGGAGCCTCAGTACAGGGCTGCAACTGAGAAGCCGCCCCAGGTGCAATGGGAAGAGAGTGCGGACTGTGCGGGGGTTCAGAGGGATTGTTTGAATTTTGCTTTTGGTGTAAGAACTCTGCCAAACTTAAAGCCATGAAGATTTTCCTCCTGTGTTTCTTCTATAAGTTAATGAGTGAAAGTTTTATGTTTAGGCCTGTGATTCTTTTTGAGCTAATTTTTGTATATGATGCAAAATATGGGTCTGATGTAACTTTTTTGCTTATGGAGATCTAGCACGATTTGTTGAAAGAGCTATTATTTTTCCACTGAAAAGCCTTTGCACTTAATGTATAAAAATCAGTTGTCCTTATACATGTGGGTCTAAGTCTTCTATTGTGGCCAGGTTTATTTCTGTCTTTACAAAGATACCCTTTGTCTTTGATTGCTGTAGCTTTATGTCTTGAAATCAGATAGTGTTTGGCATTCGATTTTGTTATTTTTCAAAGTTGTTTGGGTTCTTGTGTTTTGGTATGAATTTTAAAACCAGTTTGTCACTTTCTGTTAAAAAGCTGGGATTTTTGTTGGTGTTATCACATTGATTTGTATGTTTGATCAATCCTTGCATTCCTGGAATAAATCCCACTTGGTCATGGTGTATGATCCTTTTAACGTATTCTTGATTTTGGCTTAATATTTTGTTGAGAAGTTTTGTATTGATGTTCAACGGGATACAGTTAAATGTGTTTTTCTTTTTTCAGTCTGGTTTTGGTATCAGGGTAATGCTGGCTTCATAGAATGAGTTTGGAAGTATTCCTTCCTTTTGAATTTTTTTGGAATAGTTTTAAAAGGATAGTTATTCTTCTTTAAATGTTTAGTAGAATTAACCTGTGAAGCTGTCCATTCCTGGAATTTTCTTCGTTTTTAGATTACTGATTTAATTTCGTTGATAGTAATTGTTCTGTCCAGACTGATGTATCTCTTTATCTGGTAGTTCATCTGTATCCTTTATCAATCTTTTAATAAACTCTTAGATGTGTTTCTGTGAGTTCTGAGGTGTTGTAGCAAACTGATCAAATGGCTGGGTGTTAGAACCTATGATCTACAGCCAGCTGGTCAGGAGCACAAGTGTTAACCTGGGCTTGCTACTGGAATCTGAAGTGTGTGAGGTGGGGTATGGTGGGGAGGGATCTTGTGGGAGTGAGCCCTTATTTTGTGTGATCTGATGCTATCTCTGGGTAGATAGTGTCAGAATTAAGTTGTAAGGTACTCAGCTGGTGTTGAGACTTGCTTGTTGGGGGAACCCTATCACCTCCACATATTCGGTAACCGGAAGTATCAGAAATGATGTGGTTTGTATGAGGAGTAAAGAAGACACAGAGGAGATTGACTGAGTTGAGGCTTTTCCCTACAATAAGAGGGAAAGACTGGGTTTTTCATTTTAGTTATTCTTCCATGTATTGATAGACATTTTGATTGTTTCTACTCTTTGGCTATCATGAATAATGCTGCCATGGCTATTGTTGTATATGTATTGATTCGATTCCTGCTTCCAATGCTGCTTTTGGCTATATATCTAGAATTACCATATCATCCAGCAATTCCGCTTCTATGTTTAACTTTCTCAAACATGTCACTGCACCATTTTACAGAATGTTCCCACCAGCGGTACACAAGAGCTTCAAATCTTCTGCCAATGCATTTTTTTTTTTAATAAAAGCCATCATAATGGGTATGAAGTGGTATCTCATTGTGGTTTTAATAAAATGTTCTCCATTTTATTAGCCAGTCACTAGTGATGAGCATCTTTTCATATGCTTATTTGCCATTCACATATCTTCTTTGGAGACATGCTATTTAAGTCTTTTGCCTGTTTTTGATTTGGTTGGTTGTTTTTCTGTTGTTGACTTTTAGTAGATTATAGTTGGGAGCTTAATGGTATATACTCTGGATATTAATTCCTTGTCAGATATATGCTTTGTAAATATTTTCTCCTAATTTGGGGGTTGGCTCTTCACGGTGTCGATAATGTGCTTTGATGCGCAGAGGTTTTTAGTTTTGATTAAGTCTAATTTATCTATTTGTGCTTTTGTTACCTGTGCTCTTGGTGTCATGGCTAAGAAATCATTGTCATGAATGTTTACCCTGTTTTCTTCTAAGAGTTTTAAAGTTTTACCTCTTATGTTTAGATCTTTGATGCATTTTGAGTTAGTTTTTCTATGTGGTATAAGGCAAGGGGCCATCTTCATTCTTCACATGAAGATATCCAGTTTCCCCAGCACAACTGGTTGAAAAGACTGTCCTTTCCCAATTCAGTGATCTTGCCACCCTTGTCAAAAATTACTTGACCATATATGTGAGTGTTTATTTCTGGGCTATCTTATTTCAAACAGATTTTGACTACTAATGAAAGTAAATTAAAATGATATTGTTGAAATTAAATATAGCTACATTCATAAAATTACAGAGATATTATTTTCCTGGGATTACTAGAGGTAGTTATTATGTAGTAATCAACCAAACCAAAATGAAGATGCTTTAATCCATTATCACAGTGGTGTCATGTGATAGAAAATGTTAGAATATTTGTGATAGCATGAAAGGAAAAATAATGTACATCATTATTTTCAAAGATTATGTCTATACATCATTGTTGTTCTTTTGTTAGATAAAAATGTTCTCCATTTTGTTAACCAGTCACTATAAAAAATTTCTCCATTTTGTATATGAAAATAAATTAGTATTTAAGAGACTTCCAATGGATAATTTTTAGCTGATTCCAAATCAAGATGCTACTCTTGAAATATTTTCATATGCTTTTATCATTAATACATTTTTGGAATATGAATACTTAACTAAGAGACTTGTTTGTGATATATTTCCAAACATCTCATTGTACTGCTTCTTGACAAACTTTTGTGGACATGTATGAAACATTTCCGCCCATGTTATATTATAGATTATTTCTTCTCCACCCCCCTATATCATATGAATACTCTCTAAACATTATGAAAGACACAGCAAGGCAAACCAATCAGCTGTTCAAGAAACATTTTCTGCTCTAGCTCTAGTACAGACTGCCACATATGCAAAGAAAAAATTCCTTATGACTCTCCCCTTAGGACCTGTATCTTCACCCCAGATTTAAAATCAGTGTGTTTGGGGAAAAGTTGCCAGTTAGGAAGTTACTGTTCGATGATGACGAAAGGCCTTAAATATTTTAAGATAAGAACAATAAAACAATAGTTTTAATCATACCTACATATGATTATGAAGGTGACAGAATGAGATAAAGACATCTTGACCTATATGTAAAAATCAATTTGACACCTGCTATGGTAAGAGTGATATTGTGATTTATAATAAGAAATATATATGTAGTCTTCATCTCATTTCAGGCATAGGGCTTCTAATACCATTAGAATTTCCTAAGCGAAGAGAGTTATAAAAGTGTCTTGTTATGTGGCAATTTTTGGGCCCCACCCAAGGATGGGGGCAGGTTGCTGGGGGACCCAATCATGTGATTAGAAGGTTGGAACCCGTTGGCCTTTGGGGAGGAGAAAGGGGCTGGAGATTGAGTTCAATCACCAATGGCCAATTAATTTAATCAATCATGCCTATGTAATGAAGCCTCCATAGAAACCAAAAAGGACTGGGTTTGGCGAACTTCCAGGTTGGGGAACCAGACACTTTCACATGTCACTGTCCACAAGGACAGATGCTCCTTTGTTTGAGACCTCACCCTATATATGTTTTCATCTGACTGTTGATTCATATCCTTTAATATCCTTTGTAATAAACCTGTAATCTAGCAAGTAAACAGGTATCCTGCATTCTGTGAGCTACTCTAGCAAATTAATTGAATGCAAAGAGGGGGTCGTGAGAATCCCTGATTTATACCCAGGTATCAGATTTATACTCAGGTAACAATCTGAGGTTGTGATTGTCATCTTAAGTGGAGAGTGGTATTATGAGCCTGAGCCCTTGATGTGTGGGATTTGATGTCATCTCCAGGTAGATGGTGCCAAAACTGAACTATAGGACATACCCTGCTCACCAACACACATCGAAAATTGGTTATCAGACTCTAGCAAAGAAATTGAGAGCATCTGCCACTGTGGTTTTCCTTTTAAAATCCTAGTATAAACATAATGAGGATGTTAGAAATGATAAATAGTATTTTTATCATTATCAGTTATCTGCAAACACATGTGCTGCTCTGAACTCCCTCCTTCTATTATACTTACCTAGCAAAATCCTAATCTTGGTTAAATATAACTATCCATTCCTATAAACCTGCACCCAAGTAGCTGAAGATGGCCAAAGAGCACAATCATGTTGATGGGTTTCAACGTAAACATACAGCCTCTGATCTCAGTCACTGCCTGACAATCTCTGGTATATTGGCTCAACTTTCCAAGACAACATTTACTCACCTCGAATAATTTGTACCTTTTCTAAATAATCTCATACTATTTTGTAGGAAGCTAGGGTACACTGAGTCACAGAGGTTAAGATACCTATTGATGGCAGAGCTAATACTCAAGGAGCCTCAGAGGAAGTGAGTTTCCTAGCAGTGGAGTAGTCAAAGTTCAGTCAGGGATGTTATAGAGACTGAAGTATTCTGTGGGAGATTAGAAAAGATGGCCGTTAAGGTTTCTTCTAACTCCAAGGTTCTAGGATTCCATATTACTTTTTATATTCTATCAAAGTAAATGTCTTGTTGAAAGTTCTTCAATCAGTGTTAATTGTCTCTTTAATGTTAAATATTATCCAGTGAACAGATGAAAGCTGTCAAATTTTTGCTTGTCTCTTCTTTCTCCTCTCCTTTTAATCCTTCTCTCTCTTCTCAGCACAAAAATATGATAAAACACAAACAAAACCCATCTTAACCCTGCATACCAGTCTCTCCTTTCTCTTATCCCTTCTCTGTATAGCTGAGTTTCTTCAAAGAGGGGTTTTCACTGTTGACTTTCTTCCACTGCACCTCCCTAGAATCTAGTTTGTTGCACCTCCATTCCCATGAATCTCTTTTGCTTAGACCATTTTTTTAATTGTCAAAGCCAATGGACCATTTTCATTATTTCCTTTTCCTGATCTCTGTAGCACTTGGTTGGCTGCCCTCTCTTTAAAACATTATTCTCCTATAACATGCTTTTTTGGATCTATGACTCTACTCATTCATGCACTGCCTGCCACTTAAATATTGGTCACCCCCAAAGCTTTATCCAAACCCTTGGCTTCGTCAATCTCATATGTGCCATGCCCCAGATCCTTGTGTTTAACTGCCTATAATTATTCCGGAGAAACTTTAATTTCAGCATATCTGAAATTAAACTTTATCTTTTCCCCATACTCATTTTCTTTCATGTTCCGCACATATTTGTCACCAACTCCTGCCAATTCTACATTTTCGCTCTTTGTCCCTTCATTTCCATTCCCATTTACAATTCTTTGGTTCAGTCCTCATCTGAACCAATTCAGTAAGCTTCAAATTGGTCTTGATATTAAGTGCCCATCTGTCCTGAACAAATTGCAACCAACATAGTGGCTTAAAAAATTTTTTTTAATCAAATTATGCTATTTATTCCCTGCTCAAAACTCTAGAGGATCCAGCTGAATTCCTTACTAAGCATTCCAGGCCAATCTGTTCCATGCTGGAAAGAGCACAGGTTTCAACCCTTACCAGTTATGTAATTGTCTGTGTTTTGTGGGGAGGGGCAATGGAGGGAGTGTTCAGATTCTTCATCAGAGTTGTTGAAGGGTTGAAAATGTTAAAATTGAAGTGTCTAAAATAAGGTAGGTGCTCAAGAAATGGCTGCTTTCTTATTATGCCACATTGGTCCTATAGGATTGCACTGAATTTTCGGAATACAGCTGGCTTGCTTTTTTCTGACTCTTGTTTCAGTTAGTTCCTGGAACAGCCCCACCTTTGGTCTGTCTGGTTAATTCCTACTCATCTTTCAATGTTATACTTGGGCACCACTTCCATGTTGAGCTTATGTAGCTTGACACATTAGGGAGGTAGCCAGCACTTAGGCAGAGTTAATCACTTCCTCCTTTCTGCTTCTGCTCCCCTTGTACATGCCACAAATCTTATTTGTAGCCCTTCTGATATTGCTGTAAAAAATAAGTTTGGTTCTGGGTTATTTCAGCAAGTATATGGTTGGCTCCTTGAGAACAGTTATTCATCACCTTTGTAGGCCCATATCTAGCCAAGTCACATGGATGAGTTCTAGTCATCAAAACCTTGGTAAATGTACAGATTATGAGATATGAATAAACCAGGGGCAAGAAAATGTGCTTCTAGCAATATTTATTTTCTGAAATAGCCATTGACCATTTTTCTTGGAAAATTCAATCTTAGTTTAAGAAAGAAAACTCAGAGAAAGTATTCTGTAGAAACTTTTTTTTTCAGGATAACTTAAGGAATATGCCACCACTGTGCATACTCATGTTTATTCCATGAGTATGCACAGTGGTGGCATATTCCATAAGTTATCCTGAAAAAAAAAAAGTCTCTACAGAATACTTTCTACTGCCCCCTTAGCACAGTGCCTGACACATAATAATCATTTAAAAAGTTGGCATTTAACATTATTATAATCATTCATAGATCATATATTTGCATTTATCTTGTTCACCTAGATTTTTCTAAAATCTACATTACCAAGTCAACTAAATTTGGCACTCTTAGAAATGGATGCACTCTTTCAGGCCACAGATAACAATATAGCACCCTGCCAAAATGGGCAGAAAGTTTAAAGGAATAAAAAGTTTCATTAACGTGATAGTGGTTAATTGAGTCTATGTCCATGTGCCAAAACTATATTGCCTATTAAGAAAACTAACAAATTGGCTTTTAAGACAAATGAAGATGGAATAGGCTGTCTCTTTACCCAATAACTTTTGGCCATAAATCGCAATATTAATTTAGATACTCACTGTACTAAAAGTTCTAGATCCTCAATTATAAGAATAATTAAAATACTATATATAAGTCAGCAGTGTTTTGCATACCTGAAAGTCCACAAATGTTTAATGGAACAAATTAATATAATGTATTTCCTTATCTTGATTTTGTATGATTATTTGAAGTCAAATAATTAGGTATTTTATGAGTATTATGCAATAGAACTTTTTGGCAAATCTTACCTGGAATTAAAAAGTATTTAAAAATTAAACTTACTAAAAAAATGAAAAGCATTATTGTTTGTTCTAACAAAATTTATTATGCAGTAATTACAAAGGTTAAAGACTCTTCCATCTCAAATAAAAATAACTATTATAATTACACACATAATATAGTACCTTATAGAGTGATTCCAATAAATATCACAGGAAATACAGTGCATTTTCAAATTGGAGAGACAAATACTTTCTCATTCACAGTGTTTGACATAAGAAAGCCTGTTCACATAATAATCTGTAAGGTCATGCTCTTAGTAACAGTCCACACAGAGCTGTGCCAACACAATTCTTTCAGAATGTGAAGTACCGGGCAAACCACTCCTGGCGCTGGGTATCTGGAGAAGCCACTGGGGAAGCTTCACTCTGAGGAGGACTGAATTCATAAAAAGAGAGACATGTAACCCAGCATTAAGCTTTTTTTGCAAAGTGAAGGGAAAAGCACACAAAACATCAGTGCAGATGATCGCAAGCTGTTCACTACATTAGAAGACGTGTGAAAGGTTTGCTACTCCCTGTGTGGGTACTAGATTCGGTTCTCCACTCCATGAGAGTGCATCAGCAGCTCAGATGAAGTCAGTTAGGGAGGAGCCACATCACAACAGTTAAAAAAAGACAAAAATCAAAAAATTGAGGAAGATAATGTCACCTTCTTTAAAAAAAATTCAGGAGGAATGGTGGGAAATAAGAGAGAACAAAATAACATTCCTCACAGCACTTTTTCTCTTTTTGTTAATTAAAATTTCAGAACCTGAAATAAGCATTTAATTCTTACAGATGTGTCTTTAAATATAACTAAATTAAGTAACCAACCATGCTATAGTATTTTTACTATATCTACATATTAAACTTTTATAATTCCATAAGCAAATACTCTAGGGGAAAAGGGATGCATTAAAAAGTCAATTTCCCCTCCATCTTCAAAGTTATATAGTTTATACTTATATTAAATCTAATTAAAGAGTCTTTGGGCTAGTTGAGAAAATAAAAGAATCCCTACCGTCTCTGGGGGAAATTACAAGGCACGCAACAATGTGTAATGGAAACTCCAGTAGTCATGTTCCTTGAGCTCATGCACATGCATCTTACTGATACCTGAACGTACCCATGCACAAGGGAAATAAGCAACACAAAATATTTAGCAGGAGACATATTCAAAGGTATACTTGACTATTTTTCATTCTTGCCATTCTTTTAAAATTCAAAATAGTCATTAACTATGTCATTAATCATATAACCTAGACCAGATAGTCTATCTGTAAGACTTACTAGTGACACTGCTGAGATTTAGTAAAAATAAAAGTAAATAAATTCAAAGCAGCACAAAATTTGTAATATTAAACACAAAATGATACTACTTTTTGATTTTAGTTAATGGATAAACAATTTGCCTCATTCAAATTTTATTTGTTAGTACATTTAATCAACAACTCTGAAATAACTTAAAATTGGAATATCAATTATAAAAATTATTTTTTCTAAATTTATTTTTTGCTTATGTATATCATTAAGTTTCCAGAGCTTACATAGTTCTTATTTTGGCAATAAGCCTGGTAAACAAGAAACGTGAAAAAGTGAACACATAGCATAACAGAAACAGAAACAAAAGCCACTTAATAAAAAAAAGAAAGTTCTATAATACAGATGGATGATTAATGAATAATTGGTGACAATAATAAAAATGAAGCAACAATCTATATTAAAATTCTAAGCATATGAATTATATTAGCACCCCTTTAAGCATTTAGAAAACTAACAAAAAATTAGAAAAAACTTTTTAAGAGTCAAAAAGGAATTCTCTAGAGAGGTGATAAATATATTTTATAAAGATTTCACAGTAATATTTCTTTTCCTAGGCTGTTCTTAAAGTAGTAGATTTCTATAATGTAAGAAGGCAAATTTCTCAAGTTAAAAAAGAATAGAAAAAAAAAATCACCGGTGAGACGGGGCTCACCTCAAAAATGTCTTGGGCTCTTTGGGTGGCACTGGCTGTGGAAGTGGTTTGCTGCTGCTGAACTCAATATCGTGGACTGGAGAATTAGGAATGGGGTCCAGGCGGTTAGGATGTCCATTGCCCACTCCACCAGATTCCAGAGCACTTAGATTGGGAACACTCACAAACCTGTTTGTTGGTGATTTATCATTCTTCTTCTTTTGCTGCATTAAAAATAACACATGTGAGAATAGTCTCTACATAAGGGCAAATGAGAAAATAGGAATAGTAGAAGATATAAATTTGGCATGGGAAAATTTTTGGAAGCTTTATGTTAAATTGGGATGTTAAAATGAACCAGTGTTACCCAAAATGTGGTCTGGGGATCCTTGGAGGTGTTCTTTATCTATATGGAATCCTCAAAGACAGACAGGCCGCTAGGACAGAAAGGAGGAGGAAGAAGCATTTAAGAATGGTTCATGGGAAGGTGGGGGAGGGGAGGTGAAAAGAATGTCAAAGGGTAAAGAATACTGGGAGGAAAAGGGGAAAAGAAGGGAAAGTGCAGTCTTGCAGATAGGCCGAGCTTAAATAGATTTAGACTAAAATTAGGGGGCGGTGTAAAGTTAAACACGATTTTAAGAGAAGTCCATGGACTTTAGCCATCTGTCAAAGGGAGGTAGTCCTTGCCTGGAGAAAAAAAGGAATGAGAAAATGCTTGGCAATGTAGTTTGAAACAAATCTCACAATTCTACTTAAGACCTACGACTGACTTAGAGAAATAATTTCATTTTAAATTCACAGCACCATCATTCTGAAGAGAGAAAATTAAATCTGCATAATTAAGTCTCATTTCCCAATCAATTGGAAGTATCATTAACTGGCTCACCATCTTTTAAAAAAATTTAAAGGTTATAAAACAAATCAATGTTACTTATTTTTTTAATTGTTCTCTACAATTAACAGATAAAAAAGGGAATACAATTTCAGTTACCAAAACCTGTCAGCTTGCAAATCATGAACTCTATTTTATTCACACCTCTAGAATCAATAAGCATCAATCCTGCTATGCAGAATAAAAATTAACATGTAAAAATTTGAATATTCCAATATTTTACTAATCAAATGTATGCTAAATTTATGAACAATTTATGAACTTTTTTTTTTTTTTTTTTTTTTTTGCAAAATGACTCCAGGGATTGGAAAAAAATATCATTAATAGACAAATGGTCCTTTTCTTTACTTATAAAGTAATGATCTCACTATCTAGACATTGTCCTCTATGTCATATTCTGTGAATCATGGAGTCCCTCACAGGGAGCCCATTTTAGCATAACTGAAAAAAAAAAAAAGAAAAGGAAGAATAATGTGTTACGAATTATTTGAAATCACTGATAGAATACCATGTTAAGAATTATCTGTAAAAACTGAAATCACTGATAGGAGTCAAAAGTATTCGAAAAAGCTCTTACGGAGCTGTATCTTTTGAATTTTTTTGTTCTAGTCACAGAGGGCATAATTAAATGCACTTAGAATTTTTATTTAAGAAATTAAAGGTATCATTGGTAAAGTTCTACAGTAACGGTTTTGTAGCTAAAAATGTAATTCAATAAAATGAATAATAAAAGGAAAATATTTCTAGTATATTTTCTTTCAACAACCCTTATAATATTGGTTTATAATTAAAAGCTATTTCACTCTAAATTGTGAACTTTAAAACTAAAACTATTTCACTCATTCACCAATTATTTATTGACAGCTTCTTATGTGCCAGGCAGTATTTTAGGCTCTGGAGATGTCGCTATGGCCTTACTGCTTTATTCATGCTATTTTATAAAACATTTAAGTTTAAAGTTTGGAGCACTTTAACTTATGAAAGAAGAACAGATTCCATGTTCTTAACAGAGAAGTTCCATGACCTTTGAAAGCAAAAATTTCTAAGGGCCTATAGAAATTAGGCACACTGTGCAAATTAATAAGATATGAATTTAAAATACAGCTTTAGCACTAGCACTTTTATTTCTACTACTGATTTCTGCCCAAATATATGTAAACCCCATAATTATTCTTTTTACTTGCTTTATTCACTGGAATAATTTTGCTGGCTTATAGAAAATATGATGAAATTTTGCAATTGAACAAATATTTATTGAATACCCACTATATCCAAAGCACTCTGATAGGGGTCATAGAAAGCTGAGCTACAAAGTTGTGTAAGACTCAGCCATGTCCACTTCATTTGTCTACAAGGCTCTTCCATCTGTCCTTAGAGTGTAACAAAGTACCAGAAAAGGTCATGTTCAATTTTAATTGTTAAGAAAAGGACATTAGACTGAAAGAGGTAAAGATCTTCTCTGGCAATTGGTAGGCAACAAAATACATGTCCAACACAAGGTCCATTAAGATGGCAGACCTTAAGTTAAGGACAGCTGCGGGGTATACAGGGCTAGAGTTGTCTCTCAAGACCCCAGAGAGGATAGTGAACATTAAGGAAATGACAAATTATCTTAAAGAGATTTAGAAGTTACTTTCTTTACAAATATGAAAAACAATATAATAACACTAGGTTTTATAATATAAGTATTTTGTGTATGAATTATCAACAAATAAAAGTTAGAGTCTCATTCTGAAAACACAAAGATTTCATAGATTTTTAATCCTATATTATTAAATTTGAGAAAACATTTTTAGACGCTTTAGCCTATGCTTCTCTAAATATTTTATTAAAATTGAATCAAATTTTAAACTATATTCCTATTTTACAGTGTTTACAGAACATACCTTAGCCAATGGATTAATAACACCAACAGTAGGATTTGAATTAAATACTTTGTTGAAGTTAGTTTCTCGATTGACTAATTCCAGCTGATAAAATTTATTATCCTCCTATGCAAAAGAATTACAAACATCTCTTAAACATTTTCTGTTGAATATTGAAAAGCTTAATTATATACATGCCATTTCATTCAGAATTTAATATAAAACCTGAACAAAGTTTTATATCCCTTGCTCAGAGATTTCTAGACCTGATTGCCAGTGTGTTAAAGACTGCTGGTGCATGAACTTTCAACACCTTTCAAACCCTATGCTACTGGGCTCTTCTCTACCCTTTAATACCTTTTTCCTCTAAGACTGGACCTAAATGTTTTATTTGATTCCATCTCTGCTCCAAAGGGCTAGCTGTGCACTTTGAGCAGGGTTAACTTGCATTCGTGGAGCTGTGTGCATGGTTGAGTTGTTTCCATGTATGAAAATAATATAGGATATAGCAATATTCTTGAGTACAGAAAATATATTTGATCTTGTCTAATCCTCTCTCCAAGACATCATGTATGAAAGCAGTGGTAATCACACAACAGAGAAAAAGTGAGTGGCCCATATAGAAACAAACCCGTTGCTTTTGACTTTACCAACGACATGTGCTAAGTGAATACCCAGACTGTCAAAAGTAAATATAAGAAAACTGAACAGTATGTGAAATGTAGGGTTATGCTCTAATAGAACTATTTTCTTCATTCCCTTCATTTGTATCATTAATCTCAGCCCATGTATGTGCAGAGACAGGAAAGGTAGGGGAACAACCCCTGGCTAGATTCCTGGTCCTGTCACCCGCTAGCTGTGTTGCTTTGAAAAGTTACTTTACTTTTTGAAGTCTAATACCCATTCTATTGAGAGGGAAAAAATACAATTATATCTGTAACCCCTGCTCAGTAAGAACTAGAAAATCAATAGCTATTTCTATAGACCATAGATAAAATACACTTAATACATTTGCTAATTTCATGTGAGGAACGTAAAGTAATTTTCCATGAATCTACTGCTGTCGGAACAATTAGAGTCCTGTGCTCCTGCTCACAGTGCGCGGAGATTTGGGTGGTAGTGGGTTGAAGCAGTTAGTGGGTTGGTACTCTGTCATTCCAGTGCCTACTCCTGGGTTCATCTACAAACCCCTCTCCACTACCGGTTAGTTCTGGCAGGAACTTCTAGCCTTAGACAACAGACTAGCTTTCTTAAATGCTAAATGAGATATGCTGAGAAAAAATCGCTCTCTTTGCAATGTTAATGTCCAAAGTTTTCAGTTAAAGAGATCAATGAGTAAATACAGTGATTAGTGTTCTTTTCTAGTTTTACTCTGAAAGATTTCTCATTTGTTAGTTAGTGGCAGTAAAAAGCAATATTTTAATTATTGATCAGAACATGTAATTTCAGAAGACTCTGAAATGTTTTATGAATTTTAAAACATTTGTGCATTTTTATTCTTGAGGAATGATGGTTTGAAGGAAATTAGTATATTTATTGTTGTCTGTATTTTCCTCCCTGATAGACTTCTCAGGGACCCCTAACACCTTGATGTGGACTGAGACTGTCCAAGAAAAAGCCTATAGATTTTCTCAGGCTACACTATGGAACCTTTCTTCCATAGGGTGTCTCATGGGGTCATAGTTTGGTGCAACATGCTTTAGGAGATTAACACGACTAACCTGGAAGTAGTATAATGTGGGCTAATGCATACATGTGTTGAAGGTTCTTTCCTATCCAATTCTAATTCTACATGTATGATATACACTTCGACAGTATGTTCACTGTACGTTGGCAATGACATATCATTAAACATTTGATATATTCTAAAAATACTGATAAAAGGCACAATCCCCTTATCTTACTTACTTGGTATTTCTTATCCTCATTTATAACATCTTAACAAACTTTCAAACACAATGCACATATTTTATTTTATACTTTCAATTTTTGGTTACCATTACTTAAAAATATTTTGCCATGTTTTCCCAATCAACAGTCTATTAATTACTACATGATCACACCATTAAAAAAACAACTTACAATTAGTTTCTTTATGACCTGGTCTCTTTCTGTAAGCATGGCTTTTAATTCTGTAATCATCTGTATATCTTCTGGTTTTGATTCTCTCATTAGATATTTTTCTTCCATTTCTTCTAGTCTAAAAACAAGAAAATCTTTAGCTCATTAATATGTATTAGACATATTCTTTTATAATACCTACAATTTTCTTATTAGTCCAGTTGAATACACATAAAAACTTAAAACCAAACTTCTTCCTTCAAACTTTTGAGCATAACGAATGACATGATTGTTTCAAGAGCTATAGTGTTATTAAAGTCTTTCCAGGGTAGATGATATTAATTAAAAGCTTTGCAGGTTACTTTTCAAATAATTCACTCATTTTATGCCATTCCATGGGTATATGGAGATGAAGTGAGGTAAGCTCTGTAGAAGAAATCTATGCTAAATGATACTAACCTAGCAAATGCAAGTTTAATCCTGGAAATGTAGGCTTACTATCAGGAAAACTTACCATGAATATAATATTGTGTTATAACATAAAGCCTGGTAACATACATAAGAGGGACAAGAAAAAATACAGAGGAAAGAGAAACAAAAGACACACATATGACATCATCCCTAGTTTATGAGAAAATCAGCTTAAAAATTCTATATTATCAGCTAAACCATATAAACTGTTAAAAAAAAAAAAAGATTCATCAGGTAAGAGAAGAACTGAATTTCCTTCTGGGTATATTCTGCCTTGAAAGAAATGAGAAGGTAACAGGGCTGAGTGCCACTAAAGACCCCAGAATTGAGGCCACGTTGTATGAGCAGAGGAGACATGGACCTCGAAGAGTCTAAAAATATACAGCAGGGTAGAATTAAGGAGATACAAATGAAAACTGTTGGTTTAATTTGAGAAAAAGCACTTTCAATTTTAGAAAATTTAAATAATTAGGATGATTTAAAAAATCATTGTTTTCTAAAAAAGGAAAGAATATGTTTGATAAAATTATGATTAATGAAGAGTCATAGAAAATTTATTCACTCTACAAATACTGAGTAACTCATAGATGATCTATCTTCTAGGAATCAGTGACCTATGCCTTACCCCTAATCCCAGAGGGGTACCAGAATCTCTGTATTTTAGTAATTTTAGTAAACTCCTCAGCCCAAGCAAAAGATTTAGGGATAACATATTTGGCTCCCTACCCAGCCTCATGACTAAAGTTCTAATCTGGGGGTGGGGAGGTATAAGGGTGACCAGAAATGTATGGTTAGGAAGTGACTGTCTCAAGATCAGGTGAGGCATTGTCAGTTCAATGTGAGGTTAGTTTCACTGTCTTTACTTTTGTTCTTTCGTGACAATGCAGAATAAGTGAAAAATGTGAGTCCACATAAAATGACCTTGCATTTTATAAAAACACTGCATTTAATGGGCAAAATTTATATATTTTATAATGGGGAAAGGTTTTTTAGAAGCTTGAGAAACAGTGATTTAGGCAAGGAGAAAAGTCATTTGGGTTTAACATTGGAGTAGCCACAAGATGTCACTGGAGTACTTTTTTATCATTAAAAGCAAGGCACAATACAAGATTTTTGAACTACTTCTTGCTTGAACAAGAATACTTGGTTGTTAATGGTGGCTAAAAAACTAAATTTAAAACCTTATTTAAAACTATTAGGTCTGTCTTTTGCTCTAGTAAAATAACAGGTTAAGGTAAAGCGAGTCTAAACCAATCAGTTACAATCCTTGAACCGCCTTTTTGCATAATAAAGGTCTTCTCTGAACCTCAATTCTAGTATGTCTTCATTTAGATTAAACATTCTTACCTATGAAATTATTATCAGTTAATCTCCACAAAATATCTTTACATCACCAAAAAAATTTAACAAAAGATACCTGAATATTAAAGGGAAAAAATAATTGAATAAATTGGAGAAACAGAATATACAAACAAAAGGAAAGCATTAAAGGAGAGAACAAGTAATGTGGTACAGACTTAACTTGCAAATATATTTCCAGAATTATCAGTCTTTTGAAATTCTAATAGGAAGAACACTTGGTACTATCCTGATATCCACTTCAAGCCAACACTAGTCAACATTTTACCTTTCCTCAGTTGCCTCAGGCAGCATTTTAAGCCAGCATTGCTTCCCAAAGACTAGGTGTGAACAACTGGATATAATAGGAGATGATTTTTAGTTTGTTCTCCTTTAATCTTTCTGATCACAAAAGGAAAAAGTCTCTTTGGTCCCATATATCTTAAACAGGCTTCATTACATATGCTTCTTATCCTATTTCACAACACTCAGGCAGCCTTTGAACATCAATGCCAATTAGAATCTAAAAATATTGTTTCATTTTCACAGAATTTACATTTATATAATTATAGCTTAGCCTCTATTTAGAAAAATGGATACAATTTTTCAGTAGTGATAATGGTTTTATTGTAGCAATAATTGAGTTTTCCTGTTAGATTTTTAAGTTAAAATGAGCCAATTAAAAATATTAAGAAAATCACTGGGAGGTGGGAAGGCAAAAAAAAATATTAAGAAAATAATATCATAGATACCAGAAATGACCAAATTCCCAAAGGCTGCATAGGAATGATTAAAGGCTAGGAAACACTGCCTTGAGGGAACCACACAAATAAACACAGCTTTTAAATCAAAATACAGATTTCCATCAAAGTAAGCAGAGAGAACAGACATAAGTAGAACATATAAAATTACTAATTAGGGTCATTGTTGGATTCTCCCCAGGCATACATGCCCCGATTTTCTTTCTTTGTTGCCTCTGAGAATATATAGGTCAATGTCTATGGTTCATGGACAACAAACCTAAAATATAAATGTCTAAAAAGCTGTATAAAACTGTATTAAAAAGAGCTTCCAAGTTGATAGTTCTCCTCTGCTGTTTTTTAAAATAAGTAATTGGCAAAAAAAAAAAAAAAAAAAAAAAAAAAATCAGTAAATTGAATTTAGACCCAAACAACAGTATTATTAGGCACATGTATTTTAGAATTTTAATTTTATAAAGATGACAGAACTTTATTATACCATTCTTCTCTATGGCCTGAAGGAAAGGAAAATATAGTAATTTAAGCATTTTAACATCAAACTTTTCTTTTCCCATAAATTATGAACACAGATGACTTGCGACAATAGGACTTATCTCACAAAGTGTATAAAAATAACTCAAATAGTAATTTTAAAATCAAATGACAACAACAAAAATGACTAGGGCATTTCAGACTTAAAGTCCAAGTACGGAAATTCAATATTTCCCCCAAGAAAAAATTATCTTTTTGCTTCAGAACAGTGAGAACTTAATGTAAAGTAGTCCTAAACAAGCAATAGTCTTTAAATCACCTTTTTTTGCATGAAAGGATCTACCGTGAACCCAAGTTCTAGTGTATATTTACATTTAGCTAAACAAAATTCTTCAAAACAGCCCTTTCTCATTTATTTATAAAACAAAAACTATGACATTTTTATTAGATATAGGTTTTTTTTACTAAGATACTATATCACTCAAGAAAATTAAAATATTAATTTTAATACCCAGCACTGAAAAAGAGGATTTCTAGAAATCATTCCATAAGAGATACAGAACTCTTATCACCATTCCTACAATGGTTAGACGGTACTTTCTACCCTTTACATTATTTGCCCTGCTCTTCCCTGGAGTCCAACAGGCTTAGGGTTAGGAAGAGAAGCAAGAGACTTCCAGCTGCCCCAAAGACTCCTTGGCTCCAGGCTTCAGCGTGACAAGCTGATATGTTCCCCTAGTCCTTCCACTATCACCTACTTCCAAGAATCCACAGGGTTTTTCTGATTTCCAAGCTTTAAACTCAGGGTGTGGTTGACTAGGAATTTTAACAGTGTGCCCTTAAGCTTCTGGAACAGGCTGAGAATAGTTCAAATGTTGTTCCCTGCAGCTCCTAAAGCTGGAATGGACTCTCCCTGCTCACCCCCTCTGTTTAGATCCAAACCATTCAGTAGATTAAAGCAGGCTGCGTTTAAGAGTATGAGTCAGAAATACTCAAAATATAAAACTGTTTTCCAATATGGTAGCTACTAGCTCACAAGTGAGTATTTACATTTAAATTAAAATTAAATAAAATTGAAAACTCAGTTCTTTGGTTTCACTAGTCACAGTTCAAGTGCTCAACAGCCACTGGGGCTAGGAACTACTGTACCAGACAGAGCAGATACAGGACATTTTCATTATCACAGAAAAATCTATGACAGCAGTGGTCTAAAATATATTTGTGTATTTATTTTTAACCAGAAGAGTAAATATCTAAAGCTAGAGGCTAATTACATGATGGCAGCAGATTTCTGGTGAAAAAAGAAATATGATTGGTTAGCATGAAATGGTACATCTAGAAAAGTGATAAAGTATTTGACATATGAGTAATGCTAATTCTTTACTTATTAAAAATAATTATAATATAGAAAAAGTAATTATTCACTGTCTACTGCAAATCCATAATGTACAAAGCCATATAAAACAGAACAAAGTAAAAATAAATATATAACCTTAGTCCTTTTAAATTGAGAATTCTAAGGAGACAGGACACAGGACAGACAGAGGTTATTCTTTTGGTGAGTATGCTTTTTTAAAGCATGAAGCGGGGGGGTGGGGGGGGGTGGGGGGGAGGCCAATATTTCAGCCTCTGCCTGGTGAATAACAGTGAGGCCAGGAGAAAGGAAAACCAAGGCACTTAGTTTCACTTTAACACATTTTTGTAAAATGCCTAAGGTATGAACTCATCTAGTAGGCAGGTACCTGAGCTCTTACTGTGGCTCCAAAGGATTTTAAAATTACCTCCAATAACAGCAAACAATAAAAATCACTGTAACTGGGAAAATGATCTCGAGTCTCCTCATTATTTCTAAAGTAACTTTGTGCAGTGGTAAATATTAGAGAAAGTCCTCAAAAAATTCATTCATGAAGCATTCATTGAGTGCTTACTAATGTGAAAATTCTGTTTATGTCCATTAGAGCACCTCACCTCAGAGGCCACTGAAGTAAATGCCAAGGACGAGAGATCTGCTTTTTGTATCAGTTTATGTGAACGTATGTACACGTGTTATACATGTAACATTATTTACCTTGAGGCTTAATTGGTTAAATAGGTAAAATGTGAGAAGGTAGGAATGACATAGGAGGTTATTCTAGATTGTGGAGGACAGCACAAGAGAATATTTGAAGGAAACCAAGAAGGTCAGTGTGGCTGGCACAAACGCAGCAAACAGGAAGTAAGGGTGGCTATGCGATAAGGCAGGATGAGACATACTGGAGGGAAGGGTTTAATTTTGACTTCGAGACTGATGATGGTAAGGAGATTAGTCACGATTTTGACTTTATTGAAGTATGTGGAGACAATCAATATTTTATCTGTTAGGGGAGCTTTTTTTCGTTGATTGGCAGAGGAGAGGCTGAAGGTGAGAAAACGATCTGCAGAAGCTTAGAGTGGATTAATTCTGAGATCATTTAAGTTGGAGCAGAGTTTGGGCCACACAGATGAAGTAAACACTAGCTGCATTGGCTATAGCAGTTTATTATTAAGTACCTAGGAAGAGAGGTGCTATTAAATATTTTTTTAAAACATCAAGCAATAATCGAAATTTGGATTTAACAATATTAGAGTTACTATGTATGAGTAGTAACTTTATTTGTGATGTTTTACCTTTAGTGACTTATAAAATCATAAAAAAATGTTTGTTATAGAAATCGAAACAATATCTAAGTATATAAAATAAAAAGGAAGTCTTTGCTCTTTGCTACCCCCAACACCTCCCATCATCTACTCCCTAGAGAGAACCACTGTTATTAAAATTCTATATTTGTTTTTTACAATCTCTTGATATTTTTGTAAAATATGTAACAATAGTGTGACCAACTGGTCCCAAAATGCTCTTTTTTACTTAACATTATGTAATGGACATCTTTTGAGTTTTCACCATGGTGTGACAGTACAGGATCCTGAGGGAGAGTCTTTAGATAAGTATTTGTCCTAGTAGAACTGTTGCAGTAGCAGTCGATAAAACATAATAATTCAACTGACTTATCCTAATTCAAGAATATTTCATATTACAATTACCATCTGTAATATACCCTTAGGTTTTCTTTTTTAAGTATCATTTAATTAGTTCAAAAGAGTAGCTAATCTGAGGTTAGACAAGTGCTCCTCAGTTTATTATCCATATATGAATTTCTGGAATATAATGTGACTTACGACACTTGTAAAGCTGCATTTATTTCCTTGAGTAGCTCGTTAGTCTTATTAAAATCTGCCCGCATGATATTTTTCTCTCTGAGGTGGTCTGCTGTCATGACATCCAGCTCTTTTTCAAGTCTCTTGTTTAAATCTTGTTCATGCAACCTGTTTAATTTATTTTTAGTTAAGAAAATGTTATTCTGAAATCAAGCTTTCAAAATTTTCTATAGTCTACCAGGTTTGAAATAGTTTTAGGTATAATATATAGAAAATTCATGGAAACAGCCTAAAATAAGTTACTTACTTTGCTCTAATCTTCTAGCTTGTTAAAGTTGTCTCCTTTAATGCTTTTTAAAATAAGATTTTAGTTAATTTTAGACTATTTCCAAAGTGAATGAATGTATATACATCATTCAAAATATAAACATTTCATCTATGTTCTAGATTATAATATAGTTAACGAGGCAAAAGTGGTCTTCTTCAATCTTACTAGAAGCCAATTAGTCTAGTCATAAAAATAAGCATGTATTGCTAAATACCATCAAGGCAAATTTCTTGTGTTGTAATCAATGGCATACCTCATTTGTTGGTTAGATTCACTTCGTATTCTGAGAATTTCTTTCCCCTTAAATTCCAATTCTTTGGTTAGGGCACTTATATTTTCATGAAGGTGCTGTACCTCCTTATCCAAGTCAGAAATGTGATGCTCTCTGTGCCTTAATTCCTCTTGTAGATCTGTTATTCTGCTCATGTGCTCCTTACTCTGCAAAATACAAATAATTCTTAGAAGTTTTCTACATATTTGCTTTCTGAGTTTATCTGAGGGAAAGAAAATGACACACTATAATGTCAAATGTAATAAATCTGACACAGCTTCAAAAGCAAACTGCTGAAATGAGAAAACCTCAAGGGCTCTTTTCTTTCTATATATCTAAGAAGTGTTTATATGGATACAGCTGCAATAATGTCAGAGCTACAAGGGAGCCAAAAGACCATAAAAGCACATCTCCCTCATTTTACGGATGAGGAAACTAATACCCAAGAGATGATTTGTCCAAGGATGATTTATAATCAATGGCAGGGCTAAGATGAGAACACAGGGCTCTCAAACACTCAAGAAGTTACATCGTCCTGTGGTAAATGCTGGCACCGTTGTCCTTCAATCTAAAAAGGACCTGCATCTATGGAGGCCATTCCAACACACACACACATATCCCATAGCTTAGAAAGCAGATTTTGTCTGCTTAGTGCTGGTCTAGCAGTTATCTTGTCTGCAAGTTAAGCTCCCTTTCATTTTCTTAGAAATCATAGTTTCATAGTTTTCTACAAATTCTGCAGGCCTAGACATTGTCAATTTCAATGTCAGCCTAGTTGAAGAGAATATAACTTCCTTCTATAGTTATAAGGTTGCTCATTTAAAACTTCCAATAATGAAGAAAAAATTGGGGCTGGTCATGTCATTTAACATAGCTGAAGACTAACCAAGTAAACGTCATTAAGTCTAGTAAACTAATAATAGTTGTCATCGTACTATGTCTAAAAATCTATCCATTCAGATATACACACACTCAGAATCACTAACTAACTAAAGGAAGTACACTTGGCCAAAGAACAAAGTTTAAAAAGCATAAATAGTAGCTACGCTATAGTGATATGGAAATATAAGTTATCTTTTTTTCTTTTTGAGGATCTGATACTTCTGTAGCTATGTTATCTAAAGTGGCTGTTTAATCAAAATTAAATAAAGTTGAGAATTCAGGTCCTTGGTCACACTCAACATATTTGGCCCATGTGGTTAGTGACTGCCATAGTGGAGGCACAGATATAGGGCATCCTAGAAAGTTCTACTAGACAGCACTGTTTTATAATGTTCTGTCTTCACTCTTTGTATTATTTATATCTGTTCACTTTCTCAAGATGCAAGTGAAATTTAAAATATTCAATTAAAAGGTTATAAAATAAAATGTAATTTCATGCCCATCTGACTAAAGTCAAATTACTTATTTCCCTTAAAAATAAAACTCTTTAACATAGATAGTAAATAATAATTAGTGAAAATACTAGTTATTACAAAATATTTTTTAGAAAATTGTGAGCATTCAACTTATTCGCATTTAAAAAAAAAATTTGACAGGCATAGAACAGAATGTTCTTCTCTACCTGTCTTCTGCTGATGTCCAGGCTTCTCTCTAATTCCATTTTAGCAGCTGCCAATTCTTGATGATGATTATGCCGTAACAAATCAATTGCAGCTGCATGTTGATGGTTTAGTTCTGAGCGTAAGGAAGCTGGAATCCAAGGAAATAAAAAGTTAGCATATTTTTAAAATTATCAATACTTAGGTAGAAGTTATAAAAGTCACAGAATATTTTTTTAATTAGGACACTTGTATATACCCATTAAAATTTGATAAAATTGTGTATACCTCTTAAAATATTACAGACTATTCTAGAATATTATGAATTTTGAGGTCATCTAGCTTTAATAAGGATAAATATGCAGTTGCTCAAATGGATCAGGATATTTCTTGTAATTTTTCAGTTTGCAATTAAAGTACTACAGAGATGAAATGTTTTTAATCCTTCTCATTCACTATTAGAATAGTATTTTAGAGTTGAATGGTATCATAACACATTCTGGAGGCAACTTCCCAACTAGGTAAGAATTTTTCCACTAAATAGCCCTAAAAGATGTTAACCATTGGCTGATGAATGCTTTTAGTGTTTCGGAAGTCATCATTTCCATTTGATTATTTGATACAATCCACATTTACTGAATGTAGGGTACTATACTAAGGGAGAATAAAATATGACTCCATCCTTATAACTACACAGGCTAGAAGGGAAAGCATCTTGCTATGGAATTAAGATAAATATCAGAGATAGATATTAATTATAATAAAAGCACAATGGTGGATGTGCCAAATTTCCTAGGAGAGGGAAACTGAAGTATCACAAAGAAATTATCACAGTAACTAGGCTGAAAGACTGAGGAGGGTTCTCCAAATGGAGAAGAAAAAAGCACTTAGGAAGAAGAGATAACATATGCAAAAGCAGAAAGAACCTGGTCCATCTGGCAAACTAAAAGAAGTCTGGTATGGCAGAAGCCCACTGAGCATGCTGGAAAGAATGCTGGAAAGAAAATGGAGGCTCGACTGGGAAACTTTTAGTACAAAATGCATTTTCCCTTATGTTTACATTCATGGTTCTCGAACTGGAATATATGTGGCAATATGCCTGAGGGAACTTTCAGAGTATCCATGATCATCTTCTGAAACATGAATTTTACTTGAAGATTTTTGGGAAAGCCATTATTTTTATGTTAATACAAAAGGGATGTGAGTAAAATGCAAATTATGAATTTTATAGTTAAAAACATGAGACTTCAAAGAAACATTATGCTTGTACCCAGTCAATTTAGGCTCCTCCTGAGACCTCCATGTAGGGAGGGCTCAACTTCATCCTCCCTGGTATTAAGGACTTCTTCAGTGAAAAAATTTGACAGGTACTGATGAAAGACATAGGGAATCACTAAAGGATTTAAAGCTGGGAAGTCACATGATGAGATCTGAGTCTTACAAAGATTAACCTCACTTGAGTTTAGAGGAGGGACTATAGGGAGGGAAATCAGTGAGAAGGTTATAGTAATAATCCAGGAGACAAATGATACGACCACTAAGTATGGCAGAAAGCCTGAAGAAAACAGATATCAGGAATATTTAAGAGGAGGAACTAACAGGATGTAGAAGTGAAAGAAAAAAAGTTGAATGCAGCTCCCAGATTCCTGGTTTGGGCAAGTGAGTAAACAGTGATACCACTAACTTAAAGTGGGTACTTTAATATCCACTTTAATAGAAATACATTTTGGATCATGAGGATAATAGCGAATTCATATTTAAAATGTAGAGTATATCTTAGAATGTCTAATATGTAGTAAGACATATAAATCTAATTCATAAGGAAAGCAGTATGGTCTAGAAATACATATTTGGAGTCAATAGCACAATAGATGGTAGTTGAAGACATGGATATGAATCCAATCAACCAAGAAAAGCCTGAAGACTAAAAAACAGACCAGAAGACTAGGAACTGAATCCTGGGAAATAGCAATATTTAACAGATGCATGGGGAAACAGGACTGGAAAAGGAGATTAAAGAGCAGAGGTCAGAAAGGTGAGTAAGGTGAGGACAATAGTACTATCATGGAAACCAAGGGGAAAAAAGATTCTAGGGGTCAAACAGTACAGACAGGGCAAACAAGATGAGAGCTAGTGAGGATACTCTGGATTTGGAATTTCAAAGTTCACTGGTGACCTTAGGAAGAATCCTTTAAATGGAATAATTGGGGTAAAATGTAGACCTGGAAGAATCTGACAGAGGACTAGTATCTAGAAAATATAAAGAACTCTCAAAAATCCAATAGTAAAAATACAAACAATCCAATTAGAAGATACACAGATGGAAAATGAGTACACGTACAAATGGTCAACATCATAGCCATTAGGGAAATGGAAAGTAAAATTCACCACGAGACATCGCTACATTTCTGTCATAATGGATAAAGTACAAAGTACTGGGGAGGATGTGAAAAAACTAGGTCACTCATACATTGCTGGTGGGGACATAAAAGGGTACAGCCGCTCTGGAAAACAGTTTGCCAGTTTCTTAAAAAATTAAATATACAATTATCATATGACCCAGCAATTGCACTCCAGGGCATTTATTCCAGACAAGTGAAAACTCAGTTTATACAAAACTGAAAAGACCCAGATGTCCTTCACTCGATGAGGTAGGTCAATACCAGGGCATTCTACTCAGCAATAATAAGGGACAATATATGACAAGCTGGATGAGTCCCCAGAGAATTATGCTGGGTGAAAGAAAGCCAATCCCAAAGGTTACATATTTTATAATTCCAGGTATAACATTTACAACATTCTTAAAATGACAAAATTATAAAAATGGAGAACAGATTAATGACTGCCAGGAGTTAAAGGTGGGGAGAAGAGGGAAGTAGGCGTAGCTATAAATGGGCGACAGGGATTCTCGTGGTGAAGGGAATGTTCCGTGACCTCACAGTATCAACCCCAGGCTCCCTGGTCGTGGCATGCATTATAGCTTTAAAAGACTGGGAGAAACTAAGAAAAGGTTTCAGAGGAACTCCCTGTATTATTTCTTACAACCTCGTGTGAATCTACAATTATCTCAAAATAAAAAGTTTAATTTAAATAAAATTACGAAAAGTCCTTTTGTCAGCAAAGAGGTATTTAAATCATGTTTCAATGGGCTGAACAACAATAGTTCCTACACTTCGCCTGTTTTTACCTCTCCTCACACAGCTGTGACAGTGTATGCTCCTTTTGGGCCACAGTTCTATGAAGACTACCTCTGCATTTGAGTATAAGCAACCTGCATGCAAAGGCAGAACAGCAGTTCATTTCTGAATTCCCTTTGAATAACAGTCTCTAGCATGTAATAAACAGGTATTCCACCAATGTTTGATAAATGTTTGCACTTAATATGATTTTCATCCTAGCTATCAATGGTGGCTTTTAAAGGAGGAATAGGAGGAAGCTATAATGACTTGGCCTAGGACCCCCAACAACAGTAGAAAGGATAAATTGGTCAAATGGCTTTTCCTCTGAGGTCTATTATATTCAAAAACACTTTGATTTTCTTTGTTCCCAGCTTCTACTTGGAAAGAGTATGCCACTGAAGTATGATAACATTCATTAAAAATATTAAAATAATTTGGAAAAAACAAACAGAAGGAAAATGAGATAGGAATAAAAAGTTATTGAATGACACTAAAAAAAAAAAACAAGGAAAAAAACCTTTAAATATATATCCAGTTTTTCTTCAAAACTCATCTCCTTTTTTAAAAGGGTAGTGATTTGAACACCTCAAAGATAAAAATCCCATTAAAAAAATCTGAAAAATACCTAAACAAAAAGTTAGTCCTAAACATGGCTTTTCTAGTTAAAACAGAATTCTGAAGTGGGAAAAACCAGTATGACTAGTCCAAGGACTTGTGCTGGCTCCATGCCTATCTCTCTCTTTAAGTCACTGGATAGTGGGAAGCCGGAATGTCCTCCTTCTATTTAGTCTGTTAATGACAGATGGAAGCACCAGTGAGTATGGCTTATGTAGCCAGAGTACAGAGAAAGCAGAGCTAGTCCACCATACTTGCCTCTTCATCTGGTCACTTCAAAGAAAATATACCCGTCCTTCGATTTACGCAGATTATTCATTCCACGCATCTTTTTTTTTTTAACATGGAAGAAAACCACATAAAAAGAGTTCACCAGTATGAAAAAAATACTAAAGAAGTAGGCCAATAGAAGTCATAAAAACATTTATTTTACATATAATCACACAAAAAAAATGCTAATAAAAATCTAGAAAAACCAAAATAAATTTATTCACTGTCAGTGTCTATAATCTAAAGCCATCAACTTTCTCTTTTTAATTGTCACAAAGTCACTATCTTCATCATCCGAAATATTTGGAAGTACTACTTCGATTTCATTATTTATGTTTATGTTTCTGAATGATCTTTTTCCAACTCCATCTTTTGCTAAGTTTTCATAAATTATTCAGTATTGCAACATTTTTAAACTTGTCAAAAATTTAAGGCTCGTTGGATGTTTGGATCAATATCTAGAATTGTAGTTTCCAGTTTTGTGGCCAATTAAAGAGCTTTGTAAATATTTTCTGCAGTGAGTGAAACCGGTTCAAGGTCACTGCTGTATTCATCAGATATTAAGTGAATTAACTTATTATCAGTTAATTCATGACCAACCAGTAATTTGTTAATACTGTCTACATTCAAATTGTCAGAGCCATTTTCTTAAAATTTATTTAATAAATTAATAATGCCAGCTAATCCTTCTTCAGTTGTTGGAACCATTTTTCCTGGTACGACCACTTCTGGCCATATTGCTTTCCAGCAAGCATTTAAAGTCTATGGCTTTATATCACTCAAAACTAAGGCAATATTCTTGATACAACTTAAAATTATATATTTATTCCGGGCTTCCGTTAAGTGTAAGTATTCATTATCTTCAAGTTTATGTAAAATATCATTAAAATCAGTTTAATATAATTAATCTTAAAGGTGGAAATAATGCCTTGATCCCAAGATTATTAGTTATATTGTTTTTTCCTACTTCAGGCTCAAGGAAGTTGTATTTAGTGGCAAACATACAACTTTTATATTTGGATGTTCTAAATTGTATGGATGACTAAGTGTATTATCTAAAAGTAAAAGTGTTTTGACAGAAAAACATTTTTCATTTATATATTTTTTAGCTTCTACAGCAAAGCATGTGTAAAACCAATCCCTAAAAACATCAGTAGTCACCTAGGCTTTTTTATTTGCCATCCAATGAATGAGAAGATCATTAATAATTGTGTGTTAGTATTAGTTCTTTGTATTTTGCTGAGTTAAGCTATTGTGTTTTGGAAAGAATAATCACAAATAATGGAAATGAAAAAGAAAGAACCGCATCAAACGAGACTGCATAAATGGAAACCGTGAATAAAAAAGTCCCAGTAAATGGAGGGAATATTGTATAAAAAAAATTGTGTTAAAAAAATACTGCGTAAATCGAGGGACAGATGTATGCAAAAACACTTAGATATTCATTTTGACGTTTCAAAAATTAAAAATAAAACGGTGATTTCATTTTGAATTTTAAAGTAGAAGAATGTACAAATAAATATGATAAGATTATAATCCATGCAAAATACCAAGCATAGCCTTTCCTTCATCTTCTAATTCAAAACGAAGAGTCTGAAGTTCCTGTTCCATTTCTATCCGGAAGCCCTCCATTGACTCTCTGTGTGCATCTTTTAACGACTGAAGCTCTGCAGAATGTTTTTGTTGTAAATGGTTTTCAAGAGCCTAGAAAAGGAGAAACATTCAAATTATTATGTTAGAATACAGGAAGGAAAATGCAAACAAAATAAAAAATAATTACTACAACTCAGTTATTATTTAAGAAAAAGAAGGCACTTTAAATTCATTTATAAGAAAATTAAATATAAGACAATCACCATTAGGAAATAAGTAACTACAGAATAATCATCATCATGAAACCAGTTTGACTCAATACACTGTGTTTGAATTGGGATATGGACCTTTGATCTAAGGCAGTTTTCAAATAGTCATTTCCTAAAGCTGCTAAGGGGTGTAAACCATCTAAAATTAATGAATAATTCCTCTGTGTACACAGATTTAGACCTAGGAAGGAGAGGAGGAGGGCAATAGCAGGAAAAGATATCCTTCTGATTAGGAAAAAAGAGATGAGGGCTTCTACAGCTCCACCCTTATCAAATATTTTATAGCTACTTTCTATAGTCATTCTTTGCTCCTGCATTTGTGAACAGAAGCAAAAGCTCTGAGAGTAGGTAGCTGGAAGAGTAAACTAAAGCCTTTCACGGGATTAGTTTTAAAAACTTAGCCAGAGAGAACAGACAGCATATGGCTAAGACTAATAAGATGTATGGCCATAGGAGTTAAAAAATAGAGCTCAGAGTACTTCAAGTTTAGAGACTGAACTGTGCCAGGAAGGATTTTTCTTACTGTAATCCATTACATGAAAGGTTTCTGAGAAAGGCACCATGTTGTAACTAGGTCTGCATTTCTTTAATCATTACTTTAAAATGCTGTTTTTAAAAATTAGTATTTGGCTACTTATGTTCACTGTTTTAAAATGTTTAATTTTAAAACATAAAGCATAGGATTCTTTTAATATAGATAAAATAAAGGACTTTTAGTTTAGGCAGCGTCATGTAGGTTGCTTGGCTACCTAATGACAGACAATAAAATTGGAGATTCTGATTTCTTTTGAAAAATGATTAAAGTTTAGAAAAGACTGAATGTATAAAATTAAAGTACTGATATGAGAGTTTATGTGTTATGCTAATTCCAAAACAGTAGCCAATGAATAGATTAATTAGCAACACAATCAGGTCTAACATTTAACCAACTTCTCTGACCACATCAATATACTTTCAATTACTGTATAGCAAGTTAACTTTAAAAAAAAAAAAAACAGGACTTTCTTGTTTTAATTTATGACATATTCCTTCTTAAAACAGTGCTTGCACCCAAATAAAGAATTAAGAAACAATCTATATCTGTAATGACCATATACGTTGAAAATTGTTAGTAAACTGTATTTTTCTATTAGTCTTTATCATAATTACTATAAGGTCCTTAGAAGAAATTGAAAAATACAGTGTAAAGAAATGAACTGTACCAAAGTTAATCACATTAAGACTATGTCAAACTAACATTTTAACATAGAACTGAGGAATGGATCTGGGGATATTATGGCATGTAATATGATTAATCCAATAATATATATATTTTATTTAAGTCTTCTCTGAGTGATTTATTTGTATCATTACTTTTCATATAGCCTTTGGGGCTGAAATAAAGGGGGCTGAAGTATTTCAAAATATCTTTAATTTAATTGCATTATAAATTTTGTAGATAAGAAAAAAAGTATGAGGAAATAAAATTTGAGTTAACAATATATATAAGTTATTTAGATACATGTATCTTTTATAGATCCAGCTTGAGAGAGAAAAATTAGAATTTTGATGAAAGACTATTCAGTTCAACATAGTATTAAGTGATAGAGTTACAGCTCAGTAGGATCATGCTAAATTTATTTAATCACTGTTAACTACATGACAAACCAGATGGTATATTGGTCTCATCATGAACTTGGCATTATGATGGAAACAGATATAAAATGTTGTCCCTAGTCTAATTTGTCTGCTACAGTGTATATCTAGTGTATATATTTAAATAGTGTGACCCCGTAGGAAGTCATATCTAGCAAACACACTGGAATAAAGCCATACATAAATTTTTGGAGCCAAAAAATGAATTCTTAGGAATTTGAAGACTAATTATTATTATGCTGTTGGATTACACCTGAATATATGTCACATTAAACTTACTCTTTGTTCTTTTTCTTTTTCTTCTTCCATAGTTTGAAATGCAAGGACATGTGCTTCTTTTAAAGATTTATGTCTTTGTTGATGTTGTTCCTCTAATTCTTCAAGCTCCTGTGTAAGTCGTTGTCGTTCTTGTGTAAACTGGGCTTGCAGTTGCTGCAAAGAAGTCTGAGACTGGGAAAGCTGAATCTCCAGATTCTGTTTCAGCAAGGAAATCTATGCCACAGAATGGTATACAATGAAGAATAAATACAAGGCATATTTCACAAAACGCTAATCTCAGGGAAAAAAGCATTTCAAAGATATCAACTATAGTAAAACAATTGCCTGAAGAAAGTATTCACTTAAAATGTTTACATGATAGACACCTAATCTTTAGGTATTACTACTTTTAATTCTATTTTCAGTAGTTAGTCAAAAAATACTGTTTCAGTGGTATTTAGTTTGTAGACTCTAAAAAACACTAGCCCACATTTAGAAATACAATGAACACCTATTTTGTATTGCAATAAATATTCATAAGTATTCATAATATGAAATAAAAACAGGAGACAACATAATTAGTAGGTTACAGTCACTTCAATGACATAGTAGGAAAAGTTAAACTGCTCATTTGTGAGGCAGTAAAGATGAGTAGTTAAAACTGTGGGCTCTGAGGTCAAAATCCTAGCTCTGTCAGTTGCTAGTATCAACACCTCACTGGGCTATGTGAGAATGAAGTGTTTCGCGACTCATATTTCATTTAGAATAGCCTCTGGCACGTATTTTTATTTTTGAATATTAATTCAAAGGATTTGCAAACTTTAAAGCTTTAAAAAAAAAAACAGAAACATCCCACAATTCTCTAGTTATAGCCTTAAAATGGTGACAGGTGCTTTTCTTTCTCTTTCGAAAACTTGTCACTCCTTTTGCAAACAGGCATAATCACCCTTAATATGTCTACATTGCTTCTGGGTGTTTTAAAATACTTTAAGTTAAGTACTTTTTAAAGATTAAAAGCACAAAACGTGTATATGTGTGTATGTATATATATGTTCACACATATGTTTGATGAAACCATTTAGTTTAATCTATTTATCTTCTCAAATATAGGAAACTGCAACTTGAAACTAGAAAACCATATTCTAATAGAAATCTGAATCTAAAGAGGACTTAGGGGAATGAGATGAAAAGTTGTCGAATGTGTTCCATTATGTAACTTAAGATACTATATATGTTCATATACAAGTAAATCAGTTTCTGTGGCCAAGAACATCAATGGAAAGAGAAACTTTAAAGTGAGTTTTGTAAATGGGAAAAGACTTTAAGTGACGGAGGGCAAGTAGAGGCTGCCTCACATGCCCCGTGAAGGAAGGGAAAGAAAAAGAAAGGGTAGAGAATCACCAGAGATGCAAAATAAGAAAGAAAAATAAAAAAGGAAGGAATGGAAGACAGGAAAGGTCAGAGGCAAGCAGGAGGAAATGGTCACAGGCTGCAGTGAGCCTAGGGTGGCTGACTAGCTAGCTGTCTGGAAGGGTTTTGGACAAAGTTCTAAATCAGGATGAGTTGTAAAGGTTAGCACATGCCTTTATGGACATAGTCAAGCACTGAGAAATGATACAACTGACACACAGATGTTCAATTTGTTTTAAAGTCATTCCAAAGAAGTGACTCTACCTGTTGAAAGTTATATGGATTCTACTTGATGATTTCTACATAAACCTAAGGTTTCAGAGGTTATTTCAGATGACCAGAGCCAAGGTAGAACTGCAACTCTCTGACAGCAGGCAATGCCTACACCTCTAAATGGCAGTAGCACCCACGATTTATAGACTGAAATAAACCCTGCAAGTGTGAAAACTGCAGGAGAATGTCACAGCAACAGCTATGGCCATACTTGTGAATTAGTAAGACCAAGACAAATTAGACTATGTGACTTCTCACCATTTTATGCAAAGAAAATCAGGATGAAATGAATATTAAGGACAACTCAGAAAGAAAAAATAAATCATAAAAGGCAATGAAAATGTGTGTTTGTGAACACTAATATGTAACTGATAGAATCATTTTCTCCCAAACTAGCTGGTTTTTGAAATGGATAAGGAGCCTACCTACTCTCTTCTTAAGTTCAAGTCTAGTCCCAGATGCAGCATGGAGACCCATGAGACTGCCTTGTCTCTAGTGACAGCTTGTCAGAATATATATGAGAATGTTAGGAAAAGACTATGTTACATTTAGAAAAATGATTGATAGTCAAAGCTATTACCTGGCCCCTGGGCAAGTGAGGACTAAAATCCTCCTAGTGAACATACTGTTCACCAAGCCGTCTGGCATGGTATGTTATGCATCTGTGTCCAGCTGAAGAGAACGGGCTTGCTCTTCTGATTTCCACACACACACCGTATAGGTGGGCTACCAGTGGCCCTGGGTCCTATCCTCCAATTAAGTGTGCACTTAGGTTAGTAAGAAGCTGATCAGTTCACAGGGTGCGTCTTATTTTCTACAATACCTACACTTCAAAAGTTCACTAAATCAAAAGACCTCCTACATTGACTACAATTTGACTCATACTTGAACTATTTAAGGATGAAACTTATAGAGAAATATAACATGTAGAATGAATGAAGTACCACAATAATGTAATAGTTTTACATTTAATGTCCAGCACACTTTCAAACTCTAACTTAAATAAGATATATATGAATATTTTATATGGTAAAATACTTTACCTTGAAAGAACTCCAAAGCAATATCTTTCATTTTAGGATACATGATTAATCTTTGTATCTATACTCAAAAAAATATAAAGTATGTGCAAAAAGACATCATGCAATTTAGTGTTTAAATATAAGTTTAGATATTTTATATTAACTTTGAAAGCACACCAAAATAATATTAAGCCTATCTAAAATCTTTGGATTCATGCTCAAGACAGTAACACAAATTATATGCAGAAAGCCTTTATCATGCAATGCAGCATAAAAATTTTGTTAATTTTATAAATAAATTAGTAGAATTACATTAAATTGACAGCCTTTATTCAGCATGAAAATTACATGGCACTTTAAAACACAATTAATGAGCAAAGCAATGTAAAATGAACTAATATTTAACACCTGAGTACAGTATACTTTATGGAAATATCTGTTAATATAAAACTTCATTACTTCAAAATAAAAGAGAATAAAGATAGATTTTACATTAAATAGTTTTGTCAACCTTGATCAATGCGTTTATAACAAAATTATAGAAAGGTATTTGTTGAATAAATGAATGAGAAACAGTAGCTGCTTCAAATTATATATTCAAATTTTATAGCATATGGAATTAGTTTCTACATGCTAAAATTTTAAATTTTAATGCTTATTTTGTTGACTTTATTTCCCCTCCTCCCCACTTCCACCCCTGACCTATGGATGTTGCCTTTTTTTCCTTAAGAACTGGATCTCTGAAGGTGCGGTATCTCCTCCCGCATGCTCACAGTGTGCACCTGGGGCCTGGCTCACCCAGGGTATGGTCCATGGCTCCACCTGGGGCGCGAACTCAGGACATTCCGCATATAAAGCAGATGTGCTAACCACTACACTATGGAGCCACTCCCATTGTTGACTTTAAATAAACCAAAAAAATCTTTATTTCAGAAAAAAAAAATGTAATCCTCATTTTAAAAATTCTTACATAGCAGTTTAAATATGAATTATATAACATGTTGCACTGACTGCAAACAATTTTAAAGGTCAAACCACACTGACAGTAAGTGCCACCTACTGATGTTTACACTTAATATACTTTTTAAAAAAAAATAAAGTGGTGTAAAAATTTCAAAAAGACAAAACTTAAAAATATACAGATACAGTTTTCTGAAGAAAGGAAAGCTTTCCCTATTTCCCACAGAGCAATTTCACAAGAATTCTGTGTCTCAACAATAATGCTTGAAGAAAAATACGCCCTTAAAATAGAAACTGAGACATCAAATCTGAGGTCCTGGATATGGCTGGATGCCAACATGGGACACGCCATTATATATATCCTACCTACCACCTTTTGATTTTGATGCACTATTGGTGGTTTTTTCCCCCCAAAATGTCAGTCTTATTACAGAAAATGTGCAAATAATTTGTCCTTGAAACAAAGCATTTCTTGAGATAGTAAATGTAATCTGTGGTTTTCAAACCTGGCTGTGTATCAAAATCATCTCTGTAGATTTTAATAAATATACTTGTCCTGGCCCTGATCCCTTGATATTCTGATTTAATAGGCCTAGAATTGGGCCCAGGCCATCTCACATATTTTTATTCCAAATTACCAATTTATTAAGTTTTAATTGTGAAAAAATATTAAAAATATAGGACTTATGAAGGGAAAGTCTCTTTCATTCCCTTTCCTCACCATATCCCAGTCCCTAAGGATAACCAGAATGAAGACTCTAGCGTCGCCCAAGACTCTTGTGACTCATCTCTCTCTTGATCTGCTTGTTTTGTTGTCTTTTGCTTTTTAAAAAACTTACATCATATGTAAGTGGCTAGGTGATTTTCACCAAATGGAGAGAGTATTATCAGTCATGATTTGACAAAATACTGGCTATCTCTTACACACAACAGTCACGTGGGGGCCCCAATGGCATACCTCAAGAACGTGGGACAGACATTCCTTACACACTACACAGAGGAATAGATGCCACTTCAAATGTGATGTCCTACCTGCAGGTGCAAACACGTGATGGAGTCGCTTTTCAAACACCTGACTCTATGTAGCTTCCTCCAAGATGAGTATATCCACGAATTTATTTAACGATGGTTAATAATTTTTCCATTGGGGAGACCAATGAGTTCATGTTTTTACAGATTTTTTTCTCTTCATAGTGGTATTTATATAGGGTATACATATCCATGATAATTAGGTATACCCCATTCTTTTCTATGACTATACAGACTTCCTATTGCAGACACTGGTCCTTGCCTTGTCGACAGTCAATCTCCTCCTTTCCTTTCTTCCCAGTTAGCTGGACTGAATGGAAATCCTGATCTTAAAGAAGATAGGCTCCTCTCCTAGCACTGAGGGACAGATTACGACTGAGATAAAAAAGTCGCAGAAATCCAATTCCAAGGACATGTCACCCTGTTTTAGATAATAAACTAAAGTATGTGGGTAATTGGGGGGTGGGGGAAGATTTTATTTCCTGATCAAAGTACAAAACATTTAAGGAGAGCCTGTTGTTGCATTAGCACAATTGTTCAAGAACATGACAGCTGTAGCTGCAGCAGCCATGTTGCAACTATGACACGATAAACTTAAGGTCAAAAAGTTAACACATTGAGCATGACAAAGCAGAAGTACATACATACTGAGTTCTTAAATATTCTGACAGTTTAGGCTACTGTTAACTGGGTACTCCGCTGCTAAAGGCCAAACGCATCTTAATAGACATCATTCTAAAATATAATACACTATAAATTATTCCTTCCTGATGGAAATTTAGATCACCTAACCTAGTTTTGCTATTACAAATATTGCGCACATACACAAAATAAAAACCCCAAAACAAAACCAAATGGTCTGAATATGCACACATGAGGCTATACCTGTCTCTCTTTTTTAAGATTCACAGGTGACTTTAATGCACAGCCATAGTTGAGAACCATTGCCCTGGTATTCATAAAAGTAAAAGTTTTGACTGTTTTTTAATGATATATATATATATATATATATATATTTTGGCGGCGGGGAGTGCTTAAACAATAAAATTGTATTTTCTCACAGTTCTGTATGATAACCTTAAGGCACGTCTGGAAATCTTTAAAGCCCTGGCCTTTTCCTTGTCCTCTGCTCTCAGTTCATTTTAAGATCAAAGAGGAAAACAAAATATTATTTTCCTCAAGTAATATTACCTATGGCCTTCTCTATTGTAGCATTTGTCAATTTATCAAGATATTTAAAAACTGTTTATCTTGTCCTTCTGTGTATTTTTTGAATAAGACTGTAAATTATGATTTACTTTTCTGGGTACAGGTTATGTGTGAGAGGGTTCATTCACTTCTGTGAACAAGAAAATTTCTAGGAATAAAAATTTTAAAAAATAGGATGTGTAAATACAATTTTGTTTTACATTAAATTATCAGTATGGAATTGTTTTGAGTCAGAATACGTGTCAATTTTGACAAAGTAAAAAAATGATTGGAAAGTCTAAACCATATGATAATAATATTCAGTTCAATACTTTCAAATATATAAAGCAACATTAAAAGTTCATATCATAGGTTTAGTAGAGGACAATAAAGATAATTTAAAACTACATAACAACTTATATAAATGTTCATGTAAAATATCTGAAGGTGCCTGAACATTTGAATTCTTCCTATAGTTTTTTCTTTCTAACCACTAATTTGCTATTTTTGAAAAGTCTGAGAAAAATAAATTTAAGCTTATTAAATTATGACAATTTTGAAAAAATTCTGAAATGTTCATAATTTTTTGGTATGTTTTAAAAAGATCTATAAACTAGGTTTATCAAGTAAGAGCCACAATAATGCCTACTTAATGTCCTTAAGATATTTCTGGAGTATGTTCCCTATTATCTTCTCATTCTTAGTTGAAAATCAGAAAGCTTTTATTAAAAGCAGAGGTATCAATAATCACATGTTTTTGAACAAGACAGTAGATGGTGGAAACCTCTTGTGTGAAAGGCTGTGTAATGATAATGTGAGGAGAGGGCAGATAGATGCTCCCTCCACTGACCAACATGACAAGGTCATGTTCTGTTTGGATGATGACAGATTGAAGAGTTGATCCTTAATGACTACAATGATACAAAGGGGAATTAATTATTGGGGATTTCACTGTGTTACCAACCCCTTTTACTATTCTTGTAGCAGATGAATCGAGACGCTCAGTTACTAATAATTTAACTTCAATAAGGTTTTTATTTTAATGAACACCTTTTCATCTATAACTACGAAGGAGAAAGTGACTATGTTGTCACAAATATTATGAATATTATGAAGTTCTATTAATTTTAACAATCATGTCTTATTTGGGTTCTTATTTCTATCTCAATTAGCACATGTGTCAAAGTCAGGATTAAATAGCAATCAAGTCCAAATTCTTACAATGTTCTATGTGATTATTAAAAAGAATTTCTAAATGTAAGCTTATTTTATCAACATTAAAATAGCTATCTTTGTTGCTTATTTTTAAATATATGAAAGAAAATGGTGTTAAATTTGTGTATTTCTAATTTTTTTAGGTAGAAAGCAAGGTTGAATATGAAAGACGGATATAATTTTTCTTTTCTCACATAGTAGAAAGAAATTAGGGAGGTATGAGGAAATAGTTTCACTCCGGAAGTATCAAAATTTCACAGGACATCTCTAGATTCAAAGCTTTGGCTCTCCTAGGATAGGAATTGGCAAACTATAGCCTGTTTTTGTAAATTAAGTTTTACTGGGGCATGGCCACATGGATTTGTTTACATATTGTCTGTGCCTGCTTTCACACATATCTGGAGTCTAGATACTGCCACAGAAATGGCGTGGCCCATAATATAAAACATGTTCTGAATCTTATGAACCTTCACAACTATCTAATCCTTTTAAATAAAGTCTATGATACTAGTTTTTCAAAAACTAAACTAGTTTAACAGAAGAAAGAATATATTTACATTTATTTCCAATTCTATGTGTCGACTAGTTAACAGTTTTTCAATACTACTATATCTTTCAAAGTAAACATTAAAATAATGACATTTAAGTTTGAGAAATAAGATCTTGCTTTGCTTTATAATAAATGTTTATTATTAATACAATGTGGTAGATGTATGCACATACACAAATGAATGGCTGAAAGTTGTTAGCTTTTGTTATGCATATACAAAACATATCTTATTGAATGCCAAAGTGTATTTTTTATATCATAAGTTAAAGACTAAAAGCAGTGATGATGTTTATGCAAAATAAAAAGTGCAGCATGCCTTTGTGTACAAACTGTAAGTGCAGCTCACTTACATTGTTGATAGACTTATGCAAAGCTTCACCCAGAGAGTGCCGCTATGAAGAAAAGATCACAGGAATAAAGGGAAACATTCAGAAATCAACTGAGTGAAAGAAAGAGGGATAAAAAGGGAGAGTAAAACACAGAACATTAATTATTATATGCCCAAGAAAAATAAGCTGAAAACAGTTCTGAGAAAGAAATTAGACAGAAAGAAATTTAAGACACACAGTCTTAATTATCTTTATTCTCTTAAAAACAATTTGTGTGCTGGCAGACTTACCTATGAAAAATACCAAAGGCTAGTACATATAAATCAGATGATGATTACTGAAGGAACTAGAAGGAATATTACTATTCTAAATTCCTCCCAGAAATCTAAAATATAGAGCTTCAAAACATTACACCCAGTATTGGTGTAGTTCATGAAGGATTTCTCTTAAGAGAAATGAGCAGAAGAGAACTGAAACACTAACTTGATTCCCTATTTAATTTGGGGGTCAGAAATGAGATAATCATTGAAAATGTGAAGATTTAATAATAATCTGGTTTCGTAATGGAGAAAGAAAGAAGAGATGCCTTCACATCTCTTCAGTACTATTTTCCAGGACATCTTTGAGAAATTTATTTATGATTTGGGATTTTCAGAAGTTCATTAAAATTTTGAGTGATTAACCACTAGAAAAACCACTAGACACTCTCTTTCCCCTCAAATATAAGGGAAAAAAGTGATTTCCTTTTCAATTACTTCACTTTTTTTGCCCTCCAAAAATACAAAATAATATTTCATTTATATTACTAATGTAAATAGAAAAGTTCATGTAAAATGTTTACTTTGGACAATAATCAAATTTTCAGACAGAACATATCTTTTTTCCATAATGTAATTAATTATTCATTGGCATGTCATAACTAAAGCCAGTTTTTACTTGGCAAGCAAATTTTTACTAATTATTTAACATATTCTATAGTTTACTATAGTTGAAAAAATAAGTTGAGAAAAAAGATTAATTTTATATTTGATTACCCCAGAACTTCTTGATCTAAACTTTCTTGTACTTTTATACATATTAGATATATTAATTTTACTTTTTTCCTAATTCTTTCTTATACTATTAACAATCTCTACATATTAATGAGACACTTAACTTCTCTAGACTTCACAAAACTTAAGAAAATCTGAGGGATTTTTTGTTGTAGCTTTTTACCTCTTTGAGTTTTCAGAACTGATATCTTAGTAGTAAGTTAATCTAAAATGTATGGCATGTACATATGAAGTAGATTTTATTTCATACTCTGTAAGGTAATATCATACAAAAATTATGTTATTAAAGATTCCTGAACTAATTGAAAAACTAGCCAATATGAGAAAGTAGAGAGTGGCATGCCAGGTCTTCCCTTAGAGATTTTAGACATTATATAACAGAAGTATATTTGAACATCTGGAATCTAAACTCATATATGGTTACTACCTCTAACAACACACCACTTCAGACCATGAAAATATCTAAACCAAAAAGCATGGTTTTTAAGGTGTGACCTGGGGTGACTTACATCACAGACCTGGCTATGGCAATCAGGAGAAGGCACAATTAATGATGTTGGGTGGCAATACCATTATTGGTTAATATGTAAATGAAGTAAGCTTTATTTTTGCATTTAAAGAATATTAGAGTATTACTATATTCTGGGAAATATCTTAAATGCAGAGTGATGACAGAGTTGAATAAGATAGCAGAACAAACATAGAGAAACAATTAAAAGCAAGTTCATAATAAATATTATGAGGTAATGACTGGAGGTGAAACTGGGTTGATGGTAAGGAAAGACCTTTCGAAAGAAGTGACATTTAAACTGGGACTCAATGAAGAAGTCAGCCACAAAATGGGATGACCCTGAGGGAAGAGTGTACAGGCAAATGGAACAGCACAAAGACTCAGAGATGAAGTGAGCTGGGAGTGACTGGGGGGACATGGGTGTCAGGAGTGCTGCTTATGAAGCTAAAATGAGTGGGGAGACATTTGCAGAGGCAACATGGCTCTTGAGTTTTTAGGGTCTTGTAGACAAGGAAGGAGTCAGAACATGAGCCTTAATTCAATGTGGTGCCCAAAGAGAATTTTAAGCCGGGGGAATGGTATGACCTGATTTACATCATAAAAGATCACTCTGAGTGCTATACAGAAAAGTGAGATTGAGGAGGATGGTGGGAGGCCATTATAACAGTGGCTTGGACTAGTGTTTACCAGGGGAGATGGAAGCAGATGGAGCAGAGGTATGTTTTGGAGGTAGAATAAACAAGATTGACAGATTACAGGAGAGGTAAAAAAAAAAAGAGAAATCAAGGGTGACTCTTTATTTTTTGTTTTGAGCAACAACTGTGCCAAGAGGAGAAGATGTTGGGAATGAGGATGAAGAGTGAGAATCAATACTTCTGAGTCAAATATGCTATGTTTGAGATGTCTATTAGCCAACCAAGTGACTGTGAGTTTGGGGGAAAAGGTCAAAGGTTGGAGATTTAACTTTGGGAGCCACTGACATATAGATGATATTTGAGGCACAAGACTGGATGAGATCCCCCCAAGTAAGCGTCTGCTTGAAATAATACTAGATGCACTAAAAATCTATATGCAAAAATATTATTTGGCAAGCCTTCTACACAATCAAGATTCAACGTTAATAAAACCTGATGTCCTATACAATAGTCAATTTATTTTAAAGGCTTACTGAATGTGTTTCAGGATTTCTATTCTTGAAGGATAAATATAATGAGACTTCTGGATAAGTGAGGAAGAAAGTGAAAAATAACTTAAAAAGTTGGTGCAGTATTAGAAACTTAGAGCTTTGTACATGAGAAATTATGCTCTTAGGAGTTATTTCACTGTTCTAAACCTCAGTTTACTCATTTAGAAACTATCATAAGGTTTTATATGTTTGCCAGTTGCAAATGTATTGATATATAAATATTAAAATCCACTAACTTACAAGCATTAGAGGATGGGGACCATGTCATTCATATTTTGCACATAAAGTGCCTAATTTGGTCCCTGGCACAGAATAAATGTTTATTAATGAATGATATGGACTTTTATTATTGAGTTAGTTTTCACTACTCTCCACCTTACTTCTCCCCTCTCCATAAAAGAAGTAGTAAAGAGAAAATTCTCAATAAAAAGAAAGAAGTTATATAGAAAAAAATATCATATTCTAAGACTCAGATATGTATCCTCTCAGAGAAATGAACTAATGAGTATACTAAATATACTTAATATTTGTCCAGAAAATATTAATCTGAAAAAGAAAGGCTGCCAAGAAGGAAGCAATATTCGTTGACTGGTACCTCTCTTGTCCCACTCTATTCCAGTCTCCATACTGTAGCCAGGAATTTGAAATTACAATATCTGAATATTTCCTGCTCCTGAGTAAAACCTTTTAATAGTTCTTCATTGTTCTTTGGATAAAGCCCCAACAAGCCAAACAAGGCCCCATGTAACCTGACCCTACCTGCCTCCCCATCCTCCTGGACTACTGCTCTCCAAAACTAAGGTATTTGGGGACCAACTGCCCGAGGACCTTTGCACATACTTCCTTCCTGCTCTGCTCAGAATGCTGTTCTCAGTCTCCTCCTGGCCCGATGCTTACTTCTCTTCCATGTCTCAGGTAAAAGATCCCAAACTCAGAGAAGCTTTCCCCAAGTTCCCAGACTATTAGGTCCCCATGGCACATATCCTTGTGTGCCACGGTTGTTAAGGAATTCATGTGTCACATTGTTATTTCTTTACTGTAAGCGAGGGGAAGGCTAAGATCATTATGACCTCATTACTGGCCTGGCACAGTGCCTGGCATATCAGAAGCACCAGATTTTTGACAATGATAAAATATCATCAAATGTCAACAGATAAAATTCTCATTACTAACAAAAGAAATGTCATTTCCTAAATTAATAACTTCCTTGAAATGATATGTACACTAATCTTACATTACAATTCAAAATATGTTAAGGCTTAATAAAGTATTTCAAAATCCACTGTTTAATACTGTAATTTCTTAAACGATGTAAGGTGTTTTTCTAATTTCAAGCATACGAAATATCTAGAGAAAAACAACCCCAAAACCTAAGATTTAGAAGTGGGAGTCACAGCTTTAAAATTTTCTCAAAGCAAAAAATAGAAAAAAAAAAATTCACCAACAATCGGTGAATATAAAAACTAAAATAGTAATAGCAGGTATATAAAAGAAATTAAGGTGAAAACAAGCTAACGTATTAGAAAATTCATAACACTTTTCTCAGAGAGTCTTAAGTAACTTTTTAATCATCTGTCTATTGAATACTTTTTATGATACAAATGTTTTTAGTGTCTTGTCATATGAAATAAAACTAGATTAAGTTGATTTGTTACTACAATGTTATCTAAATGTTCTTAAGTATTTTTAAGGTATGTTGTGGGCCCCAGCACATCTGAAGGCACAAATTGTTCTTCTCATTTTATCACAAGTCTTACTATGGTATTTTGCAGAACAAATATATGCTCAGTATACATTAACAGCTACCCAGTATTTTAAACGTCTCTTTTAAAGCTAGCTATAGATTTCATAGTTTAATCTCTTCACTCTCTTCTAAATATGTCAATTTAAGAACTAGACAGACTTAAATTCTAAAAAGGAAGATTTGGGTAGGGGAAAGAAAATTATATATTTTTAGATTTGCAGATTCAGAAAACAATTTAGTACTGTTTATCTTAAAAGAAAATAAAATCTTGAGAGGAAGAATACTAACAAATAGGTCTCATTTATAAAAGAGAATATAATGTAGTTGAAGTAACGACATGAATTTTTTCGAATGAAAAGAAATTAAAAACAAACTTCCATATTTACTAAAGAAAACACTGCGAATTAACTTTGAATCCAGGAACTGAGCAGGAAGAATGAGGAATAATGGGTGTTGGTTGTTTTGGGTAGACTTTAACTCCATTGAACATTTCTGAGTAAGCAAAATGGAGTCTTACCTGTTATTCTCTCTCTCTTTTCTAGGTGACTGTTCTCTTTTCTCTATATACTATTTCTCTTCACTTGTCTTGCTTTTTCCCTTGACTTGACTTTTCCTTACTCCAGTCAACTCTTCTCCCAGGCTTCGGGCCAAATCTGATGTTTCTTCTACATCATTTCCTACTCTCCTAAATTTCTAGAGAGAGGATTCACACCCTTCGCTAACCTCCTGCCACTGCTCAGGGCTTCATTAAGGTCTTTGTCTGAGTCAGTTGAGAAGAGATTATTATCCCAGGTTCCTTTCTAGCCCCTCCACCTCAAAATCTGCTTGCCTTTGTCCTTCCATTGAAAGGTAGTATTATTGTTATACATTTAAAATGGGCATAGAAATGGATGAAAACATTTTTTTCAATAAGCAGAAATACAATTTCTAAAGACAGAATTCCCTTTTTCCCAACATCAAACTTCTTAATTTAAGAGTTAAGATATGGAGTTAACAGAGTTAAGAACTGAGCTCTACTGCCAAGTTTACCCAAGAGTTCTGTGACCTAAACAGCCTAGACCGGTGCTAACAGAACTATGATTGAGAGCCACGTGTGTAAGTTTAAATTTTTAGTAGCTATATTTAAAAACAGGTAAAATTATTTTTAGTCATATATTTAACTCAATATGTCCAAAACATTATCATCTCAACATGTAATTACATAAAAATTTCAAGAGACACATTCCATATTCTTTTTTTTGTACTAAGATTTTGAAATTCAGCATATATTTTACATCGACATCTCAGTTTGGATGAACCTCATTTCGAGTGCTCAATGGCCATATGGGGCTGGTAACCACCATATTAGACAGCATTGGTCTAGAAATCAGAAGGCATCTGCAACAGATCTTCATAAGAAACTGGCTTTTCAGTTACTCTTGACCAAGAGCATTTATCTAAATGCTCTATTTCTTACTTATGTTATTGCTCTTTCCTACTTAGTGTAAAAAAGAAATCTAAAATATACTGTGATTTTAAAATCAATATATCTAAAACCAAATTTACCATCTTAACCCCCTCAAATAAGTAGCATGTTATGACTTTCCTGTCTCAGAGGATGATCTTTTCATTATCCTGGTTTATAAATCCTGAGTTAACTTTAATATTTTTTCTCCTTTCCATCAAATTATATGATTTGTTCCTTCCTGGTTTCTCTTGTATTCTCTCTCAGTGAAATAAACTTAATTCAGGTCCTATTTGGGTAGAATGATTTGTACTTCAGATATTGGACAACTTCCTCTTTGGTCATCATGCCTCAGAATTTGTTCACTCTATTTAACAACTATTGAGTGCTTACTACGTACCAGGCACAGTTTAAGCTGCTGGTGTTGCAACAATAAACAATACAGATAAAGATCGAGCTCTCACAGAACTACATTCTAGTAGGGAAGAGAATCAATATGATGCCATGAAGGAATAAATGTTTTGAAGAAACACAAAGCAGAATGTGGGGACAGTGAGAGATAGAGGGTACTTGTTTTAGAGAAAGTGATCAAGGAAGATCTTTTTGAAAAGTTAAGATTTGAGCAGAGAACTGAACAAAGTGAAGGAACAAGCTCTACAGATCTGGAGAAAGCGGGTTCTATGTGGAGGGACTGGCAGATGCAAAGGCCCTGAGACAGATTGACTAAGCTTGGTGTATGTGTTCGAGGAACTCCAATTAGTCCGGTATGACTACGAAAAAGGAAGAAAGAGAAGGGCAGGAAATGATGTTGGCAATGTAGCCAGAGGCCAAATCATGAGGCTGCTGCCAGCCATAGTAAGAGTATGGATTGTATTCCACAGGTGATAAGAAGCCACTGGAAGTTTTGAAGCAGGAGAGAAACATGGTCCAACTTAATATCTGAAGAGCCTCACTTTGGCTGGCTGGAAAATAAAGTGTAGGTGGCGAGGGTAGAAGCAGGGAGACCAAACAGATTCCAGTGGCAATACAGGAGAGAAATGCAAGTGCCTTGGGACTAGGGTGGCAGTGGAGGAAGCGGTGAGAAATGGGCAGAGGCACTCTGAAGGCAGAGTAGTAGCAGCAGGAAGTTGACTCTATAGTATGGAAGAGACGAGTCAGGGATGGCCAAGCAGTAAATGGATGGCAGTATGTAGGAACAGCGGCTTAGAATGAGTGATGATGGATGAGTACGTGGTGTGTATTCAAGAGTTCTCTTTCAGACACTTTAGTTTAGATATTTACATTGAGATGTCTCTATTTTATCCTCACTTCAATATCGTAGCCATATTAAGCTTCCTAAAACAAAATCTTGAATGTGTTATTCCCCTATGCATAAACTTTTAATGGAGTTTTATAGCTTATTGAGTGAACTTTAAACTCCTAAGCCTGGAAGCCAAATATTTTGCAAAGACTTCTCTCCCCAAGTGTCCCCACCTCTTGTTTTTCTGTATTCCTCACAGACCTGCGAAATAAGAGCGCATGCAACAAAATGTTTATTGAATTAATAAAAATATTTGTGTTCATCCTTCATCCCATTCAAGAGTCACACTAAAGCGGATTTCCTCAGTAAGGTCCTTTCCAATCACATCGACTCTATTACTCTTTCTCTACTCTACACTCTTTCCTGACAGTATATTGATAAATGTTTAGCAGCTCTCTGAAAAGCAAAGCTCTGATCTGTAGCATTTGCTAATATTTGTGCTATAAACAACCCCCACCATGAATGTCTGCAAACCACCAACATGCTGTCCCTGAGTATAGAGTTGGGAAGACGTGATCTGGTAGGAGCCAGTTCCGGCACACCAGTGTTCTTACGATACAAACTGGCTGGGTCATTTATAAAGTTATTTACTGCACGGTGACTTTTATTGTAGGTGTCTGTATACATATTTTCCTCCTGTTAGATTGTAAATTTGTGAAGGGTAAAAACTGTGTCATTTACATGGCTATACACAGCTAAATGACATTGGCGTCACAAAGTTCAAATAGGAGAGTCAGATCCAAACTATAAAATTCCAATCCTGTGTCTGAATGATCTGTGTATTGCCCAAATTTCTCAGTCCACCGTTCCAAATGAGAGTATTGGAATGTGAAGTCATCATATTGGACCCAAAATAAAATTTGCCTTGAAAAAGGAATATATAATGATATTTTAGGATCATGAATAGGAAATACGATCATGATGGCCTCTATATAATCGCTTCTCTTTAGACAGAGTTGAAAAATAAGAATGTAGGTCTTCTGCTTTAAAGAATTCTAATGTACACACCAATAAGCCCGGGATAATTAATTAGTTTTGGACTAAAGTGTAACAGTCATTGTAAAGCAAAAAATGAACACGGTGAAATATTAAAAGAAAACTAAAGATATGAAATTAGACTCCAATTGGAGTCCAGAATGAAAATAACGGCTTTTGGAAAATGAAACACTTATGCTTTTCCATTTTTTGACAGGTAAGCCATGAAGGTTAGTTTAAATCGAATTTAACTTTCGAGAGTTTAAAATTCACATGAAAGACAAATGATTCTTCTTTGTTCCAAGTAAGCTAAAATAAAGGTAAGCTAAGGCACAGAGCAGGGGTCAGGGCTGGGGGGAGGGCATAAGGAGCGGGGTTTAGCATGAGCCAGGCAAGTGGAAGGTGGTGGTGCAGGCAGCAGAGCACAGGCGCTAGGAATCCATCCAAAAGCGTTAGAAAACAAGATCCAAAGGGCCAAGGAGGAGGGGTCCTTAGTCCATAACTGAGTTCCATTAAAAAGGCCACTATGATTTTTTGTCATCTCATATGTGTGGAAAGAGTGAAACCTTGCTAACACAATACCCACTTTGACCTTAATGTGGAATGCTTTGTTCAGTTATTTCCTTAACTTTCTTCAGGTACAGACAATGCTGGAGTGCAAAAGCTATTTCTAGTTTATCTACAGTGATGTGTGTGCCCTATATATTTTAGAAGTGGGGAGAAAGCAAGATACTGTAATTCAAGAAATGGCTGATGACACAAAACAGCACAGAATAGTTCTACCTTGGTAGGCAGTTCATTGCTGGTTATCTTGACATTTTTGGTTAATCTGCATTGAAAACTGATTTAAAAATTCCTTCTGCAAAGCTGTTAAAATGTAACTGGAGCCAATAAGCAATAAATTATTTTATAATACATAGAACTAGATAGCACAAGATGCAAAGCATTATGTTCTCTCAGGAGTGAACAATGTAGAATAGACAACCCCTCTCCCCACCTAAAAAAAAAAAGAAAAAGCAAGCATGGATGAAATCTGACAATTGAATATGAGATAGATTACATGAATAATGAATAAAATAACAATAGAAAATAGGTAGGAGAAGTGGTGGGCCCTCTTTACAGACAAAAAATGTCTAAGTTTAATATTTTCTGGTTGAAAAACAAGACAGACATTTGGGAACGTTTTTCAGTTTTATCATATAATTGAATTGGTTAAATCTTCCTAGGTACAGAAGATCACAGGGGAGTGGTGCCACTCTATGCAGTGACATCTGTCCTTCTCGGTGCCTAAGGGATGCCTGGCTTCTAGTGAAGAGCTGCTTTCTGGTTCTTATTTTTTGTCTGAATTTCAAAAGTTTCAAATTTATTCACAAAAGCTCATATGTATATTCCTTTTTTCAAAATAACATTATAAATTATTATGCAATACCAGACACAAATTGGCAGGCCCCTAATACTCCTGGAAAACATTGCATGTGTGAACCTATATAACAAATTGTCTTACCAAAAAAAAAAACTATCTGTTATTTGGAAGTTCATCATGATTACAAATAGAAAGATAATAGTGGCTATCTAGCACTAAATTACTGAGCTCCTTCTTGTCCAAGTTCTGCACTGGCTGATCGACTAGTGACTCATGCAGTAATTAAGATCCTACTTAATTACTGGCTTTGCAGGAGAATGCTAAGAATTCATAAATTTAGAAGTTGTGTAAATGAGTAAAAATGTGCATATTCTCTTAATTATAGTGATAAATGCTCTGGAAAAGAAGCAAGCATGACATAAAAAGACAAAGTTAGGCATACCACCACCTTTTGTTTATGTCATTTTGAAGCACAACAGGCAACATCTGCTGATGAGAAAGACGTAAATCGCTCATTACTGGTAAGTGGTTTTAGGCAATCAGGATATAAGTAATAAATTTTACCTTTTGTTTCCCAAATGGTATCTACTGGCTGGAGAAAAAATTTTATACTTTCAAAAAATAGGTAACTTTTCCATTTAAAATCCCTAATGCATTCAGCTCAAATATTAAATCAAAAACCTGTAAATTCTTCTCAGTATTTAGAACCGTATGTATAAAATAATTATTTAGCACAATTCATAAGTTTATAAATATGTCTCCTTGATTTTATACATTTAAAAAATTTTAGGATGCACTTTTCTAGTTGCTAGATGGATGCTGACCGATTCACGAACTGCTTAATTAAAGCCAATTAGATCTTCAAAAAATTTAAGTTTGCTTTATGAAAAATAACAAATACAGTGAATTAACATACATGTTTTATAATACTCCCCTAGCTAAAACATGCCAAGGAAAAGGAAACTTCGCAAGGTACAGACTATTACTAATTACCTGGCTTAAGAGGTCTTCTACTTTCTTTTGCCATGAATCCCTGGCTGCATTTTTCTCGCGCTCTTTTAACTGCAAAAGCTGAGACATTGCTGACTTCTTATCCTCTTCATGTTGAAGCCTTAACTCTTCACGAAGTTTAGAACACTCTTGCCTAAAATAAGACAAATGGATCTACTTTGTAAAGAGAATTATTTCTTTCAATAACTGTAGAATAATTGTTTAAATGTTTTCTAAGTATTTAATTAATCCTTAAAAGTCAACTCGGGGTAAGAGTTATTTTCTAGTTAGTGCTATAAGCTAAACTGGTAACTTACCCAAGATTACTGATTTATCAATTTACCAATGGCAGAATAAGTTCTAGAACAAATTAGTCTTCTGACTTCAGGTTAGATCTCTGCCTCTTTTATATTCAAGGAAGTGAAACCAGAAAATGTAATTTGTATTCAAGTGAAAAAAAAAAATCCAATTTCTCTTCCATCTAATCATGGGGAAAATTCATTAACAGTAATATAATATAAGCCATAGAACAGAAAACCATTTTCTGCATATCTGTATTCATAAGATTACATTACAGAGTAAAATGTACCTCAGGTTTTCAGTCCATTTTATTTCTAAGTCATGGGCCATTTTGTCCACTCTGAGCTTCTCCTCTTCTTTCACAGCAGCAAGTGTTTCTTCATGCTGCTGCCTTTCCTGTTCCAGCTCACCCTGGAGGATAAAAACTTTTCAATGAACACTATTCTTCACAAGCAAAATCACTGCTGGTTATTTCAAGTAAGCAGAGCGCTTGCATTATAACTTTTAAATTCCCACAGCACAGTAATTGATAGTGCTATCTATGACAATTGAGATTTTCTAACAATAAAATATAAAGTACACATTTTATATCTTAAATGCCCTTGTCCAAAGTATCTTTTATTACAGTTTGTAATTTAAAAAATTATTTTAAATAGTTTATAGTCAGCATAATAATCTTAACTAAACTTCCCATATTGTGTATCTATTATTCAATTATCTTCACAATGTATAAACATTACAAATTCATTCATATTCATATTCAAAAGTATGCTATTCAAAGCTTAAGTATTATAGCTTTATAATCACTGACATGATTAAAATAATTATGAGAAATTTAGGCAACTGAGTATTTTGATTATACAACTTCAAACCAGAGTTCCATGTCTTTAGTGTTATGGTCATATGATACGATATACATGAAATCTCTCTAGATTAGCATAAATCAAGTGGCTCTCCAGAGCCTGGGGCTGGAGGTGACCTTTTTGGACAACAGTGGCAACCATCAGTCCCTGCCAGCAGCGTAACTGTTCTTAGGGTACAAGAGAAGACTAGATGACAGTTCATGCTTCTATTATCACAATGACCCTTTCTGGATCACCCACCGGCTCGCTGCATGTGACAGAGCAGTTGTTGAGGGGTGCATCCAGATTAATGGTAAAGAAGCAAGTCAGTGTGGACACTACCCTTCAACATTGTTGACCTGGCTATTAAGCATCAAGTACTGAAAAGTGAATGTGGCCATCTTAGCCAAGTGTCCTTTTCACTAAGTGCTCTGTCTCTAGGAACTATTTTTTTCCACCAAGATAGCATTAAATGGAGTAGAATTATTTAAAGTATACTTCTTTTACTGAATGCCAATTACTTTATTAGACATTATTGGAGTAAGAGGTTTTTTTTTTTAAACAAACAAACAAACCTCTTGCTCTTAAGGAGCTTACTCAAAGTTGTGGTAAACTGTGATGCAGCACCTCTGTTTTCTCATATAAAACTGTCTAGCAGAACAGAAAATGAACAGTTGATACAATTTTGCTTAAAAATTTTGTCATGTTCTACTGTTTGATGGAAGAACAATATATAGATGAGCAAGGACCTTAAAGAACTCAAACTGAATCCATAAGTATAATTCTCAGTGCCAGGATGGGGGGTGGAGAGGGAAAGGCAACCAGGAGAAAACTCCCTGAAAGCATGAAATGCACCCAAGCAGGGGCCATAGAACCCCCATGGTGCCAAATCACAACAATCTATGTCCTATCAATATTCATTAGAAGTATCTCAACTGTTTATTTTTAAGTACATTTTTACTACCTTATATTTTCATTAAAGTATAGTTGACATACAATAGTATATTAGATTCAGGGATACAACAGAGTGATTCAATATTTACATATATACCTTATAAAACGATCATGATGATGTCTAGTAATTTCTGTCACCATATTTACTACCTTAAGATATCATTTTTCTGTTATTTTTGACAATGGGAAAAAACCTTAATTCAGCCGAGTCAGCTTTATGTCACAAAATGCCACAACTGAGGTTATAGTCAATATGTTTGGTAATGTACCAAGCTGTGCATTATACTAGCTCTAAATTCCAACCTACGAATTAACACCCCTATCACATAGTGACTAGGGACAAGTAAAACAGAAGGGAAAGGAGATTCAAAGAGAATCAAATAATCTGTTTATTCTGTCACAGAATTTCAAAACAATGTAATTAGTATTCAAAGTTTTATGTATATATAAAATATAATTATACTTTAGATAAAATATAAGTAGAATTATATATGTGTACCATACACAAACTACATCCCCTAGTTTCTTGTTAACATGTAGCTTTTTAAATATCAATTCTAAGCTAAAAAATTAAATAAAATATGACATATTAAATAAAAGCAATATTTACTGAATGCTCACTATTTTGCTAAGCACTGTGCTATAAATGTTTTATCTCATTTAATCACTACAGGAGTGGTGTGAAGCATATTATTATCCCTGACCCCTGCAGCATTGTTCAGATGGGAAAATGGAGGCTTAGAATAAGTACCATGCTGAAAGTTACACACTAAGTCGTAGATCCAAATTCACATTCAACAAGTATGACGTCAGAGCTCATACTCTAAATCACCTCTCTGAAAGAAAAAGAACTTCCTGGCTAGTTTTATGTATTCTTTACTTCACTCTCTAAGGCAGTCTAAATATTTCCTCTGATCCATAAAACTGGAAGGAGAAAAACAAAGCCTTTTGGAAGAAATACGTAGTCACAGAGAATCATTTAGTTGCTATACAAGAGAGTTCCAGCTCTTACCAGTAAAAGAACTGTGCCTACTAATTATGCTCGGTTGAACAGTAACCCCAATATATACACGGAGGTCCTAATACCCCAGCACCTCAGAATGTGACCTTATTTGCAAAGAAGGTCAGAGCAGACATAAATTAGTTAAGCTGAGGTCATACCAGAGTGGGGGAGCCCTTAATCCATTATGACTGGTGTCCTTATAGGAAGATGTGAGAACACAGAAAGAATGCCATGTGAAGACGGAGGAAGAGATTGAAATTATGCTGCTATAAAATAAGGAAGGACTGGAGCGGGAAAAGGCAAGGAAGGATCTTCCCTTAGAGGTTTAAGAGGGACATAGCCCTGACGACACCTTGGTTTTGGACTTCCAGCTTCCAGAACTGTGAGAGAGTAAATTCCTGTTGTTTTAAGCCACTCAGTTTGAGGTACTTTCTTCCAGCTTCCCTAGGAAACGAATATACTAATTATACACAATGTGATGTTTACAATAGCCTTTAAGCAAAATAACTAAATTATATTTTTACCTTGTTGATGTTTAAATTACAGGAAGATTATGAAATTACCTCAACATTTAATAGAACATCCTTGGTTTCCTTCAGCCTGCCTTTAGTCAAGTCAAGCTCATTTTGAAGTCTTTCTTGGGAGTCCTGAAGACTAGCAATGAGCCCTTCTGCAGAGCCCAGACCTTGTTCACTTTTCCTTACGAGATCCTGGAGGCGGCCAATCTGCAAGTAAGTAGAGTACTTTTAATATACCTCATTGTAGTTCACTAGCAGAAATCACATTTGTTTTCTTAAAGTCTTATCTTTAGTTGTAATTTATTAAATGGATCTTTGCTGATGAATCTGGAAGTAGCACTCAAATAATCATGATGGCCTTCATCTGCTGGTTTTTGCAAAGCCCTCCTTATTCATGACTTCCTTTTTCCATGACAACCACATACATAAATGGATACACCTCAAGCTCCCGGGTTCACAAGGATTTCCTGGTTCTATCACATAATCGAGCACCTATAAAGAGTGACGAACGCAATAATGCAAAGTTTGAGGAAAATATTTTTTGATAAGAATATTTTTTAAACAGCTCTTTAAAATACAATTACTTATATTTCATATGAGCCCAGTTCTCCTGTTATTTATAATGGCGATAGAGTCAGGTCAATATTGCTAAGCTAGTAAATGTATCATAAATTAGAGTAAGTTGTGATTTCCACGTTTCCATAAAATATTTGTCTCATAAAATTGTTAAGAGTTGAATTTCTACACTCTTGAAATTAGAAACTAATAATTTATTAAATAAGCCAATCCATACCACCAAATTATGAGAACTAAAATCAGTAAATGAAGTTCTTTAGTTCAGCAGTCCCTAACCCTTTTGGCACCAGGGACTGGTGCTCCTATGAGAAGCTAATGCCTGATGATCTGAGGCGGAGCTGAGGTGGTGATATGAACACTGGGGAGCAGCCACAAATCCTAAGAAAATACTATGAGGTAAAAATTTCATTGTTATATAACTGCTGAGCCTATCAAAACTACAAAAATGAAACCTGGTAATTTAAAAATAAATACAGACATCACAAAGAACACTGAGCATTCTCCTTCAACCCCGTCTCTGACTCACAATTCCCTCCCTCACCTTCCCACATGTGGCCTTCCTTTTTCTTTCCATACAGATGCATGCTGATACTGTATATGTATGTGATGAGTAATTCTTGTACTGGTACATCTTGTTAATATCTTTAATAAATGAGCAGGGCAGCATCCCATGTTCTCTGTGCCTTGAAATAGTTTTCATTGCACGGATTCACCTGTTCCTTAAAAATTTAGTAAAATTCATCCATTAAACTTCTCTAATATGTGTTGAACTATTTAATTTCTTTCACGGTTATAACTGGTTTGGTCATGTTGTTTGTCTACTTTGAGTCATTTTAGAAATTTAATTTTCATACAAAGATATTTTTTCCCAATTTTTAAAATTTACTGGCATATCTGTACACAGTATTCATTTCATTTACACATTTTAAAATGTCCTCTGTCACTGTATTTATGCCCCCTTTCTCTATTCTATATTGCTTGTTTGTATCTTTTCTACTTTTGATCTGGCTTGCCGTAGTGTATATTATAGTAGTGGGTAAATGAATGTAAGGAAAGTATCTGTAACAAACTCAGAAGAGCATTGAACTTAGCAGAAAAATCTAGTTTCAAGTTCTGAGTCTGCCCCTGTAAAATAAGAGTAATAATGTACCTCGGAATTATTATAATAACTAAATTCAAGAATATATGGGAAAAGATTCTGTAACCAAAAGCAACATACAAATATTAGGTACCAATCACTAAGGAAGGGACACCCAAATTTATCAACACAGAGAAGAATTTTCTTCTATAAACCAGAAAATTTTCAGATAAGAATTACATGTAGAAAAGCAATACATGAAAACGCTTATAAAGAACAGTATTAGAGTTACTATATAAATAAATAGAGGGTCTATTCGGGAAACTTGGAATCTAGAGAAAGAATGTTTGTTTAGGCAAAAACTTCAAAATTCTGCATACTTAAATATAATAAGCAAACAATAAGTGATGAACATAACACTTAAAGTTTGTTGTCTAAAACATAATAAAAATAAATATGAGCACAACATATCTGTTGTCTTCCGATATCAAAATCTCCTGTTGTCAATTGGGGAATCCATCCTACTTCCCTTTTGTCCTCGTGGTCTCAGTGGGGCTTTGACCCGAACTCCAGGATTGAAGAGCTTCATCAAAGTGTAAACTAATAAGGTTGTCTCATTCTGTTGCCACAGGAATTGGTTCAGGGGCAGGCTCATGATGTAAGCTTATCTACTCACAGTGATCTCAGGATTTTTAAAGGAGTTCCTTTAAAAAAAATGTATTTTTCCAGTTGCACATGTACTAAGGAAATATATGATTAAAGCATGAGGTCAACAGAAAGAGAGCAAATCCCACTCAACAGAAAAAGAGAAACTGAGTTCCAGTGTCAACAATTTCAGTTCTGGATCTGGTTGTGCTTGATGCTAACATTACCCTTAGACTTTTTAGTCACCTGATTTAATACATTTCTATAGGCCAGTGTGAACTGGGATTTCTGCCATGGGCAACAAAGATTAGTACTCAGATTCCCCTTGAGAATGTGAACACTTAGGGAGCGCAGGGAAGTAAAAACCTCCTGGCATATCTATCCACGTTGTTCTTCTCTAATCCATTCTCCTTGCAGCAACAGAGTTGTTTTTTAATAAATTACAAATATAGACACAGGTGTCAGCCATGTTCCCAAGTAAGCAGCCACACATTTTAATGAGCGTCTTCCACAATCTTCCCGTTTCCCTTAGGATAACATCCAAAAACTTTCGTGGGGCTTCCCAGGCCTCCACAGGATAGCCCCCGTCACTCTCCAGCCTTGGCTTGGCAACTCTTCACTTCCTTGGTCTTTACACTCATTGGGAGGAAGAATGGCACATGGTTAGGAATTGAGTTCTGAAATCATACCACCTGGACTAGAATTCTGGCTTTACCCATTTACTATGTGTCTTTGGCAAATTACATAAGGACTTAGGAAAGATTATATAAAACAACACCTGGGACATAGTAAGAACTAAATAAATTATTATTATGGTTGCTAACACACTCCATCTATACTGGCATCCCTCCAATTCCTAGAAACTTCTCGTGCCCCAGGGCCTTTGTATAAGCTTTCCTCAGTTTTTTTCTTCTGGCAAACCTCTGTTAATCACTTATTTTATAATATGCACAAGACTTGCAATTACTGTTTTCCATATCTGTCTCTCCAGAATGGTAGGAACTATGCCAGATTTATTCACCACTGTAACCACAGTGCCTAACACAATGCTTTGGTACCTAATATTAAATAAGTGAATGAGTCAATAACAGAAAAAGTTCAGATATTCTTACTAGCAATTAAGACGAAATAAAATCTCTTTTTATCTCAATCTGTAGGTATTTGAGTCCTAAACAGACCTTCATTGCCTTCACTTTATTGACCTTGTATTGTACCAGGGTGGCTGTTGGGCCATATGACACCTCTTGGCACAAAGAGGCAATTCCCTCAGGCCTGGTAGCAGACCCAGAATATGGAAAGAGGAGCAAAGATGCTTCTGTGTGAACTAGAAAAAATATTCCTCTTCCTCTAGGCAGACAGCTTTCTGTGGAAATTTATTTCTAAATTTCTTGTATGTAAATAGTGAAATTTTGTCAGTAATCTTTAATTATTTGCTTATAGTAAATACAAAGAAATGAAACTGCTGAGTCAAAACACATGCCTATCTTTAAAGCTTTTAAATATGCTCCTAAATTCCTCTCTAGGAAAATTGTACTATTTTATATTTCCATCAGCAACTTTGAGTGCTTTTTCTTTACCCTTATCAACACTGCATGGCCTCACTTCACTTTTTTATCATTGTTAATTTTACAGTAATGAAAATAGAATCTCACTGATTTCATTTCCAATTTTTAAATCACAGTGATTTTAAAATATTTTCATGTTTTTTAGCTTATTAGAAAAATTAGGATGTCTGTGCTTTTCTTATTATTTTATATACTCTTAAAGTATGAAAGACATGAATTTTTGTTACTCATAAAATTTGCAACTACTTATTTCACCCCTCCCAGTTTCCCTCTCGCTTAATTTTCCTTATGGTGCTTTGATAAACAGGTTTCAGTTTAGCTTTACCATACAAATATTCTACATTTTTAATTCATGACTTAGCCGCCATGTCTCAAAAGGCCTTCTTTGTCCTAAGGTTTGTCACCCATATTTTCACATTTTATATACATTAGCATTCATGATTTGATATTACATTTCAATCCTTAGCCCATCTGGAACTTTTTTGGTACAAGGTTGAAGAAGGAACCTAACTTCACTTTCCTCTCCATTTCCATTTTGTTTTTGTTTTTTCCATTTTTATTTTTCAATTAGAGTTGATATTCAATATTATTTTATATTAGTTTCAGATATACAGCATAGTGGTTAGACATTTATATAACTTACAAAATGAATCCCCCAATTAAGTCTAGTACCCCACCTGGCATTATACATAGTTATTAAAACATTATTGCCTATACTCCCTCTGCTATACTTCGCATCCCAGTGACTATTCTGTAACTGCCACCTTGTCCTTTTCCATTCACATATAGTCTTAAAAGAGCAGTGTCATCCACTATGATTTAATCCCACCCAATAACTCTAGCTTCCATCCTACTTTTCTATTAAAACTGTAGAGAGGGCCTGAGAGAATGCTTGATTCAGGCCTCATACTCTGACTTCTAAGCATTGTGTGACAATGTGAAGCACTCTCTCCCTCTTATAAATAGTATCTGTTCTCTTGGTTTTCTGGTGTCCTTAATCCTTGTTCTCATGCTTCTGATCTCTCCTTCTCACTTTCCCTGGCTCTAAAAAATCAATATTGGTGCTCTTCTTTGTTATCAGCAATCGGTTCTCATTAGCTACCATGGGTGAGGTCTTCTACTTCAGTGGCTTTAAGGGCTACCTACTTTAGTTACAAGCCTGAACTCTCTTAGTTCCAGCTTAGATGTCTTGCTATCACCTCAAAGTCAGCATATCCAAACAATGCAGTGTCTTGCCACTCCAATATATTTTTCCTCCTGTAATTCCTATCTTCCAAAAATCGCATCATTATCTGTCCAAATACTTGAGCTAGACAATTGAGTCACTTCCTACCACTCACCATATCAAGTCTTGTAAATTTATTTTTTAAATAACCCTCTCCACTACCAGTTTTACCTTCCTACTCAGGATGCTAATCATCTCTTGCCTATACTGATGTAATAGTATCTTAAGTCATCTAACCAACTCTAATCACCAATCCCCTCCACACACAATTCATCCTACTGCCACCAGGGTTCTTTTTCTATGACCATCTGATAGTGTGATAGTTGCTGCTCTGTTGCTATTACTCCATCATCAGGATAAATTCCAGAATTTGTCATGGAAGAAGATTCCCTCTTAACTTCACCTTTCCTTTTTACCAAACCTTTTGACAAGCCCCAAATGTATCCTATGGTCAAGTGCATTAGCTCTCAACTGGGGTCAAGTTTGCCTCCAGAGACAGTATCTAGAGACAGTTTTGGTTGTTACAACCAGAGGGGAAGGGATGGTGTGCACTACTGGCATGCAGTGGGTGGAGGCCAGGGATACTACTAAACATCCTAAAGGATAATCTGGTTCAAAGCTGTCAACGGTGCTGAGGCTGAGAGACACTGTACTTTCTATGGTTCACTAAGACATTATAACTTGTTACCGACATGACTGGGCTTCCGTTATCCCCCACATCCACATTATCTTTCATCATAACTGAATCTGTCAAATTTATACTCGCCTTTCAAAGACCATCTCCCATATCACATTTTTAAATTCTCCAGGATCGTGTTCTCCAGAGCTTTTATGAACCCATATAGTTAGGGATCTTCCTCTAGACTTTGAAAATATATTTATCACTGAATCATAATAGTCACTTGAAATTATGAGTCCCTTGGCATTTCTCGAAGTAGCCCTACCACCTAAGAGATACCATGCAGTCAATAAATGTTTCCTAAATCGTAAAACTATACATATGTTACTGATGTTACTGGACTCTAGTTCCAATTTTTCTGGATACTAATCTAGTAATAAGTAATGAGAGCTATAAAATTATCCCTACTCTTTGGCCCACTAATTTAATTTAGGGCAAGAGCTAGACAAAAAGAAAAAAAAGTTTAAAAGAACAAAAGTATTTATAGACCTGATAATTTATCCACTTACCAGTTAAAAAAAGAAAAAAAAAAAAAAGCCTTGACAAATAGGGTTGAGAGAAGGCCTAACATCCCTGCTCCAGAGGGTCTCTGGTGCACAGCTGGGTCACTGATCAGGACACGGAACTGGCCTTCAGAAAACCCCATCTTGCTACTCTTTGAATGATAATCCCCTTCCCTTAAATAAGAGGGTGAAACTCCTTAAAATGATTGCTATTCATAATTTTTAAAAATTTAAAATATAAATGCTCAACAGAGAAAATGTTTAAGAAACTATGGTAAAAATGTATGATGGAACACTATATGAATACTTTAAATGACTAATACAGAGACAAACTTAACAAATGGAAATAGTATATGGAATGAAGTTTTGTAAATCAAGTATACAAAGCATTTGTGACTACAGATCATAACTGAATTAAAATGCATATATACATATTAAATGCTATCAGAAAATCTGGAATTTTAAAAACAATCTGCATGTTCTCTTTTTTAAATGTTCAACTTCATAAAGAGCAATACTCAGAAATTTTAGTACCTACCAATCAATGACTCTGAATGACGAATATTACAGACTCCAGAACAGAGTAAGAGACTCAATCACTGTTTTCTAAACCATGGCAATAAATATCCTGTATGTCTCCTGTGACTTGAATGCTGGTACACTCTCTACAGGAGTCAGAGAAATGAGTTACTTGCTCGTTAGACTAGGCAGAATTCTAAGACGACACTTCTCTGACCCTCACTTTTCCTGGAACCTATGAATATGATGGAATATCACTCCTATGATTGTGTTACATTATTTAGCAATAGGGATCTTGCAAATGTAATCAAGATCCTTGAGTAGCTGACTTTAAGGTAATTAAAAGGGAGACTATTGTGTTAGAGCCTGACCTAATCAGGTGAGTCCCTAAAAGAAGTGGGAGAAATTCAAAGCCACATTTTAAAACCCTAAAATGAATATTCTGTTTTGCTGCTAGCCTTGAAAGAATAAACTGCTATGTTATGAAAGGAGGCAGCCATGTACCAAGGGTTTAGAGAGGGTTTCTAGGAGTTGAGAGCAGTTTCTGGCCAACAGCTAGCAAGAAAACAGGGACCTCAGCCACAAGGAAGTAAATTCTGACTACAACCACTGAGCTTGAAAGAAGGCCCTGCACATCACATGGAACTGTAACCCTGGTTGTCACCTTGACTTCAGCCTTGTGAGATCCTGAGCAGAGGACCCAGCTAACCCAAACTTGGACTCCTGACCCACAAAATTGTGAGATAATTATCAGGTGTTGTTTTAAGCCGCTAAGTTTTGTGGAACTTGTTACATAGCAACAGAAAACTAATACTCTTATTTATTTATAGGAAGTTTAGTTTTCAATGATGAGTTTTATGCATTCAACAAATATTTCATTCACAAATATTTACTGATCTGCTACCATGTGTCAGGCAGAATATCAACAGTAATATATATAACATTTTATAAAAAACAAATCTAGATGATTTTCATTTTAACCAAGTACTGAACTATATATATTCTTAAAAAGCTATGTCCAGAAGAAAACTTACATCTTAAATGTTATAAGAACATTTAAAAAGACGATACTAGTCAGAGTTATCAGCCATTCAGCCTAGTATTTTATCTTCGAAGGTGATCCCAAATAACATTTCATAGGAAAACAGGTTTATCCTCCACCTGAAATTTTACTCTCTAAGCTTCCCTTAATATCCTGAGTTTGGCATTCATGAATTTATTATCTAAACCCATAGTTGACCCATTCATATATTTAGGCTGCATCACCTGTAAGGGTATCAAGATGCATCAATTTATGAAATAGTACATTCTTTAATTTTTTTCTAAAACAATCACTGTCTATATGAAGTGCCCTATAATTCATTCCTTCTTTCCATAGATATACTTACTTTCCAGCCAATAAATATAAATGAAATGAACTTTCTATGTTAAAGGTAAAAACTTCAGACTGGATAATTTTTAAAATGCAGCTGTTGGTAGGAAGCACACATAAATATAAGAATACAGAGAAATGGAAAGTCAGTGGATGGCAAAAGATAAACTGGTCATATCAAGCTAAAAGAAAGATGGTTATACACTATCAGACAAAACAAACCAAGCTAAAAAGTAGGATTCATTAAGTAGCTAAAACAATTTTATATTTCTATGCAATAACAAAGCCTCTAAATATACAAAGCAAAAATTGATGGAATGTAAGGAGAAATAAATAAATCTACCATCATAATATCAGTTTTTAATAATGATCAATAAGTTAAAATTTTAAAAATAAAGAATTTTTGAAGAAAATAGTTCAAAATCTTGATTTAATGAACAGGCACACACACACATTACATTTCATTGAACACCTGGGTGCACCAAGAACATTAAATTTCTTTCATGTGCTAGGTCACAATGCTAGCCTTAAGACGTTTCAAAAACTGTTTTCATACAAACCGTAATTTCTAAACACAAAGCAAAAAAAAAAAAGCATTTCAATCTCACAAACTCTTCCACATAACAGAAAAGAGAGTAAGTCCTACTTCATTTTATGAGGTAGTAATACCTTGATTCCAAAACCAGAAAAGAATGGCGTAAAAAAGGAAAAGCACAATCTTGCTCGAACATAGGCTCAATAATCCTAAAATAAATATTAGCAAACTGAATCTAGTATTATATAAAAAGGATATATTTCATGACTGACTAGGACTTATTCTAGAAATCCAACATTAATGTAATATTAGAAATTGATTAATGTAAGGTATACATTAACAGATTAAAGGAAAAAGTATGATCTCAATAGATGCAGAAAAATCAACATCAATTGATTTTTTTTAAAATTAGGAAACTAGAATTACAAGAAATTTTCCTAAACCTGATAAAGATCATTTATAAAAGAGAAGCATCCTAATTAACTATGAAATGTTGATATCCTTTACTTTAAGAGCAAGAAACAAAACAAGAATGCTTATTATCTCTAGAGAGCCTAGTCCGCAAAAGAGGACAAGAAAAAAGATGTTGCAGGCTGAAGGAAAGGCAGGTAGCCATCCTAACGGGGCACCAAAACTTTTGATAGAGTGCTAAAATATACTTGTAAATGTATCAAAAAGTAAAAGCAATTACATATTTATTAGAAATCTACTTAGTGAGATTATTATATGTAGGCTTGAAAGGTACTTAAGCCATTCAGAACTTAGAACTCCAGGGGACCTGTGTGAGAAACACAGATGGTTACTAATCTGCCTTCTAAAGAAAATGGGACACCACGCCCACCAAGGCTGTGCTCTGCCAAGAGAGGGATGCAAATTTGCGGCCAGTCGGGGGTTATCTTGGACAACAGAAGAGAGGCTGAGCTAATAATACCAATAACAGTCTTAATTCTCTCTCCTTCCCAAATGATACTTTCTCTGGATGAATGTTTGAATTAAAGAATTATTAGCCTGCACAGGAACACTCGTGTTTTGGTGTAGTTTCTGTGCACAGAAGCAGAGTGAGGAGAAAGCAGGGCTTAAAGACTGTCGGGGAAGATAATGTTAGTGAGGTAGGAACAGCTGACAAGAAGTGTCAAGACATGATCTTGTTTTAGGAAGATCACTCTACAACCCACGGGAAGCATGAACTGAAATGAAAGGAAAAGAGGACAGTAGCGAGGCTGCTTTAAGGCACAGGTGAACCAGGGCAAAAGAGAGGAAAGGATGGAGCATGCGATATTATGACTTTAAATTGTCTTTATGATTATTTTATCCACAACTTTTTGGTTTATCACATCTTTATTATATCCTATTCTTAGACTTTTCCAGGCTAAACAATACTATTCTCATGTAGAATTTAAAAAGTATCTTAGATAGCATTATCTACAGCTTGTAACATCTTTCTCAAATCGATATAAAGAATATTAAATAGACATTGTGCAAAAGGGTAGAGAAACCTTTGTTTTCCTTCCTATAGAGTGATGTTCTCCTTTGTTTTGCAGTTGCCTCTAAAAGCACCTTGGCCTGATGTTTTTGGTAGCAAATTTTTATCTGGTGAGACATAGCCAATGTACTATAAATAATTCAGCATTTTTTAAAATTCTTTTTCCTCTAGATGTTACTACCTTCATGGAGGCTCACCTACTTATGCAATGTTACCAAATAAATCTTATCGTTAAGTCAAAACATGGGTGATAGGTCTAGAGAATTCTTGCCTCTTGATTGGCTGTATTCAGCTTGTGTTCCAGTTCCTTCTTCAGGTTTTCTAGCTCTTGTTGAAGCTGATTTTTATCCTCTTCCAGGTTTAGTTTCTCCTTTTTATAATGTTCCTCCAATTCCTTAGGAAAAAGAATTTTTAGAAAATTAACAAATTTTCAAATATCATATACTTCAAAGACTCGAAGAAAAAGTCTATTCTGTTTATATTTTAATACTTTACTCTTCAAATTAGCCTTACCTATAATTAATAATATCAGAATTAGTAGTAAACCTAATTAATCCTAAGGGCTTAAATTCTATCATTCTGAATCACTTATGATATAGTGGTTAAATAATTTTTTAAATGGTAAGAATATTTGATCTGGATAAAGTTGTAGTCAAAAAACCAGAAATGCACAATATAAATGACAATTTGTGGAGATAAATAAAAAATTCTTTTTTTTGAATTCAGAATTCTTTTACATTAAAAAAAAAAAAAATCCAGTAGCACTCCTGGAACTCAGTGCTAGACTGGAACATAGCCAAGGATTATTAACGAGTACAAAATGAAGACATCTGAAAAGCAATACCAGTAATATTGATACTTACTGAAGAACATCTGCTAATACCTGGGATACAGTTGCAATAAGACAAGGTGCCTGTCCTTAATAAGCTCATGGTATCAAGCAATTAAAAAAGAGTGATTAAGATTTGACATACAGGAGGAGTATAAGAGTGTATAGATAGGGAACTGATAAGTTCTAGCTTGGTAGGGAAACTGTCACAGAGAAAGCAATTCCTAAGCACATTCTAGAGGAGTCTACCAGTAAGAAAAGCAAGAGGGAAATATATAAGATTCTAGGCAGAAGATAAAACATGTACAAAAAGTCATGGAGGTACAAAAGAGCATGGTATGTCACACGTAGTTTAAAACTTTAAAGGTGAAAAGAGTAAAAAAGAGGGTTCTGTGTAGGGAGTCCCCAAAACAAACTCCAGGTTCTATGATTTGCTGAGATGACTCACAGGACTCAGCATATAGTCATTCACATGGCTATGATTTCTCACAGCAAAAGGATGCAAAACGCAATCATCAAAGGGAAAAGGTGCATGAGGCAAAGTGCAGGTAAGCAGGCACAAGTGTCCAAGATGCCGCTCACACGAGACTCTACAGCAAGTTGTGGCACCACATGTGAAATACTGTTTATCAGGAAAGTTCATGAGAGACTCAGTGCTCAGTGTTTTACTGGGGGCTGGTCACGTGGAACACCTGACTAGCATGTAGCAAAATTCCAGCCTCAGAGAAGCAAAGCAGAAACCATACTGTTTGTAAAAAAAAAGTTCTGGTATAGTGAGCCAGTCTTCTCAGGGAATAGTGGTAAAACCCTCCAAAAATTCAAGTTCCCAGATGCCAGCCAGGGTCCAGTCTTGCAGCATGCCTTTCTAAAGATGTGCTAACACTCTTTTCTGCATAGATTCTCTGTATATTCACTTGCAAACGGGGTGGGTGAATGTGAGTTGTAAAGAAAAATATACAGTAGTCCTCCCTTTTCTGCAATTTCACTTTCTGCAGTTTCAGTTACCTGTATTCAGCCACAGTCTGAATATATTAAATGGAAAATGCCACGAATAAACAGTTCATAAGTTTAAACAGCACTGTTCTGAGTAGCACGATGAAAGCTTGTGCTCTCCTGTTCAGTTCTACCCTCGATGTAAATTATCGTTTTGTCCAGTATATCCACGCTGTATATGCCGCCTGTTAGTCACTGGCTTGGTTATCAGATAGACTTTCTGGTATTGCAGTGCTTATGTTCAAGTAACCCTTATTTTACTTAATAATGGCCCCAAAGCCATTCACAGAACTATTATGAAATAGCTATAGTTGTTTCTATTTTATTATTGTTGTTAATTTCTTACTGTGCCTAATTTACAAATTAAATTTCATCATAGTTATGTATGTATGGGGAAAAACAGTATACATAGGGTTCGATACTATCTGCAGTTTCTGGCATCCACTGGGGTGGGGGGGTCTTGGAACATATCCCCTGCAAATAAAGGGGGACTACTGTAAACCTTTTAGATAACTAAGTCATAAGGAATAGAGAAGTCACTTTTAGCTAAATGTTTTTTTAAAGGTAATTTGACACTGGAGAAAGACTATTCTGGAAGGAAGCTGATTTTAGCTTAGCCTCAGACACGAGCAAGCTAGGTAAGAGAGGAACAAAGCAGCAAGTGATAAATTCTTTTGAGGAAAAAGGAGGATATGGATAAGGCTATATGAAAGGTTTGGACTACGTTTACAGACAAGATATTTATGTCATCTGTCTTATGACAATCATGTTTTAAACAAAGATTGTAAGACATGTAAGTGGCTTAAAGCAGATTTTTTAGGTGGCTCAGAAATTGAAATGTAACGGGTGAAGGAATTAGGCGTGAACTACACAGGCAAAAATGATACTGATGAAAGATCCCTTGATTCTAACGCTTGGGACTACTTAATATAGAGGAATAAAGAGAGGCAAAAGGCAGTACACCTGCAATTTAAAAATTCTAATAAGAGAGGAAAAACGCTAAGGTGATAAAGGAATGTAGAAATGAAAAATAGGAACAAAAAATAGCTATGGAAGAGATTACTGAAGCAGCAGCTTCCACTGAATACTTTACTATAAAACCCTGAACACTTAATGCATACACCCAGACTTGTTAAGCGTTCACGCGTACTGAAATTAAAGCTGCACAAACTGGCCCTGGAATAGTGGGCAACAGAGAAAATCACAACCATAATTTTGAGAGATAATTTATTATTAAGTTTTCTCCCCAGATACATAAACATATAATAAATAGTACATTTAGATAGAAATAACATTCTAACAGGAACTTTTATTTGAATTTTTAATTAAGTAAGCAAGTGTTGAATATTTTTTCCAACTAGTTGTCACAAAAGGGACTGAGAGGCAGAAGATCTCAATTAACATCCTACCTCTTCCATTTACTCAGTTTGTGGCTTTAAGTAAATTGTTAGGTTTATTAAACCTATTTCATCATCTATATAATAAAGTAATAAGGAATATATAAGAAAGTTCTTAGCAAGCTTTAAAGTGCTACTATATAAAACATATAACAACCATCATTAATACATGCGTACATGATGTGGTGGTCAAATGCTTTAGGGTTTGATATCTGAGACCTGAGCTCAAGGCCTGACTCATTCTTACTACTTGCCTGTGCTTGAGCAAGTGTCTAACACCTCTGGGCCTCCATGTCTTCTTCAGTAAAATGGGAATAGCAGTGTTATAAAGATTAAACAAAAAGAGGTTTAAACACAAAACATCATTGCCATGTCTGGCACACAGTAGGAAACACTAACATTTATTTATCACTATATGATAGGACATGTCTGGGTTCTTAATACTCTTACTTAACCCTCACAGGAACATTATAAGGTGGGTCTTATCTTCCTCTGTCAGATGAGGAGCCTGAGGCATAGCTTTTGGCTTCCAAGATAAGAGAGGAAGCAAAAAGCTCAGTTAAGACCCAGGCCTGTCAGACACCTTGCTTTTCCTACAGTGCAATAGTGTCTGTCAGCGTATTACTGTTAGCAAGCTGATTACTTAGTTGAGGGAAAATAAAACAAAACAAAACAAATCAAATTATTTTCCCAGGAAATAAATCTGACTAGAGGGGAAAAAAAAAAAAAAAAACTGCTTCATCTAGTTGAGGCCTCCTGCGGAGCACACCTGTGTTGTTATCTCAAGAAGAGACAGCTCAGGATCAAAAGAGTGTTTCTGTTATGGCTTATATGAAGCAGAAATGCCACAGTTCAATTTCATAAACTATATCCATATCAAGAGCTTTTATGTATGTTACTCTCTGAACCCAGATTTACAGAGTGATTACAAGACAGTGCCGTCAAAATCAAGCAGCTCATCACTCCACAACAGAGGTCAGGCTGGGCCATTTCAGAAACCCCTCCTGTCTACAATGCAGTCCCAAAGTGAATTTTCACTTACCATTTGCAGCTTTTTCTTATCCCTAACTACATTGCTATGGACAGCCTCAATTGCCATATGGTGCTTCCAGGCCAATTCTTCCAAAGTCTTAGAATGGGCCTCATTTAATTGAGCCACCTCTCCTTCCAATCTATTTTGCAGGTTTTTTAGCTCCATCTCATAATATTCTTGCTGAGTTTTCTTTGCTTCATTTACTTTCTAAAATTAAAACAAATAAAGATCAATGGTTGGCACCTGCTGTTTTCATTACTATTTTTAGTACTTTGAATACTCGGAAAATACGTAAACTCAAATGAACTGAGTGCTACAGGATTTAGACTATGGAACATGAGAATAATACATCATTGGTGTTCTCAAAAAATGACAGGGTGGCACAGGCAAAATAAATAACTTTAAAGCAAGTGATAAAATAGACTATTATTAGGTTAGAACCCAGTATGAGGTAGCGCATCTGCAAGCTTAGGAGAGAAAGGTTTCTTGTATGTCGAAGCTGTACACAAATGGCTTACCAATTTATCCAAATGATACTCAATACAATTTTATCGACTGCCAATTATATGCATTTTAAGCATTCACAGTCTAATGATGAAAAAAAGTCAAAAGACAGTGGCAATACAATGTTATAAGTTCTATGAAAGGAGCATGCAGCGTGTTGCGACAGTACACAGGCGAGGAGCATAATAAGCTGGATCGGGTGGGAAAGAATGTGTGTGTGTGTGTGTGTGTGTGAGAGTGTGTGAGTGTGTGTGTGTGTAAGAGAGGGAGAGTGACATTAGGGAAGGCTTTTCGGAAGAGAAAACATCTGAGCTGATGATGATGACATGTTCTCGCGTTTAAATTCTTACAAGCACATCAGGAAACTAGAGATGAGAAAATTGTAAACCTAAATTTGGTGTCAAAAGCTTGCATTCATAACCATTTATAGCATTTTGAAAGATGAGAGGTAAACAGGTGACGAAGTTTATGTAGATAGGAAGTCCATGCAGCTAAACAGTGTGGATAAGAACATAGGATACAAGGCTGGGAGTGGTGAGGGATGAGGATCAGAAACGCGCAGGAGTCGAATGATGAGAAGGGGTCTTTTATGCTAAGAACTCTGGATTTTATTCTAGTGGAAATGAGAAGTCACTGAAATTTAATTTAAAAACATATTTTTAAAAACATTCATTTTGACAGCAGGCTAGACTGAAGGCTAGGAGGTTGTAACTGTAATCCAGGCAAGAAATGACACGTGCTTAAATCTAGGATCTGTGAATGGGTATCAAGAGGAGAGGATGGAATAAAAATACTTTAAGGGAGTAGAACTGATAGGACTTGGTCACAGATAAGGGAGTGAAGGAAACAATAATAAAAAATGACTCCCAAGGTTCTGATTTACCGAACTATATAGACTATTTGCTATTTGTTGAAAAAAAGAGTAGAAGAAATACAGTTCTCTTGAGGGGATAAAGTTCTAGGCATGCTGATTTGGCATGCTTGTGAGAAACACAGATATCCAGTGGAGTCAGACACATAAGCCTCAAGTTCAGCAGAAAGATCTGGCCTAGATCAACAGATTAGGGAGCTATCACTGAAAAAATGACAGTTGATGTTACCGGAATGGATGCGCTTGTGGAATGAGATGAAAACGCTAGGGAACATCAATGGTAAGGCAACAAATGGAGAAGGGAAGCTCACAAACAAGAATGCATGGGCAGGGCGACAGAAGGAAAGTGTGAGAGAACGAGAAATACCAAAAGAGAGAGGATGTAAATCAGAGAGGAGTAAGTACCACAGTAAGACAAGATCCGCCAAGTCCAGCAACCAGGATGTCACTGGAGGCTGAGGCAAACGCAGGTTCTGTGGACTGGTGGTAAGAGAAACCAGACTGCACCCGGGTAAGGAGTGAATGGGAGGTGAGGAAGGGGCAAGGAGAACAAACATTTTTCAGTTTGGTTGGTTGCTGAGGGAAGGAGAAAGAGTGTCCAGAACTCCCACTTGGTATTGTAGAGATCTGAAAAATTGGAATAAATATTCAGCCATTACTCTACAAATGATAAGTCATACTTGTTTAACCTAGAAATTCAATATGTTGGCATATAAATTTTCAGAGCTTGATGCTTGTTGTCCTCTTTACTTTTATAAAGATTTCCTAGGTATATATGTGGTATGTTTCACCCATTAAAAAAAAAAATTGATTAACCGTAAACATACATTCCACTGAAATAAGTTTATTCAATTTCTGACTTGAAACAGGTTGTGATGTCTTAAGTTTTTACATTAAAACTGGTTTTCACAAGATTTTGAACATATACACAATATAGGACAATCCTGATTAATACCTTTTTTTCCCTCAAAATAAAAAGAAAAAATTGCTAGAGTTAAAAAATAGACTGTTACTCTGAAGTAGGAATAAACAATCTAAATCAAATCTGAAAAGGAGGAAAACTGAACTTCCCTCTTCCTTCCTTTCTGAGGGGGTAGCCTCCATTGCTTCTTACCTTCTCCAGTTCCAGAATCTGCTGCTTCTGCTCTTCATCCAGACTCAAGGTTTTGCTTTGCAAAAAAGCTCTTTCTTCTTCAAGCTGAGATAATCTCTCATTGGCCCTTGATTTCTCTGATTCTAAATCTTTAATTGTAACCTCCTGGGTCATTTGAGTTGCTTGAAGCATTCCAATATGACCTACTCCCCCAAAAGAAAATCCCTTTAATTTAAAATCTGTTGCACTGTGGTATAAACAGTCTATATTTAATGACACAACTGAACTTAATACCTAAGTAAAATTAATGGTCTGCATGTATAAATATTACTTTGATTTTTTTTTCATGAATTCTAACATAAAGAGGAAGAAACCTATACACAGGGGGTAAAAATGGCAACAGTTTAGCTGAAACTGAATTTGTTTTAGACAAGAGACCTAATGAAGAACAAAGGCAGAGTAAGAGACAGATAAGAACGGCAAGGTTATGTAAAAGTAAAATAAATAACAAGAGGGAAACAAAAAGGAAGAGGGGAAGATGAGGAGAAAGACAGGAAGAGGAAAAGTGAGTATGAGAAAAAGGTCTCAGAAAGCATGTTTTAGGGCAGTTCTCAAAGCATCCCAGACCAGCAGCACCAGCAGCACCTAGCAACTTCAGTTCAAAATGAAGCTCACCCCAGACCTACTGAATCAGGCTCTGAGGTTGGGGTCCAGCACATGTGGTTGCAAAAGCTCTCCTGATGATTCTCATCTCATACATGCTAAGTTGAAAAATTATTTCTTTAGGGAAAGTGTAATCTGGGATTCACTGATGAACCAGTCAAATCACATGACATTCTCAAAGAACTAGTTCAAATGGCTTCACCTGGCACACTAAAAATTCGGGCAAAATGTAACTTCAGAATTGACATGAGTCACCCACATCCTCCAGTAAGGACAAGGAAATGAGCATGACAGCCACATCAGAATGGGCAAATTAGCTTTAGTATTAAAATGATCTTTATTAATAAGACAAATGAAATGAGGATGCTATAATTTACATATAATTGCATTAATTTAAATACTTTAAAATGCATGTGTTAAAGGACAAAGAGCCTTACATTTTTCTTTTAGTGACTTACTAACTGCTAATTCTTAATTTGCCTATAAAAATGTATTTCTAAAAATAAGTTATCATGTCCCTTTTATGATTAATGAATTCTTTTAACATATTTAGAGACTAAATAATTTGAAAATATGTAAAGAAAAACTAATTTTGTCTTGAATTAAGATTTAAGTGTTGGCTTTAGCTGAGGAATACACCAAGAACTATAGTCAGACATACTAGCTTTGAGGACAAGATCTGAAGCTTGCAGTTGCAAACGTTCTCTGGCTGCTGCTAGCTCACTTTCCACCTCCTTGTGCTTGCTTAATAAGGCCATCTCCCCCTCTTTGGCATCATCGAGCTGTTTCTGAAGAACCTAAGAAGGATCAAATAGCCATTACCGATATGCAAGAATGATGCTAAGCTAAACAATTCACTTAAATTACAAACAGCTTTCTCTTATTTGAAAGTCACACTTAAGACTGCCTAGTTTTAAAATCTGTTTCGTGACACTTACGACCATTATTAATGAAAGAAAAGGAAAAAAACAGATCCAAAGCCCAATATTTTAACTCTCCCAAACTACTTATGAAAAATATTAACATGTTTAAATAAAATCTTTTCATAGAAAATAATCAGCATGATTTTAACTTCTCCTTTTGGACCTTTAACAGCTTTTCAGGCCTTTTTGGGCTGGAAATAAGAATAACTTCAAAATAGCAAAAACTACCCATTCATTGATTTTCTTACAAAGGAAAAGTAGGAAAAAACAAAATAGAAAAAGAAAAAGAAAAGTTAAAGTTGTCTAACTGAAAAAGAAAGAGAAAACTGAGAGAAAAAAATCCATGTGTTGGGTATCACATTCTTTACTCACCTGAACATTGTTCTCTGCTGTAACAAGTGCTATCTGAAGCTTCTGGCATTTGTCACGGAGACTTCCAGCTTCATCCTGTACCATCTGTAACTCTGTCTTTAATTTCCCTATGGTTTTTCGTAAAATTGCCTCTTGTCCCTGTAATTCTTTTCTAAGATCAGCTTCCTTTTCTTTGCTAGCCTGTAGGTTTTCTGCTGTGAAAAGCTGTGATCTTTTCAAATTATCAAGCTCATGTTCATAAAAGGACTGAGCTTTACTCAACTTGCCTTCATAATCCTCAATTAGCTTTTTCCGTTCGAGTCTTAGTTCTTCGAGGGTTTTGTTTAAGGCCTCCACCTCCATTCTGTGCAATTCCTCTGCCTTCTCCTGACCTTTATTTACTGAGGCACTGCGATCCTGCTGTGACTTCAACAGCTCTTGGATCTCCCGTCTGTGAGCAGTTCGCAAATCTTCCAATGCTAACCGTTTGTCTTTTTCAAACTGAACTTGGAGTTGTCCAAAACTTCGTAATCTTTCCTCAAATTTCCTTCTAATCTCTTCGACCTCTCTAGACATGGTTACTATGCGTTGGACATGCTGGGCTTCTGCACAAAGTTGCATGTCCTCGACTCTGTGCTTATAAGCTTCGAATTCTGTCAGAGCCTGCTGCTTCATTTTTATGTGATCTTCTAATGATGCCTCTAAAACTTGAATCTTTCTCTTAAGGTCACACTCCTCTGTTACTTTGCCTTTATACTGCAATATTTTTTCTCTTGTTTCGGCAAGAATTTGTTGAATTTCTTCTTCGTGAGCATCTTTGAGGGCTTGAACTGCAGATTCATGCTCATCATTCTTAGTGTTCAAAGCATATATTACCTGCATGGTTTTAAGGAAGAAGAAGAAGAATTCAGTGGACCATATTCTTTTCTAACTTGCAGTTAAGTCGTTCATCTGGGTTGACATTTTTCTATGCATTTGATATCACGTTGGTAAATATTATATACTGAAATGTCATGCATTGTTTTGTACTCATAGATTGATTTACTTAGCAAATTTTTACCTTAGCACAATCTTAAAATTTGCATTTGAAGACTTTTTTAATTAGGATTTTCAAGCATTCAAAATTAGGAATGTTTTACTACAAACAAAACAGCGAGGACTCTCAGAGACAAAGGAGGCCATCTGGCCCTATGAGAAAGGAGTTTTCTGTGTGGCCTGGTCTAGCTTCATGAGGATCAGGAGAAAAGCCTTATAGAAAGTCTTGGTCCTACACCAGTGTTCTAGAGATGAGAGAGGCTTTGCACAAGTGGAAGCTCTGGGCTCTAAGTTTTCCCAAAGACCTCTTTCACATGTTTAATCTCCAATATATTTTAAATTTAGAAATTTCCTTTTCTGATTCTCCCATGGTCCATTTTTAAAGCTGATCCTCATCTCTTTCAAGTGGTCTCCTTACAAAATCCAATTACTTTTCTGCTCACATATACCAAACGCTGTAGTTTTACTCACTGCCTCATTTTCCTCTGCCTCCAAGCAAGGTGGCTTGGGTGTTCTGGGTACCAGTCTTTATTTTCCTTTTAGTCCTTGGGTTTTAATGATTCCATTGAGATTTCCTGAGCCTTAATTCCAAATGACAATATGTTCCCATTCTTCTGTGTTCCCCAACACCCTCCATCACACATCGCTGTGGTCAAACAGAGCACTCTTCACGACTATGACTCAAGGCCTAGAGATAGGCCCACTTTCTTCTGAAGTAGAAAGAACTGAACGATAATCCGGAAGCTAAAAATCAGTGTCCTAGAGTTTTGCTCATTTGAATGTGATCTTACTCTGGCTTTCGAAATGAGTCCTGGCACCAAATACTAGAAACTACAATTAAAATGTAAAAGTATTGCCATTTTTGTAGAGAACTTGTTTATGTAATCTGAGCTAATTAAGACAGACTACTTGGCTTTTCACATATCCTGGTAGATCCAGATACTACTGCTAAATCTCGGCTGTCACCTGCTAGGCCCTCGGCTACACTTGCAGAAGGAAGGCACACTGAAGGCCTAGCCCTCTGCTGGGGCTTCATTCTCTCCACACAGGGCTTTGTCTTCCATACTCAGGCCCTTGTCCATATCCTCACTTGTTCTGTTGTAACTATTTTGTGAGATGTTAACTGCACTGGAGGTAAAAAGATTGAGATGAGAGGACCTCATCTGTCTTGACACGGCTCTCCCTTCTCCTGCAAGGTCTACAGAAAAAAATATATGTACAAAAAGGAAATAAATGCTTTTACAGTCTTTTTCGTTTTTTAATAACCCTAATTCCAAGCCCCAAGTTATGTCTCCAATGAGTTAAAACAGATCCTCATGGAGTAATCTTTTCATTTATACATTTAGGCTTAAAGTTACCCAATAAATCCAGGAAAGTTGCAAGGCTTCCTATTCCCTTCCCCCAGGATCACACCGGCCCACCATGTTGATGGCCAGAAAAGACTGGAAGGGGCACTAAGGAAAAACAGGCCAACTAGCCAGAGAGAAGTCCATTTGCCGGAATGCGTAGAACAGAGCTGGTCTAGGCCACAGATCTGAGACCTTCCCAGGGCAGGTCTGTACACATCCCCTATGTATCTTGCTAAACACGTGGAAGAAAAAGAGATAACCCAAAGATAGGGAATCCCCAGCAAAACACAAGTCACACCTTTAGCGCTCTGCTCCAGGTAATGACCTTAAAAAAAAAAAAAAAAAGTCCATTATGGAATTCCATATAACTGGGGATGAAACATGAAAGAGAAACAATATGTGAGCTTCCCTTTGTCTGCAATTTATAGAAAATACTCTTCTCCAGCCTTTGAAGAGTCAGCTCAAGTCCTATATCCTTTAGTAAGTCCTGCAGGGCCGCACAAACCCACGGGACCCTATCTTTCTTTTCTTTATGCCTGGCACTTTCATTTACTTACCACCACTCATTTCTGAAACTCAGTGTTAGAATGATTAAATTTGGGGGTCCTGACAACAGGTTGGAAAGCTGTGCAAGGATGTTAAAGAGCCTAGAAAAGTAGCTGAAGCTATAAAAGCACATTAGCACACAAAGGTGTGACTAAAGGTGAAATTAAAAGAGACAAAGGTGGGAATTACAGCATTAAGTTAGAAAGAACAGACTAATAAAACATCAACAAATAATAGGGAAATATTATGGTGAGGAGTTCTATTTCACTTTATATTCTAATCAAGGAGTCAGCAAACTACAGCCTACAGGTAAAATATAGCTTCTGATTGTCTCTGAAATAAAGCTTTATTGGAGCACAGCTATGCACATTCATTTATGTACGGTAGTTCCCCTTATCTGCAGAAAATACATTCCATGACTCCCCAGTGAATGCCTGAAACCATGGACAGTCCAGAATCTTATATACACAATATTTCTTCCTCTACATTCCTACAACAAAGTTTAATTTATAAATTAGGCACAGTAACAGTTTAACAACAATAATAATAAAATAGAACAATAACAGTAGACTGTAATAAAAGTCATGTGAGTACGGTCTCTCAAAATATCTCGTACCATATATACGGCATGGCTACACTGGACAAGGGATGATTCACATCTTGGGCAGCACGAGTGGGATGACAGGTGATTTCACTGTGCTACTCGGAACAGTGGGCAATTTAAAACTTATAAATGTTTTATTTCCATAATTTTCTATTTAATATTTTTGGGTCATGGTTGACCACAGGTAACTGAAATTTCAGAAAGCAAAACCACAGATAAGGGGAGACTACTGTATGGCCTACAGCTGCTTGCCCATTATAATAGCGGACTTCTGTTCTGATCTTATCAGACAAAAATTGGTAATTACTAATTAGTATCTTTTTCTGAATAATTACCACTTCTTAGTCTAAGGTAATATAAATGTTCTGTTCTTTGAACACAAAGAAGATATGACTTCAAGTAGCAGAAGTGACCCGAACTGGATGTTAAACTGGTAAATAATTTCTCCAAACTTCAAGTTTCTCAATGTTAAATAAAGATCATATTTATTCTACCCTAGTAACGTCATTGTTATATGATCAACCTACCTTTGACATTGTTAGAATAATGTTATATAAAGATTTTTTTGAGAAATATAAAGCACTATAAGATGGTAAGTCTTCCTTATCAGTTGTATCATTTATTTATGGAGAGAATGAGATTTTAAAAGAAACTTCAGTAAGCGATCATAATCGTTCATAAAATTGACTATTATTTTCCATTTAGGAAAAGAAAACGCACTAACATCTCCTTTACAAACTATTTTAAAAGATACCAGGAGCCATTTGCAGTTTTTCTGGAACTATGAACATCATGGAATAGGATAATACAATCATTTAGGCAATTTCATAGTTCCACTTAATTCCAGTAATGCATAATTTAGTTATAAATTCAGGATGAATAAACAGGAGTGAATAATTTTTACTTTTTCTATAAAAAATTTTCAGATAATTTTACCCAAAGATAAAATGAGAAAATTCTAGATCTTAGTTTTTAAAATGCTACTTAGGTAAAAACAGTTTCTGAAACAGTTCTCATTGTTGTTTGCTATGGACCAAACTGTATCTCCTCCCCCACCTCTCTTCCCAATTCATATGTTGAAGTCCTAATCCCCAATATGATAGTATTTGGAGATGAGGCCTTTGGGAGATAATTACAGTTAGGCATAGTTATAAGAGTGAAGCCGTTGTGATGAGATTAGTGCATTTATACAAGGAGACATCAGAGAGCCGCTTCCTCTCTTTGCCATGCGAAGGCACAGCAAGAATGTCTATGGTATTTTGTTATGGTAGACCACACTATTATAATGGATATAGATAGATGATATAGATATAGATATAGATAGGCATAGTGGGGATATGTATATATATCCCACTAAAATCTAAGTCATTAATAATGAAGTACATTCACTGAAACGTACATGATAAACTAGCTTAAACTGTTTTCAGTGTACCTCAATCGTTGTATATTATACCAACAGGTTTAACGCTACTAAGGTAAGGGAACTGTTGAAAAAATGATGGTACATTCATACAATGTAATGTCTTCTAGAGGGAAAAAAGTGAGTGTGCATGTGTGTGCAGATACATATTTAAAGGTGTGTAAAAAAATATATCAAATCTTAACCGGAAATATTCAGGATTTCTAAACCTTTTATAACGAATGTATGTTACTGTTATAATCAGAAAACATTAAACTTTTTTAAAAGGTTTACATTAACAGTGATAAAAGAATGAATCAATACTCAAATTGCTTTAGCTTTCAAAACATATAACAATGAAAATATACAATGAAAACATATTAACAATGAAAACAAAACATTAAAGAAGTATTTAATGACCAACTGACAGCTTGCAGGTTTCTATAAAAATCACCTGCTGAAATAAAAATTATTTTAAAAAATTATATTTAAACTTTTTCCAGAATATTGAATATTAATCATGGAAATGAACATATATTTTGAGGAAAATGTAAAAAACCCAATTACATAGATAAAATTTGATAGCTTACTAGCAAATCTTTAATGGGCAAGTCCTCCTTCATTCCTTCTTCCCTTCAACAAAAAGTTACTGTACACCGACTACTGTCAAGACCCATAACTGACACAGAAAGCAGAGCAGTGAATGGATGTGTGTATGTGGGGTGCTGTCCTTTCTCATGCTTCTTAGTGGAGACTGACCTTAAAGAAATATTTACTCAATTAGTCAAAGTAAAATTTTGATAAGTCTTACGAAGGAGAAGAAATACAAAATTAATCTTTGCAGAGAATGTATGAGTTTTCCCTTATTTTAGGTAAAAAGCTTATCTCAACCAGAATCTCTTGATTTAATCAAAATGTTAAGGGAGGAAGTACACAGAGAGACTTCCAGGCTAAAAGGACAGAAAGAGCAAAAGCCATAAAGATGAGAAAACACAGGATTCTGTGAAGGGAAGATGGGCTCTGGAACAAGAAAGGTGGGCATGGCCCGTGCTACAGAGATGCTCATCACTATCAGGCTGAACAAGATCTGAAAGGGAGAAACAACTGAGAAAGGATGAAAAGACTGAGGACCAGGACACATGACAGGAGGCGATGCGCTGACGGAGGTGAGCAAGAGTGTAGTGGACGCAGGACACTGAGGTCTAGGATGTGACAGGCAGGCAGGCAAGCTGTGGACTGTGCTGCAGGCTGAGCAACGATCAAGAAAAATGGAAACTCGAAGCCCCTGCATTCAGGATCTGAATGTTGGAAGTCATCTTTGAGCGAGCACATTCAGTAGAGTGGTGAAGGCAGAAGCTGGAGGACAAGTGGCAAGAGTGGATGAGTGGATGGTGCGTGAAAGGAGGCAGTTAGCTGGTAGAGAAAACCCCCAAGAAATGGTCGGGAAAAGGAAGGAAATACCTAGAGACAACTAGGCTGATGGCTGAGGAGGCCGCAGAGCCCAGAGAGAGTTTTTTTAAAAAGAGGGACTGAAAGTACAATCTAGGGAAGGGTTCATTGTTACACCAAAGTCCTGGAGAAAGTTTGAGGCCATGATTGCCTGAGATGGGTGGAAAGACTGGTGTTGGCTGAGGATAGAGAAAAATTCCTCCCAAGAGTGTGAAGATAAAGACTGAGATATGAAGTAGAGAGCGGGAGTGGGTAACTCCTGTTTGACTGCTTCATGCTTCTCCATAATACGAAGATTCACCTTCTTAGAGCACAAGAGCCATCAGCAGCTTCTTTCCATTGGCCACAAATGATGCTATGAACCAGGTGAGGCCAGCCTCAGCCTTCCCAGTACATCTGACTCTGACTCAAAACAAACTGAACCACACAGCAACCACAAGCAGAACCTTCTCATCACTGCTCCTCCAGGTGATGCTTTTCCTGTCTCAATCTTTATTTTTGGCATATTTAAAAATTCTGGATACTTGTTCACTTTCCTTTTCTCATCAATGTCAGACAGAAACATAGGCCAACAGTGTGTGGGGTGGGGAGAAAACACCTTTAGAGTATATATACTCTACACTGAGACACAAGGGAATTTACGAAGTAGTCAAGGAGTAATCTCAGATGCAATAATTTTTTAAGAAATATCTGGCACATTTTAAATAAGGGAAGAATATGTTTTTATAATTCTTTTTTTTATTATTAAACCCTCGGTTCTTCCAGTAGAGCTAGTCCCCAGAAGATTACTTGGGTCTCAAGGCACCAAAGGTAAAGAACATTGAACAAAGTCTCTCAAACTTCCTGTGGGTTACTGACTTCTTTCATGTAGGGTCTATTATATCTGATCTAGCGCAGTAACAGAGGCCATAGCTCTATACTTCAATTTATATGCAACAGCACTCCCAGACCAGCTTTATAAATAAAATGTTCACAAATTATTAAATATTACTGATGAACTCTAAATAGCTTACTTAGGGAATCTGATGTTTCTATGAAATGGTTTGCCTTTTGGAGCCTGTATGTTAGTAATATCCTTACTATATAAGGGCATGTTAATAAAATGTGTTTAAAATTTTCTTTTAGAGGTGATGAAACTGTCCTTTGTTTTCTTGGGTGAGGTTTGTAAGCCAAAGTCCAGGCTTGAACTGTTCATGACTATGGAGAGGATTTTTTTAAGAGCCTGCGAGAGTGGTAAAGAATCAAGACAACTGGCAGGCTGGATACCTAATGAGAATTTTAACACTCTTTTATAAAAAAAATATGAGATCTCAACCCTCTTAACCCATATTCCCACACAATACTCAGCCATATATTCGTTTGTCATTAATGACTGTAGAACTGGATCCACTGGAGAGATGCACTGACGAGATGGAGTTTAAGGAGGGTAGGAGGGGAACAGATGCTCTACCCAGACAGAGCAAGTTAGGCCTGGCAATGAATCACTCCCTTTTCTTCATTTCTTGGTCCAGTATCTTTTGTTTTAAATTAGAAACAAAAATAAAACACAAAGGCTGTTCTTCATACATTATGTAATCAAATTAATTCCGGCAATAGACTTAAACTGAAAAGAAACATTTACAAGGCAGTTAACAAAAAAAAAAAAAAAAACTCATTTGGATTTATGTAAGCCAAGGGCACTATAAAACCCTAATTTAAAAAGGGCTTTAAAATCCAATTGCTTTGAGAATTACCTTTAAAGATATGTTTGCTCTCTCTGAGGTTCTATAATTATTGTTGAAAAAGTCTTCTGAAAAATATTTATAAAGTCTAAGAACATTAGAAGTATTTTCCTCTATGGTAATATATAATAAATACATCTGTTCCCCTAGAAGGTTTAACTTGACTTCTAAAACAGCAAACAGAAGTCTTCTTATAAGGCTTATTATTTAGGGTCCATGCAATGGGATCTGTGCTACCAAACTTTTAACAACTATAACAAAAAAATCAATCAACAAACTTTCAGTGAATGCCTTACTATGTGCTCAGTACTTTTTTATATGCATTCTGGCAAAGAAAAGTATAAATGTTCTTAATCTTACTTAAATAGAACTGATTAAAACAAAACATACATAAAATAATGGCAGACAATTTTAGATAATACATGTTAAGCACCAAGCTGTAGCGTACAGAATACTGTCCAGACTCTAGAGCACAAGGAGTTTTCAGCGTTGGAGCCTGGATGGAGACCACAGTAAATAGGCTTGAAAGGACCAAGTGCTTTCTAGAGAATTGTGAGGAAAGCAACCTGAGTTTAGGCACAAGACAGGAATGACTTTAGTGGCCAGTGTGATCAGATAATTCTGAACAAAGAGAAGGGTCAATGCCAGGGAAAGCCAGTTAAAGTTTAAAAAGTTCTTGGTGATAAATTTTGTTCCTGCAATTTAATTAGGAAATAGGTCTCTCTGGTAAACAGGAGATTTAGAATCTGCATATATTTTTGTGTTTGTATGATCATAATAGTGCTGGACAATGATTCTGAGGAACATTTTAAACATCTCTTGAATTAGGATGCCTCTTACAATCAAGTATTATAGTTTGACAGTCTTTTTTCCCCCTTAGCGGTAATATAAAATAAAGATGCATCTTGAAAATTAAGCACTATTATGAATCATGAGTGCTATGAAGCCCTTAGGATGAGTAAAATGTTTTATGTTTAAAGTAGAACATAATCAATTCCCAACTCTATGAAAAATTGCCTAAACCGCTTGCTCACAACAGAAGAGACCATACAGTCTAGAGCAGGAAGGAGCAGGAATATGTCTAAACTGAGTCCTTGCAGAAGTGAAGGGTTCAAAGCAGAGAGTTCAGAAGGTGTAGAGACTGTAAATGTAGAAAGCGTATAGGATTCATCAAGAGTGGAAGCTGTAAAACCTAATTCTTAAGAGGGAGAAATGCCACTGCTAGGCAAGGCGGTTTGCTTGCTGAGCTGGGCGCTGGAAGGCCCAGGGTGAGATCTGGCTCCACTGACATTGTTTCCAAGTTTGCCCAGAGCAGTGAAGCCCCCAGGCCATCAGGTGGATCAAGCAGACAGAGAGGTTGCTCCTCCTCCTTTGCTTGTAAAAAAATTAGACTGGCAGTGAATTAAGAAAAGAGAGCTAGCTGGAAGAGCAACAAGCTTGGGGACAATAGGCTCAGAGGAAGACAGGGATGAAAAAAGGGACTAAGGACAGAGGATTCAGTGAAGAATCTAACAGGCCACAGACTGGAGAAAATATTTGCAAGAGACACATCTAATAAAGGACTATTATCCAAAATATACAAAGGACTCTTAAAATTCAACAAGAAAATGAATAACCTGATTAAAAATGGGCAAAAGAGCCAAACATACCTCAACAAAAAAGATATGCAGATGGCAAATAAGCATATGAAAAGATACATAACATCGTACATCACTGGGGAACTGCAAATTAAGTAATGAGATACCACTACACACCTATCAGAATGGCCAAATCCAAAATACTGACATCAAATGCTGACAAGATGTGGGGCAACAGGAACTCTCATTCATTGCTGGAGGGAACGCAAAATGGTTCAGCCACTTTATAAGACAGTTTAGCAGTTTCTTAAAACACTAAACACACTCTACCAGATGATCCAGCATAATGCTCTTTCATTTTTAACCAAATGAGTTGATAACTTATGTCCACACGAAAACTTGCAAGTGGATATTTATAGCAGCTTTATTCATAATTGCCAAACTTTAAAAGCAACCAAGATGTCCTTCTGTAGATGAATGGATAAACTGCGGTGTGTAGACAATAGAATACTATTCTGTGCTAACAGGAAATGAGCTATCAAACCATGAAAAGATAAGGAGGAAGCTTAATTACATATTACTAAAAAGATGATCTGAAAAGGGATACAAATTGTAGGCATATGACATTATGGAAAAGGCAAAACTATGGAGACGGTACCATGATCAGCGGTTGCCAGAGAGAAGGGAAGGATGAATGGGTGGAGCACAGAGGAGTTTTAGGTCAGTGAAATTACTCTGTATGGTACTCTAATGGTAGATATATGTCATCATACATTTGTAAAAATCCATAGATTGTACAACACCGAGAGTGAACTCTAATGTAAACTACGCACTTTGGGTGATTATGATGTGTCAGTCAGTGAGTTCATCAATGTAACGAATGTTCCGCTCCGGCACAGGATGGTCACAGTGGAAGAAGCTGTGTCTCTTTGGGAGAGGGCTATATAGGAAATTGGTACTATCTGCTCAGTTTTTCTGTGAACCTAAAACTGCTCTAAAATATAAAGTCTATTTAAAAAATTCTGAGTCCCCACTTCCCTTCGCCTGCCCAAATTCCAGATCCCAGGAATCAGGCTTATAGGTCCTAGGTGGAAGATTAAAGAATCTTCTGGAGAAACTGAACCACTCAAAGAAAAGACCTATTTACAGTGACATTTGGATGTAGTCATTCAGGGGGGGAAAAAACCAAACAACAACAATAACAAAAAAAAAAAAACAATGGACTTCAACTTTCAACCTAGGATGTAGAAAGATAGAAAGAGCAATGTTCCACACTAACAACAAAAAATATCCAACAAGCTACAAAGTCATGAGTTTTCTTAAACCTATTAGAGAGCTGCAATCACAACACAACCTCCTGGCTTTAAATCTAGGACGAGCCTCCAAGGACAGAAGGGACACAAGCACTGGCTCAGCTATGGCAGAGCACAGAAGGAAGATGCAGCTCTCATACAAGTGGGAATAAAGAATTCAGCTAAAATTTATAACCATGTGTCAAAGGTAAACATAGTTGCTGAGTTTAGTGAGACTAGTCCATAATACTGCTGCTCTGACACACACTTTTGCATGATCAAGAGGCCTGCAGTGGTCTCCAACAGAGGGCTATGTCCTAGATAACAGCCCAAAGGGTCTCAAATGAATGCAAGTTCCTATCATGACTACCCAAGCCCCCTTGTGATAAGCATTCTTCCCCACCTCCCAAAGCCTTCCCCTTGTGCATCCCCAAGATAAATCCCCACACTCAATGAAACCCAGCTCTTTTTGGTTTGAACTGACCGTCTGGCCTTAGCCCAGGAACCCTAAACACCCTACTCACAGGTGCCCCAGGATGTGCCCTGCTATATCGCTGCCTGTACCTTGCCTTGGCGTCCTTGAGAGACTCCTTCAAGATGTGACAGGTACCTCTCCTCTAGGAACTGTGAATAGTGACTTCTAACTTTCTCTTGCAGTCTTTTGTTGAACTGAGGCTCACCATCAGCTACTCCAGGGCTCTACTTAACAAATGTTAATTTAACAAAATCACAACAGTGGGCAAGTGTAAGAATACAGAACCCATGGGAGCTGCAAATACAGGGAGTGTGCCTACTCAGTCTCTGCCATGACTTTCAGAGAGCGACCACCAGGAAGACTGCAGATTAGGGGAGAGCAGAGAACGTTTCCCTCAGTGAGACAGGCCAGCCAAGGCAGAAAAAGCACAAACCTCACTCAGATCCTTCTCACCTGAAGAACAAAAGCCCTAAGCTACACGGGGGAGGGTAACAAACCCTGTTTCCCTACTCCACCCTACAGTCCAGCCCCCATCTCCGAAGCACAGGTGATACCCAGTTGAAGCTAGAAGAAGAATGAGTAAAAAGGAAGCCACTGGATAAAAATGAAAACAAATATCAAAACTTTTGGGATCCAGCTAAAATGGGTTGGCAAACTAGGTCTATAGCCTGCTTTCATAAATAAACACAGCTATAACCATTCATTTACATACTGTATTACCTGTAACTGTTTTCCCACTATAATAGCAGAAATAAGTAGCTGCTACATAAAAAAATATTTCGAATCAATAATCCAAATTTGCATCTAAAAGAACAGAGTAGGAAGAGGAAACTAAACCCAAAGTTAGCAAAATAAAGGAAATAATAAAGATTAAAGGGAAAATTAATGAAATGGAGAACCAAAAATGGAATCGATGAAACCAAAAGTTGGTTCTTATGGAATGATCAAAAAATTAAAAAGCCTCGGGGAAGTCCATTTTTATCACTGCTATTCAACATTGTACTAGAAGTCCTAGCTAGAGAGTGATTAGGCAAGAAAAGAAATATAAAGCATCTAAATTAGAAAGGAAGAAAAAAACTATCATCTCAATATGTTGAAAATCCCAAAGAATCCACAAAAAACTATTAGAGCTAAGAAACGAATTCAGCAAATTTGTAGAATACAAGGTTAACACACAAAATCAGTTGTGAACCAGCAACCAACAACCTGAGAAGGAAATTAATAAAACAATTCCATTTATATAGGTTCTAGAGATATGTCTTACATGTCCCAAATAATTTAATATTAACCGTTAAGAGTGTGAAGTTTACAAGTTTAAAGAAAAAGAAAGCCTTATGGTCAATACTCTGGCAACTACATATAATTCTTAGTTTATTTCATCTTTGTTGTAATTTCTAGAGAATGACAGTTACTGATATCATTACTGTGTGTGATGATTAGAAATTACAGTACCTTATACTCTCCCAAAATTTTATAAGGTTGATCTGAATCTGGCTCTGTACCCTGAAGTATATTACGTAATTGAGCAGCATCTATCATGCATGGTGAGACAGAAAAGGGATTGACAAGGACCACAGTTGTGGGATCTTTTCTAACTTGCAATATTGCAACAACCTCGGCTTGCGCTCAAAGCCGTATGGGTTCTCCAACCAGTTCCTGCTCCTCCATCCACTCCTAGGATTTCTAATATCCTCAGGTGGAAAAGAAGTGAAACCAGAAGTGACATTCCTTCCTTCAACTATTCATCCACTTCATGGTTCTATAATGATATCGAAGATCCAAGCAAAAGAAAAATAGCTAATTACAAAGAAGCTGGGAAACTCCTGCTATACTGATAAAAAGATATTAAGGGGAAAAGAAGGTAGGTTCTTCTCTTCCATCCACCAAAACAAAATGCTATAACCATCTATCAGTTTCTCAAAACCCTTGTGCTTTTTGATTCTTCTCTTCTAGTTATACCAAGGAAAGAAAACCTAATAGGAACAAGACTTTTTTAAAAAAACTTATTTTCTTCTAGTTGTCCCTCCTCCTAACTGTTGAGCCACGTACACAAGCATCTGCTGCGGCTGGCTCTGGCTCAGGTCACATGCAGACCCCTTATAAGCCATTCCAGCCTTATGCCATTCCCTGCCAAGCCCTACTTCTCCAGTAAAGAAATAATCCAAAAAGCAACAGTGACTTAAAACAGAAGACTTCTGTTCTTGGTGACCATACCTTGGAGTAGCAGGAAGCAAAACAGTATTGGAGAAAGAATGTGGAGTAGTCTACAACAATGGCAAGAGGGTCCAGACAGCCTGCCATCCTCATGCACAGGCAGAGATGCATAAGACACCACAATGAATATAGTAATGAGGGTGGAAAAAACTCAGAGTTGCAATAAGAAAGATTTTCCTGTACTTTCATACTCAATTCAAACAAACTATCTTCTCAAATACAATAAAGCCAATTGCTGTTTTTTAAAATATTTATACTCCAAAAATCTGGATTAGGGAAATACATAAACACTTCATAACTAATTATGTTTGTCTTCTCCTGCACCTTTGCCAATACTAGTGTTCCCCCTGTAATACCCTTGGAATATCCTCCTCCTGTCATATCATTATCTAATACTGTATTTTAAAAATTCATATGTTCTATATATTTTCAGATTACTAATCTTTGTTGATTGTAGAAACTTTAAAAATATGTATTAAAAAAGGAAAAGATATCCGTTACCCTTTATCTTATTACGATGGTTACCTTTTTTTCCTTTGCATCTCTGCCCTTAGTATTTAATAAGCGATTGGATAAGGGAAACAAGGTACCAAGAAGAATTTTAAAAATAACACCATATTTGTAAGTTTATAAGTTACAAAAACAGTTGTGTCCATTATGGAAAAGGTATACTTTGGAAAGTTAATTGCATCACATTTTATCCTCAGATGAATAGACAATTTGTAGTAACTGTGATACCCAAAAATGCACCATAATTTTTATCATACCTATCTGATTTCTTGTCAGTATTATTGCTATTTTCCATTTCTATTTTCCTTCTCAAAGTAAATTCAGAGAGGTGCATACTATTTAATCATACTTATTAATATTGTCAAAATTGTATCTGTAAGACCATGTAAAAATATATCTTTTAAATCTACTATAACCAACATCTCTATTCCAACCAGCATTTGAAGCCTAGGGAGACCCACAATATGTGGGTTCCTATAATATTTTGAACATATCTCTACTATGACAATTATTTAACATGATAGAACATATTCTGTGTTTTAATTCTATATTAGGTGTCTTTGCAGTAAATGGATGTCTTATATGTAAAGATATATTGAGCAACAGTGAACTGTCAATCAATGTTTTACGCATTTTAGGAGGTTCTATATATCAGATATAATTTTCATTTTAGAAATTAAAACTCTAGTTCCACTGTGGAGGATATATGGGAGGGGGTGAGACTATAAAGAACAGTCAAAAGGCATTGAAATAACTCAGCAAACAGCCTTGAGGTTGCTAACACAAACCTTGGTGGAGAGAGATGTCACCGGATTGAAGAGCTATTTAGGAGGTCAGGCATGGCAAGAGAATCTGGTGGTTGATTCAAAGCTGGAGAAAAGATACAATCTCCCAGCTCTTCAGTCAGTCTGTCAGGAGATTATGCACCTCTACAAATTTCATTCTGTCTTCAGCCAGGGCTCATACCTTACAAATTATGGAGGACTTTTATAGCACCTACTGAGATTACTCACAAGCCACTGACACCATAACCCCAACCCCCCACGGTGACCTGCTGTTTCAGGTACACCTAGGATGGAATGGATATAACTTGGGAGCCTTTTACTCCACTCCCAGGTCTACAGTACTGTTCTTAGCTCCTGTGTTCCCAGCAGATCGGGCACTTCTAAAAACATATCACCCCAATTTTCCATAGTGTTCTCTGAGGCTAATTGTGCTTAACCATCTTTCTACCCAACAAACAAGGGGATATCGCACTCCCATTAACAACTTTTGATCACTGTGGCAGCCATTCTCAATTTGATGCAGGGGTAGGAAGTAGTATAATAATCACCAAGTGGGCTTTTTAAAAACTACACATTCATTCCTCTACCCCATTCTGATAGCCACGAACTCACCAAGGGGAGTGACTGAGCGGAAAAAGGACTGAGAACCACCTACTGCTTACTTAAATATGAAGATAGGGGCCCATAAAATTCAGTAATTAAAAGGAAGAAATACTTTGCCAACCTATTTTATAAGAATGAGAATTCTGAAATATAACAGTAGTATCCCATATTGAATTCTAAGAGAAGCTACTCTGTGTTTTTGAAATATTTTTTTTGTTGTTTCCTGTGGTGATAAACATTTTCAGGTCTCAATCTGCTTCTCAGTAGGAACTACATATAGTTTAATGAGACAAATATAATGATGTTCTCCCTGCTGAGAAAATCTCAGCACCATTCTGAAAGGGTTTGAAGTTAAGAAAGTTAATAAAATTCTAGGAGTTTAACGTCTTCAATATTCAAATTCTTTAGAGAAAAAAAAATTATATTTAATTCAATGACCAAAACCAAACAAAAACATATATTTCTCTTTCTACTATCCCATCTCTAATTTTTTTTTTTTTACAAAAAAATTTTCAAAGAAAATATTGCATGTAATCCCGAAAGGGAAATTAAGGTAATGAGTGAATTACAACGAACATGCTACCTTGGCAATTACATATAATCAGATTTTTCCAAAGTGTGGCATAGGAGATGACTTTAAGTAATCAATATGTTTATTTTAATGATTATTAGGAATAACACAAGTGAGTCGCCACATCTGTGAAGTCACAGATTATTTCTGAGGATTAGATTAAAGCAATAGAATTCATACAGACTTCTTGTCTTATAGGTCCTATAATCAGAAAAGTTCCTGTTTTGAGCCTTGAGTAACTGGAGTTTGTGACAGTTTTTTTTTTTTTTTAAACAACTTTGAGGCACAATTCACATTCCATAAAATTCATCCAGTTCAGTGGCTGAGTATATTCACAAGGCTGTACAACCACCACCACGGTCTAATTCCAGAACATCTTCATCACCCTGAAAAGAAACCCATCGCTATTTGTAGTGCCTCCCACTCTCCTCTCCCCCACCACCCCTGGCAACAGCTAATCTACTTTCTGTTTCTATGGATTTGCCTATTCTGGACATTTCGGAGAAACAGAATCATACGATATGTAGCCTTTTGCGTCAGGCTTCTTTCGTTTTCAAGGTTTATCCCTGTTTTACCATGTACTGGTGCTTTCACTCCATTATGTGAATGCGGCATTTTGTTTACCCATTCATCAATTGATATATATTTGAATTGTTGCCACTTTTTAGTCATTATGAGTAATTCTTCTGTGAATGTTCATATACAAGTTTTTATGTGGGTATATTTTCAGTTTTCTTGGGTATATATCTAAGAGTAGAATTGATGGGTCATTTGGCAAATCTCTGTATGTTAACCTACTGAAAACTAGAAAGCGATTTTCTAAAGTGGCTGCATCATTTTACAATCCCACCAGAAATGTATGAGGCTTCTGTTTCTCTATATCTTCACCAACACTTTATTGTCTATTATTATTATTATTATTATTAATTATTGCCATCTTAGTGGGTATGAAGTGGAATCTCATTGTGGTTTTAATTTGCATTTCCCTAATAACTAGTGATAGCGACCTAATTCTTTGAAAGTATGCATGGTACAGGTAATACGAATCTCTAGTGTCAGGTCTCATATACTACATTTCTTTGTACATTATGACATGCATTTTTATCCTGCAATGGGTGTGGTTTTTTACGGACTCCTTCCATGATTTTCAGCTCCTGTCTTGGTTACATCACCAAAAGCCATGCCCTTTACCTAATAAGCCTACTTTTCTTCTTCCTCCTACAAAGCCTGCAGTCTCCATTTCTTTTCCTGTTCCTGCTCCCATTCCCACAACACATATTCAGCTTTTCCTCACGTAGCCCTGCCCGCATCTCAGCAGCTTCTATCTGCGCTACCACTGTAGCCTTCAACTTCTCCCTTCCTCTCAGTCCCCTCTTCAGTTTCTCAGTCTCACATTCCACATTTCCAAACTCCTTTCTAATCTTCACATATTCTAAACCACCATTCCCTTTGGCTCCAACCTCCTCTATGCCATTCAAATCCTCTCCACGTCCCTCCCTCTTAATGTGCCTCAGGCTACAAGCCCTACAGACCTGTCCCTCACGTATCCTTTCTCCTTAGCACTATTAAATGTTACCCATTCACTTTCCCCATTTTCTCACAATAGTATGAAGTCTGTCTGCCATTTGATCTGTGAGTAAAAGCAATGATGGAGAAAATCTTTCCAAATGATGTGCTGTGATGGCTAACGTTATGTGGTTACCTGGCTGGTACCTAGGCTTTTGGTTGAATATTCTGGATGTGCCTGTGAGGCTGTTTCTACGTGGGATTAATGTCTGAACCTAATGTGGGTGAGTCTCATCCATTGAAGACCTAAATAGAACAAATAAGGCTGAGTAAGAGGGAACTTTTTTGTCCTTCTGAGCTGGATCATTGGTCCTCTCCTGCCCCGGGATGGGAACTACAACATCAGCTCTCCTGGGTCGCCAGCCAGTCAACTAAAAGATCTTGGGACTTTTCAGTCTCCATCATGTGAGCAATACCTTACAATAAATCATATTTAAGACATGTTGCTAAAAGAAACACTGAGGCATATTTAAAATTTTGAGAATTTATTTGAGCAAAAATTGATTAGAATCTGGCAGCGCCAAACTGGAAGTGCTTAGGAGCGCGCCACTGACAGCAGTCAGGGGAAAGACTTACAGAGGAAAGGTGGAACAAAATAAGGAAATGTCTATTGGCGTAGCTTAAAGCCTAGTTGGCTGTTTGTGACTGGTTGTCCTTAGTTTTAGATTTTGTAAACTTGAGGCATTTACAGGTTAAGATTTTGGTTTGCTTACACAAGGCACCACAACATTAGAGCACCTCAGTCTAATGGCCTCCTTGTTTAATCAATCTAACCATCTGTCTGTCTGTCTGTCTATCTTTCCCCTACTGGTTCTGTTTCTAGGGAGAATTTTAATACAGATGCTTAAGCACTGGAAGCCCCTTCACCCCACAAACAAATAGGCGAATAAGCAAAAAACATGCAAAGGAGTTTAGATATAGTCGAGTGGACAAGAAAGAGACAATGAGTACTTATGTAGGGGTTACATTTATTAATAGTACCACAGCACTAAACAAGATAAATTAAAATAGAAAGAGCGTGAAAGTCAGGAAACTACAAAAACAAGGTCTACGCTGATTCCTGTCTAGAAGAATAAAAATGAAAACTTAAAATATATTTCAAAAAAAAAAAAAAGCAGAACTACTTAAAAGAAATAAAGAGAAAAGAGGAAGATTTAATTCCAAAGTTCCACTCTAAAATATGGGTAGGGTCAGACAGAAATGCTAGAGTTGAGAAAGAAAAGTTGGTGGGTTTTTTGGGGGCCAGGGGGTATTATTTCTTAATTTTTCGGTATGTGGGAGAAGTCTGATGGAGATGATTAATTCGACTTTGGACATGTGGCATTCGAGGTGACGGCAGACATCCAGGTACAGATGACAGTCTTAAAAGATGAAATGAACGGAAGCTTCCTAAAATTAATTTAGAGTTCTACCATCCCACGGTAACATTTTTTGTTCACCAGAATACATCTCTTGTCTTATTCAAGGGTATCACTTGGCACTGGACACCAAAGTCACTGCTTCTGAACCACGGTTCTACCATGCAGTTAATCAGCTAAGATCTTCAAATATCTCTCAAACTAAAGCTATTCATATAATCTACTAAGAACTGCCTTTCTTTCTAAAGTGATATAAATTTGGGCACTCATACATCCTGAGCATTTTAACTGAGATGAAATGACTCCAAGAGTTAAAAACGGTAGAGCTCAACTACCATAAACATTCAGTATTCAAACCATAAGATCGCTAACACCTCTATAATCCCCCTGAATGGGACTATGTCCCATATAAACTCGGTCTGGTGGGCACTCACCAGTCCGCTAAGGATTTGTGTTTCTTTCTTCATGACACAACAACCACTTATGTAACTATCTGCCTCTCTCTCAAGGAGCTAAGAGGATAGAAATAAGAGCTTAAACAGATTGAAAAATTTACTTCACGATATGGTGAAAAATTTATGTAACATAACTTGAAACCAGTAAAGCTCACTGCCCAAATAGATACAAATACACTATTACCACGGAAGTAATCTCCAAAGGTCTTGAAATTATGGTCCTCTTGCTTATTGTCTCAATAGGTAAAAGACTGGCAAGTGACTCAGCAGTGACAATATCCAAAGTCCACACCATCATATAATGTTTAAGTTCCAACTTTCTGTTAAGCTCATAAAAAAAAAAAAAAAGGCTTTCTTAGCACCATATATTACCATATATGCAGTAATGCCTTTGTTAAATGCTGAGGGAAAGTGTCTCTGTGAATCTGCAGATTGCATAGTTGTGTTTAAAATGACAGGAAGAGCTCTTTCCTAATAATGCGTATTAAATATTCTCTCTCTCTTTCCCCTCTTAAAAGTCTGTAGCTAATTACTGAAAAAGCTGTAAATGCATTAATTTTTACCTGTTTCCAGAAAGTGTACATTTTGGCAGACAGTATTTTCCAAAAATAGTCACAATACTTCTCAACCCAGATGCGCTTCTGCAATGTGACCTTGACACTCTTCCACCAAGAAACAATGTCCTATACTCCACCTCTCAAATCTAGGCTGGACTTAATGATTCAATTGTAACCAGCAGAATGTGACAAAGTGATAATAAATAGCTCTTGGGAACAGATTCATAGAAACCCTGTAGCTTCTTCTGAGTCTCCGGAATACTCAGTGTGGAGATGCCACCATGGTGTCACAGCCAAGCTACATGGAGAAGACACACAGGTCCTCTGGTCAACCGCCCCAGCTGAGCCAAGCCTCCAAGTCATCTCAGTCCAGGAACCTGGTGAGTAAAAAGGCACCTTGGAAGTGGATTCTCCAACCCCAGCTGTTTCTGCTCCCAGCTGATGTAGTTAGTTTATCAGCTAAGATCTTCAAATATCTCTCAAATATCTCTCAAATATCTCACAACCAGCCGCTCTAATCTTCCCATCTGAGAACCCAGATATCGTAGAGCAGACAAACCATCCCCTGCTATTTCTTCTTTAAATTCCTGCCCCAGGAATTTGTGAGAATAAAGTGGTTATTGTTTTAAACAAGTTTTGGGGGTAGTATGAAGGCAGCAACAGATAACCAGGAGAGTAATAGACAACTGGAGTATGTATGTGAGCTAACATGGCCATCCCTTCATTTTAATGACCATATTCCCTATTTCTCTTTCTCTTTACTGAGAATTTCATTCCCAAATTAAAAAAAAAAAAAATTGCCAGTGATAAGTGTCCATTGTTAATTTCCCTATTTGACAGTCCAACTTTAAAAACCATCACACATCCAAAAAACCATTTCCTAGGGTTTGGTCTCCAGCTTATTTGTTTGAGAAGATTCTTTGTAATATCCTCCTCACTTACTGGAATTATTTCCATTTTTTTCACCTATTTATTACAATCTGTGTTTGAATTAGGTCATGACTAAAGACAAAGTTACTTGAAGCAAGATGCTGTGTACCCAGCTATAACTATGATAAGTAAACATTCTGTCAGGCATAGGAATTATTCAGCACTATCATAAGCAAAGAACTACACTAGTACTTCAGATGTTTATCATAAATGCTTTATTAATGAGAGTTGGCTATACTGAATTTCACATATCTACTCTCACCCACAAGTATTCTTTTTCCAGAAAAGCACATTTAAATATTTTCAACAAAAAGACTGAAATAATAGCCCAAGCAGTCAGTCTAGGACAGATAAAGAACAAAGTGAAAAAGGAAGAGCTGATGAGTAGGGAGAAAAATGAAGGGACAAGGAACCAAAAAGGGACTGGAGAATGGGTTACATTTAGAAAAGGAAGAGAGAGCTGAAAGGTTAAGAAGTTCATTCATTTAATTAACAAATATTTACAGAGTACCTTCTATGTAGTTATTCTGGAGTTTAAGACTGGGAGGAAAATGTGTACAGATATTGAAAAGATCAAGGACTGTGAGGCTAAGATGTTGGATGGGCCACCCATGGACAGAGACTCTGCTGAGTGTGGGCAGCCACAAGAGGAGCTGTAGGTAGATGAGCCAATTGACCAAAGCCTCAAGAATGATATTTATATTTACATAAGAGTCTAGTAGTAATGGTTTACAAGCTGCAATGAAAGCTAGAAGAAAGATGTCATCTCCAGGACCACTGGTTGATGAAATGTGTGAAAATTGTGGTCACCTGCAAAGGCAACAGAAAAAGCAGTATACTGGGACGAAAGCCAGGTTTTTAATTAAAGTTAAGGAGACAGGTATGTTATAAAGAGATGCAGCTACAAAGACTTTTGTTCGGCATGGAATAAGAGTTCTAGAGAGCAAGTATAAACACCCAATGAATGTCCAGGAAAAGGAAGCACACAACTGCCTGACGATAAGCCAGATGACACAGAGGCCTGCATTTGGAGCCAGGGTCCAGGGACAGACATACAAGGGAAGGTAGAGTAAGCCTGCTTGAAGCTTCCAAGATGTACTCTGGTCTTGCCATTTTGAACATAGCAGACGTGGCATTTACACAGGATTCCAAATATGGAAATAGTAACCAGGGTTAGCCTTCTTACTTACAATTGTAAAACTGTGAGAAAGTTACCTTAAACGTCTCTAAGAAATTGCAACCAGGTACACAGGGAACAAGACTGGGTAGTTCTGCTGCCTCCTATCTTGTGGTAAAAGCCTCTGTGCTCCACGGAGGGAACAAAATAACTCAGCTCTCTTACCAACCCAGGCAGAGTTTTGCTCAAACGGCACCAAACATTAAGAGGTTCACCAAATGCTGCTTTGTCTCAACTATTTTCCTTCTTGTACATCAGGTAGATTGCAAGCTCCTGAAGGACAAACCCTCAATTTATTTGTGTCCCCCACAGTGCCTAGTATTTGTTAGCTACACAAAATGGCTGCTAAAAGACTACCCATATAGGAATAAAGTGGAGCAGGCGGAGTTCCTGACCTCAGAGATGTTAATTCCAGAGGCCATATTTGACATAAAACCTCTTTTGTTAAATAACTTCTATGGTAGTTTAGATTTTATAACATGTCAGTTTCAGATTTAAGATTAAATATAAACCAATAAAAAGATGATGACCTAAAAAAAGAATCTCATACACCTAGCAAACAGAATATTGCTATTTTTATGTACGCTATTCATTATTTTTAGGATGATAAACCATGCAGAAGTTTTGTATAAATTAATAATCAAATTAATAAACTAGTTAGAAAAGAGTTTGATCAAATAATTCACTTAAATATATCACATCTTTCTTAAAAATTCTAGTCTCTGTTTAACATTTGTTGAATGCCTACAATTTTCTAGGTGCCATTAAAAAACAACAACAAAACTTAAGCGTAAAAAGATTCCACATTTTAAGACCATCTACCCCACTTCATTTAGCTATACGATGCAGAACAGCTGCAAGTTAAATTCCAGTATCCGTCTTCCTCCCTTGCTCTCTTCCTTCCCTTCTCTCCCTTCCCTCCCTTCCTTCTTATTATACACCACCACCACCCCTTCTTAGTATACAGGCACACCTCTTTTATTGTGCGTCACTCTACTGTGCTTCACAGTGTCACGGTTTTAACAAACTGAAGGCAAGACCCTCCACTAGCAAAAATACTGTGATTTGCTTTACTGCAATGGTCTGGAACTGAACCACAATATCTCCAAGGTATGCCTGTATCCTCTTCGATCTTTGTTATTTAAATAGCAAACCAAACACCACACACACACACACACACACACACACACACACACACACGAAACTAATTGCCTACGTCCTCAGAACCCAATTTCTGTCTCTCACAGCTAAAGACATGAATTCTCTTCCAACAGAAGCCATACTTTATGTTGCACCTACCTCATCATGGGATCTGAAAATGGATTTGGGCGTTTGCCTAGATACCCAACACTGCCCTCTAAAAACGGCAACGTGGCGCAGTTGGATAAACTGAAGTTCAAATTCCAATTCTTCTAGAAGCATGACCTTAGGCAAGTCATTTAACCTCTCTAATACTTAGCTTTCTCATGAAGTTTAATATCAATTCATAGGGCTATGTTAAGAATTAAATTGAACATCATAAGAAAATAGCATGTAATGACTGCTTAACAGTGGTATTTACTGTTATCATTCTAAATCACTGTTCTTCCCCATAATAAAAAATGCCTCTTGCTTTATGACTCATCCTATTATTTAGCTTTATCACTCAACCTGCCTTATCATAGTAATAGACCAGTCCACATCCAGTGTAGATTTAGGCACAGGGCTCACAAACTTCCCTCCTATCCCAACACTGCTATTATCTTTGGAGATTTCAAAAAATGTTTGAGGAAGCCACAAGACTAGACTGACAGTTCTTTGGGATTCCAAACTCTAATAAACTTCACTTCCCTATCAACGTTCTTAAGACTGAATCTTGGATCTTGTTCTAACTTACTTCACCTCAGAAGTCTCAATATATTCCCTCTGATGCTACAACTCCTTGCCATCATCCCTCAATCTCTGGGCATTCTCTATATACAAGCCAATAGTCCTCTCAATTTCTAAATTGCCCTTTATCTGTTAACCTCATCCTAGCTCTACTTCCTTCCCTTCAGCATATAATTAATGGTAGATTAATCAAACTACTCTCTATCAAAGCCGTTTAACTCTCTTAAACCCCAGTTCTTCTGCTATACCAATCAAGCAAAACCCAGCCTCTGGACTAATCCTTTAACAACCTGTCTTCTCTCCTACAATGGGTAAACAATGGTCTTTGCCACAAGACTGCATAGAACTTGGCAGAAAACGTCGAAGCATTTAAATTGATACCACATGTCACATCTAATTTTTTCTTGGGACAATGACACATCTCACTGATCCTTTCACTTACCTCTGGTCCGCTATTTTCTCCTTCTGACACCTGCGACTACACTAAATGTTTTCTACTCTGCTTAATCCCTCAACCACTTATGATTTTAATCACTACTTACATGCTAATCACTTTAAATTTTTATTTCTATTATGGATCTTTCCTTTTGACTTAAGACACAGACCCAAATGTTTGCTAAATATTTCTATCTGAATAGACATGGTCTTCTCAATTTCTCTGAACTATTTGTATCTCTCTCATCAATTCTGCTTTTCTTTTGGGGTTACCAGCCTCTAAAATGCCCCCCAGTGATCTGTCTCTTGATGTTCACATCTTTATGTAGTCACCTCCTCCATTATACCACGGGTGGTCTGTGTAGCCAACAGAATAGCAAAGGTGATGATACGTCACTCTAAGATGATGTTATGAAAAGACTATGGCTTGCATCTTGATCTCTCTTTCCCTCCAACTCCCTTGGATCACTTGCTATGGAGAAACCCATGTGGTGAATAACTGGTCTGCTGCTCACAGAGCCATATGAGCGAACTCAAAAATATAACCCCCAACCCCAGTCAATTCTTCAGCTTGACTGCACCCTCATGAGAAGCCCTGAGCCAGAACCACCCAGCTAAGTGGATTCTTGAACTCAGAACTGTGTGAGATGATAAATGTTTATTGTTTTAAGTTGCTAAATTTAGGGATAATTTGTTACACAGCGATAGATGTCAGGATAGAAAACAGTAAGACAAATTATCTACCAAAGATAGTCTATATTTGAACAGTTTTTTAAAGTTTTCTTTATGTTGCATGAAGTCAATCCAGAAACTTACAACCAAATGTGCTGTAGCCTTAGAGAAATAAGATTTCTAGTTATCTTTCTGTACCTAGACAAAGGCTTTTAACAAAAGCAACTCCCACATTGACATTTTGTGCTGGGAAGGAACTACAAACATATATTAAGCAAATGATATATATATAAATAAGACAAAATTAAAATAAGTCAACATTATAATTTTAAAAGTTTTGCTCCACCCAATGGAATAATTTATACATTTTATTCTTTTTTTTGACCTAGAGCAATGTGGTAGGTTCAAGTTCAGATTATGTAGATTGCAATTTACATAGAAGGAGAGAATCTGATTGTAATTTTATACCATACTTATAATTGTAAGGTGGCTGGCAGGTGACTGGCAACTCACACAAAAACTGAATATTCCCGCCCCCACCATCCCTCCCACCCTCTCCTCTGAGGGTGTTTAGGGAAACAATAAGAGTCAAAGTCACACTCGTACGAGGGTGTTCAGAGTGGTAATAAGAGTCAGAGTCACACAGGCCTGTGACAACAGCTGATGAACAAGAGCAGGGGCTAATAAACAGCAGATGTAAAGTTCTGTACTCATTTTTAGATACAGTGAATCTATTCACGGATTCTATATTTTGAAATTCACCTACTTGCTAACATTTATATGTAACCTCAAAACCTAACACTCAGGCATGAGTTATAGTACTGTTGGCCAGGAGTTTACTGTTACTTAATCAAAAATGGATTAAATAAAGTGTCTTTAAACAGAAACACAACTAAAACAAGGTTACATATTGATTGACTGATGTGAATGTGACCAGAGGGTGTCAGGAATGTTAACTGTACTTCCCCTCGGACATAACTTGATACTACATAAATATTTCATATTCTGAGAATCAACTGTATTTTATTTGCTGCTCAAAACTTACTTTTGATAGCTGTGGTCCCTAATAATGTAGAATATATCTCCATCAGAAGCGAAACTATATCTGAAAACATAATCGTAAGACTGTGCCAGCAGAGACAGAACTAAGGGGGTGGGGCCCAGAGAGTGAGTAGGAATTGACATTTATTGGTCTTCTCTTCAACATAAATTACCTCTTTTAAACTTTGCAATAATTCTATGAGAAAGGCCTTGTTATTTGCACTTTACAGATGAGGAAACTGAGTTTCTGAGAAGTTGAAACACTTACTAAAAGTCACATGCTAGTTAGTAGGGCAGCTGAAAGTCAAACCAGAGTCTATCTAACCTGGTGGCTCACACCCCTGACCTGAACAGAGGCACTGCTGCTGCCCTGGGACATATGGCTCTGGGAGTGTGGCCCTCTGCCTGCCCATGAGAAACTTAAACCTAATACACACATATTAACTCCTGGGGTTCAGAAAAATGGAACTTCTCTTTACTCCTTTTAACCCATGGACGAGATGTTACAGAAGAGTCGATATTATTCTTTGAATTATTTTTACAAGCCTTATTAAAGAACTTAGAAGGCACTAGCATAGCTTATCTAAGAAAATCAGTTGTACAAATTCTACTCGAAACAAACCAGATAGAAAAAGTTGCCCATAATTAAATTTTAAATTTGTCATATAAAATTAATCTATCGGTTTTAGTTTTCACCTACTTTATTCTGGTCACATTTTTTCAAAAACCTATTGGGAAAAAATGAGAAAAACATATAGCCTAACAACAGAACAGTAAATTAACAGTGTTAACCAATAGTGCCTAACACAGTCTCTTTCATGGACTAGGTATTTGACAAAAACTTATCAACCACATGGATCTACATGCTCTTTTCTAGTCTTATTTAAGTATATCTTCTTTTGTTACTCCGAGTAGACCATTATATTAAACACACATACACACACAAACACACAACTTCCTCTCAGAATTACATATTCTGTATAGTGCTGCACTTAGCAAAAGATCTAAGAATAAGAATGGAATATTATTTAGTGTTTTGGTCATGAAACGTTTTTTGAAAGAAATGAGATTCCGTTAAGACTGTGCTTAAGGAGAAACAGATGAAAAATGCAAATACCTGTGAACACACAGACACACATTCAACAGAATAAACGGAATCTTACCAACCAGAAAGTCCAATGTCTAGAATATGTAAATATTCAAACTTTGCACTTCGTTTTATAAGAGAGACATGGCAAGTAGAAAAGTAACCGAATTTATTCAGAAATAAAATTTCAGCATTTGCCATAGGATTAGCCTAGGTGTGGCCTAATCTCTCATACACATACTGATGGAACGATGACCTGGAGGCCATAAAGGACTCCATGCAATTTATGAATGGCACGGTTTAAATGTAAGCACCTTATTCTAGAAGTGGGAACATTACTAATCCTTATGGTAACTTTTAGTCAACTAAAATAATTCATTCTCCAACAAATTTGAATAAATAAGGATGTATCCTAATATTTTACTAAAATTATCAATTGTATTGATACTTTAAATATTAGCGATGTATTTTATGAACCAAATTTCTATTTTCAAACCTTCTTAAACCTCAAAATAGAGATGATAGATATAAATAAAGAAATACAGATTAGTAGTTTTTTTAAGTCATTAAAAATATTATTTTTCTGTAATAAATAAGGTGGCACACAGTTGCTGAATCTAATACCCAAATATCAAGTCTTTTGTTTTTCCATCTACTATAGAAGATTGTTTGGTAGTTTCAGCCTCTCTTTATATCTCAAAATACCAGTAGTAAAAGGTAAAGGGCAAAAGTTTTACTTGTTCAACTTCACTACTTTTAACACATGCTTGTTCAAGCTTTGGTAAGAAAGAAAGATATAATCATTAGTGAAATAAATATGAGACCTACAAGTGACAGTATTTACTGTTAAAGTTTTTTTTTTAAAAAAAAAAGATAAAAATAAAAGGTTTATTTTCTAAAATATCTGCTTTGGTCTCAAATGTTAAGTTTACCAAAACACTGAGTACAACGGTTGATTCCTAACCTGCAAAGATTCGTGTTTCCAAAACTTATTTTTACATATTAATTGATTGGCAGTATGAGACTATTTTCCAATAATATTTTAAAAGACTTAAATTGCCAGGTCTCAATCTAAAAACGTCTCTGTGGCTCAGATCACACTTAAACATAACATTTATAAAACTTAAAGTAATGTTTCCCCCACATATTTATAATGTTGTTTTTATTTTATTGCTAACTGAATTCAGTTAGCAATTTTCTCCCACCTCTCCTCAGGTGTTATCTCCAAGAAGGGCTAGGAAACCCTGATTCTGACAGATTTATTTAATGTCCTTTTCATTTTTAAGTGGCCTGAGTAGTAGAAACTTTCTGTGGCTTTGATCATATTTTGCTGAAATTTTATCCCTCATTCCACTTTTTAAGAGTTTGGCAATTAGAAGACCACAAAGGATTTTCATAAAGGAGGGAAAGGGAGAGAGAGAGAGAGAGAGAGAAACTGGAAAACTTCCAGCTTACGGCCTTCAGGAACACAGCCTAAGCAACAATCCAATTAAGAAAACAGGCAGTCGAAGGAAAAAGATTTAAAATAACCACAAAGTAGTCACTTGGACACCAAGTATGACAATCTCTAAATCTATGCAATTAAAATAAAATTTAAGTCTGAAATGACTAAAGCTGTTAATAAAAACATAAAAATATTGTGACATTTATCTGAGAATACAAAAAAATGACTGTTATAATTTACTAGAGCTACAGTTACATATTGCACAACCTATAAATCCAAAGTTTCTGCAGTATATGCAAGAGAAACACTAGTTTCATCCTCATCAAAAGTCTGTAATTCATAAAAGACCCAAATAGCCACAGGAATCTTGAGAAAGAAGAACAAAGTTGGAGGTATCACAATGCCTGATATAAAGCTCTACTATAAAACTACGGTAATCAAACATGGCACTGGCATAAAAACAGACACGCAGATCAATGGGACAGAATAGGGAGCCCAGAAATAAATCCACATCTAAACGGTTAATTAATCTATAACGAAAGAAGCAAGAATAAAAATGGGGTAAAGACAGTCTCTTCAATATATGGTGATGGGAAAACTGGACAGATAGATGAAAAAAAAAAGAAAGAAACTAGACTACCTTCTTAGACCATATACAAGACTGAGCTCAAAATGAATCGAAGTCTCAAAATGAATTGAAGACCCAAAACTATAAAACTCCTAGAAGAAAACATAGGCAATAAACTCTATGACATTGCTTTTAGTAGTATTTTTTCCTGATTTATCTTTTTAGGCAAGGGAAACAAAAGAAAAGATAAACAACGGGGACTATAACAAACGAAAACATTTTTCATAGCAAAGGACACCATCGACAAAATGAAAAGACAACCTAATGAATGAGAGAAGATATTCACCAGTGATACATCTGATAAGGGGTTAGTAACCAAAATTTACGAAGAACTCATACAACTCAACAGCAATATATACATGAAAAGATGCTCAACATCACTAATCATCAGAGAAATGCAAATTAAAGCCACCTCGAGATACCACCTCACATTTGTCAGAATGGATATAATCAATAAATCAACAAACCATGAGTGTTGGCAAGGATGTGGAGTAAAGGGAACCTACCTACACTGTTGGTGGGATTGTAAACTGGTTGCAGCCACTATGAAAAAAAGGATGGAGAATACTTGAAAAATTAAAAATAGAACTACCTTATGACCCAGCAATTCTGCTTCTGAGTATTTATCCAAAGAAGTCCAAAACACTAATTCAAAAAGATATATGCAGCCATATGCTCACTGCAGTGTTATTTACTATAGCCGAGATGTAGACTTAAGTGTCCATCAATAGATAATTGGCTAAAGATGTGGTACATATACACAATGAAATATGACTCCACCATAAAAAAGAATGAAATCTTACCTTTTGCGACAACATAGATAGACCTGGAGAAACCAGATGGGAGGGGGCTGGGGCTGAGTAAAAAAGGTAAAGGGATTAAGAAGTACAAATTGGTAACTACAAAATAGTCCTGGGATGTAAAGTACAACATAGGGAATATAGTCACTAATGCAGTAATAACTATGCGTAGAACCAGGTGGGTACTAGACTAATTAGGGGGACTACTTTGTAAATTACATAAATGTTTAACCGCTATGTTATACACTTGAAACTAATATAAAATAATATTGAATGTCAACTGTAATTATAAAAAAAAGTCTATGATTCAGATGGTAAGCAAAACATGGTTCCAACAGGAGAAAAAAACCACCACCAACATCTCTATGGGCTCTCAGGAAATTGAATGAATAGTATTAGTTAGAAAGAAGAGACCTGCTATTATAGCTGCCCGTCTCCTAGTCCAATCCAGAGGCCTGGGTTTGGGTTCAGGTTCTGCCAGTGACAAGCTGTGTGATCTTCAGATAACTTTGGACCCTCGACTTCCTCACTTATAAATGAGGGTTGAGGGGGTCAGAATCTATGGCTTCTTCCAGCTCTAAATCTTTTAACTCTAAAGGCGGAGTCACTTTATAAGTTTTTGGACAACTGACAAATGGTATACAATGCTTTTGTGCTCATTAGTAAAATACAAGAAATTAATTCAAACCACTCAACTATTACTAAAAAGATTACATTCAGGCTACTGCATAATGAAATGGCAAAGCTACAGTGGAACAAAAGGAGAATAAAAAATATCACATTTAGCATGTGCTAATAATCTAAAACAACACAAGTCATAACTCAAACTGAGTATTATTATGAAATAGTGCCTAAGTAACTCAAACAAACCAACTAATGAACAATCAGTTGCATTTAATGTACAGAAAACAGGATTGTTCGAAAATTTCACTGGTTTTGGTATTATATAAACATATTCTGGCTTTGGATATAGTAAAAGCAGAGTTAGTATTAAATGACTGATCATTAGATTTTATTTGCTAAGAATGTAGTATATCAATTACCTACCTTTTCAAATAACAAATAATATTCCTATTTTATACAGAGTGCTTTGTATTTTTATTTCTGTATAAAAATATAAGTATGCTATGAAATAATATAGCTTTCTGAAGCAGTTTAAGGAGAAGCCAATAAACATTTAAATATTTAAGAGTAATTTCAACTCAGCTGAAATGATCTAGCATTAACCCAGAAGAGAAGCAGATACAATTTCCCAGAATTATTTACTACTTACTTTCTCTACTGTATAACAAAATTACTTGGTAACGGCATCAGCATCATCACCACCACCACCATCATCATCCTTAATAAATATTTACTAAGCTTTTATACAATGTGCAAAAGATATTAAGGTTATATAAAATATAAGATACAGTCTTTACAACTGAAGACTTTACAGTAAAACCAGGTATATTTATAAACACAATAAACAGTATTTTGCAAATTTGTATTAGTAGGTATGAAAGAAGATGTACAAACAATAAATATTACAATAATGTAGAGTAAGTCAAACACAAAAAGGCCTAGGTTGGTCATGGCAGTTTTCAGGAGGAGAGACATAAACTGGGTATTAAAAGAAGATCTGACACTAAAAACAGAGAACACAAAGAAACTGCTTCCTACTCTTTAAAACCTTATGATATGTCTTACATTAATTATGTCCGTAAACAACAACCAGACTGAATTATGCTGAAAGTGCACTCAAACAAAGAGGCATTGGATGAACAGTGAACAGAGCAGGATATTAAAAGGGAAGTTTCTATTGAGAACCCAAAACAATCATTGTTCCAAAGCAGGTGCCATAACAATCTCAAAATCTCCAAAGGAGAGACTACTTAGTTAGACTACTACAGAGAGTAGTCTAACACCAAAGAGAGAAGCTTCAAGATTACAGAGGTAGGCTTTAGAGAAGGGTTCCTTGGAGAGAACTCTGGGAACAAGTGCCCTTGCGTTCAAGGGGGAAGGCTGAGGTGGATGACTGCCTCTCACCTAAAGCCCAGGTTGGAAAAGGCTCTGGTGGAGATTACTTGAAAAGCTTGATATGTATCTCAGGCTTAGTGAAGAACATAGCTGTACAGGCACCCAATTCAACTCGGGAAGATCTAAAGGATGAGGAGCTGGATGAAGAGGTATTTGAAGGCAAAAGAGAGATGGCTGAATAGGAACCATCTTGAGTTTGCCTGAACAATTTTGAGTGCTGCCTGTGGACCAATGTGGGCAACTGGGTGGGGGTCACCTGGGTCCATCTAGGAGGGTTACCTGGTGCTTGAACAGACTTTAGCAAAATGAACATGAAGGTCCTGCCAGATTGAAGAGGCTTAGGAATGAGTAAGCAACCAGCCAGAGAATAGAAGAATTCTCATTATCAAGCAACTTTAGGTGAAGGAATCTCAAGCCACTCATGTGGGTGGTAGAGGAGCCACATTTGCTGCTCCTCTTTTCTCATCCCTTTTTCCTTGACCAACCTGGGGGAGGGGGTCAGAAACCAGGACTGGTGAAACAAAGCAGGAGTAGGAAAGTCTGGTCAGAAGAAAAAAGTCATTGGTGCCCCATTTCCCAGACTACTGGCTTCCCTCTTGCAACAGACAGAGTGGGGGAGTAGGCACAGGGGAGAAGCTTCATCCTCAGTTTGCTTTAGGATTTGTATTTGTTGGTACTGGACATTTTAATAATCAAATTGAGACCTTTGCAACTTAGTTACTGAAGGACAATATGCATCATCTAAAAGTAACCAGAAAAGTCAAGTTGATCCATGGGCAGGGGATGAGCCAACCTCACGAAGTAAATTGAAAGGGACAGTGAGTGACAAAAACAAAGCTGTTTTAAAATTACATTCAACAAGTTCTGCTTTTCCACCTAATACACTCTAAAAGAGTCAACACAGTGGAGAGAAGAACACAAAAGTGGTCTTATAAAACAGAACTTAATCCGCCAGCTTCTCTGCCTATCCCCACTGAGATGGTTCAGCTATTAACAATTCCAAAAATCTGTCACGATGTGTTCCAAGAATCTAATAGTATTCCTTAAAATTTGACCTAAGCAACCTAAATATAATTGGCTACTTTAAAAGGCAGAAATTGCCTTGCTCCCTGCTGTATCTCAAGACTTAACAAAGTGCTTCTTACATAAAAGGTGCTTTACAACTGCTGCTCTCCATTTCAGAGATGGCTGCTATGTTAGGTTCTTAGGAAACAGAATCAGAACAAATATATGTGCAGCTGAGACTGCTTTTTAGTTAGTTAAAAATATATTGAGTCCTACTATGTGCAAAATTATACTATAGATTACCTTCATCCTTATGCTTTATAGCCAGCCAAAAACTCTGAAGAATGCATGTTGTATTTTTCAGTACTGTACTAAAACAATGTAGAATAAATGTGAAACACGTATACTTTCAAATAGAAGAAAAAATACTATATATATTTTTAAAGTTTAGTAGGAAACTCAAAAGAAAAACAATATCACATAATACTATTAAATGTAGAATGGTTTAAAATGAGCAGTGAATTTTTAAAGTGTATTATCCAGTATATTTACTAATACTTTGTTTGCTAGCATATAACATCTCTTCTCAGTGACAGCCTGAATTAAGAGCCTACTATCTTAAAGAGTTACTAGTCTCATCTTTCTTTTCAAGACTAGGAAATAGGTTCAGAGTTTAGTGACCTGCCCAAGGTCATACTACTAGTAAGTGGTAGAGCAGGAGTTTAAAGTCAAGATGTGTCAGATTCCCAAGCCATGCTGACTATAATGCTGAAGAGTTGAGTCCTACTGACTCATTCCAAAAGAAAAAAAATTGTATTTAATGATAATTCTTACACTATCTAACCTTGAAATATAAGCTATTATCAAGTTCCAACCATAGTTCTGTTAACATACCTATGCTGATGTGAATTTATTAATAAACTCTTCATGAGTGAAAATTCTACAGAGCAACACCAGTAAAGTCTAACAGTTCACATATTACTCATGACATCATTCTCATAATATAGTATTTACAGTGTGTACAAGACTGTAAAATTTGACAGTGTCTAAAAATGGTACATAAGGGAAGCAGGTCTTACTGTACATTTCAGAAACTGAAGAGTGTTGGCTGCAACACAGTCCTATCACTGCTTCTTTTTCACACCTTATCTAGTAATAAGAAAGAAAGAGGAGTGGGAGAAACCCTAGATATTTCAGTATAAGTCAGTGTTTCTCAACCTGGGATCATCCCCCCATCCTCACCCTAAGAACATATGGCAATGTCTGGGCAATGTTTATTGTCACAACTGTGGGGGCAGGAGGTGGGACGCTATTGGAACCTACTGGGTAGCATGAGGGATATTGCTAAACATCCTATAATGCACAGGACAGGCCTGCTCATTCCCAGCAGGGAATTATCCAGTCCAAAATGTCAACAGTGCCAAGGTTGAGAAACTCTAGCATATGGGATTAAATGTCTGAGGCACTCAACACAGCAGCTGGTGCAAGTGTTAAGAGACTGTAACTATAAACACTAAAATCGGGAGTCCACATAATGCTCAGTAAAGGTCAGGTGCAGCACTCAAGCCGTGATGACAGCACTGGCATGGGGGCAGCCTCCTGCCTCATTAGATTTAAGGTAGGTGGTGGAAAGTGATAGCAACTTCTAACAATACTTCCACCTTAAACAGTTGTACTACATTATTTTTTCCAACATACGAACGGGAAATTGAAAAAGTATAAAAAGAAATGTAGTTTACTGGAGAGATGAGAAACTTCTTTTATAGAACTATACACATTTTCACTACCAATTTACAGAGGTTTTCTATTACTTACAGCAAGACTCTGGAGGATGATCTAAAATAAAGAACAGTGGATGTTGCGGACACACCATAAGAGACGATCATAATAAATAAATATCCACATGTTTCATTTTGGACATCAGTATTCTGAAGATCAAATACGATTTCAAGAAGGCTGGCTTTTAGCTACAAAATGTATAAATGTTCTGATGGTACAGTATTGTTCCTTTTTTGGGGCATTCCTTTCTCTATAACAGTATAATAATCTACAGTATAATTTTGCATATCGTAGAACTCGATATATTTTCTCTGAATTTGGAGAGCCTCTGTCACAAGAGAAAAAAGTAAAAACTGGACACACAGTGCTAGACAGTGCTGACATAAAACAAAAAGCAAAACTTCACAAAACGTTGCCTTGCTTTGTATGGTTGAGTACATACACCCTCTTCTTTGCTTTTCTATTTGATTCCTCATTCTTTAGACCTTTCATGTTCTTTTTCTTTCTACTCTCAATCACATTTCTTCACCAAAACCTTTTTACCCTCTTTTCATTCTTTTTTCACTCTCACTTCCTTCCTTCCTCTCTTCCAATCTTTTATTTTACTCTCTCAAGAGTGTCAGTAATGAAATTAAATAATGAGAATTTTGGAGTTGAAAGAGTCAGACTTTAGAGGTTATCTAGTAACAGTCTCCCTAATGCCCACATCTGTTCAGTATACCACCACTCCTAACAAGTGGTGAGCGCACTCAGCTTAACACACATTAGGGTCTGTCGCCCCTAACTTTCAGAAACCACCAATCTCTTTTCATTTGATGAATATTGAAAGATTGCTCCCGAGATCTAAGCAGGGCACTATAATCAAGCTAAATTGCTCTTGCTTCAGATACCAATTCTTTCTCATTATCAGCGTCTACTAAATCTGTAAACGCTTGCCATCCAAGTATCATGCTAAACTACAGCTGGCCATATTTGCAGGCTATTTGCTTTTTGAAAATTATCTTCTGATAGAATGAAACATTTAAATGCAGATACGTGATTTATCTAATACACCTTGACACTCTATCAGGATAAGAATGACTCATTAAGTCCCCCAAACTGGCACACAACGTATGTTTCACCCTCCCACGTTGCTCGGAAGATTTATTCTCCCCTCAACTGCATAACCGATAAAAGATACTGATTAATTCCAAAGATTCCAGGTCAAGTTGGGTAAATACGGTACTGTACTTCATATAGTACTGTAGTGTAATGCCTCGTGGAGCCTTGGCACATGCATGAGAGCAAAATTAATGAGAATGATTATTGTGTTATAAAGGAAGTCGATCCTATGTTGTTCTATGCAGGCTTACCCCTAAAGGGCAGCGGGATGCAAGTCCCATAAACCTGGCCGTGCCGTTGAGCTGCCTTGTTTAAATTAACGTCGCCGGATTCCACCAAAGTTTGAACGGTTCTTGGCGATAAGTCTCCGGGTGTTGCTTCCCCATTAAGTGACCCCATCAACTCGCCCCGGGCTCAGCCTCCCAGCCAGGCAGGTGAGCCCCCCGCGGCCCGCACGGGGTCGCCACCGTGCTGACCCTCGGGCCCGCCCTTACCTTGGTGAGCTGGGCGATCTTCTTGCTCATTTTCAGGTGCAGGTCCTGGCTGTAGTCCATGCCGTGCCCCGCCTGGTGCGCGGCGGCCGGCGAGGGCATGAACTTGGCGGCCCCGGCGGCCGAGCCGCCGTAACAGTGCTGCTGCCAGCTCATGCCCGGGGTCGCCATCTTCCCGCCAGACCCCGGCCGGGGCACCTGTCCCCGCGCTCGGGGGGCGGCGCGCGGAGCAACGGCGCCTGGGGGGCAGGAGCCCGGGCGGCCGCCCGCGGACCCGGCAGCCGGCGCCCGCCCGCCGCAGCGTCAGCCGCAGGCGCCCCCTGGCCCGCGATCTCCGGGGCGGCCCGGCGCAGAGACGGGGCGGCCCCGCCGGCCCGAGGCCGCGGCGACACCCGCGCGGGGCGGACGCCCGCGGTCCGGCGGCGGCAGCCCGGGGCCTCGCCCGCCCTCGCCCGCTCCTCAGCCCGCACCTGGCGCGGGCGGCGCGGCCCCGCAGGTCCCACTCGCACCCGGCACCAGGGACCCAGCGAGACGGCGGCCGCCGGAGCTGCGGAGGGAGGAGGAGACGGGGCGGGCGGCGGCGGGGGGAGGCGGGGACATGGAGGAGGACGCGGGAGCCGCGGGGCCGCCGTTACCAGGGCGCGCAGCTCGCGGCCCGAGGAGCGCGCGGGGACGGCGACGTCATTTCCCCGCAGCCAAACCCCGCCCCGCGCCGCCGCCGCCGCCGGTCCCGCAGACCTGCGGTCCCAGCCGGCACCTAGCGAGGGGCGCCCTGGCACCCCGCAACCTGGCGCTTACTCCTACGGCGGGACTCCGAGCCCCCGCCGGGCGGTACGTCCCGCATGCGGCGCGTGCAGCTGTAGGTAAAAAATTCAGCCAGAGGAGATGGGGTCGTAGTCACCTTCGGTTTGCAGAAGACGTGCCAATTTACTGAGCCTTTCCACGTGCATCATCGCGTGCGATGCGCCCAAGTGGCCCTTCCCCAAGAGTGGCAAGCTCACGTCCATCCGCCTCCTGGCACTGGCCTCAGCCCTGGTCTAGCGCATCCGATAATCCCTGCCTTGGCCCTTCCTTCCAAACACACAAATGTGATTGTTACATTGTCTTAGGCTGACCTACTACGTGCCATGCACTGACCCTCATTCAACGCCAATTGTCTGTATGGAGAGAGCATCGCACCCCTACCTATTGCCAGTGTAATGGAGCCTGAGACAATTATATATGTAGTTGGCTGGAAGTAAAGGGAAAAACAAGATGGAAAAAGATGTTAACTCCTTAAGGATTTGGGGCATGGCCAAAATGTGCCATTGCTTGTGCATTTTCGCCTTCCTAAATATGTTTATTTCCTATTGATTTTCTCCTAACATCTCTACTCCTGCAGGTCATGTGATTTTTTTTTTTAATATGTATCCTGTGTGGAAGTAAATGAGACGTTCTGGGGCAATCTTAACACAAACTTTAAAAATGTAGAATTGTGCCTATTTTAAGAAAATCTGTTCTCCATGCAGTTTTGCAGAATCGAATCCTCCCACATTATAATATGTGACTTCTCTTTAGCATGCAAATTACCATCATATAAATCTGAGATTATTAACAAATTCAACTGGGGGCCAAATTAACATAAAGTGTCTGATTGTGACAAAAATCTAAACTAACAAGGTGAAGTTTGAACAGGATCTTGAAATACTTTCAGAACCTTTGGAATTTCAGAAAGGAAGCTCGGAATTGGCTACATCTTTCCCCCAGATGCTAGGTTCTCAGCCCACCCATCCCCCAGACCCAAATGGACCTTCCAAAAAAATAAGTTGTCTAGTTCCAAGGTTCTGAATGGAGCAGATGGCCAGAAACAAATATTATGCAAATTTTGCTCCCTTCTTAAGCTCTAATGATCAGATGAATTTAAAGAGAATTAGGAGCTAGTGTTCTTTTATCAAATTGTGGGCATGGAAGATTCACGATCATTTTAGAACTCATGTCCTTTACATTCTAAGCAATAGACTCCCTATGTTTCCCTAGATTTTTATGGCTAAGTCTTGCTAGGCTAAAGAAGATCTTTTGGTTTTTGTCTCTATGATATAGTGGAAAGAGTATAGGTCTAGAAACGAGAAGACCAATGTGTACAGCCTCAGCTAAGTCACTGAACCTGTTTGCCACCCAAGTGCCTTCTCTTAAAAGAGACATTGTTATCAGTTCCTTCCCACGCTGACTTGGGAGTTCGTGGTCATAACCCTGGCTCACTGGTAGTTCAACTCTGAACCCCATCACATGGGTTCTGCCATCACTAGACAGCATAATCCAGGGGCCAGGGGGGCTTCTCCTAAATACTATGCTTAAAAGACATCCAGTGTCATTCCATGAATTTATTATTTTGTACTACCATGATGGGATAAAAACAAGTTATCTGATACAGAATTCTATTTATTTATAAATAATACATAAAAACATAAAGAATAATATAATGTACCCATAATCCCATCACTCAGAATCTTACTTTTTAAAAATCCATTAAAGGAAATGTGCAATAGGAGAGAAAATGGGAAAAGCTAGTTAGGCAAGAAATCTTAATTAAGTACCTCTTTCTCTCATGAGATAGTTTATGCAGAAATATTTACCAAATACCTATTGTATCCCAGGTGCTGCATTAGATTCTGAGGCTGCAGTGATGACTAAGAATGAGTCTCTGTCCTCAAGAAATTAGTAGTCTAGTGGAAAAGACACCCAAGTAAATAATAAGGTGCAACATAGTGTAGTAAGTGTTAAAGGAACTCACAAGAGAGGCACTTAATCTAGACTTGGGTGTCAGAGAAGGCTTCACATACCACAAAGGTAATGCTTGAATGGATCCCTAAAGAGAGGTAGGGTAGGTGGACTGCAAGCTCTGAGGACAGCAAACACAAAGTCTTGGAGATGGGAGGAAACATAATCTATTAAGGGAACAACCTGTGGGACAACATGGCTGGAGCCAAGAGTTTAATGGAATGTCAAAATATTAGATCAGAACAGATATCAAGATTTATTTGGCAGTATGGGGGGGAGGGGCTTATTTGCCTCCATAAGGAGGTTGAGACTTTATTCTGAAGGCAATGATGAACCACTGAAGAAGGGCTTTAAGCTGGACAATGAAATAATCAGATTTGTACTTTAGTAACATAATTCTTATGACTGTGGAAAATGGATTACAGCAGCAACTTTATAAACAAGTAGACTAGTTAGGAGGCTATTGCACTTATTTAGGTGAGAGGGGATGGACCATTGACCTAAAATGACAGACTAGAAATAATGGATCTGAAACATCCATAAGATCAGAGACATAACTTTGAAGCCGGAGTGAGCAGCCAAGGGCTTCCCCTGAGACAGGGACTATTTGTAGGAGAATTTCTGTCCTGATATTATTTGCTTAGAAATTTCTTATACTAATACCTCCACACACTGATATATCAATTATGACTTATAGACTGATTTTTCAATTATTTCTATGATGTCTTAAGAGTTCTCAAATCCCCTACGCACTTTCTGAATTGTTAGAAATGGTAGGGGAAGGGAAGAAGAAAGTGGTAGTGGTGGCCCATTAATGATGAAGCTAATGAAGCCTGCATGACTCCTTCCAGCATGGGTCCTAAGAAGTGATAAAAATGTATTGTGTTTTTCTATTATACCTCCCAGAAAACCTAGATTAACCCCAGGCAGCAGTACCTAGAGTTAAAGATTAAAATTAGGATTTAGATGTGTGCTCATACACAGATCTGTGTTAAGACTTCACTCAAATATAGAAAATATTTTGCATTAAACAGTTTCCCAAAAAGACTCTTCTCTTGGTGCAAATCTCCAAGTCCAATGGAAAGAGCATCAGAATCCTGATGTTCCAGGCCTGATTGTACCGCTAAGCTACCTTGTTTTCTTCACCTATGAAGTGAGGACTGGACTAAATCATCTTGAAGGTTTCTTATAGTTCTCATATATTACATAATTAATTACTTCAGATTTTTAGAGGATAATTTCGTTTATTTGGATATAGCACAAATCATTCATGTCCCAACCTTCACTTTTACCTCCTAACACATCCAAAGCTTGCCTACACAGTCTAATCCCAAATCATGCTGTAAATCTGTCCAGATAAATGATAAATCACATGGATGCAAGCTGGTATAAAAGAATTTGACTATCCTTCATTGATGCCTTGCTATGTGCTCCTTTTCTCTTTTTTTCTTTTCTTTTTTGGTTTTTTCCCCATGAGTTTCAATCCACTATGTCACATCAATCAATCGAAAATGATATTGAGTACCTTCTAAAATGCTCCATACATTATAAGTGTTCAGTGCTTGTTTAACCGAATTTTAGTTGCCTTTACTTCCTCCTCCAAAACTATCATTACCAAATAAGAGTTCACTGCTGACACTTATAGAAGCCAGCACCATGGCACTGGCTTTTGAGAAAAGAAGGCAGCTTTGAGAGTCGACTGGCAAGAAGACAGGAGGCAAGGCTCAAATCTGTTTTCCTAATCCAGGATTCAGGATAGAGTCTTAAGGGGTAGCAACTAAAGCTTCACAAGTGCAACTCATAAGTGGTATTTCAAAAATGTTAGTCATAGGTGGCATATCCAAGGTTCAAACTTGATTCCAAGTCTTTTTAGAAACAGGACCAGGTTCTGCAATTACACTATTATTTCTTTTCCTTTATTAACAAAGCCAACCCTTTATATAAACATTATGATCAACCAGCAGCTAACTGGTTTATCCATATACTTTGAGTTTCTCTGAAAGAAGAGACTGAATCAGGCAGTTTACTTGGTAAGTGAACTTGGGAAGCAGAGAAACTGAAAGAGAGAGAAGGAAAAGCCAGTGGAGTAATAGAGTTCACATCGCTGAGCAGTTACCACTTTGATCAGCTGAGACTAAGTCCCACTAGGGCCTGTCTGAAGAGCTAGATAGAATGCATCTTGGCATTTTCCTTCCCAAGAACGAAAGGCTGACACATTTATCCACTGACACCCTTCACTCCCTGGTTGAGGCTGGCTTCCAGAAGAATTAACTCTCTGGTATGTCTGGTCATTCAAAAACGGTCTTAGTGAGCTCTTGTGGCTAAGATGGGGAGCTAGAGATGCAGCAGGAGGGAGGGGAAATTGTGGCTAGTATAGGAACTGTCCAACACCTCTGCAGCTGAAATCAAAGGAAGTGGCATGGGATACCAAAAGTCTCTTCTACAGTCAATTGCTTGCACCTTTCATTTTTGCCCTATAGAAAATCCATTCTGTCACCAATTTTTTAAGGTCATGGCTAGCTGATAATTCTCAGAAGAACTGAAGGCAAGAGAGTTAGTGTATCTAGTCGCTGTTCCTTGGTGCAACTGGTCCAAAGGCCATAATTAATATTGATCAGGTCCCTTCTTCACCACCCATTCTAGATTTTCCTCACCCTTGGAAAGCACTTCTGCTGGTCTAAGTTATTTGCTTGGTGGGGAGACCCAGGCCTTCATTCTTAAGGAGTCTAAGCCCTTGGTTGGCTTGCTCATGTCAGGCTGAGGTTGCTACAAATTTTCATTCAGTGCTATTACCAGGCATGGAAGAATAAGGTGAACCACAGGGAATCTTTTGATCTACAAATTTCTTCCTTGCCTCCATTTTTTTAGCAACAATCCTAGACGTTGATGATAATCAGATCTATTACCCTGCCAGAATACAAGAATGCCTTTTCTTATCTGCTAGTCCTCCAGCATAAAGAGCCAAAGTGAGCAGGTAGTTGTCATAGCTATAGGTTCTGTGAAATTCTCACTGTGTCCCCTACTAGAAGCGATTTCCTCCCTCCCACTCCCAACAGTAACCAAGACCTGTAATCTAACAGAGCCTAAGGACGTGGGAATAGAAAGCACAAATTCTGAAAGTGGTTCGTTGGGAACTATGGTGAGATGAACTATTCTTACTTCCCTGCCTTGGTTTTTAGGTGTGTGTGTTCTAGCTGTTGAGTACACGGCACCATATATTGGCCAGTGGCTTGATGCATACACCACATCCTGTAGGACAGCTCTCCACCATGCAGGATGTTGTCCCCAAACTAACTGGACCCTCAGATAATAACTTTAAAAGAGATACTATGAGCAAGGGAGCCAAGTACATATCAGAGTAGGAGAAACTTCTTGTAAGGATAAATCACTTCCTCCCCCACAGGGTAAAGGGGGGAGGTGATGAGGGATCTGATGTAATCAACCTGTCACTAACTCGCCTGGCTGTGTCCTGAGGATTGACAGACACCCTTTCCAGTGCTGAGTACTGGTCTTTGCTGCTGACAAGCCAGAACTTCTGCAGAAGCAGCAGCTATGTCGGTTTGATGAGAAGGAGCAAATACTGTTTTTGCCATGTATAGCCTCCATGCCTACCAACAAGGCTACTGTGACCGTGGATCCGTTGCACTAGCTTTGGGGTATTGAGACTAGAAGCCGATTAACATTTACCTGAGGATAATCCTGTTGTTTAAGAGCCTCCTTGGCAATGGACACTCTCTGGTAGATATTCGTGTGAGACATAAAGATGTGCACATTTGTTTCTGTTCCTATATGTATTTCCATATCCCTCTTCCGCAAATCTCTTTATACTAGGTATATAATCTTGCGCATCATCGGGCCTGACTATTCAGCCAAGTAATTCACCGCTGCATTGGAGAGCATATATATCCTTATGTCAGGCTAGTTCTTCCATACACCAAATGCCCGTTCCGAGCTCCAAAAGAACTGTGAGAGTTTCTTCTCCCCACTGTCTTTTAGGGCTACCTGCGAATGGGGTATAGTGCAACAGCATATCATTTACACTTGTACCAACATATTGAACAAAGCCATTTTTACAATTTATAATCCCTGTTCATTCTTACAGGAATAAATTATGTCTCCTCAAAGGCACCGAATGAAAAAAGAAACTATCCACATGCATTTTATAAAGTTAGTGCTGAAGTTTGGAAAGATCCTGGCAATAGGAGCTGTGTGATTTCGTGATTACCTGTCGGGGTGTGTGTGTGTGTGTGTGTGTGTGTGTGTGTGTGTGTGTGTGTGTGTGTGTGTGTTAACCTGGGTTAAATTATTGTGGGAAGAGCTATAATCAAATTATCAATTGTCCAATCCCTTGCTCCTGGCTCCAAAATTCAGTGACCAGGAGATAGAACGTTGCTTTACTTTTCATGGTACTCTCTGGGAGGGCCTCTCTCCGAGATGATATTAAAATATCTAGGTGAGAAATAATATAGGGTTTTTTTTTATTATTATGTGAATTTCTGGTCCATTTTCTATCCTTCCAGAGAATGGGAAGAATAGAAAGAATAATGCTTAAGAATATTATTAGTATTATTTCTCTTTTGCTAGGCTGAGATTCAGTGCGAGAGAGACACCACTTTAGGCAAATGTTTGGAATATGTTTACCTCTCCATTTCCTCCTTTGGCCTTCTCCCCAAACTTGCTCATCTCAGGTCCCAGCCTGTCCTTGGCATCAGTAGATAATGGGCTGGTCTCCAGCCAACCCATCCAATTTGAGAACTTAGAGACAAAGCAGTGCATTTTGGCACAGTCCTGCTTGAAACTCCTCTATTCTAATTTGAAGATTCAATTGTGTCACCCTGTAGGATGAGAAATGGTGTTAAGACAGAAGAACTCATGGAGTACAAAGTGGGGGCCTGAAGAGGCAATAATGAGAAGAGTCCAGATTTAGAAAAATTATATCTAAAGGAATATTGGGGTCAGAACAATGATGACACTATCTTCCGTTCTTTCCATCTGGTGGTTCACGCTGTTCTCTCTCACCTCTGCCTCATGACTGGTTTTATTCACAACTTGGAAAGTGCTACTTCCTTCTTCAGAAATGTTTATTCACTTAAGTAAAAGAGCTTAGCTTTCAGTTCTCCACCTCTCTTTCTCTTTCTCCTTCCTGTCCTACTCTCCAATTTCCCATGCTACCTTTATAAAGAGCAATGAAAAGCGATGACTGAAATGAAATGCGAGCCGTCACAAGCACACACCTATAAAACAAGTTTTACATATCCACTTACCTGAATTAATAAAATGGAAAACTGATATATCTTCCTTTGGTTTTAACCCGAAAGCAGATTCTGCAACAGGGATTTGGGTACACGTAGTTTATTTGGAGAGTGATCACAGAAAGCCTGGTGGAGGAGAGGGGAAATGCCAAATAGTAATAATCTCATAGGATGCAAAGTTGTCAAGACAATAAGTAATAAAGCATGGAAAGTATTTGGTAAGTAAGGTATATTTTAGTTAAAAATTCTTTGTAAATACAAAATTCACTGAAAAAAAAATCTCTGAGAAGTTATGATGAATGAGAAAGATTCTGTAGGAAAGAGATTGGTAATGAGGAGTAACTTTTTTCAAAAATGAAAAAATATATATACATTTGTTATATTTGTTTATCCAAGTTATGTATTTTGTAAAATATTTCTGTAGGCTTTATAGCCCTTTCATAGCTCTCACTGGAATATCAAAATTTGGGAGTAAATTTATTATCCTAAAGTTGTAATAAAAGTTACTTCATAGAAAATACCACTTCATATACAGTAAACATCAAATGTATAAACTGCATTTAGAAAACAATGTCTGCATGATCTCTGTCTGCCAAAGCCAAAAGTTCTATTTATTTATATTACCCCGAATGTCCAATCGGGGTAAGATTATGTGAAGAGCGATAAAATGTGAAGGATTCTGAAGCCAGTTTCCCTCTGCCCTAGTTCTTAACCCTTTGGCAACATGATGGGAGATAGACTTGGCGTCATCCTACACATATCAAACTTTGTAATATAGGCAAAGAACCTCAAAAATATAAATCTAGGTGTTGTTATAGGAAGGGACAGCTGTCTCCCTTCCCCTCCTGAAGGGTGGGAACCAACACCTTTGAGAGAAGGATCCTAGTTTCTTACTCTTGCCCTTTGAAATGTAAATAAATCTCTCCAGGGGAAGATAAGACTCCTATCTCCATGGAGGGTTTTAAAGAGATTTTAAAACTAACCCAAATGTGTTGGGTTGAAATGTGAAATGGTAAGCACTTCATCACCGCAGGCTTCAAGGATAAATTTGAAGGGCATATTTTTCAAAGGATGTCATAGATGGAATTTCTATATCAGGAAAGATGATGGAATAGAGAATCTTCACACTTCTTTTGAGTTCGTGATATAAATGAGAAGGGTTTTAATTTTCTCCCTTGCTATTAGTAGTTTGAGGAAATTAAGACATATTTATTAGTTAGCAACATTCTGTATACATATCTACTGAATTGGAATAAAAGATCAATCAAGCCAGGGTTTCCTGAGAGCAGAATTGGGATTTTGGGGAGTAAGGTCTAGAATCTCTTTTAATGAGCTCTCCTCATAATTATTATTATTATTTTTTAATTTTATTAGTTTCAAGTATATAGTACATTGGTTAGACATTTACATAGTTTATAAAGCAATCCCCTTAATATCTCTTTCTCTCCTCTGGCTCTCCACCTAGCCATTACATTAATGCTAACTGCATTTCTTATGCCATGCTCCACATTATTCTTATGCAGTCTAAGGTTTGAGAAGCTCTCATGATGATGATGATGATGATATGATTTTTGTTATAGAGTTCTTGTATGGTTGCCACAACATTTCTTTTATTTCTAGTTAGTACAGGTAGCTCATCCAGACATTTTCATGCCTTGATATAGGAAGGGTGAATTCTTGACACGTTCACCAAATGGTTACTTTTTGTGTTGAATGTGGATGTGGGAGGAACTGGAGAGCTTGTCTAGTACAGAGTTAAACCCTTCATTCTCAGGGACCTGTGGTCTCTCCTCTCTTCTGAAACACGGTTAAATGCCTTATACCCCATCCAGGCTGTGACACACTCTTCTGGACTTCAGCTTTCTTCCTCCAAGTCAGCGGCTGAAGAAGGTGGCAAGTCCTGGTGGATATTCTTGCTTCTGCCAACGTTCCAGCAATCTGAGGTTGCTACTCTTGGGAATATTTTCTTGACTTTTTTTTTTTTTTTTTTTTTAGGATTCTACCTTTTCAAATTGCATACTTCTCTTCAAATTGCAGAAATTCGCTGGTTTCCCAGCCCCTTCCGTGGACCGGAGATGACAGTACCCTCTAGAGGTTGGTAGGCTTCTTCTTCAGAAGGAATCCCCAGGCCTTGATGGTTGGATTGGTAGAGAGTGAGGGGAGCTGCTGGTCTAAGAGCTGAGACGCAGGACAAGTTTGGGCACCCTGGGACACTGCGAGGTTTTGTAGCCATCAAGGGTTCTAGTGGAATTGGGAAGGCTGGAACCAATAATCTCTATTTTCCAGGAAATAAGTTTGACCTCTCCTAGTCAGTGTTAAAACTTCTTCCTTGCTTTTGAGGCACCTGCAAATTGATGCAATCCTATAAATTTAAATCTATTCCCTGCTATTTTCCAAAACAAGATTTCCTCCCCATCCCACAATTAGGTCAATTATGTTCCTACTACTTGCCTTTCCTTCTTTTCTACTTGAATTTTTTTTTTACCTCCTTCCTTCATAAATTCTATTTCCATCTCCTTCATAAAACCTTTCTCAACTATTCCTGGTCTTAAATATTCTCAATTTCTATAGCATTTACTCTTTGAACCATATAATTTAGCCATTAATTACATACTATGCCAAATAATTTACTCTGTTGTTAACATGTCTTAATTTGTTTATTCTCCAACTAAATCATAAGTGTCATGAGACATTTCACATCTCTCACTTTACAAATGCAAAACCTGCTTTTAGTATAAAGAAGAAATTAAAGTCATAGATTTAGAACTGGTTTTAGCACTTGAGCCTCTGCCTCTCTCTCCCCCACCTTCCTCCTGTCTAGTTCTGTTCCACTGGGTTCTCTAGAATATGGATGGAAACAGAATTATTTTGACCTTGTGGCATTTCATATATGAATTACAGCACTGTGGTAAAATATGACAAACTCTTTCATGAATAGAGAGTCACATTCATGAGGATTTTTATGAGAAATATTAGGAACTTCAACTCTACTTTTATTATTTAAAAAGTCATTCTTGTCTACTATTTCTGCTCCCAAATGCTGTTCCTTTCTTTATCTAAAGGCCTACTAATTGGTTGCTTTAAATGTCACACAATATCTGCCTTAGTTAATTAATTTAGACGCACATCTGATTAAGATGTAATTCTGCACTTTATTTTAGGCACCTTTTCTCAATTAAAAAACAGGCATATACAGTATTTCTGTTTCTAAACACACCTTTAACTCATCTACCCATCTCAGAGAGTGTTCACCCATTTCCTTTAGGAATTGAGTTGTGCTTCACCTGACATAAACCCGCCTATGGTAATTTCACCAAATAGGGGAATATTTTTCTCACAAAGCAGAAAGAGGAAAGTCCTACTGGAAAATAATCCAGCTAGATGGAGGTGAGTAGCCCAGGAATGGTTAGGGCCTTGTCTCAGTCATCTTCCTCAGGCTTTTTTTTTTTTTTACTTTGCAATCTTGAACATGTAGCTTTTATTTTCCTGGTAGTCTCATGGCTTCAATAAAGGTGCCCCAAATTTTGTTTCCCATCCAAGTTTTAGGTAGGAAGCAAACAAATTTAATAACAAAGAAAACCACAACAAAACAACAAGGAAGGAGGAAGATTCTGTATCAGGAAAGTAAATTTTTTGATGTGTAGCAGACTTGAGCTTACTCCTCAAGTACAGAACTGTGTCACATGGTCAACTCTGGCTGCAGTGGAGATGAGGAAATGTAGTGTTTTGTGTTGTTTTTAATTGGGTATATATGGACCTAATTTAAAAAAAAAAATTTAAGTTAGGGAAGAAGGTGAGAAAGTTGTTGAGTAAACAACTAGCAGTGTCTATCACAGAAAATCCAGAGGCAAGTCACTCATGAATAACTAAAACCTAAAGTTCCCAGGTGTGGCAAGAAGATTGTAACTTATTTGTGCTTGCCTGGGACATCTCAGGTAAGGTTGTTGAAAGCTCTGAGCAAATTTCAAACTCTCAGATACTGATTCCACTGATTCATTGGCCTTTTATATTTCACAATTAATGTACTCCTTATTAGTTAAACCCAAATAAATGCTTCTAGTGTTCCTTTAACCGAATGTAGGAAACGTAGAGAAAAATGTTGATTTTACTCTGAACTGGCAAAATAACACAGTGGTACCGGCAAGTGTTGTCTAGTTAGTGGCTATTTGCTGCCACCTACTGTTTAAACTTGATATTCACTTTGGTTGTCTCCTAAAACTGGAGCATGACTCCAGAAGTGAAAAGGAAGAAAATTACAGTATGAGTAAGTATCCTTGCCACTGCTATAGCCATATGCTTTTTCAAAATAAATTTCCTACATGCACACCCAGGTTCATAGCAGCATTGAATACAATAGCCAAAAGGTAGAAGCAACTCAGATGTCTAGCGACAGATGGCTGTATTAACAAAATGTGGTATATACATCCAATAGAATATCATTCAGCCTGAAAAAGGAAGGGAATTTTGATACATGCCACAATATAGGTGGATGTTTTTCAAAACATTATGCTCAGTGAAATAAGCCAGTCCCAAAGTGACAACAGCTGTGGGATTCCACTTATATGAGGTTCCTGGAGCAGTCAACTTCATAGAGACAAAAAGTAGAAGGGTGGGGGAAGGAAGGAATGGGGAGTTAGTGTTTAATGTGTATAGAGTTTCAGTTGGAGGAAGATCAAAAAGTTCTGGAGATGGATGATGGTGATGGTTGCATAACAACGTGTATGGAGTTAATGCCACAGAATTGTACACTTAAAAATGGTTAAAATGGTAAATTTTATGTTATATATATTTTACTATAATAAAAATATTTAAAATATATATTCATTTCCAGGGAAGCAAGTAAGCTGACTCTGTGGAATACAGAAACCAGGGCATAGTCTATTTACCATATAGTAACAAACTGGCACAAAGTCTTTTGAATTTCTTCTGCTTCTGAGAAAGTAGGTCTCTTCCTGTTGATGAAGAAACTGTTATGTCCTAATCACTATGAAAATTGTTTCAGCAGTGTCAGGGAAGCGGCGATTTAATGTACGACCAAAAAGAGTGTAGCAGATTCAACCTCGGGGAAGAAGGCAAATAGGGTAATTTGGGCAATTCATATTTCTCTAAAAAAGCAATTTCTTGGTATATGGAGCTGAATATTTTCATGACAAGAAATAGTTTTTGGACTGTTCAACAGCCCCAGAAAAAAAAATTTTTTTAATCATTTCTATGGATCTTTCGTAGTTTTAGAACATGGCGAAATAATAAGACCATGCATATGCGTATTTTATTTTAACTGTTAAAAACGATGAGATCCATGATTTTTATTTATTCTAGAAAGAAAGCAGGTGGGGGTCTCCTATGTCCGGGAAATGGTTTTTTACATAGATTTCTGAATGGTCACATTTCGAATTGAACATGTCATATATAATGACTTCCATCCAGGTTATGTTTAAATCGTTTAAAAATCATTTAAGATAATATCTTTCATTTTCTGGTCATTGAAAATTTAATGGGTTTTGTATAAAGTAGTCTCTTTATTCCTCTTTTTCCTTTCAATTTAATGAGTTTCCACCTCAGCACTTGTGATTCAAATCGCCAGAAGCCATTACCCTGAAGACTGGCCTATCTGACAGGCATCGCTCTAAAGAGAAACTGAATTTTATTCTTTTAGGAATAAAATTAGGAAATTGACTACAATCCTTTCTCATTATTTGAGATACTAGACTTTTTTTTTTTTTTTTTAACGGAAACGTGTAGAAAAGATAGAAAGCGAGTTGAGAAAGATATTTAAATACCGGAAACGATGAAAACGGATAGATGCAGAATCCAGGTCATCTATGGAAAGATTTGTCTGTAAGATCGTGGCAGAATGACTTCTAAAAAGAACAGCAACAAAATTACTAACTGCGTAAAATATCATTTAAAATACATATTTCCTTATTCAAAATGCTAAGTGGAGCTGTTTAAAAAGGTGGAGGCAAGTGTTATCACTTGTCTGCCGTGAGGAAGGAAGCGTGGTTGACCCACAGTCCTGCCACTAGCCCTCTGGATTCACACATCCCCACGGCTCCAGCCAGTGACTTCACATGGCAGAGGTGCTGGTCCTGTGGGATGGAGCGCTGCTCTCATGAACAACTTTGGCTAGCAGGCTTCCCACTAGCCTGGTGGAAACTTTCTTAGAACCGTGCTGGAGTCTGAGACTTCCATGCGATTCTAATTCTTTCCCTCTAATTCTTTCCCGTCTCCTTTCACAGGTGTCAGACCTGAGTTGCCACCTGAAACCTCTCTCCTACTCTTGCTCTCTTCCCATTATCCTTTACAAGCCTTCCTCCTAAAAAATCTCTTGCACATCTCTTACATCTTGATGTCAACTACTCAGAACTCCCAGTTTACCCACCAGTAATCACACCAACTTACCAAGCTTGAATTGCCCTTTCTCTGACAGAGTATCAGACCAGTCATCAAGCCTTGCTTTCTTATTCCCCTCAGGCAGCCTCAAAAAGCCTCAGGTCAATTATGTTCAGCTTATGTCACTCAATTCTTCCCCTTTCAATGTTCTCACTGTATCCTTTGTATTCTACAACTGTGATTAACTCTTGGGCATGTTCAACCTGCTGGAAATTCCCCTATATCTCTCTGGATTCTCACTATCCTTCCCCTTATTTCTATAAAGAGACCAAGCTCTGTCCTGAGGCCACTGATTCTCCTGCGGCCTTCCAAGTGCCCATTATGCCTCAGTGCCAGGATGTGGGGTAAGAATCCTCCTCACTTACCAGTCACACTTCTGAAACCATTTTTCTTTCTTCTTTTTTTCCACTTTCCACTCCCAAGTAGTCCTTGGAAGCTCATGCCACATAGCTATACTGCGTTGACATCATCTCCTCTTCATGGGAGATCTTAGCTTCCAGCTCAGTATTTCTCACCACCTAGGGTCATCAGATTAAGCAAACAAAAATATGGGATGCTCAGTTGAATTTCACTTTCAAATAACACATAATTATTTTAATTTGGAAACCCTTTCTTCTCCCTCACTTCCCTCATCAATTTCAGTGTTTCAGTCAGTATCCACATGGATAATTCTGCTCACACTGGCATCATGCACTGCGGGTAGGATTGTAAACTGGTGCAGCCACTATGGAAAACAGTATGGAAGTGCCTCAAAAAATTAAAAATAGAACTACCTTATGACCCAGCCATTCCACTTATTGGCATTTATCTTAAGAAATCCAAACACTAATTCAAAAAGATGTATGCATCCTTACATTCAGTGCAGCATTATTTATAATGGCCAAGATCTGGAAGCAACCCATCAGTAGATGATTGGATAAAGAAGATGTGGGGTGTGTGTGTGTGTGTGTGTGTGTGTGTGTGTGTGTGTAATGGAATATTACTCTACCATAAAAAAAATGAAATCTCACCATTTGTGACAACATGGATGGTGTCACAGTTATTATGCCAAGTGAAATATGTCACTTATATATGGAATCTAAATAACAAAACAAATAAACAAAATAAGAACAGTCATAGAAACAGAGAACAAACTGATGGTTGCCAAATGGGAGGGGAATGGGGGGGGCTGGGTGAAAAAGGTGAAGTGGTTAAAAGGTACAAATTGGTAGTTACAAGACAGTCAAGGAAATGTAAAGTACAGCATAGGGAATATAGTCAATAATATTGTAATAACTATGTGTGGTGTCAGGTGGGTGCTAGACTTGTAGGGGGATCACTTAATAAGTTATATAAATATCTAACTGCTATACTGAACATTTGAAGCCAAGATAAAATAAAATTGAATGTCAAAGAATCGAAAAATTTAAAAAAATGTAAAAAAATAATAGGTTCAAATAAGTACAGTGGTATAAATAAAAGGAAGAGTAGGGAAAAGGGTTCTGGGAATGCTGGGGAGGTAATTCTAAATTAGGTTTGGATGAAGGTGAGACTTGATTAGTTAGTTAAAGGACATAAGACAGTTTTCTGTCCAGAAGTCGGAATTTCAAATGCTCAAAGGCAGATATGTCTGTTTTTTTTCAAGACCCAGCAAGGGAGCCAATACACGTAGAGGCTAATGAGTGAGGTTGGTGAGTTGCTGGGGGCTAGGTAGGCCAGTATGGGGCTTTTGCTTTTTTTCTCCAAGGAAATGGAAAGCCACCATGTTGACTGGAGCAGATGAGTATCATGATCTAAGATACATTTTAAGATACATTTTAAAAGCATCATTGAAGGAAGAAAGTATAAAAGCAGAAAGACCTATCAGGAGGCTGCTGCAGTAATCCAGGTGAGAGACAATGCTAGCAGGTAACCATGGAGTGGTGAGAAGTGTCAGAGTCTGGTAGACCCTGAATGTAGAAGTAAGGCATTTCTCAGTGGATGGGGTATGGGGGATGAGAGAAAGAGAGAGGTCAAGGATGATGTCAAGGATTTCTGCTGGCAAAACTAGAAGGACAGGATTGCCATCAATTGAGATGGACAAAGATGCCGGTGGATTAGAACAGAGAATGAGAGTGAGCAAGGAGCAAAATCATCAAAAAACAAGAAGGAATCAACCAGAGAAGTCCTCGCTGAAGTCAACTTGGTAGATGATAGCTGTAATGACAGAGTAGATGACATGATCTGATGACAGGAGAGTCAAAGTGGGGGGAGGATTAGGCAGAGAGAAGGAAAATTGGTCTGCAAGCAGCAATAAGATCTCCTGCCCCACCGCCAGGTCCTGTGGTCTGTGTGCTGTGGGAGAAGAGTCACCACTTGAAAGGGCTTCAGGGAAAGTGGTGTCTTCACAGGAGAGCCAAATTTCCATTAGAGCAAGAAAAGGAAGAGACATATTTAGCACTATTTATTGAAGAAAGTATCTCTTCTCCACTGAGTATTCCTGTCTCCCTTGTCAAATAATTGGCCATATACTCATGAATTTATTTCTGGGCTTTCAGTTCTGTTTTATTGGTTTATGTCTGTTTTTATGTCGATATCATACTGTTTTGATTACTATAGCTTTGTGATACAGTTTGAAATCAGGGAGTGTGATACCGCCAGCTTTGTTCTTCTTTCTCAAGATTGCTTTGGTTATTTGGGATCTTTTGTGGGCTCATACAAATTTTAGGATTGTTGCTTTTTTTCTGTGAAAAATACCAGTGAAATTTTGATAGCGATTGCATCAAATCTATAGATCTCTTTGGGTAGTATGGGCATTTTAACAATATTAATTCTTCCAAATCATCACATTTATTTGTTTTCGTCAAATTTTTTATCAATATTTTATAGTTTTCAGTGAACAGATCTTTCACTTCCTTGGTTAAATTTATTCCTTGGTATTTGATTCATTTTTTTATTTTATTGTAAATGGGATGTTTTCTTAATTTCTCTTTAAGGTAGTTAGTTGTTAGTGTATAAATACAACTGATTTTTGCCTCATCCCTTAAAGTTTGCCCTTTTAACATATACTGGCTTTTAGTACATTCACACAGTTGTATAAGCATCATCACTGTCTAATTTTAGAATGTTCATTACCACAAAAAGAAACCTTGTATCCATTAGTTGTCACTCCCTATTGCTTTGCTTCTTTCAGCCCCTGGCAACCATTAATCTACTATCTCTATAGATTTGCCTGTTTTAGCAGCATCAACATTCTAGTGCAGATCTCTAAGATATTTGCTCTCAGTTGAGTGATTATTTGATACTTAAGTGTAAATTAACCCATCAGCCGTAGCACTTAACCTGGCTTCATGCTAAATGGATTAGAAGGCTAAGTGGAGTGAGAATGAGTCAAAACAATTTCTCAAAAAGGCATAAGATCTGAACTGTCAATGAAAAAGAACAGTGCATGCAGTAGTAACCTGCTTTGCCAAGAAAGTGATGCAGTACCTAACAGTACCTATTTGACTCTATTTATTATCCTCTCCAGGTCGACTATTTGTCACTTTTTAGTGCACCTTTTTTCTCTAAGAGTGAATTAATTGACTCTTCCCCTAGGAGGACTACTCTTTCTGTGTAGGGCTGCAATCTTTATAGAAACATCAGACGGATGGCCCTCTCTCTAAAGAAGCTTCCAACATCAGTGGCCAGAGAAAAGGGGCATGCCTTGCATAAAGAGGGCTTCTAGGGAAAGTCAGGGATTTCTGGCCTAATGAGATCAAGTCCTTTTTTTAAACCTCTGCTGTTTATGTTGACAAATTGATTGCTGTTTACACTACAAACAGTATGAATAGGTGTTTTGAATCTTTGGTGAGACAGATAAATAGGAAATAAATATAGGCAGTTATTATTTTAAACTGTAGAGAAATATATTTGGAAACATTTCTTTCCTTCCCACTCTATTTTTAATTCTGTCACCCATTTTCTGACTTGTGGGGTTATATTACAGTTATAATATGCAGGTTTAGATAGATTTTCAGATAGAACATTTACAATGCACACCCCAAAACATATTTACTATTTATGGACCTCATGCTATTAATTATAAGTAAAATCAGCCTTGAAAATTCTCATTTTATTTCTATTATAAATTTAAAAATGTTTTTGGCTAGTCATTGTTAGCTGATCAGTACTTATGGAGTTAAAGATGATAGCCGAAGAAATTTTTTAATTCGAAGGATTTTTTTCTTTTTTTTTTTCATTTGGTTTAATTACCTGGCCTATAAACAACTTAAATTCTGGCAGATTTACTATTACTCCTGTTCTTAGCCACTGCATTGAAGACTTCTTGTATATGTTAACTGTGCAAAGGGCTTTACAGTATCAAAGTTCATGTTAGAAGTTCAACAACTTTTATTGTAGTCTATGTAATTCTTAGAATTAAATTTTGTTAAAACTTATGATAGCGTCTCTTAAATTTTTACATTAAGGTAATAATAGTCACGATTAGTCCATTGGCTTTAAGTTTATACCAGTAATTATCATTTTAAAAAATTGACATTTATTTTAAAAATTTTACTTGGGCATATAAAAGCATTCTTATAGTCTATCAAAAAGACGATAGTTTTATATGCTAGTAAAATGAGTCATGCTGAAATCATTGCTTACAAGGGGTTCATCTAAATGATAATGGGTACAAGAAGTAAGTTACACCCTGGTAGTGGAGGTCTTTTCTTCCATCTGGAAAATCTAATAATACTTGAAAAGATATTAAGTCGGGAACAAACTAATAGCCTGATTAGAAGATCAAATAAACCATGCCCCTAATGGTCTATTTTAATGTTTAAAGTACTTTGATAACAGTTACTAATCTGTATATTCCAAAAGGACACAACCTCAGAACCTTTAGAATAGAAATTGTTTTTAGCTTTCTTAGGGTTATGTGTCTGATGAAAGGGATGAACTCTTTGGTTCAGAAAATGCATATTTGCATACCTAATTTTGCATAAAAATTCCTGGGATCAATGGAGCCCTAGAATTCTTGTTCAGTTAGTCTCAAACAGAGAAAATATTCATTGTAATTAAGTTATTTTTACAAATGCTTTGAAAGGTATTGTTCATAAATCATTTTTATAAACATTGTTGTGGCTTGATATTCAGGAATTTTAATTCGTTTCTATGCTATAGCATTATTAATAGCTTTTGGGGTAAGGTTTTAGACAATTTATATGTAAGTCTGGTCTCAACTGGCTTTGTTAATCGATCAATCAACAAATGCATGGCTAAGAATTACTATTATGGCCATCTCATTTACACAGTTCAGGCAGGTTCAATAATGAAATGTTATTGCCTTTTTTTCTTCAGGTTTATGTCCTTATATTCATTGAAGAGCTAGTTATAAACCTAGATGAACACATTGGTTTGTTTAATGGTGCTAGAGATTTGCATTTTCTGCCATATGTATTACATGTCTACAGCTTTGTGCCCGCAACTGGCAAAGTACTTTTGAATTCCTAAAACAGTTGTTCTAATTCCATAGCCAACATATTGTGAAGAAAAATTTTCAGAATTTTGCTCATAAGTGTGTGCTTTAGGGAGTTGTTAGGAGCAAGAGAGCAAGTTGGAGACTTTTTCTAGATGCCTACCAGCCGGGGGGAAGTTTGGCAGCAGAAGTTAGGATGCTACCTTGAAGGAAGAGCTTTTGAGTAGTGAGTGTATCGGTTAGGATCCCAACAAGAAAGAGATGGCACATTCGAATTGGGATAATTTGGAAGGGTCCATTTATAAAGAAATAATCCTAAAAATGAGGATAAGACTAGGGAAATTATGGCAATAGTGCAGAAACCTGCTAACAGCAGGGTTGTCACCATTCCTGGGTCTGAAGGGCCAAGACAAGGGAGAAGTTACCAAAAGCTGGAGGGGAAAGAGTGGTAGAGAGCAGGTCACCTTCTGTCCAGGGACATAGCCAACCCGGGGTGACCACATTTAGAAGAAGCCAGGGGAACAAGTACTTCTGTACTCCTACCAGTGACCTCTTCCTGGCCTCTCTTGGTTCTTGTTGGGCAAGAACCCAACAGGAATCTCTACAGGTCAGCCTCCTGGGGCAGAAAGTGGTAACAAATAAGAGGAGAAGGTTTGATCTTAGGGCAAAGGGAAGGTTCTTCTGGATAATCCTCAACCCAGAAGTTAGACGTTTGAAATCTCTCAGTTTTCAATCATAAATGGCATTAAAAAAAAAATGTGTTAAAACACTATAGAGGAAAAAAATTTCCCCTCCTTTCCTTTTAGGTTCATTGGCTGGTCTGATAATTAAACTGACATAAAACAAATCAACAGGAGAAAAATAAACTTAATTTTATATGTATGGGAGCTCCATAAAAATACGACACTCAAAGAAGTGACCAAAACAGGAAGCCTTTATACTTTTTAGGCAAAGAAATGATAATTTGTGAAGAATCAATAAGACTGCCATTCTACTTTCTGTCTCTATTGATTTGACCACTCTAGATACCTCATACAAGTGAAGTCATACAACATCTGTTTGTGTGTGTGTGTGTGGATGGTATTTTAAGGATGGTGTTCAGGCATTTTGTAGAAACATTTGGTTGCAGTCATTAATACAGCATTTCATTTTGGAAAATGTCCTATTTCCTGGAGATTCCAAATATGATGGATGTGTGTGGCTTAACAAATAATAACAGAAATAAGGCATTAGAAATACAGTCGACAAACCAGTGTAATTTATGGGTAGAGAAAAAATTTTAATATATCAAATTTGAAACAAGGATATGACACTCAAAGGTTAAAAGGTATGCATCGGTGCGGAACCAAAAAGTAGATGAGCAGATAATGCATCATTTGCACACCAGAGGAGGAGGTGGGCCAGTGATCTGGGTCTGGAGAACTGTTTTTACTACTGCCTACTTTGGATTTCACCAGTGTCTTCCTGGAGAGGGAGAGGAGTTTAACACGGGTCTTACTCTAATGATACTTTGGATAGTTACATTTTATTGTAGAAAGTCACAGATTAGCCAACTGCATGTAATTTATACTCTCATATGGGACTTCTTTTCAAGATTTTTATAATCTTTGGATACATGTAAAGAATCCATTAAGTACTGCACCAGGGCACTCTCGTATACAGTACACCTTTCCCCAGATGTGAGGGGGAAACCTGTAGAGTTAGGGAGACCTGTCTACACTGTGCATACCTCTGTTATAGACATGTACATGGCTTTACTGAGGTATAATTGATCACTAAAATTGTATTTGGGGACCTAAATCACACCTGCAAAATCCATTCACAGCAGCATCTCGGTTAGGGTTTAATTCCGTGACTGGGGAAGATGTGTGCATACTGGCGATTGTGGGGTACCTTCGAATTCTGTCTACTGCAGTGAGTAATAGTGAGAGGACAGGTCCCTGGGTCTGACAAGAGAAGCAGGTAGCTAGGACTGTTTTCTGTTCTTTAGAAAAAATATCTAAGTACCTGCAGGCTGTGAGAGGGCATATTCTGTGTACTTGGCAATGTCATTAAACCTTGCGGAAAGAGACTGAGCCCAGGAATTAGGAGACCTGCCACTAAATAGCTATGTGATCTTGGTTAAATTATTAAACTTCTCAAGGTCTGGAACTGAGGGGATTGAATACATCAGGAATTCCCACTCAGGCAGGAGAGCAGGAGTGAAGCAGCCACCCTGAAGTCCTCTACGGAACTTTGTTAAATTAAGCACTTCCTCTTCTTTCCCAAGATGTTGTAACAATGTTGGGACATGGGAGAAAAAGTTTTACAAGAAAGAGAGATGGGCACGTGCAGTGTGGAATTGTTCCTTAGGCCATTCACTTATCCATTCATTCATTCCATAAATATTCATTGAAGGTCATCTGACTTTGTACCAAACACTGTGCTAGGCACTGGGGAGGTTAGAATAAATCAGACAGGACCTCTTCGTACCATATGGCCAGGGAGACAGAGGCAAGTTGAATACAAGATGATGAATATTACTGAGTGGACTGCAGGGTGCTAAGGGGTTTTAGAGCAGGGGTCCTCCTTGAAGAAGTGATGCTTAAAGAGTAGACATTAGCTAGGAGAAGAGGGTGCTTGAAGAAATGAAATGAAGTGGGGAATGGGGAAACTGTTTCAAGCAAGGGAAAAGCATTTATGAAGGAGTGGAAGCTTAAGTGACTAAGGCACATCTAAGAAACTATAATTAGGCTGTTATGACCCAACCTGGTGCATGTCGTAGCCAGCCTTGGAAATCGTGCTGATGGATTCAGACTTTTATCCTAAGCAAAATGGAAAGATATTGAAGGGTTTTAGGCAGAATGACTTGCACAGATTTGTACTTTAAGAAGATCATCCCTACTGTAGTTTTAAAATTATAGTGAAGAGAGTGACTGTTGTAGAGTTAGAGAGACCATTGCAGATGGCTAGGACCAGAACAGTGTCAGTAAGCATGGAGGGAAGAGGGCAGACTTGAAAGAGATGCAGAGAGTAGAATCAATAGCATTGTGGTTACTTGGACTGAGAAGTGATCTATATATCTCCAGTTATAGGAGTTACAGGATTAAATATGGCTGCACGTATTTTAATTGATGTTTGCCCCTTTATACTACTCAAGTTGTATCTTCTGCATTCACAAGAACTTTAGGTTGCAATAAGACAGCAGATCTTTGGAATACTTATTTCGTTGGTTTGGCATATTCTACTGAGAATTAGTATTTAAGGAGGATACAGAAGATCTGGATTCCAGTGCCTTGTTTCCTTATCTGCTCAATGAGGGGGTTGAATTGCAGACCTCGAAGACTAATTCTAGGGCTGACCTTCCTGAACCCGTGGAATCACTGGCTGACTCTGCTTTCTCCCAGGCTGGTCCGAGTTGTTGGCTGCTGTTAAAGAGGCATTGGTGGTACCCTCCAAGTGCTGTGCACTTTTGGATCAAGGACTACCCCAAAGGAAGAACTTTTGTACTACTCCAGCCCCAGAAGCAGACAGTCATGCTTCTAAATGTGGCTTCATGCTTGGTGTCTCTGGAATTTGCCCAATGTGTCACATAAGAGGTTTATCTAGCTTGAGCACATGGAATGTTTAAACAGTTCCAATTTCCCTTTAGTTTCTCCTCTGTCAGTAGAAGGTGCATTTCGTACAGTGAATGACACGAAATATACTGAGTTCTAAAATTTCATTTTTTGTTGTCCTCAGAAATTTTAATCAGCAGTGGAGCTCTGTGTCTGGGCAGAGACACATGAGTGTAATCTGCAGGAGATGGCCACAAGAAAGCTCTAGCAGTGGCTTACCTACCCAGAGACCACTTGGGCTCCCCCCAGCAAAATCAGCCACAAAGCAGATATGGTGGAGATTTTCTATATTTTTAGGGCCCAGATCTATTTCATGGGGGTGCATATTGCATTTTTCTGAATGCATCTCATAATTTGTGTTTACATGTATTTTAATCTAATTTCACTCAGAATTGTTTAGATGGAATGTAGAAAGTGCGTGTTATTTTTGTCCACTAGAGGGAATTAGAGGGACTTAGACATAGGAGCCAACAAGTCTTATTTAAGGCTCTTGATGTCAGTGTTAAAGAAATTTCCAGGGGTTGTCGAAGTGGGCTTACTATCAGAATCGCTGGGGGGTGGTTCTTTTTTTTTAAAACTTATTTATGTTAAAAATATTCTTTTACTTTTTAGAGTAGTTTTAGGTTCACAGCAAAACTGAGCAGAAGAGGAATCTGCTCCAGATCCACAAAATGAGCAGCATTGGGGGGCATGTCTGGGAATCTCTGTTGTAAGAGCTGGTGGAACCCCTGCCTTTGTGAAAACTGTACTGAACTATATAAACTTAAAGCCAAGAACAGGGGCAGGATGCACTGAGTATTGTACAGCCTACATGGCAGACTATAGGGACAGAGGCTCACAAGGATTTGAACATTAAAAAAAAAAAAAAGAGGTTAAATACTCAAAGATTGTCAATATTTAGAATAGAAAACATGATTCTCCAATTAAACAATTTCAGCTACTAAATAGAATCCACATGATTTACTGAGAGCCAGAGAGAAATCTGAAAACTGCTATTAGAGTAAGACTTACAGCTGCAGACAGAGGATTTTTAGGAATCCCCCACATCAGGAAATGGTATTTTGTTTTGGAAATAAAAATTTCAAGAAAGACTGCCAGCTTCCTGTGGATCCTATCCAGAGAATAGAAATAACGCCCCGATCCGATTGCCATCAGGCACAGATGTTTCCACAGTAACAAGCACATGCTGGCAAACTGGACCAAAGGCACAAGCTGCTTAAAAAATTACGGGAAGAAAAGAGGGCACGGGGAGGAGGTTCAATCAGTTCTTTCCCCATTAAAAGCAGTTTAAATAAAATGAAAATAATCTTATTGATTTATGGAAAAATGTATTAGAAAACCGAAATGATTTTAAGAAAATTAGCAATCCAATTTAAGAAACATTGGACTGCTCTATCATATAGATGCTTGCTGGCCTGCGGAAATTTACAAATTTATTTGTTTAAATCAACATCAAATAGCCAGAATTCTTGTGATAAGAGCTGACCTTTATAATAGGTCTCTGAAACCTAGCTTGAATACCAAATAAAAACTCACAAGAACACCCCCAGCAAAGTTCACCCTTAACTCGGTGCTGGCTGCAATTTCACAGGTCAGAATCGTACTTCCTGATGCCAATGTATTTTCTAGGCCAGGTGTGAAAGGGATGTCTCCCAACTAATTGCTATATCTAAAGACATAAAGATGCTGAACAAAGTTAAACTTGAAACATTTCTCCTTTAAGGTTGTTCTGAATTAATAATATTACAACAATAATTTTAAAAAGTTATGAGACCCAATAAGCCCAACAAACCCTGATAAGTATGGAAATATGATTCCTCACTTTAAGCTTTTGCCTGAAGAATCTGGGCAGATTGGCAGCTACCTTAGAGTTCTTCATTATTCTTTCTTCAAAGGTTTGTTTACTATGTATGGAGGGCCCTCATACACTTTTATAACCTAATCCTCTTGATCATAAAATACAATCTTGTTTTATGTTATAGATATATTTCAACTCAGAAGAACAGTAGTTATTGAGAGATAAGGTGGGAGAAGTTATAGGGGTAAATCTATTCTTTTAAAACTTATTCTCGTAGTAGCATTTGGAATAGAGATTATAAGAGAGAGCAATGTAATGATTTACACTAACTCTTACATGCAAATGAATATAATTCCATTTCTAGCTAACTTGATTATACAGTCATGTGTTGCTTAATGATGGGGATACATTCTGAGAAATGTGTTGTTAGGTGATTTCATCGTTGTGTGAACCTCATAGAGTGCACTTGCACAAACCTAGACGGTGTAGCCTACTGCACACCTAGGCTATCTGGTATAGTTTATTGCTCCTGTGATACAAGCGTGTATAGCATGTTACTATACTGAATGCTGTAGGCAATTGTAACACAATAGTAAGTATTTGTGCATGTAAACATAGAAAACGTATAGTCAAAATACAGTATAAGAGATAAAGCCTGGCATATCTTTTAGAGCACTTATGAGTGAAACCTGCAGGGCTGGAAGTTGCTCTGGATGAGTCAGTGAGTGAGTAGTGAGTGAATATGAAGGTCTAGAACATCGGTGTACACGACTGTGGACTTTATAAACACTGTACAGTTAGGCTACACTAAATTTATAAAGTATATTTTCTTCTATGATAAATTAACCTGAGCTTACTATAAATTTACTTTATAAACTTTAAAAAAACATTTCGACTCTCTTGTAATAACACTTAGCTTAAGACAAATATATTCTACAGCTGTACAAAAATATTTTTTATATTCTTTTTCTATAATCATTTTTCTATTAATTTTTTTTCTTTACTTTTTACACTTTTTTTGGTCTTAAAAACGAAGACACAAATTAGCCTAGGCATACACAGGATCAGCATCATCAATATCATTGTCTGCCACCTCTTTATCTTGTCCCACTGGAAGGGGCAATAATCCGCGTGGAACTGTCATCTCCTATAACAATGCTTTCCTCTGGAATACCTCTTGAAGGACCTGCCTGAGGCTCTTCTTGGGGAGGTGTCATGTCACTCTTTTTGGAAATATGTTCCTGATGGTTTGCTTGATTTGTTTCTCTTTTCATCATCGATTTGCTTGGAAGCAGATACTGTACCACAAACATTTCTCTCTATTAATGATAACCTTTCTGTGTTGCGATCCATGTTTCCAAACTTTTAAGGAGCTTGTTGAGGTCTGCAAAATCTGCTAAACCCTTCACTGTGCACTTCTTGGTGACGTCACCCCAAGCCTAAGCAGGGTTCTCGATGCAGTCATAGATGTTGTGATTCTTCCTCCTTAGTTGCAGCAGTTGCCTGGGCAAAGGTCGGCCATGGGTAGTAAGACTTAAAAGCTGTCGTAACTCCTTGATCCATTGGTTGGATTGGAGAGGTGGAAAGAGAAACACCACTTTCATACTGAGATGAAGATCACCAATAAAAGGAGGATACCCAGGAGCATTACCAACAATAAGCAAAATCTGGAAAGGTGTATTATTCTCCAAACAGTACTTTGTCATTTCACTGACACAGTAATTTAGGAGGGCATCTCGGAACAAGAGCTGGGTCATCCATGACTTCTTATAGCTTCTGTGGTACACCAGCAGTGTGTGCTTATTGATACGCTTGAAGGCCCTGGGTTCTCAGTCTGACAGATCACAAAGGGTTTCAATCTGTATCCTACAACATTAAGCCTTGAATCCTGGCATTGACTTGGCCCCCTTATAGATGTAAGTCCTTGAAGACATCCATTTCCAGAATAGGGAGGTTTCATTTATATTGAATATCTGCTCTGGCAAGTAATTGTCCTCTGCAATTAGATTATCTAGAGTTTCCAAAAATTCTACAGCTACCTTCACATCAACACTCACAGACTCACCATTTACTTCCATGTTATGTAATAAATAATGAATGATTCTTGAATCATTTAAACCACCCAGAGCTAGTGGCAAATTCAATATCATAGTCAGATCCAGACTTCTGTTTCACTATCATAAACAAACTTTCTGCTTTGGTGATGCTCGTCATTGGTACTGAGAGGAATTTGCCTCTATGTCTGATCTTTAACTCAGGTCATTAGAAGCTTCTCCATGTCTGATATAGGTCCTTCTAGAATTTTTGTAGATCTTATTGCCTTCAACAAAGCAGATCCCTTATCAGCTTCTGTGACTTTGTTCTTATTCTTCATGATTGCAGCTGTGATGGGATGGGGGCTGTGCCTGACTGGCGGGTGATACCCATTACTAATTTTTCGCTTTTGCAGTCCTTAATCACTTTAAATTTTATTTCTAGGTCAATCACTCGATGTGACCTCTGGCAACATTAGCAGAGGGTTTTGCATGCTTAGGGCCATGATAAGCAAAACAACTTGAGATTAAATCTAGCACAAAGGAAAATGGTGCAATCGAGAGATGAAGTAAACAGGAGATGTATGAGGCTACTGCTGACATAGCATGGCATACTATTTTTCAGCAACTTTTTTTTATAAGGAGAAAGAGTACACTCTAAAATAATGACTGCAAGAATGGTAAATATATAAAACAGTAACATAGGCATTTATTATCTTTATCAAGTATTATGTACTGTATCCAATTGTATGTGCTATATTTTTATATGACTGACAGGTTTCTTTACACCAGCATCACCACAAAAACGTGAGTAATATGTTGCTCTATGATATTGCAAGGACTAGAACTTTACTAGGCGACAGGAATTTTTCAGCTCCATCGTAATCTTATGGGACCATCATTGTATATGCAGTCCTTCATTGACTGAAACATTGTTATTGTGAGGCACATAACTTTATATCCTTACCTACATAATCATGTCCCATTTTGAGAATTAAATTTTAAAAAGTTTTTTTCCCATGAAAATTGTTTCATTAGTATTATTTTGTTTTGAAATAACAAATGCCAACTTCCCTGTAGATTTCAATGATATTATCAGAATATATTTCTCTCTAATAAAGAATAAGTTTACACTGTTAGCCAGGCCCCAATAACTGCAAAGTCAATTTTAGTCCTTTGCTTGCCCCTAACTGATAAATATTTTTCTCCTATCACCCTATGGTTTCAAATGAAATACAATTTTTAATAAATTAGTTGGCTGCTAACCCTGGTAACTCCTACTAGGCTGGTTTGGCTAGAGGACAACAGCTCTTGTTTGAGGTTCTGATACAGCTCCAAAACCACAAGATCATTAAAACTGTCAGCCTGTGCTGCCACAGCTGCCTGGATCTCAGTTTCAATATCTCCTACACTCTAATCTACATTTTGAAAAGAAAGGTTTTCCCATTGTAAAGGCCACATTTCATTCATTTGCAAACTTCTTTTCTTATTTACTCCATCTCTAATTTTTTTCACACCTTAACCATGCCCCATTGTGCCCTGTCTATCTCACCCAGTGAAAAGTAGCTAATGGATCATAGCTCTCATTTGCTTGGAATGGGGATGTAGCCTTTGAATCCCCTGCAGAGTAGTGATCCAAATAGTTCCTACCAATCCTCGGAACCTGGCACTTGACGGGAAATCTATTTACTACTTTGGCTTTAAATAATACCTCTCAGAAACATTAGATTTCAATTAACTTTTGCCTTGGCAGTAAGGACCTTTGAGGATGGGTTGAATTGAGACTCATATGATCACAGAATACTCCCTTCATTTTAATCAATACTTAGGGGCGAAAATATCAGGGGACAAAGAGCCAAAACCGGCAATAAAGACAGGCTTCATTCATAAATATTACTGGGCTGAGACTTCTCACTGAGTTAAGAACTTGGTCATAGTAAATCTTGCTTGATTTTACTTGTTTATAATCAATTGTGGCTATTTTTGTGTAACCAGTGAGTGATAATCTTAGCAGAGATTTGAGAATCAGTAAATTCTCAGGAAGAAGCTTGTGTTCAGAGGAGAAATCTTGGCAAAGTGTTTGGCACATAAGTAAACTCAACTAATTGGTAGTTGCCAACTGCATTCTACAGCTCAGTTCCTATACAGGATTTTTAATGTGAGTTTAAATTTATTCTGAAATATTTTACTAATTTATTCTGAATTATCTTAATTGATTCAAAATGTTAGAAAGATAATTAATGTTTTCACTTCTTCTAGTGTGGCAGAGTAGCTATCCAGAATGATTTTTCTCTTTGAAATACTAAACTCGTGGATAGTTTCTTTTAAGCCTTTCTTCCTTCTTTCCTCCCTTCCTTCCTTCCGCCCCTCCTTCTTGCCTTGGTAAGCTGACAAGAAAATAAGGAAACTGAAGACTTCCAAAACAAAAGCGAAAGTAGAAGTTCTGGTAGTCTTTAAGTATATATATTAACTATAGTCTTTAAGTATGTATATTAAAATAGCTTGTGTTGCCATTAAAAGACTAGAGATAGTATAATGTCCAGATAAACAGAGGAAGAACAGTGGGCTAAGGAAAACAGAACATCTCTTAATTAATATAAAAAAAGGGAAGAAAGCTAAGAGAGAAACAGGGAAGACAGAAAAAAGAAACAGTAAAACAAAGAAAATACATGATATAGTGCTAGAGATAAATCCAAACATAGAAATAATCACAATAACTCTCTGGTTAAAGGCAAATCTTGTCAAGCTAAATAAAATCCTGCAATGTGCTCTCAATAAGAAATACACAAATAAAAAAACACAGAAAGATTGAAAGTCAAAGGCTAAATCTAAATGAAAACTGGTGTAGCTAAACCCATATTAGACAAAATATAATTTAAGGATTACTTTATGATGGAAAAGTTAAATTCATCAGGATGATTTAACAAATCAAAACTTGTACATACTTAATGAAGTCTCCAAATACATAAAGCAAAAATGAACAGAATTATAAAGATGAATCGGTAATTCCATAAGTATAGTGATGACAAATAAGGCAGACAAAGAGCAATATAAATGAACTTAATTATACAGATTGGAGTAGGCACATTTCTTTGAAGCACACGTGAAACATCTGAAAATTGACATTGTGCTATGTCATAATCAAAGATACTGTACACATTTTGCAAATAATCTTAAGTCAAAACACTGGTATCATAGAGAACATTTCTCTAATTAGCTTAGAGAATTTATGTACAACTAGCTTAGAAATCATTAAACATAACTAAGAAAATCCTATATATTTTGATGTTTAAAAAACTACGTATGTCTAAGGGTCAAAGAAAAAAATCATGGATAGAAAACATTGAGATCAACAATAATAATAACACTAACCATTAAATCTTTAGGGATTCAAATAAAGAGATACTTGAAGAATCTTAGAAGAGAAGAAAGGCTCACAATTAATGAAGCAAGCATCTTAAAAAGTTAGAAAAAGAACAGGAGAATAAACACCAAAAAGTAAAAAGAAGGAAATAATGCAATCTCCCCAGAAAATAATGAAATAGGAGACAAACAAAATAAAGAAGATTAACATAGACCAAAATTTATTCTTTGAAAAGACTTTAAAAAGAGCAAATCTCTGGGGAAGTTAAGGAAAATAAAAGAGTATAATATCATTAATGAAAAGACTATAATATCATGAACAACAAAAGATGTCCAAGAGTCATTACGAAAAAAAGTCAAGAGATAAAATGAACAAAATCTTATAAAATTATAATTTGCTAAATCTACCTTAAGAAGAAATAAAGAATCTGAATTGTCCATTCAGTAAATGAAATTAGTGGTTTAAAATCTTTGCACAAAGAAATGTTGACTTTCAGACAATTCTAATCTTATACAAACCCTTTCAGAGAATAGAAACTGAGGGAATACTCCTCAGCTTATTTTATGAAGCTGGTCTCACCTCGATGCTAATTCTAGACAAGGACATCACAAGCAAAACCAAAAACCAAACAAAATAAATAAATAAATATATAAAATAAAACAGGTAACTCTTAATCATGACCATGAACACAAAAATTCTAAACAAAATCGTATTAGCAAATTGAGTCTGAAAATATATAAAAAAGATACTACATTATGATCAGATTGCATTTATCCCACAGATGTAATATTGGTTTACTTTTAACTTATTACCTCATAAACAAATTAAAAGAGAAAACGAATGTGTTTATTCCCCTAGATGCAGGAAAATTCAACATCATTCACATTAGAAAAATTCTTGGGAAACCAATAACAGTTATTGTCACTGCTTGGCTTCCTTAGGAAGAAGACTGAGATAGAGAAGGCTTTAAGATAGAGATAAACAGGCAAGAGGGTTTATTAGGGCGTGCTCTTGGTGTCAGCACCTGTGGCAAGGAAAGGAAGGAGTACTGAACAGAGAGAGGAGAAGCGGGGCTTTGGTGTAGCCTCAGGGGAAGCCTCAAGCAACCCTAAAGAGAGCTCAGAAATGAGGCTGACCTTTTGGAATTGTCTTGACTTGAGCTGAGTAGGTTGGGCCTTTATACCACATGCCAAATGGCCCCCTGAGGTGGGTTGCCCCAGCAAGTGGGTGTGAGGGAGGCAAGGTGACTTTCTTCAGCTGAAGAAACCTGCAGTCAAGGGTTGTGCCAGCAGTACTCCTAGCTGCTAGGAAAATTGCTTCAGCTCAGAATGGGGACCTCAGAGGTATATCACAGTGTCCATTACAAGCATGTACAGCCCTACGGCAGACATCATACTTGACATTAAATGTTGAAAGCATTGCCTTTAAGATTAGACACAAGACAAGGAGGCTGTTATTACCATTTCTATTCAGCATTGTGTGATGAGACATGAAAAAGAAACGGCTTAATGATTAAAAAAATGATTAATGATAAAAATGATTAAAAAAATAAATGTGATTTGCAGGTGATATGATTGTCTATGAAGAAAATCTATAAGTGGATTATTCCAATAAAAGTTTGTCAGAGTTGCTAGATACAAAGTGAATAAATAAGTATGTATATGTGTGTCAGTTGCACAAGCAATAGTTATTTAGGAAACCTCATTTAAAAATACTATTTATAATGGCATAACAATATAATATAAATCGAGATAAATATGACAAAAATGTGTAGTCCTTTAGTAGAGAAAATAGTATAACTTTATTAAAAGATTTTCAAGAATGTCTTAAACATATGAAAGATAGAGTTCTGTTCTATAAAGATTTCAATTATCCCCAATTGATATATAGATTTGATGAAACAAAAAGACCACTGTGGTTTTGTGAAATTTGACATGATGATTTGAAAATTTATATGGAAGAATAGAAAACCAATAAGGAAGAAGGCAGAAAAACTTGCATTACTGGATATGATGAGTTAAGAATGAGACAAACAGACAGATGAAGCAGAATAAGACAGAATTAGAGTCCAGAAAGAAATCCAAACATATATAAAAACTTGTTTTGTGCAGATCACTGGGAAAGTGTAAACTATTTCATAAAAGGCTTACGGACAATTTGGTTCCCATATAGTAAATAAGCAAACAGACAAACTTGAAAATAGATCCTAACCTTATCATCAGAAACAAAAATCAATCTAGGCAGTTGGAGACGTAATGTGAAAGGCACAACCATACAATTTTAGAATAACATATAGGGAATATCTTCAAATTCTAGAATAAGGAAGGATTTCTGAAAGAAGATACTAAAGTTTAAATTATTGCAGGGAAAGATTAATACACTCAACTTCATGAAAATTAAGAATTTATTACTGTCATCAAAAACAGTAATGAGAATAAAAAGACAAACCCAAAATTGAAAGATGATATTTGCAACTTATAATTATTGATGAAAGATTAATATCTGGACTATAAAAACTTTGAAGAATCAATAAATAAAAAGGACAAACCAATATAAAAATGGAGAATACATTTGAGCCAGATTTACAAAAGAGGAACACAAAAAATTCAGAACCATAGGAAAAGATGTCAACCTCATCAGAAATCAGGCAAATGAAAACTAAAATTAAATAAATTGTATAAGTTAACAGATATCTTTTGCTGTCAAACTGAACAATAAACACATAATTTCACATAGTTTCTGTGGGTCAGGAATTTGAGAATGGCTTAGCTAGTCGATTCTTGTCTGGTCTCATGAGATTTCACTCCCAGAAGTTAGCTAGGCTCTAGTCTTCTGGCTTCAATCCTTCTTTTGTAAGGACTGGAATATCTACTTTGAAGATGGCTCACTCACATGGCTATGCTGTTGGCTATTGGCTGTTACTATGTGGAGAAACTGCTTGAGTATCCTTACAACATGGCAGCTGGCTATGACCCCACCTAGGAAATCGTAGTCCATGATTTCTACAATATCTTATTGTTGACTCAGATTGGCTGCATTTATTCTGGGAGTGCAGTACATAAGGAGGTGAATAATAAGAGGCAAGCTTCATAGAGAACCATCTTGGATGTGAGCTACCACAGCTGCCATTAACATTTAACAGAAAAAAATTTAAAAGGCCACTACTCCCTGTCATGAAAGGGACCTACAATTACACTCACTAGGAACACATGAGGGAAAAAAACAAAGGAAGAAGAGTTATCACATTGTATGGGGTCCCTATCCTCTCATCATTTTTTCAATGAGAGGTACTAGGGCTGTTAAGCCATGTTGTATCTCCTCAAGCCAAGAGTATAGAGCAATGGAAACCGTCACTTGCATGTGGGAATATAAACTGGTCCAACCATGCCACAAAATATTTGCATTTCCTAGCAGAGTCGGACTTGCGTAGATTCTGTGATCAGGCAATTCCACTCCTAGTATGCATTTTAAAGGTAGTCTTGCACATGTGCAATAGACAACATGTTCACGGAAGGCTTTAGGGAAAAAATATCATAAATAATTAAAAAATGGATCAACTGATTATGGTATACTTGTCAAGTGGAATACTATATAGTAATGGAAAATGAATGAACTAAGGTACATGCATCAATCTTAAGTAACCTAAAAACCAATGTTGAACAAAAGATGCAAGTTACAAAGGAATATGTACAATATATTAGAGTCCATACATAGGAGATAAAACTATAAAAAAAAGCAAGAGAATGATCAATATAAAATATAGGATGGTAGCTACTTCTGTAGCCACTGCTAATACTCTACTTCTCATATTTATTATAATCCTTGCACCTCTATAGATTCATTTTTTATAGTCCTTTTATGAAAAGGATATGCTTTACAATAAAAAAGTTTTAAATTAAAGAGTTCTTTTAAAAAGACAATTTAAAATGTCAGGGCTATTTCAATGAGCAAACGAATTGTTCTTCAGTATTCACCAGCACACATCAAGTGCCATCCCAGTCTCCTTTTTTTTTTTTTCATCAAAATAGAAAAGTATAAATGTACTGAGCCTAAAAAAGAGAGTCGACTGTCCTCAATTCAGAAATGTTACCATGAAAGTCCTGGTAATTTGCCCTCAGAGCTCCCTCTGATTCATTGTCTGGCTCCAGATCTTTGATGTGAATTTTCAGAACTGCTAAAATAGACTGAGAATAATAAGCCCAAATCCAAACTCCATGCAAAAGAAAGATTAGAATTTGATTGAAATTGGTTTGCTAGGTGAATTCTACTCTTCCACGTCTGCAGCATCCATACCATCCCTCTTTATTCTCATTGTTCCTGATGAGTTACTCACTTGGCCCTAAAACTTAGGGTTCTCTTGCTGAAAAAACTATCAGATGAAAGAATATTTCCACAAGTAAGGGACATTTTTTTTCTGATGTGTATACTAATCACTAAACCCTTTACATTTTTTTCCGAATCATACTTTCAATAATGTACATGCATTTTAGTTATATAATTATATCAAAATAATTCACTGGCATTAACAAGATCAGTAGCACAGATGTGACAACCCCACATGACAGTCAGTATTCTTTGGTTGTAAGCAACCAAAGCCAAATTTGAATGGCTGAAACTATAAAATAATTTTTTGAAATGAAATAGAGTGTCTCATTGAAGTGAAAAGGCAACTGACCAATCAGATTTTAGAAAGGGCAGGAATTAAAGTAGCTCTAGGAATCTAGATAGTAGGACTTATTTATTACGCAGTATTTTTTCGTAGGTACCATTCTCAAAATAGCTTCAGTATTATTCAGTTGTTATGTCATTATGTTCAGTTTTGAAATCCTGCTAGAGATTGGCCTGGTTTGGGACAGGTGACCACTTCTTGGCAAGAGGAAGATATAATTGACAAGTGTACCCAGACTGCTGAAGTAATAGGTTTGGGGTGATGATGCAAAGAGATCCAGTCTTTTCCACAGGAAAATCAGGTTCTGTTACTAAAAGAATGGGGGTATTGATGCTGGGCTAGTAAAATAGCACAAATCCATTATAACCCCTGTAGCAGAAATCAATTTTGCTTTAATCTTCTTATCCAGTACCATTACACAATTTAAATAAATGCTACAAATATTTGGGCACTGTCTTAGTCTGCTTGGGGTGCCATAACAAAATACCATAGATCAGGTGGCTTAAACAATAGAAATTTATTTCCTCATAGTTGAAGGCTGGAAGTCCGAGACCAGGGCGCCAGCATGGTCCGGTTCTGATGAGAGCTCTCTTCCCGCTTTCACCTGCGTCCTCACATGGCCTTTCCTCTCCTGCTCTTCCCCTTCTTATAAGGCCACTCATCCTATCAGATCTCACCCCACCCTTATTACATCATTTAACTTTATTGATGTATTAAAAGTCCAAATACAGTCATACCGAGGGTTAGAGATTCAACATACGAATTTTGTGGGGACACAGTTTAGTCCATGGTGGGTACCCACTATGGGACTCACGATTTGCTACCTCACTTTTGATAGTCTTCTTGTCCTCACGCACACATTTGATTGCAAGTGTGGTGAGTGTGCACCATTTCCTAAGTAATCTGTCAGGGGTTTGTCAGGCTCTGTGGAGAGCTCTGCCTCTCCTCCTCCTGGACTGAGAAGCACTGTGCTCAAAGCCAGAGGCCCTGTCTTTGATGACGGTGTGCCAGGCTGGCTTGTTTGAGTCTGCTACTTCTCTGCAGTTCGGCTCTACAGCTATCACTGCTCCAGTCCTGGTTGTGTTCCATCTTCTGTTTTTCAGACACCCCAACAGGAATTGCTTAGAGAAGCCATGTGGGATCGTGGAAAGATGTAGAAGCCAGGACACCTGTGTTCTATTCCTAGCTCTAGCACTACAAGCTGTGTGGCATTAGAGAAATCACTGAACTTCAGTAAGTTCATTTATGCCACAAATGTGTATTGCTTTCTTACTTTCAAGTCTGAGCTAGGTGTTGAGAAGTCGGTGAGACATGCTACGAAGAAAAAGTGTGGGATACTGTTGTGGGGAGGGTAGGCAGCTATTGACTGACTTATCTGGTAGTATAGATCATAGAAAGTTTTCTGGGGGAAATGACCTTTGGTAAGAGAAATGACTGCCTAGGAGTAGTGGTGGGGTAGAGTGGGGGAGGAAATGCACTAGAGACAGAGGGGACAGCATGTACACAGGCCCTGAGGCAGGAGGAACTTTGAGCTTCTGGTTGGATCAAAGAGAGGCCTGGGGAGAGTGATTAAGATAAGGCTGGGTAAGAGGGCAGAGGCAAGAGCATGTTGAGCCCTGTTGGAGATCTTATTTCCTGTTCCAGGCCCTGTGGTGGGAGTAGGAGACATGCTCCACTATGTGTTTTCAAAAGATGATGTGGACTAAAATATGGAGGAGTAATGGAGAGAGCAGAGGTGGCTATGCTGAGATCAGTGAGGTGGCCCAGGAGGACAATGTTTGGATAGGATGGGGAGAGTAGAGATAAATAAACACAGTGGTCATTTCTAATCGAGATTACTGTGCCTGCAAATATCTACCTGTTGGGCCTAGCGTGTTAATTACCGAGCACTGCATTCAACACCATTTATTGAACCAGACACTTTTCTAGGTGCTGAGGACATAGCAGTGAACACAGATCCTGTCCACACAAGCTTACTTTCTAGTAAAATGGTTTACATTCTAGTGGGGCTGTTGTAGGATCAAATGAGATACGTAAGCTACCCAAGTGTGAATGGTTACTTTGGGATGGCTAGTTCACTGATTTCTAGAGAACACCAGTTCAGCTTCCTCCCTATGTTAGTTTCCTCTGGCTGCTGTAACAAATTACCACAAACTCAGTAGCTTAAAATGCCACAAATGTATTAAGTTCAGTTTTGGAGGTCAGAAGTTCAAAATGGGACTCACCGGCTAAAATCAATGGGTCGGCTGGGCTGCATTCTTCCTGGAGGTTCATAGGGGAGAATCTGTTTCCTTGCTTTTTCCAGCTTCTAGAGGCCATGTACATTCTTGGCACATGACCCTTTCATCTTCAAAGCCAGCAAAGGCCAGTAGAGCCTTTCTCATATCAAGTTACTCGGAATCCTACACTTTCCTCTCTCTTTCACTTTTAAAGATTCTTGTGATTCCACAGGTCTCACCTGGATAACCCAGGAAACTCTCCCCACCCGAAGGTCCTCCATGTAATCACATCTGCAAACTCCCTTTAGCACATTCCCAGGTTCGGGGTTAGGACACGGACATCTTTGGCAGTGGGGCATTATTCTGCCTGCCACACTCCTCAGCGCAGCTTTACTAGGTCCAAGTAAGAAATGGGATTAAGTTTTCTCTTCTCCCTTTTGGTTTTGCTCTCAGTGTGAGAGTTACTGAGCAGTTAAGTGACTGAAACACAGGGGCAACCAAAGTTGAATCAGTCTCTTTTTCCTTTGTCTGAGAGGTTTTAAGAGAATCCCAGAGAGCTTCCTTTTTATGAGAGGGCCAAGTGTCAAGACCACAGGACTCTGCCTGTGCTGCTGGGGAGAAGCGATCAGAGGGCTGTTTTTGGTTGTCACAGCTGACTCACTGTTCTCAGAATACTCCAGCCAGTCTCTGGAAACCAACTGTGAGCACTCTGTCAAGCCAGATTTCCTACATACAGTGTCACTAGCGGAGGACAAAAAAAGACTTAAAGAATATCCCCTGACACGTTTTACAGCACCGAGGCAGGATAGGATTCAGGTGAATAAGGGAAGATATGGAACTTGTATCCTTTTGGGGAAAAAGATTCTAAGCAAGTTCTTAAAGTATTATACTTTCTTATAATGCTACTATTAAAGTATGAGTAAAACCCACCACTGGGGATTTTCAGTGACCCATTTAAAACTAAATTAATTGCCATTTTATCATCAGGGACCAGGCTACAGTTTTATAAATCTCTCCTGTGGCCACTCTTGAGGAGCAGCTCTGAAAAAGAAATAAAGGGTTGTGTTCGAGTCTTTTTTTTTCCTTCAAGCCAATGACTAGGGTTCTTCAGGTAAGAAACTGCCAACTGAAAAATAGCAGGTGAAAAACTACTGCCTTTAGATGCACAATTGTGTGAGATGCTTGTGAAGTCTGCGTTGCTGGAACATCACACTGTCTCCTTAGCTCTCATCAGCACTTTTCTGGGACTGCCAAATTGGACTTCAAGCCCCTATAAGTGACAAGGCTTAAGGACTGGCAGTGGGAAGTGGTTTAAAATATGTGGGTGAAAATGGGCTTGAGAGGAAGGAAGGGTACTAGATGTTCAAGATGACAAGGCCATAACCTGAGAAAGTGCAGTCCGCCCTTGTGAGTTGCCTCCGGTGTGACAAGGACAGGAGTTGACAATGTAGGGGTGTGCTTGGAAAGGAGGCAGGACGAATGCACTTTCTGGCCATGGATCTTTATTGTTTGCCATATGCCACACTAATGGGTCATCTAGTCAGATTTGCCTCTTTAGTGAAAATAATTCTCCATTTTTCCGGGCCTCATGAGAAGGCCCCTGGGAGAAGCAGTCAAACCACCTTCAGGATGGGCCTCATCTTTGAAGGATGGGATGCACATAACAAGAGGCACCCAATGTGCAATATCCGCTTTCCTAGACTCGCGGGGCCTTTCTTCCTTTCTCAGCCATTTTCAGAACCTGCTCTGCTTTCTTTCAGTCCTTGTAATCAGCATCATCTCATCCGTACTTTTCAGCTGCTGGCCACACAATGCCTGCAACCCAGTTTGCCTGCCTTAGCTCGCTGCCGCTGCATTCTCAAATCTCAAGGGCACCGGCAGAACAGAGGTGCTTCCACCAGAACTGAGTCTCCTTTCCCACACTCTGAACAGGAAAATGAGTGAAAAGGTGGGTGAAGGAGGGTCTCTCTTTCCCTTTCGAAAGCCCAGCATCAAAACCCTGCTAGGATTTATATGCTGTACTTCATTGTGCATTGTAGCCTACAGCCTATGTCTTTTCTATTAAAGCTAGAATTGATTCACGAGGTAATAAACGCAAGAATCTTCCCCAGGCTTTGCAGCAAAATTACTTCTGTCATTAATGGCATTAAGCAGATTTTTACAACTGGAGTTAAGCTACCCGGATGTTCTGTGTGTCTGGTTGTGTGAAATCCAGGGCTACTTGAGATGGCTGAGAATAGGAGGCAGAGCCATAGGCGAATGTGGCCGTTTGTGTCTCAAGTTCCTAGATTTGTTCCTATAAGGAATTTCTCTTTAATTCTTTCACTAGAAAGCCACAGCTCATTAAAATCAACTAGGCAGAGAGCATAAAATAACAGCACTTAAACTCTGACTTTGCTTTAGGGTTTAGCGACCTGCCTAGTCAAATTGCCCTGGTGTAGATTATAAACCAAGCTGCCTCTGTAAATAAATCACCAGGTGGCCCTGTCCAAGCCTTTGAGAAGTTTGTGTCACCTGGTCTGTCACTTCTCCCTCTGGCTGTCTGCAGTTTCAACAGTGGGATGCAGGGTTGGCACCCACCTGAGTGGCCTAGTTGCAGGGTTGCTGAGCTGCCGAACGGGGGAGTTCAGCTGAATGCCTTTAAAAGTCCATCTCAGGGCCCCAGAGCTTCATATCCCAAAAGGAGGCTGTGTAATAATCAGTAGCGTCTTTTATTAAGACATGAGCTCAGAAAAATTTTAAGCAAAATATTATTATTGTTATAGCCTTTTCCTTTAACAAATCACATAACGAATCCTTTTTTAAACATGAATAATCTTCCTTTAATTTTATCTCCTCTAGAAATGCTGATTTTTCATGTGTCGGAAAATGGTTATTCCTCTAGAGAACAGAGCACGTGGGTAAATAAGCCATTTAGCAGCAATACAGTTAAAGTGTTGGGAGTTAATTATTTCTATTCCAACTGCCAGTAAATCTGTTTTGTGTGTCCCAGTTTGGAGAACGTTATGGAGGACACGGAAGAACATCTGAAGACAATATATTAGCAAGGCAGTCCTTGCTTCTCTGGGGTACAGTATTTATGGAGGTGGTGACTATTGAATGGGCCAGGAAAGGACACTGTGACTTCACAGCCTGATGGTTTAACTTCTCTGAGAGCGTCCTAGGCATGCTGCTGTTTCTGCCTGTCCTCTGGGAAGAGCGGGGAATGCAAAGCAGCAGAGGACGTGTTCTTACGAGATCAAAGGCAACAAAAAATAGAAAGCGTAAGGAGCCAACTTGAGCTGTTGAAGTCCATACTTAATGATCTTTCTTCTCCCAGGGATGAAAATGACATTGAACACTTAGCGGCACACAGTGAATGCAGTCTCAGTTGGAACCAGAGGGACGCTCAGTAAACAAGAATAGACTTAACGCTAAACCAAACAGCACAGGGAGGAGGAAGTTCCCGTGGTCAGGAGACACACAAGCTCAGGGGCAGTTAGCTGTGATCGTCACTCCCATTCAGTATCGATGCTTTGGCGTTTACGAAATGCATTTGATGCCCACAGAGATCCTGGAGGGTAGGTGTGGGATGAATTATGTCTCCCTGAAAGTAATATTAAAGTCCTAATCCCAAATAAGAATGTGATCTTATTTAAAATAGGATCTTTGCAGATGTAATCAAGTTAGGATGAGGGCATACTGGATTAGGATGGGCCCTAACCAAATGACAGATGTCCTTAGAAAATGAGGAAAATTTAGATGCCTATAGAGAGGAGGATGCCATGTGAAGACTCAGACACACATGGGAAGACAGTCATGTGCAATGGAGCGGACATTACATAGTTAGGCCACTGCAAGCCAAAAGGCTGAGGGTTGCAGACAACCACCAGAGGTTAGTAGAGAGGCTGAGCTCCCAAGAAGGAACCGATCCTGCTGGCACCTTGAGTTTGGACCTTTAGTTTCCACAACTGTGAGAGAACACATTTCTATTGTTTTAAGCCATCTAGTTTGTAGTATTTTGCTGTAGCAGCCTTAGGAAAATAGTACTGTGGGTATTATGTTTTCATTTTATAGAAGAAAAGCACAGGTTTCGGATATGTTAAGATACTTACTGAACATTGCAGGGTCAGTAGAAGGATAACATGACTTAAAACCCAGAGCTGTAACTTCAAACCCTAGGCTCTTCCCCCATGTGACCTCTGAAGGCAGTGACATGGAGGGGAATTAAAAAGACATGTGTAGCAATTCCACTTTTGGGTCTGTTCTCAGAAGACTTGAGAATAGGATATCCACGAGATATTTGTATATCCATGTTTATGGCAGTATTATTCACAATGGCGAAAGGGTGGGACCAACCCAAATGTCCACTGATCGCTGAACAAATAAACAAAATGTAGAAAATACATACAATGGAATATTATTCGGTCTTAAAATGAAGGAAATTCTGACACATACTACAACATGGACGAACCTAGAGGACATTTTGCTAACTTAAAAAGCCTGTCACAAAAAGACAAATACTGTATCATCTCACTTATATGAGGTATCTAGAGTAGTTAGTTCCACAGATACAGAAAGTAGAATGGTGGTTGCCTGGGGGCTGGGCCGTGGGGGCAATGGGGCATTGTTGTTTAATGGGCACAGAGTTCAGTTTTACAGGATGAAAAGAGTTCTGGAGATTAATTTTACAACAACATAAATGCACTTACTGAACTGTACACTTTAAAATGGTCGGAAGCTGAATTTTATGTGTATTTACCACAGTTCAAAAAAAAAAAAAAAAGAGAGAGAGAGAGATGTGGATGGGGTGCGTTCTGACAACAGACCGTTAGTTTGGACGAGCTGGTTTCCATCATTTAAGAAAACATCATTTCTGGGACTTGCACTCTATGGAAGCGTTTGACAAAGCCTGCCTTCCTCCAGCGGGACCTGGGAGCCCGCGCTATGACAGGTGCCAGCTTCACTCTTCATGCCAGCACACACTCTGCTCCTGTTACTCCAAACTGCTGTTTGAGGCAGCTTGGCTCACGTGCTTAGCATTTGCTCTGAGACTTAGAGTACTGTCCTCTCAAAAGACTTGGGGAACCACCCTTTCTTTGTTAACAGAAGAGCGGTTTTAATCGCGCTGCTTCCTGATTTTGCGAGCTGGTGGTGAAGATGAGAGTCATGCAGGTCCCTCCCATGGATTATTCCTTCACCCTGAGAGCTGTGCTCCTTAGTAGCAGAGCTCTGGCCGTCTGGCCAAGAGATGGCTTCAGTCCTCTGTTTCCCAGATGGGAGCTGAGTGCCAAAGGGCTGTGAACTACTGTGTAGTGGCCTTCGACCTGCAGGGGTGTCCTCTCAGCACCCTAGATGGGACGGTCCATGCCTCTATTTTGTTTGCTGCATTGCACAATTCATCTTTGTGTTGCCGATATACACATTTACAGTCTGATTCACTTGATGTTTACAACTCATGCTACTGAGTTTAAGGGGGCACCAAGGGGGATCACTGGTCTATAAACATAATGTTACATGATTGTGCTGGTTATCCTTCATCTGGCCCTCTGGATCCACCCTTGGCCCTTCTCTACTGATCTCTAAGGATGACATGTTCAGGGCTCCCTTTGCCCTCTGGCTGTCAATCGGGTTCATCCCCTGTGAGGCACTGGCAGGGGACAGGCAGGAAGAGAATCTACCCACGGAAGCCATTCCCTTCCTGCTGGCTCCAAGGCTGTGACCCACAACATGCAGCAACCTGCCCAGAAAACCAGTCACCTTTATCTATCATAAACAACCCAGGAAGCCAGTTTGCCATAAGTCAGATTTACAGGAAGCCAGATTGTTATCTCTAGTGATAATTCAGGAAGCTAAAAAATAACTTCTGTAACAATTATCCCCCAAAGGCCAGGACTTGATTAATAACTGACAGCTTCCCTAATTCATGTTCCCGCTTCCAACTTAGGGCCAACCAGAGAAAGCTACTTATGTACCCCTAACCAATTATACAGAACACCTCACTTCCAGTTAGTTTGCCTACAGCTTCCTCAGGCCAACATCCTCCAATCGGCACACACCTGGAGTCTCTGCTTCTCGCTGTAAAGCTGCCCCACTCCTCTGCCTGCCGGGAGTCGCTGACAAAAGGAAAGTGAGAGTGGCTGACTCCCTTGCTATAGCAAACTCAGAATAAAAAGCCTTTGCTTTTTCTCACGTGGTTGGTCCTCCTTTATTTCCACAGAGCCAGTAACCTTCTTATCCTCCTAGCGTCCTGCCCAGGGATAGTGAGACTTGGACTCAGTTTCTTCTCTGTGGACTGGATTCCCTTCCTCTGCTGGGGTGCAGAGTGTGGTCAACAGAGTGTCAGCAGGAGCAATTTCCTGGAAGATGGGCCCAGAAAAACTCGGCTAGACTTCCGATGCTCCCCTAAGTGAGACCCATGGGACACCTGGCTTCTTTTAAGAGCTAGTGATCAGGCTAGACTGTAACTAAAGTTTAGCTCTTGGTTCCTACTTTATTTTCCAGTCTCACTCACCCCATGAGGGTTGGGGCCTGTCCTTACTCTTGCCAATGAACCCAAACCCACTAGTGAGGCCTGAATCCCCAATAGATACATGTCGTCTTTACCAGCAGCCTTTGTCCACGGCCAAGTCCAGCTGCCTGAATTCTCCTTGGCCCACCACTGCACTGTCTCCAGAGATCGTCCCAGCCCTCCCTTGCTTTCGCTTTCCCTCGGCACACGCACTGCCGCTGCCTACCTCAGATGCAAGACTAGCCAGCACTGTTCTCACAAGCCGCCCAAAACGATCTCCCTGCCTGGGTTGGCTCTAGTGTGATTTTTGAACAGATTGAGAAGTGACCACATGATGGCACTAGATAGCTGCTAATACTCTTAGAAAGTTGGCAAACTGCAAAGCCCCGGGGAGTCCAGATCTGTATTCTTCTGTTTTTGTGAATGTCAGAAAACTGAAAACTGATAGTGATCAAGAACCTCTAGAAAATCTTAATATGCTTTGCCAAAGACTCTTCCTAATCAATGGCCATTGATATTTGACACTTGCACAATATCACTCTCCCTCCTCAGCCGCCCACGTCCCCCCTCTCTTTGTACTCGGCACATGCACGTTTCTGTCCTAAATAGCCTGTCAGTTGCTATGAGCCCAAGAGTGCACACAGAGAGATTTAAGAAAGATTAAAATGTCTTACCTAATGAATGAAATGATTTCTCCTTTTGTTTTGGTCGATCATTATGCTAAATAAATAGTTAGACGCTTTTTCCCTTGCTACATACATAGCTGGGCAAATCTCATGCAGAAATGAAAACTGCCCACATCTAGAAAAATCCCTCAGCTGCTCTGGTGATTAGTCATTACACAGTTAGCTAGTACAGGCACAGTTGCCCTGGTAATCGTACAAACATTTGATATTTTCCCCTATATCTTTTCTGTCTGATTAAAATTAACATTCATTTTGTGCACACTTTTAAAAACAGCCTTGGCGAGATTTATAGCGGCATCTTATTTTTTAATGATAGCCTGATAGTCTCTGAGCTCTATGTGAAAGGCAGCAAAGCACGATGGGAGAAACCCGTCTTTGGGGTCAAGACTGGAGAGAGGGTGACCTGAATCCTGGCTTGACCTTTACTTTGTAATGTTGGCCAGTGTTCTCAACTTCTTTGACTTTTAATTTGCTTATCTGCGAAGAGTATTTTGCTTCTAACGTTGTTTTGGGGGGATTAAATGAGGTAATGCAAACATATATAGTAGGTGTTCAATTATTAGTAGGTAGTGTTCCTATGAGTAAACCGGATGATCACAGAGCATAACCACAAACAACTGTGGTCAAACAACTGTGGTCATGCTCCTTTGGAAATACCTCGTGGTGATTAAGAGCATGATCTTTTGAGTCAAATTATTTGTATCCAAACCCTAGTTCTGCCATTCGTACAGTAGGTAAACTCAGAAAAGGTAAGCAAAGCATTCCAAGCCTCAGTGTCTCAGTTTGGAATGATAGTAACCATAACCTCCGCTTCAGCGTTGAATGAAATAATGCATGCGTTGTGGGTTGAATTGTGTGTCCTCAAAGATGCTGAAAGCCTAATCCCCAGTACTTTGGAAGGTGATCTTGGTAATAGGGTCTTTGCAGGTGTTCGAGTTTTAAGATGAGGTCATTAGCATGGTTCCTAATCCAACAACTAGTTTCCTTATAAAAAAGAGGAAATTTGGACAGAGAGACACGCACACAGGGAGAACACCAGGTGAAGTTTAAGGGAGAGATTGGGGTGATGCATCTACAAGCCAAGGAATGCCAAAGGGTACCACCAAACCACCAGGAGCTAGGAGGGAGGCATGAGTGGATTGTCCCTCACGGCCACCAGAAGGAAGCACCCCTGCCATCACCTTGATCTCAGACTTCTAGCCTCCAGACCTGTGAGACAAGAAGTTTCTGTTAAGCCACCCAGTTTGTGGTGCATTGTTATGGCTGCGTCAGGAAACCGAAACAGTGTGGACGCACTGACCCAGTGCTTGGCACCGAGGAAGCATTTAATAAATGTTAGATATTATGGCTGTTGCTGTGCGCTAGTGAGATTTCTCACGAATATTCCCAGCTAGTTTCTCCTGCCCAGTTACTAGAACCTGCATTTTATCGTGATGCTTAAACATGTTCAGAAAGGCATATACAAAAGCAGATTTGAATCAAGCTGTTGATTAGATACACCTTGAGCAGTACATCACTGAATAAAAAGCCTAGTGTATAAAGAATGATTTTATACAAGGTGAAGGTATAACCAGACGACTTCTGTGATTAAATTTTGAGGTGTTCTAGCAGGTGTCAGGTCCACAGCTAGCGGAGACAAACCAGCAATACTGAGGGGATCTCTCGGCATCCCGATTTGCTATTCACACATCTCCAGGAGTGGAAATTCATTTCATGAAAAGCACAAGATTCCTAGCAGGGCTCCTTGGTGGCCACTTTATTTTACACTTGTCCTGTGACAGCACGAAGGAAGGAGTTTTACTCTGTCGTTTTTTGATATGACCTGTCTCACTGATGAAAACTCTGCAGAAGTCTTGACCCATCTGGCCTGTGACTTGATTTTGGATGTTGGCATCCAAACCGTCTCTAAATCCACCTGCACAGCAGAGGTGCTCATATAGCTTCTGACTCACGGAAGATGTTCGGCAATAAATATGTGTTGTACGAATGCATGAACTGCAAAAATAAACATGTATTTTACTTATACTTGATTCTGGGCCTTAAAGATTATCGAGACAACCTCATGGGAAAATACACTTTAAAGGTTTGAAATAGAAAGCATTGGTGGTCTTTCTTTTTTGGAGAAATTAAAATAACAAGCATTTCTTTCCTCTCATACATGCCATGTATAAACAATCCCTAGAAACAAACTGTCTGGAGTATTTTATTTCTTAATTAATCCAGTTTTACTATTCAGAATAAATAGGATGATGTTCAGGCTGAATGAAAGAACAGGAAAGTTTAGAGGATACAATCCAAGGAGGAGTTTCAACTCCCTCCACATCTGCTGCTCTATTTTGCTTTAAATTAGATTTTAAAATTAATTTAATTTTTCGTTTGAAACCGTTCAGCCGTCCCTCACCCTGTTTTCTTTTCTTCCAGCAGCTGGTCCTCTTGTCTGTGTCCCCCATCATTCCCAAAAGACCAAATGCTACTTTCTACATTATCCGACAATTTTTCCCCCCTCATTAAAAAAAAAAAAAATTACTTAGTTATATAAGTCATGTTTTCATAAGAAGAGCATGATATCAGTTGATAGGACCAGCCTTATCGGTATATGAAAAAGACAAGGATCTCCCACTGAGTTTAGAAATTCCATTCTGTGAGTCAGCTCTTTCAACATGCAAATGTCCAAGGTACCACGACAGTATACAACTTCACCTTCATTTCCTAACCTGGAAAATCGGAGACACAGGGGCTAATTACTTCGCAGGGCTATTGTTGGGAATCTCATTTTCATGTATTATTAATACTGTTTTCCACCAACCAAGATTTTTATCTGCTGACCGTGGGTATCATACAAGGAAGTAGTGGGGAGATAAAATTAAGAAATGAGAAATAAGGAACTTACAACAGAAGAAAGTCAACACTAAGTTAGAAAAAACATATTCAGATATTGGGGGGCGGGGGGTAGGGTGGCCACATAATTTCAGTGATCAAGCTTTAAATATGACAGATTTTTGAAAGCTCAAGGTTTAGGGTCAGATATGTGGTTTTCATGATCAGAGAAGGGCGAGGCTTCTAAAAGACGACATGTGGAACCTGAATGCCTCTCCGGGTCCTTACGCGGTGGAAAGAACACGAGAGCTCTGTGGGGTCTCTTTTATAAGGGCAATAATCCTGTTTGTGAGGGCTCCACCCTCGTGACCTAAGCACCTCCTAATACCATCACATAAGATTTTGATACATGAATTTTGGGAAGACAAAAACATTTAGTCTTGGCAATAGCAGATTCCCTTGCTCAGCAGTGGTGTGGGTATGGCCATGAGGAACTCAGATTTGCTTTCAATTAAAAATGGACACTTTTTAAAAGTTGCCTATTCTGAATACAGTTAAACCCCTTGGGTATGAAGGATAAGGAAACGTTTAGGGAGCTAATACACACCACAGAAAAGAAACTGTAAGGAGTTTACCTGCATGTGGACTGAGGACTGGGCTCCTGATCAACAGCTTGTTCTGCTCTCTTTCCTCCTTTTTTGACATATCTCCTCAGCCCACACCCCCTGTACCCTCAGCAGACTTGTGTTATCTCTTTCTGGATTCTGGAGTTGCTTAAGGGAGAGTTTCTTTCTGTCTTTTAACTCAGTACCACCAATTCCTAACAGATTCTTAGCTCCAAGGGGACAGAGAATCCATTCTGTTATTTTCTGTACCTCCTGCTCAGCCTCCAGTAAATATTTGTTGCATGAATAAATAAATTACCCAGTAAATTATAGGCACTTAATAAGTATTTGTTTGATTAAGGAATTGTACATAAAATTCAATCATATTTCCATGCAATTGAGGAATTAAACATGTTGAGAAACAACATTTTCTATGTAAAATGACTCTCTTATCTGCTTCAAATCTCCAGTCCTCTCTTTAGGTTTTTCTGCTTATATATATTTTTCTTACAGAAAATCTGGAAAACACAGAAGAAAATGAAAATGATACAGAATCCTCCCACATAAAATTAAGAACTGTTAATACAGTCCTACTCATACCGCACACAATTTTTTCATTCTGCTTTTGATTCAATTATGAATATTTTTCTACATCACTAAATCTTTTCAGTTAACATTCTTTTTAATGGCTATGAAATATTCTGATTTATTGCTGCATCTTAATTTTATTTAGCTATTTCCCTTATTGCTTCTAATGCATATTATTTTTAATTTTTACTATTATAAAAAATGTTGCAGTGAAAACTTTGAATATAAATTTCTGTCTGCATTTCTGATTGTGTGCTTAGAACAGATTCCTAAAAATCTTTTTCTCCCAAGTGTTCATGGAATATGTTTGAGAGAACACTGGTACTTTTCTGCCTTTCATTAGTGATCCGGGGTAAAGGTAAACATGGTCACCAGCCATTAGTTTGCTAATTGTCCTTTTTTAAATATAGTGACTCAATAATTTCTACTACCTTATCCTTGTAACCTCCTCCAAAACTGCATCCCTCTCAGCCAGGCTTGCAACCCCGCCCTCTTCGCCTGCCTCAGCGTAGCCTGGTGCTCTGGACATTTCCGTGTCATCCAAAGAAGGGTTTCAAAAAAGCTGAGATTGATGGGATCCATTCAGGAGTGTGCTTTTTGGGTGGAAAGGATAAAAGTACATTTTTATGAGAGCTTTCGGTCATTCTGAACAACTATTGACCTAAACAACCCTTGAGTTTATGCCCTTGTAACCCTCTGAAGAGCACTCTGGACTCTACAGAATCAAAGGGCATGCTATAAACACAGCCTGCGGCAGTCAATCATCTTTCTTTTTGCCTAAAATACCTCATTAGAAGAGGAGATAGGATACATTAGCCCAATACATTACATCAGCAACGTAGTCTCAATGACAGGAGGAACAGCTTACCTTTCCAGTCCAGAGGTGGTCCTTTCCCAGATAAGATCTAAGTGGCTACAGATTTTAATCATTGCTGAAACAAAATTGCCATGAGGCTAAAGATACAGAACTGGTCCTGGTCACCAGCTCTGCACCCAGGAAGCTCCTGTGTAAATCCCTGCGGCTGCTGGCCTGTGAGCTCTGGCTGCACCTGGGATAGAAGCTGGGTGCCCTGCACAATAAGCCACAGCTGATAGCACCAGACAGTACTCAGGATGGTCATGTGGCCGGGAAGAGGATCAAGAGGGTCAGATGGCCAGAGTGTAAACTTCTGTTTTTAGAAAATTTATGATTTCCAGTTCCCTGAGAGATTGGCTGCTCCAGAAGAAAGGGTATTATTAGAAAGTCAGGGGGCTTAGAGTCATGGGTTGGGAAGCTGCATATCCCAGGTGTGAGGTGAGCACAGAGCCAAGGACAGGAGAAGAGTGGTAGAGGGAGGGTGCAGGTAACTCTTAACACGCCCTAGTTCATACCAACTAGTTCTTTCTGCTACTCTGAGCTATTTTGGTTTAGAACAAAATAAATACTTGATCAGGAAATAGATGACCGACAGGATTAAAGCAGACATTTATTAATTAATCGAATAAACTTTAAATAAATGATACACACACTTAGCTGTAGCACAAACACTGTGGTTTAAAAAATATTACGTGGCCAACAACCCTTGCCAATATGTTTTTTACGAGGGAGTTAAATACTATTAACACTTTGTGATGTTGAGCCAAATTACTCTGGCGTATCATGGTACAGAGTATAAGAATGTGTTTTTGTGAAAGACTTGAGATACCAGGTGATCAATCCATATAGCTCGTGAATATGTCATGGGTACCAGAATGTATTGGTGGGAGCCAGCCCTCGGGGCTGAGGGGCTCCCTCCCTCCCTCCCTTTTGACGGCATGTAGGCATAGAGTTGGGCTAAGTGGGACATCTTATTAGGAGGCAGGAAAGCCAGGACCTGGAGTTTGTCTTTAAAAACCCCGAGAACGTATCTCATAACTAGAGTTGGAAACTTTTTCAGGCCTAACCTTTGTCTCAGCATGTGTTGCGCTGTAAAGTGCCAATGATCTTTTCCAAGAGCCGATCTCAGCATTGGCTGGAGCTCAGTTTGCAGGATCTTGGAGCAGGTCACCTTAAGATCATTACCATCAAAGTAAGCCCAGCATCCAGTAAACACTCACTGCATCCGAGGCCAGGCCATGCCTCCTGCCTGCTTTAAGAGATACTCTCCCGGCTAGTGATGCTTCTACCACACCCAGTGCGACTTCCTTCCTGCCTTACTGAGGTTCCTCTTAATTTCATTACATTTAGCCGAGTTGCACGGTTAGTAAGCTATGGTTCAGTATGAACTTTAGTACCAGAAGATGCGGTTTAGCTAAGATTTAACTGCTAACCAGAGTAGAGTTGAAAGCCTGATGAGGCAGATGGGTTTCATACACCTTGCTTTTTCCAGAGGTTGGTTTTCTGCAAAGCTGGCTCTGGCCTTGCTGTGTGTCATGTGACCTTTCACGGCACTAGTGGAGATGGGCAGAACCGTGCTGGGTGAAGGCATTGAGTTACTGAGGTACGGCAACCACGCAGACAATTAACATAAGCATCTAACACCATGGTGCATGGAGTAAGTGTGCCATAATTATTTATTGAATGGTTTTAACCACGGATGACATTGTGAGAGAGGGAAAGAGGAAGTCTTTCTTATCCCAGGAAGGGTAGGTAACTAGTTATTTTCCCAGGAGCGACCATCCTTCCCACCCCTATTACTACCCTCTGCAGGAAGAATGATATGGAATATGTAGTGAGGATACATTTATCTTTTCGCTTCCTCCCCCTGTAGTTTTTCTGTCATTAAGACTCTGCTATAATAGGGAGAGAAGGGGACTGACCTAAGGAAGGTCCTTGCCAGATGGAAAAAAAAGAATATTTGTTTCTTAGTGGGCGGAGATAAAATGAGATGAGAGGGGATGTGAAGTGGGGGGCAGGGGTCGGGGGAGACCATCTGTTGTGGTTAGGTGAGGTGCTGGCAACAGCTCGAGGGGTAGATTCTGTCAAGCAGTGATGGAGCCTGGAGTCCCTCCTCCCTGTCCCTCTCTCCTCACCCAGTTCAGCTCTCTACCATGAAATGTTTCCCGGGTCACTGTGGTTGGAACCTGGAAATGCAAAATAAAAGAACAAAAATGGATTGGTGCTCAAACAGTGCATTCTGTGCTTGCCATCTGTGAGTTTTCAGAGTGATTCTGCTTCCAATCTCCCCTCCAGAGGCGGCTGACATTATTTTCATATGCAGAGCTTCCCATAGTCTGGCAGCCTTCTTTGGCTGCCAGAAATAGAGCATCAGGGTCAAGAAGCTTCCCCAGGGATCTGATCCACTCAAGAAGAACATTCTCTGAGGCTGCCCACAAGCTGGGACCAGGCAGCATTTGTTTCTGGTGATGGATTGAGCGTATGACATGCTGTCTGGAGGAGGCCTCATGTGGGATGTAGAACTGCATTTTCATCATCAACATTAGCCTGACACATGACCTTCAATAACCCCGTATTTCTTAATGGATATATATTTTTTGGGATAATTTCTTAATGGGGAATTCTAAACTTTGCTTCCTTGCCTTTAACACCCTCCTTAGTCTGACCCCACCCTGCTTATGCAACTTGTTTTGTACTCATCCTCCATGTCTCATCCTCAGTCTGGTTGCCCTGTTGGCCTTATCCATAAATACCTCATCTTTCTCAGAATCGTCCAGGTCTCCTGGCTCCCTTCCTTTCTGATCACTGGTGGTGCTTGTCACGCATGAATCAGGCACTCTTTCCCAAAGCTCACCCTGTTCTCTTGTGTCGGTTTTGTTTCCCCCAACTCATTTAAAATGCATTGAGGTCAGAATCCCTGCCTGATCCGTCCATTTGGAGCCCCAGCGTGGTAAACACAGACAAGGGTGAAGCTTTCTCTGGGGTTCAGGTATCCAGTCTCCTACTTGGGACCCAGTGTTTTAGCTGTGACCTGCTGTGGAACAGGGAGGGAGAGCCAGTTCTTGGAAAGGGAACAAGAATGGGGCAGCTGCTGGCTGACAGCTATGACGAACAGTTCCTGGAACTCAGACATGTACAAGTGGAAGAGGTCTTGGATCGCCACTAGGGTTCCTGTCCCTTCTTGTCATTCCTCATTTTCTCTTCTCCCTCCACGCTAACTATAAGGTCAAGGCTGGGAAAGAAACCACAGTCTGTTGTCCTACTGGACAGGAGTCCATGCCACCTCACTGTGTTGGGCTCCTCCCTGGGCGGGGAGGTTCTGTGTGAAGGTAAGAAGCATCTGCCACAAGAAATTGTGCATTTGGAAGTCTGGCTTCAGTAGATGCGCCTGTACCTCTGAGGTAAGAAGGCAAGACTTCTCTCTCTGCAGGTCAGCACTGCACTTCTTCTCATTGGCCATAAGAGAGTTGGGGGGAGGCCCAGCCAGAGCAGCTGCACTTAGCTTCTCCTCCCCGCAAGGAGCTTCAGAGAGGGACAGCCCCACAGATCCCCTGGCGCTAAGCATTCCTTTTCTGGGAATACCCCTTACCTGCTCACTATCCCTTCTCCAGTGTGCCCCTCTCCTTCTCAGGAACCTGTTGGTTCAAACTCACTTTGCTCCTCAAAGGAGTAAGCAGGGAACTCTAAATTGTGCCAACCAGGGGCCCACATGACACTGTGCAGCAGTATAAGCCCTCTCCCCACTCCTTCGGTTTAGGGCCTGGTCAACCATGGGGGTAGAAGGGGGAGGGGAGGTTCCCTTGTGAACAGAAGTTCTTTTAACTTGATCTCTCCCTTGACTTTAGGCCTCTAGTTTATATAGTCTCCACCTGCTGCCAAGACAAGCTTGGACTGCTGCCTGGAAGGTAAGAGTAAAGTGGGGAGCAAAGGTTCAAATTTGTTAGAAAAAAAATAGCTTATTTTAAATTGTCTGTCCTCTGCTACTCTGTTGTAGAACACAGCTCCCATTCTCCAACCCTAATTCTGGGCTCATTTGTACTAGCAATACCGTCAGAGGTGAGAGAGGTGGAAGCAGAAGTCTCCGATCTTTACTCTGTGCTATGCAGAGCCCTTCGCGCCTGTTATGACATTCTCACAGCTGCTGACAGGAGGCAGTTTTACATACATCACACCCACAAGGAAATGAGGGCTGAAGAAGGTGACTTGCTCCTGACAGTGGCCTCCGTGCCTCACTCCTACAGTCCTCTCCTCTCGCTGTGTCCTCGCTCACTCCATTCTGTCCCCCCACATCTCCTCCCTGTTCCTCAACCCTCCATGCCCCATCCCCATGCTCCATCATCTCTTAAGTCCTTTGTTCTAGCTAGTCCCTCTGCCTGGATCACTCTTCCCCTAGGTAACCCAATAAAGCTCCTTGGCTAATTCTTTACATCGTCCTTTGTTCCAGTCTGTTCTCAATGAGGTCCACCCTGACCATCTGATTTTCATACTACAATATGTACAACGTGTACCATCCCAGCACTCCTGATTATCTTATCCTGTTCCACTTACAAATTTGTCTATAGTTCCCATCTTCTAACATTTATGTAATTTCCTTATTTATGAAGTTTTTCGTCTTTTATTCGAATGTAAGCTGCCCGGGCAAAGAGAACTTAGTCTGTTTGCCCACTGCTGTCTCTGAAGCACCATTGACATGTGGTAGGCACTTCATCAATAGCTGAGGAATCAATTTAATGAAAGGTGACTCTAGCCTTGATGTAGCCAGAGGCAGAGCTGGATTCGAACTCTAAAGCTGGTCATCTCACTTTCCCACCTCAAGACCCATGGCCTGTCCTAGTGGAGAGCACATTACTGGATGCTTAAGAGATGCCTGTTAATTAGATTTCCCCATCAGACTGCTTCCTCATAACAGGGATACCAGAGTTATGTCGGTAAACATGGGGCCTTGCCTTGCTTTTCCTGGATAATAAGTCTGCTGACATCCTACATTTCCTGATGAGGTGGCATGTTCCTGGTCACAGAGTGCCAATCTCTATCATCTTTGGGAGTGTCCTGGATGAACCCTCTTTGAAAACAATGCAAGCTGCTGGGTACATGCTCAGTGCTCAAGACACGCGTTTGAGGTCTCTCCAAGTCAGACACCTGTCAAATCCAAAATTGGCTCCTGGCCTTTCTCAAAGAATTCACTCTCTAGGAAATGATGAAGGAAAATAGTTGGGGCTTGTAAGGCATGAGCTGGAGGTGCCAGGGCAGAATAGGTCCCGAGAGGATGTGAGGAGATGACCATGGAGAGGGGCACCAGGTAGTCCTCGGTGGCTGCTCTCCGGGCAGAAATGCAACTGAGCCCCTGAGGGTGAGGTTGCTGTAGAGGTTTTGTCCTTTTTGTTTTTAATTAGAGTCTAAACATGGAGCACTTTACTGTGAAGAAACCCTATAATGTGAGGGCAGAATTGGGCCAGCTGGTATCCACTGGCTTTAAGGATCCAAGCATTTTGCTGCTCATCTCATAATGTTCTCTCAGAACAGATTCTCTTCTGAACTCCCATTCACCTGATCCTTTTACTTGTTATGCTTGTGGTTCTGGTTTCTGTTTGTTTTTCTTGTTTTTGTTCCTGTTATTAGCCGACATTGTTTATGTTGGCATTAAGGACAATTTTCATCCTAATCTCAATAGCTTGGTAATAGAAAGTTACACATTATGTGGATTCCAGGTGAAAGGGGAACAGTCATATTTATTCTCATACTTACTGGCCCACTGTTTGTGTTTCTAGGATAGCCCCAGAATTAATGTTTTAATGAACACTCCAACTGCTCAGAAATACCATTCTGGAACATATTAACCTAGTCAGAGAGCAGCCAGTAAGGCCAGTATTTGGTCAACAACAACCTTTTCTTCTCCACAAAAAAAGAGTAATGGGATTAATTTAGCATTTCCTAGCTCGTGGCATCTATTTTGACATAAATCTCTATATCGAGATCGATTGCACATATAACTATAAACCAGAGTATTTGGGGAAATATTATGATGAGGAAAATCAGAACACAAGCACAAATCAGGCTTGCCTGATGGCATACAGGAAACCAATGCATGTTCCCGGGAACAGCACTTAGAAAATGAGCTCAGAGAAAATAAATCACCTCTATATGATTTCCCATCGCTAGAAGCTGGTATCTGCAGATAATCTCAGTACTTGGAATGAGCATGGCATTGTTTTGGTTAATCCTGGGCAATTCTAGGTGATTTAGTTTTGCTCCCAGTGGATATACATTTTCTCTTCATGAGTTGCTTTCTAACAGAAGATCTCAAAGTACATCTCGGGATTTAGATTGTCACTTTTTGATTGGCTAATAAATAAATACAACAAATCTTTTACACAGCACCCTGGTGTCTTGAGCAAATAAACATAACTTCGAAGTGGACAGTTTACCAGAATGCAGTGTGCCCCTGGCCCCAGGTTGCCTGGTCTAGCAGAAAATACACAGGGTGTCACACACAGTAGCAACTTCTTTTATCCCATGTGCATCTCTCACTTGATATTCTAATAAAAGCTACCAAATGAATTAAAAAAGAGGCTCACTTTACGTTAACTGGGAACACAGAAGAAAAATGAGTAATTTAGCAGAATTGTCTGGATCCAACTAGTACAACAAATCTACATTTTGAAAGCTATGAGGTAAACAGAATCAAGTATATTTGTAAACTTTAGCATCTATCTAGAGGAGTGGTTCTTAATCATTTTCAGGTCAGAGACTCTTCTTCCCCTCTGAGAATCTGATTAAAGTTTTAGATCCTCATCCCTGCAAAACATGCACACACTCAAAGACCCCACACATGGTCTCCTTGGTCAACAATCTCTTATCCGACACCACGGCAGGAATTTCTTGTGCTTATGTTCTTTGGCGTGAACCCTGGAAATGCGCCCAAATTTGCTGTTTACCTTGAAACATGTGGACACGATACATACACATATGAAAGACATATTGTCCATTAGAATGATTAAATGAAACAATATATGTGAAGATGTCGTACAAAGCCAAATACGAGAATGTTATTATTATTATTTGTATTAGCCATTTAAAAATTCAACACTAAAGCTGTTGATTTATGCTGCAGCAAATAATTTGTTTTTATGGAAACTGCTTTCCCTTCTCATAATCTAAAATGCCTTTTTATTCTAATTTCATTCTAATGATTCATTTTAAAAATCACAGCATGCTTATACTCCAATTTTTGTGGGACAGGTACTTTTGGGTGCATACTACATGTGAGGCTCATTGCATTTCATAAAAAAACCCCACTTCTCCACAGTACTCAGATGGGCTTGCACCTTACTGTAACTCCAATAAAAGGCTTGCTGAAAGCAATTCAATTTTGACCTGAATTAGTCATTTTATTAATTACATTTTAAGAAAGCCGATTACTTGTTTGTTTCTTGTTATAAACTGATTATAGAACATTAATGTTCATTAATGTACTGAATGAGATCTCATATCTTTTGCACCATATAGTGGAAATAACACCAGACAGCACTTTGCCAGGATAGGTTATAAAGGATGCCTGCTGCAATCACACTCTCATGTGTGATTATGGAAGTAGATAACCACTCAAAAATAATTTATGAGCTTGCTAATTCTTCCCCCCACCCCGTGTGCCTTCAGCAGTAAAATACAACTCTGATATGGTAAGCTCTCATGAGTGTTGTCCAAATGAAATTCTTAGAGTTGGGCAGATAATAACTTATGAAAGGGATAACTTTGTCCCAGCATATGGCTAAAGGAAAGCGAGACTTCTGGTTAACATTGGGGAAGAAAATAGGGAATGGGAGGAACTAGGAATTGAAGAAGTAGACTTCTGTCTGAGAGAAGGGCAGGGAAATATCTATTTTCTATTTTGAAAAATAGCATCTGAGCTCAGTATAATTAAATTTGAACCAGTGCATTCATTCAAAAATCCGCAATAAAGAAAGGCCTCTCAATATACATATTTGCTGAATGCCTAAAGAGTAGGTGCCATCTAGTGATATGAATTGAACTTAGAAGGAAAAAAAAAACAACAGAAATTATATTCATACTGTCTTAGTCCATTTAGGCTGCTATAACAATATCATAGACTCACTTATAAACAACAGAAATTTATTTCTCATAGTTCTGGAGGCTGAGAAGTCCAAGATCAAAGTGCTGGCAGATTCAGTGTCTTGTGAGGGCAGGATTCTTGGTTCATAGTCTTTTGCTGTGTCCTCATGTGGTAAGAGGGTCTCTTTCATGAGGACACTAACCCCATTTGTGAGCTTGGGATTAGGGCCCTACCTCTAAATACCACCACACTGGGAATTAGTTTTCAACATATGAATTTTAGGAAAATGCTTATTATATACTATGAGCTAGAGTCAAATATAAATAAGAATCAGTATAATATTTTTCTATAAAAAGGGAAATATAACTTACATGTTGTTTTCCAGTCAATCAATTTTGAATTTTAAAGTTGTTCCACTTTATCTCCGAGTACTGAAAATTTATTTCAACCAGTCTTCTAAATGGGATATTTTGGTTATTTCAGTTTTTACAGATAACACAGAGTAGCGACAAGTAGCTGAAAATAAATTAGCAAAATTGAGCAAATCTCCTCTACCATTTCTGAGAAAAATAAAAGACAGAACAAAGCCTACATTCTGGACCCACAAAATACTGCAAAATAACTCCATGCCACAACAAAATTATCAAACTTGGCAACAGTGACTGGGGATGTTAATTTCTGACCAGTTTATAATGTAGATAGACTTATATTTATCCAATCTGTGAAGTTAAATTGTTTTCGACAGAATGTTTTCGTCTAAATCATTAGTAGAGAGAAATAAAGTGGCAACAAATAATTGCAATATAACAAAACAAAGAGGAGGAAGACAGGAAAATTCTGAGGTCACATTTGAACTGGGCTTAGAAGAATAGGCTTTGTCATCTAAACCCAGTGAGGAATCCAGAACAAAATGACTCTAAATGTCTGTTCTTTAAGTAATTTAAAAAAATCAAGATATTCTACGCTGGCAAGTAGTACTCTTAAACAAATAGAGTCATAGTCTTTAAAAAAATCTAAATTCTCTCCTTCACATGATCATTTAGCTTTCATCATTTTTATGCTCCACTAAGAAGGATATAAAATTGGCTGATGTATTTGGGATGACAGATAAAGGATTAGAAAGTGCTACTATCAATCATGTGAATATTTGGAGTTAAGATCAACTGTGATCTAAAGCAGATAGGCCAAAGTTTAATCATTGACATCTAAAATGATCATTTTGATGGCTATGCCTTCTGCAGGTTTTATTTTAGGCCTGTCTGTCCTATTCTCTGACAAATGCTCATGGACTCACAGATTTCCTTCTTTCAAGCCCATTATTTGACTGAAAGCACTTGTTAAAGTTTTTTGAACTTTTATGGATGGGTAGATGTGGCTTCTTACCAGGAAGTTCACTAGTGAGATATGAAAACTCAAAAATATGCCCAATATTTTTGCTGTGTAGCTTAGACATGATACATAGATCATTGCAATCAAGGCTCTTTGAGAGTTTCTAGCATTTGGCAGTCCTAAAGGCTTATTTTTTCAATGAAGATCTCTCAAGCTAAACAGAGGTCCTAGCTATTGTCGCTTTTGCCAGGCACTTACCTGTTTTCTCTCATATCTATTTCCTAAACTTGGCCTGGTTCTGAAGCTCAGGGAGCTACATTTCTCAGACTCCCTTGCCCTATTTTCCTTGTTGACCAATGGGAGGCATTTGTAGAAGATTGGTAAGTAGGAGACAGAGAGAAGTCAGGATATTCCTCCCATTCGCTGAGCTTCTAGTGATGTCTTAAGCAGTTGCAGCATCACCTTCATGATACTAGCTCCTGCTGGATTATTCCTTCCTTCTGTTATCTCACTTCCTGTTGAGAAGTCCTCCATTGTAGACTAGCTCATGCTCTGGCCATTGCTGGTCTCTGGTAACATTACCTCCACTTGTGTATTTTCATCTTATGTTCCAGATAGTGGCATCCTGCAATTGCTAATTTCTAAATTGCCCTCAGACTTCACCATCCTGTTTGGTGTCTTAATCATCAGAATCACAGATAAAAGAAGGTTTACCTGAGTTGCCTTTGAGATGTGGGACACATCAGCAGTTAACCAAAGGTCTCAGGGCAGTTTCTATGTGTACTGGGGGATGGCCAAGTGACCTCTGCCCAGTGGAGTAGTAATTGACATTTGATCTTGGATTTCCATCTCAGGAGGACAAATGGGCTTCACCCACCCCCCGACACCCCTTCTACCTCCCCCACCCCCCCGCTTCTGGTTCTTAACAGAAATATCATGGTCAAAAAATCATGTAACATATCTGCAGAGTGGGGCACATGTGTCTCAGTTTTCCCTTTAGAATAAAACATTTATTTTAGAGAGTATTCGTGATACATTTTAAACAAAAACTCTTCTACAGTTAATCAATAGATAAAGACTCTGGAGAAGTCTTTGCTCTTGCCTGGACGTGCTGAAACTCCTATTTAAAGAATGAGCAGTGTACATGAGCCAAGAATGCTTTTTGGTTTGGCAGTCTTTATCTGATCTTTGGGAGAGGTTAAAAGCCCAGATACACAATGTGGAAATTTTGAAACTTTTCCTTAATGTAATCATCATTGTGTGAAGGGGATAAGAAAGAAGAAAACAATCTATCCTTTCTTAAGCTGCAAAAATAAATATAAGATCTGGTTAAAATTCAGTATATTTATTCACCTTTTAATCATGGTTTTGATATACTATATGATTTTTATCTAGTGTTTAAAGAAATCCTGTATATTGGTTTATAATCGTGACAAATGTCACTTTTAGATTTTCAGGGGATTGATTTACCTCTCTGATATCCTTTGTTTTCCTTTCTCTGTTTTGTGCTCGTTTATATTAACATCTCTTCTAGAAGTTAGAGACAAGAAGGTAAGGTGGAGGAGGGTGAAAATTCTAATCAGTCATTTTTGTCACCTGTTAAAATGGTTGAAGAAAGGCATCTTGGGAAAAGGAAGCTGAACTTATTAGAAAGAATATAATAATGTAATTATTACTGGATTTGCTTTAATCCTAGAGTTTTTTATCCTATTACTAGAGAGAATTACAGAAAGGCTGAAATCACCACGATGGAATTCTTTATCATTTGCAGCACTGAAAGTGTCCTTCAAGTATTTCATTGCCCAGAAGAAGCCAACACCTCATTTGTGGGCATGCCAGTGAGCAGCTCTTATCTATGATGGCTAAAACAAACAAACAAACAAATGAACAAACAAAGCCTTATCCCCACAAACAAAATAACAAGTCAAACCCTAAGGCCATTGAGAGTATCTGATGTATCTGTTCATCCTAAGCAACAGCATGTAGTTCGGAAGCAGTTAAAATGGAGGGACACAGCTTAGACTGGATTTTTCCTGAGACGATCGATGTATTTTGAATACACTAAATGTTGAGAAAAGTGTCCTACTTTCAGTGAGTTTGGTTTTGCAAGTACAGTGATGAAAACTTTCCAATGACAGCTTATAATTAGGTATCTTACAGTTAAGGTAAACACTAGGTTATCCACTAAAAATAAAATCTGTATTCAATTTTGCAGGTAGATGAACCACTCTGCGTTATTAAGGCCTAGTAGAGGCTGTGTTCTGTTGCAGGCAAAGAAAGACGAAAATTATGTCTATATTTTTTGAACAAAGGTTTGAGACTTTTTCTCCATTTTGTAACAATTTGTTCACTCTTTACTAAATACTCTCTTAGTGCCTCCCGTACGCAGGATGGAGGGTGGTGCAACTGGGTTGAATATGTCAGATAATATGCCAGATGCCATATTAAGTCCTGTATTTATATTAATGAATCAGCTTTGGCACTTTCCTTTTGAAATTTTATTAATTTTTGGTGCATATTTGTCTTTTTTTCTAGTCTTTAACTATAAAAGTAAGAGGCAAGTCTAACTTGCTCCATGCTGAATCTCTAGGTCCCAGGATAGTGTCTGGAACATTCTTGGTACTTAGTAAATATTAGTGCAATGAATGAATGAGTGAAAACTAATAATGACATCATAGTGTGATGCATGTAAATAGGAGTTTGCATAAAGTTCTTAAGATACCCAGAAGCAGCATGAAAGAACTGGGGGACAAGAGAGGCAGACAGGTCCCAGATGTGTAAATTGAGACTTAAAAAAAGTAGGCATTTTCTATAAAGAGGAGAAGACTGGAAGGGCCACTTCATGCAGAGTGCAAGAAAGTAATGTGCAGCAAGAGGGCGGCATTCCAGGGGAGGGAAGGGGGACCCTAGGTACTTAGGCAGAATCTAGGAGCAGAACTGCAAGCCCCTCTTCAGAAGCTAACAGCCTTACATTCCTGTGGGAAGACCAGAAGAATATATACTGTGAAACATTTTAATTTGGTATTTTTACTAAAGAACCAGATTTTTGGAATTAGGGGAGAATTTGTGTCCGAGATTCTGTAAAAACCAAGGGGTTTCTTTTGGAGAGGGGGAATGGGGAAGGGTTAAATGAACTTTCAATCAAAATCACTTAATACGTTTTTCTTTGGATGGGATTAGTTTTCAGTCACTACAAGTGATTTTCAAACACATAAGCTGATTTTGGAGGCAATATTAGCTCTTTCAGAAGTTATTTCCACAGTCCATCCCAGTTCATAAAATTAATTTTGTGGGTTTCCAAAGCTACTCCGGGATGAAAACTACAGTTTAAAAGGAGTTCTTAATTTGCAGTCACTGTTTTATTTTCACTGGATTATTTCAATACACCAGTAACAATTGCTTACAGTGTTCTTACCAGTGCAACAATCATGCAAGTTGATCCCTATTCTACAAATGCTAGAAGGAAACCTCTTATTCTTCAGTAAAAAAAAAATAAATAAATAAGTGAAAAAGTCTTCAATTAGTTCACAATCCAGATGCGAAGAAAGAGCTGAATATTTTTCTTCTCATGTCAGAAAATAAATGCTAAACTCCGACCTTGCAAGATGAGCAATAACATGTGTTTGAAGCAGTCTGATTGACAGACGGCGTCCCAAAACCCGAGGGTAGTTGGCAACAGCAAGCAAAATAATAACAAATGTGTTGTCATAACAAATCAAGCTGGTGACTTCCCAAGGTCGAGGAGAAAGGATTCTTTCACAGGATGTGAGCTGGAATTAGGGGCTGGAACTCGGGGGTTGAAGGCAAGATCCTGCCAGGTATAGAACTAAGAACTTTTACATATATTAGCAATTTCAATCCTCAGGAAGTAGGTACAATTACTCCCATTTTGTAGATGAGGAAATCAAAGTTTTTCTGTCTTATAGTTGGGATGTGGTGGAAAATCCATGGTTTCTGGACTGCTGTTTTTTGCTCCAGCATCCACAACAGACGCCACTCAGGTCTTAGCCTAATGGCTGCACCTGGGCTAATAGCTCCTCCCATTTACAGATGAAGAAACAGATGTGAAGACATGAGTGCTTGTTCCAAATCACACAGGAAGTGAGTAACAGAGCTAAGTTCAGAACTCAGTTGTCTTGATTCCTATTGAAGTCCACTTCCCATCATCTGAACTGCACCTACTTTCTACTCCTTCTATACTGCATATCATACAAAGAGACTAGAGGGTCTTACTCTATTATAATGGTGGCATTTAAAATGTATGTAATTTTGCTGTTCCTGGCTAAGACTACATAAGTCACAAAGTTATCAATTTGACAATATCAACCTAGGAGTGTGAATAGTAGTGAAAAGTATTTAGGGTTTATTTAACTAGTGAGGTTATTGAATGGAAGAATGGTGATGACATTTTGCACAAAGAAGGAAGAGACTTAATTTGTTCTCCTTCTCTTGCTAAATAAAGGCCTTGAGTCACAACAAGCTATGCAGTTATGTCCATGGATCGAGACCAATAGCATTGTGCTGCCTTGAAAGGTGATTCTAAGTTAACGTGTTTTCACTTTCCACAAAGAACTCCAAAAGAGTTGGAAAGTCAGGAATAAAGTTCCCAAAGATGTTGTAAATGAGGGTCATTTACTTGTCTCTCCTAAGGAATTAAAAAAACAAAATACCATAGAACAAACAAAAAAAAATTCTCAGGTGCCAGCCATTTTGAAAAATGCAATCTGAAAAGCAGTACATTTTATGGCCTTGTTTGCAGAATTATGAATTAATATGGGTTCACAGCCCAAGGCCAAAATATCCCAGTATGTGGAAAAGTTTTTTAAAAAGCTATACATCTATTACTACTTTCAAAGCTTTCATGGTAATTTGCATGCACTGGGGAATTAAATGGATCTGTGACACAAATACACGCTAATTTATTCAGTAAGTAATGGCATGTTTTAAGGGGATTCAAAGTGATCATAATAATGGCAAGCCAACAAGTCTTTGACAATTAGCATTGCAATGAATGCAAAAACACAGGGAATAAGGGATGGAAATGAAGGTGCTTCTCAGAGGTCATTTCCAAGAATATCTTATATATTTACATGACACATGGACAAACTAGGAATTTTGTGTAGTCTGTGTGAGTGGCAGTCATCATGTTCAAGCTCAACAAGAACAGAAGAAACAATTTGAGAACTGACTTTAAGAGCAGCTATTGGGAGAAGAAAGAAAATGAAACAGTAACTGAATAAAAACAGGGGCAATTGAAGTTAATACTTTCAAGATTGCTCAGTAAGAAAGAATTATGTTTAAAAATCCAATGCGACTCTTTCTAAAAGATTTAGGTGTGTGGCTTATTGCTCAGAAATGCTTTTGTAAAAGGATAACTCCATGTTTCCAAAGTGATCCAAATTATGTTTCAAGTTATTGTACTTAAACCTTGAAGTATAAATAAAAATACAGAAAAAAGGTACATATGCTTTTCATGACTTGCTAATTAATTTGTTATTTCTTCTGTTATCTTCACTTACCTGTAACATAAAATCGTGGTTCTCAACTTTAATATTCCAGGGCCCCATTACAATTTTGATTTGTTAAATTTGGGGACTGCTCTGGTATCTGCATTTTAATAAGACTTACAAGAAATTCTCATATAGGTCAACTGGAGAAATACAGACTTAGATCAACTTTCATGGGTGAACTCTGAATTTGCACCTTTATTATGGAGTAGTTGGATATAATACGTGCTCTCATTTTTTTTTTTTTTTTTAGCGTAAATCTTACCAAATCTCTCTGTCTGGCAGCACAGAGCCAGGAGAGAAAACAGTTCTTGATGTTAGGAAAATCCCATTTCCTCATATTTAAAATAAGCGTTGGATTAAATGCCGTCTAGACTCCTATGTAGTTCTAATACTTCATATGCATGTCTGATGTCTGGCAAATATTTCTTGACGATTATGACTCATGTGTTGGCCGGTGTGGATGGAATGGGCCAGGAAAAACATAAATCAGTCTTTGGGCCATGAAATCAAGAATTAAATAAGATTCTCCTCCCCACTCTCATATTTCAGATATAACCTAGGGAGCTAGAATGGCAATTAAAATTTAAGGAACTGTCTACATGCAATCAGAAGTTAAATGTATTGATTGTCAAGCTGCCGTCTCTCCGTGGACAGTTGATGATTAGTATAAATACAAATTATGTTTAGAATACTTTTTACTAATTCTGCCACCAATAAACTAAACACAGCTGACATCATTTGTATTACAAATAATTGAATTCAGAAGGTTACCATTTGACTAGCTCTATGTTAAATGAAAAACCAATTCTTTTGTGGATGCTGTAGAAGTTTTTTTTTTTGTTTTTGTTTTTGTTTTTGTTTTTTTGTATAGGACAGGGACTGTGACATTAAGTCATAGAAAATGATAGTAGGCTATTCAATAGTAATACTGAAAATATATTAGAGAAATCATGATTTACATTTCTTTGGTGTACATTTTACAGAAGGCTATACATGATATAAGTGGTTTCAAAAAAACTGCTTGAGAGATGATTCCAGTCACAAATACAAATTTACTTCTTATTTCCTTAAAAACAACTACAAGTAGTAAAAAAAAAAAAATGCTCATTATTATTTATTTAAAATAACTGCATGTTATGTAATACTGGTACTTAATATTTCAAAAAAAATGTACTGCTTATTAAGAGACACTTGCAAATAGCTGTAGCAAAGCCTGAGTATAAAGTGGAGCCTCCCTCATTCATTCATTCATTCATTCATTCATTCATTCATTCACCTGTTCACCAAACATTCAATGTGTGCCACCAAGTGCTAGATGCTGCTCTAGGCACTGGATATGTATGGGGGGAGAAGGGGGAATGAGAACTTTGTGTTCTCATGAGGCTTAATTTTAAGTGGTTAGATAGACAACAAACAAATAAAGAAATGAATATATAATCTAACAAATGCTAAGCAGAAAATAAGAGTAAGAAACAAAGGGAGATAGGAAGTTTTATATTGATTTGTCAAAAAAAGCCATTTTTGGTAAGGTGCCAATTGAACGGATCCCTGGAACTGAGGAATGAGCCATAAAAGAATTGGGAAAAAAGAGTTCCAGGCAGTGAGAACAGAAACCAAAAAGTCTAAGTAAGTACAACATGATATGAGAAACTCAGGCTTTTTCAACAATATTGGAAGCTCTCCTGTAGCTTACGATCTTTCTTTTCCACTAAGTCTCTTTGACCACTCAATCCTAGTGACTTCCTGCTCCCCTCAACAGCAGAATTTAACTTGTCATTTAAAACAACTAAAAGTGGTTTTGTTTTGTTTTGGTGGTAGGATGAGTTTGATCTCTTCGATTGTAAACTTAAGAACAAGGATCATACTTGATGCTATTTCTGACACCAATTCTTCACCTCCATCCTATATGCCTTGGTATTAAACTTATGTCAGATTCTTAATAAAGGTATTTGATTAACCAAAGGCTGTGTATACAAAGATTATTTGCAAATTAAAGTTCTTAATGGGAAATGTTTCCTTGTCAGGATACCCTGGGTGTTGTATAGAATAATTATTAAGATCTAATATTTCCATTTGCAACTATAAAAATTCACCCCTACATATACAAAAGCTTACTTAAAAGAAGAAAAACATAACAAATGAGGAGATATATTAAAATGCTTTATTCACAATAAAGAAATTTTACAAATATAGTTTTTAAAAATTATGTGTAATCTATTATGTTTCTCATAACATTAAAGATTTATATAAAGTTGGAAATGACAGAATGGGCTTACATACAAATCAAAAACAATCAATGTAAAGAATGAGCAATACATATGAAGGAGTTATGACAAACATTGAGTTCTGTAAATTGCCATATGATTTATATGTGTAATATTAATTGCACAAAGTATACCAAAAACATAAGCAGAAACACAAAAAATTAAGTGCTATTTTAATTATTCTCTTTTCAGGCGAAACTGCTGAAAATGAAAGGAAGACACTGTCTATCTAAGGATTTCAGTTGTTTAAAATAATTAACATAAAATAGAACTTTAATTAAATTACATCATTATAGTATTAATCTCTTAATTCATTTACATTTTTGGTGTTTTGAGATTTATGTTAAAAAATTCAAGTTCTAGAATGAGAAAAACTTTATTCTTTCCATTGGCAGAGCAACGGGTAGTGCAATCTTTTTGCCTACTTATGCCAGGATACTAACGGTACATTATAGTGCACTGGGTACATAAACCTGATATTAAAATCCCATCTTCTACAGAAATACATATCAGCTTTGTGCTCTTTCAAATCGAATTGGAAATCAAAGAAAATTAACTTAAAATCAAAACTACATACGAAATTGTAATCTAAATACATGTGGTCCAATTTTGGCAATAATCTTTTTGCCTTTGAGTCCTGGAAAAAGGACTTCATCATCCATTCATTTCATAAAGTGTCTGAAGATATGAGTGGAAGATATTCTGGGTCTCGAAACATATTAACATGAAAATAATGATGTACTAAAGGATCTTTTTCATTTACTAATTTTATTAATTTATTCTTTGACATATACCAATGTACAATAGTGAAAAAAAGGACAGGGCACACCAGGTGGTCCTTTCAGACAAGGAAAATCTTTTGAAACACTTTCGAAAGCTGAAATAGCTAAATTAAGACTATTGAGATCCAAGAAAATAACTGTCTTAAAAAATATCCATGAGCCATGAAATTGTTAATATTGGATAGTTTTTAAACTACAAATGAAACCATTTCATATGCTTCAGCTTAAACCTCGGGATTGCACTGATCTATTTGATCACTGTAGGTTGAAAATGCAGGTGGTTAAAGTCTTTGTACCTCAGAATATGCATCATCATATTAGCCATTTCATGGGACTGTATATAAAATATGAACCAATAGGATAAGAAAACACAAATTGTTGCCAAATCTATTCTTGGGAAAACTACTCACATCTTAAAACAATGCTTTGAAGAATCATATAACAGTGTCGAATTCTATATATTGGTTCTAAGCTGGAATCTCTATGTTGAATTTAACCTGACAAAACATACTATACTCTTATTTGGCATAAAAGTGTATTAGATTTTCCTCAATTGACTATGAATAGAAATATTGGCAAAGCTTTCAGAGTTAAATCCCGCTTTCATAAACTGAAATGAAAAAATGTGCTACATTTCAGAAAGGTCTTTTTTCAAATCTGAAAAATCTGAACCAAATGTAATACTTTCTGTCAAGCAAAAAAAGTTAAAGATGAAATGCAAACTAAAAATCATATGAAATACTCACTGTCTCTTTAGAGAGACCCAATTTCTTTTATTCGGTAAAAAGCGAAAGCTAACCTACTAAAAGTGATACTATTTCCCTTAAAAATATAAAATTCAGTAATAGTGGAGATGTGCAAAACTTGAAAACTCACTTTGCTATGTGGTGGAGAACAGAAGAAATTAACTAGTACATGATCCAGAAATGACAGGGCATTTGAAGTAAAATCCGAGAACTAATTCACAAATCAGGAAACACTAATATAATTAACCAACATAAATATACTATGGTTCCAATGAAATGAGGTCAATATGCAATGATCCTTTGGGATGACATTCTAATTTGAATTAAAATATGAGTGAAGTATTTCAGAAGATATTCTATCAAGTAATGATAGACCCGCATAAGGAGGCTGTCACAGTTATAAGATCTGTCTCTGGTGGATAGACAAACCATATTAACATGAAATTGAAAAGGAAAAAGCATTTTTAATATTTAATTTATTAATTATGGCTTTTTGCAACATGGCAAAACATTACAGCTTAAAGCAGACATCATCTCCTCATAGAGGAGAAAAAAGTTTTGCAGTCAAACCAAAATTGTAATTAAGAGGTCATTGGTATACCATTCTAGTCAGTTTAATAAAAATGATTTTATATTCCTTTATGAACTCCAGAGATAATACATTACTTAAAATAAAAGAGCCTGTGGTCTACTGACTGAAAAATAAAAGGTGCCATAAGAAATTTAGGTCCAACTAAGCCTATAATAATCAACATAAAAGACTGCAAAACGATTTTAGAACTTGGAATAATCACAGACCTAGTAAGAAAAATCATCATGTGCCTGAATATCAGAAAAGGAATTATTAAGGTATGCAGTGAAGGGAATGGAGTAGAGTAAATTATAAAACGTCTTTTTATTTTTCATTGACTTCAACTTCCTTTCTATTTGGAGAGAGTACAGGGAGAAGATGTGCCTCGGTATTGAAGATCCAATGTTCCAGGGGAAGAAGATCATCATCAGAAAATATTAGGTACAAATATCTGGAGAGAGCGACATGAGTATATGAGGCAGTGAAACCACAAAGGCACAGCAACAAACATTGATATCTGCATTCATCTTAAGGAGGGTCATGGACAATAGTCAAGTATAGCAAAACCCCAAGGGAATAAACTCATTAATGCGGAGTGAAGAAGCTACTCTGCTTCGGTATTAGTATATGAGACTGTCAAAGCAGTCCCAAGGCATCAAACTTACACAATGACTGAAATCACACGTGCATTATTGCCATGCATGTAGAATGGCATTCAGAGGCAGCATATTTGATAGTGTTTGAATGACTTCGTGACAAAGATATCCACAAAGAAGATCTTTCCAGGTATGTCAGCCACATACTTTTAGAATAATTTTTACTTACTTTAGTGTCTCTGCCAGAAAGAAACTCTGCTGCACATCATCATAACTGTTATATTTGAGGTAAACATCCCTTAGGCCTGAATAGCCTCCGTTCACTCTGCAGTGATTTTCCAGAGCCTAAGTTACACAGAAGGGAAAAAAGTGGCCACAGTTCAATAGACTGATTGTCACTAATTTTTGCTATTAGATTGTCAAATTAAAAAAAAAAAAAAAAGAGGATTCAAGTCAAATGATAGATTATAACAGTTTTAGGTGAAAATTTTAAAAGCTATACAGTATAAATGCAAATAGTATATGAAGAGTTAAAGCAGGGGTCCCGACCACTGGGGCCGCAGATTGGTACCGGTCTGTGGCCTATTAGGAACCAGGCCACACAGCTGGAGGTGAGCAGCAGGAGAGCGACTGTAGCTTCATCTGGATTTGCAGCCGCTCCCCAGCACTAGCATCACCACCTCAGCTCCACCTGAGATCATCAGGCACTAGATTCTCATAGGACCACTGGTCCCTGGTGCCAAAAAGGTTGGGGACTGCTGAGTTAAAGGACATATGGACAACAAACATATCTTCTCTCACCTAACTGGAAACATTTCTACATTTAGTTTTTGAATACTTTTTCAGTGATTTTTTCCATATCCTCCTATAATTTAGAGATTATTAGAAAGACTATTCATGTCAAATGGGATTGTAAACCACTGGTTGAGAAAGTAAAGTGTAAAGGACCAAAAACAGTTGCTACTATAATCAGAAGATCTTACTTCTTAAAAAATGATTGTGGAGTACTAATTAATGATATTGGTGGCAGAGATAAAGGAAGAAAAGGAAAGCAGTGAAAAAAATGTGGCTTGCATCTGTTTCTAAAATATATTTTTCTTTAGTCTGGGCTAGAAGATGGGATGAATCCACTGGTAACTATCTAGAGAGAAAATATCTTACATTCATGTAATTGTCTGACTATAATGAGTATCTGGAATAGAGATGGGTTGGGGAGCGTGGGAACGAAAATTTAAGTAACAACCTAAAATAACTTGCCTTCCATTTTGTCAGCTGCCACCAACTTAACTGCTCTTTGTATTTTGAAATTACATTGGCTGCTTTGCTCATTACCAGGTCTATTCATCTTTAGCAAAGTTATTTTCTACTCACCATATCTTACTAATCCTATTAACTATATGATCAGAGAAAAATTACCATCTGAAATCTGGTTCTAATTCATAGAATGTGGACCAAAAAAAAAAAAAAAAGACTTTAAGACAAAAACCCCTAATACATATAACGAAATAAAGAAAACATAGAAAACGTTAACAAGATAAAGTTATTCTTAGGTTCTCATGTCATTTAAATTTATTTTTCAGCTTCTTCCTATGAATCACAACCCTGTCCCTCTTTTTTACATGCATAATTACACTCCATTTTTCTCCCATTGAGCCCAACTATCAAAAAGATGCAGAGTATAGACCTTGCCATATTAGGTGAGAAAAAAAATCTTTATTGGCTAGGAAGAGGTTTTGAAGGAAAACACATCTCTAAGAATGCAGAGCCCAGAAAAGAGGAGAGAAAAAGCAAATCCCGTGAGGAAGGACATGGCGCTGAGCTCTCAGCTTCCATCTGCAGATACTGATAATGAGCAAATTGATTTTTGCGAACCAGGACTGGAAGGCAGAAAGGACAGAGCACGGGATCATGAGGAGAAGCCTTTAATTACCAGGTTAAAGAAAGTCTAACTGGCAGCCTACATGTATAAAGAAAATGTCTTATGATTTCGTACTTTTTAAAAGCTCCCGGGAAAATAAGATCAACTTAAAAAAAAAAAAAAAAAGCTTTGATTATATTCTTAGTTGCAGACAATGAACCAAGTAGGGGAAAGCCTAGCAGAAAGGAACTTTTAGGTCCAGTTATTACTTTTTCTTCCTTCTTTTTTTTGATCAAAGTTCTTTTTAGTAAAAACTCAAATACTAGATACACTGGAGTAGGATAAAAATGATTTGTAAAAACAGAAAAAATTGGGATTTAGAAAAAATAGGCACGTTTATTATTATGGAATGTGACAGAATCCTATTTACAGACATTTCTTAAAAGAGATTTTAACCACAAAACTTTTCTTGGTTTTTCTCTTGAAGTCCTTGGGTAATAAACTAAGGAGAAGGCCAGGCCACCTTCCCTCCCATAGAAATTTCTTCAAGCTCTTAATTTTGTTATAGAAAGAGTTGTTTGTGGGGATTGACAATGCCCAATTGTTTTTCCTCTTTTTGGTTTACCACACTCATTCTTTGTTTCCCATAGTCCTAGTGTGGAGAACCATAGTAGTTGAAGAATGCAATCTAAAGCTTTAGGGGGCTACATCCCGGCTCTAGACTCGCTGACCATGGCCTCAGAGGTTCCCGAACCCAGGCAGTGACCCTTTGCTCGATATGAGGTTGTCGTGAGAGAGTAAAACAAGATGAAGACACTTCATACAGTGACATGGCCTGTCAGGCATTCAGAGAGGCCTAGCTACTTTTATTTTTTCAGGCTTTTGGTAAAATAAAATGCCAAAAAGGCATTTTAAACCTTTAAAAAATAAGAAAACTTTCCAGTTAGGTCTAAATTATAAGATTTTAAGAATGTAAAGTTGGAGACAAGCAGCTCTCCTGGGCCTGGTTTTACAAAATCTCAACAGTGGAAGAAAGTAGCTATGTAGCATGGCTTGATCAGAACATCGTTTTACTACAATCTGTTCTTAGGACTCAGCCTGTAGGCATAGGGACCACCTCGATTTCAGTAAACGCTTACATTATTAGAGTCCCTATGTGACTCTGATGTACTAACAGCAGAGGGAAGGTCAGGAAAATGTTTACCAGGTTAGATAAAGAGCTGATCCGTGGAGATCTTCACGAGTAGACCATGGGGAACAATGCTAATAAGACCGCTAACTGATCCCAAAGGTGGAACCAGGCACAATGGGCTTGTTACAGAGTCTGAAAATAGGGGTAGAGCCTGGGGAGATAGAAGAAGGAACTGGGAAAACAAATCCCTGTCTGAAAGCCAGAATGTCCACATGGAAAAGGTAAGATTTAGGGGACTAGAGAAAAATATCTGTGCAAAAAAAAAAAAAAAAAAAGGAATGTTCCTACAGAATACTTATCTGCTACTGTGGCCCAGCAGAGATATTATATAATCTTTACATACCTATATTTATAGATATTATATAATCTATATTTACCTCCATATATAAATGTATATGTATATCTTACAGTATGAGCTTTGTCAGAATATTAATTACACATATTTGATTGGGAGGAATTTAATAAAGTCTTCATGACATTAGTAAGATAAAGCAAAAGAACTATCCAGGTAGATGTTTTATCTGTTAGGTAAATTCCCAAGTGCTTGAACGCCTGTGATCGATGTCTCTAGTGCTGTATGCTGGATTATATACCTTCGAATCTTGTTTGAAATTGCTATTCAGAAATGTAATTAAGTCACAGAAAGCGGGTTTATCAAGTGATTAGTGAAAGAAGGCTGGGAAGGAAGTGCTAGCCAGAAGATAGAAAGATGGGTAACTAATACTTTACAAACTGTAAGTATGGGTGAGAACAAGCACAGAACAAAAGAGATGTCTCAGTAGTAGCTAATGTAATAGGTAACATCACTGACCATAATTTCAATGTAAGCCAGGGGTTTTATAAATCTACTAAAAGAATATGTTGGACCATAGCCTGTGGGAAATAGCACGAAGAGAGAAGTTCTTGAGCCGCACTGCTCAGCCCTGAAAGACCACAGCTGGAAACCTCAGCATGAGAAGGTGAGGGAAAGGACGAATGAGGGTAGGAATGCTTGGCAGAATGTGCTGTCTTCAGATAACTGAGGACCTGAAATGTAGAAGAGAGAGGGAATTTCTTTCCAGTAACCCCAGAGCACAGGGCATTGTAAATCCTAGTTTCAAAAGAAGTAACTTTCTAACACTTTCAGCTATTAAAAATGCAATGAATTACTTATCAGTAGTATATCCTCTTTTGCTACAAAGTCCTAGAATTGATGAAGAATAGCCATCTGGCAAAGATAAAGAGAGGCGTCTTTCCTTTCAGTGGAAGCTTGGATTAGGTGATTTTTAAGATCCTCTATGTTTTAGTTTGCATTCTCCTGAAAACAGAGCGTAAGACAAGAGTTGGATGCAGGAAGTTTTCTGGGGAGGCGATATTGGGAAGTGAGTGAGTGGGAAGAGAAGGGAGAGGAGCCAGTGAAATACACTGAGCAGATTCCAGCTGTGCGCCATGAGCGCTCACTCCTGCTGGAAACTCTCTGAGGAACTGTGTCAGTTAGCTTGCATCTCAGGATTATTCTTCAAAGAAGGAAGAATTTACATTTCTGTCGTACGTTTCTAACAAGTTCCCAAGTGATGCTCATGTTGTTAGCCTGGGAACCACACTTAGAGAACCACAGGGGTAGGCCCCATCGGACTATGCAGCTGAGGATGGAATCAGTGTACCCTGAGTCGCATGAAGGAGGAAGAGAGGGGGAAGAGAGGAATGAGTTAAGAGTAGACTATTGGTTGCTGACCCCCCAACTGGTGCTCCTCAAACCTCACTGTGCACGAATCATTTGGGGATTTTGTTAAATGCAGATCCTGTTTCAGGAGGTCTGGGTGGGATGGAGCCTCAGATTCTGCATTTCTACCCAGTGATGCGGATGCTGGTGGTGTATGGACCCCACTCTGAAGAAAGAGGCACTTCAGCCTCCTTTCTCTGGTTCTGGCCTCCACTCTCACACAGCTACATGCTACAGTAACTTCCTAACAGAGTTCCCTGCATCTCAGTTGTGAATAGTCCAACTGCCTCCTTAGATCAGTCCACAACACACCCTATCAAAACTACAGAATCCAGTCCAGTCTCCTTGGTTTGGCATCCAATGCCCTTCGAACCTAGTCTCCTGTGTGAATCCTCAATTCCAGTCAGAATCTCTGCACACCAACCGACACACAAACAACCAAAAACAAAACACCAAAAAACAAAAACAAGAAAAACCCGAAACAAAAAGCAAAGAAGAAAGACTGGAATAGTTATCCATCAACCCGGAAGCCTCACTGGTTGGGCGAGGGTCGCCCTGAGGACCATTAACCGCCACACTTTCGCAGACCATAGCCAGCTGCCTGGGAAGAAGCTCTGAGTCAGAGCAGCTGAGAAGCACAGGCACTTGCCGTGACATGCCAGCATGTGAGGGCACTGCCCACTGCATCTGCAGCTGAAATGCAAACACAGGGGGCCAAGGGGATGTGACACAGGAAAACAGTGCTGCCACACCTTCTAAGCCTATGATTTTTGTGCTTTAAAAGAGACAGGAGCCGCCAGCACTCCTCCCTCCCAACTGTATCTCAAGTTCTGCCAGAAGTTACTAGTGGCAAAAACGGGATCCCTGTGTTGTGACACAAGGAAATAATTTTACAGTATATTCTACACTAAAAGTCAGCAATAAATGAAACTCCTAACACATAAAATGAACCTTATTATTCCATAAACAAAAAAAAAAACTCCCCTGAAGAACCAAGCAAATCAAAGCTTCCTGCCCATATGGCAATAGAGATTTACTTAATTTCCATTTCGATCAATCTGTCATACATTTTTCACATTTTAACATCTCTAAAATTGGCATGCTGTTATTTAATTGGTAATGTTATACTTTCTTAGTGGTATATAAAATAATGGTGTTTCTTATTAATTATGGTGTTTTGCATTTGATGAAATGTTATTCCCAATATTTTAAATTTAAACTGATATTTGCATATTAATTATTTTGTTGGCTTATTAAAGACTGAAATAATTCCCTATCACCAGAGCTTAGACAAACTTCAATTTTAATACATTTTTTTAGAGAAAAAAACAAATTTAAAGAAATTGGAACTACTACTGAGTAATCATAATTAGAAAACTTAGCAAAAAATAAAAAAGAGGCCTAAGGAATTGCTATTACTTAAAATGACTGATGACTAATGATAAGACACACACTAAATGAAGAGGGTTAAGAAGCGAGATTCATCAACGGCTTCCTAAGATTAAATTTTACACAAAGGCAATATTCATCTTAAGATTTCCCGAGAGAAGTAATTCCTAATGGTTTTTAAAGACAGCTAACTTTCTAACAAAGAGAATAAGAGAGTGTAATTTAAAGTAGTTGCTTGTTCTTATCCCCTGAATTCCTTCCCACTCCTTTCAGAATAATAGCTCTTAAAATTAGACATTGTTTGATGCGTATCCTGGAGGGTGCCTCTGCCGGCATCCAGCACACATTAGTTTAGGAAGATGATACACCATTTTCAGCAGGAAGAAACCCAAGAGGTGACAAAGATAATTAAAACAGTACACTAGTCAGATGGAGAGCTAATAGATATTCAGAGAAACCTGAGATTAGTGAAGGAATATTCTTGCACAAGTAGTCCTTCTATAGATTCTTCCTAAAACCAAGTAGCTAATTTACTCCAAGTAAAAGTATATGTATTATCATTTCAATGCCCAACAGAAAAAAAAACACCTAGTAGTTTTTGAAATAGATAACAAACAGGGGAAACTATACCCTAGTTGCCTGTAACCCTTTGTGGAATTAAGTGGTTATCACTTCTATAGTCATGGAAAGTTAATTTTATAATATGCCTTTCTAGATATCTCCTTCAATATTTGTCTGTCTATCTATCTATCTATCTATCTATCTATCTATCTATCTATCTATCTATCTATCACTGTGTTAAGGAAAACTGAAGCCAGAGATGTAGGATGACCTAACTGAAAACACTCAGTCTTGAATGGAAAAAAGTCTGGTCAAAGCTTTAAAAGTCATAGAAGAGTTGATAAGCTAGACTTATAGGTATTACTGAACATTTTTTCCTGAGACATTTTTCTATAGGAAACATAAACAAATTAAAACATCACCTCTACGGCTTCCCAGGCCCATTTCCTGTACTTTGGATCATGAGTCAGTCGCCACATGTACATGTAAGTCTCAACAACCTCTGGCCGTAGGATGTAGTATTTTTCATTTTGCCTTGTAGCAATGGCTTCAACACCGCCATCGAATCTGAAAGCTTCTGGTCCCAGTTTCGCAACTAAAAAATATGCAATGGTGACATTGGTTATTGTTCTGGACAGTGCCTAGTGTCTATAACTTAAATGAAACTAGAAAGTACAACATTTAAAAAAGGTGCCAAGTCATTTCAAGGAACAGTTATAAACATCACGTGGTAAAAATTACTGAATATATTCTTAAAATTTAGTCATCTAAAAGAGTCCATTTTAGAAAATGATAATGATTTTAATCTTTTTTTGCTTCAAATTCCTATTTTATAAGAAGGAAGCCAGACTCAATCTATTTCATGGAGATACTGGGAAGATTAATAATAGTTTACAAAAAAATACTAGGTTTCTTTTGCACTGGGACAGAAACTGTTACCTAATGTTATTTATCTAAACACAGAATCAATCAATTAGATTGTCTTAATCCTTTATGGCTTGGATCTTTGTTTCTTGGCAAACTGAGGGTAAATATTTTTTACCTAAAAAAGCAATGCCTCAAACTAAAAACATAAATTCCTTAAGATAATAATCATGATCATCAAGTTTCATCAGGCACGGTGGATAGTTTTTTGAGGGCAGCAACAACAAAAAAAATGAATGAAGTATAAGCATGTGGGAATAGATTATAAGTGAATAGCATGTACTCACATGTGCGATTATAAGATTCATGACAGGTACGGGCAATCTCAGCCCCAAGCTGAAGGTAGTGCTGGGTCAGGCCTGCGGGAGCGTCGTCTGCCCCGAGAGCAAACATGCCTCCAGCAAAGCAGGTCAGATGGCCCATCTTGTGTTCTAGAAGGCCCCCTTTCCATTCTGCGATGTATGTCAGTCCCTTACTAGACTTGCGGATCAAGTGAGTCTCAATTGCCTGAAAATGCAGAACATTTTCAACATTTGTAATCTCTTCTCAAATTTATACTACCAACACCGCCCCTCCCCCCAACATTAAAGCAAAGGATAAAACATTACTCACAATTTAAATTTGGTGTTACAAATTCAATTCGATCTGAAATTGTATATTACTGCTTTGTGCCTCTAGCCTATGCCTTATTATTTTGGTTACTTAGAATGAGTGCTGTTAGGCCAGCTCAGTCAGTTTTGCTTGGTTCTAAAACCAAATACTTGCAGTCTTCATACCCAAACAGCTGTCCCCTAAACCAACTGTGACCACTACACCAGTGACCTGTGTGAGTTGGTCACAGTTGGTTTGGTGCATTTCCACTTTTCACAAATGGAGAAACAACAGAAAGCACAGGCCCTACTGTGGATGAGGCATTGAGCATATCTGTGCATGAAATCGGACTGGTATTTACTCTTCCTTTTGCTTCTTTAGGGTTGGAGTGCTAACAAAACAGAGGGAGGAAGAGGAACTGTTCTCAAGTCAGATTGCTAGGCTTCAGATTCCAGCTCTGATGAACTTTTTTTTCCTATCTGTGAACTTTGTGGGCAGTTTGCTTACTGTATCCCCAAATCTCAGTACCTATATCCATAAAATGGGAACAGTAGCATCTGCTGAGAAAATTGCAACATTTTGTTTCTAAAGTGGTTCATACTGTGACTAGCACCTGATAAAGGTTATTTATCACGTCATTCACATCTCCATGTGGTAACACTTGAACTAAGTTTCCTGCTAATAATTCTACTAAAAAGCACTTTAGTATATAATAAATAAATATATTTAAAACTAATAAAATCTGTAAATCTGAGAGAAATGATAACATTTACAATAAATTATTTATAAGACATCCTTTATTTCTGCCCCAGGACTGTTAATGTTCTTTTACAGTAGACAGAGAAAATAAAATAAGCCTATATTTTAAAAAGCAAAAATAATGTATGTTTGGAATTACTAATTTCCAATTACTGTAACAGGAAATGATTTTTTCCCCTCCAATTACTTCATAGAAGGAAATGGGCTGTGACTGTGTCTATACCTGTTACACTATTAGCAAAAAAGAGGGGTTTTTAGGAAGCACACTTAGGAATAGTAACCATGAATGGTAGCCTTGTGATAGAGAAGAATAAATAAAAATGAATACACAGGCAGGTAAAACTTTTCCTACCTTTATTAGAAGTAAACAAATGAAACCAAGATGGTAAGAAATAAATAAACACAGTACTGTGTTTATTAACTGTGGTTAAGCTAATTTTATTGATGGTCTAGTTATTACATTAATATTTCATTCTTATTTAATGTGACAGAGCATCTTAGCTATTTACACTTCTCATAGCACAAATTGCAATAAAGTCCTTCAAGCAGATACTTGTTCATCACCCAAGAAATTATTCTTTCTACATGGCAAGAGTAATAGCTTTTGAGCATGGATTAGAGAAACATTATTACCCTGTTACGGATGTTGCATAAAGTACTACATTATTTTTGGCGTGATTCTGACTGAGTTGCTACTTCTCAAAATAAACTACAATGAAGTTCCAAGACCTTCAAAGCAATGTTTATGTGGCAATGGGAAAATGTAAATAAATATAAAAGGGGAAAAATAGTCTTAGTGGCCCTAAAAAAATGTTGTCGAACCTATAGAAAATTGACTAGGAAAAAGAATATTGTTTATTTCATGATTTAACCCTTCTGTATTTGAAAAAAAGTAGTTTGATGAAGTCTGTAGAATTCTATTTATCTAATACATCACCTCCCAGGTACCATTCATTCCAATGGTGAGGTGAGCACACATCACTGCGGATTCTTTGTGGTTTCCAGATAAAGCCATCATATCCAATTAAAAGCTCAAAATATTTTATTATTAAAACAACCAAAGAAAATACCACTCTAGAATTAAGTACTTTTCAAAATCCACTTGAAGCTGCAACTGATAAACTGTATCTCTAGGCACTGAAGTGTCCAGAACAATAATGTAAGGGATCCTCTCCTTGATAATAATAATACCTGGAAGTAGACCTAGCACAACTAAATTTTGCTGTGTAAGACATAGCTACTTCTCAAAATCAGAAGTTTAATTGTTCTAGCTTTGCTTTTAAGTTGAAGACACAACTGATTGAAAGTGTTTTTACTATTAAGAGAAACAGGAAACAATTCGATTTCATTTGTTCTTAATGGATTTTCCTGTCAATGGTTTGTCTAAACATAATATGTTAAAAGCTATGTGGGTATATTTCAAGGAATATTTTAAAGTTGCTTTTCCTGGAACATCAAGGTCTCAGGGGTCCACTTCTAAGATTAGAATAATTAAAATGTCGACTAGGATATTAATTTAAAAATGACATAATGGAAACCATACTGTATGGGGAAGAAGTACCTAGGTTAAAACCTGAAATCTCATAGGAATGAAAAAAAGAAAATAAATCTGAAATAGGCCAGGTGGACAGTATCCTTGTAAGCTTTGGTTGTTCATCATGTGCCTTAATAAAGGCTGTGCAAACTGAAAGCCAATGTTCTAATAACTAGGTGTTCTGGTTCCTCTATGTGAAATAGTAGAGTTGTATCTGTTCTATTTAATGAAACTCTCTATTGAAATTTGGAAGGGAACCAATGTATTATTCAATCTGGTCAAGCACACCAAAGCAAGTTGCATTTATATTTAAATAAATTAGCCTATGTCACCAGAGGGACCAATTTTAGAACAATGCCTACATCATTGAAATTACAAATTACTATCTTTTCCCCCTATGAATTACTACTCTCAATTACAAAAAAATTCTAAGCAGTCAAAAGGTCAATTTTCTGATGATGTAGCCATAATTTTACAGCATTATTTGAGATGCCTTGATAATAATTAATATTAAAAAATATGAGTTACCATACAAAATACTTTTATCAATCAAAAAGGTACTTGATTCTGCTAAAAAATTTGTTTCTGAAAAGTTGGTACAAGTTCAAGTATTTTATATAAAATAATTTTGTTTTTTTCTTTTCTTTTTTTTTTTAAGTTTTATTTTCACTTTTGATTGAAGCTTAAATTTGATTAAGGCTTAGTTTACTCTTACACTGGCCATGTCACATAGAGTTTGCTAAGTAGTTACTAACATATTATTAACATACTGCCTGTAAAGAAATATTTACACGTAGTACAGACATTCTATCCACAAATAAGTCCACAGTGGCAAGGTAAAAAGGAACAAGTGTTGACACAAATTTTAGATTGAATTTTGGTTCTACCCTTACTCCTCTTGAGGTTCGGTTCTCTTATTTGGAAAACTGGATGAACAGTATCTAAACTATTGTGAGGAAACAAACAAACAAATATTTTATTTAAAATGTCCACCTAACATACTAAGCACACAGTAGGCAATTCAACAAATATTTGTTCCTTCTCATTCTTCATCCATTATAAAGGACCACTGAAAACTATTAATAACTACCTCTTAAATATTAGTTTGGTTAGTTTGGATTTTTGTTTGAGAGTACTGTCACATATCTCTGGAGGTAAGTTTACTCTGAATGGAGGTAGCCATGAGCATGTCATCTTGGGCAACGTTAACAGTCAATTTTCAGAACTCAATCTGGATTTTTTTTTTTCTCCTCATAATTTTAACTGTGACTGTAAGCAGAGAACTCATACCATTGAAGAAAACTACTTCTTTTTCAGGTATGCAAATCTTAATGGGGGGTTCAAACCATATAAAGAAAACTTAACTGATCTATTAGAACTAAAACATCAAGTATGATCACTATTGTTATAATTATATTAGCGGATACTGAACTCGACCTTGCTGGAAATAATTTGTAATCCACTCATGTAGCATTTGATTTTTTTGTTAAAGCTTGATTAATATGCAAGTTACAAATTAGAGTTAAGTGGCAAAGATGATTTAAATATTGGGTTTACCTGAACAGCGTCAAAATACATCTTCTTAGCTTCTAGATCTTTCTTGTCAGACATTAACCATGCCTTCAGCAAATATTCATAAAAGCTGTCTCCAAGTCCTCCAACTGATACATGATCTGCAAGAAAGGGAAATGCACTTGAGTGATTCAGACTTTAATTCAGATAATGCAGCAAAATCACATCAGCAACTAGGATGCAAAACCCTATGTCAACCGCAACACAGTGTTACATTTAAATTCCAACAAATCTCTTGTTTTCAGAAAGATATTCTGAAACGAGCAGATGTGCTCTTAACTAATGCGATATACTCTAAATAATTACCAGGGTAGTTTTATAAACATGACCATAAAAAATATATAATCTCCCCTAATTCCCAAAATCTGGTTCTTTAGTAAAAATATCAAATTAAAATGTTTCACAGTATATATTCAAATAAAATTTTAATTACTTTGGCTCTCAATAATACGAATTATGTTAAAGTATGAGAATTAGCAAATCATTTTAAAAAGTGGTTTGCAATAAAAAAAGCTCCTCAGCTTCTTGTGGTTTATTATTATTATTACTATTATTATTAGATAGATTTTCTAGCCTTATCAATCTGAAAGGTCAAGATTCTTGCAGGGGGTGGGGAACAGTAAGAAAAAAGATGAGGCTGGGGAAGTTTTTCTTTCTAATACTCCATTCCTAAAGTCCTCCCCCACTCCGTTTATTGTGCCAGATCAACTACATACATTACCAACAGTCTTGCAACTTGTAGGATAAGTATCCTCATTAAAAGTAAGAAAACTGAACATTAGAGAAACTAAATGAGATTACAACCTCAACAAGTGCCATCTAATTCTACCCGCAGGGGGTCTTGCATTTGAATCTGCTTGCTCTCTCCATCATATAATACTAAATATATTTTTTGCTGACTGCTTGAATTAATATTTTCATTTTTCAAGCAAGTTTATCAACAAAGACAGCTGTAATCCATTTGAAATATTGCTAGAGCTTATAGAGAAATTGAGTAATTATAAGATATCCTTATTTTTAAAAATTGAATTTTAAGTTTCATTACCTCAAAACGAATTTTGTATATCTATTTAAAAGAAAATAAAATCAGTATTTACACAGTCATCAAGACAATTTTCTCCTGACACCTATTCAACTAAAAAAAAAAAAAAATTCAGTTCCTTGGTCATATCAGTGCTCAATAGCTACAAGCAGCCCTTGGCTACTGTATTGGTCAGGGAAGACACAGAACATTTCCATCGTGACCCAAAGTTCTAATGGCAGTGCCTCTCCAATCTGTTCCCCACATTAATGCTATATGAATTTAACATATGAATCGGATCATCCCTTATTTGAAGTCTCCTATGGCAAAGACTCAAATCCTGGGTCTCTGGACACCTGGGAGGCCCTGCACATTCTCAGTCTTCAATGTGTCACCAGACCCACTCCACTTGCTCTCTGCCCTCTTGCTAGACATGGCCCTTCCTTCGGTCCCTTAAAATCATCAGGCTCCTTCTCACCTCAAGGATTCTAAAGACATCATTCTCTCTGCCTGAAGTGTGTTCTCTGACTCTCTTCCCCTTAATTAATTCTTACTCATGCTTCATATCTGGGATTAAATGTTGCTTCTCAAAGAAGTCTTTCCTGACCTCCACTAAGTTTCCTCATCATACACTTTAGATAGCACATGTCTATCACAATTGCTGTTTTATAAAATGGCAGAGTTTTTTCTTTTTTTCCCTTCCTTGAGATTCTAACCCAGGAGCAGACCGTTGTTTCCCAGGCCACATGAGCCGCTAGAAAGGATCTTGCACATAGTAGATACTCAGTAAACAATTGATAAACAAAGCAAAATTCTTCTAAGTCAACTTTAGTAAGGACTACACCTATTCAAGCTAAAAGGGCTATATTTTTTTAGTTAAATATGTGATTTTACTATTGTAAAAAATCCAGAATTATAGTTTTAATTTTAATGTAAAATTAGTGTTTTCACAATTCTAAGGCTGGTTCTTAAAATAGCAGTGTTTGAAGTGACCTTTACAATTTCCTAAATAAATCATCACAGAAACCTCTGACATTTACAAATTAAATAGACTATGACCTATCTCATCAATAATAAGCCTGGTTGTTATAAACATGATTGCAGCAGACAAATGCAAGTGATGCATGGAAAAGCAAATCACTGTCCGGTTACTGTCAAAACAACAAGGACTAAATAAAGTAATAGGAAATGATGGCTATGATCCAGACAAGTCCCTCAGAATTAAAGCAATGAGAGTTGAAAACTAACAGCCAGAAGCAGCTTCATTTTCTTCCCCCTTGGGTTATGATTCTATACTGGATGGAAGTAGTGTGTTTGGGCATTTGGTAATTTTTAAAAAAGCAAAAAGGGTTACATATTAATAAATTGTTTTAATTAATTTTAATAAGTGTCAATTTTCTATTTTTTTATTTCTTGCATATAAAATTTTCTCATTTAGAAAAAATCAAAATAAAGGAACATAGAGGGGAAACAAGAGAAACATCCTTTGATAATTTAGCATATCACTTGCTAAGCTTCCCATGTGTCTGGATGACTCTTTGTGTTGGCAACAGAGTCCTGTGTAAATATCTTAGTGGATATAGGACAGAACATGCCTGATTTTATCAGTAGGAAAGGACCGCCTACTTCTAGAAAGAGCATATGTGGTATTTTTAATCTCAAATGCTCTAAAGGTAATGTGTACTATAGTCACTCAAATATTATATTATTCTCTAAAGAGGGTAATTTATTTTAGAATTCCTAATACTTAAAAAGAGAAAAAAAAACAAAACAAATAGCAAAAGAATGAAGACAAAAAAGATTACTCAATATGTTCATTTTTTAAATTTGTAAATTTTACCTAAATTTGAACTTCTAAACGTAATATCCCAGTGATGCTAGTAACACTATATGTATACTAGTGTTGTTATAATAATCAAAGAAAAGTGATAACTTCCCTGCCTATGACATATGTCCTCATATGTCCTCAATAGTCACAAGATCTCTGTCAGTGACCAGGACTGGATGCTGCCTCTCAGCTACCACTGAGGAGCAGGGGCAAACTGTTCAAGGAGAATAAATAGAACTGTTATTAAAAGCAGAGGCAGAAAGATAGATTTGATACAGATTGAATGGGTATTCACAAAATTCAAATAAGTAAACACCTGCTAGGTGCAAGGTACTATGTGCTGGGTTAACAAATATGACTAAGACAAAGTCACCACCCTCAAAACTTTTGGATCCCTAGGTTAATGGATAAGTATATGAATCATTAGGAAAACGACTGTCACAGGAGAGTACCCAAAGAGTTGGGACACGGGAGGAAGAAGGGGATGAGTAGAGAAAAGTGGGTGGTAACAAATTCCAACCTGGGTCTTGAAGACAGCCTCCCAGAAGAAATGGTGAGTGAGCAGAGCCTTGGTAGAATCAGAAAATGGTACAAGGGCTGAGGAAACAGTACAAGCCCATATCTGGATATGGCCAAGCAGGCCTTGACTAAATTAAAAAATAAGTGTGTCTTCCTTCTGGCTGGAACCACAGGATGGGGTTGGGGAAAAGAGAGACATGGGACTCATCAACCCTGTTTGCTTTTCCAACAGGAAATTGGCCCATGAGCAATCCAAATAAAAAGGCACTTTGTACCAGGAATCATGGCTAAATGCATAGCACATTGGTGACCCAGAAGGTGAAGCTAGGATGTTCCAGTAAAACTGACTCTTTTTGTTCCTCTTCATAGTGACTTCTAAACCCTAAACCACAGGAAGAAAACAGTAAATCCTAGAAACTTTTATTCAAGTTTTAAATCTTTCATGAGGAGAACTCTAAAAATCCTTGTCTTTTCACAGAATCATATCTATTCATCTTGTCCTTACAAAGCTGCTTAAGTTCTGTCTTATCCCAAATACTCTAGTGACCTTCAAAGTTTTTATGGTCTAAGTATCCCTTTACACTTTGAAAAATGAATAGGCACCCCATAAAACTTATTTATGTACTAATGATATTTACTATATTGGAAATTAAAATAGAATTTAATATGTTTTATTAATTTATGCAAAATAACAGTAATATACCCATTATAACATAGTTTTTTCTTAAAAATATATTTTATAAAACAAAAGTAATTAGTGAGAAGACTGACACTAGTTTACATTTTTGTAAATCTCTTTAATGTTTGCTGTACTGTAAGGCAGCTGGAATTACATATCTGCTCTGCATTCATTCCATACTATATGTTACTCTGGCTGAAACATATGAAGAACATTCAGCCTTACGCAGTTATATAGCTGGAAAAGGAAAGAGTATTTTGTCTTTTCAGATTATTGTGGGTGTTTTTCTTTGATGCTATAACAAAACTTGACAAGTGGTTTTTTTTAAAGGTAAAGTTTTTCAAAAGTTAGTTGCAATGTAGAATTAGAAAACACAATGAATTTTTGTACTGTTACATTAAAAGTCATTGGTCTATCTTGCAATTCTAATGGATCTTTTTCTCATACATGATTTTGTAACATCAGGCATCGGTCATTTGAAAAATATTGGTTCACGAAATTATGCATATCTTCCAAATGTTGACACATTTCATTACACAATATAAAAAAACAACATCACCAATCTCATCAGAAAAGTCTTTGAGTGTTGGTTAAAAGCAATGAGCTCATGGTGGCATATACAAGTCTTCCAAAATTTTAATTTTCATTTAGAAGTTCAAATTTTATCATTGGTACAGATACTGTCAGTTTTCCTTGAAGCGACAGGCTCATTTTCAAGAACATGTCTACTGATTACCCAACTCAGAATAACCATAGTTTGTCTTCAGTTGTTCTTTCAAGTGAAAATGGTGACTCACAAAACAATAAATGGCTAGTTCAGCTCACAACTCAGTCACACAAGTGCTTTTCTATTATTATGCAGCAGGAGTGCTTTGAGTGTACTTTCCATTTAATCATATAGACTATTACAAAGATATGTATTCAATGGCTCAGATTTATTAGAATCAATAATTTATTTTTGATTCATTAAGAACATTCACAAGTGAAACTGGCATTTTTGCTTGCTTGTTTGTCACCGGCAGTGAAGATTTAGAAAGTCACTATTAATACTATTTGGTGCCTCTGACGTGGGTCTTACTGTGGTTTTAGTAGTTTTACCCACCATTGCTTTTGCAACATAAGTGTAAATGTCAACACAGGTCAAAAGGTGGAAAGTCTTAGTACTATCATAAAAATAGCTTGGACCTTGTGGACCCCCTGAAAGGTCTCGGGGTGTGTCCAGTGAACTGCAGTCCACATTTAGGTTAAGTGGAAGCCTTGATTATGGTCTTACAGTCTCAATTGCTAGGCCTTCCCTAGCCACTACTTGCATAAAGTCATAGATGTTAGCATTTTTTCAACTAAATTATTTTTTAAGAAAAGTATTCTAATGTAACAGTGAGGCACAATCATCTAAGAATATGACATTTAAATATAATGAAAAAACTCAAATTAGAGTAAAATTTTAATGCATTCTAACACACTTGACACAGCTAGGCATCTTACTTAGTATTCTTCACTTGCTCTCAGTTGCTGCTTAATCTATCAGCATTTCTCCAAATCAGGCTGAGAACATTTCTTTCAACTGCTCTGAATCTTTATACCCCTGGTCAAAGTCTGTAAGGATCTCAGGTGAAGGTTTCTGGCATAATACTTTCTCTTACCCTAAAGGTAACTCTACTGGCATGAAACCTTTATCTGCTGGCTTAAAATTAAGTACAGAAAATACCCTGTTTGCTCTTACAATTTTTCAGCCCTTAAAGATTCAGGCAGAAAATGTTATGTAGTAGAATGATCTAACTATTCTGTAAAAAACCCTGAGAGTCATTAATACAAAGGAACTAATTTTCCTTCTATTCCCCACGACCAGCTTGTTACAGGCTGACATCCCCATACTACCTGGACCAGATCTTGCCTTTCTGAGTAATCGCTTTACAGGTGCTTTGATGTCAGCATGCTCACAGTTATGCACGAAAAATAAACACTCTAGCTCCCTGGTAACACTTAATACTCCGACAGAGGCCTATTTATTTAAGGGACCCCACCTTCTTTCCCCCTTCCCAAACATTCTCTCAAAAAGATTGTGTTTATTTTTTTTTCTGCCTTTTCGCTCTGTTACTAGAACAATACTGGGTACCATAAAGAGCGAAAACAATACTAATCTTTTACTTACATTGACCCCACTGTCCACTGCTAGGATTCAGATAGTTAGGATAAAGGCCTTGTGGTTTTTCCAGGTTGTTCAGTACTGTTCGAATATTCATTACCTGTAATAGAAAACGAAATGTTACTACACAAATCTAAAAAATAATTCTGGTGCCATTCTTCTCTCTTTCTTGATTATATTTTTCCATGTTAGAAAAAAAAAAAGTTGTGTTAAATGATGCAGAATTAGAACAAAGATAGTTGCTACCAGCTCGCAAAAATAATAGGCAGTAAGTGAACATAGTCACTCTCATCTACGATGAGCCAGATGCCAAACAAGGAACTAGGGATACATCAGTGGATAAACAAAGTCATTACCCTTTTGGAATTTGCATTCTAGTGGGATTAGACAGATAATAAACAAAGAAATATAATATTTGCAATGTAATTATTATAACATGGTAATAATGCTATGAAAAAAATACAAGAAGTAATGGGACAGAGCGATGTGAGGTGGTGAGGCTGAACTGTTACTTGAAGTGGTCTGTGGAGGCGGAGGAGAGAGTGTTTGAGCAGAAATTTTAAAAAGTGAAGGAGCAAGCAATGCAGAAAATGGGAGGAAGCACAACCTGGGTACAGAGAGAAGCAAGTGGGTTTGGTACAGCCACTGAGGCTGGAGGACAGGTAGCCAGGTCCACACTATGCAGGCTTTGCAGGTCATGAGGGCTTATTTTATTCTGAGTGTGATGGGAAGCCATTGAAGATCTGTGTTTTTACAGTATTGGCATGACTAGGGAGCAAGAGAGGAAGAGGTAGTCAGGAGGCCACTGCTGAGTTTAGGGAAGAGATGATAGAATCTTGAACCAGGGCGGCAGCAAATGTTAACAGGATAGAACCCAAGGGTTTCTTAATGGATTGAACCTGAAGTTTCCCAGAAAGAGAGGAACAAGGGTCATCTCAAGAATTTTCATCTGAGCCACTGGGTAAATTAGGTCCCAGCTACCAAAAAGCGGGTCTGGGGGTTGAGTCTGAGACATTTTAAGTGGGAGCTGTCCATCACACCTCTTAGTGGAAATATTAAATAGTACCTGGATATATGGAGTCTGGAGTTCAGGGGACAGGTTGGGACTGGAATTATAAGTTTGGAGTCAACAGCATATAGATAGTATGTAAAGCCATGAGATTGGATGAAATAATGTAAGTGAACATAAAAGGAAGAGGCCCAGGTGGGAGTCCCAGGAATTTCCAATATTTAGAGGTTGGGATGATGAGGAAGATGCCAGAAAGAAGACTGAAAAAGAGCACTCATGAAGGAAGGAGGCAAACCAGGGGAGTATCCCATGCCTGCTGCAAGGGGCAGAGAGCATCTCATGGCGATGGAAGTGACTGAGTGCATCGAATGCTGAGGGCAAGGTAGATGAGAGGTGCGAATAATGACTCCATCTCGTAGTGTGGTGCTCACTGGTCACCGTGACAGGTGTGGCTGGGACAGAAGCCTGACTGGAAAGTGTTCAAGAGAGTGGCAGATAAGAAGAGGGGAATAACAAACAGATAATTCTTCCAAGGAATTTTGCTGTAAAGGGGAGCTGAGAAGTAAGGTAAAAGCTAAGGGCAGAGCGATGGGGTGAATATGAATTTATCCAAATGTCTATGGGTTTGTTTCTTAAAAATAAGAAACTGATTCAATTGCTACCTTGCATTTATATAATGCCTTGAGTTTAAAAAGTCTTTCACATACTTGGTTCATATAGTCCATACAACACTATATCTTTTGAAATATGAAAAAACAATTCAGAGAGGTAAAGTGACCCACTTGAGGTGTAGAGAATCAGATGTGCAAGCTGGGCCCTCTCACAATGAGTTATTAATGGTGCCAGGGAAAGACCAGGAGTTTACGGTTTGGTTAAATGAAAGGCTGCACATAAGAAAACGTCATCAAGAACTATATTAAATTTGGCCGTTCTTTTCAACATCCAATATTACTAAATCTATCAGGAGAGAATATTGTTTCTCACAAGCACTGCTTTGCAATGCAACGCATAGTGGAGACTCTCACCTTTTCTGCAAAGATGGAGTTTCCTGATAAGTGGCTCAAGTGTATAAACTCCAGATGCAAAGTTCCAAATTCTGCCAAAATACTGCTGCCTCCTGAGGCCCAGGGCCAGTTCCTTCCAATCCCACTAAAGAAGAGAAGAGATTAAAGAGTTATGGGTCAGACTAATTCCTTTTTTCTTTTTGCAGCTCTAAATAGTAGCAGTGAAAGAGACAGCTTTTGAATAATGGCTCCTCAGCTAACAGCCCACTCGGGAAATTTAAAAATATCCAGCATTGTTGTCTTTGATTGGTTACCAGTTTCAAGATTCACTCCTATTTCCAAATTGAAAATCAGTGTTGACTTAAGTCACAGATAAGTTGCTATGTGTCTGCTATTGATGAAGAGACAAACATTTTGACAAGTACAGTGCCATATAGAGATGCACACCCATTCCAAGTAGAATATCAAACAAAATCAGACCAAAACACCCCCACCATGCCCCAAATACCACCTAAAGCACTTGAGCATTTAAATTAATTTCAGCCTGAGATTCCATGGAAGTTATAGATACTCACATTATATACAAATTTTTCTTGGATACTGGATAAATCTCAAAGATTCATGAGTAATATACTCACGCCATACCCTCTCCAAACCCTCCATTTACTGGACTTCCTTTCTTATATTTTGCTTTACAATACTTTACCTATGTCCTAAGTATATTTTTAAGGCATTAACTCATTCTCTGATATATTTAATCTATACTCAAAAATATCAAAAAAATTATGTAATTCAAGTATGAAAGGGGTCAGGGCAGAAGCTTCAAAAATGATTACCTTATGGTTCATGTTGGAGAAATGCTTTTAAAAAAGAGTTAGTCTTAAACACACTTACACACACACACACACACACACACACACACACACACACACAGAAATGCACCTAAAGAGGCTCTTGAAACACAGTCATGTTCTTGGGCACAGTTTATTTCTGGAAAGCCACTTAAAATGTCAAGATATATGTGATAATTCAAATAAAGAATAAAGTCAATGATTCTTCTGATCAATAAATTTCCTCGAAGAAAGCTGAAAGCTCACATTTTGGTTTTAGTTCAGATACACATTTATTATATGCCTACTATTTGGCAGGGACTATGTATGATACCAGGTTACAAGATGGTTATGATGAATAAATCACTCTTTTCTCAAAGACCGTATAGTGTAACGGGAGAGAAAGACCTGAGCATTAAATAATTCTAGTTGAATGTGGTAAATACCAAGATAAACACGTGGAGTTCACTGAGTACCTACAGCCAGGACACGCAACACAAAATGGCGGGAATCATAGAAGGAAGGCTATTTCAAGGAGGAGGGTCCTGAGCTGATTCTTGAAGGATAAATAAGAAATAGTGAGGAAAGAATGGGAGAGGGAGAATCTGGACATGGAGAGACATATAGCAGAAAGGCTAGGAAGTGGAGGCAGCCCCCAATTTGGGTGAGTGGAAGGAATGGAAGGTCGCAGGAGAGAAGGTTAACAAGGTTCAGCTGAAGCCCAGTCTTGGGAATTTGTGGACTTCTCACTTTCTCTCTTTCCAAGTTGGCCCCATTTAAATACTGCTCTATTTCCCAACCCCTTGTTTTTTGCCTCACATCGTTCACAGCTCTGGGTAAACCCTTCCAGTCCTGTCGCTGCCTCTGCTGCGGGGAGTCTGAGGAAGGTTTAAGGAAAGGAAAACAATGAGGACAACGGGCATCTGACCTCTAAGCTGGCCTCACTCTTATTTCCGATTTCTTTTCAGAGCAAAAGCTAGGTTTTGTTCCAAAATATTGATTTATGGTAAAGCTAATAAAAAGTACGCAGAAATAAAAGCGATCTGAAAATCATATAGTCATTCCGTTTAGAACATATCTGATATTTATTAAGTTTTGAGAATGTGAGTCAGTTTTTATTTTTACAGTTGACTTCCATAAAAGGAATATCCAATCATCCAAATAGGAAAAACAGCTACTCAAATTTTATTAACATATGGCAAATGCACATGGTAATTGGTCATTAATTTGTTGTCATGATATCTTATTTTTTTTATATTCCAACCATTCTATCACTGACCAAAATCAATAAGCATATTAAGCAGAATGACAAATTTCTCTGTTCTAGAGAAACTATTAAACACAAAGCTGCAACATATGGCAACGTCAGGGTAGGAGGTAGTGATGACTTCATCCCGGAGAAGGAAAAGGATAGCGTGCTGAGGAACCTAGCACGGTTCCCGGGTCTTCAGGGGCTGATTCTTTTCAGTTCAGGGTATTAGATAGGGAGTGTGGTGGTATACTCGCTCACATGGGAAATTCAAGCAATATATATAGATACTAAACTAAAGTTCAAATTAGTTTCGTATCTAGGCATTTGTTTCCTGCTATTAATGTGGTTAATCAAGAGAAAATCAGAGATATGCTGAAAAATTTTCAATATGCTTTAAAAAATTAGAATTTAAAAGGGTCATATATATTCTCTCATTGTTCTTTGCATGCATTCATAGCAAAAGGAAAATAGCATTCTTTTCCACCACTGTTCAATTGTACAGAGAGTAAGAACATGAAAAGCACTGGCAAAGGGTATGTCATGCTATCAGAAAGAAAGCTGGGTTTAGAATACATGGTCTGTTTGTATGAAAGGATGGCTTTGGTTACCATTTTTTCAACCTATGGAATTAATGTAGTTCAATAAAATTACAAGATCAATGGTTGTACTGGCCAGGGAAGGGTTTTGAGAAATCAGAAAGGTCATCAGTATATCTAGATATTAAGTGAGGTCACTTGCCTTTTCTTAGGCAAAGGTTTAAAGACTTGGAAGTTGGCTTAGGGGAGAGCATGGGGTGCAAACCAAAAGCCATCATAGCTCAAATGTGTGTGTCAGAAAAAATTACTGCCTACTTGCACAGTATAGGTATACAGAGTCAGAACCAAGACCTGGTTGCTCATGGCATGATTTCCAAGATCTTTTTTTTGTCTTTAAATTCTATACATTTGTATGGTTCTAATGTCTATAATGATACATATGGACAGTTGGCATTAGACACCAAAATGGTGGGATTGTGATAAAGGACAATGAGTCTAGAGAGAGTTTTGCCCCCTTGGTCTGGGGGTCAAGGCGTCCTGGGCATCTCACGATAATAAAGGTTAAGCTGTCTAGAACTCTGGCTCAACATGAGTCTCATCTGAGGAAGTAGGGGATTTAAAATGTATTTAACTTCAGTTTCATTATCATGATATTTTAAAGGCAGTCATGCTGTTCTTTATTTTATCTCTCTTTTACAAACACTGATAATATTTTAGAAACACATTTTATAGATAAAATAAGTTTGTGTTCAGAAACTATTAGTTCCATAAGGTAGGCACAAAAGGAAAGAATATTTAAATATTTCCAATTTTGTTACAATAACTGCATTTTAAGCCAAAACCATGAGTCAGCATATGGAAATGTATACACAAAAAGGCAATTAACATGATTTGGGGAGCTGCCAAGAGTTTGGTATCAAACTTTTGTATCCCTCTAATTTCATTTCTTTTATGTTTTCCAATCTCCAGTTCTTCCATTTTAAATTGGAGTATCATTTAAAATACAGCTGACCCTTGAACAACATGGGTATGAACTGCATGTGTCCACTATGGAGATTATTTTTCAATAAATATTGTAAATGTGCTTTCTCTTCCTTATAATTTTCTTTTTTCTAACTTGCTTAATTGTAAGAATACAGTATATAATACATATAATGTATAAAATATGTGTTAATTGACTGCTCATGTTATCAGTAAGGCTTCCAATCAACAGTAGGCTATTAGTATTTAAGGTTTTTGGAAGTCAATTTTCAACTGTGTGGAGAATTGGTGCCCCAACCCCATGATGTTCAAGGTTCAAATGTATATATTTCAATTTTTAATTTAATTTAAATTTTCAGTAGTTTGTGAAGGTAATAGTTCTTTGAAAATAAAACATCAAAACAAAAAATAACTGATCTTGGCAATTGAAATCAGAAACGTCTTTAAAAAAAAACTGAGTCTCAATGATTCTTTTGCAAGTGTGGAACACTATTTTGTTGCTTTAGAGACTTTAATTTGTAGTTTATTAGCAGTGGCAATATGCTTCCTCATCCTATTGTACTTGAAAGCAAGAAGGTATAATTATTTACTAACCTCAAAGCTCTGATAAGCAATGGGCATTATATGTTTTTCCTTCTCTTCTGGGAATGGTTAATAGCACCAGAGGAATGAACTACAGTACTAATGACACTATTCTCTCACGTCTGAATCCCACAAGAGAGCTGCTAATTCTTTTCCTAGAGCTTGTAATGAATCACATAGCTGTAGGGTTGTTCTAGATTGATGATATATCCCTTCAAAATAATTTTAAATTTAAGTACCTAAAGTTATACATGATAGCAACTACCCAGATACAATTCATATCATTAATGAATACATTTGGCTACTTAGTATAACCAAATGTAACAAATAATTTATAGATCTGAAACAATTCTAAAAAATTTACCAGATGAAATATATAAACAAAACATTAAATAGTTATACAGTCTTGATTAGCTATGACTCTCAATTTACTCTTCCTTGCTGCTTGCTAGTCTATGCAAACTGGGAAATAGGCCAATAAAATTTTTCTTGAGAATTCATGATCAGATTAGCTGATCAGTAAACAAACTCCACTCAAGTTCATAGTCCAGAATATAGTTTACTCTTTGGGGTAAATGAAGTTAACAAGTTTTAGAAGGGAAAATTCCCCACATTCTGTATATTATGGTAAAGCCTTACTTATGTATGCAAATGGAGAGGCACAGAGGGATATTTAATTCAAAAGAGTAGATAATCCAATATTATTCCTTTTGGATTTTAACACAAATTAGAAAAGACTAATTAGAAAGTTCATGAATTATTGTTTCATTTAACTATATTCCCAAAGCTAATTGATTTTGAGATTAAGCAATTTCATCTTTACTTATTACAAATGCCTCATTCCTGAAAAGGTTATTCTTTTCAGTGCTATTCTTTCAGGTTTGTAGTCTAAAATCTCACTAAGAGTTGGATCAACAATTCCAGGGACTGATATTCAAAAACTAGTTAAAATTCTACTATAGCTCATCTATAGAAAATTTGACTGGGGAGGACGACTTCCCCAAGGCTAACCTGCAGGGAGAAAATGGCTAATAAAAGGCAGCCACTTGACTGAATTAATTCATAATCCATGGCTTTTCTGCTTTTGAACAGCAGCATGTGAGTTACATCTCTAGAGTTTCCACATTTAATTTTTTAACCGGGGGCCAAAATCATGTTTAAAATTAGCCATATCTTGCTTCATATTATGGGTAGTTATTTTATACAGAATTGAAATGGAATAATTATTATTTTAGTTTATTCTTGTCTTCAATACTGCTGTCCTCGTATTTGACTATCTAAGATTGGAGGAGAGGCTGGGAATTATAAAGACTGAGATGGTGAGAAGCCCTCTCTAATTTCAAAAGCAATCTGAGCCTGAGGTCCAAAGATGCCAAAATTCTGTTTTCCACTTGTTTTTCAGGTAATATCTCCTTGCCTACAACTACCAACAGACTGCAAAGAAGCTGAATGCAGTTTCTACTCAGTTATTGGGCAAACTGGCACATCTTCTTTAGGTTTGGGGAAAGGCTAGCAGTACTGATGAGGAAGCATTTCAGTGCATTTATGGTGTGTGGGCATGCATACACATTTACTTTTTTGTACTTCAATAAAGGCATATTCTACATGTTATTTTAAATACATATTACATTTTTCATAGACAATTCCCATGGCAATCAATGTATATCATCATCATTGTTGCTGAGTGCATAGTATCTGACTGGATAAATTCTAATTTATTTAAACATACCTCTTCTGATGGATATTGAAGCTAATTTAAAAGCTAACATATTCACACAAAAATGTCTACATAGATTCCAGCTGGACGATGTTAGTTTAACTGTCTAAACTGATAATAAGGATGGATTTGGGAATGTGTAGTAGGGGCATAAATGTCTACTGTGTAGATTTATTTCTCTTTACAGTGTGGGCCTGTTATATCCCACCACATTTGGTAGCCTCTAGAACTCTTGGGAGATCTCAAAGCCATTTGTCCTTTTGATGGATTTCATAGAGTCCTTTAAAACTCAGGAGAGGAACTATAGACAAGCAGTTTTATCCAGACACTTTTCTAATAAAACTCAGGATGGAATAGAAGCAAGTATACCCATCTTCAGAAATAGTAATTCACTAACATTAGTTTGGTAGACATCCTCCTTTTTTTTGGTTTCATATACAATTGTTCCATTATTATAAGAGTTCAGCACATATCATCATTCCAACACATTACTTGATATTCAAGACTAGTGAAATTTGGCTGTTCATTCATCTCTCTGTCTGCCTTCCATTCTATGGATCTTTGAATAATCTGTGGATCAAGCTAAATGAAATTAGAACCCAGGCTTTTAGTTCTCTGAATTCTGTTCTACAGTCTTTTTCCATAGCCGGAATGTCCAGGATTGGCCTCTTCTACAAGAATCTGAGATCCTCAGGGACAGAGATTATTTTAGCATCTGCGTAATCCCTAAGTCTAGGGCAGTGTCAAGAAACAGGTGTTCAATAAGTTTCATTTAATTAAGAAAAAATGACAGAGTGTCATTAGTTTCCATCTCTAACATATCTAGGTAACATAATCCTATATTAGTTAGTATCATTTAACCCTCTTACAACCAATTTAAGAAAAAACATCCTTTCTAGTCTGATCATTTAGGTTACTATCACAAACCCAAAGTGATCTGAGGTTGTGATTTCTAAGAGCTGAGATATGGTGAAACACAGAGTAAATTTTTATGAAGGCTAAATTTTACTCCATTTAAATGCTTGTCTTGTATTATGAATCTATGTCCTTCCTATTTTTGTGATGCTAAGCTTACCTCTTTCTTTTAAGATGAAATAATGGTAGCAGGTAGTTTTTCTTTTTTGGTGTCTTTTCTTGATGGGATGAAAACATTGGCAACCAAGGCCAGTCTTTCAGTATTTGGGGACATTTTACTTGGTCCACGGAAGCTAAAAGTCTGGCACCATTGATCTTAAGATGCTGCTGAAGCTATGGAGCTATTACTATTGGAAAGAACATCTCACTGTCAATTGCGCCATAACTGATGTTAGTTTTTGGCAGAAATTTTGAGATATGAAAGGATAATATAAAATAATTTTTTTTAGTAGGTTAAAAGATGAGCACTTTTTGGGTATCTTGCCAAACTCAGCAAGTAAGACGGAGTCAGTCAACCATACTTTGTTGAGTGCTTATTATGTGCCAAGAACTATGCAATGCAACCATCAAACACTAGGAAACTTGCTAAGGATTCTTAATGGTCAGGATAGCCTGCTCTGAAATTCTGACGCTTTGGGGTATCAATGGCAATTTAATTAAATTTTTTTTTCAGGCACTTAAAACAGGGTAAAACAGGTTTTGGAGAACCATTTCTATTCTTCCTATGGGCATTGCTCGGAGGCCTTTAGGGAAGAAATCAAGTGGGTCTAATTAACTTTTAATAAAAGAAAGTGAACTTTGACTGATATATGAAATACACTGATATTCTGTAATGAAGCTCATCAGGTCTTTACTCTAGGTCTTTTCCTGATATTAAACTACTTTGGAGTAACTGAGAAAGATTCATTCCCTGATGCTTAATAAATTAGTTATCATTATACTTCAGAGTGGGCAATAAATTGCTTTTTTAGGCAAGATCAGTAAAATAAATGCTACATTAAGAAACCTATAGTAGGAAAATGTAGCGAAATGCTACAAATGCTATTCAAATTCCCAAATGATAAATTAACGGCAAGGAAGTTTAAGAAAATAGATGATACCTAGGTAATCAGGGCCAATAATTAGTGTGTTCTTTTAAGCTGCATTATGTAAATTCAGATATTTGTCTTAATATCTAATGGAAATCTAACCAATCAAAAAAAACTTAGTTAATTGAACAACTTTATAATTTAAAATGGTAACTTTGCCTAGTTTTGAATTTTTATGTAGGAAGTATCACACACACACACACACACACACACACACAAATATGTGCATGAGAACAAACAGATTCAAGATTACTCAGAGCAGATGCTGGAGAATAAAGCAATCGAGCTACTTCATTCTCATTTCCCTGCCTTCTGCCTACAACTTATGGTTTAGAGGCTGTAGAAAACTATGTTATAAAAACAGTGTGGCAACTATAGTATTAAAAACATAAAGATTAGAAAAGTCATGATGAAAGAATAAAGAGGACAATGGAAAAAAAGAATAAAGAGGAAGAACAAATCATTGAGGAAATCTTGACAATAAAGATATCTGTCTTTAACAGAACAGGAACTACTACAATAAAATCAATGTCTATTCTGTTTTGGCCCCTCAGTGACATTCTTATATAAAACATAATCAGTGTAAAGAGTAAGCTGTGAATAATTAGTTACATATTCCTTTGCAACAGTATATAGAAAAAAATTCTGAAAAAAAATGTAACTGAACTCCTAACAACTATTACAAAATAAGAGTAATCAAAGTGGGTAGTTTACATGACTTCAACTTTTGGTAGTCTCTTAATTCTGACATTAACATTAAAAATTGTTTCCAATACAGTTCACTCTCAAACATGGGTTTGAATGGCATGGGTCCACTTACATGTAGATTCTTGTCAATAAATAATGTAAATGTATTTTCTCTTCCTTATAATTTTCCCAATAACACTTTCTTTTCCCTAGCTTACTGTATTGTAAGAATACAGCATATAATACATATCACATACAAAACATGTGTTAATCAATTGTTTATGTTAGTAAGGCTTTCAGTCAACAGGCTATTGGTAGTTAAGTTTTGGAGGAGTCAAAGTCACATGTAGATTTTTGACTGTGCGTGTAGTTGGCAACCCTAATTCCCACGTTGTTCGAGGGTAAACTATACGAAGTAAATGGCTGGTGGAATTTTGACAGTAAAACTACCTATATCATAGAAGAAATGTTCAAAATATATGAGTGTTGATGGATATAACTGTAGCTTTTGAAAGTCTTTATTTAATGTATTTAGCTCTGTAAAATGAAAACAGCTTAGTATCTTTTTTAAATTAAATTTACTGAGTGACGCTGGTTAATAAAATCATATAGGTTTCAAGTGTACAATTCAATAATACATCAAATGTATATTGCATTGTGTGTGTTCACCACTCAAAGTCAAATCTTTCGTCACTATGTATAAAGGGGAAAAGGGTCAAATATATGGTGATAGTATAGTATCTTGAGAGCACACAATCATTCACATTTTGCCTTAAGGAAACTGTCAGATAAATGGGTGCTCATACCAAAAATTATAGCTTTTGGTAACTTTATTTAATTTGTTAGAAAACATAAAATGCTAAGATAAAGACATCAGAATATTATTATAAAATTAGAAATAATAATCGCTCTCATTTTACCTTTCAGGAAAAGGAAGAGAGAAAAAAACTTTCGTTCTTTACTTCTGCTAATAGAGTTTGGGCTTTACATGACAGTAAGGATACAGCGTAAACTGCTGGCTCAGAGAATTTCATGTAATAATTAGGCCCCAAACACTGCTGTTCTTAACTTGCTGAGCATAGGGTTTGGTGATGTCATGCAAAGAATCTCTGAGAGAAGAATCTGGAATTGAAGGGGAGAGGTTGAACTTAGGACAAACTACACCAGACTCAGTAAGACCGACTCTGAAGAGATCTGGTCTGAAATGAAGTGCTGTGAAGTAAAGCAAGGAACTGGCAGGAGGATTCCAGGGATTTACAGAGTAGGGTTACTCTCATACGGAATAAAGCTTCGGCTTTGATAAGTGTCTCCTTTCCCCTGAATGTCAATTTAGGAATGATAACAATGTTTATGTGCTATTTCCCCCTTATTCAAAATGAAAATGCTCTCTTGGGTCCCATGGGGAAAACAACGCACATTCTTAGAATTTAAGATTACCTACTTCTGTTAATAGTAGACTGCCAGTGTGAAAAATGGCACAATTATCTTGTAAGTTAAGCACTAAGAAGAAAATAAAACAGGATGATGTGACAGAGCCTGATGGGGAGCTGCTTTAGAAGGGTTTGTTGGGAAGACAGCAGTAAAAACGGAGATCTTCAAACGGAGACCAGTAAGATAAAAAAAAGAATCTGTCAGTGAAGACCTGGAAGTTGCTTCTGCGAGTGCCCTAAGGTGGGCAGGACTCTACAAAGCATGAAAACAGAAGGCTGGCTGTGTGGATGAAATTCAATCTGTGAGGGGATTCTAGTGACAGGAACATGGGAGCCGATAAAGGGGCAGATCACACAGGGTCCCGTAGGCCAGAGCAAGCATTTGGATTTATTCCATATGCAATGAAAAGTCACTCAAGGGTTTTCAATAGAAGGTGATGAAATCTGATTTGAACATTTGAAAGTACACTCTGGACTCTAGGGGAATAATAGACTATATGAGAGCAAGACTGGAAGTAAGACAGCAAACAGGTATCCGGGCAAGAGACAGATGGTGACCTGGACTGGTTGCTAAGAGTAGAGATGAAAGGATGTGGAAGGATTCAGGCTATGGCTGGAGGTAAGAGTTATCAGGAAAAATTGAATTTGTGGATGAGGGAAGACAGGAATTAAGGATGATTTCTAGTTTTTTGGCTGTAGGAGCTGGGTAGGGACTGGTGCCATTTAAGAAGATGGGAAAGACTAAGGTAGGAGCAGGCATAATAAAGAAAAGCATGAGTTCTGATTTTAAATTTTGCTCTAATAACCATATTTAACATTTAAAAGAAAAAAACAAATTTGATCATTTTAATTTTCCTTTTTTTATCTTCTTATTAATATCAATTTATTCAATTTGAGGAACATTTGTTTGCAATGGTTTTCTAAAATTATTTTAAGATTATGAAAATAACATGCATAAGGTGAAAAAATTGAAAACATACAGATTATATAATGGAAATGAACCTGCCCATATCTAGATTTTATTATTTCTTAGGGCAAACACGATCAATATTTATTGAAATTTCTTTCAAAATTTCCTGATACATGGTTACTAGACAACATTAAAAAAATACAAATGGAAGTATACTATATATATTGCTATGTACTGTGTTTCATGAAAGAGTCAAGTATCTTGGTGCTCTACTGCATTACGGCTGCCTAGTATTCAGCATGTAGCTGTATAGTGACTTATTAAATCATTTTTCTTTTGTCTCAAGTTTTGCTATTATAAACAATGTGGCACATTCTTGAGTAGATCTCCAAAATAAAATCCTACAGGTGAAATTTCCAGGTCATAAAGTATGTATTTAAAATTTAATAAACACCACCCGATTACCGTCTAAATAATTTGCCCCAATACATACTTCCACTAAGTACGCATGAGAATGTTCTAGCTGCTAACTCTAAATCATAAAACTTGGTGAGTTTGCTAGGTAAAAAATAACATCTTAATGCTATTTTCATTTGCATGTTTTTACATCTGAGCTTCTGATGTTCAATGCCAATGCACATTTTCTTCGGAGAAGTACATATTTATGAACATGTCTTATTGATATACTGATGTTACTGTCTCTCTCACTTCTATTATTACTTATAAAATTTAAAAAAATACACAAGTAATGTGCACTCATTATTATGAGTAAAACAGTGTATAGATGAATAGAGAAAAGCGAATATTGTATCTCTACTCCCTTACAATTTCACTTACCTAGTTGACTAGTTAACCTGGTCAATCCTAGTTTAATCAACGTTATTCACCCACATTCATACAAGTGTGTGTGTGTGTCTGTGTGTGTATATTCACACACACATTATGTACATTACTTTGCTAGGTACCTTTCTCAGTAGCTCATCATAGACACCTTTGTAGGATAATCATTTTAAACAGCTGTAGAATAATATTTCATAAAATGAATAATCACATTTTATTAAATTCTCTATTGATAAACTGGCAGATCTCTTTTAATTTTTAAATACAACAATCATGCCACATAACCATTCATATTCATACTAAGGTTTTTAGAAAAAGCTTTTTAATATATTAAGGAAACTTGTCTTTTATCCATCACATGCTTTGCAATTTTTTTCTCCAATTTGCTGCTTACCCTTTGGTCTTAGTCATTTTTTTTTGCTATAAATTTTTATTTGGTAAAAATTTCCAATTTTTTCCAAACATATGTTCCAGGTTCCTTGCCCTATTTAGAAAGTCTCCCTTCACCCAAGATTATGTTTTAAAAATCCTGAAAACCTGGGCAACAACTTCATTAAGTCAAATTTAATAGGGTAATCACAGTATTATTATATACAAATAAGTATAAAATTTATATTTTTAAACTATGAATATTTTTGTTTCTCATACCATTTAATGCCCTTTTGTAAATTATATTAGGCTCACCTGTTTGAAAGCTTAGCTAATTATAGCTATTGAATATTTAGGTATTATAAAGTTATTTCTCTTAATATTCTTTCTCTTTTTGATCTTATTGCAATATTTTACTGATTTATTGCCTTCCTATAGAAATTTAGTAGTTTCATCAATATTTCCCATTAAAAGAGGAGAAAGGAAAGATGCATTATTAAACAACAAAGGGGGACATTTTATTTAGAGAATTTAGCTATAGGTAAATCAGAGAATGGGCCAGGTAATCTTCAAACTTATTTATGCATTTAGAGAATTTTCAGGTGTGACCTTGGGCAAGTCCCTTAAGCTCTCTATGGCAGCAATCTCTTGATCTCTAAAACAAAGTAACAGCTGTACAACCCACCTTGTAGGGTTTTAGCAGGATCACATGGGATAATACATGAAAGTGCTTTGAAACTATAAAGAGTTTAGTCCAGGAAAGTATTTTTATCTTTTGCATTAAGCAACTGACATTTAGCTAACCAAAAGAAATCTGTTTTCAGGTTTTCTCTTCAATTTTAGAGACGTCTACTCAAAAATAAATTCACCAAATGTTCACTTGGAGATAAAAGTTATAACACAAGTAATAACGAAACAAAGTAAGGCATTCCCAAGATTTAAAAATTGCTACTGTTAGCCAACTTTCTTAAAGCAATTTAATTACTGTACAACTACCAAATATGTAGCACTTTAAAAAAGCCCTTTCATGTCTTGCGAGTCTTTTAGAAAAAGTAAGTTAAAAGATATTTCCAGTGGTAAGAGACAGCTGCACAGACTGATGACATGTTACATGAATTAATCAGGGTGAGCACAAAAATCCTGTCCAGTGACTCCCTACTCATCATCCCATAAAGAAATCTTACCAGTGCAGTATATCCTTTCTGCAAGGTAGCTAAAGATCAATTATGAGTCTTTAATGAATCATTTTTAAAAATCCATATACTTATGACTATCCATATGCATAGGAAATTAATAAAGATTATTTTCTTAAATTATCTCCTGCCAGAAGAGGACTTTTACCACAGCATTCATTTTCAGAATGATTTCCAAAAGCCTACCATAGGAATCTTTCCTAGGCCCAACTTCCTCATTATGCCAACAACTTTTCTATAGATAATAGGTAATGTTCGTAAAGGACATTATGATTTCTAGAACTGCTGATCCAGTCAACTGTGAACCAAGGGGTTAAACTCAATAGAGAGTTTTTTAAAAGTTCCAAAGAGTAAAGATTTGGTAACTCAGGAATTTAGTTTACTTGGCAAGTTTGAAGAGACATGGTATAAAATTATTAAAAAAACAACTAAATTTTAAGTTTAATTAAATAAATTTCATATTGTTTTGTTCTCAAGTAAAATGGTTTAAATTTCATTCTTGTTAGAATTACCTGAAAATAAATGAAGCAGTGTAACCAATGTCAAAAATAATAATCTTACAAAGGTTTCTTGGTAATCTACATTTTAAAAATAGCCAGCAGGGGCCTCCATTAAATGAGGCCATGACAGTTAGGAGGTTGTTTATATAATTCAATTGATCTTCACAACCACCATGTAGATAGTCGTCTCTTGCTGTTTACTGAAGGAAACAGGCTCAGTAAGGTTAAGTGCTTGCCTATGGTCTTCAGAGAAGCCAGGGTAGAGGTGGGTTTCTATACCAGCCTGCTTGTTTCTATAACGTATGCTCCATTCTTCACATACTACAAGTCATTTTTCACAGTCCTGTGTGTTAGGGGTTAATTAGCCAATCTGCTGAGTCCAGAAGAGAAAAAGGAATTATTAGCAATGAAAATTGAGTTCTTTCCAGTCAGTATTTATTTGTGTGAAACAAGATGGTATTTGAAAAAAGAAAATAACATGTATGAAGCTAACTCATAATACACTTTTTCTTTAAAATAATGCTCCCAAGTGCAAACATGACAGACATAAAGTCACTAAATATTTCAGCATTCATCTCCAAAAAGGAGGAACACTTTTCTGTATTACCACAACATCACAAGCATCAAAGATTACTAACAATAATTTCCTCAGATCACTTAATGCCTAGCCCTTATTCAAATTTCTCCATTTGACCTCAAATACTGTCTAAATTTCGTTTTGACATTAGCATAGGAAACTTTATTCACTGTGACTAGCTTTCCACAGTTCGACATGCATGAAATTGCCTGAAAATGTTATTTATACAATCACAGCTAACGCTCTGAGCAGAGTTAGGGAGTGGGGAGGAGATGCTCTTATGGCAGGATTATCTTCCCTGCCCCATAACTCTCAACTCACTGACTTGCCTGGAGTCTATCTAGTATCCTCATTTTATTATTCAAATAGAAGGAAAATCGGTTGTAGTGATGGTTGCACAACTCTGTGAATATACTAAAGACCATTGAATTGTACACTTTAAATGGGTGAACTGCATGGTTACATGAATTATATCTCAATAAAGCAGTTTTAAAAAGAGAGAATGGTGGAAACATATATAAAACTCATTCTAAAATATCTTTTAAAAGGAATTAATTTCTTAAAGTGGAATATAAAATTTTTAAATGCATTCTTAGTACTGAAATAAAAGCCTAACAATTAAAATAAATAAAGTCCCTATTCATTCTACTATTTTGGTTATGTAACCATATGACAACTGTGACTCTTATTAATGTATAAGTGTAGTATGTGAAAACAGTTTATAAAAAAGGAAAAAAAATCAGGAATAATTTTTTGTTTTATACAAGTCAATCAAAGAATTCTTTTAGCAAATAAAAAAAATCAAAGGGAAGTGAGTAATCCTGTTTCATAGGTGGCCCTGACAAGTGGTACAACTATTCTGCAGGGATGTTTTGCAAAATGTATCAGAAGTATTAATAATAGTCACAGTCACTAATATAATAACTCCATTTCCAGAAATTTTCTCTAAACAATTTTAATTCTGTCCTCAAATGTAAATGCTTATATCTTCAAGTACAAATACATATCTTGTACATTCAAGTACTATTATAAGAGTTTTAAGACTGCAAAGAGCTTGGCTAACAAAATGAGAAAGATTAAAAAATTTAGAAGATCTAATATTCAGCCACTAAAGATAATGCTGTAAGAGAATTTTTAATAACACAAAGAATGTCTTATTATGTATGCGTGTGTACACACACACACACACACACACACACACACTAAATGGAGAGACTGCTGGCTTCCAGTAATGGTAAGGGGAATTAGTTGGCAAATACTCCAATAAGTAACAATTGTAAAATCTAGGGTGGAGGGGAGGGAGAGAGAGAGACAGAGAGAGAGACAGAAAGAGAGAATGTGTGTGTATAGATTTTTAAACCAATAGATAGTTATTTAAAGGCACTAGAAAGTGACCCAAAGCAAGCATAAGCTAAAAGAGTGTTAACCACTAACAGAAAGCAACTGCAATGAGTTAGAATTCAAGTTAGCGCTTTTGGGCTCTAAAATCACAAAATTGCAGTCCTACTTTAAACAGAGTTAAAGATTGGCAGAGCTGCTGAAAATCCAGGGCTGGGAGGAAATCCTGAAAACAAGTGAGCCATAAAAGGGATGGGACTAAGTATCTGACTATAATCTCTGCCCAAATCTCTGGAGCACCACTAAATAAAACATCAGTGGATCATTAGAAAGACAGCTGACAAAAACAAGAGGAATATTTACCTTTGAAAGATAAAACTGTAGTAGATGAGATTTCTGAGTTTGCTGCTGCTTTTTTGACTCACGGTACTCCTGAATCCATGACTAACTTGGGAGACAAAGCTAAAGCCTTACTGATTTCATGAGTCAGAGGACATAGGCTGGTGATGGCCTACCACAGACTTTGTCCAAATCCTTCACTGAATGCTAAATTGAACAGGTACATGAAAGATGCTCAGGAGACCAGTCAGGTTAAAAACAACAGCTGGAAACTGAAAGAACTGAGCAGAAATCTCAGCTGTTGCACACTGCAGGGGAGACAGCATTTGTGGTTTGAATCCAAGAGAGCTAGCTGCTTGCTAAACAACAAAATAATACTTGGAAGCATAGAACACATTGAGGGTGACAAAATACACTCACGATATCTAATTTTTAACCCCAAATTACTAGATATTCAAAGAAACAGGAAACTGTGACTCGTGCTCAGGAAGAAAGACAGTTAAGAAAACTAACTCTGGGTCTAGATGCTGACTTAGCACATACTTCAAAGCAACTATTTAAATTCATTCAAAGAATTAAAGGATAACTTGCCAAAGAAGTGGGCAGAAGAAACAGTAAACTTGAAGATATCGATAAATCTAATCATATCTGAATAGAGAGAAAATAGATTAAATGTAACTGAATGGAGCTTCAGAGACCTGTGGAATAATATTTAGAGGTCAAACAGTATCATAACTGAAGTTCCAGAAGGAGAGAAAAAGAAAGAGGCAGAAAAAGTAACCGAAATAATGGCTGAAGACTTCCTAAATTTGTGAAAAATATGAATTTACTAATCTAAAGAAATCAATAAACTTAGCAGGATAAATACACAGAGAAAATCACAGCTGGCTAGGTACATCAAACTTATGACAGATACTGAGAAAATTCTGAAAGCAGCCAGAAAATAAACAGCAAATTGCATACAGTGAAACACTGGCAAGATAATGGCTGACTTAGTAAAATCGGGGGGGGGGCACGAGGGGAAGGAATGACATATTCATTCTGTTGATTAAAAATCTGAAAACAAAAAACTCCATATCTGGTGAAACCTTCCTCCAAAGGCATAAAGGAAATAAGTATTTTCAGACAAGCTAAAAACAGATCATTTGCTACCGGTTAACCAATCTTTAGGAAAAGAAATTCGAGAGGCATTAATGTGGAAAGGAATGACTTCAGATGGTAACCCAGATGTACAAAAGCAATGAAGGGTACTGGAAATGGCAAAATATGTGGGTAAATATAAAGTCTGTCCGTCCGTCTGCCCATCCATCCATCCATCCATCCGCATCTTTCTTTTCTAAAGGATAGGGTGGTAAAAAGAAGTATACTGTTGCAAAATTCTTATATTTTTCCTGAAATACAATATTAACTTTAGGTAGATTGCAATATATCTAAATATGTATACATATATAGTAATGCAGAGATATAGTTAAAATATCAAAAGAGGAATCAAAACAGAATACCAAAAAAGCTCGCGCTCTCTCTCTCTCTCTCTCTCTCTCTCTCTCTCTCTCTCTCTCTCTCTCCCTCTCTCTCTCTCTCTCTCTCATACACACACACACACACCCCACACAGGAAAGGAGAAAAAGGAACAGCAAGGAACATGAGCTTCCTATTTGTATCAGTTCCCTTTGCCCCGCACATCACACAGGAGTGAGTCATAGATGCCTGAGTGGATGTTGTATGTGGCTGGTTTGCATATAGTTGAGGAAATCTTAATCTTTTAAAGGAGTTTCTAACAAATTTGGCCATTTTTTTGCTCCAGAAGGGGACATTATCTTTATTATCTGGGACAGCAAATAACAACAAACAAACAAAAACCCTGCCCACTGCCTTAGAAGAAAAAAAATGTTAGACACTATCTTGAGGCTATTTACTATGTAAACATTTTTGAAAAAAAAAAAAAAAGAGGAAAAACACCTGATATGATTCAACAATTTCACTCTTAGGTATTTCCCTAAGAAAAATGACTATGTAAAATGTTCACATAAGGACCTGAACATGAACTTTCATAAAATTTTATGCATAATCACCAAAAATTGGAAATAATATAAATGGATAAACTGTGGTACATCTATCTAAAGAAATATTACTCAGCAGTAAGAAGGAATGACTTGTTATAAACAGAACATTAATGAACCTCAAACACTATGCTGTGTAAAGTAAACCAGAGAGAAAAGAGCACTTATTGCATGATTCACTTTGCATAAAATTTTGGACAGTGCAAAACTCATTTATAGTGACAGCAACATATCAGTGGTTTCTGTAGGTCAGATGATGGGAGTGAATGATGCGAGGGTCATAAAGAGAGTTTTGGGGGTGATGAAATGTGTACTTGATTGGGGTGGTGATTACACAGGTGTACACATAGGTCAAAATTCATTGCAATTTATGCTTAAAATTGATGTATTTTTGCATGTAAATTATGCTTTCATAATGTTGTTGCTTTAAAAATAAAATCGAGTGATATGTAACAAGGTGTTTACCCTGGATTTAAATTCTATAATCAGAAAAAAGCAGTAAATTTATTGAAAATAATAGACATAAAGGATTAATTTGTTCATTAAAATCATAAGGAAATTCATTATGTATAAATATATCTCATTTCATTGTAGTATTTCATTGCTTGAGATTTTTAAATGCTTAGAAAACCAAAATTTTCTTAAATATGGGAAATACCTACTGGAGTTAAAAAAGAGACCAAAATTGCTTGATTTTCTAGCTCTTAGTTTATCTTATCAACTGAAAGTTAATATTGGAATATTAAACTTTTCAGACCTGTGAAACTGACATAGCTCAGTAACAGCTTTGTGGTAATTATGTATTGATTATTCACCAGCATATTTATCCCTCGATACCTTAATTAAAGAAAGTTTTACATTTAGTTCAAGAGTGAAGAATCTGATAAACTTCATTCTAACCTCACTAGTAATTCATGTGTTTACAATGAATCCAAAGCTTTGGTCAATAAAAATGATCACACTCTAAAAATATCATGATATTGTGGTATTGTGTTATGGTTTTCTTTAAAATATACTGATAATTCTCAAGTATTTTTTCATGATTCTTTCAATGATTTTTTTTTTAACTGAGAAACTAGACCAACTAGGCTTGCCTTTCAAACACGCATCATAAGTTTTGTGCACACAAAAGGTACCTGTAATTCAGAAAAATAAGAATTCTATTATATATCTTAATTTTTTCTCACAAAATCAAATCGCTTAAATTCTTTTAGAAAACTAATTTTTTTAAAAAACTAATTTCTTAGTCACAAGGTGATTAGAAATTGAGAATAAATCTGAAGATCTTTAAGAAGAATACATAAAAATAAATATTAAAATCTTTCTAAATAAAAATGATCTTCAGGAGAGCTGTCTCTGACCTCCTTGCAATTTGACAGGCTTTTGTGATTAAGCAATGTCTGCGTTTTCCACAGACTGAATTCCACGAGAGTCACCAAGAAAGTGTTTGTATTTACTAGTTTATCCTCTGCACCTAGCACAGGATAGAGAATTGGGGGGGGGGGGGGGGGTGCTAAATAAGTGAGCACATTCCTTTCATTCACCACAATCAGAGCACAGGTCTAACTGGCCGAATACCTTTCCCGAGTGGCTTCTCTGTGCCAGCACTCACCCCAGTTCAAAACAACCGTGGTGACTATGACTTAGACATATACTAGACCTCAGGTTAACAACTGCAAGAACACATCCTGGACCACACTGTCCTGCTGACTACACCACTCTGTGTTCACTCTACATGGGTAGGTGCTTCCCTATCTAGCTGAAGCATTACTAACACTCTTTTACTCTGTTATTAACCCCTGAAATCACTTATCAAAGTGCTGAGGGAAAGTGTTAAAACTATATTTTTGAGTCCTAAAATTTTTCACACAAAGGAATTTATCCAGAGTACAAGGGGCAAAGGCAAGAGAAATGCACTATCTGGGCAGTTGGCTGGTTGTTAATGAGGAATATTTGCCATGCTGCCCTGTGATATTATACTTTTATCATTCCAGATATATTGGACCAAAGATTTATGTGTACCCATTCTCAATAGAGCTTAATCTGCCCCATCCTCTAATTAAAATATGAAGAGTGTTTTCTTAACGTGGTATCTCTAATTTTAAAATCAGCCTCCCTGAACAAAACATCTTTTTTCAACCCTTAAAGTATCCAGATATAATTTAAATCTTTCTTATGATTCATATGTTTGGAAGTCTTGTTTTCTTATCTTGCCAGAATAAGAGAATCTAAACAGTATTTAGATAAATCATTGGACTTGGTACACTGTTTTTAAGGTTTAGATAATGGGGATGTCTCAGTCTCTTATCTAGCTATAAAAACAAAAGAATAGAAAATGATGAACTACTACGTGTGAAAAGATGCCTACATTGCTTTTCACAAAATAATTAATGCCATATTTACATAATGGAGATTTGCCAAAAAGATACAATTTCTACTTAAACCCCAATGTATCATTTTTGTTTTAGTGGAAAAAATAATGTTTAATTCACTCCATGAATTCAATATACATAGTCATGCAGAACTTTTGGAAATCCCACCACTCAGTGGTATAGTTTACATCTGCAAGAAAAAAGGAAGTGTTAGGAGAACAAAGAAAGAAAGATGAGTGAACTAGTCCAGGGTGGGGAAGGGACAAGACAGAGAGAAAGAAATTGAAGAAATCTTTCACGGAACATGTAACACAATTGAACCTTTAAAAAGAACAGTTTTGTGAGGGTGAGAGGGCCTTTCTAGGCAAAGGGGCTATACATGCATGGACGGTCAGGTTTGAGAGTACACTGCCTATTTGAAGAAAAACCCTACAGCTTTTGGGAAGCTATTAAAGATTTTTTACCAAAGACAGAAGGTACGCAGAGCAGAAGAATAATATGTTTTAAAAAGATGACTCTAGCTGTGATATATGTGCATGTGAATATGTGTGTGTGAATGTGTGTATGTGTGTGTATGTATATATGTATGCATGTATATATGTATATGTGTGTATACATATATGCACCATCAAACTGGTTGAAAGAGAAATTGACAGTAGAGAGATTATTCCAAAGCTATTGCTCTAGCCCAGAACTGAACTGATGAAGGGCCTAGAAAGGGGTGACAGAATGAGAATGGGAAAAAAATCTGGCTGTGAAAGATGTCAAAAATAAAGTAGATAGTATTTTATGACAAACTAGCTGTCAGGGTAAAGTATTTAAAGATGACCTTAGGATATTTGAACTGAGGTTACTGGTATAACAGAAGGTCAGTCTGGAAGGGAAACTGGTTTCGATTAAAATAATGCAGATGGCTTTCCACAGGTTAAATTTAGGAGCTATCTGGCACTCAGTAGAATATAGGGGTTAAATTATACAGGGACACCGGACTAGAGATTAAGAAGTGGCTAATGCCTTTTAAAATGTAGGGGACTCCAGATGTGTTTGCATGCAAAGAGTTTGAAAGAGGCAATGGAGCCAGAGAGCTTCACTTGTTTATTCACTCTTATATACCTACACCTACCTACATGTAGGCAATAAAGACTGGAAGGCAGAAATGATATTAGCAACTCCCCAGGCAAGTGCTTCCATGAAGCCATATAAGCTGCCTGTGTCATGTAGCCAGGATCACACCAAAATGTGTGTCTAACATCCTTTCTTGCCCACAGGCAGAGTCTTTACTGCTTGCTTAAAAGTAACAATGTTTCCCAACATCTTCTGGGCATCTTCATCTGTGCCCTGAAGGACCTGGAAATTTGCCATTCATCTGCCACTTAAAGAGCATTCCCAGCCTGGATACTGACCAGTATGGCCACTCCATCAGGGCAGCAAGGGTGCTGAACACACTAGGGCAGCACTGCAGATGAAGGTGGAGGTGAATAAAGCTCCTTGGAGTGGAGATGCCCATGCTGTGTTTTGAAGGGGAAGGGAGAAGGGGAAGCTTGTTCCAGACAGAAAAAATAATGGAAGCACAGGGAGGAAAGAGAAACTATGACAAAATCGAGACATTGTAGAGATTCGTATAACAGAAATATAAATTACAGAGCACCTTTTTGCCTGGCTAATTTTGATTTTATAGTTAAGGTAATGAATAACCACAAAAAGGAGAAAATACAAGGAAGTGACATAATAAAATTTCCATTTTATAAACATTCAACAGTGTGGAACTTTGGAAAATGCCTTGAGAAACTGGCAGCAGGAAAATCTATTAAATGTTATTGCTATGGCTGACGTAAGTGATGATGAGGGCCTGAAAAATGACAAGTGAGTGTGTTCAAGAGCACAAGTTTTGGCTTTAGATGCTCCTCTCTGGGAAAAGAGGAAAGAACGGGAGGTGATTCAGGTACAAATTTAGAACATAACAGAATACCCAGATAAAAAAAAAAAAATCTAGAGAAGGCTCCCAGGAAAATATCTTTACATCTCTACAGAGTGGGGAGGATGAGTGAGGTGTTGATGAGCAGATTGTGTAGAAGATGAAGAGAGAAGGACCGATGTCTTCAAGAGTCAATACAAAGCGGGAGAGAGGCCGAAAGTCCTCTCTCACTATGCTGAGGGCTGGGCCAACGTACTGAAGAAAATGTGAGTGAAGTGACTGAACTACACACAAATGTATTCATTCTTCCTAATTCACTAAGACTCTTATTGAATACAGTTTTACATTTTGATCACATCACCACAAAGATAAGGAGAAGGAACAGAAGTAGAGGAGTCACTAAGATGGCAGGAAGAAAAAATTGGTTCTAACAAACAAGGTTTACAAGCATTCAGTTTCTTTATTCTAAAAGAGAAGGTGAAGGAAAGATTTGCATAATCTCAGCTCTTATATCTAGATAAATATATGAATATATATTTCTATTTTAACCCTTTAGAAAGGTGATCGTATTTATTGACATTATTTTTATCCTTAGCGAAAGTGAGTTTAACAAAAGGTTTTTGTATATATCAAACTCTAGGGTTACTAGTGAAATTTAGTTCTGGGAGTTATGTGAAATTCTACCAGACCCTCTGAAATTTTTTAAATAATAACCTGGAGGTGCTTAATAATCAATATAGTACAAAAAGACAAACATAGCTATCCTATAGAGGCAGTAAAATATTAGGACAGTTTTTTTTCCCCCTATTTTTCCACTATGTATCAGGAAATTTAAAAGCATAAAATTATTTCTTTTAGTTCCAATGGTTCCAAACTATTTTTAAAAATTTGAATTACAGAATTGGATACTTATGTCTGTGCTAGACTAGACTAAATCAAATTAATCAAACTTTAAAAATATACATATATTTAGAACTCCTTTATAGACTCCAGAGAATTGTAGAAGCATAGGGCATTAATAAAGTAGCTTGTCGGGCTCCCTATAGCTCATACACTCATACTTTCTCTTGCTTCCCATAGCCTCCCCTTCACATTCTTTTCCTTTAGGTTCAATGTAATAATACTATATTTTGTAGCATCTTTAGTTTGAAAAGAGACCTAGGCTTTACTGTCTTTAGAAAAACTTGAAAAGCAAATTTATTATTTCTATAGATTATTTTATTAAAGCTTATATTTACTTTATAATTTTCAGTTTTTGATACTTTTGATACTTTCTCAAATATAAATATGAAATCAACACTCTCTTAGTCACACACCTCAGAAACTCAGATTGGTAAATTCTATAATTTGAAGTCCTTCAAATTTATAGTAAAGATTTTGAATTCCAATACTAAATATGTTGTTCATTTTAAACTATCAATCTTCCAGTATAGACTGCCATACTCAGCTATTTTGTTGCTTATCTTTAAGCACACTCTGACCTATTGCATATTAAAACCAATAATTCACCTAAGAAAAGTTCTTGATCGAATTAAAAACCTTTTCAGGCACACTTCCATAACTGACGCATTTTCAAGTGGAAAAACTTAGCACAAATAAAGAAGGATGTGCCACAAAATTATTTAGTCTTATAATATTTAGATCTGGTTCAAACAAATTTAGAACTTCCACTGAAACAAATTTAAAAAATATTCTTAAGAGTAATCTAAAAAGGATCAAAGTTCACATAACATAATAAGACAATATGTCCATTATAAACTGCCAAATGATAAGACATTTGTCTGGCCTCAATAAAGGTAAGTGACAGTTAGATATGTATTGTTTATGGCAGCAGCCTTTGAGGCAGAATGCAAGACTCTTAATTAGAGAGCAGGAAGAAACTATCAAAGCTACTATTTCTAAATATTTTATCTAAAAGAAAAAAGCTTTATTAAATTAAATATTTAGATGTACACTACTCTCCTCCCTTGGTGCTTATGTGAAAGGTTTCATATAAAAGACAGCCAGAGATCCTTATAGGGACTACAACACAATGATGAGAGATCAGCAACGGGATTTTCCTTGCTCTTCTTTTCTCAGTGACTTTTGGTGTATAGTCGTTGCCTCTCAATCTTCATGGGAAATTGGTTCAAGGACCTCCCTCAGACATGAAAACCTAGGAATGCTCAAGTCCTTTACATAAAACGGAGTAGTATTTGCATATAACCTTTGTACATCCTTCTGTATATTTAAATCACCTCTAGATTACTTATCTACCTAATAAAATAAAAATGCTATGTAAATAGTTGTTATACTATACAGCTGAGAGAATAATGACAAGAAATAAAGTCTGTACATTTTTAGTACATATGCAACCATCACAGGCCTAACTACACAGTACAATGTAATGTTCGATATTTTGAATATTTTTGCTCTGTGGTTAGTTGAATCCACACATGCAGAACCCGCAGATACAGAGAACTGACCATATTGCAGTTTATGAGCTACAGAATGTCACTGATATGGTTAATTCAAAAATCCAAGGCCTTTACACAGTAGAAGAATTACAATATTATAATATTTTGCAAAGAGGAGCAGAGTGACAATGAAAATATTTTGCCCCAAGAGAGATTTTTCTGATTGTCTTGAGACAAAATATTTAATCAAGAGCTGACATTTCACAAAAAGAATGTGTCCCTATTTGCTGATGTTTTCTGGGACAAGTGGTTGTCAGCAGTATGCTACCTACCAGATAATTTAAAAAGAAGAAAAGAAATAGGAAGAAAACAACACACTTAATCTATCACTTGAAGATAAAAAGTGACATGAATAAAAAATCTGAATTTGAAAAATCTCTAAGGAAAGATCACTTTGAAATCAGATGCTTATGAAAATATTTGTGAAAGGTTCACCTCTAAAACTCATATTTGTATTGACAATAGTAATTTGTATCCTGCTTTAAAATCTTTCAAAGGAGGAGTTCCAGAGATTGTCTATCTTTCTATAAGTGTGCAAGAACAAATGATGATATCAGGAAAATTTAAATTTTCTAGCAGCATTACAATAATATCCTTTGCATAAGTAAAGGATGGGTTTTAAAACAAAGATCATGCTTTCGGAAGGTCATCCAATACTACACTTCTCTCATCAAAACAACTTCCTATCTTTTCCACCTGGACAGAGTTAAATCCAAGTTTTGAAATAGACAACATATAACAAGACCTTCGAATCACTCATTTAATCACAAGCATTAAACTGAGATAAAAAAAAATATGAATCACATTGCTCTCACTACAAATATCATTCATCTGCTCTTAATAAAATTTTTTATTTTCTCATCTATATCTTATTCTTTTCCAATTTATTTTTGAGTGTTTTTAAAACAGTGGTACATGTACATTTAATTTGTAAATACAAATATATGTTCTGGGGTTAGTGCTCAAAATATTTTATTGATAAGTGAGCAAAAGAGTTTAAAAAACACAGGCTTATGGCCCTAATATAATTATGAGGTGCGAATTCCATTGTGCAACTAGCTACAGTAATTGCATGTAAATAAATGGCAAGAAGGGCTACATTTATATAGAGTTAATATTAATTTTTCCTGTTAAATTCAAGAACCATAAATTTAAATACCTCATAATTAATGAAATTGCCACAATTTTAGTCCTTATTGCAGTCCTTATTTAAGGGTATTCCAATAATTTATAAATAACCCTTCTTCAGCTGGGCAGTTCCATTGTGTACTTCCCTTTGTTGTCCCAGATGATGACAATTACTATGAGTACTCTATAATGCTTCCCTTGTTTGAGGAAGACTATGTGTTCTAAACTGAACACATGGGAGGCTTCCTAGAATTACAGATGAGTGTATACATCACACACACACACACACACACACACACACACACACACCCTGCTTTAGCTGAAAGTCCATTCTTCCTAAGGTCTAACTTAAAAATAGGTTGTAGGGATGGCTACCATAATTTCAGGATGCTGAAATTCCACAGTGATCTATTCTTTTACATATAAAGACCCCAGATTTCTTGAATATCTAGGTCTTGTTGTGAATATTATCCCTGTAAAACTGACACTATTTATTAATCTCACTTTTAAAAAATGAGAAAAAAAGCTTAGAGAAAGAAGATATGTGATCATATTATTTTTAATAGTTATACTTATCAAAACACAAAATCTTAAATATGTAGTTGGATGTGTTTATATATATATTTGTCAAAATATTCTTTAAGTAGTGGAAGCTTGACTTACATTCTTATCCTTTCTGCTGCCATTTTCTTAAACATAATTAACAAAATTATAGGAGTTGGCATTATCAGACATTAAAAAGTTATTGCAAATCTGTAATGCATAGTTCATTTGTTTTTCAAGGTCCATTTGCAGAAGCAGTATACAGAAGCAGTATGCTGACAGCTCTTTGGGACAGAGAGTGTGGAACAGGACATCCCAGAGCTTTCGGAGGAGAGAGGGCATCAACCCAAGGGCACATGCACAGAAAAGGAGAGATGACAGAACACAAGAATGTGTAATAGTTTTGACCAAAGCATAAAGAAGATCTCTTATAAAATCATATGCTTTAAAAGCTTAGCAAATAGATTCACTGACCTTTGAAATAAATGTAATCACATTTAAATAGAAACAAAAAATCTATGCTATTTGTACAACGTACTCACATATAACTATTAGAAATGATATCCATCTTAAAATGACTTATGTAATTTTTATTGTACTTCTGGGGGGTAGAATAGATTTATGCTTAAATTTTGGAAAACTGTTCACTAATAAAGTCATTATAGTAATTGCACTGGGTCTGTTTATTAATTTGTCACAATTAAGTCAATAAGAGCTTTACTAATGTCCTATTACTTGATTAGTTTTGAAAGTGATTATCTTAAGAACTCGATTTAATTGGAAGCCTCTCAATTTACAAGGTACATTAAACTCTCAGTAGCATCTTAAGATTATTCAACATATGCAGGTCAATTACCAGTAATCACTGTTTTATATAAATGTTCTATAAAAACTATAGCATGACATGACAAAGGAGGAAAGAGAGATTTAATTAATAGTGCTAAACTCCATTGACATTTCCAGGATAAAGGGGCAACATAAGCATTCATACAAAGTCTTCCTGAAACTAGGTCTGTTACCAAAAATCAAATAAAGAAAAGCCAGCAACGCTCCACCTTACAGATGAAGATAATTTGTCGTGATTGCTAAATCACCAAATTGCACTGCCTGTACTCATGCCCAGCTGCACATTAATTTCCAGATTAATAAATTACAATTAATTCTTACTATTGCTCCATCACTTTTCTTTTTCCAGTTAATAAAAGACTGCAATCAATTATTGTTCACCCCATTTTTCAAAACAGATCAACTATAGTATTACTGCAAAATAGGAAACATAGAGTAGTTAATGTACCCACTGAGATTATGAGGTCCCTAAAAATTATTGCCTGTAGTATAAATATTTTATATTGACCTTCCCATTCCCACTCAAAGATGCAATGTAGCTAGTTGAACATTTACATAGAATAAAAATTACAAGGGCTGAGAAAATGTCTTGATTCCAGGCTGATTTTCAAACATTCAAATGATTTCATAAACTTTGAAATTGAACTTTATTAATTAGATATTTAAAAGGTTTGTCCCCACACTAACAAAATAAGCCCAGTCTTGAGATTAATCACAGGAAAATTGATTACTGTTTCATTAAAAACCTGGGACAGCAAGTTCCTTGAAAAGACTGTTCCACTGCTGACCTGTAAAAGCACTGTATGAATTATGTGTTCTGACTTGTTCTTAATCTAAGTTCTATACACAGAATACATTTCAAATTGCCAAGGCTGATTTGCCACCAATTGTGTGAATAATGTGAACAAAGCTGAATCTGTAAAACACTAGTTCTGTGCACTTGAAAAACCTGAGATGAAAGCCACTTTGAGTTTGTTGCATTCAAATAACTATAATTGTCCTTAAACAAAATTTTCACGGTGAGTTAACTGCTTAAACCATGGGAAACCATGCTGTGGGGAAAGCAGTGGTCATAGTTAACAATCCAGTCTCATGAATCTCGTACCAAGGCTAGCTACCAAAAACTGAAGAGTGAGGAAGGCCCCCTAACAGACTTCCTGCGTACCACAAGTCATTTTTTAAGGGATGCAAACAATTCTCTTGGGATAGACTGTCTCTAAATTGTCTAGACATAATCTTTGATAAACTTCTGCACTTTCATTATTCATATGCTGCAATTTAGACTTAAAATGCGGAACCTTATGGAAGTACGAAACAGCGTTTTTTCAACATCTAATATATGGGTGAGTGAAACCTCAGCCAGTTTATTTCATTCACACATCATTTTTTTTTTTCCCATCACCCTAGCAGCAGCACCAGTAGAAGTGGTCTGTGGCAAATGAGAATTTGTGAAGAAAGAAGGAGGGGTGGTGTGGTGAAGTACTGACTGCTAGAGTCTGTGTTCAAAGACAGGTATGGTATGTTCCATCCTCCCAGGATTAAAAGACCCCCCCCCCCCAACCCATTTACCTGGGCATTAACTTAAATTATGACCAGGGGAGTGGGAAGACAGAGAACAACAGTTCAGGCATCCCTGGGCTCTTCAAACTCTTACCGTCTCATAATACAGGACTAAGAAACAGCAAAGCATCCTTCGTTCAGAATTGTTTGTTCCTTGAGTCTTAACAGAGGAGGCTATATACAAAGTACATTTAAATTGTTGTCACTCTTCTTGTCCACTTGTATTAAATAAATGTCTTTAGTTTTGTCAAGCTATTGCATGTCTGGCATAGAAAGAGAGATCTGAAGCTTGGTGAGAAGGTTAAATGATCCCGAAGAAGCCTAGGTTCTCTCTCCTCTGATAGGAAGATAATCACTACCTCTTTTCTTTGGCCTTGGAATGCCCTCAGGTACAGGGCCAGGGTACCAGCTGCTTCTAATAAAGTCACTTTGCCTAAAGCCACAATAATGGCTTTGTAAAAATGGCTCTCCTTTTAAACAGTTACCCTTTAGTCCTTAATTCAAAATGCCTTTTTTTCCTCTCTCTGTGCTAAAATGTCCCAAAGTTCAAGTTCTACTCTTATTGAATTAAAAAATAATAAAAATGCAAGGGCAAAAAGGACATTGTAAACTCTTTTGGGGTAATTAGTGTCTGGAATTAGCTGCTTTCCAGAAGAAGCAATATTAACTGCTTAGAGTTAAGTGAAAATGTTGGATAACAAAAGTAATTTAATCAGAGAAACAACACTCTCCCTTTTTGTGGATATTTGGGTTTGGTAGCCTCACTGAGCAGCTGTAAGATTTAAGAACTTGAACAGCTCTGATGGCTCAGTCGCTTCTCATATTATAATAGTCTGAAAGCGTAGTCCTTGGACCAGCAGCATCAGCCTGGATTCAGTTTGAAATGCAAATTCTCAAGCCTTACCAAAATCTTGATAAGTCCAAAACTCTGTGGGTGGGGCCCAGCAATATGTGTTTTAATAAGACCTCCAGGCAATTCTCATATACTCTAAAGTTCCAGAACCACTGTTCTACTAAAACTGAGAATTTTCAAGCCAATTTTCTAATATCCTATATTTCAATAAGTTGATGATGAATCGGCAGGGAAAAGTTTTCAAGGGTAACAGAGAAGAGAAATGAAGCTATCATCAGGATATAAATACTAGGCACATAAAGTAGGGATTCGCAACCTCAGTTGAATATTAGAATGCCCTGAAGAGACTTCAAATAATACCAGGACCTTACTTCAAACCAACTGAAACAGATTGGGAAGGTTGAGCATCACTGATAGAAACTAAATAACCACAGAAGTCAGGCCCTTAATAGAAGTAGGACAGCCTAGGAACTGTTAATAAAATGAGGATGTTTATAGCAAGAATACACATACCTTTCATAGACTAAGTAAGCACTAGCTAGTATGTGGGACTTGGGGAAAGAACATTGTATTTTATTGCCTTGCACTGCTTAAATCTTATGGATTAAACAGTTCTTATTTCTAGAGGAGATAATTCAATAATAAGTATAATTTGAGAGAGGAAATTGTTTTGACCCTACAGATTGATTCCAAAATAATTGAAAACGTAATAAATGTTTGACCAGGAAACCACAGCTACCCTGGACTACACGGAGATGTTCTCTCCATATTTCCAGCTACTTCTACCAATACTATCTCCCTTCCTGACCTAAGAGAATGAGCCTTGAGCTTGAGAATGGGTTGGAAGCCCCGAGTGGCTTAAAAACTGAAGATTACCATAAAAAGACATCAGAACCAAGTTAGTTTTGGCTATATACTATTTTATCGTATACCATATTCTACAACAAAAATTGAGAACAAGACCATAAGTTAATAATCATTCCAATTTACATTTACTTTATACACTTCACAATGATTAATCTTTTAGATATTAACTCATTAGATTTCCACAAAAGCCTTATAAGATCACCAGGACAGATAACATTATGGTTATTTTAATTTTACTTATGAAAAGGCAAATTTAGTTATGTGAATTATCCAAGGCCAAAAGCCATATTGGCAGTGGTAATAAATAGCAGCTTTAATTATGGTAATAATATTCTAATGTCTAATATTAATACCTTTGTGAATGTCAATATTAAAACCTTAAAGCATGGTTCTTACTGTTTACAAAAGAGCATAAATAGCCAAATAAATTAAAATAGATAAGAGAGAGAAACCCATTATAAAATATTCAATCAGAAAAAATAAAAAACATAAAGCAGGTAAGCTTAAAATACTTGGTAAGAGTGTAAATTTTTACTTTTCTAAAGTTTGCAGAACTTATCTTGGAATTCTTAACAGATTCATAACATGTAATAAAAGATAAAATTGTAAGAAGCAGTTCTGATTTTATATTCAGGCTATATTACTGCTACAGAACATTTTTTAGGGCAACTAAGGGCTATTTTACCTCTTAGAATATTAGCAAATTATTAAATAACTTCGATCTGCTCATGTTCGGAAAATTTGTTTCTTGATATTTTTTACATTATGTTTATGATGTTAAGGTATGGAATTATACTTTGCTTAATTTTAAAACATACACTTCTTTCAAATCTGAAACAAGATACTTTATAAAATGGTTAGCAAATTTAATGATCAGGAATTTATATTTCATCTGTCAAGTAAAATCACATGGAGATATACAGAAAATATTTTTTCAATATTTAACCTAATTACATTGTTTTTCATACTTTGTGTCTATTAAAACTAGCCAACTATAATTTAATATTTAAGCATTTTATATCATTAAAGTATTAAGAAATCCAAAAAGGGGCTATTACCTTTTGTTACAATATACATACCATACGTTTCACACAAGATAATCTTTCACACTTAGAAAACATTAAGTTATGTACTATTCTTAATTAAGGCCCTATTTCAGTTAAAGTAAAGCAATTTGCAATTTAACTATAATAATATAAACTGCAATGTAACTAATGATATAATATGCATTTGTGTTGGATAATTAACATAGTAAATAAAACTTTACATAGCAGGAAATAAAAACAGGTGAGAGAGTTGTACCTCATTCATCACCTTGCTGACTAATGAGAGCCAGAATGCGGATCAGTCATTTCCCAAAACACTCCGCAATGTGTGCAATAAAAGCACACCCTGTAGACAGTTCCTGTAACCTAATATAACCACCAGGAAAGTATTGGTTCAGAAAAATCCACAATGAAAAACAAGTGATAAAATAGTATATTGATAAAACTAACCCATTTATCAAGAAAGACAGAATAATTATTAGGAATGCCCAGACTCTATGCTTTGTGATAGAAGTAAATAATGAGAATAGCAACTATATTTTTAAAATTAAGAACACACTTTAGAAAGGCCAAAATCTAACAAGTTATCACTATAAATATGGAAATGGTGAAACGCTTGATTTTATAAGCCATGGAGGTGACTTTTCTTCTTTGTGTTGAAGGAAAAAATGCATAAGGCCTCTTGCTACTCGTAATAACAAGATCAGACATCAAATTTTGACATTTTCACATTAGAGAAATTGAGTTCCACCAAAGTCTAATCTGTTAAAAAGGCAATGGTTTTCTTTTAGCAGAGGTGTTAAGTTATGCATTTCCATTCTGCTGTTGTGTTGGTGAAGCAATCATGTTAACCTAATCAGGTACTGTGTATAACACCTAGGCATTTGTTCAAATTATCACTTGCTATTAAACCACAATTCTGATTAATTTACAACTTAATATAGCAGCTCTTGAAGTAAGAATTTTTTTACAGATGTGAAAGAAAAGATAATTATAATACCTTATTTTTTTTTTTTTTTTTCTGAACAGCCTTTGGGACAGAATTCCTAACGTAGAATATGAGTAAATTATTTAGGTTCTCTACTAGTCTCAGTTTGCACAAATACTCAAATACAATTTAGCTTACTGGTGTTTTGGCTTCAAATGCATAAACTTCCCCAGCTCAAAATACTGCTTGCTTTAAATTCAATCCAGTAAGTTATTATCTCTCCTTGGTATAGACTCTCTTACATTTGTCAATTACATGAGTGAGTATATAACATATAAAATATATATTCTGCTTTACCAACCAGGCTGTGAATACCCTGAAGGAAAGAACATGTCTGTTTTCTTTTTAAATAAAGTGAAGAGAAGTAGACAATCTTCCCAGGACTTAAATTAGAAACTTCATCAGAGTAGGAACTCAAATAAGGCTAGCTGGCTGGCTGCATGCTTGCTTGCTTATCTATCTATCTATCTATCTGTCATCTATCTATCTATCATCTATTTATTCATCTATCTATTATCTATTTATTTATTTATTTAAAAGAAAAGAAAAATCAATTATCTTTAGACAATAACCTGAATACCAGAGGGATGTGAACAGATAATACCAATAAATTCACATTTTTGTTAACATGTAGGTGTGTGCAAAGAGCAGCATCCATAACTATTTCTCAAATTGAGAGAGAAGAGCAGAATTATATTATAGACAGCATATTCTGTACCTCTCTGTAATAATTATTGCCAAGAATTTCAAAGCTGGTCACCAGTGAACACATAGCTATTCTAAAAAGCATTCTCAAGGAGGATGTTTCTTATTTATTTATTTATTTATTTATTTAAAATCTTTGGGATCCTTCTACAGACACTCCTTTCTTCTGAGAAGGTAATTAAGAAAATATGTTTGTGCCAGACATACATTTACCTCTCTCCTTTGAATCTTCTACTGGTGACAGTCTTCAAAAACTAGAAAAGAAGCTTCATGACAGCTGTCCCTTATCCCCTAACACATAGTGTCAGAATATACAGATTCATATGAAACAGCATATATGTACAGGCTGACATCAACAGTGTATTCTGAAATGTAATTATTGCAGATAAATATGAAATATTTCTTTTTCTAGAGGAAGTTCTTTAAGATGACAAATCAGCTTCACAGCTGGAAGGAGAGTAGATTTGATGAGTGAGTGTACCTGATTGGGCTAAGGGATAGGAGGAATTTCAGCAGATTGATATTACTGTTACTTTGCCAAGGCTTACTGTATAAATTTGGGTAAGTCACTGCTATTTAGTTAAGTGGAATTGAGAATGGATAATATATATAATAAAAAATTCATATAGAATTCTAGGAAGACATTAAAATTTTTCTATTACCTGTCAGATAGTCACTTAATTTCCTTTAGCTTAATTTGAAAACATTAGAGAATATATAAATAAAATGGCAATTAATTCTTTACCATATACAATTATCCTATAACCTTTGAAAGTAAACAAAAACTTCTCTGGAAAATACTGTAAATGCAAAATAAGGTTTTATAAAAAATCTGAATGCCTTAGTTAATGAATTTTCAAGAGGCATAAATATGAAAGAAAATAGAAGATTCAGTATTTAATAGCTTTTAGAAGTATTCATTTAGGTATCAACGAATATCTCCTCTGTACACTAAGGACAGATTTAACTAAGGAGAAATCCTTTTGCCTGTTAGAAATAAACACTAAGTAAAGCATGCTTTAAAATAATCTAATTTCTTATGCTATTTCAAGAGAGGCTAGAACTAATTAAATGATATCAGCACCTTATAATAACTGACTGAATTTTTGCAAGATGTAGGCTTACACCTCTATTAGTTTTAGTAGGCCTTTATCTAATTTCATTACCTGCCAGGAAGCAATAAGAACTAGCTCCTTGCTACAGTATTTTAAACCTGGGGTCCATAGGTCGGTCTTAGGTGGGCTCCTATGGCACTGTTAACTTTTGGAAACTCTGTGAAAATATGTGTACTCAGAAATACACATTTTATGAGAGAGTCATGTTTCAACAATTTCGAAGTGGCCTGCGAACTTGAAAATGTTCACAAAAGAACTATTGAAATGGTTTAACTTCCAATTTACAAATAAGCCTGGAGACTTGAAATGATTGCTCTAAAGACAAACCTACACTAGCTGTGAAATACCTAGAACCAGGTCTCTCGATAACCAATTAGCTCCATGTATTATTCTGCCTGTATCATTTTTCTTGGAGGGTAGGTAGGGGAAAATATGTTAAATGTACATTTGTAAGCAGATCTTATTTCAGGTAACAGAGGAGTTTCTAGGTCAGTTTCTATGAATACAAAGTATGAAGATATGGAAGGTAATATAGGTGGTCTACATGAGTCACATAAAAAACTCAAACAAATGCCAAGCAGCCTCCAAACTGAGCTTTGATACATATCTGGATTAAGACCCTGCCGCATATACTATGATCTTCAAGCGCATAGAGAAAGCCTTAGGACCCCCGAAGGGGAAAACAGATTCTGAGATGTCACATTATACAATTTGGAACTACCTCAATTCACATGGACCAGCAGTGTGGACAGTCCCCACCTCACTGCCTTGGCACCCCTGCCCCTGCCCCAAATGCATGCGCACGCACACACACACGCATGCACATGTAGGCACACACAATTATAGACAGATACAGGATGAATTCAAAGTATACATATATAACACACAAATGAAAATAATACATGAATTTAACTGATGATTTTTTGTAATTAATTTTAGGAAAGAACGTCACTAAAATAAATGATGAAGAAATGTGTACTAATCTTGTCCAACCACCCTGTACATCCTCTTGACATTTCTAAAACAAGAAAGCAGGTTTATCAATGCCTGTGCATCAGTGTGTGGATAAATATCTAAGTACATATTCTAGTTCTACCATTTACATACAGTATAATGTTAGGCAAATGACTTAATCTGTCTGTGACTTGAGTTCCTTATTAGTAAAATGAAGATAACAACAGTACTGACCTTACTGGAGGTTATGAAGATTAAATGTGGTAATATGTGTAAAGTGCCTAGAATAAAGCTTCCTATTTTATGATGATAAATACCTGTCATCATCATCATCATTATCAACATCATCATCACCACTACCACCACCACCACCAACAGGCACATATGCAATTAAGTACTTATGGGGAGGGAGTTAAGAAGGAAGCTTAAGACAAAATTGTTTATTAACAAAATGCTCAAGCTATCATGAAAATTCATTCAAACTATTTCCTAGGAGAATACCAGAAAGTGTGTTCAGCCCAGGTTTTTCTTGGGGCCACATTCCTATGGACCTGTCACACCGGGAGTTCTCCACCCAAAGGGTGTGAGACAGTTGGTTTGATCTGGGTCAGTGGAGCAGTTCCCTTCCCGCCTTGTAGTGGTGGGTAGGGCAGCCTCAGGTGCTCCCAAATCTCAGCTACACCAGCTCGTTGCATGGGAGACCTGATGAGTTCAAGTGTTTTATCTCTGAAATGCTTTGATGACAATTTTAAAGATAATGGATGCTCTTGGAATCTACGGAGAAGACAGTTTTTCACTGATGCAACATCACCATGAAATAGTGAAAACCTCAAATCATGTTTGGCTTGGATGATGCTATTGGGGTCACGTTATCCCATGACAGGGACACATTTAAGGCCATGGAACACTGAAAAATTGAAAATTTCCAACATAAGGAGAAAGGCTAAGACTCTCCATGGTGGCAATCACTGACATCATTCAAATAATTATCCATCCAGTGTGTATTTGTTGACCACAATCTCCAATATTACAACTTAAAATATGTTTTCAGAAATGAAGAGTTTTACCTTTTAATATTCAGCAGTGCCCAAGGTATTCCAGAAGGAGTATGAAATGCAGGTAGCAATTTTACCCCAAGTTCCACTGCTTTCTTTCGAAATATCTGAAAAGTTAAACAGTTAAGTAAGCTACTGTTGTAAATAAAACAAAATGTATTATACTACTAACTCACAGTTAACACTTCTCTACTTTAAAATTTTTTATATATGACGAAAAAATTTTCTCATATTAATAAAATTACCGAGGAAAGTGAGAATGGTCCAGGGGTCATGGTGCTGTGGGATATTTATTACCAATTATGGTTATATATTAGAACCACATGGGGAAATTTAAATAATGCTCATGTCTGGGTCACACTCCTGAAATTCTAATTTCTATGGTTTGGGACTTTCGTGTGAGTATTTTAAAACATCACAGGTGATGTCAGGTGATTCCAATGTGCAAGCCAGGGGAAGAACTACTGTTGTTGGTGAATAAGTCTTGGATTGAAAATCAGGAGATCGGGTCCTATCTCTCGTCACTTATTTACTAGGGCACAGAAAAAGGAGAAGTTTTAAAAAGACATTTTATTACAGGTAATTGATATGTCTTAGCTCTTTATAGTTTTAATTTCCTCTAATGCTAAGTGTAGCTGATACAAAAGATGCAAAGTTAAATTAGGTACTGATTCTGCCCCGACTGTCGTAAAGAAGATAATATGTACACATAAATATCTAGAACACAGACCAAATGAGAGTTGGAGATAAAAATCATCTAGGAGTTTAAATACAAAATTACTTAATCTGGGGTGAATACGTGTAATAGGCAATGACGGGGAAATGGAGGCCTTTTTCTCTACCTTTAGAAAGAAAATTACTTGGAGATAAAAGAGACTAACACAAGGAAACGTGTAGAGATCTGTATCTGTGAGTAGCGGGTAGGAAGATATTTATATTCTCAGTTAACAGGAAATAGCGGTGCTTCCTGTCTCAGAGTTTTTGCCTTTGCTGATTCCTCTGGCTGCAATGCTCTTTCTCTAGCTCTTTGCATGCCTGGTCATTATCAACTTCAGGAATCTCTTTAAATTTCTCTTTTTTAGAGAGGTCTTTCTTAATAACCCTACATAAAGTTGGCCATTCTCATTTACTGTTTATCATATCACCTTAAAAAAAAAATTCCATTCCACTATTTATCACATCCTAATTATCTTATTTTCTTGCTTGTTTATTGTTTGACAACCCTACCAGACGTAAGCTTCCTGAGGGCATGGATTTAGTCTTGTTCACTGGTATATATACACCTAGTATCCAGCAAAGTAAGTGGTAAATGGTCATTTAATAATTGGATGAGTGAATGTTCGTTTAATAAATGGATGAATTGATCTAAGATTAATAAACATACCTGGGCACTGTAATGAGAAATCACTGACATTCTAGTGTTTGCAAAATGCTTCATCCTATTCCTCTGGTTTCTATAGTCTGCAGGAAACTAGGACAAGTATTCTAGAATCTCAATCTTGGGCACAATTACAAAATAGTTTTGAATGAAAACGTTAGTTCACCTATTGAAGATTTAAATGAAATTATATGTGAGCCTGAATCAGTTCTAATTTTTAATGCTTGATTTGTTACTCCTCCTAGACGTGAAGAGGAATTCAGATTCTGAAAGAGAACATCTTTCTACCTAAATGGTGAGTATGTAATAAAATTCCAAACTAGCTTATAAAATTAATATTGTTAAAAGAATGAAGCAGAAATGTCACCAATCATTCTAAAGGGCAGTTAAGTTTTAACTAGCACATCTTGGATAATGTGCTGAAAAGCAAATGATCACAGAAGGTACTCTAAAGCGGTACTTCAGTGCTCCTTCAAATGGGCAGGCAAGATGGAGGGAGCACTAAGCTCAAGGCCTGCATGTGGATGCTAGTACTTCAGCTTCAGTGGGAGGCCTGGACCAGGCACTTAACTCTTCTGCTTCTCAATTTCCCCAATGAAATGGGAGAGCAGGGATGATCATTTCTGCTTTTTACCTGATCATTGGAAAAGTAGTACTCAGAAGTCACAGAGCCAATACAAAAATGAGACTGACAAAAAAGTGAAATTATTACCATGTTTTATAAAGTGTTAATGTGCCACCTGATTCTTAGCCAATCTTAGTTTCCAAGTTTGTTGGCACTTTATTTGGTGGAGAGGATTTTTATAAAGCTAAAAGGGCACGATGAAAAATGACAGCTAATAAAATATAATCTATGCTAATAATAGAAGACATTTTCTTAAAAAAAAAAAATGACCATTAAAATTAAATAGGATTTCTGTATAACTCTCTCCAATCAGGATGGGCAAACATCTTGTGAGCCAGCAAGACTCTTCAAAAAGATTCTGCATTATAGAGATTTATAGCAAAAATCAAAACTAATATAATGTGCTGAAAGAAGAGTGGTAAAATATAATGAAATAGCTTCGAAAATAATCTTTCAAGCGCAAAACTCACAAATAGGTATAGATGAAAACATTTATGGCCTAAAGTTAAAAATTTCAAAATAACTACACTAAAACTGTATCTTTTCATTACGCTTAAGTAACATCATCATAGTCTTATTGCTGTTTTTGATCAGTTTAAAAAAAACTTCAGATTTTAGACCTGTCAAATAAAAACATTTATCTTTTTATTTTACTCTTGCACATAGGATTAGACAAGGCTGTAAACAAGATGTATGGCTCTCTTTGCCTTTCTAGTTTGCAGATCCCTGAAGAACTGTACAAGAATATTTACATGCCAGAGCAAAGAGTAAGGAAAGAAGAAATGAATAAGAACAGACAGCTCTGGAAATACCCAGTTTCAGTTCAGACATGTTTCAGTTTGAAGTGCACAATCAATATCAAAGCCTTTCTTCAAATGCTCATGCTGAAAACTTCACTGTTAAAAGATCAAACACTAATTCCCCATTAGTAAAAGCAGAGTTTACTTCTTACTCATTTTTGCTACAAAAAGCTTTCAGCACAAGATGTCACCTATGTGAAAAAATATTTTTGGCTGAAAAATAACTGAAATAACTCACATATTGTTAGCTGAGTTGATTAACACACATAATAATGACCAAATTTAATTATTCAACCAATAAATACTTATTGAGCTACTCTGCCTTTTCAGTTTAGAGTAGAACCTCTAAATGTTTAAATATTCAAATAAAGACACATAAAATTGTTAATACAGCAGAAACTTATAGCCGAAAGGGACGTCAAAGGTCACCCAGTTCCACAATCTTGCTATACAGATGAGGAAACTAAGGTTCAGGGAGGCCCTGTTTCCCTGCTAAGTGCTCTGATATGGGATGGTGTGATGATAGCTACAGTCATGTGAATGCCAGGTTCATGCCAACTCAGATACACGTAATTCTTTTGATTCAGAGGGACTTTCTCCTGTGGGTCCCCTGTATGTGTGTGTGTGTGTGTGTGTGTGTGTGTGTGTGTGTGTGCGCGCACGCACATACCTTTCTTTCACTGCCAGTTTCCAATTTTCCCATTTTCTCTAATTGATCAAAACTAAAACCTTAAGTTTTTTAAAATTTAATTATTTCTCATATTTGTCAAATTGGCAAATATAAACTTCATTTTTTAAGTTTATACATTTAATTAGATGAATACTTTTGCAATTGTTTTGATTTTCTTCTCTGTGATTCAGTACAATTGTTTTTAGTCTTTAGGCAGTTAGATGAAGAGTGCTCTTCACTTTCCTGAAAAATGAAAGCACTAAAGTCTCTCCAACCTGTTTGTTCAAAATATAAAGGACACTCATGCTAACCAGCCAGTAACTATGGCTCAGAACCAAGAAGGATCACTATAATTATACCTCAGCCTTGAGTTTCTAATATATGAAAGCACAAAATTTAAGAGCAAGAAAAAACTTGTAATTTAAAAAATTTAGATATAGAAAGCTCTAGTGAATAGGCATTTTAGATTTAGCTAGCTTTTAAAGATATTTATTCTCATGAAAAAATTAACAGCTAGTGAAAAACATTTTTTTTAAAATTTTCTTTATATGCTATCCCCTAGTCAAAATAAATAAACGTTGATAAATGAATGAATAAAGTTGCATCCTGACACTGATTTTTCCCTGAGGACTCTGATTTCATCCCCTAGCTCCTAGTGGGGAAATTTTTATAAAGTTAAAAGGGCAAGATAAAAAATAGAAATATTGGGGAAAATTTCAGGCTGTTATTCAAGGTAGAGATTATCAGTATCCAAGTGGGTAGCAACCTATGCTACCTACTCCGGGAACTAGTCCTGTATTTTCCCTGAGCATAAGCCAGAGTCAAGGTGGCCTGGTAACAGATACACTGAACAGAGAATCAGAAGGCTTGAGTTCTAGTTCAGGGCCTGCTACTCAGTAGCTTTGCCATAATGAAGATGAGTCGCTTCGCTTCTCATTGGTTAAGGGGCAAAGGTACAAAATGACAACACCAAGAAACATTATACTGGCTGACTGACAGAGGAAATACCTTGACAAATAATTAAAGTCCTTTAAAAAAATGTTTCCTTAAAAAGAAAGTACATCTTTGCTGTAGACACATGGCACAGAGGGGAAACTAGGAAAAAAATAAAGTATGTGATAGAAAGTTATATGTCCCTCTTCTAACATGCATTCAATATGGAAGTTAAAAATGCACTGAAAAGGAGAAGAAAACCAAAGGCTATATAGCTCCTTTGCTTAGAATTATTCTTAGGTGTTCTCACATTGTATTATCTTAGGTGTTCTAACTCTTAAGGAACCAGCCCTAGAACAATGAATACAGCAGGATAGCCCAAATCGTTACACAGTGCTTAGAGATGGGTTGTTGAGCTGCTCATTTTACCTGTTTAGGTTTAAAAATTGGGCAAGTAACTGACATGCTGTTTTGAAAAATATGCAGTACATTGTTAATATTTAATATTAGATAAGTAAGACAAATAGTTTCTGAACACACATTTCACACACACAAGAACACATCTTTTTAAAAAACCTGTAAGTTCTGCTAAAGAGACAGGAATTATGAAAGCATGTACCCTATTGGCTTCCGATTTCTAACATAATTTGTGGAATCCATCACATAGAGGTTGTTAATATGTGATGTAGCGTTAAAATAGGAACACTTCTGTTAACTATTATATGTGCAGGAAAACATCACATATCATTTGAAATAGACAAAATCTAGGCTTGGAAACCTTTGTTCCATAGAGAGATAAAAGGAAGAAAATGACAGGTTCATCTCTGCAAGTATATTGTGATTCCCTGGCATTTTTGAGTTATGAGGCATTCTATGCTGGTGAATTTTTCCAGATACACAATCTCACTTCTAAAGAGCATCGGAATATTTATACTACAACCTTCTTTGCATCGATTTTAAAAACATGTTTATCTGCTCTTTTGATTTAGTGCAATGTGCAGGGATCTGTCTTGGTGACTTAGCTTCCGCCACTGAGTTGCGGCTAGGAGATCTAGTCCCCTGTCATCGGGTGTCTGGGCTGTATGATCTTGAGGATTCATTTAACTCCTTTTGTGCCTCCATTTCTAAATGTGTGAATAGGAAATCATTCTCCCACATCACATGATGATTAAATGTGATGAACTGCACAATTGTTTTTACAGAGCAATAGTGGCAGTTATCAACATCATTGTTCTTCACTATAAGATAATGGTTCCCTCAGGAATAACTGAAGGATGTTAGAATTTTTGTCCATAAGCTAAATGGTCAAAACTGCTGAACGTTCACTTCTGCATTCTATATTCCTACTGTTTCCTTCTGTTATTAGCTATTAGTCCATTATAATTACGATTTCTCACTGTTGTATGTGTTCTCCTTCTAAGCTGCTGACTAATTCTGTAAATAGTTGCCTGTACCAGGGCCCAAGGATAAGTCAAATAGCTCTTTGTCTATCTTATGGTGAGAAGAATGAGCTTCAGCTTGTGTGCCCTTTTTGTGTCAGATAACTAAATTTGAACCATTAATTCTACAGCTATTAAAAACAAAGCAATGAATTAGTATATTACTTAGCAGTAATAGTTTGCAAATTTACAAAGTAAACTACATACCTATGTTTACATAGGTTTTGTTAGCTTTTTTTAAAAAAATTCAAAATGTAAGCTACTCCTTTTTCATTCTAAGTAAATGTAAACCTTACCTGGTTATGTACATAATCTTATTAAACTGGTGCTTTTGGATTTCTGCATGACTCTCCTTTATCATATGTTATACATTGATACCTCTAAAGCAGCGGCCCCCAACCTCTTTGGCACCAGGGACCAGTGTTCCCATTAGAATCTAATGCCTGATGATCTGAGGTGGAGCTGAGGCGGTGATGCTAGCGCTGGGGAGCAGCTACAGACACAGATGAAGATTTGCTTGCTCACCAGCTGCTCACCTCCTGCTGCGCATCCCAGTTGGGGATCCCAGCTCTAAAGTATCTTTGGGCAGAGAGTTTGTAATTTTATGTTAGCTGATGGATGGACATTTTAAGTTATCAAACAGTGATGCTCCTGATCGGAAAATATGGCAGCAGTGCTATTTTTGTCTTATGTTTATGCCACCCAGGCAAGTTGTTTAACCTCTTTTAACCTCGGTTTCCTCATCTACAAAGTGGAGAATTATACCTTTGCATCTCAGAACTCAAGAGAAGTTATCTCTTTTTCCTATTTTTTCCCACACAAAATGAAAATTTTAAATTTGCTTATTACACTGAAAATACTATTATTGAAAAATCATAAAATTGTCAAATAGACAAAAAAATCAAATCCCATTAATCCTATACACCTAAACACAACTATTATTAACATCTTACGTGTCTATCCTTCTAAGTAGTATCGATTGCATTTTTTTAAAGAAAAACAGCATCACTCCATATATACTACGTTGTAATGTTTTAAATCCATCCCCAGTGACTTAATCTACATTAAATGCAACATTTTAGGTCAGAGGTCAGCAAACGTTTTCTGTAAAGAGTAAGGTAGTAAGTATTTATGCTTTGACAATCACATACTCTCTGTAGTCCATGTTTTTAATATTTCTTTTATAATCCTTTAAAATGTAAAAACCATTCTTAGCTCTGATAGTATAAAAACAGGTCTCAGGCTGAATTTGGTCAAAGTGCTTGGTCATATTTGCTGACCCCTGTTTTATATCAACGGAGATTTTTTTATAATGTCTTTTCGAAACAGTTATGTAATATGCCAGTGGCATGGATATGCCACAATTTAGCCAGTTCCTTATTATTTGACACTTAGGTTTCCAGTTGTCTTGGTGTTACAAACACCAGTAGAATAAACATCCTTATACATATTTACTTGTACACATGACTATTTTCTTAGTTTAAATGTTTGAAAAGTGAAATTTCTGGTCAGAGGGCACTCACTAATTCATTCACTCATTCACTAGCTATAGTTGTAGGGTCAAAGCAGCCACAGACGAAATGTAAACAAATGGAGGTGCCTGTAGTCTGCCAATCCCTGGATTATGTTAAGTTGATTGAAAGCATCTTAAAAACTCCTCATTTAAATTAAGAGGTTTTATAATATTTTCATATATTCTATTTCATGACTACATCTGTTTTTAATAGATCAGTGTTATTCTTAGAGTACCATAATAATTCAATGAAACAATGCCTTACGTTAATAGCAATCACTATCAGAATAACAAAATGTCATGTGACTCAACACTTTTTTATTAGAAGAGTTTCAAAAATATCAAATTGAGGTATGTTGAGGAGTATTTCCTCTTTAAAATACGAACAATAACTAACAGAACACGTAACTTACCTCGTCCATTGTGGCCACTCTTGCACTATCTGAATGCTTTTTAAAATCATTACACGCACATACACATGCATGCATGCACATGCAAAACACCCTTTAAAATAGTTTAAATTTTCTAAATTACTAACTTTCAAAAAGGAACCTCTTCTATAATTCTGACTTTTTAAAAATGTCAATCCATTTATTCAACAAGTATTTATTGAGTGCCTATGTACTACGTGCCAAGTTGCACATGGCACTTAGAATACATAAGTAAACAAGACAGCTGTGGTCAATGATTCATAATACCACTTGTTTTTGAAGTGTAGCACTGGAAAAATATCCATAGAGTATTATTTTATGAGACAGGGGAAATGATCAAGTAATGACTTCAATTTCTTCTCCCTCCCCTAAAATGAAGATGGATATAATATTGTTGCGAGCATTGCACAAGGTAATCAGACAAATCTTTGCCATCACGATGCCTGACCATGTAAAACTGGCAATAGTATCAAACAAATATAGAAAGACAATTGTACAATACTATAGAGAAAGTTATCACTTAGGTATTTTTGAAGATCTTAAATTCAGCCAGACAAAGCAGACTTCCCCCAACATGATTTATTTACAGCATATATACATCTTTTCTCTTGTGACCAGTCAACAATCTTGAAGGTTATCATTCAGATGGGTATCACCTTTAGTAGCTAAGAAGCGATGTATTGGAGCCATTGAAAAGAACTAGCTCTAACAGAAAGATTGGGGTAGCAGCATGGTGTGTTGAAAAAGTAAAACTTATGGACAAATACTGTATAATATCTCATATGTGGAATCTAAAAAAGCATAACTCATAGAAACAGAGAGTAGAATGGTGGTTTCCAGGGCCTGAGGAAGGGTGGGGTGGGGGAAAATGGGACAGATGTTGGTCAAAGAGTACATCTGTCTAGTTATAAGATGAATAAGTTCTGGTGACCTAATGTACATCGTGATGATTACAGTTAATAGTACAGTATTACACACTTGAAAGCTGCTAAGAGAATAGATCTTAAATGTTCTTACCACAAAAAAAGAAATAGTAATGACATGAAGTGATGGAGGTGCTAACTAACCCTACTGTGGCTATTAATCATTTTGTGATATATGTACATCAAATCAACATCAATTGTACACCTTAAATTTACACAATATTATAAGTCAATTATATCTCAATAAAGCAAAAAAAAAAAAATAAGAAGTAAGACTCAAAGTTCTGAGGTAAAGCACAGTGGAGAAAAATGGTAGCCAACGATAAAAAGGGAGTAAAAACAGAAGTGTTCACACTGTAATCCATAGTCGAGTCTAAGGGACAGGCAGCAGACCCACGGAATCAAGGTAAAAATGAATGGATTCAAGCTCTTCTAATATTAAACAAACAACGATGCGCTTGATAAAAACTTGAGATGAATGCTGAAAACTTCACCTGTTAACAAAATAGAATAAGAATGTGGTACTGTAAACTTAGCCTTTCTTTTAGTCACTATTAGGCAGTACTGTTGAAGACAAATGACTGAAAACTGTGAGAAAAGAACTTTATTTTGGGGTGTTGTGATAAAAATTTTTTAAAAAAATTCTGGCAAAGTCTAACATGGATCTTGGACTTGGAGGAAATAACATTTCAAAAGACTTTTTAAAAAGTCTTCATTATGTATTAAAGTAATGATAGAAATTTACATCACATATTCTTTAGGGATTATAAGAGGGCTCTTCTACTGGCTTTATTTAGCTGGTTTTCCTTAATAGAAATGAAACCCCAAATAGCTTATTTTCCATTTGGTACAATGTTTGTCAGATTTTAGGAAAGGAGCTTTATTATGATTCCCAATAGAGGAAATGTTTCCCTCAGTTCTTTTTTGTTGTTGTTGTTTCCCTGAATTCTTGATCTAGTAAGTTAGGTCATGATTTCCTAAACAATGGTGATAGCCAAATCCAGATGTCAGTTTCTTAGTTCATTTTTTTTAAAGGAAAGGAATCCTTTTGACTGTAAGAGGAATCTTTCACGGTATTGTCAGTGGCTCTCAGACCAGCAGCATTGGCATCAACTGGGAACTTATAAGAAATGCAAATATCAAGTCCCCAGCCAGATCTACAAAATCAGAAACCCTGAAAGAGGGACCCTTATATGTTTTTCTAAGCCCTCCTGGGGGTTCTGATAAACATCAAAGCTTGAGAAGCACTGAGCTTCTCAGAAGGTGGACTCAGGTAAATTCAGTAAGAATAAGAAATAAATTGATTGGAAACAATACTTTCATCAAAATATTTATATAATACCACAGATATACTGTTTCTGCAGTGAATCAAGCAACAATCTTTAATAGTCTTTAAGTTTGGCAAACAGCACAAGAGGTATTAAGCCACATGATGCTGAATTTGCAGTTTAACAGCCAACTTTCCATTTGCTGTTCACCTGATATTTAAGAGCAAATGGGACAGCCAATTCCTAAATGAATGGCAGTCATCACTGCATAATTTTAGTCTTATGGGCTTGCCACTGTGGTTTAGGAGCTTATTTTACTGTTAAGTCATGTCTCTAAGTCACTTAATAGCATTAGAATGGAAAGATATGGTCAAATTTATGAGGCCAAGAACAAACCTCCTGTGAGTGCTTTATACCACATTGAGAATCTAATTATTGGTTCACGGCATAGCATTTATTAGTCTTTTCTCTCTTTATACAGACTTCGTTGCAAATCAGCACACAATAGTATTTAGTTTTAAAGGGCCACTTATATGTAAAGTAGCTCTTGTATCTATTTGTGGTAGTTTACAGGTAAAATAACCCTTCCCATTTTACCATAGGACTAGTCATACGAGGTTTAAAACATTAAAAAAAAAAATGAGATCTATGCCAATATTGTAAATTTGGAATGTAATTGAGAAACATTTGTAAAATGAGGCATGGCTTACATTAATAGTGTAAAGAAGAATTATGTACAACTTTCTTAAGACTAAGAGTAAGCTTGAGTCACGCAATATGTGGTCTTTTGGTTGTCTAAAGTATGTCCTCTGGTAGATTCATCAGGAAGGGCTCCGGGAAACAATATTGCCTAAGTTCTTGCATGCCGATAATAGCTTGCCTCTGTGTCCGTTACACCCGAAAGTCAGTTTTGCTAGCTATGAAATCCTTGTTTCTTATTCTTGCTGCAGCTGCGAGAATTCCCCCTTGAGAGTGTCATTAAAATGAGAGATCTCCTTATAATGGAAAGCAATCTGCATTCAAGTTTTGGGTAAGGAAGGAGTTAAGACTGTGGCTACTCCATTAGTAAAGAATCAATGAATGCTCCTAACTGTTTCTGTGTCTATAGCAGTTTACTGTTTCCTTTGCAGAGCTTCTCCACTTCTTAGCATCTCCCTTCCACTATCAACCAGTTTATTTCTCTCCCACAGAGCACAAAGTTTCTCCAGGGCACTAAGCTGTCCAACTTTCCTACTTCTTTTTCATCCCCAGGTATTCACAGGAGTCATTGTTTTTATGCCCAAAAATGATCTAAGAAGTTTTTAGTTATGAGAAGGAAACTTCTCTCATCACACCCCTCCTCCAACTTATAACATTCTATGAACTTGAAAATCATTGTATCATAGTTTGAGAACACTGAATTTAGAGGATGTTTAAAAGACATTTATTTCATATTCCATTATTTTAAATTAACTTAAAAAATCTGAAAGTAATAAAATGACTCGATCAAGGTAATGCAGTGAATCAACAACCTAAGAGTTTGAGAAGCCAGGATTCCAGATATTCAGAGCAACATCTTTCTACTCCATAAAGAGCAACTTAAATTCATTAAATCGCTATCTCTGATACCATGAGTAGGCTCAAGCAAACCCCTATTTACAAATGGCTTACCTATAGGCTCAAAATTTGGAATTTTCTTTAGAAATAAGATTTTAAGATTATTACACAAAGTCTACTCTAATTACAGGATCTCAGACAAGTAGTTAATATCCCATAACTGGAAAGGGAGGTAGAGTTTTAAGGTGAGGAGAGAATGAAATGAAATAAGACATTGTTGACTTTTTATCACATGTATAGATTTCTCCCAACATTTTTTAAAAATTATATTTCAAAAATATAGAAATTTCTAATACCTGTGTACCCATAACCAAGCTCTATTAATTCATATCATTGTAGTCAAATTTGCTTTGGATTTTTAAAAATAAAGTAAAATAATATAAACTATATAAAAAATACAGTTTCTAATTACCTCCAGTTTCCATCATAAAGTGAATCTAGATTTTGATCTGAGAAGGCTCATGAGTGTCTGGCAGACTGTATGATTTCTTTTTCATAGTCACCTCTTTACCTCTCAGGCAAGGTTTCTTTTTTCCCTGGCTCATTACCGAACAGCTTTTTCTCTTACTTTCTTCTTTCTCAAGCAAGCCTGCATTGCTTTTGAAGTTTCTTAAGGGATATTTACTGTTGTAACAACAGGAAAAAGGGGCCTTGCTATGTCTTTCCTAATACCTTCTTTCAATTAGATCCTGTAGAGAAAGACAAAGTCACAGATTGTGCTAAGTGCCTCAGTACTCCCAAATTTCCTTCTGCATTAGCTATAAACAAACTTTATTGTTGAGTCTATACACTTACCACAAATAACTCTACTCTTTTGCCATTTAAATGGTTGATAATGGAAAATGTAAAGAAATTTCCAATGCACATTCTTTTAGAATATGAAATATTCTAAATGTTCTGTATCACACTTTAGACTGATTCATGTGTATTTTGCAAAAAAATCTTGTTACTATAATTAGCCTTTGTCTTTTTTAAATTGCTTTTGATAATACAAACACCATGCAAGAATTTATGACTAATCTTTTTATGTAAGCTTTGTTTTACCTCCGTTTCCATGTAAACTAAGTATAATATTAACACCTAATAGTAGTTGTCGTAAATAAACCACCATCTGAAATGGCAATCTATAAATTGACTATAAAGAAGGAAATTCAATTATCACTAAGGAAAGTCATTTTCTTTATGCAACAGATGTTAGAAAGAGAAAAAGGTGACTTTCAAGTCTTTATAGGCTGGATGCTTATAAGAAAAGTTTAAAAAATTTAAATCTGAAGAGAGGCTAGAATTGAATCCTGAGTAAATCTAGGGGCAAAAGTTTGATAATGATTTTTTTTCCTAAGTCTATATCATTTTTCCTTAATATTTTTCTGATCATAAGATTATTACTAGGGCACTATGGAAAATCTGATATATACAGAAAAAAACATAAAAAGGCAGGAAGAAAGCTCATATGAACCAGAAGCAAATATTTTTTATATTTAAGAATAGTTTCCTATATAATGATTCTCTGTTTTCTATAGTTGAAATCATATTATACATGAATTTTTATATCTTGCTTTATTTATTATATCAATACTTGTCCATGCCATTAAATAAATGAACAAGTATAAATTTTAATTGTTGCACAATATGGCATTATGTAGGCATTCCATGATCTGCTTTACCATTCTTTTATAGCTGGAAATTTGAGATGTTTCCTCTTCTGTACTGAGTCTATAAAATATATCCATTAACTGCTTTAGGTAGAATATGATTACATTTTGGATTTTCCCTTTGAATAGATTCCCTAATGTAGAATAACTGGTGCAAAAATAAATACCTTTATTAAGGGTCTTCTTATATGCATAGAACTTTATAGCTTTTCAGAGCAATTGCATCAAATTACAGTCTCTTCAACAATGTCTGAGTAAATTTTTGTCTTACCCTCATCAAATTGGGCATTTATATGTTTTAAATCTTTGCTAATTTGATTTAAAAAGGGAGGGGGGAGTTGAAGTGTTGGTATTTTTGAGTATTTTTAAAGAGAATAAATGATTATTCTGTATCTGTCTGGATATAGAGGGGAAAGAATTGAATGTATAGGAAAACTAGTGAGATATGCAATACCCAAACACTGGTATGATAACATTGGGAATACCTGAAAGTATGGGAACGGCTAGTCCATCTGAGTACTAATTAAACTCCATCATTTGAGATGGCATCTTGAAATCGCACAATGGGATGGGCCTCTAGGAAAAACTAATGGCGAAATGCTGGGTCTCTGATCTAATTTTAGTTTAACCTTAGGGGCCCTGGTTTTGAGTCTTGTCTTTTAACTGGAGTTAACATAATTGAAAGAAAACATACTTCAAAAAGCTGGTGTACTGCAAATCTTAGACTATGATAAATGATAAGTAGATATTTAAATCATTTTTACAGGTACTTTTATGATCTATGACAATAAACCTGAGCTTTCTTTCCTCTCTAAGTCTAAATAAATAAAATATAGAAAGCAAATAGGCAACTGGGTTCCAAATTTTTGTTCACAGTCAGGAGAAATTTATTAAAGTGCTATCGACATATGTTAGATTTATGAGCTATTCCTAAATCCTTTTTGGAATTCTCTAATTACATAAAAGCATTCCAATTGTATTAGTAAACCTTCACAATTTAGGTCTGTTAATAAGGCCAAAAGATTTTAGTTTCATTAGAAGAAACAGGATATTATCTTTTTCCTTCATATTTCTTTATCAGAAAATGATTCAAAATTGAAAAAACCTATTCTTTTTTTTTCTAAATTGTATGCATCTACATCAATTCAGCACTCTCAATTACTATCCTCAATATGCCTTACTTATAAAGAAGTTGAATGTATTGCTTAATCATTAAAATGTCACACCAAAATACAGATATACATTTTATCAACATTTTAGATTGTAACCAACAGTAATTTAGAATAAAAAGAGAAACTAATGCTGAAATCACATGGATTTTTGTATGTATTGTAAAGTTTTTGCTGTATGTACACACCAGATAATTAGAAGCATTTTATTCTACTGATGAAGAGAGTGAAGGAATGAAGGATAAAAACATAGAGGAGAATAATGAGAATGCTTACAATTTAAAGAATTATTTGGAAAAATTTAAAGATAGCTTGATCTTTGATTTGAAAAAAAGGATAAATGCAACAAATAATATCAAATACTACATGAATAAAAATCTGTTATAAACTCATAAGTGTTATGAACATATCAGTTTAGTTTTTATGTCTTAATTATGCTTTGTTGCTCAGGAAGTAGAACATTTCCTGGGTTATAGAAGATTATTGCTAGCTTATTATATGAGGTTTAGATGTTGAATTAATGAGCAAGTAAAAAAAGAAAGATGGTGGTTCTAATCCCAGTAACTTTCATTTTGGGAATAATCTGTGGGCAGGGCCATAAGGTAGACAGAGCAGGGTACAATCCCAGTTCAGTCACTTCCTACGTTACTCAGGAATCAGCTGCACAGAGCTGCAGTGTATCTACAATGAGATATTATGCAATTTCCCCAGTATTGCTACTGCACACCTAGCATAAAATACACCCTCAAAAAACGGTCTTATTACTACCATTATCATCACCATCACTGTCTTCCTCCTCCTTCTCTTCTTTGTAACAAAGGAAAGAGAAAATGCTATTTTCCTTAAGACTTCAATGGTGTCATTCAGATCCCGGCTCCAGTCTGGCCTAAAGCAGTCCTCCTCATCTTCCTAACCCTCCCTCCATCACTCTTTATCACATGAGTGTATTGTATTTTCTTCACAGCACTTAACACTATCTGAAATTATCCTGTGAACTTAACATTTTATCTCATTAGCATGTTCATTCATGAGAGAGAGATTTCGTCTAATTTGTTCACTGCTGAATCTTCCAGAGACAATACAGTCTGGCACATAATAGATACTCAAAATAATCATAGATGTCCCATAATATTTGTTGAATAAAGGTATGGATCATAAGTAACTAAATAAATTAAGAACTGTAAGCCTGACAAGATGACAGAGCTTTAAAGTCCTCTATAGCATCTTTAGAGTTAAACTCTAGGTTAGTATTATTGTAACCCTAGTCAGAAAAGATTAGATAGCATTAGACAGTCATAAAGATTTAGACAGCAGAAACAATATAATGCTACAGTTGTTACCTAAATTAACAGTTGAGCCTAAATTAAATAGTAAGTGTACTTTCTACTTGACTATAGGAAGTTCATGAGAGAAGACTAATCTAAGAAGCCACTATTTAATAATTGTAAAACCAAGTTAGATATAAGAATTGAAACAGCAATTAGTGATTTATAAATTAGAGCAATTGTGGCTATTAATACATCAAGAACTTAAAAAGAAATCTGTTAAAATATGATTAAACAAGTAAATACATCAAACAAACAGTACTTCTAAGACAAAGGTGACAATCTCTTCTGCTTATCTGTTCTAACTCTAACCTAGTGGCAAGAACAAACTACAAAACAGATTTCCTCATTTTGCAGAACCCTAGACTTAATCACTATTTGTACTGCTTCAGAGGAATTAGATACTTTAAATTACAATAAAGCTCAATTATTAAGTTAAAAACAAACATACCCCTCAAGGCTTAGGTTCATTTTATCATCAATGTAAAAGCATTTTCAGCTAAATTATAAAACACTGTTTGCTTTTAAATGCAGAATTATTGGTAGCACATTTAGATATATCAACATATCTCACTTAGAGCAACACTTCATAATGCGGCAGAAAAAGTGTTCAGTTGCTAGAATGGTTAGCCCCCAAATTTGTTGATGAACTATTTTCTAAGGTATTTTAAAGAAAAACTTTAAATATATAAGCATAAATCTATGGCATAAAAGGTAATAAGAAAGCTTGTAAATGAAATCTTTGTAAGACTTACTTTACAAGGCACCTTATATCCTGAATGTTTGTGTTCCTCCCAAATTCCTTCGTTAATTCCTAATCCTGAGTGTGATGGGTGTGTAGAGGTGGAGCCATAGGAGGTGGTCCAGTTATGAGGTGGAGCTCTCATGAATGGGATTAATGCCCTTAGAAAGAAATCCCAGAGCCCTCTCTCATCCCTTCTGCCATGTGAGGACGCATGGAGAAGCCGGCATTCTGTGAATGAGGAAGTGGGTTCTCACCAGATACTGAATCTTCTGGCACCTTGATCTTAGACCTCCTGCCCTTCAAAACTTTGAGAAATTAATGTTTCTTGTTTATAATCCATCCAGTCTGTTGTATTCTGTTATAGCAGCCCAAACAAAGATAGTACCTAATTCCTAAACCATAAAAACTTTAAACGATCAAATTTTTATAAATCAAATAATTTACACTAGGTAAGATTTAATTTTTACAAATGCATATCACCATGGTCAAATTTACTATGTTTACTGTACATAAAATTTCATTTAGTTATTGTTTAAAATCAGCTCTGCATAGGTATATATAGTTGCATCAAATCCAACTTATTAGCTAATATGCATTTTGTTTACATTTCTTATGCCAACTCTAATAATCCGTACTAATTTCTTAAAGGTTCTAGAGTTGTGAATGTTTGTCCAAAAGTCTTATATTTAAATTTCATACTGTGTAAATATTTTTTCCTGTTTTAAGCAGTGACCTTTTTTAAATACATATTTTATACAGATTTATAATATTATACCATGTTTCTATCTTAGAAATTTAAAAAATAAGTTCACTGATGCTTAGTATTTTTTTAAGACTAATTGTTACATTATATTTTTTCAATTAAAATGTATTTCATAGTCAGCCATGCAAACAATTTCTGGCAAAATCCTTCCTTAACTGCTCAGTCTCATGATGCTATCCTGAATTATGACACCACTCAAACTGCCCCATGTTTTAAATGTCTTATTCATACATCTCACCACATAGCCTTAACTTTCAGAGATTCCTGTTATCTGTTAAATTACTGCTAACACTCTTATTTTACTTCAACCAAACTTCAGGCAATTTTCTTTTTAACCATCACTCATCTGTTGTTGTTGTTGTTGTTGTTTTTTTCACACTGTCTTATATTCATCTTGGATTTCATAGCCTATATTTTCAATAAAATTTTTGCTAATACCTTAAAATCCATGTCTTTGTTTCTGTCACACCTGGCTAGCAAAATCCAACTAAAACCAACCAACTACCTTCTCCATGCCTATATTGCACTGCTGAGCACTGCAGGAGAAAGAAAAGCCATTTACCTGGAAGGAATGATATCAACAACCTAGATACTGTCCAGAAACCCTATCATATTTTTCTGGTCAATCCTCTCTAGAATGGCAATTTCAAATTATGCACACTTATCTCAAATGTTTGCTCTCTCTCTGAGTCTCAGAAGATATCCTTGTCTTCTACTTCAACACATAGTTAATAAGGGCCACGAGATGGTACCTATCTAGTGTATTAGTCACCAAATATACCAAGTTACTGACAGGTGTGTCATCCTTTCCTCCACTCTCTCATACTGCAATGGAGGAAGGACCACTTCCTAATGCCACCTGTCCTCTGAACCCCACCCTCCTCCACCTTCTTAAATACCTTCTCCTCTTCGATCATGAACAACTTGGATTCTGTGTATTACCCTACCAAAAGCACTCCCAGTAAAGTCATTTGTGACCTCCATATTGCTATATCCCAAAGACACTTTTCAGTCCTTACATAACTTGCTCAAGCAGCAGCCTTGACACAACTGAATACTTCCCCATTTTTTCAAAATATTATTTATTTTCTCTTGGCTTCTTTGATAATTGTATCCTATTTATCTTTCTTCTACTTCTGGGACCACCACTTTTAGCCTTTTCAAGCTCCTTCTCCTCACAAATGCTTTTTTCTCAGTCTATCTATGCCCTGGGCAATTTCATTCTCTTCAACTATTATTTAGCTGTGGAAATCTCCTGAGTACTTCTATCTTGCGATCCTTAATGTCTAGCTGTGACTCAGTATCTTGAGCCAGAATGCCCAGGTTTGAAGCTCAGCTCTGTCGTTTTGCATGTCCATGGCTTAACTCTCTCCATGCTATTTCTTCCTCTATAAAATGAGGATATAAACAACATCTACTCCTACTTTATAGGCTTGTTGTGAAATCGAATGAATTAATGTTTGTGGGTGGGAACTCTGTTTATCTTGTTCGTTATATCTGCAGCACCAAGGGCAGTGCCTCGAAGCAAGTATTCAATAAGCCTCTGCTGATTTATTAAAAAATTAACTTACCAGATGGCAGATCATCACAGTTTTGAGGAATCTTATACTAGCCCTATTAAAGTTTAAATTCTTTGCTATCACTACCTCATGATACTCTTCTAAAGGATACCACAATTTCAAAGAAAAAAAATACATAGGAATATTACTGGAAAAACACAACTTTTGTTTAACCCTCCTCTCCAAATCTAGTATAAGAAATCAATGTCAGTATGATTCAAGCAATACAAATGATTTGAAGTATTGGTTTTAATAGACATTGTGAGTTATGAAATGATTCAACATAAATCTAAATATAAACATATTACCTCATCCCTATCATTAGACTTCTGTAAAATAAGAGGTGACTGGCCTGTGGAACACTTAAATCAAGAAGAAAAAGTGGTTGAAAGAAAAGTACCAGGTCCTCAGCATCCAGTCAAAACAGATGGTGTTGCCAGAGAGCAATGATTAGGCCCCACATTGGACACCTGCCATGGTGTGACAGGCATTCCTTTTGCATAAGGTAGTTGATGTCTGTTTGTCAACTTTTTACTGTCTAACATTTGCAAAGTTAGGAGAGAACCTAGAGTAGATGTTTCCTGGAAAAGCAAAACTTTGTTGAAAAGAACTGAAGGAGTAGCCTTTTACATGAAAAGTTATTGAAGATGTGTATTCCCATCCCAAGGCACGACTTTCCACTTACTACCTTGGTTCCAAAGGCTGGAGCTTTTTCCCAGAGGTGCAGAGTGATTCCAGTATGTGGACCCTTGAAAAAGTTCCTCTCTTCTCACAAATTCCTATCTTCTGCTAGTCCTGGCAGTTGGGAAGGCTATATAGTTTAACTCAAGTTAGTGGCCACTGCGGCTCATTAAAGCTGTTCACTAAATTTCCCTCCTGGGCATATGGTACTAACACCGCATCCCCTCCCCAACCCTTTAAGTTATAATGGCCGTGTGACTTGCTCTGGCCAATGAGATCCAAGATGAAGTAACAAGTGTTTTTCAGATAGATACATTAAAATCTAGTGTGTGATTTTTTCCAGGTTCTTTTTTGCTATATCCCTTCCCATAAGTTCTGCTCTAGCAACTGATAATGACCCAGATGGCTGCTGCTCCATCAGTCTGGGCTCTGGAGGGAGGATGATGAGAAACAGAGTTGTGAGTAAAGCATGAGGGTGGGCAGAACATATACTGTCTTAAACCACTGAGGTTTTGAGGTTATTACTGCATCATAATCTAGATTATTCTCACTGATATGAATCAGAAAACAGCTTACTTTGGGCAAGTTACCATGCTAAACTAAAAGGGATACAAATATTTCATTAAGAAACAAATTATTTTGACCTTCTCTTTAGGTGCCAACCACTCCTGTTTGGTCTACCATCTCAATGAATCAGATGGAAAGATAGATCAGCTTTTGCCATTGGTACATTAACATGAATAAATTTAGGAGCTGGAATTATTAGCAAACGGTAGAACTGTTTTTATTAATTGCTGAGATAAAGTTCTTACAGCTGATAAAACTTCTGTTCTTTCAAAAACAATTATAAATACAGAACAGAGATTTATACAGAGAGACACATATAACAGACCTGAGTTTAGAAGTAGGTATGATTTTTGTTAATTTATTCCAGAACAAATAGTAATTTTATGTCTTAAATGTTTATTTTAGAATCAACTCCATATACTCTAAGATCCCTTTTAAAGTACAACATAAGCTTCCAATCATAATGAAATATTAAAAATGAGACAGTTGAAACTCATTAATTATGGTAATTTAATTAAAAATATAAGTAAAATTACTATTCTCTAATATTGTGTTTTATTAAATTAAACCTTTTAAATGAAAATATTAGCTATTCCTTATATCATAGTCATTTCCTTCATAAAAGTTCAATAATGAATGCTAAATAGTAAATTAATAAAGTCTATGCAAGGACCAATCTAAACCTCTAAGAAGTCATATAAACAAACACATTAGTAGACAATAACATAAGGAAACAACTAATACCATTTAACAAATATGATTAAAATTGTTCTTTTCTAGGAAATTACCATCAAAATGCCATTAGTATAGAAAATTTTAATCGCATTGTTTCCTCAAATTAAAGGAAACATATGCTACAGAATTCCTCTTACATTTACCTTTTCTAATTGCCACTTAGGTTTAAAATTTCAGAAAATCTTCTAATGTCAATTCTATTGAAAAGGTCCACAGTAAATGACCTACCATATTTGGTAATGATTTATATTTAGATATAGTCTCTAGATCGCTGGTTTTCAGAGCTCTTTTCAGAGAAACAAAAGGAACCAGATAAATAAAGAAAACGTTCTGCGGGGTCGGGAGGAGCGGTGGGGTGGAGTCGCAGGGACTGATACAGGGGGTTAGAGATTGAGCATATTTTCATTCACCTTAATACATTCTCTCCCTCCCTACACTCTACCTCAAGCCTTTGGGACGAGTTGCTTATTAACATGATCAGTGTACAGATTTTATTTTAAAATTTATTGGAAGAATTTTTTTGTTGGGGTTCACAGAAAATCTAACAGAGGTTTAGTCAACACTTACTAAATATTTTTCTAGGGCTAAGGAAAGGGTTGTAAAAACCATGCTAAGGAAAGGGTTGTAAAAACAGTGGAAACTTAATTCTCACTTTTGACGTGTATGAATTCTACTGGGAAGAAGGGGGTGAGAGAGTAAAAAGACTCACAGATCCATACACAATGAATTGTCATAACAGCATTTGCAGAGACTACAGGGAAGGAAACGACTGAGTAGGAGTTGGAGGTGGCTTGAGCAGTAGTCAGGGAGGGCCTTATGGAGACAGAGAGCAGTCTAGGTTGGTGGGAGCCACCTGTAGGCAGAGGGGATGTGCATATAAAAAGCACACCAAAGTGCTTAGGGTGCTTTTGGGAGAAAAAAATCCCACTGTAGTTAGAGAGGAAGGTGTGTGAGGGGAGCAATGAAGGAAACCAGAAAAGACAAGCTGAGGTCAGATCTATAAGGCTTTGTAGGCCAAATCAAAAAATAAACTTTTAAGGCCACAGGGACCTATGGAGTTTTGCAAGAAGGGGGTGTATGACACAATTATATCTTTACTGAGAGTTAAAGTAGAGAACTGTCTGAAGAGGGAAGCCATTGAAAATATGAAGGTCAGTTCAGATGGACATACCTAAGTCCATTATATGCATGCTTATTGTCTTGCCATACCAAAAATAAAACAAACAAAATCATAAATCTTTTCTTCATGTTGGTCTGTTCAAGTTTCTCAGTTTTGGTTTATGATAGTTACATTTTCTCACTGAAAGCTACGCTCCACAGGGCAGGGATTTGAGGGATTTTATCCTTACGTATATCTCAAGGCAAAGAACAGTATCCATCATGAGGCAGGAATGCAACCAACACCTACTAACACATGACTTCTCCCAGGTTGTGACTATGTCTATGGATACATCCCTCACTGCTTTATCTGCGTCACTGTCCAGCCTGGCCACCACTGTTTCAACAAACCTCTTTGCTGGGTTTGCAGCACGGCATACAGATAGATACCTTTGAGAGTCTTCTTGCAGAGAGTGCCACTCAAACTTGCCCTTATCAAACTCTTCCACTGCTTAATAGATAAATAATATGATTCTTTCTGTTACCAAGTTCTCTCCAAGAAAATTATTCTCAGTACAAATGCTAACGAGAAGAAAAAGCTTTGTAAGTTTACTCTTTTCTCATTTTACAGTCTACTGTGTCCCTATTTTTATTTCCCTGTCTTCTTAATTCTTCATTTCTAATTAGAAAATATAGACTTAGTTAACATATAGTAATTTTTTTCATAATATAGACATTTAGAATTATTTATTTCTCTAAAGACAACTTTGGCTGCTTTCCACAGAATTTATAATGATGCTTATACTTTCGTTGTTTGTTAAGTAGTCTAAAGTAGTCTATTTTAATATTATAGATTCATTCTCTGGTCTAATTGAGATTATTTAAAAATTTTCATGTGGTTTCATCATTTTAAATATGTATATCATATATTTCCAATGTTATATTTTGATTGTTGGTATTGTATATATATTTTAATAAAAAATTCTCATTGTCTATAGCATGTGTTGGTCAATAATTTATCTAATTTTTAAATTTCATTATGCTACCATTGCAAGGCTCCTTTTTTATAGAATTGCTCAAATCTATTATTTCTTCCTTGGAGACATTTATTTTAACCTTAGACTAATGTAATCATTTTTTTTTTCAATTTCTGTCATTTATTTTTCAATTACGCCCTCTGCTAATATCTCTGCTTTCTGGATTCAACTCAACTTTATTAGAGACCATAATTAAACTATATTTAAAAGCATAAGATAAATTGGAGCCCAATTTTTACAATTTAGGCAGGATTTGAAGTGGGGGGTGCTAATGTATTTCTGGCGAATCCTGCTATATTGTTGAAATTTTCTTGTTTATATCAGATAGTTCTATGTTTTATGGAAATTTAGTATGCATACAAGTAATATTACATATAGGTTATTTTATGTTATCCAATATTCTGTGTTCATCAAACTAGCAAAACCAAATTACTATTAATTCTGTCCCCTTCTTTGCTCTGGTTGCTAGGAAACCTAAGCCTAGTTGCTGTACCAGCTGTTTGTTAATCTTACCTGTGACTTTAATACTCCCTGACTTTATTCTCAGTTTTTCCACAGCTCTGTGTGTATTATGCACTTTCTGGAAGTCACTATAATTTTTTTTTTCAGAATAAGGCAGGAGACAGATGATCTGGGAGATGACTTCATCTCTTTCGTAGACTGTGGCAAACACTGAGTTTGAAGGGTATTCCCATTAATGCATCCTAATTTTCTAAGGGATTGCTAAACACTTTTATAATTATTCATCACTACATAAACTCTACAACAGGCTCCTTAACACCCCATATGTCTGAATCCCATAACGAGAAAAAAAGAATAGACCTTTCCAGCACTAAACTTATTCTCAATCTTATTTCTCTTCTTCCCATTCCACAATCCCACTCTCTTCCTTACATATTTTCTCCTTGATAGTCTTAAACTCAAAGGTATCAGCTACTTTTCTTCAGCAATCTTGTACTGGCGTCTGGAGCAGTATATTTGCTATCTTCCAATTCAAGGATATCTTGGCAGAGTAAACTGATCCAATGTAAGAATCCATTAAATGTGCTCCCTGACTCTTGGATCAGATATTCTCATTACCTTTTCCCATTGAAAGATAGTTCTTCAATCTTTATAGTTTCCAGGAGTTGGTGTTTTGTTTTTCTAGTTCACATACTTAAAACATACTGCTCAAAATGTTTTCTTTGAGGATTAAATATCTTGTTAGTTCTAAATGTTCTTTCTTAATTTACAGAATAGATTTGTTTTCAAAAACTTCTGGAAAGTTTTTTCATTAATTTATCAATTTCCATAAGTTTGTCTATTTACTCTGACGACTTTTTCGTAATAAACTTTGGTTTTTGTTTTTGGCTCCCAAACATCGATTCTCCCTATCCTTCCAAAGGGGCATCAATTTCCTGTTCAGGAATCATTCATACTTCCTTATTCTTGGTCTTCACAGAATATCGAATCAAATCTTGTGGAAGATTTCTGCTATCATATCCTCTCTTTTACCCCCCACAGGGGTCACATGCAACTAAAAACTGCCAATCGATCTCTTTCTCATGGGACTTTGTTTCTTTAAAAGAGTATAAAAATAGTGCATGTTTATTAATTCTAGAATGTCTCAAAGCGATTATCAAACCATAAAGATCCTCTGTGGCAACTTGAGACTGTTAGTTCCAACCTGTTCCGAAGTCTTCCCTTGGATTCTGGGGCATTACTATGTCCTATAAAATTTACCTTCTGCTTAATATAGCCTTTGGTTTCTGTTGTAAAACAAATAATAATATATGGTATATTCACACATGCTATTTTCTTACAATGTCTTGTTTTTCATTTATCAGTTTTCAATATCATTTTGCTTTGGATAGTTACTCTTATTCTACAGTGCTGTTTTCTAAAATTTGTCCTGGGAAACAATATTTATAACTCAGGGTCAGGAGATTGCAGGGGGTGATGATAGTTAAGTAAGTCTAGAAAACACAGGGATAAATAAAATTTAATTCATTTCTTTTTCTGTGAATTTTGAATTTCTCAGAAAAAATACAGGATGTAGTTTCTTCTGACTTATTTTTAGTATGTATACAGATACAGATTTATCCTGCCATATCTAAAGAAACTCATGGTCTGTAGAACATATTTTGGGTAAAGATATTTCAGATACTGATATTTACTGTCTCCAATGAGGATTTTAAATTCCCTTGAGCTTATAATAAAGCAATGCTATTCCTTATACTTATCTTTATTACTGATCATTCCTATTTAATATTCATCTTATCTCTGTCCTATCTGTTTATAATTGTTATGGTTGTTTTCATTTCTTATGTAGACTTTGACAATCTTGTGGCTTGACTTTTTCTTTTCCCTCAGTGGTACAAGATATTTTAACTGAGTTAGGGTATTTAAAGATTCTGAATATGCTCTTATAATCAAAGTTTACTACAGGTATTTAATGTTTCTGTTCTTCTTTTGATAGGTTTAAAGTTTCATTGGCATTCTTCATTATTGTTCACTGCCTCTAATTGTAATTTTCCTGGGGCATGTAACAGAAATCAGTGGCACTTCCTCTTCTGTTTTTGTAATATAAATTTAAAAATTTTTGAGCTTATATCAGTGTGGGCCTGATGGTGATTTAAAAGATGTTCTTAAAATACTCCTGAGCCTCAGTGATGAAGTGAGAATGTTAAATTATGGTAATTTAGTAGCTCTTTTATGAGTTAATTTAGGAAGATGAATTTTCTTAGATTATCTTATAAATACCTTGATCTAGATAAAAGTATGTGGTGTAAAACTCTATCAACAAGCTGAAACCAATTTATTCATAATTCGGCCATGTTGGTGTTCTTTTTAGTAAATGAACGCTCAATTTTTCATTTTGATATAGAAACAAATACCTCAAGCATAGGCTTGGGTAAAATTTTTCCTGGTCACATTCCTGATAGCCAGCTCCCCTGAGTGCATTGGTCAATGAGAGGCAATAGTCAGCGATGAAGTAACTGAGAGGAAGAAGTAGGAGATGATGGTGAAACAGTCTAGAACTAATTACTTGTCACCTGGCAATTCCACTTTAGAGAATAAATATTTTATTGACTAATTACAGCTATACTTTTAAATTACAGGAATACTGGAAACAACCCAACTGCCCGACATTTAGGGAATAGTTAAGCAAAAACTATGCTAAGAAGATAAGTTCTTAACAAAGTAAAATTAAAATATATGCTATAGAAATAAAATAAAAAGTATATAAGAAAGGACATATCTTAAATAACTTTTTATCATAAAATTAAAAAATGGAAAATCTAGATATAATAAAAACAAAGTTTCCACAAAGATAAGGACAAAGCAAATACATTAAATGCATGCTTATTTTCAATGGAGGTAGTCTTTGTAGACCTTTGTTTAAGACTAGCTAAGTATAGAATAAAAAGTACCCTCTCAAGGTCTTAGGCAAATAATTTTATCTACAAGTAAACTATATCAGTAGCTATTACATTTATCTAAATATATAAATACTTATATCTATAAATAAGCATACATATGGAAACAAATATATGTATGTAAACTTAAAACATTGTTATGAATGAAAAAGTATGCTAACTAAATATGATGCATATTTGGAAGAAATACATTATTTGTTCCTCTTGATATGCTCTACTATCCTATTTGAATCCAGATGTAGAAGGGTGCAGTCCTTATTTCCTCCCAAATGTTTCACCTCCACATAAATGATGAAGAAAGTTAAAACCAAGGCCATCTTAAGTCTGCCGTGTGAAAAACAATGAGAATATCCAGGAACTGGATACTCAAAGACAGGTATTCTAAAAACAGAAACTTGTTAATTAAAATGACATTAATTTTAAATATGACTTTTAAAAACATGGATTCCTTGGCTTAATGCTTAGAACACCCTATACCAAACTGAATAAATGAAATTATTTGGGACCAGAAAAAGAAAAAAGGAGCATAATGTACCCGAGGGTCTCTTTACCCTGGCTGAGAAGGTGACAGGGTCCGTGATGAAGAACAGAATTTTACATGTAAACAGGACAGATATAGGGCAATATAGAAGCCATCTATATAACTTTGAAAAGCTCTATGATGAGATAAAATCTAAAGAGAGAGAGAATGCTAAGACTGTGTGGGATGTTTTGTTATGGCTAGGAAAGAACCTAAGACACAGGACAATGTTAAAGCATCTTTTCTCATTATAACTCTGCTTAAATCTATTTGAAGGAGCATAGAAATCTATAAAATCCTACCCTCACTCAGTAAGATCCACTCTTCCCCCTCCAGAATGCTGAGGCTAACACAAATCTGATTGGCAAGCAATCGAAATACATGACTGTTTTTCCTCGACACCAGTTTTTAACACTGTCAACATTAAACGTGAGATCTGTTCCAACAACACTTAGTGGACACTTAGGTTATTCATAAAGTTGTCCAAAACCTTTCACGAAAATAGCATGCATGCTTTTATGAGCATGATACACAAAAATCCTTTTTAAAAGTCTATTGATAAAAGGCAGCTAAATTAAAATTTTCTGCTTTGCTCTAAGCAACAGATAATGAATTAAGCCTTGCTCCAGGAAGAGCTCCAAAGTGCTTCACACAGGAAAACTGGCCCACAAGACTCCTCAATGGAAAGCTGAATATCTCACTTACCCCCTTCATTTCTCAAATAATGTAATTTTTATATCTTAATTGCCGAGCTTTCTTCATTTTAAAGTTTTTATTACACTAACATTATGCTAACATTAAAATCATTTTTTTAAAGAAAAAATTCATCCACAAGCCTGCCACTACACTAAACCTCTTTTATTTTATCCATAGGCATATATAATTTATAGCCGTAATCACACCATATGTAACACAATAGAACCAGGCTTTTAAAAGGCATTCCTTAACATTTCCTGATAACATGATCTGGCAAACTTTCCCAGTGTGCTCATTTAATTAGTACATATTATACAAAATCCAGTGTATGCTAGACACCCATTAAAATGTTAAAATTCAGTGTATACCCCCTAAATATATATCCCAAAAGGTATCTTTTACCCTAAAAATGTAATTTTAAGACACTGTAATTCACATTTATATGTTGCTTTTCATCTTACCTCTTCTCCAGACAGATAGTAGGCTGAGAGTAGTCCACCAACAAAGCGTATATTTACTTCAAAGACAGAAACTTCAGCATTCTGTGGAAACAAAATAAAGGGGGTTCACAGATGAATGACAGTACACAATTGAAAAAATATCAGTGTGATAAAGTATACTACATTTTCAAATTTTGTCCAAATCTTATGCTTTTCCAGATAAATTTATATACAAGAGGGAAAAGTTCTGTCTCTTAACAGTATGAAAATATATACAAATAGATAAAATAATTTTGACTCTTAAAATCACAATTTAATAAATATAAATTTATTTCTCCTCTCTACTCAACAGCAGACACAATGCTCAGTATTCTGTGTTGGTGCAGATGCAAAAGGGCTGGAGCACTCTATTTTTCTATTCTGTGTTCTCCTTTTATTCATTTGCTTTTTCTTCCCGAAAGGCCATTCTGACTCATTATACTGTGGCTGGTAGTTCAACATTATTCTGGCCTTCTTCGCGCAGTAGAGATTAGTGTATCTGTGTTGAAGTAGCACAGATACAGTGTAAATCAGATTTTAAGATGGGAGATTTGGTTCCAATACTGGTTCCCAATTTTCTGCCTGCAGCCTGGGATAGTCACGTCTCTCTGAGAAGAAATTTCATCTTTGCATAAAGGAAATGATAGTCATAATATATGTTGTACCTTGATGAAATAGCTCTTGTTTATATCAGTAACAGCTTGCTATTAATATTATTATTTTATGCTAATATCTTTACATGTAGCATGTCTCAATTCTCACACTAACCCTGTGAAATAATTCTTATTCTTATGTCTATTTTACAAATGGGGAAACTGAGATTTGAAGTGGTTACTGTGACTTTTTTAAAGTCAGACAACTAAATGTGGTTGAATCAGGATTTGAACTTGAGTACTCCCATTGTTGGTTCAGGGCTCTGCTACCTTAACTTCTATATCACTGCACATAATAATGTACCAAGTCTCTTTATTAATGGTCATATAATTGTGGCAATAATTAGTAACTATTGCCAATACTTTTCTTATTTTATAATATCTGACTACTAAATAGATTTCTCCCACATTCTGTTACTAGATAATTTAGCACAACTAACCTACAATAGATGTAAGGTACACTTCAAGCTGTGGTTAGCTTCTTTTCATGTTCCTTATGCCTACTCAACAATTGTTCACTTCTGCGTAACATCAAACCATTTACTGATAATCATGGGGGATAAGAGCAAACTATAATATGTGGAGTCACTATCTAGCAGATACACTTACTCAAAGTCATCAGAGATATTATTTCTTTTAACAAACATTCATTAACTAACTACTATGTGACAGGCACTGTTCTAGGCTCTAGGGACATGGCAATGAAGACTAACAAGGTCCTCAAACTCATGAAGTCTACATAATAGTGGGAGAAAACAGTCCCAAGAAAAAAAAAAGGAAATATATTGTCACTAATCTCTATGGGCTCTCTCTAAAAAGATCCAACAACTAAAGTTAAATAATATTTTAGCTATTTTTTTTTTTTTAATTTCCTGCAAAAGGAAGATTATGAAAACTATTTAGGAGGGAGAATTACTGAGCCAAAGTTAGGCAAAAGCATCATAAAATAAAGATAGGTGAATTTGTTTAATCGTATTTAATTAAATGTATTTAATTATTTACAAATTACAAATTTGTAATATGTATCTATTATAATTTGATTAAAAGCATGCTATGTAAGTACGATTAATCTGTGAGGTGTATCACTCTGAATGAAGTTATGTAAATATTAGTTAAAAAAACTTAGTATTTCACAAAATTACTGACAAGGAAAAGAAAAGAGAATCTATTGATCTAATTTGGTTTACATAGCTATATTTCTTAGGTCTAAGGGTAACAATGTCTGATAGTAAAATCTAATGAATTTAAACCCTTAAATCATATCACTCTCAATTTGTACTTTTGTTTTTCAGTTTTTAAACCTTAGCATAGTCTTCTACATTTCTGCCTGTTGAAGCCTGTTAAGATGATTTTATACTCTTACTTTGACTATGGGTTCATTTGACTTGTATTCTCTCTTCCTCCTATAAAAAATGTAGATAATCCTGACTGTCATACAGACATCTGATAAGAATTATTGCAAGGTAGAGGACTGAACAATGTCAAATACTGCTAGAAATTTATCTTCAGCTAGACATTCATCACCTGTTGGGTACAGTTGTTCAACCGGTTATTGATCCAGCAATGTATTCTAGGATCTAAATTCTATTTATCTTGCTCTACCTGTAAGATGTTGAGAGGCGATCCTGCAAAGTGCCATACTCAAGGTCAGTTGCTTTGTCTTTTAAATTTCATGGATCTAAGAGTCTAGCGAGTCTAAGAAGCAAATCTGGCTGTTAGTGAATCCAGGCAGCATCCCAGTGATTGCTGTGTCCTTGTCTTTAAACATCTTGCTCAGGAATGTCACATTACCATTAGTAGTACTCAATTGTCATCATATTTTCCTCCTTTGAAAACCAGAATGACATTTGAATTCTCAACATATAATTTTTTCTCCTTCCCTTTTTTTCAAAGTTAAATCTAAATTATTTAGAAAATTTAAGAGCTCTTTCAACTTTCTGAGATATACTACATTTTAGGTAAGAAGACTAAAATTTAGATAGATACTCTAGACCACTCTTTATAGACCCTTAGATGAAAAGGACTAAGAAGATAATTTCCCCACTATAACAGACTGGTTGGCTATATCGGCGGGCAGCAACTATAAAAACATTACACTAGAGCCAGAAAGACCTGAGGCTAAAGGCTGGTTCAGGAGCTAGCTGAATATGCGATCCCGGGCAAGTGACTTATTTTCCTGAATCTTGGTTTTCTCATTTGTAAAAAGGGACAATGCATTCCTTACAAAGCACTGTGAGTCTGTGACTGTAAAGCACTGTGCACAATGCCTGGCCCAGGTAAAGCGTTCAATAGAGAGCTGCTACCATTACCACTTTACAGAAGCTCAGCCTAAATTACCTTCCGCAGGGGTTACTAAAAAAATCAGAAACTCTAGAATCATAATGTGCAAGATTCTACAGTGCAAACTGATACATCTTCTCTGAACCCTCAGGGGAATCTTATTTCTCAGTGGTTAAAAATCTTCTTTTGAAATATATAGTATCGTGACCAAACTTCCTTTTGGATTTCATGTACTTTATATGACATCTGGATTTTTAAAAGTGAATTTCTACAATCTGAGGTTTTAAGCCATTGTTATAAACTTCTGATTCTGAGTTCCATTAAAATAATCTTATTAAAGTTAAGTGAATATATTCCTCCTATTAATATTCATGCAGTGTCTTTTAAGATGTTCTAAACTTCTCCAGTGACTTATCCTAATGACATAAGAGGACAGCATGTAAAGGACGGGAAATCCAAACGGCCTGTAATCCTAAAATCTTGTATGATTTAGCCTAACAACTAATGTGAATTTTGCAGTCTCTTTTATCTGTGTTTGCTTTAAAATGAAATTAACTTCCTTAAATCTTAAATAAGGTTACATCTCAGGAATACAGCTTCTAGTAAATAGTTGCACGTGAGTGCCAGCTTGAGAAGCAAATCCAGTCTTCTGTTTAAATTGCGTGTACCTATTGGTTAATACCACAACTGATGAACAAGTGGAAGATGGAAGTTTTTGGCTAAAAGCATATTCACAAAAAAAATCTGGGTTGGAGAAAGTGCTCTTTCATTTTGACTTTCCACTACCAAAGCCTTTGAACCAAAGAACACACAAGCAGATTCGTATATAAATTAATAAAATATATAGCATAACTAAGTTTACATCTAAAATCAAGAGGTAAGTCTTACAAATCATGGAAAATTTAGGCCTCGGTATTAATCTTTCATATTGTCTTGGGTATTTTAGATGATGATTTTCACCTTAAGTGTTTATCGTTTTCCCTAATATTTCTGTCCTGATTTTACTATAGAGATATGTAAAATTATCAGATAGAGGGATAAAGACTGCTAAAATGAAAAAAAAGCTTAATGAGTCATGTATATCTCTCTCAATCCTTAACATTATGCTCCCTTTCTACTGGGAAAGGCTTCCTTCAAATCAACAGATCATGAGCTCATGGGCATGAAGAACCTAACTTGGCGAAAGAGAAAGTGAATATTTCAAAATCTCTTGTTTCAAAACAAGTGCCTGAAAATCCAGTCTCCTCCCACTAGACAACATAGGTTTCAAACAACTCAGAGAAATTTATTAGGTTGTGCTTTTTATAAGCAACTTATTCAATAACATTATCTGCAAAATGATCTATTTTAACAGAGCTCAGCTTCCCCTGAAGAACAGATATATTATTTCTTTGCACCTTCAAGCCTTATGATAATTTAGAACCAAACTCGTGCCAGACTTCTCCTTAGTTGTTATCCTATGACTCCACAGATCCAACTGATTGCATTAAACTAAAAAACTATTGAAAAAGAACTTTTATTTTCTAAAATATGTTAATTCTATTTTGAGTGATACCAGTTCTTACAGGCTTTTTTTTTTTTTTTTTTTTAAGGTAATGCTCTGAGGTCATTTCGCTCGCTCTCTCTAAAAGGGACTCTCTCTCAGAGGCTACTCATTTGCTAGCTATTCCTCCAAACTCCCTGTCAGTGTTCGTCTCAATGAATTACCGTATAAGCCTGTGTTTCTCAGGCTCTTTCCATATATGATACACAAGCAAGCTGCCCCACTACAAACCAACACAACAACTATGTTTAGTAACAACTGCTTGACTACAGTCCAATATTAACTGTATGTAAGAATATCCCACTACGATGCAATGTGGTAACTATGTTTAATAATAACTGTCCACTACTAACATATATGATGATTATGCTTTACCTTACAGAGAGACATGTTGGAAACAACATGAGACTTCTCAAAGCCACTGATTAATGACAGGTAATTGACTATGAGCCTTGCTTATGTTTAGGCTTAGTATATACCTTTATCTATAAATGGTACTTCCAAATATGTGTTTTATTAACATTTTGAGGATTAGGAATAAGTATAAAACTCATTTTAACAGATTAGATGGCAATAGTAAACAGTGTTATATAAGTAACATGTTTCCTAGCATCTTTTAGTTTCAATTTAAGTAACATGATAAACCTCTTAGGATGAACAAAGTGTAAGTTCTCTTGGCCAAACAGATAGGCAAATAACCATCTTCTCTATGTTAATAAGTTGGTTTTACCATGCAGGTTCAGAAGGGCCCTCAAGTAGCAATTCAAACCATCACTAATGACTCAGAGAGAACAGCTCAGTATCCTCTTCAAGCAAAAACCCAAATCATCACTCTAGGTAGGCGTTGATTAGCATTCAGATGGAAAATACTGAATAACTCTATTTGACACAATAATCAACTTAGTTATTTCACTCATTGGGATATAATTCTGCTGTGAGACCTTTTATAAGAGCAATAGTGAGGCAAAGGTCACTTCTTTCACACTCTGTGGCATGGAGCTCTAGACCTATGCCAAGTATTCATTCAGGCATTTGAGAAGATCCAAAGTGGCTTCTGAGGTCAATTTACAAACTTCAGATAGGGAATCCTAAAGCTATTTTCCTGAAAATTAGGGTGACATTCTGACTGGATAAGAGAACAGTTTAGATCTTTAAACTGAAAAATAAAGTCACTTTTGCCACAGGACCTCTGTTATCTAAAAGTACAGTATTCACTACAACCAAAGGCACAATCTAGGCACATGCCAAAGCTCATAGTCTCAGTGTGTTGCTAGTTAGTGTCTGGAGCAAGCTAATTATCTCCTTTGTCATTCTCAAAGCTTGGCCTTTCATACAGAGATATTACTTTACTGCAATGTAGAGAAAAAGCTTTTTAAGGATAATTTTAATATAGCTGTGGCTTTTACTAAGGGTTTATATAAGAACTTGTTATCTGGAGAAAATTTCTACATATTCTATAAAATTCATTACTGAAGACAGTTTTCAATATTTATCATGTAAGGATCTAGGTAATCAATATTTCTTTAAAGTGCTAATAAAGAACAGAAACTCGGTATTGAATTTAGAAATGCCAAATAGGAAATTCTTGATCATCTGTCCTTATGTTAATGATCTTCCTGTATTAGGAGCCACCACAAATCTATTCTAGAAGTAGGTTTAGGTAAAAATGAGTAGATCGGCTGTATTTGAACTCCAGATCATTTCGACTATATAAAAATATGAAACAATACAGCTACCTTTACACCCTGTCAACTTGTCTTCTAGCTAAGTATGTTGGGAAATAAGACAAAAAAGCTTGACTTCTCATTCTTTTAATTAATATTTATTGTATACCTATGGAACAATGAACTTAATGAGTACTACATACTTAACCTTGGAGGACTCAAATTCTCTGGCTGTCTCTGTATTTCCAAACTTTGCATTTCCTCTCAAATAAAATAGGGTCAAACCACAATTCTTAGTTGCTGCATGATTTTGGGAAGATTAAGCAAACATCTCTTCATCTACAAAACAGGGGAAATATCATTTACCTTGCATGGTTGTCATAAACACTAAATGAGATAACCTATGAAAAATTACCTAGCATAATCCTTGGTATGTCTCAGTACTTTTCACATAGTAGCTTCCTCTTTCTTTTCTTCTTCTTGTTCTTGTTCTTCTTCTTTTTTTTTTTTTAAAGAAAACCCAGACCTAGGTAGGTACTCTGACTACTTTTCCTCCAATAGGCTATAAGATCCAGGAGGATAAGTACCTAACCTTTAAAAGGTATTTAGTAAATAATTACTACATGAATAAGTTAATGAATATGTAATGGATAAACAAAGATCTGTATTACATGCTTTTTCATAGGATTATTTTTTAAATTAAAGCCAGAAAACTCATCTACTGGAATGTATCCTTAGAGTTTTCTGCCCAGATCTATGTGCCTCTACAGACACTTGAACTGAATATAAAGCTCCACCTATGAAGTCCTTGCTCCTACATATTATCCCAGTGATTTGTTTTAAGCTAGTTTTTAAAGCCATTTGAACTTTGTGCTACCAAGTATGGAAACTGAATCAACTTGCTATGCCTTAATTAAAAGAAAATGAGTTTTAGTTAATGATAGTATAAACCAATAAAAACCATTTACTTTACACTTTTAAGTGATGGGATTGAATAGTTCACATATAAACAAATTTATTCTTGACCATAAGATGTATTTATAATCCAGGACAACCATAGGATAAACCAACTCTCAACAAGTGTTTCTGTTTTCATTTCATTCTTATTTTTTCCCTTGCAACAAAATTTGGATGCACTAACTTTTTTTCAATTAAAATACATTATTAGGAAAACGTGTTAATTTTAAAATGTAGTAATTTACCCAAGCTGGAATGATACTACATATTAATCCTAAAAATACATTTTCTGTCATTACTTAAGTTTTCCAATTTCTCCTTCCTTCAGATAAATGGGAAAATTTTCTCAGTGTTTTCAGAAAGAAAACTGTAATTGTTGACACAATCACTTGACTATCTGAATAGAATGAGGAATGTAAGACAAATTCTCTTATGTGACATATTAAAACCAATTAGAAAGCAATAAGCTGGAGAATTTTATAATGCAATGATTAGGGAAGCATATCAATATGCTTTCTTGAACTTATATTTGTTATTAATTTTAATATTTGTAGTACTATCATTTGGAAATTATTACTAAACTTTTTTAAAAAGGAAAAAACTGACAATAAGCAAAGAGAAAACAACAAATATGTTTCAAGACTCTCACTGGCGGAATAGCATAATAAACAGAAATTTGAGACCTATGGCTCTGATTTTTAAAAGCATGTTTTTAAAGTTTGTTTTCAAAGGTAAAGCCTCGAATTATCAATAGCAGTTTTAAATAATATTTTACACAAAATTCTGTCAACTAATTGGATAGAGTCTCATTAAAAAAACAAAAATACAATTTTATGTAAACAAAGAAAACTTTAAAGTTCAGTGTCTGAGCTTAAAAACAAAGGAAAACTGAACTATAGTTTTGAGAATGAGTATTCCTCTCTCTTTGAATTAAAAACATATCTTATAAGAAAGCCAAGGAATGTGCTCTTCACTTCCACATCATCTGCTATCTACCGTTAGATTCCCTCTGCTTCCTTACAGGTCCCAAGGTCCACGGAACACATTCAAGTCCCCTGGCTGTGGTCCGAGGCCAGCCAACTGTCTTCTATTACCTTGCCATTACCCTGAGAGGCCTTTGTGTTTTGTCCTTTTAAATAAATGACTCCAGAGTTTCTCAGACTACCACTGGTGGTTCAAGCAAAGAACTGTACCAGTATTGGGGGAAGTGCGAGGCAGCAATACTGTAATTATCAGACAGACTGACCCACGAATCAACAAGAGACATGGACATTATTCAGGACCAGTGTCACTAAAGTCTGTTTTCCTGTCTTTCATCATTAGATGTTGTAAGAACCTAGTTTTCATTTGCCTACCTTTTTGTGATGGGGACACACACACACACACACACACACACACACTGAATTCTGTCTCATATATATATATATATAGCTCAAGACAAACCCATAATTATTTAAAGGTAGGTAGCTGAATTTACCAATAAATAACAAGGCAGGACAAAAGTACTGTTCTGAGAGAGCCCTCAAAACAAACAAACAAACAAACAAACAAAAACCAATTTGTTCCTATTGTCTTAGTTTTTCATACTCTGTTCTGTTGGCAATATCAGATCTATCACTGGTCATTCCAATCAAATAGCTATAGAACTTTGAGCAAATCACTAGTTCTTTGGGCCTGTTTTCTTGTCTTTAAAAGAACTAAAAGCATTGACTTCCAAAGTCTCTTTATATTGGAATACTTTCTATTCTAAATTCAGATTAAACACAGACTCATTTGCTTGTCCGTTTAGGCAGTGATCTCCAAAATGAGGTATACCTTGCAATTAATTAGAGGAGTAGAAACAAAATATTAAAACTTTCGATTTATTTATGTTTTTAATTCAAAGAGAGAGGAAAAAGACGCAGCTTTAATGATCTTTATTATTCTGAATAACAACGCTGTCCCCACTTGGTCTGTGGAAGAATAAAAGCTCCAGAAAGCATGAGGCTGCTCAAAAAAATTAAAAATAGAACTACCATATGATCCAGCAATTCTACTTCTGGGTATTTACCTAAAGAAAACAAAACACTAATTCGAAGAGATATATGCACCTCTATGTTCACTGCAGCCCTATTTACAATAGCCAAGATATGGAAGCAACCTAAGTGCCCATCAATAGATGAATGGAAAAAGAAGATTTGGTATACATAGACAATTAAATATTACTCAGTCATAAAAATGAATGAAATATTGCCATTTTCAACAACATGGATGGACATAGAGGGTATTACACTAAGTAAAATAAGTCAGATAGAGAAAGACAAATACTATGTGATTTCAGTTACATGTGGAATCTAAAAAACAAAAGAAACAGAACAAAACAAAACAAACTGACTCATAGCTATGGAAACAAACTGGTGGTTACCAGAGGGCAGAGGGGTTGGGGAGCAGGCAAAATAGGTGAAGAGGATTAAGAAGTACAAATTCCCAGTTATTTAAAAAAATAAGTTATGGAGACAAAATATACTGCATAGAGAATACAGTCAATAATACTGTAATAACGATATATGGTAGCAGATGGTAACTAGACTTATTGTGAACATCATTTTGTAATGTATATAAATATCAAATCACTATGATATACACTTGAAACTAACAGGATATTGTATTCCCATTATACTTCAATTTTTTAAAAAAGAGCTCCACAAAGCAGAGGGACTAATAAGGAAACACTCTTTGTCCATTCTCAACATATGGGATGTACAGATATTATCAAATGCTTACCAGATAGACAAAAGGCTTACAAGGATTTCTGCAAAGTAATTTCAGATTAAAAATAATAACAGTAATGCAAACATAAGTGAATGACTAAAAATGGCAAGACTGACATATTCATTTTCTTAGAATGAGCTCTTTGCCACCCTCATTATAAGGTAAAAGAATGACTATGAAATTAGATTAGACTTGACAAGATGTAGTCCAAATAAAAATTTTCAGAAAATATTAGAAATGTCCACTATCCTTAATTCTGAACCTTTCCCTGGGTGTACAATATATTTTGAGGTATTTGTTAAGGATAATAGTACATGTACAAATTAAAAAAATATTTCAAATACTTACTGGCAAAATCTGATACTGCTAAGGGTATACAATCAACAAAGTTTGAAGCCTTATTTAAGGGGAAGTGGATGCAGCTGCTGCTTGATGCATGTCAATAGTTTAGCTAAGCTACTCCATGGTATGACTACCTCTGTATCCATTTTGTGTGGTCAAGCAGCCTGTGGGCACCTTAAAATGAAATCAGCCCCTCACGCAAGTACATGCAAGATAATAGCCTAGAGATATACAAGCAAATTTAAGTAAGTTCCTCATATGACTCCCCCCAACAGCCCTTGTGATCAGTCTCCTCTGTCACCAGGGCCTCTCCTGGTGTGCCTCTTAGAAAAGACCCCCATCGAGTTTATCAAAACCCCATTTTTTGTTTGTTTGTTTGCTTATTTGTTTGAATTAACCCAGTTGGTCTTAGTCTGGGAACTCCAAAACACTCTACCTACCCTAATAAAGGCATACGCCCCAAGTTTTGTCTTTCAGTCTGTACTCTGCCTTGACCTTTCTGTGTGGCCCCTGGGGGCTTACCTTGTACTTCCTTAGGACCTGTGAGTAATAAATCACTCTATTTTAATTTCCCTTGTAGTCTCTTGTTGAACTGCAGATCTCAGTCTGGCACCCTGTTCCACTTAACAAATGTTAATTTAACGAAGTTAAATTGCATCATAGTTCAGTGCAGAAGTATGAGCATTAGAGTCAGACAGACCCGTGTTGGACTCGCAGATCTGATGCCCAACTAGCTGAGTGGTGTGGTTAAGGCTCTGAGACTCTGATGTCTAATCTGTAAAGATGTGAAAATAGTACCTGTCTCATAGGGTTGTTGTTGGCCTTGAACAAGAATACTTGGTACATGTAGCTCTCAAAAAATATTAATTTTTTCTTACTTTTAAATTGCCAAAAAACAAAGATATATATTTGTACAGTGAGGGAGGGAAAATTGTGAATACATTATGATACTATTTAACAGTTGCTTTATTTGTTTTTGCTGGGGTACAACACAATAATCTGTCCCATGAAAGACAAAATTTATCCATGTTAACTGAGATTTAAGAACCGAATTGGCAACTTTTAACTTACCACATTAAAATCTAGATGTTTTTGAACCCATGATTTTGCATCTTCAAATTCATCTTTCATTTCCATAATAAAAAGTGTATCCAGAGCATCTACTATTGTTGCTCCTTTGATATTACCTGAAAATGTCAGAAAAAAAATTTATTCAATAAATTACTTTTGACAGATAAATGCACGCAAATCGACCATACCTTGGAAAAAGAGAGGGTAACACTGAATTTATTAATAAACTGTGATAATGAATACAGTCTAAAATTCTTTCAGTGAAGGAAAATTTTAAAAGTACACTAAAGCGAAACTAAAAATTACCACAGGCTACAGATTGATACACTAATCTTTAAAGTTACTTCTGAGTTGTAGAAAATAAATTTGTTAGAAATTTCATTTGTGATTGCATTCTTTAGCATGAAAAAGAACAAACCTAAAATAAGGGAGCAACACATATTAATTTTAATGTAATTATATCAAAGTGCACTTGTGTGAAACTGTTTCAATAGAATTAGATTTAAAATTATTTAGTGATAGCTCTGAGAAACATTACTTTAAAATGGAATTCCACTCCCTCTTTGAAGCCCTGACTGATCCTAACCTCCCCTCCCACCCACCTAGCCAATCAGTCCTGACTCTCTGATTTATGTCCTCTGAACTCCCTTGGCTTTACATTGTTCTCACAGAAGACTTTCTGTCTTCCATGATTATTTGTATGCATCTCTTTTAGACTGTAAACCTCCTTAGAATAGAAGTCATGCTTTCTATTCTACATGCCATAGGAAGAGACTTAGTAGGTTTATCTCCACATGCCATAGGAAGAGACTTAGTAGGTTTTTAATGTTCAATAATAAGTTTAAAACCATCAACATATTAGCAGAAAACCAAATAATCTCTTTGACTATGGCAAATTTACATATAGATTCTTAATGATACAAGAAACTTTCATAGAGCTAAAAGTAAAAATAGGATTACATTTAAAAAGTAAACGATGAAAAAATAAAGTCTTCTGAGTCTGCCTGAAGTTTCCAAATGTCTCGCTTCAATTTCTATTGCTCATCGTCCATGTCATCTGGTGGCCATGTCCTGAAAATGCTACTTTAGAAACTTCTGAAATTACTTCAACCACTACTACCTCAGGTTTAGGCTCTTTTCATCTCTAAACTGTGTTGCTGTGATAGATCAACCAGTCTTTCTTCCACTCTTCCCAGCTCTCTCTGTTCTTACAGCCCTTCTCTTTACCTGAACTACTGATTCCTCAGAACTTCATATGAATATCTACGGAATCACCCAATGCTTTCATAATTCAGCATTTACACATAAGTCTTATGCAGTAGGCCTTAAACTCTGCAAGGACTTGTGTTTATTAACACCAGGGCTGGAAGTACAGCCAAACACATGGAAGGTCCTAACTAAACAGAAAAGCCCAAATAAATAGAAAAGCATAGTATGATGACTAGGAACACAGACTCTGGCTTTAGCCACACCTGGGTTCAAGTTCGAGATCAGCCAATTAGTCGGTGGCTAACACTAGGCAAGCTATTCGCTGAGCTTCATTTTTCTCAACTATAAAATGCATATAATAATAAGGTTAAATGAAATGACGCATGAATGGCACTTGGCACACAGTGTCAGCTGACACTGTTTTCATTACATGATTTATATAGGCATACTATTTAACAATTTTGGTTAAAGTATAGAAAGTCATGTTTTCTATGGTGAATTTGAAAGTGTCAGAGTAAGACTCCATTCCCTTCATCCTGTTACTTAAAGGCGAAATTGTGGGAGTTGAAAAGGAATTGAGAGCAGTGGAAAGAATACTGGGTAGCTCTATGACCCGAGGAACCCATCTCCTTCTGTGACTTAGCTTCCTCACCTGTGCAACAGCAACGTTATCAATACCCACAATACCAATCAGAGGGGTGCTGTGAGGACAAAATGTAATAAAGCATGCCAAAGTGGATAAATGGAAATTCAAATAACTAACTTAACCCACCCTCACTTTCTCTTTCATGAAACAGACAGGAGAAACCTAGATCCAAAATAGAGAGTCACTGAGATACAGTGAAGATCAACACAGCTGGCTGCCTTGGCCGGCTTATTGATAAAGACAGAACAAACTTTTAACTGATAGGAAGCAGTTAAGGCAGCCAACCAAATGCTCCCCTGCTGGGTATCACCCTGGGATCTAGAAATCATGATGCTGCGCCCATGTCCATTAAATGAGATCGATAGAAGTGTGTGCCAGGTATCGGTATTTTTCTAGAGCATGAAAATGGTTCTAATATGTATGTAGCCAGGGCTCTGCCTGAATGTAGATACCTCTATCAGCTGTGTAAGTTTCCTAGCAACATGGCCTGAAAGGTCACACAGACTTCTCCACCACCCACAAGTACACTCAATTAGAGAAGTTACCGTCATTTGTATTGTGACAAGCGACACAACGTATATTTTACTCACCAAACAAACTGCTCGAATGGCCTTCCTTTGATATAGGTTTCAGTTCATTTAATCCCCAGGCGTAACTTTTATAATTATTCCAAGCATGTTTCATCATCTGAGAAAAGAAATGAAAATGGGATTATAATTTGAATTGAAATGTTTTTGCCACAAAATAGATTATATGTTAAAGACCTAAAGGTTAAAATATTAAAACTCGCTGCTCAGTTAAAAAGATGGTAATGAATTAAAATGGCGACAATGGCATGAGTAAGCTGGAACACGCACACACACATCCATATGGCCCTTTATGTTCACAGATGTAGATGTTATTTTTTTTAAATCCATTTAATCTTACTTAAGATACACATCAGTTCAAAAGTTAGTTTCCAACAGCAGAAATTTAGCTTATCCCTAAAAGGACAAACCATTCTTATATTTATCTATTTCATTCTCATGACAGCTTAAATCTGCAAAGACTATATTTAAAATTCGTATTTCTGTACAAGGTTCTCTGTACTTTGTCAACTTCAAGGTATATATATATCACAAAATCCAAGACAAATATCCAAGGTTATCACTTTAAACACTTTGATGTATCTTGACCAAGTCTATACAGAGAAGTATTTTAAATACCTACAGGAAATAAAAAATTTAAACTCTATGATTATATCTAGATTTTGGAAAACTTCAGCTTATTTTAATATAATCGATCTTTAATTTTTATATATATGTGTGTGCGTACCTATGTAACTGAAGACTGATATATTCCCAATCCAGACTCCATAACAGGAATCTTTTTAAAGGCCAAACTTTTCTGTCACCAATTAGTTGCATATCTTTTTTCTTTTTATTTCAAACAGAATTAATTTCTCCACATATAATAAAGACCAAATAAATTTCTCATGGCTTATAGACAAAGTTCTGATCTACTGTGCTAGATATCAGCTCTAGTAGAAAGTGAATGATTTTCTAGGGGAGAAATTGTTCTAAAAGCCTGCCAAAATGGTTGTATAACTATTGTATAATAGTTGTATCAATTTTTTTCAAAGAATATATATAATTATGTTTATACACATTTTTTAAAAAGGGGGGGACTCCTCATCTGTCTAGAACGTATTCATGGAACAATTCCCAACCCATTAGCAACACTAATTAAATTATAAATACAATCTGAAAATGTTCTAATATGGCTCCATATTTAAAAATATCTTTAAAAGCATCACATAAATTATAAATGCTACAAAAGGGCTGTTTATCGCTATTAATCTTCAGTGAGATAAATACAATTTTATTAATAAGAAAGTCTTCATATGTCCCTGAACACAATAATTGACATCTTTAACCAATGTATATTATCTTCCTATCTCACACTATTGTTACTAACAAGAGCTTCTAGAATCTACACCCATATATTCATAGCAGTATTAGTTACAATAGCCAACACATGGAAAAAACTTAAGTGTCCATCCAATGAATGACTGTATGATGATGTGGTACATATAGACAATATAATACTACTCAGACATAAAAAGATTAAATATTGCTACTTGCAGCAACATAGATGGATTTTAAGAGTATTACGCTCAGTGAAATAAGTCACACAGAAAAGGACAAAAAAACATGATTTCACTCATACGTAGGACAAAAACTAAAAATAACAAAGAAACGAAACAACAATAACAACAACAACAAAACAAACACATATAGGCAACAGAATGGTACCTCCCGGTGAAAGAGAAGAGGGGAGGGAAAGTGGGTAAAGGAGGTCAAATATATGGTAACAGAAGAAAACCAGATTCCAGGTGGTGACCATGCAATTGAGTACACAGATGATGAATTATAAAGTTGTACACTTGAAATTTATGTTATTAACCAATGTTACACCAATAAATTTAATTAAAAATTTAAAAAAGGAAAACTATCTGCTGAGAACTCTGATAAATGCTCTTCATTCAGTATTGTACTCAATTCTGGTTACAACTCAATGAAATATGTTGCATTACCATTGTCTGATAGATAAAGAAGCCGAGGTTTGGAAGTTAAAACACTAATAACTTTGCTCAAAATCATGACATTTCTCCACAGCTGAGGAGCCGGGGTTCATCCCAGTGTTGTCCTGACTCCAAAGCCCATCACATTACCCAACATACTGCATCATCTTCCTTTAATGAGTCAATCTTTTGATGAACCAGACTGTTGATCTTCCAACAGCCAATAAAATGTGTATAAGGTAGTATTTTCAAGATCTTTTCCTTTAAATTAATTTTATTGGAAAGTATAATAAACTTGTGGGTAAAATAACCTGATTGATAATCCCTATAATACCACCCATTAAGTCACACAAGCATGGATGAGTCACAGTTTTTATGAGACTCTCTTTATTTGAAAAATCGGGAACATAATTCCTCACAGGGTATATGTAATCATTACATGAACATGGCCTGTATGATTGTACCTGGTGCCCTTCCTAGCACATGGTGGGTAATCACATGTTTACTGAATTTTAAACCTATACTGAAACCAATTAAATTTACATCACAGAAACAGAAACCAATGAGCCTCTGAAAAGACTAGCTATATTAGATCCACAAAAACACCTTGAGAATACATCTGAGTACGATTTGGTTTTCCTATTAAATGTATTACATTGATAAACTTTCCATTCATTTAAATTTCCAAAGATACTGTATAAATTCAAAAGCTTTTGGAAAACATATGATCCAAGAACAGAAAAAATGTCATGATGATTTGTTTCAGCTCGAGGTCTGAACAGAAGTCAGTGCCATATACTATTAACGACTCAAAGACAGCATAAAGCTTTTTCACATAAGACTGTTTCTCTGTCAAAAATTATCCTTTATACAATGTACTATTACAGAATCTACTTCAGCTACCTCTGTAGTAAATATTAACTTTTCTATTTTCTTTGCCCCAAGGGAAAATCTGACACTAATTGCTTAGCTCCCTACTTTTCAAAAGTTTCTGTGACATGTTTCTCAAAATGGGTTCCTCATCTCTTGAGATTTCTGTAAGTTAAAGTTAGAAAACAAAAAGAAAACGAGGTGCTCAAAATGCCCTGAATGAAGCATCGAAAGTGGTTTCTCCAGGAATCTGTGAAATGAAGAGGAACAACCACGTTGTTCATTAATTCCAGTGACTGGTCACTCTGGAAATGACTTATCATGTTAAAGCCAAACACAGGACTTTGTGTGTGAGTGTGTGTGCAGAGTAACAGTAAGACTGAATTCACAATTCATATATAAAATCGACTTTTAACTCATGACATGCAAATATTTGAAAACATCAAAATGCTATTAGCTTCTAATTTTATAGTATTAAGTCACTAACAAGCTGAGGGACCAGGGGGATGAAGGTATTTAGTCTGTCTCTCCAGACTCAGTGTGCTTGTGAGCTGAGGGCAAAGTCATGTCTAAAATTCGACTACTAACAAAAAGTCCTTGGATAGGATTAATCTCCCCTCTTCAAAGTCTCTTTAATTTTGTTTTGTAGTCTTTCATCAATTAATTAGGGTTCTACAGCCTGACATCCCAAGTAAAAAGGCCCGACTAGATGTTGATTAGGACTTCAAATGCAATACTGAAAACCTATGAAAAAAGACAAATTGAAAGCAAATGAAGTTTATTTTTATCTGAATATTTATATTTGCATTAGTGAAAGGCACAGCTAACACATGGTGTGAATAAAAACAAATAAGAGAAAATGATTCAAAATTTCATAATAGAAATTCATTATTTTCACTCAGAGAAGCTGGAATTTAGACATAAAATACCCTAAAATAGCATTACTTCCCCTTGGCTCTATGCTTATAGAAGATTCTCCAATTAGTACTTTCTTTCCATTTGGCATCATGGCTGAGAAATTAGGTAATGCCATTTATTAAGGGTTTGTTGTACTATGAATAATAAGATGCTAAAGGACTAAAAGAGAAGTGTTCATAACTCTGTCATGCTTATAATCTAATAGACAATATATAGAAGCTTAACATTCTTCCTTCTTACATACTCTTAAATGGCTGTGTGCGCATATATGAATAAGAAGAAAACTAATTAAATGTTGTGCACAACTCTACTGCTGTACCTAACAGTTTCTTTTCAATTTTATGTCCTGACCTAATCAAGAACACAAAAAGTCATGAATAAAAAGAAATATGCTGGAATTTCTCCAGATATTTGTACATTTTATAACATATTTTTGTTGCTAGAAACTACCCTCAGTAAATATTTTTATATGCTGGTGCTCTAATCATATGATTGTAAGTTATTCATAATAGACACATTAAAAATCTTTTTTGAAAATCACGCCATTTTGGCCAGACAGGTCACCATATGAACCAGTGATTCCACTTTTGGGTATTTATCCAAAGAAAACAAAAATACTAATTTGAAAAGATATATGCATCTCTATGTTCATTGTAGCATTATTTACAATAGATAAGATATGGAAATAACCCAGGTGTCCATTAATAGATAAGTAGATAAGGTATCCACTGATAGATGAATAAAGATGTATTACACACATACACACACACACACAGACACACACACACACACACAAATGGAATATCATGCAGTAATGAAAGCGAATGAAATCTTGCCATTTGCAACAGCATGGTTGGACCTAGAGGGTGTTATGCTAAGTGAAATTGGTTCAGACAGAGAAAGACAAATACCATATGGTATTTGTGGGACCTAAAAGAACAAAACAAACAAACAAAACAAAAACGGACTCATAGAAACAAAGACCAAAAGGGTAGTTGCCAGAGGGGACAGGGATGGGGACATGAGTGAAGAAGATAAAGGGGAATATAGTTAATAATACTGTGATAAGTTTGCATAGTGACAGATGATCACTAGGTATAGTGGGGTGATCACATTGTAAAGTATAAAAATGTCTAATCACTAGATTGTACAACTGAAACTAATAAAAGTAATACAATAACGTATACCAACTATACTTAAATTTTTAAAAATCTAGGTAAAAACAATTCCAACTTAAAGCCTTTGGGCTTCTACTGCTCCTTTTAAAAAAAGGTGCAAGTTCAAGTCTCACTTACAGCCACTTCCTTTGGGGTCTTACACAAAATTTCCATAGTTTGTACAACGTGATTTGGGTCCCTGGCCTCAGCTGACTGATACAGGGCTTGGTGTGTGACCCAAAGGCAGACAACTGAGAGCTGGCCACGAGCTTTGGAGGTGAGGTGACCAGGTGTAAAGTTTGCTCCAATGGATGGACCAACCCAATCATCTGTTACCTATGGGAGTATAACTGGGAGATATTTACAAAGAATCCAGAGGCCAAAGCGATATAGAAGCAGAGAAATACAAAAGGCTATACAAAGGAGTCAGGAGGCAGCTGAAACCACAAGGAGAAACCAAGAGACAGAAGGCAAGGAGATAAAAGTAAAGAAGCTGGGAGACAAACATGGGGCGAACAGACATTTGCATGTTGCCCTAGGGGAATTACGTTAGGTCTGCAGAGCTACTGTACAACTACAAACGATGCTGCTGAATGCTGAATGTTGATGAATTATCTTCCTCTACTCCAGGAAACATGGCTCTTTGCTTGCTGAAACTGTTTACTTCTCCATGTAACCTTAAGGAAATCCTCTCACTTATTGAGGAAGAATGCATAAGGTCACAGGCGTAGGCATGTGACAAACTGGATTCGTATCTGAGCTCTGCCACCACTGATACGGCTCCTAAGTGAGGCGATTACGCTCTCTGAGTCCACTTTCTGCACTCACACAAAATGTAAATAAATGAAAGTACCAGTCTCATTGGTTACTATGATGATTAAATAAAATAATGCATGTCAAGAGCTTAATATATTACTTGACACACAGTAAGTACTTGATAAAGTATAGGCATTGTAATTATTTTTACTAAAAACCCAAGCATGAAGCTGATCTTTGCAATCTGAAAAAGCTTCATCCTTTTTCCTAGTAATGTACATAAACAGGAGGGGCAAATCTACAAAAAAAAAAAAAACCAGGCAAACCTATATAGAACATAACCCTTTATAAATATATACATTTAAAACATATACAATTATTTGGTATCCAAAAGTAAAGAAAGAATGAAGACCCTTTCTATAAAGATTATTCTCCAGATATAAGGCAATATGGGTCAACTTTCTTTCTAAAAGTTCATATACCGGCTTTCTTGAAATCTTCATTGTGCCAAGAGTGCCTTTGTAGGGGGTTTGTCTGAGGAATGTGGGGGCTGATATAGAAAAAAGATATGGTCAAGAGGGGAGGTAACAAACAACCAGCTTTACTGGGTGGTGCTTGGACAAGGTTGCCTGAGAGGAGATGTCTCTCACAGCATGAGACTGTACAGAGGATTAAGGGGAGGGGGCCAGCATCCAGCAGGGGAGGAGGGCGAGAAAACTCTCTGGAGAGAGGAGAGGGAAGGAGAGGAGGCATATGTGTCTAAGTGATGTCACTCAGAGGCATACTGGAGACCTGTTGGATCAGAGGACTCCCAAGGGCAGTAGCAGCATGGCGTCTTCTAACCACGATGCCCTATCTCTTATCAATAGCCAACAGATGCTGGGTAAGGTTGTATGGGACGTATAAAGCAGGCAGGCCCTAAATGGATAAAAATCTGCTTGTGTGGTAAAAATAATTGGACATGTAAAAAGCTGAATTTGGTGCCAGCTAGCTTTTGTGCCAGCAAGTCTCAGCCTGCAGTGAAGAAATGAGCAACCTAGGGGCCAAATGACAGAGGCCATCTTTGGCTCATTTATGTAACAGATTGTCATTTGGCACTAAAGGGAAGAAGGTCTGCAGTCCAGTGACACTCACATTCCCACTGTTCTGGAGAACATGAAGGGCTGTGTCTGGTTCAGTGAGGTCTAGGGTAGGAGGTCAATCTACCTCAGATTGTTAAAGTGGAAATTGATGCCTTCACTATTAAAGTATATTCACAGTTGACGCTTTGAAAAACACTTATTTTAAAAGCCTAAGAGGAGGAGCATCCACCAAACTGCCTGGAATTTACTTGACTGTCACGTGACAGTAACTTCTAGAACTTTTGGATCAAATCTCCACACCAAAACATTTTTAGGGTCACGGTATCAGCTTTCTTTCCTTTAATCTTTGGTGGAACTGGCAAATGGAAGAAAGGAAAGAAGATAAACAGTAACTTGAAGGAATCAAGTCACGCCTTCTTCAAACTCTCACTTACTTGTTGCGAAAGAATTTCTAGGTATGTGACCCTCAGACAACAACATAGCCGCCCCTTCCTCTCATCTGATGTTATCCCTCTAAGGTATAAAGTCTTCATTTCCCCATGGGAATGAAGAGTAAGAGGACCAGAAGGAGCGCTGAACCAGGGAGAGACCTGTGCTGAGGATAGCTGTCATAGGTCTGATGTCGCAAACCCTTAGTTTTTCATCTCTAAAACAACAATAATGGATGGATGGAACAAACATACCACTGTGGTGCATGATGTCACTAATGGAGGAGGGTGGGGGTGTGTTGAGCAGGGATATATGGGAACTCTCTACTTTGCACTCAGTCTTGCTGTGATCCTAAAACTGGCCTAAAAAATAAAGTCTGTATATATAAAAAAAATAACATATTTTCCTTACAGCATAGTCCAGAGGTCACATCTGACAATACCTCTGGCTGGTAAAAGACAGTCAATGAGCGCTTCTGGCTTTCATCCACACCACTTCCTGATTTTCCTCCCAAGCCATGGAAGTTAAACACAGATAAGGCAGAACAGCTTTAAGGAAAGAGGACATGTAACTACAGTTAAAGTGGGCAGGGCAATTCAGGGAGAAGTGAATGAACAAGATAGGAAAGAGGCCAATGTCACCTAGAGTGACAGAACTCAGAGCTTGTTATGACTCTTCATTAGCAAAGAATGCAGGTCTGGAGTCTATCATAATTACTGTTCAGCACTCTCTCACTAGACATCAAGATGTCACCGAAGATAGTCCTGAGAATGATCCCTTGACACAGTTCTTCACTGAGCAAAGCCCTGCCCAGTCACCTTTTGTTACTATTCAGCATGGAGAAAAACTCCCAGCCACTATAGTTTCCAATTAGAACATTCATTCACGTGCCTTGATCAATTTATCTCTCCCAAACGCTGAAATATATTAGTTCTCTCTCCCTTTCCCCAAGGCTGCTAAGGTGTTCTATTTCCAAGATTCTTTTCCCAATGCTACAATGACAATTACTACTTATTGAGTCCTTATTGGTAGCAGAGCTTGAATTATAAATGAGGACAGAGTAGGGTGCCAGATTTAGAAAACGAAAAGATTGCATGGGACATACTTATACAAAAAAAGTATTTATGTTTATCTGACGTGCAAATTTAACAGTCTTGCATTTCATCTGGCAACCCTAGGATAGAGGGCTAGAACACCTTCAATCCCTGGTTCTGTGACTAGGGCCAGCTTCCTGCTTTGCTTTTAGCTTGAAAGAGAGGCTGAAAACTCACAGACCAGACAAAATAGAATGGTCAGGTCTAGGGCAACTGGAAACGATGGGGAATTTGGCAAAACAAGAGTGAAGGTCCCAACTAAAGTCATTTAAAAAAAATACTATAAAAAAATACAAGCTTGTTTTCAAGATTTGGAGTCTGGTTTTCTAGGGGTCTAGGGAAAAAAACAGCATGCTGGCTAAAGGGGAAACAAGATAAATGTGAGCCACAGACAGCCCACAGACCAGCAGTCTGTATTGCAATCCCTGGTTCAGAGGCATGCGTCAAGGTGCTGCTCTGTGTTTAGGCCTGTGGGCATGTCACTTCCCGCCGGCTGCTTCCCACAGCTCAGCCAGCAGCACCTGGCTCACTTCCGGCCCTGGCTGCCCTCGGTGCGGGCTCTTGGACTGCCCTGGCCCCGTCATTAGTGCTCTTTGCAAAAATTTAGTGAGGTCCTTGAGACCTGGGATATATAAAAGTATTATGCATATACTTCTTAGTAATTCTCCTCTTTCTAGATGAGTGGTAGTTTCACATTTTAGAAAGCATTTAGAATTCTAAATTCTGTTCTGCAAATGAACCACAGGAGTTGTAAAGGAGGAAGGAAATAAACTTTGCTAAGCACCTACTACAAAGCACTGTGACATGAACTTGAAACAATTTAGCACACACTTAATCTTCACACCACCCTTCTGAGGTATTATTACCCATTTTAAAGATGAGGACGCTGAGGCCCAGCACAGTGAAGAAGAAGAACAAGGCTGTGAATTCTCCTATTCTGATTCTTTCCACTTTATCTCTTAAGAGGGCTTTGACTTTGTTGCTGCTTACAAACCTTAAAGATGGTCAACTGCAGCCTCTGAGCTCTCCTGCTGCTCCGTGCAGAGTGTAGCCCTATCTGGGGCCCAATGAGACAGGCTGGCCCGGCACCAAAATGGCACACACCACATCAGGCTCGTGAGCTGGCTCAAGGACAGAACCTCGCAGCACCTCCTTTCCTTGCCTGACTTGCATCCTTCAACTCTCATGACCTTCCTCTTCCTCCACTTCAGCTCTCTCCAGCTCTGCCCCCAACTCTTCTCCTCTCGGCCCTATAGGCTAGTTGGGCATAGAGGATGGCTCCATTCTACCTTGCCTGTCACTAGATTTATGGAGAACTGTGAACTCCTCTCCTTCGCAACATGCTTCTGACCACACCTACACCTGCTCTCCTCACCTGTGATTATTTCCTGAGCTTTATCATCACCACCACGGCTAATGTTGGCCAGTTTTTCTTTCCTCTTCTTCACTCACTATTCTATCTCTTTCTTGCCTCCATGTTTGCTATTTATTAGTTACCAAGTACTCCAGGCTGCCTCTTAACCACTGAGTAGATATATATGTGTGCATATTTTCTTCAGATTCAGATGTCCTGAATTCTCCCACAGCCAATTTTAGTATACATTTTTTTCTTTCCAGACAGCAGGAGATATATAAAGGAATGATTATTTAATGCCATTGTACAAACCCTAATGGGCCACTGAGCATTAATTCCCCAGGGAATTAAAAGAGTGGTTATCAGCAGCAATCTCTTTAGAAAAAGAGTCAGAATGCCTGATAATACCAGTTTTAAAAAATGAGAATTCTAGTTAATTGCAACTTGTAGAAAACAGATTGTTCTGTTTCTAAGAAGTATCTCATTCTCCTAAGAAAAAGCTAGTTTTTCTAGATCTAGCTCAGGGAATTGAATCATATGCCACTTAATGGTTCTCTTACTTTGTGATCAAATTCTAACATTATTTTATAAAACTTCTATAATGTTACCAAATGGAAGAGGGTACAAGGCAAAAACAAACCCCCTCCCCACCTAAAAAAACCCCAAATCAAAAATAACCCGGAACCTTGACTAAAATATAAGTACATATCTCTAAAATATTCTAAAGGATAGTAATTCAGCATCTTAAATGTTAGAGGTTAGAAAAAGGCTTGTTTGTATGTGAATATCTAGTACATTACTTTTTTGGAACGAAGCACTATTGCTGAGGACATTTTCTTTGCATGGACAAGCTTTCAAACAGCCGAAGGTCTATCACTTGCAGTTATTTCCTCATCAAAAATATGTCTTGTGGTTAATGACTATGGTTTCTTTTCACCGAAGCTGTCACTAGAGTACACGGTTTCAACCTCAGGGTTTTTGGTCTGTTTTTTAAAAACATTTTTTTAAATCTTTCAATTACAGTTGACATTTGCTATTATACTAGTTTCAAGTGTACAGTGCAGTGGTTAGACATTTATATAACTTATGAAGTGATCTCCTGATAAGTCTAGTCCCCCCTGACACCATACGTTGTTATTACAATATCATCGACTATATTCCCCATGCTGTATTTTATATACTCATGACTACCCTTCCCCTTTTCACCCAGCTCCCCAAACCTCCTCCCATCTGGCGACCATCAATTTGCATTTTGTAGCTATGAGTTTGCACTTTGTTTATACTGTTTTCTTAGATTCCACATATAAGTCAAATCATATGGTTTTGTATTTCTCTAATTTTACTCAGCATAATACCCTCTAGGTCCATCCATATTGTCACAAATGGCAAGATTTCATTCTTTTTTTATGGTCGAGTAATATTCCATTGTATACATGTATGTTTGGTTGATTTTTAATTGACCTAAAACTGCATTCATTGTATTAGCCTTACTAAGACCTTTGTGGTCAATGGAAGGCCAGAAAGTGTTTGTTTGCAGGCCCAGTGCTGGCTGATCTTCCCTGCCAGTCAGTTCCCAGGCAAACATTTGGCAGGGCTTTTCCAAACCTGGGATGCATCAGCAGCTACAGATCTTTCCTCGAAATCAAAAGAAAATGGTATCCCCTGCTGAGATATCATAAAGCTCCCTTTATTCTAAAAAAAGGTTTCTAAGTAATTACCCCCATAGAAAACAAATACTATCCTCATGGAGTGTCTCATCTCAAAAGATTATTTGTAGTTTTAACCTTTGTAAGTAAAAAGACCAAATATTCACCCAAGCGTGTTATCCTAGAGCTTCAAATTTTCACTACATTTATCTTTTTGCAATAGTGACAAAAATGATATTTTTAGAATGAAAATTTTCTCTCTTTAGGGATAGATTTGTCAAATTCATAAAGACTAATAACTTTAATATTCTCTTTTTAAACTTCACAAATACTATAAAGTTAGAACATAATGATAAATGAAAAAGAATTAGTTTGAATTTTATAAAAATGAGCACAAGTCAGAGATAATTTACTTTTTCAAATTATATTCTCCTCTCTCTGTCTCTCTGTCTCTCTGTCTCTCTGTCTCTCTCTCTGTCTCTCTCTCTCTCCCTCTTCAAAGCACACTAGCTAGCCCTAGAGAGTCAAGTTCTGTTCTACTTCGACTATCAAGAGGCTTGCAGGGCACAAATGTTTCTTTCTTCTTTTTTCATTCGTATGTGTTCTTTAAATAGATTTAATTTTTAGAGCATTTTTAGGTTTATAGCAAAAAATTGAGTGCAAAGTACAGAGACTTCCCTTATACCCAGTGCTGGAACATACCACACACTCTTCCACTGACGACGTCGTGGTACACTGAGGAACCTACACTGACACGTCATAATTACCCCAAATATAGTAGAGTCCACTCTTGTTGTCGTACACACTATGGGTTTTGATAGATGTGTAATGACTCGTGTTCATCGTTAAAGTATCATAAAGAATAATTTCACTGCCTTAAAAAATCCTCTGTGTGCTGCCTAGTCACCCCCAACCCTCTCCTGATAACCACTAATCTATTTGCTATTTCCACCTTTTTGCCTTGTCCAGAATGTCATATATAATATAGCCTTTTCATATTGACTTCTTTTATGAATTTAAAGTCCCTCCACATCTGAATGTTCATGGCTTGATAGTTCATTTCTTTTTAGGCTAAATAATATTCCATTGTCTGGATGACCCATCGTAATTTATCCATTCACCTTCTGAAAGATATCTTGCTTGCTTCAAAGTTTTGGCAATTATGAATAAAGCTGTTATCAAAAAGAGAGTTGTAGGGCACAGGTATTTCCTTTTCAAATTAAAACCAAAAATTACTATTCACTTAACTAAAGGATTAAGAATCATAATTTTATGTTATTACTATTTGAAGGTAGAAGTCATAAAAAATATATTGGTTATAAAATGTCACATATTATAGGGAAATGTTTTTTTAAACGTCTGAAATGATTGCCCTTAAAATGATCCATTATTAATTATTGGGATGTCCACTGTAATTCTAGAATCCATGGTTTTATAAGATTTTCTGAAAATAACCCTTTTGCATACTGCAAGTAACAATTTTAGATATTACCTGGGCATAGAAATAATAAAAATGTATTAAATGATGGTATTTAAAAAATTATTGTAAAATGGACTATTTGTATGTACTAAATACAGAAATTCTGGTTTCTAAGTATAATCTTAGAGTACCAACTAATGATTTTATAAGACTTAAAATCCATAATTGATATTTCACAAGAGTACTTAATTATCATCTTTAAAAACAGAAAAAGCTAGCATTTATTGAACACTTATATATCAGGAAATATGTGAGACATTTACATATTCTCTCAGTCCCCTAACAACTCTAAAAGGAAGACAGTCTCCCCATTGCTATTTCCTTTCACAGATGAGAAAATCAAAAGTTTACGTAATTTTTCAGAGTCAGACTTCTATCAAGTGGTGGAGGCTGGCTCTGAATTCAGGCTAATTCTGAAGCCTATGACATACTGACTTGTACACCGCCCTGAGCTAAATACATGAGCCACACAAACTGGGGAACTTGCCTTCCAAATAAGCTTCCAAATAAACTGTTAACCCTTGTACTATTGATATACATCCTTGTATGTCTTCTATTAACTAAATTATTTGGAGGAAATTTGACTTTTAATAGTAAGTCTTTGGGAAACATGACATGCAAAACCATCTTCAAAATTTCTGTTGTTGTCTTGAAAACCTTGCTGATACAGAAGAGAAACATTAAATATATCGACAGATTAAGAAAATGAAATTGAAATGAGAAAATCTCTTGCTTCTAGTGCCCTGTAGGTTGAAAAATAATTTTGCTTTACATAAATCTTAACATCTAAAAATTTCTTCCTTTGTTTATCTCTATTTGGGCATCCTATAGTGTTACCCCATAATCTTTATTCTTGGTTTTGTAAATGATACTTTATCACCAACAGAACACTCTAATAAGTTTGTTTTATGATTATTGAAAAAAAACATGATTCTCAATATGAGTTTAAATGTCAATAACACTTTATAAATTGTCACTAAATTGGTAACATTAGATTTCTTGCTAAACACCTGCGAAAAGAAAAAAAAAAGTGCAGAGATATTATTTTTCCATGCCCTTTCCACTACAGTTTAGTTTAGACATCTATTATGTTGCTAAGGTTCTTACTAAAGAAAGATGAAAAACAATTATCTTGGACTATATATGATACTATTTTTAAGGCAAGCTTTAACATCTAATAAGCTTGTATCATTACTACCCTATAAATTAATATTTTTTATGGATTAAAGATCATCTGAGATGTTCTATAAATGATGGCAAGTGTGTCCTGGGTCTGAAAATGCATTACTCTAACTATTCTGTTAGAGCTTTAAGATATGATAAAGCCTGATTGTTTTTCAAATGGTAGAAAAAGATAATCATCATTCATTCTACAGTTGCTGGATGGCAAGTGCCCAGCATTAAATATATGCCAAACTCAGTGACCTGTTAAAGTGGACTGCATTACTTAGTATTAGCTTTGGGTACAATGTGCTCCAATTTTGTTCAGCTATTTTAAAGCTTAAAAATCAGGCAAAGACCTTCATAAATATAAGAATAAAAAAAATCCAAGTTTATCAGCAGAAATCAAATTATTTTACTATGCAAAAAGTCTACACAGAGCTGCAAAACAATAATAAAAATAGAAAAAAGAATATATATTTTACCTATTACAGACACTCTAGATTGATTCATCCCATACTCACATTTCCCTCTTCCTTGCTTGTCCTTGGAACAGAAGCTTTAAAAGCCAAATGTGTGCTTTCCTAGCCTCTCTACAGATAGAGGTGGCCGCATGACAAATTTCAAGCCAATGAAACGTTTGCTAAGGTCTGCAGGCAGCCTCGTTTTCCCTTTTCTTTTCGCCTTGAATGAAGATGTGATGCAGGTAGATGTGCTATCACGTGGCCATTCTGCACCATAAATGAATTGTAAACCCAGGAGAACTGCGGAAACATCATCCTGTTGGAGAACACAGTAACGGCCTGCCCCCAGCTATATTTTAAGTTTGAACTAAAGCTATTTTGTTACTTAACTCATCAACTACTAACTACTAATGAATGAAACATTTGAGTAGCTATCTTTTAATTGTCTTTTTAAAGCAAGGATCAGATCAGAATCGAATTTATATCATATTCCTAATTTGAGGAAATTATTTATTTTCGTAACATCATTTGGTCGCTGAAATTGTTCTGAAGGTTTGATCAGAACAGTTGTATAATAATAAATAGTATGACTTCTTAACTGTTTTATGGTGGCTAAGTCCTCTGTTCAAGCTTTAAATGAATGAATGATGTTTGCAGGGGTTAAGGGGAAGGGCATAACAGGTTAACAAAAGAAGATGCATGCAGTCACGGCTCCTGGATTCGCCCGTTAAACTAACTTCATGGAACGAGTTGTTTCCCACCATCTTGCTTTAAAAAAAAAGTAGAATATTTGTACAAAATGGGATAAGGAAATATTATCAAAGAAGATTACATTATAGCTTGGGATGAAAATCTTAATTATTAATTAAGACATCTTCTATACTTTATCCACAGTGCTGATAAAAGCTGATATCCTAATACTCTCATCTTATTCTTGTTAATTGTATTAGAAAGTCAACGCTAACTGAAAAAGGCTCTGGCTAAAAAAAATTACAAATAGTATTTTTACTAAATATTGTTCCAAATAATTAAATAAATAAATACTGTTCCTTCTGGTTAGTAAAACTAACACTGGTTGAAATGCTTATTTTTATCTAATTTATAGATCATCATAGCTGTTACAATTTTTCTCAAATGTAAAAATTCTCTCTATATGTGAAAGAATACAACTTTTTCATCTTTATGATAACTGCACCAAATTTTGTTTAAAATAGGTCAATGTACCTGTGATCTTCACCTTCAATTTCCATATAAACTTACCCTCTTAAACTGTGTATTTCCTTCTCACTGTTTAACAATATTAGAATTCTATCGCCTTCATTTCTGGAAACAAGACTGTTGTTCCAAATAGAGAAGTATGACCTTCTCTACCATTGACAGAAAATACCTAGTACTGAATATAAAATACTGTCCTTGGCTTAGGACTCTCTAACTTGATTTAAAATATCCTTGTTTAAAATCGTTCTCAGAACCAGAAGATTTTGCCTTTTCCCAGTGAGCTGTCAGGATTTCTGAGAGATCTGTCCATTCTGCCTACTTCCTTAGCCCCGTCATAGAAGGAGGCCCTCTCAGCAACTAATTATTCACCTTTGAATTTTATTGGCAAAAATCTGAGGTCCTGAAATCTAACAGATCAAATACATGGCCTGCAAATATTTACCCTGGGCAGTGGTAAGGATGTTGCAGTAACCTCAACCCCCTTCACACTGGCTCTCCAGAATGAAGCAGACCAAAACTTTGTCAGCCATGCAGAGAGAAAAATCAAGAACAGACTCAGTTGGGCAGTGGGATGCAACTGCTCAGCCGTCCTGGTACTTAACTCTCTGGACCCAAATTTCCAAGTCTATTCCCACCTGTTCCCTTCTGCGAGGTTGAACTTTTCACTCCTGTCACAAACATCTGAGCATCTATAGCTCCTCAATACTACATTCAACTCTTAACCACAGGAGGCTAACTCATGCACAGCTGTATGTCTATGTGATAAGTCTTAGCAGAGTTACTAAGTGCTGCAATTCTTGTCCCAACTCTGCTCTTTTATCTTCTCCCTGACTTGGACCTCTGGGTACTGGGCTCTGCTCACCATAGACCCATGACTACTATGATACTACTTCTTGGTATTCTTTGAAACTCAGACTCACACCTCAACACTACTCTCAGAACTACTGGTAGCCATCTTTTGTAAAAGAACTGCCTTCCTAGCATGAACTCTACCAGTCTCTGGGCCCCTCTAGCCGCTGGCTCAGGCCATCACAATAAAATGCCATTATATACACTTAGGAGTGTATATGCTTCTGCAACACATAAAACACAGTCCTGTGATGTTTGCTACTTAGCTAATCTTGTTTTAAAAGAATAGAATAACATGAATAAATGTGGATCAACTGTAATCCAAAGTACCCCTCCCGCAAATCAACTAATTCTTGATGGAAAACTTAAGCATTTCTCCATGTTTCGCTGGTAAAGCTGTTAAGAGTTTTTCCAAAACATCTTCAGCTCAAAGCTCTAAATTATGAAGCAGCAAAATAAGATTTGGGTAACAGTCATTTCAAAATTGAAAAAAGGCCTTAACTAATCATCAACTGCTGTGTAGCTTGCTCTCCGATGTGGTGCTCAAGGACGCCACTGAGTTCATTGTGAGGTGGCTGCAGACAGACAAGGTTCTCCATCCTAACAGCCTGAGATCACAGGAAATGAGCTGGGCTTTGTTCAAAGCCTTGAAAGACACCAATTACACTTAAAGCTAATCCTTCTTAATCATGAAGTCTGTGAAGTAGTTATCACTTTTCTACCATTAAAAAATATAATTCTGTTGTAAACTGTTTTACCCAGTTTCTAGCCCCGATGACAAAGTATGGCAGATAGAGCGTATCAAAAACGTTTTGTTTGTTCCTTTTAAGTGAAATGCCTGGTGTTTCTCTTTGTAGATTCACTGTTGCAACATAATGACTTAAAAAGGACAGAGTGGATGTCACCCTCACCTTCTAATTAATACTCTCCTTTTGATGATATTTATATAAGCTGAGAATTTCTTAAATACAATAAGAAAAATGTAGTTTCATTATAATATGATTATAAGAATATATTTTACCAATGGTTAGTAATTACACCATGTAATCATGTAATCAATTAAAAACTGTTTTTGAGCACCTACCTGGTGCCCCACATGTCAGTGTATCCCTTAATCCATAATGATTTACTACTATAGATTGCTGCTGTGTTTGTATCTTGTGGTTCTCAGTTTCTCCAGGTAGATAAGAGAGTGGAAGGTATGGGAATGTACCCAGATTCTTTCCTCTCCCTCCCAGGATGTCAGTTTAAAGAGCCTCTGTGCCCCGTGGTAATGCAGGTGTTGATGACTAACCAAATCATCAAACAGACAAATTCTGAAAAATGAGAATGGATAAAGACAGCCTTGGATAGTGAGAAAGGTAACTCAAATAGCTCAACTTGAGGTGGAGGCAACAGGGGTGAATGGTAGAGAGAAGTGGTTAGAGAACATTCTAAATCATTAAATATGTACAAGAATGAGATGGGAGGGAGTGAAGACAGCAAACACGTAACCGTTATATAATATTCACAAATAAAAATGACACCGGCAGAAATATTTCAGACCTTACCAAGCCATATACTACAGGTAAATTTTAAGTAGGTAACTATAATGGGTAATTATTTGGGCAATTACGACATATGGATTAATAGCAAATTCCCAAATTCAAGTCAGTTCTTTCCTATGATCTTCAGAAGAAAGCTCACTGGATTAAGAAAATTAGAAATCTCACTCAATTTTTCATAGGAATAGAGTATTTCTAACACCTAATCATGTATTATAGATTAAGCATACTCTTATGAAATCTATGTTACATATAAAAATAGAGGGAAGGTTTTTTTTTCCTTTAAATACCAGAAAAATGTATTTTTGTTTGATTTGATTGTAGAACTCAGAGCCCCATGGCTGTCAGGCACAAATATCCTCAGTGTGAAAAGTCACTAATGAAACATAAATTCTTATTTGCAAATAAGGTTGTTTCTAAAACCATAAAAAGCCACTAATTTAAAACAGGGTTTCTCAACTTCAGTACTGTTTACATTTTGGGTGGATAATTCTTTGTTGTAGGGGGCTGTCCTGTGCATTTAAGGACGTTTAGCAGTATTTTTGGCCTTTGCCTATTATATGCCTCTAGCACAAGGGTCCCCAACCCCTGGGCCGCATGCCAGTACTGGTCTGTGGCCTGTTAGACACCAGGCAGCACAGCAGGAGGTGAGCGACAAGAAGCTTCATCTGTCTTTGCAGACGCTCCCTAGCATGAGCATCATCGCCTCAGCTCCACCTTAGATCATCAGGCATTAGATTCTCATAGGAGCACCGGTCCCTGGTTTCAAATAAGTTGGGGACCGCTGCTAGCACATATGTCCATGTGAGACAGCCAATGTCTTCAGACATTGCCAAATGTTCCCCTGGGGGCAAAATAAACCCAGTTGAGAACCAATGGTTAAAAGAAACTATTCTATTAGAATAATAATTCTGATACTTATATAGTTCTATGTGCTAGGTACGATTCAATCTGCTCCTCAATAACAACTCTGTGAAGTAAGGCGTATTGCAACCTCCATTTTACAGATGAGGAAACTGTGGTATGGAGAGGTTAAGTGACTTGCTCAAGGTCATTGGACACATAAGTGGCTGAGAAAAGTCAAACCCAAGGAGTCAGGCTCCAGAGTTTGTGCTCCTAAATTCTACACTATACCTGCTTTGATATGGGGAGAATAAATGTAGATCAGAATAAACGCAAATATTTTTTCGCTAAATATTTTTAATAGTCTTTATAATACTGGGTATCTCATATGACCCTACTGAGTTCAGAATACTCATTTGCAAAATAGGAACAATGAGATTAAAATAAGACGCTTTATCAAAGGCACTTAGTAAGGCCTCAATAAAAGCTCTAAGAATAAAGACGAGAATAATCTTTTTATTTATCAATACTCTTTACATATGAATACGAGTTTGGTTTCTCTTCCTGTTTACTTGCATATAGTAATTAGAGTTAGTCATACAAAGAAACTACTATAAAATCTGGCTTCCTTTGGCTTGGGTTACTCCTACCAGGGATTTGCAGCACAAAATACTTTCTTGGCTGATCATGAACCACAGCAACAGACCACACAATTCAACAATGGCTCTTGATTAGCTTTTGCATGAAAGGGACCGCACCTGGCTTCACATACTGCACTGAACAAAGTACCCACAAGTGGTGAGTAGAAATTTCCCCAAAGATGTCCACTTCCCAATCTCTGGTCTTGGTAATCTGGTATTTATATGACAAAAAGAGTTTGCAGATGTAATGCAAGTTACATAAAGATAATTAAAGTGACTTTAAAATGCAGAGGTATGCCTGGGTTAGCCAGGTGGACCCAATCTAGTCACCTGAGTTCTTAAAAGCAAAGAATGGTCTTTAGCTGGAGGCAGAAGAGATGCAGCAGAAGGGAAGGTCAGAGAGATTCAGTTGAGCAGCACTTAATGTAGTGCTGCCAGCTTGAAAATGGAGGGGCAAGGTGAACATGAATACAGGCAGCCCTGAGCAGCTGAGAGGCTCCTGGCTCATAGCAAGGAATGGGATCTCAGCCCTACAGTTGCAAGGAACTAAATTTTGCCAATGACCTCAATGAACCTCTAAGTGGATTCTCTTCCAGAGCCTCCAGGTAAGACCTCAGGCCTGCCGAAACCTTGATATTGGCCTCATGAGACCCAGTGCAGAGGAACCAAACACTCCCACTCAGACTCTCACCTATATAACTGTGACACATTAATTTGTATTGTTTTAAGCTGCTATCTTTATGATAATTTGTTATAGTAGTGGCAGAAAACTAACACGGGGACACAATGCCTAAGACATGGAAGAATAGTAACTAACCCAGTGCCATGCCGTGAATTACCAAGTGGCAGATGGATTTTAGAAACCTGGTCTTTCAACCCCCAGACTATTTCCCTAAATAATTAATATCTGCATCACAGTGGAAGTAAATAGTTTTGCATCTATTCACTCACTGGCTCCTAAGAGCCTCTGGAAGGTAGGCATTATCATCACTTTTACAGGTGAGAGAGGCTCAAAGGCACTGTGTACTCACACAGGGTTGGACTGTTAATAAGTGACAAAGTCACGAGGTCTTTCATCTCTTTGCTTTTGGATATGTTGCCTTTAGCAATAAAAATGTAATAAGTATAGAGAATTAAACAAAGCAAGCCATAAGAGCACAGAAAGAGAAATGCTTTTCTGCTGAGGGGACTGGGAACAGGTAAGAATTTGTGCAGCTGTTAAGATTTAAGTTGGGTCTTGATGAACAAGTATTCAAAAGATGAAAGTTAAAACACGATATTTTTGTAAATTTGGAATCAAATTCTGTGTGTGTGTGTGTTTTAATTGGTGATCATTAAAGCATTTGGACTTCATTACATTATAAAGCAGCAATATGATAGGCTGTTAAATAGTGAGCATCCCAGGGCAGGTATGCTTGATTTGTTTTGCAGACATGTTTGTATCACATTTAATGAAACAACATGAAAATGCTAATGCTGGTGAACTGTCATTCAAGAAGACAGAACTTTCTGCAGTGACTATATCGCAGAACACCAGGCAATCTGCCTCTATCAGTCCTACAACAGAGACACTTCCAGAAAGATAAATGTGCTGGGTGCAGCAAAGATAGTGGAAGACCTTTGCTCAGCCAGACTACCCTCTTCTCTCCAACAATCAAGAAGCTTTGTCCTGTGACTACATTGATGCTAAAAATCAATATTTCTTCCCTTGGCCATACCTGATTAGATACCTAACTACAACTGGGTCAGATTCTCCATTCTGGGAATTTAGAATTGAGTCTGAGATGCTTTCTAGAACCTGTATTAATGCTTAAACTCATTGACTACATAAACTAAAGGACTGATTTGTAGGGAGCTTGTTTGCAGAGAAAAGAATGGAGTGGGTATGTCTACAGACAAAAGATTAGCTCAGGATAAGAAACTGGAGGAACAGAAGTCTTGCGTCCAGGTGCCTTGCAGATGTGTGGTTCCAGGCCCTGGGAGGCCTTGCTGTGCTTCTAAGCTGGACCCATGAGACAGTCCCCTCTTATCTTTATAATAAATATTCCTCCCCACTCTCTTTAACCTAAGTTGAGTGGATTTACATTATTAAAAATAAATGATCTTTGTAATCAGATTTTCAAAAGAAGTACTTGGGACCATGTGTCTTCTCTCTGTTCCAAACTTGGGAAAATCCCAAGCCTAGGTCAACCTACTTGCCTGCCTTTCCAAATATATTAGAATGGCTGAATCCTGCTAAAGAAAAATCAACTAAGTGAGCAGATGGGGTTGTCACAAATTCATGGCTGCCAGCCCCAACTGTGCGCTCAGCAGTGCCCAGTAAGATGCCAGTTCCTCTACTCAATCTTCCTGTTGCCCCCTGTCACCTTGCAGCTAACACCCCATCGCTCTAGTCCCATCCACTGTGGCCTTGTGCAAAGAGTTGTCTCTGTACTTCCTTACCTCCACTGCAAAATGGCTTCCACCAGAATACACCACTGAATCTGCTCGAGTAGGGGGCGTCTTCTACCTGCTTGTTAGCAGATCCAAAACCTCATTGCCTTTCAGCAGCATTTAGACATTGAAAATATTAAATATCCAAAAATGCTCTAGGGTGCTACACTCTGCTAGTTTTCTGCCTGTGCTTCTGATGGCTCTTTGTCTGTTGTCTTTCACTCTACACATTCCTTGAATGTTGATGTTCCTCAGGCTTTAGGCCTTGGTTCTTCCAATAAGACACTATCCTGAGGGAGCTTATTTACTTCCTTGGCTTGATAGTCTTAAGACTGCTAGGCCTCTCTTTACAGTGCTTGTTGTATATTTCCAACTGTATATGAGAGACCCTCTCCATTTGGACACCTTTCATATCTAATGCAAAACACCCTAAACTAAATCCATCACACCTCTCTCCACCCTTCTCTTTCACCTGGGTCACTGCCATCACCCAACCAAGAACCAAGCACTGTCTTGGGCTCCATTTCTGCCCTCACTGTATGAGTGCTCACAAAGTCCTGTAAATGCTATTTAAAAAATATCCCACTACTCATCTCCCATCCACATGTTGAGGCCATCATCGCCTCTCACCTGAATTACTGCAGAGCCTTTTAACACATGTCCCTGACTCCAGACTTATCCAAAAATGCAAATTTGATATTTCCCCACTTAAAATGCTTCCCTGGCTCCCAGTAATCTCAAGATAAAGGCTAAACACTTCGTAAGAGTCATTTTCTGGTTTATTTCTCTGCCCCATTTCTTAACATACTCCATAGCAACACTTTCCTGGTTTGGTTCTCTAGCTTACCTTCTGAGCCTTCACACAGACCACTCCCTATTCCTGCAGCCCTCCTCACCCTGCCCTCCTCATCCTGCCCTGGCTAACTCCTACTCCTCCTCAGGTTATTCTAATACTTACTACTTTTAGAAAGTGTTCTTGAACCTCTAAAACTGAGCTACCTGTCCTTAGCACATTCTTCTAGCCTGCACTTCCCCTACAAAATCAATTATTACATTGGCTTGTAAATTTTTTTTTTATTTACCTATTTTTATTGAGGTAACTGGTAAATAACATATAAATTTCAGGTGTATACATTATAATTTGATATCCGTATACTCTACTGAATGCTCAGCACTAAAAGTCTAGTTTCCATAGTTACCATATACTCATTCCCTTTACCCATTTTGCTCACCTCCAGCCCCCTTACCCTCTAGTTACCACCATTCTGTTGTCTAAGTCTATGAGTTTTTGTTTTGTTTCATTGTTCATTTAGTACTTTTTTGATTTATATGCCACATTTTGCAATGACATGGATAGAACTTGAGGGTATTTTCCTAAATGAAATAAGTCAGATGGAAAAGGACAAAAACTCTGTGATTTCACATCGGCTTTTTACTCTTTGTCCCTTTGGATTCCAGACTGGCAGTGGTTACATCTGTCTTGCTTACTGTTGTCTCTGCAGTGCTTTGCAAGAGTGGCACTCCTAAATATTTCTGGAAGGAGTCTTGTTGGAAATGTTTCTTAATTTGATTTATTAAAGGAAAATAATATTAAGATTATTTAAACATTTGGATATGAATGATTGTTATACTGCTCCATTTGCATATGCTTTAGAAAGAGTTCTACTATCTGGTCTATCATTGCTTAGGACCAGTGAAATATGCCTCTGTTGTCACTTCTATGTAAAACCTGAGTGTCAAGTCTTTAACAATGCATTACCTTGACTCACAGAATCTTTTTTGGTTATATACCTCATTATGAATTTAAAACTTATATTTCACTTGTGTTAATATGGTCATCCTTCATGGACTGTCTCACTTAAAAATTAAATAATTGCAAGATTATTTATTCTAAAATTTAGCAGTTACATTGGGCTTAAGACTGAAGGAAAAAAGGAAGCAAATTTAGACTGTGTTTTAGAAACTCTCATCTATCTCTCTATTTTGAATTAGACAACTTTCCAGAACTTCCAATTACTTTCATTAATGCTTACAGCATTACTTTAGGTAATAACAGACACACACAATCATATATATATTATATATATACATATCATTAAGGTGTTTACATTTACTTAGTACCATATGCTTAGTGTTAACCACAATATTACTCTTAAGAGAAGCTTTTTCAAACTGATCATGGGTTTTACGTTCAGAATTAGTTAAAAAAAAAAAAAACAAAACAAAACAAAAAAAAAAACCCAAAAAGCCCCGTAGCATGTTGTTTTCCACAAGCTGAGATGAAAACAGTGTCAACCCTCACACTCCTGCTTCCCTCCTATTTCTCACACAGACAGGAGTCCCATTCTTTAATCATGATGAGCAAGATCCTCAAGGGTGCCAAGGAAGGGGGCTGCAGTGGGGGACCGAGGGGCCTTCACTGGGAGTTAGTGCAGTGGGAAGAAGATGTTTGCCAGGGCCACACAGACCCAAGGTCAAATCTCAGCTGAGGCACCCAGAAGTTCTGTTACCCTGGACAATTTGCTTGATCCTTCTCAGCTACAATTTCCTATGGGAAAAACAATACTGAATTTACAGCACTGTTCTGAGAATTAAATGAGGTTATGATTATAAAGTGGTTAGCATAGTGCATAGCAAGAAGTAAACACTCAACAAATGGATGCTGTAACTATTTTCATACTTTTCATCATTCTAGAATTAAAACTAGAGGTAAAAGAGACAAAAATCTATGCAAAGATGAAATTGTAAACATTTAATTATTGGTGGTTTTAATCATATTTAGATCAAGCTACACAGTAAATCACTTGAGACTATTCTCAGAATAAGAATAATAACATGAATTCTTTGGGGAGAAAAAAAGGGGCACATTTTAGAGTATAACTGAGAAGTTATACATTTTATTAAATGTGTGGTCTTAACTGCTACCTCTATTTTATTTTTTTTAATTTATTCATTTTTGCTACCTCTATTTTAAATCTAAAGAAAAAGAAGAAAATTGTCGGGCATTGTGACTGTTTTTATTACCCTTAAACCAAATATACCTGCAAATTAATAGCTTAGGTTTAAGAGTCAATTAAGGAATTACAATCTTATTTTAAATAAGAAGAAAAAATTCTGTGTTAAAAAATATCTAACTTGGGAGTCTTGTTATGTAATGTTGGAAAACTCTAGGGTGCACTATCTACAACAGGCAATGCTCTTTAATGCCCACTAAGGTGTTCTGTGCCCCTGGGGTTTGTGAAGACAGGATATTACAGAGTGAATACGAGTGTAGTGATCTCACCTAAAAGTGCAGAAAGAACCTACCCCTCCTGCCAGTTTGGTTTGACACCTTCAGATTAGCTCCTGAAAGTGCTGTCCCCAAAAATCCCCCAGTGTTTTAGAAAACCCGAGCAACGCTATGGTGATGCATGAGATTTCAAATCAATCAAAGGCATTCCTTCCTGAGATAGCTTTCTAGCAATTCCGTTGAGAGCCAAAGGCCCACAAATAATGCTAACCAATCATGTAACTAGACAGCTTTCTCCCTCAGGAATTCTAAAATGGAGCATCGAATGCCCAGTTGGTCAGGGAAAAGGTGATCCGTCAGTGCTAACATATAGAATTCACCTCTCAAGGTTTCAGGAAGCAAGAGCGCTGCTCAGGCCCTGTTAATCAGACTTATTTCTTTGTAAGTAATCTGACTAGTAACACGACATGTATAATACGTATAATCCCACTTCTGCTATTCTCCTCTCTACCCTTGTGTCATTAGCATTACTTCTGATAGAAAACAAAAGGATGGAAGAGGATTAACAGAATGGGTAAAGCATGACCGAATAAGGCAACTAAATTAAGCTAAATTAAGACAGCTATAACTAATACCTGTTTACCTGTGGCATATGGCTATAAAATCACAAACCTCACCATATCAAAGTCAAAATAGAGGACTTATTTTAGATCAAAATTTTCACTTATCAAGAATACATACATGCAGAGTAGTTTTCTTAATGAGGCATCTACAACAGGTTAACTCAGACCTGGTATTATAGTTCGTCAAAATTCTTCTTTCTAGTCCCTAAAGCAGGTCCATCTAAATGTCTAAATTCTAGTACCTTTACCTTAATAAAACCTAGAGTGTAATTCTCTAGATCACAGGTGGGTGGAGAACTACAACCGCAGAAGCAAAACTACTGAACCTTAGACTTTCAGGCGTTTCTAATGGCATCACATTAAAGAAGCATTAAGAAAGAAATAGATGCACAGCATCTTCCATCCCACTCCCCCAGGGCAACTGTTGTTCTTAAACCTCTGTATCTCAGTTCTTCTTGGAATAGGACTCTTGGAAAATATATCTTAGAATAGGACTTTTCTATTTATAAAATTATAATTGCCTGTTTTCAGTCAATCTTAGAAACATTTGACAAGGCATAGGAAATACAAATATCCTTTGATTTTGACTTTTCCTATTTTCCTTACCACTAATGACAAGCAAATTTAAAATGATAAGATTGAAAGCAATACATGGGGGTGGGGCATAAAAAATATCTAGGAAAAAAAGAGACTAAACTATCCTCGTGCCCAGGAAAGAATACCTTTGCCTCTCTGTATTAGTTTTTATTAAAGAAATCCCACTTTGAAATCTATCATGGAATAACTTAAAAATTAAAAATAGCATCATAGATCAAAAGCTTTCTTTCTATTTTAGATTGAATCAAAAGAAATTAAATGTTGTCTCATGTTAAGACTAAATTCGGCCAAAATGTTCTTCAGAAAGTCTTTAAGAATATAATGTTCCGATAAAAGTAAACTTTTAGAACATTAGTTGATGTTCTGTTTCCCAATCTAATCCTCCAGGCATAGACTACAAAGTTAATAAAGAGCAGATTAAAACCAACCAAGAACAAATTATTAATTCTGTTTTCCATTTCACTCTTCAATTCTTGTTTTAAATGCATTAGGAATCTGCTGCCGACATAAAGCTGTAGCAGCTCTAATATTCAACGGATCTTATCACAAAGAGCGTAGACACTTCCTAAATGAAAACACCATATGCCTAATTACTGAGCTAAATTTATACCCATAGCTATCTCTGAATGAAACGTTTTCAGCTTTTCGGCTCACAAAATACTTCTTCTATGCCCTTAAGGTGTTTCTCCAGATTTTATTTTTCTCTTCCGCTTCCCGCAACCTCAAATCTGAGTATGTGAATGACAGCAGGCCAGGAAGCCAGAGGTAACTGGACACTGATGGACACCTTGGTTTTCCTAAGGATAAGCATCACTTCTATGAGATAACAATTGAAACAAGGCAAAAGAATATTTACTTTCCTGCCACAGGAAGCAGGGAGTTTGGCAATAACAACTAAGAAGGTGGTAACAGCAATACGAACTATTGGTTAACACAGCAATTCTACAACCAAAACTTCCTTCTCTTTCCTGGAAATGACTTTTTAAATCCAGTTACTTATGAACAATCCCTTTTCTTGAGAAAAGTCCAAGCTTACTGTTTCAATCAATCTCTAGTTGCTAATAAATATTATTAGGTAACATCATATGCCAGACATTGTGTTGGGAGTCACATACATTTTCTACTTTAATTCTTACAACTTCACAAAACAGAATTATTAGCTCCATTTCACAGATGTGGAAAAGGAGGCTAGAATAGTTTCTATTCAGTCACACGGACTCATAATCTGACTATAATTTTCATGATATACTTAAGTTGTTTCTCATTTTTATTATATGTAAGACAAACTGCTTTCCATTTTTAAATTCACAGCCATGAACCTATGGAATAGAAAAAGGTGTCTCCACACTTAAGGGGTCTAGTTGGAGGATAACATATACCCATTAAATTAGCAATGTATGGGCCAAAGATAGAAATAATAAATGACATAGAGATTTGGAGAAGGGAGAGATCAGTAAAGGTTGTGAATGTGAGAGAAAGCTTCATTGAAGACATGAAGTTTGAGCAAGTTAGGAGAAACTCCATTTGAGAGAAATAAAGCAAACAAGGTAAAGCCCTAACTTTGGAAACAGTAATATGCAGTTAGCTAGAACACAGAGTCCCTCTTAAGATAAGAAGCAAACTAATGAAGACTGCTAATGTCAGCCTAAGAAGTTAGGACTTCATTCTAGAGCAATGGTTTTCAAACTTTAGTCGCTAGACCAGCACTATCAGCATCACCTAGGAACATGTTAAAAATGCAAATTATGTGACCCACACAGATCTACTGAATGAAAAAGTTTGGGGGCAGAGCCCAGCAACCTGTGTGTTAAAACACCCTCTGGATGTTTCTTTGAGTGCTCGCTACTAGATAGGAAATGGAAGCCCACTAAAACCTTTGAGTTGTGCAACAAGAAAGAAGTGCTCTTTTAAGATCATAATCTAATCAAGATCCTCAGAATGAATGAGAAAAGGGACCATTTGCAAATTCATAAAATTCACAGAGACTGTACTATGCAATTATTTGAGATAGCACTTTTCAGGAGATAAAATATTAAATTAGGAAACAGAAGACCAAGGTTCTTTCTTAAAATATCATACCTTCTTATAGAGATAATTTTTATTATATTCTAATTTCTCTTGTGGAAAATAACACCCAACCTGTGGCTTTTCATTTTAGTGTAGTACTGTAAGCATTACTTATAAAAACACCATTGTCCTTCAAAAATTTTTGTTGGGGTAGAAAAAAACAAACAAACAAACAAACCCAAACTTTGATTAGGTGTACCACATATAAAATTGAAATACAAAAAAAGACGGCTCTCACTAGATGTAGTCCGCAACTCTAGATAACAGACAGAAATGAATGAAGACTTAACTTAAATTCAAATAACATACAGTAGTCCCTCTTATCGATGGCAGATACGTTCCAAGACCCCTATCGAACCTTATCTATACTGTTTTTTCCTATATATATGTACCTAAGATAAAGTTTAATCTATTAATTAGTCACAGTAAGAGATTAACAACAACTAATAATAAAATAGAACTATTATAACAATATACTGTAATAAAAATTATATGAGCATGGTCTCTAAAAATATCTTACTGTACCGTATACTCATCCTTCTTGCAAAGATGTGAGAGGATAAAATGCCTATGTGATGAGATGAAGTGAGGTGAATTACACAGGGACCTGCGACACAGCATTAGGCTATTATGAACCTTCTGATGATAAGGGTTACTTGAACACAAGCACCTTAATTTGGGGAAAGTCAATATGATAATCAAGATGGCTACTAAGTGACTAATGGGTGTGGAACTTATACAGTGTAAAGAAGCTTATCAAAGGGAAGATTCACATCCCACAGGGGATGGCCTGAGATTCCATCCCCTACTTAGTGTGCAATTTAAAACTTATGAGCTGTTTATTTCTGAAATTTTCTGTTCAATGTTTTCATGCTCTGGTTGACCTCAGGTGACTGAAACCACAGAAAGCAAAACCATGGATAAGTGTGTAAATATAAAGTAGATTAACTTTTAAATGAAACAGAACTTTCATATTTAAGTAAGTGTGGACCTTCAAAGGAAACCTCACAAGTATCTACATTTATTTTGGCAGTGTTACATCTGCTTAAAAGACTATTTTATGGACCACGTTCATAACCAGTTAACAAGTCATTAGGAAAATGAACAGTTTTTCATTTTATAAATCATTCTGAACACAACTTTTAAATAAAACTGGGAAAGCTGTTCCTTGCATGGATTAGTCTCTTTATTCACTAGATCTGGTTCTGAATCGCTTTTGACTGTTATAAAAAAAATCAACTCTTCCCTCAAAAGACAGCAGCCTATTGCCCATGAGGCTATGTAGAAGGGGCTCAAAGACGAGTGGATACTACTTTTGGATTATATGATTATATAAAGGTGGGAGAGTGTCACTCTTAACCTGAGTGGCCTCCCTTGATATGTTTGTTTAAAAAAGGATATTTATTCAATGAATATTTACTGGGTCATATTATGGGCAAGCCCCAGGGCTAGCTGACCTGGTGGATGAATAAGGGAAGTCCTTTCCCCTGCTCTCAACACGGCAGTTCTGGAACAGATTCATGGCTTTGAAGACCCAGCATCACAGATTCTGTACTCTTGGAGTAAGAAAAAACCAGAAGCACTTCTAAAGTGCACTATAGTTTTATCTTATTACTGCACACTTAATCATAATTTTTATTCGCCCCAACTGCTAAAGCAGCTTTCAACAGTAGTTAATAAATCATTTTCATTTTTTATGCTCTTCAATTGACCCCACACACGCACACACTTTTTTTTTTTTTTAAGTTATCGAGTTGTTCATCACACACTCTAAACTGAGTAATCCCTAGGAGGATTAAATAATGAAGACTAACCAAAGTGTTTAGTATGAGTGAATGTACGCAAAGTATTACTAGATACCAATTATAAAATATACTTTTTACTACATGAAGCTCCTTTTACACTTAATAAAAATGCCTTATAAAATTGCTGACTCGGACTACTAACTCCTGAAAACACAATATGAACTGTTGAGGCATTTCTAATCATAAGATGAAAACCTGTATTTGACTAGATACATTATAACATTCTGCACTGCTAGTTGACAACAAAAATAACATGTCTTAGAGAACGGCATCCTAAATATACTAAAATTACTATCATCTCAAATCACAATTTATAAAGATAATATAGTACATTTATGTCAATCGTTATTCATCATGTTAATGCAGTCTCAAAGCCAAATTTAAACAGTTCTGGCATTTGGCAGACTTTTGTGAACTAACCAAGGTCAGAATATAAATACATTTTGAAATGTGCAGCTCTTCACCATCTTAAAAAGTAGGACTAAAAACATTATTAGAAGGAATGAGCAAAACAATTTTAAAAAGTCCAAAACCATAAACAAATCATAATTTTCTTTTATTCTAGAATAAAATACCTTAGACGAAATGCACGTTTATCCTATTTAAAACACTATAGGCCTCTAACATACAAAAGATTGGCCTGACCCTTCAGACATAAAGATGTATGCCATTATAACTATGAAATCTTATAAAAGATTTCCTTTTTGTTAATTTTTCTTAAGAATTCAGCTTTCTAAGGTTTGCCATTTTCTGGCATCACTAAAATCACTTCTGAAATTCTATTTGAACTATTTTTGATCATTATAATCTTAAAATATTAGAAAACCATCCTGAGGAATTCTAAAAAGAGAAAGATCCCTTCCTCCTTCCCCAGATCTCCAGAGATGCCACACCTTCCTCAAATATCTGATGCAAAAACTCAACTATAACTTAGCAACGAACTGAGCCCACAGAAGCTGACTGGGCCTTAGCTGAGACAAGTGGGCTGTTCCAAGGTGCTTGGTAAGCACAGCAGTTGCCCTTATCTGTGGTTTGTTACCCATGGTGAAAAAGATTAAATACAAAATTCTGGAAATAAACAATTCATAAGTTTTAAATTGTGTGCTGTTCTGAGTAGCATGAGAAAATAATAAAATGTCTCGCCTGTTCTGATCCTGGCATGAATCATCCCTTTGTCCAGGGTATCCAGGCTCCATAAACTCCCTAATCCCATCATTAGTCATTTAGTAGTTCCTTGGTTGTTAGATCAACTGTTGCAGGATTACAGTGCTTGTGTTCTAGTAACTTTTATTTTACTTAATAATGGTCTCAAAGCACAAGAGTAGCGATGCTGGCAATTCAGATATGCCAAAGAGAAGCCGTGAAATGCTTTCTGTGAGTGAAAGGGTATGCATACATAGGAAAAAACATAATATATATAGGGTTTTGTACTACCCTATATATAGTTTGGTTTCAGGCACCCACTGCAGTTCTGGAACACATCCCCTGTAGATAAGGGGTGATTACTGTGCTCCTATCTATAGAGTACTTTTTACCCTTGGTGTCTACCCAGGGAAGAGGCAAATTTCATTGTAAACTTTTTTTTTTTTTTCCAATAAAATACTTTTGCCTTTCAGGACTTTGCCTACTTTGATAGTCTGGAGAGTCTGTGTCCCTCTAGCCAGCTTGTTAGATCCACCTTCTCTGATACCCACATTCCACAGGTCTCTGAGCTCTGCCTTCTTCCCATTTCTACTCCTTTAAAAATTTCGTTGTTGTGTACAACTAGCTAGCCAACACAGGAGAAAATGTTGCTCAGCAGCAAATTAAATATACAAAATACTGTTTCATCACCTCTACAATTAATAAAGATTCAATGGACTACATTCATTTTATTACAGGCAGAAGTGTGCACTGTTTTTGGAAAGTAATCCCTCAGGATGTACTCTGATCCTTTGACCCATTCATTTCCTCCTTTAGGAATTTAAGGGGAAATCCTCCTTGTGTGAGTAGGGGTAGTAAAAAATGAGATGGAAACTTAATGGACAAAAGTATTTAGCTCGGCATTTTTGTAAAAACAAAAAATTACATAATCTAATTGTTTGGGTCCAAGGAAGTGATTAAATAAACTGATGCTTTTATTTTTTTTCATACATCATGCTATCATACAATGACACTTTAAAAGAAAATGAAAAAAACATGTATATATAGTATGGTTACAAAACTGTGGAAAGAAATAAACCATATGTGAAGGTGGGGAGCGATGTTGACACTACTTGTGACTATTATAAAACCGTGAAGGATTTTTTTTTTTCTTTTTGCTTGCGTACTTTCCAAATGTTCTTTCCTAAGCAAGCATTAGTTTATAATGAAATAACATAATGAAAGGTACTTGTTCCTTCTACAAACCTATTCTTGCCCTTGCTAGGACAAATCTCAAAGTATAACAATTTCTGCTGGGCTACTCTAGTGATGTACTTTTAACGGCAGCCTTTCAGAAGCAATATGTCAACGAAAAGGAGGCAGTGATGGTGAAATTTCAGGCAGGTGGGAATGAGATTTTGAGACTGGGCACACACTCCTGTGCTGCCTTAATCATCCCATAGGTCTGTCCTTTTTTTTAGGCCCTGACAGAGCTACAGTTAGGAAACACGTCCTTTTATTAATTCCAGCACACAATCTTATGAAAGAAGAAGTAGGCTCAGTCATGCCCCAAACATCAGCTCAGGAAAGCTGGACATGGCTACTGCTGGTGTGGACCTTGAGCCCTGGCCTTCTATCTTTTGACCCTCTTGTTCTTCATAGGACTTTGGAAAAACCATTCAATGAAGAAGGATTTGGCAGATACGGAGATTTCAGCATTAGTTTCTGGATGGCTTGAGTTCATGTCTCAACTACAGTCACTCACAGGCTGCGTATATCAATTATGCTACACCTTTCTCATAAACTGCTGGCCCAGGCAAACAGGCGTCCCCACAGGTGTTGCAATGAAGACTGTCTTAGTACGTAGTGTGCTGTCATTAAAACATCCCTGCAGAACTTGGCGTCCTTCATCAGGTTTTCATCCTGTCAATTCCAGGCCTCCTCTCATACTAAGCACCCCCATGCTAATAACTGGTGGCAGGATAATCTAATGAGACACCTACATATGAATGCAAGAAAAAGTACAAACAAAAGTTAATTTAATGTGGTCTGAGTGTCACTGTATGATAGGACTAGAGCAGGAGTGTCAGAAAGTAGTGGAGCAAATCAGGGACTGGGCCTTTGATAAGCTTAAGAGCCAGGGAGACAAATGGACTGACAGGAAAAAGGAAGTGAGAGAGCCATTCTAGTTACGAAAGCCAAGTAAATACAAAGGATTCCTGGGCTTCTTAATTTTATTATCTCTGTTCTGGATTATCTGTGGGACTGCTGGGCTCTAAAGTACCTAAAGCAACTGCCAAAGTATTTGTGACAGAAAAGAGGGTTGCTGACTTTTAAATGCTCTTAAACCTTAATCTTATTAGGTTTTCTTTCAAGTACCTATTGATCACAGAAGTCTTTATCAGGACTCCATGTGGGTGGGGCAGTGCTGCTGAATTCTTCAGAGCCAAGAAATTAGTCATATTGCTATCCCAGGCAATACCTTACCCAGCAAAGACATTTTGTCTTCCTTTAGGATGGTTGCACTGGAGCTTGCTGGCCTGCCACTCAGGGCCAAGGATGAAGATGGGGGGCTAGATCCGCCAGCCTCCAAAGCATGTTTTCATTAGAGCCAAGGTATCACAGGCTTAGCAAGGCTTGGGCACTAGGAGGCGCTGGGGGAATCTCAGAAAGTCACACCTCATGGGCCATGTTTCCCATATGTAAAATGAGTACTGGGCTTCAGGATCTTTGAGTCTTTCTCGGCTTCAAATCCTAATAAATCTAAATTCAAAGCTCTCAGAAAAGGCAAGAAACTTTGAGTTCCGCAGCACAACTAATTGATATGATTTTTTGACTATCAGATGACAGAGCTCTGATTATAGAATTGATTATGATTATAAAATTTTGGCTAACTCTAAAATAATCTCTTATCTTAAAAACATCCTCCAAAGGCAAAACAGGTTAAAGCGCACTTTATTCAATCTCTTTATTTTGGGGAACAACTTCAGTGCTTTAAGGAGGTAACTCAAGAACTGTGATAATTCTGAGGAGATAGTGCAGTACTTCAGTAACAAGAACATCTGACTGTGAGAAAGAGACAAATTCTTTAATATATTTTGAAGTAGAGAAGCTGAAGAAGTATAATTTTAAGACAACTAAAGTTTTTTGAAATCTGGCAGAAATCCGAGAAAATCAATGTTGACAGCAGCACAATAAAATTATAGCTATCTGGAAAGATCATCTTGATGAACTGGAAGTGTATCTCTTTATGCATCAAACTTACTTGAATTGTTTTTGATAACTTTTTGAAATTTCATTACCCACATCCTTTATTTATTAAATGGTATATGAAACAATGCAATCTTGGCTTGCCGACTTTAGGCAGTGACTAATAACAGTAATAATAGCAAGCAGCATTTATTATACACTCACTGCATGTCTGATGCCATTCTGTTTTGTGTGGATGATCACATTTAAGCCTCTGATCCAAGAAAGTGGGTGCTATTATTACCCCCTTTTTACACATGAGAAAACTGAAGCTCTGAAATATTAAAAAAAAAAAAATGCTTAAAGTCTCAAAGCTAGTAAACGGAAGAGGCCAAATTCAGACCCAGGTCCGACTCCAGAACTAGCCCTTCTCACCACCACATTGCTACAAACAGATTGAAAGGGACAGATAAGAGCATCCAGAGATTTTCCAGATCCTACTTGGGTAAAGAGAATGGTGTGCTTTTCCCAACAACAGAGGGGTGGGGAGATGGGTGAAAAAGGTGAAGGGGATTAAGAAGTACAAACTGCCAGTTATGGTATGAGTCTCTACAGCATAGAGAATATAATCAATAATATCATAACTATGTATGGTGACAGATGGATTCAAGACTTATCATGGTGATCGCTTCGTAAGGTTTATTAAAGTTTAATCATGATTTTGCATACCTGAAGCTAATATATTATATGTGACCTGTAACTAAAAATGAAATTAAAAATAAGCGTATGTACATTTATAGTTTGAAAAAGCTCCCATGTTGCCACAACCCTCTTCTCTAGGCCACTTCTCTTCTCTCTCTCTTTTTTCTTCCTCACCTCTCCTTATAAAGAATGTCCAACTGAATGATTACAAATGCCTCTGATTCCTGCAGAGATTTTTGTAAAGAGAAAAAGTCAAACTTTCCCTGGGAAGCTTTAAAAAGAAGAAATTTTCTAAATCATGCTACTAGTAAGATTGTTTTAAAAATTACTAGAGTTCATGTAACTTAACTAATAAGAGCTCAAATTTATAATTTTGCAGAATTATACTATATATGTTTTGTAGTCACTATACATTAGGGTCTGCAAATAATGAATATGGACTATCAATTTATATACTTCTTTGGCATTTTATTTAAGAGGCAAGCCGTGTCAGGATAGTGAGCAACACTCATCAAGAATTGAGTTTCTACTTTTGACTCTTCCACTACCTGGCAATGTGATTTCCAGAACAACCTGTGTACCAGTGGCCACTACTGTAAAATGAATGAGTTGAGCTTTCTCTAAAGTTCCATTCAGATACAGAGTTATAATTTTTATGGCATATTGTTGGTAACAGAAAAAATAATTTGTAGAGTATGTGTAAAGGACCTTTAAACAGATTTAGGAGTGAGGGGAGAGGGGTGGGGGTTTAGAGATAGTTCAATTACTTAACACTAAACAAGGCACTAGGCTAAGAACACTGAGCAAAAAGTCAAGACTTTGTTTCCTCGAAGAATCTCTTCCTTAAACTATCAAACATTGGTTTTTCCTTTATCACGTTTGTCTACTTATAGAAAAGGCATTTCATAATATCCTGGAGCTCACAGGTTGGCTGCTCCTATTTTGACCAATCAAAACTCATCTTTCACACAAACATTTTTATGCTTTTGTAGGTTATAAAGAACTTAAAAAGGTCACAGGTTCTCTACTGGGCTTAAGGGTATAAGCAGGTTCCAGTGCAGTTCTGATCAACTTATGTAGAGGCTTAACCTGATTTTATTGCATTTCACTTCTTTGAGCTTCACAGAGGTTGCACATTTCACAAATTAAGGTAAGACCTTCCACCAGCAAAATTATTACAACTCGCTTTCCTGTGGTGGTCTGGAACTGAACCCACGATACCTTCGAGGTATGCCTGTATACTTAAGCCCTCATCACTCACACTGACCTTGGGACACATAATTTAAACTCTCTCTAATAAAGAATTTGTACTACCATAAATCATGAAATAATTTAATACAAACATGTAAGTTCTCCATTGAATTCCAACAAATTCCAATCTATAAAAGGCACTTTTTTATACACGTGAAATACTAGGATAAATTTCTCAAGATGGTTTAGTTTATCAGCTAACCTAAGAAATACAGATGCATTGACTCAAAAATGCATTTTTAAATCTCTTTTCATATCCTTAACTAGGTTGTAAGTTCTAAATACAGTTCCTTTATATGATTCTTAAATTACCTGATAAGAGGAAGACAATACTTCTCTCAGACAATTTATCAACAGCTTACAAAAAATTAAGCTGAATATAATTGATTATATAGTAACAATCTTTTCTTGCTTCATATATTAATGTTCAGTGTCGGCATCTACTCCAGTACTTACACTGTTGAAATCTTAATTTATTGACCTACTTAAAGAGAGAAACCTTTTCTAACAGTCCGCAAACCACCTGTTCCGAGGATGGTAAGAGTGGGGAAATCTTGCACTTGCCCACGTTCGAGCAGTGTTTTAGACCAGGGTGAGCAGAATAGGCAAGGTAAACCACCCAAGGGTATCTAAGCTCCTTCAGAGTTCAGTTTTCAAACTGTAGCTTTTATTATTTTGCCGATATTATTTTCCACACCAGAACTACCCATATGAATAAACTGAGAAGTTTCAAAATAAAAATCTGTCACGGTAGTATATTACTACATCTGATCTTTAATAAAAGGGTTACTTGTCAATAGTTAACATAAATTATAGACTCAAGGACAACCTAAGGCTGGTGTATGGCCTAAAAATTTATTTTAATTATTAGCCATTAATATGAAACATTTCTTTAAGCTTATGATTATATAAATAGGTCTGGAATAAAAAACTAAAGCCTGTTTTTAAAAACCTAGAGAAGCCAACAGTTACCCCACAGCCAATCAGTCCCAAAGCTGGCTGTCAGACCTCTACCTCCATCCCATTTTGGTTGGTGAAAACTCCAGCCTGAGAAGGGAGGAGTCCCCTCTGACAATATGACTGTCTTCAGCCCTTGTCACTCAGACTCCCATAGTTCCAGAAAATGAAAAAAAAAAAAATTAAGATTAGGGCTCTAATCCTAAAGGACAATGTGGGTTCTTTGTGTAGGCTAAAACAACGACAACAACAAAACTTTTTAATTTTAAAAAAGCATTGAGGTAGAATAGTAAATGGACTATTTTTCTAAAAATTCCATGGTACTACTTTAATTTCTGTGCTTCATCATTCTAACACCATATATTATAAAGTTCAAGAAAATTCCATAGTTACTTTATTTACAAAGTTTTCATTGGGTTTGTGTGTGTCTTAATTTCAATTTTAAGTTTTACACCAAGATTTGCTATCCATCAAATAAGTACTGAAAAGCAAGTAATAATTGTGTGTTTGAAGGGGCTAGGCAATATCCTATTTGAAATTATAGACTGTTTCCTTCTAGGCCCACGTTGGTTAAAAATTTACCACAGTACCAGTAACAGAACTGTGTTGGCAGTACAAAAACAGTATTGGCTGTCTTTAAAACAAATTAACAAAATAAAAGTTTGGCTCAGAAATTATAGTTCAAGCTCTCAACATATTAGGCTTGCCTGTATCTTCTAAATTTTAACTACAGTACGTACTATTAGTATGTTCACATGTGATAGAGAACCTAAGTGTATAAAGAGAACTAGAAAATATAGGAACAATAAAGATCAAAACTGAGGCAAAGGTTTATGACGAGAAGCCTATGGTGGTACCTGAAACTGAATCTAAATGTGTGAAGTCCAGTGCCCTATTGATATGGGCAACTACTCTTTCCTCTCTAAAACAGAACATTTACAGCCCAGTTTTAGAACAGCATCAGTTACCTTTTCTTCTTTTGGTTACAAAGGAACACATCTGCCTGAAAAAACCATAATCCATTTCTTCCTGTTAACCTTTGAATAAATGCTGAAGCTAATTATGCTGCGTTTTTTTTGGGGGGGGGAGGGGATTGGTTCTCTTGACAACATGGAATTTTAAAGAACCCTTTTAGTTGTACCACTTTATGCAAGACTGGGCAATTTCAAAAATCTAGGTGCTGAGATATTAGCATCACACAGACACAGAAAGCTAAATAAATTTCCTTTACATGGTTAATTAAGATTTTTTTGCTTTAGAGACACAGATAACATGGATCTAATAGGGAAAGATGTGCATACTGTTGATATGCTGCCCTGAATTGACTGCTACTGTTCCACTACTTTAAATGCACTTTTAATCGCTATTGGTCAGTACCAAAAGCTTTTTAACATCCATGCATCTTTAATATTTTAAATAATTTCTTTAGACAATGGTGAGCTGCACTAACTGGCAGCTCATAGGAATTTAGAGGCATGAGATGTGTGAATTACACTCCTTCAAGCTTAAGGGAAATAAACAGATACAGACTCGGGGCTAATTTACCTATAGATTTTGGCTGGATATTTTTAAGGAGACTGGTAGATGAAGAGAGTTAGAGAGATGGTTGGTGAGAAGTAGAGTTTTTTTTCCACCTCCTTGGTTTAGTAGCCCTAACAGAATTTCATGAAGGGAAACAGCTAGACAGAAGTTGTCAGGAAGAGTAAAATCCATTCCCCCAAGTCTAGGAGGCTTCTATGCTTGAGAAAGGGTTTCAAAGCAGAACTGCTGATGGGCTATGGAAGGTCTCTGCACCGGAGGGATGAAGGCATTCTACCTAGGGTCAACTGAAAGGGACCCAAATCCGCTTTAATATGCTTATTACAGCTTAACCAAATGTATCAGGTCTTGGAGTAAAGTCACAAATCCTATGACAATCAAGTGATCTCCAGTCTATAGCCACTCAAACTAAATACCTCTTCACCACCTCAAAATTCTGTTCACTGCCTGAAGGGGAATCAGGAAGCTTCTGATTACCTACCCAATGTCGAAACACAAAATTTATTTCATGGAAACTGTGAATTTTTTTAAAATGAGAAAAACGTTACTTCCATTCATAATGTATTTTAGAAATCTGAATCAAGATGTGGGATGAAATGTTTTTAATATGGTTTCTACAGCTCTCGGATTGTTGCTGGCTTAATTTCACACACGAGAATAGCTGTGAAAGGAGGCATGTCCACAGAGAGCCTGGTAACAGGTGACTGGGAGGGAGTCAGGGCTTCAAGTCCTGACTCGGTTACTAACTGGTTCTGGGGCTCTGGGTCCTTCAACTTTCATATTTAAAAGGACAGTCCAATATTATTTTAAGGTCAAGGCCCTCTTCAGCTTTAAGCCAGTCATGAACTAATCACATCAGTGATTAGTTCTAACTGAAAATTATGGAAAAAAAAACATTATGACTAATCAAAGTCCATGTTTATCCTAGATGAAGTTTATCATTGTACTGCTAAGGAGGCAAACCTGTTGCATCACATGAAATACTTTTTTTTTTTTTGCCCCGCCTCCCACTACAGGAGAAATGCAAGAGACAGTAGGCTAGCTTTTTCAATTTTTCATTTTTTAAAAAATAATCAGTGTGCTCCCACGATAGCAAGTTCTCAAGTATCACCTTCATTGTCTTTAATAAGTACATACAGGATGCCACCTGGCAGAATGGGGCCACATGACTGAACACTGGGGTGTGCTGGCTTACTGTTAGAATCTTTTTATCATAAGTGATTGATGCTTTGTGTTTACATTCAAGCTTCATTTCAAAGCCATGTTCGAGTCTTATTGGGGGCCGTTTGGGACCTTCACTGTCACTGTTCTCAGGGACTATTAACCGTGGATCGCCGAGCGAAAGAGGAGGTTTGCACACCACATGCCCATGTGTTTAATACCTACCTCGCACGGCTCACGCTCACCCAACATGCAAGTTAGAAGCAACGGAGATTCAACCTCAGGTGGTAATCTGCTACATCTACTATAATACTGAAAAAAGGAGCCTTTGACACTGCACCTGGTGGAGGTGGAAAACCTCCAATGCGGGTCGGGAGGGATCTCTAGCACAGTACACTCACCTCTTTAATCTTTGCCCTCTTCTCTCGGATGGCGGCGTCCGCCGGCTCCCGGCCAACCGCCCCGACGGGGGGCACGAAAGCCACCGGGGGCAGCCTCCGGAACGCTGTCTTGTCACGCAGCTGGTCCTGGGCCACCTTTTCCTTCTCCAGCAGGATGTCTCTTTGGATCTCCTCGGGCAGTTTCTGCAGTGTCTCTTTGGCTTCTCTGAGAGCCCGCTCGTGGTTTTCACGGATCCTGGCCAAATTGTCCTCCAGAGCAGCCGCGGGGTCCCCGGGCGCACCCTCCTCGCCGCGCCCAGCTCGCCCTTCTGCCGCTTCCTCGGCGTGTCCCCCGGGCCCGGGCTTGTGTTCGGCGTCCGACTGCAGGGCGGGGCTGGAGTGGAACAGGACCCCGCTGAGCAGCTTGGAGGAGTCGGGCAGGAAGAAGATCGCCCCGAAGCAAAGCGTGATGAAGGCGCTGAACACCAGCAGCAGCACGAACTTCTCCGTCAGGCGGAAGGCGGTGGGGCCCGACCCCTTCCTGCCACCGCCGCCGCCGCCGAGACCCCCACCCAGACCGCCCCCCACGGGGCTGCTGAAAAGCGGCAACAGGCCCCCCACCGGCATCGCGCCCGCCGCCGCGGCCGCCTGGCTGCCCGCTGTCCAGTGGCCCTGCGCCGCGCCGCTCAGCAGCCAAACTTCGCCGCCGACCGGCGTCAGCGGCTGCGGGTCTGGGTCCTGCGCATCCAGGCCGCCCAAACCCCTCGGCTGGGCTGCAGGTATCCCCTGGGGGAACAACTCCCCTCTGGGTCTTCTTCCTGGGGTGGCTCCTTTGGCAAACAAGCACGCGCGACAGGCAGCAGGATGCAGACCCTGCGGGGAGGGAAACAGTAAAACGCAGTATTTACAATGATGGTGACAAAGTTTCCAGCGGGTCGACTCCCTCCGACCGCCGCGCGAGCCGCCAGGACAGCTCTCCCAGCGCGGAATCGGGAGTCCGGCTCCCGGCACCGCCCTCACTGTCCGCTCTTTGGACTTGGGGTGAAGTTTCCGGGTCCCAGGGGGCGGGGTGTCCCGCGCACACCTGGAGCAGGGCCGCGTGCGGGCACCTCCTGGAGAGGGCAGCGCACCTCGGGGCTGGAGGGGCGCAGTTTGGGTATGGGGCTCGTCAACTTCGCCCTCTCCCCATCTCGGAGCTAGACTGGCTGTCTCTGCTTCCCAGGCGGCGGCGAGCGTGCAGCCCGGCAGCCCCGCAGCCCTGGGCGCCGCTTTGCTGGACGAGCGCGCCGACCCGCGGGCGAGCTGGAGCGAGCAGGGTAGCACGATGCCCTCCGCCGCGGCCCCGCGAGCTCTAATACAGCTGCGGGTCTCTGGGCGGTCGGAAACGGGGGCGGTAACGCGTCCGGAGAGTGATGGCATGGCCAGGCCAATCACGCGCCGCTCAGGGCTCCTCGGGGGCGGAGCCGAGGCGGGGAGGAGGCCGCGCCGGGCGGGGAGTTTACGGGAAGCGCAGCCTCGGCGGGGCCCGGCCGGGGGCGGCAAGGTCGCGGGTCCTGGAGGCGCTGGGCAGGCTGGAGCGGTGCAGGCCCCGGACGCGAGGCGGCGTGCGGAGGGCTCGGGGTCGCGGGTTTATCCCGCGCTGGCCGCCGTCCCGGGTCCCGGGGGGTGGTGGTTCTCGAGTTGCTGAGGAGGCGCCTGAGCTGACACGGAACCCCTCTGTCGCCTCCTCGGACTAGTGCCAGGCCTAGCGTGGCCCGATCCAGTGTGCCCCGTCCCGAGGAGGTCCCGGGAAGGGCGGGGTCTCCAGGAGAATTACCGGACACTGGATCATTAGGAAGCACGTCCTTTCAAGAATTACCTTCTTTCCCCCGCCGATGCCTTTATCAGTTAAACCAAAAGTCCCTAGAAGAGGAGCTGTTATCCGGGGAGCTTTTGAGCTCCCTGGTCTAACATCCTAAGTCTCTTAGTTTTGTGATTGCTTAGACTTCTTCGTCACTAAAAAAAAAAAAAAAAAAAAAAAAAAGTGTGTTTCCCCCGCCCACACTCACTTTCAAAATTCATTTACTTCATAGAAGTTGGTCACATTTTCCATTTAAAGAAGACAGTTTCATGTTGCCAGAGCAGCAAGTAATAAATTTGAACACGGTGTTGAAATTAAGTCTTGGATTTGATTACTTCTATGGAAGTAAGGACTTGGTCCAACAGAAATTGTTTTCAAGACAATATTATTTTCCAAAATGTGTTCGTAATTCCCCGGTTGCTCTGCAAATAAAGGGTTATCAGGAAAAAAGTTGACTAACTTCCCATTTCCGAAAGCTAATTTGTAGCAGCCTTATCCTATCTCTCATCCTTCTCTGGAAACATGATTTTAGCTCTGTTTCTGCTTGTTGTCTTAAAACAAAGGAAACAGCGGTACTTTTCAGGAAGATGCCCACAATAGTTGTTTTCAGGCGTTAGACTGTATGAAAAAATATAAAAGTAAATCATAAATCCTTATTACAGTTTTTATTTAAGTATTCATTGTAACCATCATTATTTATTGTACATTTGTTTTATGTGAGATGAATCATACATCCAAAGTTTCTGTTGATGGAAAAATATCGTTTGATAAAGACGACATTATGGCTTGGTTATTTTTAATAACTGCTGTGAAATTCTATGCCCAGAAGAGTGCATCATACCCAAGCAGGGTAACAAAGTTTTGAAGGACTGAAAAAGAAAATAATCATTTTGTAAAATAACCGAATGGTAATTTTAGTTTCAAAGTTGTTAATAAGCCGAAAAGTTTTAATCACTGTGAAATAATAGTTTCCAACAACATTCTTAAAACTGAGTTACCACATGGGTATATGGGTAACAGATAATATTAGGGTTAATTACCCTAAAAGCCAATCTCTGTGATCTTCTGTTTCAGAATGATTTGTTATTTTAACTGTTATGCTTTAGGAATGGAATTATTGCTTATAGCCATAAAAATATTTAGAAACTTTGATTCAAAATTAATATTACCAAGTATTCCAGAAAAGCAATAAAATCTGCTTTTGAGTGTATGTCAAAAGGAGATTTGATGAAAGGTTATAAACCTAACTTTACTTCTGGCACCCTTTAATTTTGATACATAGGCAGTTTGGACATTTCACTTATCCCCTACAGTGGAAACATTCAAAATTTAGCATCTGGACTTAAAGATGATTCTTTCCCCTAAAAATTTGAAATTTGATTTATCTATATTGTGTTTAAATATTTTAAAGTAACTGCTCTACTTATTTCTGTTTACTTTTATGAAGCTTATTTTAAGCTTACTTTCTTATTGCCGGCATTTCTTATAAAACAGAGATTTATTATGAGTGAGGCTTAGCTTTAATAATTTGTTAAACAAGAGACTAGCATTAAAGGATACCAGTCTGTATTATGGAGCATGAAAAATAGGTGGGAGTGCTTGTATTTGGGCTAGTGCAAGTTAAAAAAAAAAAAAATTCGGAGAGAAGGTATTTTAACAGACATATCAACTAAATTAGCCATGTAAAAACCCTTTAAAATAACTATGCAAAGCCCTTCATAGTCGTAGTAAGGGACAAGTACAGAATGGTCATTAAGTAAAAATATGCATTTTGTAAAAGCAAAACCAGACACTTTGCTTCGATTTCAATACTGTGAGCACTTAGCATTCTACAGTTGAAAAACAATATCTTGTGTCTCAAGATAAAGCAAGAATAAAGCTGACTGGTTCCCAAATAATAAAACTTTGACTATGTCCTATAAATCCAGACTTCCCCATCATATCTCCTTGAAGATATGTCATGATCTTTGTGAATACCATGATTTTGATAAAGTTTGCTTTCTTGTTATTAATGTAATGTAAATTTAGCAACCTTTGTAATTTTGTGTGTGTTTTTTTTCTCTTTAAATATTTGCTGTGTTTTCTTATTTGGCCAGCCAGTCATGAAGTATGACTCCCTTATACCCTTTGCTAGTTTGCTTGCAAGCTTCGTTCTTACTTTTTCCTTTCCCAATGCTTCTCTCTCTCTCTCTCTCTCTCTCTTTCTCTCCCCCCCCCCTCTCTCTTTCTCTCTCTCTCTCTCTCTCTCTCTCTCTCAATCTCAATCTCTCTCTCCACCCCCCCCCACTTCTCTGATAATTTGTACATTTTTGAGTTTCAAGATAACATCTTTAGAATCAAGTAATTTTTTTAAAAATCTGGTTTTGGTTAGAGATATCCACTCAAAGTACAAAGAAATTCTCAATTTATTTGGCTACTTGTATTTCTCTATTTTTAAAATTACATTTAACAAAAGGTAGATTTAATTTTTATGTTAATATGCCTAAAATTAAATATAATAACAATTCTAAACAATGTTACAAAGGGAAAAGTGAAAATATTTTTATAAAAACTGTGGTGAATGAATACTTTTACAAAGTTATAAGATCTCAGAAATTAAAATGTAAAAATATTTTTTAGTAGGAAGTTTCTAGAAAGTTCTTGGTAGCAGTTTATGGAAGAATCCTTTTGAGAATTTGTGTTCTTTGGCTTAAAAATAAAAAGTGATCTAAAAGAAATGACTTTAACACAGCTACGTAATAATTAACTACTGAAGTTTTCCAATATGTAATACTTCTTATAAAATCTTCCTACACCTACAGATAATTTTTTAATTATCTTCAAATTCCAGGTCAGAATAGGTTTTATTTTTTAAAAATGTAATATGCAAATAATAATTCATCGTGAACTTTAATCTTGAAATTTCAGTACTTCAATGGACAACTCTGAATTTTACATGAGCTTAATTAAGATGGGAATTAACTAAAATCTTAAACTATCGATAATATTTATGGTCATATAAGGGGCTATAGTCATATCTCTATTTTTCTCCTCCTCCTCAATTTACTTTGAACTACCGGAGTAGATTAATTTCGTAGGACTCTAATCAACTTTGTATATATGCATGTGTTGGGATAGGGTAGGGTGGGGTAGGTAGGAGGCTGAATGAAGGAGCTCCATCTGTCCCTGAGTGCTCCTGTTGAAAGATCTGTTTTTGTTTTTAATACTCATTTTATAAATATTAGTTGTCCCAGACATGAAAACAGTGTGTCCCACAAAGTATTTGTGCATTGGCTCTTTAAAACTTTCATAGCATTTCTCTCCATAGAAACAAAGTTGTAAATGGTGCTTTGAGTCGCTAGTCTATTCTACAAAGATCTAAGACCCTAGGGAAGAACAAAATGTTGGGAAAAAAAAAATACTGTTGCAATGCTAGTAATCAAAGTAGCATTAAATTAGAAAATATTTTATTTATCTTGAATGATGGAGCCCAATTATGGAGTCTGAGGACAAAGAGATTTATTTGGAAGCAGAGGAGATATAATGATTCTTTCAGAAAGATTCTAAACCAACTTTCAAGGTCAGAAAGGTTTATGGAACTACTTATGTACAGTTTTCCCTCACCAAGTATAGCTTTCTTTTGATTCCAAATGTTTTACTAATAGTACCTTTATGCTGTTTTGTGTTGTGTGTGTGTGTGTGTGTGTGTGTGTGTGTGTGTTGTCTTGATTTGATTAACAAAGGATCTGAAAGAAATAAGTACAGAGAGAGGTTTTACCAGAGGTAACTGAACAAGGGTTTGAATGAGAGAATAATTTATAATAGAGGACATGCATGTCCTTGGCTGTGTGACCATGGGTCATAAGTTGCCTATCTCCTGTATTTCTCATTCTTTATCTGTAACATTATTACTTCAAGTTAAATGATATAATTTAAGTGTCTGGCACAATAGGCATTCAAGAAATTTAATTCAATTTCTCCCCTCTCCTAAAAATAGAATGTTAAGAGGGATGAAAGAATATTGTCTGTAGGATTCTTATAAGGAAAACCAGAAAAGGATGGCAGGGAAGAAATTTGGGGTTAAGTGGTAATTCACACAGTGGTCACTTTTCAGCTTCTGTCCTCTATTTAAATATATGCACTGGAGGAGGGACAACCTCAGGCTTAGTAAGAGAAGAGTACTATAGTATTTCTCCACTCTTTGTATAAAATAGAAACAAAAAGTTTGCCAGTCAATGAAACTTTATAGTTCCTCAAGCCTTGAGAAAATGAATGATGGCAAAGTCTCAAAGTGAGAAGAATGATATTAATACTCAGTACTTGAAGAAACAGGAAACCAAAGATTCAGGACAGAAGGGCTGAACAGAGAATGCCAAAAACGACCTTTAGGAGCCCTTATATATAAAATGTTTGAATTTTATAACTTGAGGAGAATATACTATTTCAACTGAGTGGAAACTAAAGGAAAAAGTTTCTTTCTATGGTCAGAGAAAGATACAAAAATTTTCCTTAGCTTTTAATTAATTAGATACATTTTCAAAAGAATTTTTTTCTTAAATAATTTTTCTCTCCATTCTCTGTCCCACTAAAGATCATATGCATTCCAGAAAAATCAACCAACCTCAGAAAAAGAAAACTTATGACGTGTTATTCTGCCCAATTGAATTTTTTTCATGAATAAAGGGAAATGAAACCACATGTGCCTGTTCTTATTTTGGAGAAACTACCAACAACTATGACATGGCAGCACTTGGCTTCCCAATTTCATTGCAGAATAAATGTGCTGTTTGCGTACATGTTAAGTCTTTCGTATTGTCAGGACAGAACTCATTTTGGCCCTGGGTCTCTGTAAATGAATAGGAATTCACAGTGGTTCTTTGTCCACTGAACTTATTTTTCAAGTTCACAGGGAGCATTCTCCTGCTATATATAGATTCACTTAGGGGCTAAGCTAAAAGCAGGTCCGTATTGAAGATAGCACTTGAACAAGTGTCTACTGAATGTACGACTGGTACTCTGTTTGCTTGGTATAATTAATACTGGTCTGGACCTGGGAATGAGAGGGACATACTGAAGTTAACATAGGAGAAGAGAATGGAAGAATTTCAACCAGTGACTCATATATCTATTAGACTGAATGGTCTGGAACTGGCAGGGTCTCATATAGGATTTATATATAGATTACTGGGCTTAAAATATGTTGAGTTTGAGTTAATCTGGCTCTTAGATTCTAAACAGTCATGAGTATCCACCGACATGACTGAGTTCTCCAGTTTCTCTCAAATATTAAACAGGTAAAATGCCTTCTACTATTATTAATGCTGTCATATCTTGAACAGTAACCAACAAAAAATTAAACTCTCAAGTGCTAAAAAGTGCCATCCATTTTACATTCTTCATATTAAAATCCATATATATCTCAATCAATAAATTAATTTTTATATTCTTAAAACTAAGTAGCCATCATAAAGAATTTAGTTTACTTAAGTGATCCTAGAGCTCATTTCTTTTGTTCCATAGGTGTTCATAGAGTAGAATAAATTACTATGAGAAGGAAGTTAGGAAATGTCAATTTGTGAAACTTTTCAATTAACTAATAGGCTATATATATAATGTGCCATTAAGTACATTTTTTTAAAGTACATGTAGTTCCATCATTTCTCTCTCCTTGAAAAAAGTTTTAAATTAACATAAACTGCTGGTGGGAATGTAAAACAGTACAGCTGCCTTGGAAAGGAGTCTGGCAGTTCTTTAAAAGGGTAAATATAGAGTTACCATATGACCCAGTAATTCCAGTCTTAGGTATACATTGAGAGAAATGGAAATATCTCTGTACATAAAAATCTGTACATGACGGCTTTGACAGTGTTATTCATAATAGCCGAAAGAGAAAACAACATAAATGTCCATTAACTGATAAGATGTGGTATAACCATACAATGGAATAAGGTTCAGAAAAAACAAACAAAAAAAAGGACAAAATACACACATACTACATATAACATAGCTGAACCTTGAAAACTTTATGTTCATTTAAAGATGGCAGCCACACTAATCACATATGGTATGGTTCCATTTACAGAAATGTCTAGAATAGGTAAATCTATAGGGAGAGAAAGTATATTAGTGATTATTTTCATCTGGGGTCCTGGGAGAATGGAGGGTCACCCCTAAAGAATACAAGGTTTCTTTTTGGGGATGATGAAAGTGTTCTAAAATCGGTTATGGTGATAGTTGTATGATTATGAATGTACTAAAAACTATTGAATTGTACACTCTAAATGTGTGGTTTTTATGGTACATGAATTATACTTGAATAAAGCTATTACAAAAATAATTTTCCTTTCATAACTGGTTTATAAGAATTTTTCTCAAGGACCATGGATTACCTTAAGCAAAAGCAAAGGTAAAAATAAGAAAAAATTGATATTACACTTAGAAGAATTATTAAATATTTAAGTTTGAGAAGTAGTAAGTAGAGAGTATAAAGTCAAGAAACATTTTCACGAATACAGAAGAAAATGCTACAATTTCTCAGCTTGAGAAATACATGTTTTTATTGAGTAGTCAAACCAAAGGAATGTTTTTAAGTTATGAATCATTTCTACAGCCTACACTCACTCTCTCTTATTAAGATGTAGACAAGTAATATCATTCATATTTTTGATGTGTGGAAATTACTATTAAATTAACTGTACTTCACAGCACTATAATGACCAAAATATTTCCAAGAGACGTTGACTTACTCAGAGTAGGCAGCTTAAACTAAGCAAAATGATGCAGGGGCAAGACAGCTAGATTAGGGATGAGATGACCTATTTTTATTTCTTTTTATTTTAGCTTATTTTTAATTTTTATTTATTTTTCAATTAGAGTTGACATTCAATATTATATTGAATTCAGTTATACAGCATAGTGGTTAAACATTTATGCAGTTTATAAAGTGATCCCCTCAATGAATCTAGTACCTGCCTGGCACCATACTTAGTTATTATTGGCTATATTCCCTATGCTGTACTTTACATCCTTGTGACTATTTTGTAACTGCCAATTTGTACCAGACGACCTATTTTTAAAACAAACTCTGATTCTTGTGGATTATTATAACACTCAGCTTCACTTTCCCCTTCTGTAAAATAAGGGGGACTCCTAATTGAAAGGGTTGTTGTGAAGATAAAATTAGATATCATATGTATATCAGAGAATAGTCTACAACTATAAGGTATTAGTATAATTAATAGTATTAATTATTAGTAGAATATTATTTATTAATATTTAATTATTATTACTATGCATTTAGAGAACCTAGCATCAGAATTCCAATCTAATAATCGTTGAGAAGACCAAAAGGGTACATGTGTATGTTTTCTTTCTGTCTGTCTGTCTATCTACGTATCTATCTTCCTTTGAGATCTTTAACTCAAAGGTAGAAATATTTTGAAAAATGTACTCTTGCATTTTTTAAAGAAATAATGAATATTTAATAGGACATATTATCAAATGTGTAGCAGAACCTACATCTGACTCTTTTATGTTGAGTTAATCTTACCAAAACAGAAACCATTATTCTGCATGCCTTCAAAAGGTAGTAAAAAACAGGACATCCTGAGAAATTGTGCATTTTTCTGCTTTCATATAGTATTCACACCCCTATTAAATTTACATTTTTCCCTCTTCAATTGATTTTTTACCTTTTGCACTTTTGTACTTTTATAATCTTATCACAAATGTAATACATATTTATTATAGAAAGTTTAGGAGATGTGGGCTAACAAAAAGAAAACAACTTCAGATTCTTGCAAAACTAATGCATTTGTACATACTTTACAAAGTAGCATAGTGTGCTCTTTTTCACTGTCTTCAAATAAACATTGTTTATGGGTTTCCTTCGTTCTGCCCAGCCTCACCTTTAAAAATTTTATTTGTAGTGATTAATATCTCCCTTTTCTAAATAACCTTGAAGGTAGATGGGGGTGTGTAATGCTTTCGTTAAAGCTCTAAACTTTCTCATGTTTAAACATGATAACAAATGGTAAATAAAATGTTTTATCACTGATTTTCTCTTTTAATTACTACAGTTTTCTGTTTCTCCTGACCATTTATTTCTCTACTCTCACTTGATGCCAAACCATTAAGATGTGGTAACATATTTTTCACTACAGAGATATAGTTTTATAAAATATTGCGAAATAAAAAAAAACATTAAGCAAAAAAGATACCAACTATTCCCACCACATTGAAATAATTAGATTAAATAAACTTTTATATCCTCTCATTAAAAAAATATATACATAAAGATAAAAGGTTTTAAACCCATAAATGTAAAACATATAAACATTTAGCTACATTTTCTTTTTCAAACCATAGAAATTTGACATGTAGAGAGAATTATCTGCGCACTAGGCCAAGAGGACTTTTCTTAGCGTCTGGCTCTTTTTTTTTTTTTTTTTTTAAATGTATCTATTAGATTCAAACTAATCAAACCCTGTTTGGTTGAGTAAAAAATGTAGCTACTCTTCAATTTTGATTATGATTTGCTTTCCTTTTGTTTGTATGTTTTTAGTTCAATTTAAAAGTTTCGATTGTTTTTGTTTTGTTTGCCTTAATCCTCATGTGCTATGTACAGTTAGAAGAAGCTGGCTCATCAGTTCTTTCCACCTCACAAAATAGATTTTGTTGTTAATTTTTCTCTTCAGTGTTACTGGTCTTTCTCAAACACAAAGGTTTAATTCTGGGCACTGTCCTACAATAGCCTTTCGAGACATTTTAGTCACTAGTCTTTAAGTAAAGAATCCTTTGTTATTTCTTAGATGCCTCATTGTTTATGTATTACCTGTAGCAAAGCAAGGGACTTTGAAATCTGAAATGCCAAGGTAAAATTGCAACAGTTTTCAGACCTAGCTCATGAAAAACTGAACATGATGGAAACAATGTGTTGAAATTAGGATACAAAATAAATGAAACCCATATTATGTTCTATTCAAGCTCATTTCCTTGGTTTAGTACATAAAGAGGTGATGATGTAAACTGTTTTTGAAATAAATCTCTGTGTGTGTGTATGTGTGTGTGTGTGTGTGTGTGTGTGAGAGAGAGAGAGAGAGAGAGAGAGAGAGAGAGAGAGAGAGAGAAAGATGTTTTGACCAAAGCTTTATTTCTAACTCCTAAAGTTATATTAACATTCTCCTTCAAAATGAGAGCTTTTTTTTTCTCACTGTCCTGTAACCCTTAACCTGCTTAGATTCTGTGGTTCATAATGTCAATACACGTTTTGCCAATATCCTACACTGTTTGTCCCTATGTCTTCTTGCCACATTTCTCTGGCAAAACTTCAAATTTGGGGGAATACAAACATCCACTTTTTCAGTGCTTGTGCCCTGACAGCCATGCCTTGGTAGAAAAATTACACAATGGCAGATTGATTCCACCAGCACTCATATCCAACCTCAAATGTGTCTTAGCATTGCCCGGCAAGCCTCCTGTGTCTATTTGGTCAATTTCCATTCCCACCCTACACAACAATTTCAGGTCTTCTTCATTCTCTTCCACTCTTTCTAGCCCAGTAATTCTCAACCAGGGCCAATTTTGCTCTTCCTTTCATCCCAGCACCTAGGGGACATTTGGCAATATCTGAAGACAGTTGCGATTACCACACTTGCAGGGAACAAGTGAAGGGGATTGCTACTGATATCTAGTAGGTAAAGGCCAGGTGTGCTGTTCACCATCCAACAATGCATAGGACGGTCCTACAAAACACACAATACAGAATTATCTGGTTTAACAGAAAACAATGCCATGGTTGAGAAACCCAAATCTAGCACTTTCATACTCAGCAGATGCCTTTCTTTCTTTACAGAGGAAATGGCAGCCAACCGTTGAGAACTCCTTCATCTTTTCTATTTCAAACACAAAATACATATTTCTGCACAGAGACTTCCATCTTATTATGATGGTCACTGAATTGGTTGAATCCTTCACTGGTGTCCCTTAAATTTTTACCTCTATTGAGCACTTGAGTTCAGGTGACCAAAGATGATAATTTCTTTTCTTTTTTTTTTTAGGAGGAACAGTCTTTTGGGAAGTGTAATTTTGCGAAGAAGGATATGAGTAACTGTTGGTTTGCCAAAGATGTGGACTGTAGTGTACATTTTCCATTTTATTTCTAACTGTTGACTGTTGAATCATGTTCCTACTTGGGCCATTTCTTAGTAAATACAGTCTTGAAAAGGAAAAGTGCCCACCTCCTACATTGTCATTGAAGATGTTAGTTCCTTTCTTTCTCTACTTTTGGAGGACAAGACTTGGGCATATGACCTAGCTAAAATAGACACTGCTACCTTGGATTATAAATTTGAATATAGAATATACAAATGAAGATAGGGTAAGGATTCATCTTTGCTAGTACAAAGCCATGATTCTTGCAGTATCAGAGACGATGATTTATGTTAAAAGACACTCTGTATGCCCCTTATTCTTAGACTTCTAGATCTACTTTGATTTATGCCTGGTTTCCAACCCTTGTACTTCAGCATTCTTTGGTTTGGTGAACTTCTGAGAGTGCTTCTCCTAGATTTTCTTGTACTAGTCAGAGTTCATTTATATCTTGCACATGTTATCCTAATAGACACAAAATTAAAATGCTAATGCTCTTTCCTCCTTAATCCTGGTTCTCTTCTAATTTCTCCTGTCTCAGTAAATGGCACCATTATTTATCAACTTAAACAAGCCAAAAGCCCAGGGTACATCATTGACAATCTCTTTCTCTCAACCCACATCTAATCCATCACTATATTTTATTGATTTTTTTTTCTCTTAAATATTCCTAGAGTCAATCCACTTCTTTTCAGTTCTACCACTATCAACATCATTAACCTAGTCCAAGCCACCGTTATGTCTCATCTGGATTACAATGATCTATTTGGTCTATCTGTACTTTTTCCCCTCTTCTAAACCATTTTTTTTCTAAATATAAAATCTGATCATGTTATACACTGCTCCACTATCCAGTTACATCCTCTCTCTTTTAGCCACTGGGAGCTTGCCTTACTACTTCCTACTTCCAGACCTCAGCATTGCTGTTCCCTCTCTCTACAACTCTTCCCTTCCCCCATTCCCTTCACAATTAACTCCTATTCAACCTTCACATCTTCTGTCACATATCCTTTCTTCATGACCGCTGTCTGTCCTGTCTGCTGAGGCTGCCATAACAAAACACTGCAGACTGGGTGGTTTAAACACAGACATTTATTTCTCACAGGTCTGGAGGCTAGGAAGTCCAAGGTCAGGATGCTGGTTGATTTGTTTCCTGGTGAGAGCTCTCTTCCTGGTTTTAAGACAGCTGACTTATTACTGTGTTCTCATCTGGCTTTTCCTTGGTGCGTAGGCAGGAAGTAAGGGAGGGGGCTGGATCTCCTCCTCTTTATAAGACCATGCCACCCTTGTAACCTCATTTAACCTTAGTTACTTCCTAAAGATCCTGTCTCCAAATACAGTTATATTGGAGGTTAGGACTTTGACAGATGAATTTAGGCTAACACAATTCAGTCTATGGTATTCTGTCCCTCATACCCCAAAATTCATGTTCGTATTGCATGCAAAACATAGTTATTCCAGCCTCAAAGCCCCCAAATCTTAATACAGTCCAGATTAAGTCTAAAGACTGAAACCTAAAGTCTCATCTAAATATTATTTAAGTCAGATATGGGTGAGACTCAAGGTATAATTCGTTCTGAGGCAAAATTTCTCTCCAGCTGTGAACCTGTGAAACCAGACAAGTTATGTGCTTCCAAATACAATGGTGGGACAGGTATAGGATAGATAGTCTCATTCTAATAGGGAAAAATAGGAAAGAAAGAAGGGATGATGGATCCCAAGCAAATCCGAAATCTAAGAAGGCAAATTCCATTATATTTTAAAGTTTAAGAATAATCCTCGTTGCTTTGATGCCCTGCCTTCAAGATCCTAGGCTGGGGTCATGTCCTGTAGACTCTACCAGGCAGAGGCCATCTGGCTCGATGAAGCCACAGATGATCTTGGAAATTCCTTTCGGGGTCATTCTTCCCTTTTCTTGAAGGATAAAGCATGTTTGCAGCCAAATAGCTCTATGGTCCCATCCTGTAGAATCCATGAAATCTGACAGCCTTCCTTTATTGTTTCAATTTCTCTGGCCCTTTGGTTTAAATAGGTAGTATCTGCTGGTATATGTAATCCCATCCCTATTTCTGGCTTCTGCTGAGATAGCTGATTAAATCTGAGTCACACTCATGATCCCTTTATTAAATAGTTGTTCAACCACATGGCTAGTATTCTCTTCAAAGCAAGCTTTCTCTTTTTCTTTTCTTTTCTCTTTTCTTTTTCTTTTCTTTCTTCTTTTCTTTTCTTTTTTCTTTTCTTTTTTCTCTCTTTTCTTTTTCTTTCCTTCCTTTTCTTCCTTCCTTCCCTCCTTCCTTCCCTCCTTCCTTCCCTCCTTCCTTCCTTCCTTCCTTCCTTCCTTCCTTCCTTCCTTCCTTCCTTCCTTCCTTCCCTCCTTCCTTCCCTCCTTCCTTCTCTCTCTTGCTCTCTCTCTCCCTCTTCTTCTCTCTTAATATGGAGGGACTTAGAATGTTTCAAATCTCCAAGTTCTGGTTCCCCTATACTTAAAAAAATTATTTCTTTAATCCATCTCTCATTTCTCATTATTTTACAAAAGTGACAAGGAGGACCCAAGCTGCATCTTTAATACTTTAAAAATATCTTCTCTGCTTATATCCAATTTTATTGCTCAGAAGTTGTACCTTCCACAAAATACCAGAACAATTCATCTAAGTCCTTTGCCACTTTGTAAGAAAGATAACCTTTCTTTCTTTAAACTGTTCCTCATATTTTTTGAAGCTTCAGCAAGTTGGGGTGGAGTAGGGTTTGAAAATTTGCACTTTTAACTTTGAGAATCACTACTATAGGCTATGAAGATGTTTCTCAAATATTAAAGTGCATGTGACTCCCAGTCATGCAGTCAAGTGTGGATTCCGATTCTGTAGATCTGGGTGAGGCTGAGGATTTTGCAAAACTGCTTCCAGGTGAGTTGCATCTGCATTGTCTGGAAGCTTGCTGGAAATGCAAAATTCCTATCAAATATCTGGCCTTCTAAATCTGACTGTGCATTTAACTTTGCATTTTAACATCATTTGTGTTCATTATTATTTCAAAAACAGTGTTCTGGTTACTTTGTAGCATCATAAAACTGGGGAAAACTGCCATGGAGGATATGATAGGCTCGAGTTACAGAAAACTTGGTGGATAGACTCTTTGTCCATGACAGATGATGTTTGGCTAGATAGTCCATTCGCTTTTAATACTTTTACAGCTTATAACCCACTTCAAAAAATAAATTACTTCCTTTGATCTTCACAGAAACATTGTTATGTAGGTAGTTGAAAACTAAAAATTAGTGTACAGATCACTTATTTAAGTTCACACAGCTAATACATGACAGGTCTTTAGTTTGAACCAAGTCCAATGTTCTTTTTCAGTAAATCACACTTCCAGATTCATCTATGAAAAATAAAAATTGATTTGGCAATTCTATTATCTGAGAGGGAATTGGCCTTTTCTAATTCAATTGTTTTACTTGATTTGTCAGACTGCCTCTCCTAATTTTCCAAAAAGTAGCCTTCATACTATCAACACCATGCTCTTCTAAGATGTTCTTCTCTGTGTATATTACTTTTTGACATTTGGAACATGGCTGAACATCAGGAAATAAAGAGATCTCTGTACCGCCAAGGTGGAAATAAAAAGACCAAAATGCTAAAGCTTATGCAACTCACTCATAGTTAAATAGTCTCTTAGGTAGAAAAGCTCCTGGAGCCCTCTCCCAGGGTTTGAATACTCTGGAACTGGTCCCAAAAGTATGGAAATTTTGTCATCATTCCTCTCCTCTTTCCCCACTGAAATCTAAAGCATATAAAAAGCAGCAGTTGGAAGGAGAAGAGTTCCAGTCACAGGAAGATACAATGAGGCAAAAAACCCCAAAAACCAAAAACTTAGACCATTTTCAATAGAAAGGAAACATTAATCAAAGAAGAATAAGAAGGAGGAAGAGGAAAACGGTAGGAGAACCAGGAGAAGAGGGAGAAGAGAAGGAAAGAGAACCTGGAAAGCTCAGTAATACAAAGTCCTATGCACCCAGAAACGCAGTCATCACCGCTCTGCACTAGAGAGGAATTTCATTTTAAAACAAAGATGATTGTACATCATCCAAGAAAAGGTTAAGTTATATTTAGAGTACTTTGCTTAAGAAAGCGATAAAATACTCAAAGCAATTCAGAAAGATTTTCATAAAGAGATTTAAGTGAGCAAATCTTCAACATTTCAGAGTAACATATCCTCTAAGGATTCCTGATAGATGAGGTTTATCATATTTTCTTTCTTTCTTTTTTCTCCCCTCCCTTTCTATTGTTGTATTTTAGAGTATGAAAAAGACATTTGCATTTCACTTACCTAAACTCAACTATATATATACAGGACGGAAAAAAAAAAAAAAAAAAAGGAAGAAAAATCATGGTGGGGTTTCCAGCAGCCATTTCACTCAGTGAGCACATATTTTGGCATGAGCTTGGGATGGAAGACAAGTCTTGGCTATTATTTCAATCTCAGTTACTCTTAGGGCTCTCGTGATGCCAGTATCTTATTTGTGATTCTAATGTTGGAAGGCACTTATTTTTTTTGTGCCATGTACCAAATAAATATTTTATCTGTTGAACTGAGAAAACATTAAACTCTTCAAATGCTGTAGTAAAACCAGATCGTATTGTACTTATTGTGTTAGTTTCCAGTGTCACATTTCAAAAAAAATATTAATCTGGATTTAGCAAGGAGAGACTTTATTCTAAAGGATTCTTGCAAGGTGGAGGAAGTGTGAGCATCTCAAGAGTGAGGCAAAAGTTTGATTTTTATTTTATAGAGAGGAAGAAATAAGGCTGGAAAGAATTGGGTGAGGGAGAAGTGGGACGAGAGAGTGGTACAATCTGATAGGAGTTCAAGAGAAGGTTTTACCCTGAGACCAGCTGTTTGAGGAGGGTTGTGCATTGACTCAGGCCAAGGATGAGCCAAGTTCAGGAACCTAGGAAAGGGAGGAAGCTTAACCAAAGCTTGATTAAGAAGCTTTTGTTCACATTGATCAAATGGAATGAGCATTTCATCTAACCATTTTTTGAAGCAAAGAATGGGAATTTGGAAGGTCTGTGTCTGGTCTCATCAATGGCAATTAGAGTGACATCCCTAATTCTTATCTAAGTCATTCTTTACAGTGAATCATTTCCTGGAACACAAAAGGGTGAGGGCATTTCTTACATTTTGTTGTTTCCAGGAGCACAGGGCACAATTAAAATTCAACATTGTCAATAGCACATAAATATTACTACATACATTGAATTTTGGGGGGTAATTTAAGAAGTTTTTAAAGGTAATTTTAACTAGACACCATAATCAAGTGACAACTGCAGAATCTAACTACTACTGAGGATGACTTTACTATATAATTATTATAACCACCTATATAATTTGATAATTTCAGTCCCTAGTATTTTAAAATCTATAAAGGAATAAAATCTTATATATTTAGATAAAATACTAAGCAATGTCATTTCCTCAAAGAAGCCTTTCTTAGTTCAGATCAACTTTAGTTTATGACTCTGTCACTTACTTACTTGCTTTTGTTTCTCCTTCTTAATATTTATCACATCTGTAACTTGTGTGCCTAATATTTTTCTTTTATAATAGATTTCAAGCTCAGTGAGGACAGGGACTGTGTCTGTGTTATTTGCTGCCATGGCCTATAATAGATGCTTCATACATATTTGTGGATGAACAAAAGATGTTTCTGTTATTCTCTCACAGTAGAATAAGCTGAGGAAATCATAAAATTATTGTTGTTCCTAAAAAGTTGCTCTACCCTATGTCTTCCATTGTTTATTGTTTTGACTAACCTTTCCTTATAATTAAAGTTTGTGAAAACTGGAAAGAGTGTCTTCAGAATTATTTTACAATATTCTGCATAAGATAGACAAACTTATGTATGTGGAATACCATCACTTATTAATTGACAATACCTAATATTTATTAATGGTTATTATATGTTAAATGTTTTACATAAATTATTTTTTAATCTTCAAGACAATTTCATTAGTAAACTGTGGATTATGTAGGGTTGGTTTTAGGCAATTTATATGTAAAGACTAGCAGTCAAAATATTTAACTCCTATTGCAATCACAAATAATCTGAAGCATAGATTGAAAATGAATTTCAATGGAAAACTCGTGTCTTTATTTCTTGCAATTATTCTGCATAATACTCCGAGATATGTAAATTATGAAAATATAGTGTGGAAAAAGGAATTTGGAGATAATTCTTGCTTCTAGAGCTCCACCCCAAATTTGCTACCATGACAATTTATAATGATTTCTCCTTTGGTTATAAGTATAGATATTTTGTGGGTAAAAAAAAACATAAAGTAGGAAGTCGTTTGCATTAGATAGGATTTACGACAGCATAAATTCAGCATAAAATGATGACTAAGAATGTTATAAACCAAAAATATTAAGCATAAATTAGGAACTAATAATATAATTCTAAGTAAAATCCTTTTGTTTTAGCAGGGGACTCGGAGTACAGATGAGTGGATATGCCATGTGCAAAGGATCTTGGCATTGGGTTCTTTGGCTAGGTCCAATAGTTCAAGCTTCTGGTCATCACTTAATTCCTAGCCAGCCAAGTGAATAAAATAATTGCACAAGTCCCTCAGAGATGAAACTGCTTCACAGACTTTATGTACTTCCAACTTCCTCAGACTCTAAAATATGTTCGAAGCTGTTGAGTTATGATGGTGGGAAAAGGGTTGAGGAGGCAGCTCCTTGCTTCCTCAAAGGAAGTTTGGCACTTTAATCCTCCTCTCCCTTTCCTCCTTCCTAAAACATTTGTATACTTAATCAATTTGGGAGTTTGGGGGAAGATGAAGGACAATTAAGAAGAAAAAAGCTTTTTTTGTCCTTTGTTCTTAACCCTCTATTGCCCTGAGGTGGGACTTTAATTATAGCTTTGAAATTAAAAGCCAGTTCAGTTAGTTTGATAGAAAAGAAACTGCAAATTCAAGATTGCTGAACTTGTGTATTATTCTTGATTTTTCTCCCCGAATCCAGCCCAGTTTGGATTCTCTCTTTCAGAATTTTTTTGGTGTATGATAATAAGAATTATCAGAGTTAACTCTGACAGTGTTTAAAAGGCACTTTTCTTTCTAAGCCAGTTCTGTGTGCCAACCACCACTGTTCTAGGCACCAGAGATACATGGATGAAGAAAACAAAGCTATTGTCTTCATAGAGCTTAGTTTTAATGATAGAGACAAGAGATAATCAACCAAAGTATAGCATTTCAAGTAGCATTATATGTCCTAAAAAATAAAATAAGATAAAGCATAGGAAGTGAAGCGCGCATATGTGTCCTTTCTGATGAGGTGGTGTTGGAGGAGAGATTTCCATAAAATAAGAAAGTGGGGCAAGTGATAATTTGGAGATAGAACTTTCCACATAGAAGATAGAACAAGTACAAAAGCTTTGAGGGGAGCAGGTACTTGGCAGGAAGCCAGTGTGGCTGAAAAAGAGTTAAGATATGAGTGAGAGGAGAAATTAAATCAGAAAGGTAGCCTGGGACAAGATCATAAAAAACCTAGCAAGTCATGGGGTAGGATTTTGGGTTTTACATTAAGTGTGATTGAAATCCATTGAAGAGATTTTTGTAGAAGAATGACATGATCAGATTTACATTTGTAAAAAAAGACCTTCTGGCAAAAGAAAAAAAATAGAAATTTGGACCTACTCAGAGGAATGAAGAGCACTGAAAATGGTAACTATGTGACTACGTACAAAATACTTTATTTTGTTTATATTTAAGTATTTTAAAAAGAAAATTATTTAAAGTAAAAGTAATATACTATGGTGTTTATAACATAAATAAATGTATGTCAACAATAGCACAAATACAGGGAGAAGGAAAATGAAAGTATCCTGTTATAAGGTTGTTATACTATATGTGAAGTTATACTATATGCTGAAGTATTAGTTGAAGGTAAATTGGTAATTTAAAGATGTGTACTATAAATCATAAATAACTAAAATAAGAGTCAACAATTCTCTAAAGATTGACATTTTGCGGACCACATATGACCAAAATCTACCAGAACTTATGGAAAGTACCTAAGGCATTATTAGAGCAAAACACATAGCCTTAACGACTTTTATTAGCAAAGCTGAAAGTGACTGAATTATGTAGTCATCTTAAGATGAAGTTAGAAAAGAAAGAGCTAAGTACATACCAAGAAAGAGGAAGGAAATATATAATGAACATAAGAGTAAAAGCAAAATAACAAACAAACATTAAGTAGAAATGACCAACCAAGATAAAAATTGGATCTTTGTTAAACTAATAAAATTGATAAACTCGTGACAAGCATGATCAGAAAACAATATGAAAAGGCAAATAATTTTGAAAATGAAGAAGGAGCTATAATTTCAGATGCTGCAGGTATTAAAATGAGAAGAGGACATTATGAACAACTTTATTCCAATGTATTCAAAATTTAAAAGAAATAAACACATTCATACAAAAATGTCACCGACCAAACAGATGCAAGAGGTTACAGAAAACCTAAATATCTTATATCCATTAAAGCTGGGGTCAGTAAACTGTGGCGCATGGGTTGAATCTGGCTTGTGGTCAGTTTTGCACAGTCTGTAAGCTAAGAATAGTTTTTAACATTTTTAAAGGCTGTAAAAACATGTAGAGAAAAAAAACAAAGGAGAATATATGACAAACCATATATGGCCTACAAAGTCTAAAATATTTATTACCTGGCATTTTGCAGAAGAATGTTGCTGATGCTTACATTAAAGATACTGAATCATTATTTTAATGTTGTTAAAAATAACATTATTTCCAAGTCATATAATGTTAAGGATGAGTCCTACTGAACATTTGAAGAACAAACAATTTCAATATTACACAAATTATTCTAGATTATTGAAAAAGAACATTGCCCAAATCGTTTTAGAAATTGGTATAACCTTGATAGCAAAACCTAACAAAGATAGAATGAAAACAGACACAGGACATATTCACTTATGCACACAGATAGAAAAATCTTATACACGACATTAGCAAATAAAATCAGCAATGTATAAAATGTATTACACACACACACACACACACACACACACACACACACACCAGAAAGAGTACATCTTGATCCCTTTCCATTGATTGAGTCAGGAGAGAGCCCATGTGCACTAGAGTAAGACTGCTGTTCTCCTGTCTGTAAGGTTTCCATAAACAGTGGTGAAAAGAACATCCCAGATCTCTCTTCTCCTAAACTTCCAGCCTCACACCACTGTCTACCTAAAGATCATCAGAATCCTTTACTGAAGGGTTGGATTGGGGTGTACATGAAAGGAGCATCAAAAAATGACTCCAAATTTTGTGGCAAAGCAATTAAAAATATGGCATTGCCATTAACTAAAATGGAGAGAATATAATGAAAAGAAGTTTGAGGAGGAAAATTGGGAATTAACTCCTACTGACTTCTTAATAATTTCCTTTCCTGTGACAGGGAATGACAGTCTGGGAGTCCAAGTAGCCTATAGGGACTGCTATTTCTTCAGAATTCAAAATATTAAGCAAGACAATGAGGAGAATGGAATGGTATCTGGTGTCCTATGTCATGGATACCTGCAAATCTTGTGAGATTCTGAAAACAAACTATAACATGATGAACTGGGAGATGAGAGGGCCCTACACATGTGCCTCTAACAAAATTATTTGTTATCCTGTATAAAGAGGAAAATGGATGTGGGAAACTATGCAGATTTATTCACTGTATATTTTAATATGTTAATTTTACTCTACATTCCTACTTCTCTTATGATAATGAATGTGTTTCTCATCTGTTGTAAACTTGGTCTACAGGATACGGGAACAGTTTAGGAATTTCCTCCTTCATGGGAAAAAAAAATGAAGACCCATATTTGTGAGATGATTTTAGTGAATTTAAGTTTAGATTAGGAAATTTAGACATACATCAAAGTTTTTAAATAAATAAATAACATAAAATTCATTTATTATCTTTCACAACATAATTAGTAAACCTATTTGCTTTGCTTTGTCTAGTTTGTCTTCCTGAACATTGCATAACATTTTAGTTGAGCCAACTGGTTGTTTGGTGAGCTTGCTAAAGACTTGAGCAGCAGCTTAAAGTTTTCTGACTTATTTTATTTGTTCTTGTTTAAGATACAAGACAGACAAGACTTGCCACTTTTCCGCTGAAGAGAAGACAAATGCAATAGAAAGAAGACAGTTTCTCAAATAAACTGCTTTCATAGGAAGACTTCTGAAACATATAAACAAAACACAAAACCTGAGCCTTAATTTTTGTTGTGGCGTGTAAATTTGAAGCTGGGCTAGGAATAAAACCACCTGCTTCCCAAACTAGGTTTTGAAAAGTCTTCCTTTAAAACTGTACCTATACTTCCAGTGTGACCTTTGTTCCCTGGACCTATAAAGAGACAGAACAAAGCATTTTCCATGCTCTAGGCCATCTAAAGTTGTATTGTCACAATTAAAAATGAAAAAAAAAATATGACGACTATGATGGAGAAAAGAATTGATGTATGAGTATCCTCCACTTCTGCCCTTTCTTTCTGCTGTGTGCCCTTGACTAGGTCATCCTGGGGCCTTTGTGCAGAAATGTGATAACAGGTAAGAGAGAAGAGCAGAAGTGACACAGATGTACTTGATTTAAATTGGAAAGGGCATGAAGTTTCTTCAGGATACAAAAGAGACTAGATTCAGGAAAGGAAGAAAGGAAATAGGAGAAAGAAGAGATTCAACTAGGGCTGGTTTTAAGGGGAAATGCTTTGCGAATTTTCAGAGTAGAGGTGAAGAGAAGAGCTCTTCTTGATAAAGGAGACATAATGTACATTGCTGTACATTATATGGTAATCACTCCTAGGCATTTTTGAGAGACTAAAGATTTTAATTTTCATTTGTTTTTGGAGATCATATTGGTGAATCCTTTGAATGGAATACTGTATAGACACTATCCTTAACTTTTCCTGTTTGGGGAAAAAAAGTGCAGCTTGCTGCCAGTGTTAATTTAACATCACATCACATGTTGGAATGCTACATTTTCTAGGATTTAACAATTTCAGCGATCAAGAATTACTATATTTTATAAAACGAAAATACCACTACTAAAAACAGAATTCTATAATTAGAACGGTGTCACTTGTTTCCAAAGACTATCGATATACTAGAGCAATACGAAAATAATAATAAAAGCGAGGGATTTTATGGCGAACTTTGAGGGTAAGGTTAGGACTGTAATCCGCAAGTTATCTCATGGTAAACGCTGCAGACCCAAGTACCGCTGGTGAGCATTGAGTGTTCTCAGGGCAAACGAGAAATGGGTTAAAGGAGGTGGGGTGATGGATGCCCCAGCTTTGTTTCAGCTATAATCACTATGCCTGCCCTAAATGTGTTTGATATGTTCACTTTCAAGGGAGTTGATAAATGTACCCATTTGCTCTGATAATCCCTAAATTTTAAGGAGCTTGGTGTGAGAGTAGGGGGTAAGAAGGAAGAAAATGTAGCAAAGAGGAGATTTTTCCTGTTTTTTTTTTTTTTCCTGCACTGTAAGTTATGTCTTCTCGATTTGGGGGTATAGCAAGCAGGCAAGCGGATATTATGTATTTTTCTAATTAGCCATGGCTGATCAAACGTTTCTAATGTCAGAGCTACAGAGGCAGGAAGTAAGAAATGTTTGGGAAGGAGAAGTTCACTCATATCTTGCCTTCTGTCTTACCCTCCATTTGACTCTGAAGTTAGTTGTGACTCAAGATAAAAGTAGAAAGATCATGATGCCTGGGAGGCTGGCCTTATGCAGTAAGCTGTATTCTGTGACTTTCGAGGCCAGCACTCTATTTTGCATTCCTTGGGATTGTTCTGCTCCTCTCCACTTTCTCTGGCTCTATTCCTTCATTTATTTACTCATATTTTTTTCTGGTCAATTGGCCTTATTTATTGCCTTCCTTACCCTGGCACACATATACTTTCTCTTTTTTCCTTCCCTATTACTCTTTTTCATATTTTCTGTCCCCAAAGCCCACTCACACCATTTTTTTTTTTGCTTCCTGATATTCATCAAGATTGATATTCTCTTGCAACTTGAAAGAACTCGATTCATACATTATTTAATTTAATCTTAATAATTTCAAAGGTTATTTCCATTTTATTGATGATGAGTCAGAAGTTCAGAAAAATTACATGACTTGACCATGATCTTGTGAAAACCCCAATACTTGCTTCTAATGGAATACTTGCTCCTAATGAATAATATAGTAAAGTAGAATATTGAAGTCCATATTCAAGTAGAATAACATTAGATTTTTTCTATTGTAATTCCCTGTTTTGTCCACATTTTAATGTAACTCTAATGCTTTATTCTTTCCTTCTGCCTGCAATTCCTTCTCTTTTGTCTCATTAACTTGTATCACATACTATTTAACCATGTACTATTTGATGTTATTGACTTTATTTTAATGACTTGCCTTGATAAACCCAAATCAGGATGTTTTATTTTGACACAATTTATAGAATGAAATTATCTGCAAATACTCAATCAGGATTCCACCTGGTTTGAATTAATTAACAGTGCAACAGCAATGTATGTGAAACTTGTGATTCAGAAAACATAATTTCCCCATTAGGAACTAAAAGGACGATATAATCTGTAGGGTCTATTTGGTTTAATATGTTCATTTATAATTCTTGAAGTTTTCTTTCTTTTAAATTCAGGACATTAGAAAACAAAAGAAAACATTTGAGAATTCATTGCAATATGTATAACAAAACATGTCTTCTTTAATTACCATTCCCTCCTCAAGATAAGGCAATTTTTATATCTATCTATCTATCTATCTATCTATCTATCTATCTATCCATCCATCCATCCATCCATCCATCCACCTACCTATCCATCCATCCATCCATCCATCCATCCATCCATCCATCCATCCATCCTTCCTTCCTTCCTTCCTTCCTTTGGTAATTCTGAGTTCTGGCCAGGCCCCTCTTTGTTTCCTCTGATTTTCACCTACTCTTTACCATTGACATAGAATCTTAGTTTTCCTAAAGATTTTTCTTTTATTATTAGTTTGGTATGATGACTTGCTACCTTGTCTCAATAAATTCTCTGCTACCATTGCCGCTACATTCTGTCCTGAGCCCTTTGGCTCTATGTTGCAAGCCCTATGCTGGGCTTGGTTCCCCTCATGCTCAATTTTGCTAAGCTATGTAAGCTAAGTATGCACATTCTCTGCAGCCTCCTGAGCTCAGAAAGTAAGTCGAAGTCCTCCTTGTTTCATTTGCTGGTCACTACCATTTTAGCTCAGACTCTTCTGTTGTGTTCCATTGTGGCCTTTGTGTCCAGTGATTACATGGATTCTCCCCTTACCATGGAGAGAGGCGCTATTATCCTATGCCTGGATATTGAATGAGGAAAAATGCTTCTAGGCAGAATGCATCATCACAGACAGTCCTTGAGGAAACATCCTGGTTCACAGTTATTTTCTGCTTTCTCTCCCTTTCAGTACACGGCTGGGGGGATTTTAAACTATACTGGGGCCTATGACCAGGACTGGGTATAGCTAGAGTATTGTTCTTTAAATCTTCTGTCTGTCTTTATATGTTATGATGGTCTCAACAATAAGATAAAACTATAGAAGAGCTATCAAAGAGAAAAATGAAAATAAACAGATTTGCACCAAATTGGGCTATTGACATTTGGCTCTTTCCTGAATTTTTCCAACAAATTTAAAAAGACATTTTTCTATTCTGAAAGAAGGTTTCATAAGTTACCATTCCTCAAGGATTTCTGAGAAAGTGGAGCCATTTTGAGCTTTCCTTCTGGGCTAATGCCTGAGTCTCTAAATGGTTTGGAGACATCTAGCGCTGTCTGGCTTCAACTTTGCCTTAAACAGTGTTTCTAAATTTTCCAGCAGGGCTGACTTCATGGGCAAGTAGTCTCTGTAGTCAGGTAGGGCACCACACTTAGAAGGGCCTCACTCTTGGTTTAACACTCTGCTGCTACCATATTGAAATTATTATTTTTGAACAAGGGACCCACACTTTCATTTTGCACTGAACTCCACAAATTATATAGCTAGTCCTGCTTGCCAGACTGTCTGCCTCAGAATCACCTGGTATATGTATGTAAGTCAGATTCCCTACTGTATCAGACACTCTAGGACTAAGATCCCTGAAACAGCATTTTAATAAACATCCAATTAATTCTTTCACAAAGTTTGCGGAGAACCACTGGCAAAAAGATTTAAGATATCAGGTTGCTGGGCAGCTTTACTTATTGAAAGATTTAAAACATAATTTTTGGCTTTTATTTCAAATAGGGAGAAAAAAGAAACATCCATAATTAAAAATGTTTTATGTAAAATATATTAGGTAGTTTTGTTTTATCGCCAAGATAAATATTTGTAAGTATGCCTAAATTGTTGATTTAAGAGTTCTCATGTTCTTTGCTCATTCTGGCATTCCTTATTTATTTTAATTAATTTGTCTCCCATTAAATTCAGGGCAATGCATCTCCTATTCATTAACTAATTAGATCCACTAAAAGGGAATAATATTGCCCTTAAAATAGTTTCAATTTCCTTCAACCCTCTCAAAATCTTGATGTATCAGAAAAGATGGAGTCCTCACACATCTTGTAGATTTTTGAGAAGTGCTAGTTGACAATCTTGCAGGTGAATATACTTAGATTTTTATTCCAAATGAATTCCAGGACAAGAAACAGTATTGGCCCCCCGGATGACTTCATCGGCAGATGTTAACCTGGCCCTGGATGGAGGGTGACTGGGAACTGTTGCCTTTTCTGGATTTGTGTGTGTGTGCGTGTTGGGGGGACTGTGAACATGAATATAAGTAGTATCAGTTGTGTTAAGATTGTAGCATTAAATATTTAATCTAGGTTAAATCACCCTAGAGCCATGAGGCGAAACAGCTTTTCATTACTGTGTACAGAACCCAGTTTTAACCAGCACTCTAGTGATGAAGTCTACCCGACATTGAAAGCCCTGGATTCATTGGATTGCAGCACTGTTTGATGTCTAGACTTGAAAATTTACTTTTTCTGACCACATCAAGCTCAATCTGTGAACAAGAAGCATTTTTCTAACACATATTTTTAGACACTTTATAGGTCAATAGACTGTTTTGACTGCTTTTCTGTGTATTTTAAAGATAATATTTATATTTTCCTTCTTATGAATGTAAGAGAATTTCATGGCATAAAATTTAGGAAAAAAGTTTATGTATTATTGGACAAATATTATGATGCCTTTTGAAATTTCATTTTACTGAATCCATTTTAATTAATCCTTAGAACTATTTATAATATATAGCTGTCATCTTCTATTTAAACATATGAATAATATTTTTTGGAAGTTAATTAGCAATACTATTAACTTAGACATTTTACTATTATTGATTTTCTTTCATTGTATCAGTTTAGATTTAAAATTAAAACCTTTGACATAGAGCTCACTTTTAAGAATAAACTCTTTTTAATCTGAACCTTCTACTGTCTTTTTGATAAGTTCTTTAGAGAAGAATGAGAAAATATATATGCATAAGTCAGATCCTCAAGACAAACAGTATAAATGATTTCCCGGGAGCCTCTTCTCATCTTTCTGTGTTTCTCTCCTGAATCATCCTCCAAGCTCAGGATGTTGGGCAGCCTCTCAGTCCTGCTGCTCATAATCAGTCTCCTGTAATGCAAGCCTCATCCGAACCTTTCCCAGAATGACATTAAGGCATCTGCTCTGCCAGGATGTAAGTCCAGAGAAACAAATTGAACTGTACTAATTGCTTTGATTGCTAAAGTGAGTCAAACAACTGGGTCAGGGCTTTAAAAGATACAAACAAATACAACCTCACAAATATCTGGGATGTTCTATTTTGTTTTTGGTGTCATTGCCTAGTTAAATAGGGAACATGGTTTGTGGATATAGTTATTCATAATTTTCTTTGGGCTCTTTCTCTATAAAAGATCTGTCTGGTTATTAAAGAACAAATACAATGTTCTGTGTAAATGGATATTATGTACTATTATAATCGTTTGGTTAAAAAAAAGGTAAACACTACTAGGATCTTGAAAGGATAATTTGTGTATTCAGGTGTATTGTGGTATTATTTATAATAGCCAACAGATGGAAATGATACAAATGTCCAAGGGATGACTAGATTTAAAGTGTGATGTATGCATACAATCAAATATTTTCAGCCTTAAAAAAGAAGAAAGTCAAGGCACATGTTTTAACGTGGATGAAACTTAAGGACATTATGCTAAGTGAAATAAGCCAGTCACAAAGACAGACAATGTATAATTCCATTTATATGACATAGCTAGTCAAAGTTGTAGAAAGAGAGTAAAATGGTGTTTACCAGGAGCTTGAGGTGGGGAGGGGGAGAAATAAGGGACTGTTTTTCAACAGGTACAGAGTTTCAGTTTTGCAAGATGAAAAAGTTCTTGAGATCTGTTGTACAATCATATGAATATACATAACACTACTGAAGTGAATACTTAAAAGTAGTAAATTTTTAATGTTTTTTTGCCACAATTAAACATAAATATTTTAAAAAGTAAACATTATATGATTGCTGATTATTTCAGTTACAGCAGGCAATAAAGTTTAACCTTAATTTTAAACTTAATTTTAATCCAAAACTTAACAGTCATTGTCTTTTTTTGAGCCAGTTAACTTTCCCTCTGTTGTATCATCTGCTACTACACGAGTTAGCTAGGCCAGCTATTTTCTGAATGTTTGCCCAATGTTTCATGGCATTGCTGCTAGGCAGAAAATTAAAATGGTACGCCTTTACAACAGCAATATAAACCCAAAGAATAGCATAGTTGCTAACTACTTTATAATTGATGTTATATAACATTCCAAAAGCACGACTCTTCAATCTTTTTAAATTTAAAGGTTGAGAAGAGAAAACATATAAAAAAATCCCAGTTCCCTTTTATTTTGCTTTCAAATTTTAAAAATTATTGTTTTGACATTAAGAAGAGTATCATATTTATAAATAATAAATGCTTGGAGTTAAAAAGGAATTTTAGTTGAAATTAACCATTTTGTTTAAATTGTACATTAGTATTTGAAAAGTAAAGTTCATCAACAGATTTCCCATTTTACAATTACAAATTCATTTTCTATTATCAGGCACTGCACTACAATTAGGAGATTATATGTGTAGGCTTTCTGTTCACCAATTTACTACAATTCTTATAAACACTAGAAAGAGACACTGGGTTAAATGTTTAAAAATTTTTGCCAATGACTAAATCTTGACTGTTGTAAAATGAAAATGGTTTAAATTCAAGTTTGATATAGTTCAGTTACAGAAGTGCTTTGCAGGAGTAGTACCAAATTCAAGGTAATATATCTAACAGCAATCTTTACTTGGCACAGCTATATTATTTTGTACTAGTATTTCTCTGATTGACGGATCTTTTGTCGTTCTCAGTAGCCATTTGTCCTTTATAAGAATGAAACAGATTTTAAGAAAATATATTGAGCAAATTTATTACTTTGAGAAATGTCCAGCTCAATCTTTGCAGGCAATATAAATTTACAGTTCATTGCATTTACATTCTCAATGAATTATTAGGAGAGTTCTACAAAAAGTTTTTGCTCAGATTTCGATTATTACTTTTGGCTTAGAAATGTGACTCCATAGGAATTCAACTATTAACCACATATAAAATGCAAGGTTTTTGTTCCTTAAAATCTCACTCATGTAGCATATTTCAATCACCTCAGTTATATATTATCCATCTGTAATCTAAGCTAGACTACTGCTTTGTCTAAATCATTGTGTCATTTATTTTTATTCTTTCCTTTCAGATAACCAAAATGCAATCAAAATGGAATTAGAACAAAATGACAGAATAAGAGAAAACATTACAAGCGAGAGTGTATTATAATATAGCTCTTTGTTAAGGATTTAGGCACACCATGGTTACATTGTATTTTCTTCATGTAAAAACTAAATTTATAGTTTTCCTATTAAAACAATCCTAGCCTGTCTCCTACCACTAGTATTATAAAGGAATTCCACTGTCTTGGGGTAAAATGGAATTTACAGTAAATATAAGCATAAGGTAAATATTTTGAGACTTTTTTTTTTATGTTTGTTATAATAGTGTTGCAATTTACCTAATAGAAAGCATATTGCTGATTGTGTAGAATATCCGCAGAATGCCGGTGCTGCATATTGGCAGGAAACAAGGACTCAAATGAAATTAAGAAACAAAAGTTAGGGGAGTGAAACTATTCACAAGAATAGTTCTTAACTCTTTCATTTTGATAAATGTTTTCATTTGTGAAATTATGATTTTTTTTTCTAGTAAGCTATTTACCAATAAACAAAGAAACACATCCATAATATATTAAGCTATTTCAGACTTTTCAAATTCTTCCCTAGGCCTATGGGCTTCCTTAGTAGATGGTTTTATCTACTAAGTCTCAGAAAGCCTATCAGGAGATAAATTTCTCAACTTCCTATTTCTTCCTCTACCCCTTTCTACTAAGCTAGCTCTCTAGACTAGGATATAACTTACTCCTTTCATTTTAAAGGAATTATTTTTCCTGCTGTCAGAAAGTTAGTCTTTTCTCTTTGGTCACACTTTTTGTGTACTTAAATATCTTGTATCGATGATTCTCCCCTTTCTCTTACATGTTTGTCCTCTCAGGACTTCCTCCTCAGTATATAAACCCTCCGAAGTCTCTATCAACCAGAACGAAGGCGAAATATACTCACAAACTCACACCCCCACAGAACCCTCCATTGAGTACCACCTATCCACTAGGTTATTTTTCTAATTCATTTATAGCTGAAATTCTCCCAAGAAGACATTTGTCTCTACCTCTTCATCTCTCTTTTTTTGCATCTGAATTTACTATCATTCACTATCACCACTTAACTAAAATTTTTCTTTCCAAATCATCAGGGTCCTGATTGCTAAATTCGACACTTTTTTAGTCTTCTTTCTTACTGCATCTCTCCTCAATGTTCAATATTATGTTATGGTCCACGTTGTCTATGAAATACTCTTGGATTCCACCATACTAATCTTCTATGATTTTCAAGGTATCTTTTTCGCATTCTTCTTCCTTTACTTTTCCTTAAACATTGTTACTCCCTAGTTGACTATGCTCACTCCTCTTTCCTTCTTAATCTACACATTTTCTGTGAAAAGCGCTTTCAACTTTGCTGGCTACAACTATGACCTGCATGCTAATGAGTCTCAAGACCACATTCCATCTCAGCTTTCTGTCCTGACCTTTTTCCCCCTGACTGTGTCACAGGCATCTCAAACTAATTTGGCCAAAACTGGAGTCTCTACTGAATCTTGTCCTATTCTGTGTGCTCTCTTATTCAGTGGACCAGCAGCTATTCAGTTCTCCAAGATAAAAGGGGAAACGGTCTAGGTTTCAACTTTTCTCTTCATGTCATGTCTAATTAGTGGCAGAATTTTGTCCATTTTGCATCTTTAATGTCTTCTGAATTTATTCCCTTCTCTTGTTATTGGTTGGATTTTGACCATTGTTATTCCTGGATAATGGTCAACATTCTACTCCTTCTAAATTCAATCCTGATCTCATAAAATCCATTCTTCACATTAAAATATAGTAATTTTTCTAACACAAACATCATATCATGTCATTCTTAGTTTAACATCTTTAATAGTTCTTCAATGGCTTTAGGGAAAAAATCCAACTCATTAGCATAGTAAAGAAGATCCTTTATTTGACCCTTATCTGACTTTCCAAAACTCTTAATATACTCTGCTATTTATTTCTTGCAGTCTTTACTGAAATCATGTTAAACCTCCCTTGGTTTGGAAGAGTCAACTGTGCTCCTGCCTATGTGCCTTTGCAAATCCTATTACTACTGTTTGGTATATCTTTCCTATCTCTTTCATACCCATGTATCCTTCAAAACATAGCCTGGACATCAGCTCTTCAAAGAAACTTTGCAGTGGTTTAGTTGTCTGTCCTGTGAGCTCATTTTCGTTGTTGCGCTTAGCTCATAGCACTTTTTCATTTATATTGAAATTATGTTCCTCTTCAAACTCCTGGAAGTCAGGAACCTTTATCTCTGATTTCTCAGTGTCTGGAAACACAGTAACTGACAGAGAGTTTGTTCTAAGTAAATGGAAAAAGAATGAATGAAAATAGAAAGAAAATTAGCTGTTTTCTTAGAGTCAAATAAAGAATTCTGAGATCCTGTTCTAGCTTACACTGAGATTTGAGAGAGCCACTCAATATCATTATCTAGAAAATAGAATCAATTGTGATGATTTCTGATTATCTTTCTGAAAGATTTTGACAAAGGAATTTCCCGAGTATAGAATTTTAGGACCAGGATATACTTTAGAAATTAAAGTATCAGTTATTCACACATATCTCAGAGTGTATAATGTCAAACAAATATTTAAGTGGATCAATGATATTAAAGACAAGATGCAAATACTCTGATAATTACATATCAAGTAATCTTTCTTATCAAAATATTTTTGGCAGTGCGATGTATGTAAAAGTTGATCCATTCTAATAAGCTTTGTAACTGTACAGTTTCAAAATCCAAGGGAAGAAAATACTCTCCTTTTTTTTAATGTTTTCTGAAATTCTTTAATAAGTTTATCAACGACAAGTTTCCATTGCCATTTTAATGTTGTCTTAACCTTGTCAAATGGTTGAGAAGTAAACCAATTCAGTCACAAAGTGTTTTGTTTACATAAGCTAAGACAATGGGTTTGACTTTTGCTTCTATTACCTGGAATTGTGAATAAATCAGCCAGTAATTATGATATCCTGCAATTATTAGGGCCTAACAACATGTCGAGTGCTGGGTTGTATGCATTCAAATACCTGTTTTTTAGACATTATTAGACATCTCTGGAATGGTTAAAGGAAAATTCTCATAATCCCAAATAAATATGAAAATCAGATAAAAAACCTGATATGCCTAATGATACTTTAATCTAAAAAGTCAAAAGTAAAAAATATTAACAACCACAAAACCCATAAATCCTTCTAAAGTCTACTACCCAAATATTTCTCTTACTTTTGAGAATTTCCACCTGTAACTTTGTTCTACCTTCATATGCAGAACTCAAGCCTCATAAATTTCATCTCGCTAAGAATTTTGTGTATAAATATATGTGCTCACACAAACAAGTCTCATCGATTACCACGTAGACTTACGTTCATTCTCCCATGTCCTCCTGCATCCTGTTTTTTCTCCTACTTTCGTTGCACTTCCAAGATTTGTCTTCTGTAAGCATGTAAGCCAGTTTGGGGAGATAGTCTCTCTTTATCTTGATGTAATACTTTTTTGGAGACTTGCTAAAGTGTCATTGCCTTGTGACCCAATGTTTGATAAGATTTTGGGGTAATCAGCTCTTAGACCAATAGAGATGGGACTAGAAATAATCCATCTTGCCTATTGTCTCTGTTTTATGAGTTATCACCCAAAAGGCAAGCCTCTCCATATATCAAGAAATTCTTAAACAGAAGACTCATATCTTCTTGGGGGTTGGGCTATATAGTCAACATTTAAGGCAAAATTAGAATTAACTCTTGAAAACTTTTTTAATTATGTCTACAAGATTGTGTGTGTGATTTTGAGGATTCAATTCAGTACAGCGACTCTATGAGAACGACTAAGGCAGACTAAAGGAAAGAATGAAAGGTAAGAGTATAGGCAGGTGTGTTTGACTTGTTTCCTTAAAGGTAATCATTACATCCCCAGTGGTAAAACAAGATGGAGGATTCTGAAGTGTTCAGGCTTATCTACTGACTAATTTACAGTTTTTAAATACTAAACCTTTACAGTTTTACTACACATATAGTTTGATTTGTAGTAGTGAGGATTAAATGAGATAATATGCATGAATCTGCATAGCTCAGGCTCAGCATATAGTAAATGCTCAAAAAAATGTTCGGTGGATTCAAGGGTAAATCTCTCTTGGTTATATTAATATATATACTTTGAAAATGGTTCATCCGTTTCCTGTTTTTTCAAGTTGCTTTTCCTTTTGGACAGCTATCATTTTCATTGGTCTCATGACCCCAAAGTAGAATCACCAATTGTTCAGGTGTTAAGATCTAAAGTCAGCCTGTAGATAAGAGTGTGTGTGCGCGCGCGTGCGTGTGTGTGTGTATGTCCATGTGTGTGTGTGCGTGTGTGTGTGTGTGTGGTGGTGAGGCCTCATTGGACCCGTAACACCACCCATGCTCCCCTGTACATTTCTCTTCTAGCCTAACACCCTTATTACCCCTGCTCTTGCTCTGTCCTCTAAAACTCCTCTTTCTTGAGTAGCAAACTCTCCAATAGTTTTACCTCTTTTCTCTAATTTTTTTTCCTTGCTTGATAGCTGACTGGTCACTCTCAGCCAGGATTTTATTTTTTAGTTGATGTAATTTCTGTTTATTTGTTTGTTTCATATTCCTTGTTCTTCAAGGCCAGAAGTGGCTGAGTGTCCTTGCTTCCCAATGTTGCTTTCAGACCATTACTCCTTCTTACTAAAACTCTGCTCCTTTGAAGCTAACAGTATCATCTAACAATATCAGTTAATGTTTATTGAATACTTCTACTGAGCAAGGTAGTGTGCTACTCATTTTCACACATTATTTTACTGAAAACTCACAATAACTCTGTAAGCTAGAAACTATCATTTTCACATCATTCTAAGCTTTGCAGAGGCCAATAATCTTGTTCACATCTGTACATGTGGGTATAAGAGTGCCTAACTCCTTGGGTTACTGTGAGGTATAAATATATATATATATATATATATATATATATATATATATATAGTGCTCAAGGAATACAGTGTAAGTGTTTGCTGTTATTTTTGTTGTCCAAGGGAGCCCTGTATAAAAGAGGGGGAGCTGGGATTCAAACCCTGGCAGTCCTGACTCTAGAACATATAACTTAAATCATTATGCATGGCCGGGTGACATTCTACTGACCACTCCCATTCAATAATAATATCCTAGGCTCACAGCCTTCGAAGCCAATTCTTCCCACCCCCGCCCACCCCATAGGGCATGAGGTTCCACATTCTTCACCCTTACTCTGATTTCCTTTGTCTCCTCTGCTGAAACTTCTTCTACCTTTTTCACGTTACCTCAGGCACTCACTGCCACAACATGTCCTGCATCCTTCACTATCCTCTAAAGTCACCAACTCACATCTCTCACTGTCCCATCACAGCCCAGTGTCACTCTGGCACATCTTCGCTGAGGCACGCATTCCATTAACACCAATGCACTTTCATTATCTTTCAATTGTCTTTCACTTTTCCTTCTGCCCAGCTTATATTTTATGGTTCACATCATAATCATGTCCTGGTAGAGAATCTCAATTCCCTTATTCACCTCTGTGCCTCTCATACTCATCTAAAGAACTTTAGCACTAGTCGAGCCCAATTATCTACCTTCTTTGTACTTACATATGAATAATTGTATGGCAGGAGAAAAGCGAATAAACAGGCTGCCTGATTTTTTTTAGTTTAATGAATTCATTGTCATATTTAAGTGCCTTAAATACGCACTTGGCACTGTATAACAATATAGTGTTCCCTTAGTAAACATAACCACTCTTGATAATTTTTTTATGCTTTCTCCCCTCACCTCACATTTTGAACACCTTCTCCCTACACACACTCTCGCTGATGACTTTGCTTCTTACTTTGTTAAGGAAATAGAGATCATGGAATGGAAACTCCTTTGGCTTCCATCGTCAGACCCATAAAACCACCCTGGCATTATTCGCTTCCTTTCTCACTTCCTTTTAGTTCAGAGGAAGTGTCTCTTTTCTGGTCAAAGACCAACCTCTGCATGTGTTCTGCTTACTGTTTTTGCAAAGGCTTTCCTCCTTTTCTTTTCTGCATGTCTAACTCTCCCTTCTCAGCAATGTTCCAGGATAGTCTGTCCTAAAAAACCTCTTACAACTGCACGTACCCTTTCAATTTCTAGGAAACTTAGTTCTGAAGTGCACTACCACCTGCAATCTCTCTTTCCATTTTCTTACCCCACATTCACTGTATTTACACCTCATCAGCCCACTTCCACTTGGCATCTATACCTCTTCTTTACTAAAACTGCTTTTTCTAAGGTCACCAATGAATTTCATGTTGCTAAACCCAATGGATGCTATTTTATCTTTAGTTGATTTCACTCTGATTGCATCTCTTTAGAGAGAACTTCTTTGATGACTCCAGCTAAAATAGTCCCTTCCCCGTCGGGGCACCATTAGATCTCTCTGCTTTATTTTCCTCATAGCACTTATCTGAATTGATCTTGTACATTTATTCATTCATTTGTTGACCATGTGTCTCCTACCCCCACCTAGAATAGTGCCTGGCACATCACAGATGCTCAATGAGGATTTGTTGAATGACAGGCACAATACTGTATTTAGAATCTTCTCTCCCTTCCAACAATAAAACTTTTGTTAACTGGGTGAAGTTTGTCAGCCTGACTCTCTCCCGTATTAGTAACTATCTAGTCCCCCAGTGGAGGAGACTTCCTAGTGGGTCACCCTCACTCGCAGACAGGTCCGAGTCCCGTGTAGGACCAGCCTCATTTGGGGTCTGTGCTTCTCATTCCTCTCCTCCTCCTTTCCTTCCCACCCATCCATACTATTCCAGCTACACACTTCTAGTCTTTTCTTTTTCTTTATGATCCTCAGCTTTAAAACCTTTTTCTTTCTAAGCACTAATTATAGGTTGCTGTGTTGGTGGTGATTGGTAGGCCTCTCTGAGCCAGTTCAGCAATGTTGCTGTCTTATACTTGCTCTGTAAGCCCGGAAACCTTCCCTGTTTGGGGCCAGCTGGCCAAGTTCCAGATCTTGTCTCTAGTCTTCTGAAATCTTAAGTATCTAGGTCACAGTTATTTGTAGACTTGTTATCTGGCCACTAAATGACTGGTCCACAGTGAAGCATACTGATAGGGAAAAGTAGAATGAGTATCCCTATGAGAATCTCAACCTTTATGTTTTTCTAGGTGGGTTTGGCTAGTCTAACGAGGCAGAGCAGCCACAGTGTCCAAAAGAATATCCAATTTAAAAAGTCACCAACTGCCAGCCTATTCTCCTATTGTTAAACAAACATGAAGACGAAACAAAGACTGCAAAGATATTATTGAGAAACATTTTGGATTCTAATTTTGTGATATGTTGCCTTTGAGTGGTCATAAATTCCTTTTAATCATGATTTAATGATAATAAAAGTATTGTCATATACACGTAGGCATAAATATCGCCTTGATAGCTGAGCTCAGCATGGATATATATGCTAGAAACGTAACACTAAAAAGACCCAGAGGGGCGATCAAGTGCATTGGCTTACGCAATTTCAGCCTCTACTCTGCCAGGCCCAGTAAAGATGCCATATTCAGGATCATTTAGCTTACCATTCCAAACTTGGGTAATACTAATAATTATGCCAGATAACATGAACAAACGGGGCGATTCTGAGGAAATGGGAAAGTAGTCATTACAATCATAGTTCCTATGATAACTATGGACCAGTCCAGTCTCCTGCAAGCCAAATGGCAGCTCTGGCCCTTGCAGCCATAATTCATCACATCCTCTGGTCCCCAGGCTCTTAGGTGTCTAGAAGGCACAGTCAGTCATGAACTAAGGATTTATTTAATTGTTACAAGTGCAGTTTTGTAGTCTCACAAGTTTGTGACACATGGACTGTATCCTTTATGGTGTGTTCCTCCCTATCTCTCACAAAAATAAAGGAGGCCCCAATAAATGACTTTAAGAAGGAACTGAGAGAGAGGCTTGAATAAACTAACTTCCTTTTCTCCAGCCTAACCACTGTTTAATTCAATCCTAGTCTGCTATGGCAAGTAAAATCAAGTCCTTTTTAGAGAGCATCTTACTTGCAATGCACTTGCAGTTTCTAGAAGAAAAAACATAAGTGTGTGTGGGGGGAGCTTGGTGGGGTGGGTGACAAAACAAAATAGAAAAGAACTGAGGTTGGAATTACAGCTAAATTTGTCTCCCCCTCAAAACCGTGTGAATGTATGTGTGTGTATACATAGGAATATGGACGTACATATTTATATGAAGCACATGAACAAATACATTTCTTAGAGGAAAGTTATTATATAGATGCCAAAAGCAAACTAATCATTAATTTGAAAATGTTTATATATAGTAAGATTTTGAAAAGGCGGGGAAGCCAGGATGCTTCGCCTCCTTAGTGTGGATTTTTTCTACACCCACTTTTTCTCTGTGAGCAGATTCTGGTTATTCTCCTCTAATTTAAGCCCTAAGGCGAGCCCTGGGGCAGGGCACCAGCATCCTTCTCCCTCCTGGCTGTAAGCTGTGAGCAGTCAACCATGAGAAAAAAAAGCTGTGACTACTGAGATTATGAGGCATATCTGGAAGTAAAGAAATCTTTTCCTTGGTGGCTCAAGGAATTTATTTCTTCATTTTACATATGCCTTATATGGGCATGAAATCCTATATTCCATAAATGGGTTCACCTTTGAAAGTCATCGACTCCCAGCTTCCTTATCCTGAATTGAGTTTGAGTGAGAGAGCAAACTTACTATCTCCTATTGGACAGTTCTGATTGTTAAAAGTTGTCTTCCTTTAATTGAACTGAAATCTGTCCTTCCAGGTGACCAGCTATTCCTGTTTGTCCAGCACTGTCTTGGTTTTAACAAAAAATTCTACATTCTGGGGTACCCCTTAGTCCTTGCAAACCAGGGCAGTTGGTCACTCTGTCTTTAATTGTTGGCCTTATTCTCTGTCTTGGGCTATGCAAAGGAGTGCTATTTTTTTTTCTTACAAACAACATTCGTTTTGGCATATTTAATGTACATTTCTCTTGCTCTAAAAATTGTCTACTAACATAGCTTTAGATTCTTTACATTCCACTTAATCTGCTCAGAATGTGCTGTCCTTCATTGGAGGAGGAGCTTTCCTTCTTATATACATGCTTCTGTGTGTGTGGGGTGTGTGTGTGTGTGTGTGTGTGTGTGTGTGTGTGTGTGTGTGAACACTTATTGTTTTACCACCTGCTTTTCTTCTTATCTTACTAAAAGGAAGAGTTACAGCCAATCTGAATGTTGGGGATCGCATCCTTCGATCCAAGGTTCTCACAGTGGCCAGGATTACTTTACCTCGAAGGTGATAAACTTTTGTCTTCACTGTCTACCTCAGCCTCATGGGCCACACAAGAAACTAGACTTTACTCTGTTCCTTCTGCTTCCAGACAGTGAACACACTGGGAGCAAGATGAAGCCTGTCTTCTAGAGGCAGCTAGAAAGTTCTGTGATTTTTATTCAATTTCCAATTTTTCTAATTCATGGGTGAGTAGGTCAGGCCAGCCACTCCCTGCAAGCCTGGCTGTCTTTAATTTAGAGTGGGCAAGAAGGAGGAGGCATCACCAATTTCTCTCATTTTTCTAGAGAGCCCAACACTTTCCATAAGAATTATTAAGTCCAATTCTTTGGTTTCTCTTTTGGTTTAATTCTACAAATCTTTTCTTCATCCTTTGCAATAAACATGGAAAGGGGGAGCAAATCTTCAAACTTCAAGTCCATTAAGCTGGAATTTGAGGCTTAGTGCACAGAACTGAGCACAACATTCCACATGTGACAACTTTTTGTTGTTGTTCCAGATACAGCACTTCTTTAATACAGCCTGTAATCGTCAGTTATTTTACTGACTTCTTTCTGTAGTTTCTTACTGATGACTAAAACCTCTGATAAGGACCACATTTCTCCCCACACTTCTGCACTGGTTGTTTGGACCAAAGTCCAAGGGTATGACAACCTCTGTACCTGGTCACTCACTTAACTCATGGTGTGAGGCCTCTTGACCTCCAATATTCCAGTGCAATGGCTGCCATTAAAATTACCGATGATTTTTTAGTGGACAGTAATCTTCATCCCTGGCTATCTGACTTATCACAATTCACTTACCCTGGGTGACCTCCTTTAAACCAATAACTTTTGTTTACCACCTGTGTATTAATAATTATCAAATATATACCTATAGATTTCTCTCGCAAGCTCCATATTCATATAACCCAATTGAGTGTAAGATAACTCTACCTGGATATCTTACCTTCACTTCAAATTCCACATGGTCCATATCAAATTTATTATTTCTGCATAAGATTCTGATTTTACTCCAAGATTCCCTATTTTGGAAACTCGCAGCACTGTTCATATAACCTCCCAAGCCAGAAATCTGAGTACCATTTTTAATTCTACTCTCTTTTTCTTACTCTGCTTTCAATTTGTCCTGTAATTCCTATTTCCTAAATATCTTTTGCATCCCTCTTTTGTTCTTCATTCTCATTGTTACTACCTTACTATGCCCTTTCTCATGGGTACTGCTTCAATAGCTTCCAAACTGTCCTTCCTGCCTCTAGCCCTCATTTTCCATGCCATTGTCAGAGTTACCTTTCTAAAAGGCAAATCACGTTATGTCACATCTCTGCTTTTAAAATCCTTGGATGAGCTTCCATATTCCTGAGAATAAAGATCAGACATTTTGGTTTAACACACCAAAGTTGTGCTTGGCCTGTCTCTTGACCATGTTTTAGCCTCATGACCCGTCACCACCCTCCTCTTCTCTGGTATCCTCATCCCAAATATTCTCAATAACAGGCAAGCTCCTGAGTATATCACGTTGCTCCACACCACAGTGCTGTTTCCACATGCCGCTCCGTCTGTCTGGAATGCTATTCCTGCCCTTCCCTTATCAAGATCCAGCATACTTGTCCTTCAGAATCATTTCAGAGGTCATACTGTCTAGATGTCTCTCCTGACCTTATCTTCCTCCATTATCAGCTAGTCTTGTTTTTGTTGCTCCTATTGGAATCTAACTAAAAAAAACATGCCTGAATGGATGGCTATTTCAGTTCTCTACTGAGATGGCTCAAAAGATCTTTGGGTGGAGCAAAGAATTTTCTATAGAAAACCACTCTACATCTGCACCATTAACAAAAACGAATGAATTATCAACATCCCAAACTCTGTACTATAGACTTGTAGATGTAACGCATCCTGGAATATATTCAGAGGAGGGGTCGTGAATTGCCTGTCAGTCACAGAGAGTTTTCAGTAGTTTGTTCAAGAAACATCTGGTTTGACAAAAGAGTTTCTCAGTAAAACTGACAAGGTGTTACGTAATCACATGAATGATTTGTTAGATAGAATTATTGAGTATAACTGAATTGAACCAGGAAATTGCTGCCCAAAATAATGATTTTTACCTTCAGAATTATTGGTCATCAACTATTCTTTTAAGTAATTATTAGATAGCTGGACCAATTAACTGTCTATTGCTGCTATTAGTTCATGCCAATAAAACTATGTCATCATTGTATGGGAAGGATATTTTTTCATTCTCTCTATAGGGCTTTCTTTCATTAAAATATAAGTTTAGGAAAAGTAATAAGTAAAAAGTAATAAATAAATTTGATCTTTTAGGAAGCCTTCTACAGATCCCAAGTCTCATAGTGGTGTTACATTCTCTCAGTTTTCTCTCATGTGCAATATCAGTTTCTAGTTTTGGCTATTTTTAATGAGGAATTTTCTACATGAGTTGACACAGCTAATCCTAGAAGAATGGCATGGGGAGACAGCCCCCCTCTGCCACACTGACACTGGCAGAGCATGGTACTCTGTGGATAATCAGGCCGCACAGAGCAGTTTTCAACTGTACCGTGATTGTTTATCTGTATTCTTCACTGTACAGCTGTGCTCATTATTTCTCAGTGGGCGCGTGTTGAGAAGCACAGGGCTTCTGGCTCCTGCATGGAAACCCCCATGCAACAACGTGTACCATTCCCACTGAACAAGGGCCACTGAGATTGGTCTGGAGAGGTGGCATGTGGGCATGTGCAGGAAAGTGAGGCCACCCCTGGCATCGCTGCGAACGTGTGCGTGTATGTTCCTGTGCGACTGTGTGTTTGTGCTTGTGGGTTTGCTCATGGGTGTGAAGAGGGTGCAGGTGGTTTGGTCTACAGGATCAGAGGGCTTGAGCGGTGTGGGTAGACATGGCCCACCATGATCCTTTTCAAAGAGATAGAAAAAGGCAAGCTTTTATGTTTTAGATGGTGAGCTCTTTTGAGCTTCTTTGTGCTTCCAGAAATCAGGCAGCACAGCACAGGGAGCAGAGAGCCGGCCAACAGCTGATTCCTGATGATCCTGAGTGAGTGAAGGAGAGAGGCAGTGCGTGTGTGTGTGTGCGCGCGCGCGTGTGTGTGTGTGGAGCTTCTATTGTGGGACTTCCTTGCTAATAGGCCTTAAGTAGAAAATCTTCTAGGGAGTGTAGTCCATCTATTTTTTTTTAGATGTGCATGAAGAGAAGAAGTCAAGAAGCACACATCAGCTGGCAGAGCGTTCCTTCCTTTGCCGGATCGATCAGCCCTGGTTGAAAGCTGTCTCTACAGTGCAGTATTTATGGCACTTTACGCTGTGGCTTTGTGGCTTTGCTTCATTTCAGCTGTTCGTAGAGGAGCTGATTTTTATCAGAACAAAAAGTAATGTATTCTTGAGGTCAAGATTTCCTTTTTCTTCTTTAAGATTTCTTGAAAAGACTTAAGAAGGTTAAACAGTTGCTACATGACTAAACAGTGAAAGGCACTACACTGTTTAGAGTAAATAAGGGAGGCTTTATGAAAACAGTATGATGCATATACAGTGGTTTCTGCATGAATCAAATTGTATACTTTCAAAACTTAATTGATATTCTTAGGTGGGATGATGGTTTGGTTCCCGTCAGTATACTGAATGGACTAGTGCCAGCCTATAAGTGATAATGATTTCCAGCAGAAGAGTACAAATATTCCATATTAAAATACCAGCACAAACTTGAGTTTGAAAATTATTTACGCCCTTGAAATTCGAAAGGAATTGTCAGGGTGCACATATGAACACATACAAATGATTTATTCTAGCATCTAATGAAAATTTTACTTTTCACTAGTTTAAGAAAACAGTAATTCTTAGATGAAATTATGTATCTCTGTTAGGAAGATTATGATGATTTACTTGGTCTTAGAAATAGTCGGAATAAATAGTATTAATAAAAAAGAGAAATACATAAATGGAAGCCCTCTTTTCCCTTTCACTTTTTCTTAGCATATATTTTTTAAAAAGTAACTATTTCAGAAAGTAAAATGGATACAATTTATTGATAGAGTGTGTTGCAGAAGAATCTTTCTTTTTGAGTTTACAGTTCCTATGGGAAGAAATGCAGAAGTCTTTTAGCTATTGAAAAGCATTGGAGTGTGATAGCAGAGCCTAAATAATGTCCTGTTTTTAGCCAGAGAGGGTGTTCGATATGTCCCTTGTGTACCAGTAAGAACAAATGTACAAATACTTCCATGACATTGGGCTGTCTTCCTCTAAATGTTTTTGTTCTACTCTCAGTGGTGTGAAGGGAAAAAAAAAAACAACACTGTAACTCATAAAAATCACATTTCTCTATTTTATTTCAAGTACAAGTTTTATTCCAGAGACATATTTAAAGTGGAGAATAGGACAAAATATGTTTTATGTTCCCATTCATCTTTAAAATAGCCTCTCGACACTGTTAACTTGAGACTGGACAATTACTTGGCACATAACCCATGCGGACACCAACCTTGACAGAATTAAAGGGAATCCTTCTCCAAGGGTGAAGTGTTCTTGAACAATCCATTGGAAGCATTAGGTACAAATGTATTCTTTTCTATCTCCCATGCATGCGAACCTTCTCACTGCTCATTTCATGTAAATGGTTTTGTTTGTTTCATGCTTCCTGTTTAATTTCCACATTACCCCTTCCCTGTGACTCATATTAGTTGAGCAGATATGGAGATATTCTACATATGTGTAATTTGGGTCCCCTGAGAGAATTTTTGTTTTTATTTAGAGGGTGCTTACATGGCATTAAAAATAACCTACGTAATTTTTCAAATGTCAAAAACCCTACGGGGGGCAGGGGGAAGCCTTTATTTAGCTCACCTTTCTGCTCTTGCTAAAGAAAATACATTCTCTGAGCATGGATTATAGATATGAAGAACAACATTTATTCCAGCCTAATGTTGGGTCTTACTTTATGCTCAGGTTAATAAAATTAATGGCCTGCTTACTTGGAGAGAATGTCAGTTGCCATTGTGAATCCTTAAGGGACCAGGTAGAAACATCCTTCTCAACATACACACACAAACACAGACATATACTTCATGTGTTTATATTATTATGTAAGCGTGTAAAAAACTGGAGGTACGATCCTAAAAATGTTCTGACAAGCATGATGCCCTTAACTGCTTCCCCCAACCTTCTGCTTAAGAAAACACATGGATTATCACACCCTTTTCCTGTAACATTGTGTTAGGGGACATTTATGGGCTTAGTTTCCTGACTCACTTTCTTGATCTTGCCTGTTCTCATTCTTTTAGACTTCTAGTTTCAGAACCCAATTTTCTTTCTGGCCTTGGTCATGATGCTTTAGAGTTTCTCTTGCTTTCCAGCATGCTCATATATAATATTGTGATTTATAGTAAGAAATATATATATTTTTGTCTTCTTCTCCATTTCTGGCAAGAGCTTCTAAAACCCTTGGAATTTCCTAAGTGCAGAAACTGTTTGAGGTGTTTGTTTGTCATGTTAATAAGGCGATTTTAGGAAAGCCCTTAGGTAACCTAAGAATGGAGGCTGGTTGCCAATGGAAACAACCTTGTGATTAGATAGTCGGAACTTTCAGTACTCCCTCCCCTGGCAAGTAGGGTAAAGGAACTAAAGACTGAGTTCAAATACCAAAAGCCCATGATTTAGTCAATCATGCCTCATAATGAAACCTCCATAAAAACCCCGAAGGGATGAGGTTTGGGGAGCTTCTGGGTTGGTGAATAGAGAGAGGCAAGGAGGGTGATGTTCTGGGAGAGAGTGAGTGGGGCTCTGCGCCCTTTCCCCATCCTTTGCCTTATGCATCTCTCCTTTCTGGCTGTTCCTAAGTTATAGCTTTTTTTTTTTTTTTTTTTTTTTAAGTTTCTTGGGGTGACATAAAATGAAATAGGTTTCAAGTGTACGATTCAATAAGACATCATCTGTATATTGCATTGTGTGTTCCCCATCCAGAGTCACATGTCCCTCTGTCACGATATATTTGGCCCCCTTAACCCTTATCTACGTTCCCCCTACTTGCTTTCCCTATGATAAACATTAAACTGTTGTGTGTGTCTATGAATTTTTGTTTGTCTTGTTCATTTGTTGCTTTCAGTTTTATATCCCACATATGAGTGAAATCATATCATTCTCAACCTTTTCCATCTGACTCATTTCACTTAGCATGATTATCTCAGGATCCATCCATGTTGTCATAAATGGCAGTATTTTATCCTTTGTTATAGCTGAGAAATATTCCATCGTATATATGTACCAAATCTTTATTTAATCACCTATCGAAGGACACGTTGGTTATTTTCATGCCTTGGCCACCGTGGGCAATGCTGCAATGAGCACTGGGGTGCATATATCTTTATGGATAAATGTTTTCAAATTTTTTTTGAAAACATTTATCCATAAGAAGGATTGCTGGATCATGTGGTAATTCTGTTCTTAATTTTTTGAGGAACCTCCATACTGTTTTCCATAGCGGCTGCACCAATTAACATTCCCACTAGCAGTGTCTGAGGGTTCCTTTTCCCCACAACCTTTCTAACACTTATTACTTGTCCTGTTGATGAGAGCCATTCTTACAGGTGTGAGATGGTATCTCATTGTGGTTTTGATTTCTGTTTCCCTAATAGATAGTGAAATTGAACATATTTTTATGTGTCTCTTGTCCATTTGTTTTTCTTCTCGGGAGAAGTTTCTATTCAGGTCCTCTGCCAATTTTTAAACTGATTTTTTTTAAATTGTTGAATTGTATGAGTTTTTTTACATATTTTGGATATTAGCCCCTTATTGGAGGTATTGTTTGCATATATCTTCACCCATTCAGGAGGTTGTTCTTTTATAAGTAATCTAGTAATAAGACAAATGTTTCTCTGAGTTTTGTGATCCTCTGTAGCAAATTAAAACCAAGGATGGGGTTGTTGGAACCTCTGATCTGTAGCCAGTAGGTCAGAAACACAGGTGTTAACCTGTACTTTCAATTGGCATCTGAAGTGAAGGACTTGTAAGACTGAGTCCTTTCACCTGTGGGATCCGATGTTATCCCCAGGTGGATAGTGTCAGATTTGACTTGAATTGTAGGACACCTAGCTGGTAATCAAGAATTGCTTGGTGATATGGGAAAGGCCCCCAAGCACTGAAACTGGTGTCAGAATTATACCATATCTAGGATGACTGATCCCCTTTGGTCATATGTCTTGCCTTCATAGGTAACTTTCACCTTTCCTTGGCATCAGAGTTTATTTTTCTTTGTTTCTCATCCAGTAGCCAGCTAATTGCCCACTTCTATAACCAGTCACAGCCTCAAGGGACTCTAGCCAGGATCAAATCTAAAGCAAGGGGAGTTGATAGAGAAAATAAAAATGCTTTTTCTCTTCTGTCCTTCGTTTCAATCACAGCCATGAGCATCTGTGAGCTAAGAGTAGAATTCGACCACTTCATGAGTGCCTGGAAAGAGATTAGAGAGAAGAGCTCTATCATCCATTTACTTAAGGACCTGTTTTAAGTCCTCTTTCCTTTCACTCTTTGAAGTAGAACACTCCTAAGTGATTTCTGTGCGTTTAAGTTTTCATTATCTCCCACTCAAATGTGGTTTCTATGGCTTCTGAGTCTCAGTGACAATTTGAGAAAGATTGAACCCAGGTACTCCTCCCAGTTTTTTGCCTTCTATGACCTTGGCTTGTGCTCACTGTTCTCAGCAGCAGGGATACGGCCGCCAGATTATCTTCCTCAAAGCAAGCCAACATCAGGAGAGAAACTGGGAAGCTCGTCCCCTTGAGGGAAACCTGTTCTAACCTGCACTAACCCTTTGCCACAATTTCTGGTGGTTTACAAGTGCCTGCCATGCTCCCCTGAGAGGGTCCAGATCAGGCAAACTAGCACAAAAAAGTACTCTTGTTCAAACAAAAGTGGGGTTCAAAGATTCACAACATTTTAAAGTCACAAAAAGTTGGATATTAGGATTCTGTTGTTGCAAAGATTATCAAAGGAAAACATCTTGCTCTGTCGTGTTATAATAAGCAGAAATCTTTTGAACCCGTTGGGCAGGCTTTGAATAAGTGATGATAGTAGGGTCTTTACTCTGATAGGGATTTTAGCTTGGGATTGGAGAACTGTTAATTATTATATAGTTCAGATAGGTAAGGAATCTATTCATTTGTGCTGCACAAAAATTTTTAAAAAGCACATTAATGCCTTTCTAAAGGTTCCCACTGATAACAATTTTAACCAAGGTGAAAATATATTTAATAGTGTCATCTAGGGCTAAGTTTGTTTAAGAAAAAAAATCTTTTAAAAATAATTGTTTGAAGTATGTAACTGATTCATACTTATATAAATATAGGTTCTGTATTTTTGCCATAGCGTCTTTGCTGTAGACATCTTTGCCACAAGTATTTTTGCCACAAACATTTTTATCACATAACTGTTTGGCTGTAAGGCAATTTTGCTGTAAAAAAGATAACTGGTTGACATTTTGTTATTGTTGTTGGGGTTCATTCCTCCATGGACAAATCAATCAAATGTCATAAAAAAAATAAAATAACAGTTTGACAGTTGGGTTTTCTTTTATTTGGTTGGTTTAATGTCTTCATTGACAAATCAACCACCTCTGGCAGACTTAATATATTTAAGCTAGTCATCAGTTAGGTTTCATTTCTCGATTGCTGAAGTTGTCATAGTTACTTCCATTTTCATATTCTATATAAATCTTAGCTAGCTCTCATAATGGTCTACAGAGTGATGCGTAGATATGGTGGTGGTGGTCTCAAAATAGTTGGCATTTCTTCCAGATGAGGATGATTTGCCAGCGAAGTTGGTGTCTTATTTTGAAACACACCATATTGGGTGGAGGAAGAGGGGCTGAGGACCTTCTTTGAAGGAGAAGAGTTGAACCCACATTTTCCATAAAATAAAGACAAGTCCTTAGGTGTAAACCATAATGTAAGATCAGTTATTTTTGTAGTATTGCCCTGAATCTACACACATTTCGAAGAAAGTCTTTTAAATTTCGTTATTATTATTTTTTTGTGTTTCATTGCATCCTTTTTAATGCCAATTATAATTTTTTTTTTATGGCAAAATTGCCTTACAGCCAGTTAGTCATGCAGCAAAAAATCTGCTGCAAAAATACTTGTGGCAAAGATGTCTATGGCAAAGATGCTACAGGAAAAGTACTTAAAAACCCTTTCCCTCATCTCTATTAGTAGAGATCGTTTAGCGATATTGAGACTGCGGGAGGATTATAAATTGATGTAACTCTGACAGAGGGTTACACCTGACAGAAGCCCTGGCTCAAGGAGTTGACACGGTTAGGCTGCATAATCTCTACTTTGATGCTGGCCCTTTGATTTAGTTCTGATCACTGTGTGCCACACCTATGCTGGTCTATTGAAAAAAAAGTTAAAAACACTGATGTATAATTGATTCACTTCTAATTTCTTGAGCATTTAGTATGTGCCAGGGATTGTGTAGTGAATAAACCGATGAGATTCTATCCTCATGAACTTCTAAAACAGTACAGTTAGATGAATCAAAGCCAAGATCAAAATGAATCCTACTGACTTGCTCCAGGTATTTTTGTGCTTGCTTTTTTTTTTTTTTTAAAGTGAACCCTTGGCACCACACCCTACATTGGCTCCACCATTTTGGAAGCACAGCATATTTGGCGGTTCGCACACTCCCCTCCAGGTATTTGACATCTTCGCACACCTCACCACCTCTAGTTTTGCTTTTCCTTTTTCCTTCCACTTTCCCCATTGCTTCATACTGGGTCCTAATACCAGTGACCCAGGCCCTAAGATACCTGTCTATTTTCATCTCCCTGTGCCGTGGCCATCTTAGAGACCAAGAGATCTTCTTGTGGTGTTGCCTGTATGGTGATGGTTCCTGTGATCCTGGAGTCTGCTTAGAAGTGATGTGGATCTGCTTCCACTTCTATGATTTCAGGTGGGGAATTAGATGGAAATATTTTGGGGGACTGTAGCTGCAACCTCATCATGATAGATTTTCAAATATTGGACAACGATGACAATAAATTGGATAAAGAAGATCTGAGAATACTTGACTTGGCCTCCTGACAGTTTTGTTCCTTAGAAGTAAAAAAGGGAACTGTGGCCCTGAACCTAATTCTGATGAATAAGGGAAGATTATTTGCTGAAGCGGAAGTAACTATGTTATTATATACGTAATAGTCATGGGCAGGTTCAGCATGAGGCAGGTTTTTCAAAAAGCATAATCCCCAAACCTGAGATTCTAGAAGGGACCCAAGAGGGATGAGTAGCTAAATAAATGAACAAACAAACAAACAAACAAACAAATAAATCAGACGGCCCTGTAAAAAATGGTTCTTATGATGGGTAAAAAGAAATTATCTAAAGAAATAGGGAGGTCTCAGTGTGAGTGCTTATTTCAAAAGAATGCACTCCAAGGATAACAACCTGTAGAATGTCACTCCCATTCTTGGAATCTGAAGTTAATGTAGGTAATGAGCAGTTGTTTTATTAAAGCCTTGTCTTTCCTGCTCACCCTTGTTCTGTTTCCCTTATTTGCTTTTTAATGTTTCCTCTGGCTTTTGATCTATTTTTGCCTGTAAAATTCCCTTTGTGGTTATTTCTCTGTCTCTGCCTCTCTATATATGAGAGAGATTATATATATTACATATATGAGATTATGTATAATTATATATATGCATATATAATCTCATACATATGAGATTAATTTTTATATATTTGTGTATATATACATATAACTCCTGTATTTCTTCTTGGAGTTTCTTTTCTTGAATTTTAACCTACACTTACATAGGTTCTCTTTCGCCCTCATAAACCTGGGGTACTCCTAATCCTACACTCTCACCTCCCCGCTCCCCCCCCCCCCTTAACCCTTCCTCCCAGTTTTCATGGCCAGAGAGTCTCCACAAAAAGACTGTATCTCAGTTGGAGTGGGAACTAAAAATTCCTTTTTTTTTTTTTTTTGCAGAGGAATCTTTACAGCAGCTTTAAAAAATTTTTAAAGTGATGCTTTCTTCCCTTTAACCACCACCGCCTCCAGCCCCAGTTTATGACATTAGTAGTAGAATGCTTACTTGAAATTCAAAAGATAAATTTAAGAGTGAATTTATTCATTTAACAAAGTACAGAGGGATTAGAGGCCCTTTAAGTAGCATCTTCTCAAGTGTTTGTTTACAGATCATTAAATACTTAACTTAGTAAGAAACTAAGAGTAAAAATGTTCCAAACCACTGCTGATTAAATAGCAATCTGGAATTAAGATAAGGCAAATCTAAAATTAAAATAACAACGAATTTGAAATGTTCATGTTATCAGATAAGAAGCTAAAATACTTGACTTTTTGGTTCAACAGGAAACATCTGGCCAGTCCAGGGCTTTTCTTGTTACTGAGATCTGATGCTTAACCTTCCTATCCTTCTGATACCTGTGCTGCTTGTACTTTCTAGACCTCCTCAGGGCAGGGGACATCTGCTCCATTCTCAGCCTGAATTCTTACCCCCTTCCATCTCTTCACTGGCTCTCCTTTGACCAGGATACAAAAGACTGAAGGAGGGGCTCATTGCCAAGAATGAATATTCCTAAGATGACTAAAAATCTAAGAATATAATCAGCAACTCTAAACCTCATTGTGATAAATACTCAAAATGATAGGAAAACACATTCAAAACTAAAGGACCAGGAAGGGATAAAAGCTTGTTGGAGTAGGGATGGCTGGTTTAAGGGTAAATGACTGAGAGAACAAAACTATTCAACTTTGATTTCACCTCTGTCTTTTCTATCAAGGAGAATGATCTTTAAACTAAAAATCGGAGAACAAAAATAGTTAAAAAGGAACAGAAACCTCAGATAAGCAATAGTGAGAAAACACTTATGTGCTCTAAAAGTGTTCAAGTCTCTGGGTAAACTGTATTCTAGCACAATTAAAGTGCTTACCTGTGTGATTATGAAACTACTCTTGGTAATTTTGGAGAATTTATGAAGAGAGGAATGAAAAATCTGGAATGGGTAAATACCCTAATTATTAATAAGGGGAAAAGGTCAAAAGATTGGTGAATTTGAAGTCAAGACCAGGAAGGGAAGCAATGATGCCAACTAACAGTATGGATTTAGAAAGTTATTCATTTTCTTTTTCTATGAGAGTATTTAATTTCTTTTTATAAAAGCTACTAGACAAAGTGACATAATTCACTTTATTGATTCATGCATTCAATAAATACATACATTATTAAGTGCTTAACTGGCTCTGAGAGCAGGTGTGAGAGATCTGATGGATGAGATCAGAGTTAGTCAGGCCCTGACTCTGACCTCGAGAGCTCCCAGTCCATCTGGGAACATAAGGAATTGAGAAGGAGGAACAGACAGATCTGGGAGCACAGTGAGTCTGGTCTTTGGGTTGTGCTGACTTTGAGGTGCCACAGGTCTTCCAAGTCAAAATATCTAGTTGTCATCTGGAGATGTCCGGAACTCCAGAGAGCTCTTGTCTGGGAATGTGAATAGGTGGTGGGTAAAGCTGTGGTCATGAGTGAGAAGAAGCAAAGGTGGATTGTGGAGAACACTGAAAGGCACTTAGTAGGGGGAAGAGCCAGTTAAGGAGACTGAGACAGAATCAGCAGGAAGGTAGGAGCAGCGTCATGAAAGGGGACTATAGAAAACTGAGGGAGAAGAGAGTGTTATGAAGGAAAAACACAGATGTTAGAATGTCGAGGCCTGCAGAGGTTACCACTTTTGGAATTTGATTAGTGATAATCTTAGCAGGGCCAGTGTAGTGGGGTGGTGGGGACAGAAGCCAATTGTGGCAACCTAAGGACCAATGAGGTGTGAGAAAGTAGAGACAGTGAACGGAGACTTTTATGGGTTTAGCTATAAACATTAGGATGGGACATAGGGTGGAGAGAGGGACTTTTTTATGGTGGTCTCATTTAATCTTCATTACCACCCACAGAAGTCGGTATTATCATTCCGTTTATAGATTAAAATATTGAGGCTTAATGAAGGCAAGTCATGTGACTTCAGTACACAGACAGGAAGGGGAACAGCAAGAATCTAGACTCAAATTTTCCTGACTGTAAAGCCCTGTTTTTACTTTATAAGCTGACCAGTGATTCTCAGACTTTAGTATGCATGGAAATCACCTGGAGGGCTGGTTAAAACTGATTGCTGGGCTCCAGCCCCACTATTTAGATTCAGTAGGTCTGAAGTGTGGCCTGAGAATGTGCATATTTAACCAGTTACCAGGTGCTGCTGATGCTGCTGGTTCAAGGTCCACATATTAGAACCATTGGAACTTGTTAGAAATGCAAATCTGGGGGCCCCAGAAATCTGTGATTTACAAGCCTTCCAGGAGATTCTGATGTATGCTAAGAGTTTGAGAACTACTGTGCTAGGCTAAGAAGCTGATGGAAAGGAAGGGGTGGAAAACAAAGACAGAGGGAAAATGATGCGTTAAAAGACCTGGAGGTGATCAGAGACACTGGATTCATGACACAGGTGAAAGCAGTGGGCCCTGGCACAAAGACTGTAAGTTCAGGGTGGGATGAGGTGGGGGGAGGAGGTGAGCATGTGTGCAGAGGTAGCTAAGCGTGTAAGAGGAGAGTAGAAATCCAAGGGCAGAGCTATGACTTTCAGTGTTTTGGGCTTTTAGCAAGACCTCTGACAGTCCTCTTTTGATACTCTTGTAGAAATAGGGCTTACTGAAAATGTCTTATGTGGCTTTGAAGCTGGCTGTCTTCTAGAGGAAGTTTTTAGGGATGTGCCACAGGGCTCTATCGAACTTTTAATAAACCAGTGGCAAAGCATGGAAAGCACACTCATCAAATCTGAAGATGACATGATGCTGGGAGCAAGAACTAATTACTTGGATGACGGTGTCAAGATTCAAAAAGATACTGACAGGCTGGACTGAGGGGCCAAAAGAAACGAGATGAGGTTTAACAGGTATAAATATAACCTCCTGCTCTTCAGTTTAAAAGCATATCAACCCCAGCAGCAGAGGGGAAATTTTCAGAACCTGAGGCCAGTAGCTTAGGCAGCTCAACATATTATCCTTATGGCTGCAGGGCTCGCCTCTTAAATTCTGGTTCCATAACGAAATTGTTACCCTGTTTCTGGTGGAAAATTCTTTTCTTGTAACCCGTCTTTGGTAACATGGCTCTCTGGTTTTGCCCTTGTGCCCATGTTCTTGCTTTAGTTTTTATCTCTAAGTTCCTCTTAAATTAGGGTCTGGCTTCACCCTGGCCTGAGCTCCAGGATTCCAACACCAATGCCTGATCATTCCGATACCCAGCCCCTTTCTCCAAGTTTTGGTGTTCTTCCTGTCTGTCATGCATCATGGCTACTATTTATCAGAACTGCCTGGGTTCCATTCTTGACTGGCAGCATTTCTGATGTCACTTGCTTACCTGAGGCCATTTCCTCCCATTTTCTGCTGGGTGCCCCCCGCCCTCTACCGCCGCCACCACAATAACTGCAGGAAATAAGTAACTGTAGAGATTTTTAATGAAGTTTCATTTTGAAGGAGAGCTTTAGCTTCGATTTATGTATAATTGAGCACAAAAATAAAATTCTGTACTCACATTGCACTGTAAAATGTATGAAGTACTTTCATGTACTTTTTTTTTCATTTAAATTTAGCCATAATCTTGCAGATAGGTACTGTAATCTTCATTTCACAGCTGAGAAAATTAAAGTTCAGAATGGTGAAATAACTTGCCTAAAGCTACACAGCTTCTAATTGGTAGAGCTTGGATCAAAACCCACACCTTCTGATGCTAGGTCCCCTCTCGCAGCTGCAACTATTAATCAACTTGTAATAAAACCAAGTTTTCTCCCAAGTATTAGCTTTTGTAAAAGACATATTTTGGGATAGTGTCGAGTAGATAATGGCTCCAGGGCGTTAAAGAAAAGGACAGCAAGGCCCAGAGAAGGAAATATTGTGTACTATATCTTCTTTTTTTCATTATTAAACACATCAGCAACTACATCACTACTTAAGCTCTCGAAGTAACTTAAATAGGTAATTGTCTTAAAAACATAAGAAATGCAGCTTAGTTCAGTGTCGAGACAGCATTCCTATTTCCAGTCCTGTCTAAGCCCTCATTAGTTCATGCTTGGATTTCTGTATAAGTTGTTGCCTGGTGCATCTGAGTCGACTCTCTTTCCAGCTGTAGTTCATCCTGCATCAGACTGGTAGGTTAATCGTTCTGAAAGATTGCTTATACTCTTGCAAAACTTCTAATCAAAGACCTTGACTGGCTTCCTCATACCTGAAATATCAAGTTGTGTGGAACTTTCCTAACCTGACCACATCCTACCTGGCAAACCAGTCCTCAGAACAGACCAGTCTCCTCCTCCTATTTTATTCCTGCTGGTTACTCCACATGCTCCCTGAACTCCCCAGATCTAATTTACCTCTTCACACATTTTTAGTACCTACCCAAGGCAGTGCCCTCTGCTCAGCCCTGCATATTTGAGTAAATAATAGTCTGGTGGCTGACTTGGCTAGAGAAAACAGTGGCTATTCAAAATAAGTAACCATAGAGGAAAGCGAGGTTCTCAAGTATGAGCTGAGAAAATTTCCTTGGAAAAAGCACAGATGGAGAGATTAAACCAATTCTAATAAAGAAATTTGACAAAGAAGTTTATAAAAGTGGTGATTGTATAGAGATCATGGAGTCTCCTAATTTTAGGAAGGGACATGAAAGGTTAATTATTTTAAGTGAAAAACATAGGGTGATAGAACATAGAATTTGGTGTCAAAATCTCATCTCTAACATTTATCAATTTGTTAAGTTGGGTCAATTGTTCCCCTCTTCAAGCCTCACTTTCCTTATTTCTAGAGTAGAAATAATGATACTTTCCTATATAGATGGCAGTTGAGAGGATTAATAAGTAAAAAGGATTATATAAATGTGTATAATAATTACCACATAATATGGGCTTAATAAATGGAGCTATTATTTATATGTAAGACACTTTAGTTTGGAATAAGGTTATAGTTTGTCTGGGGACTCAGATACTGAACATTCAGGTACTATGTTTTTCTTTAAGAAATAGCTGTACTAAATAAACAACCAGGAAATCTGTGCATAAGGTCATTGCCCTCAACCCCAATGTGCAGGACTTCCTGGGGGAGTCCTAAGTCCTTCTTCTCAGGAATTGAGAAGACCAGAATAAGAGGCACTAGCCTTAATATGGACAAATCCTTCACCTTTTAAAGACATCGTCCATTTCATGTCCAGCATACCCCTTCTTAGCCAGTGTGATGTGTAAAAGCAGGGTGGTGTGTCCAGTCTAGAGAGCTTCCAGCTTCCCAAAATCATACTAATATGAACTTTTCCCCATAAATTCAAATAGTATAATTTTTCTCTGAATTCAAGTGAGAAATAACCCAACTTTTCTTGGGGACAAAACTTTAGAAAGCAGGACTTCGAAAGGTCTCATGGAATCTATTTATTTGAGGGAGTCTCTGAACTATAGGGTAAAAATAATCTTGGATAATGGATATGTAAAGAACAATTTAAAACAAACTTTGGGCCATTTACGGGAGGAAATAAGATTTTAAATTGCTTTAGTCCTTTTTGTAAAAAGGAGAAGAGTATACTATTTGATTGAATAAATAAAAATAATTAAAATGTATATTATGGACTTTTGAGGAAGAATAAAATAAATGAGAGAGGAAAAAAATGAAAAGGAAAAAATAAGAGAGAATGACAAAGAGAGAAAAGGAGATGGCTTTCCCTCTGGGGCGATGCATGAAAAGGAGACAAAATTAGAAAGATAGGAGAGAGTGGGCCGTGGGGAGAAAAAAGGAAGGGAAAGATCAGCATTTTCTTCTGCTTATTCCATTTTCTACAGGACACACTCCAGCCTCAGAGTTTTGTTTGCTTAAAATTAGTCTAGTTCAGAACATACTTCTAGATGTGTGTTGAAAACATTCCAGCCCTTTGCTTTCTCTGTCTGAGGCCCTGAGGACACCATCAAATCTTCTTGGCCCTCCTTCCCTTGCTGTCTTGTCCCATCCACTTCCTACCCAAGCTGCCCTAGCGCCCAGCCTAGCACCCAGAGTGGGGCCTCCTACTCCACCAGATGGACTCGGGCCACATCAGCCAGAGGAGGAGCAGGGTGCCGTGGTGCCAGGTGAGGACTGCCATGTGCACTCTGAGAAGCAGAGACGATTTCATTTGATGACCTTTTTTTAGGGGTTTAGGCCATATCCAGTCGATGCTTTATTTTGGAAATTTGCTGTAAAGCTGATTAAATTAGGACAGGCTTGATCTGGCAATAGACCAGAGAGAGGTTCCACACCCAGACAAACAAGAACTTCACGACTTTATCGAAGATTCACTGTTATTCTTGGGGGATAGGAGGTGAGGCGAGAGGGTGCAGGGGAGGAGGGTCCTGAGCCCAGCAGTGGCAACCCTGGGTGTGTCACTGTTTTGCAACATGACTTGGAGAAAGAAGTTTAAAAATCTTTGTGACCTCTTTTTTTATTCATTTATCTAATTAAAAGACAAGACAACTATCTTTAAAATCCTGTTCAACTGAAAAATCCTATCAGTTTTGGTAAAATTATTTGTTATCACTTGAATCTCTTTGCAATATTCTATGAGATGATCATTTAGTTTTGTTTCCATTGACAGGAGGCAATGTGTTCTATTGACATCCATGTAGAGAAACTTCAATTATACTTACTGCGAAGACACTCCCAGCCATTTCTGGAAACACATGCATGGCTAGGCACCAGAGGCCTGAAATGGCAAGATAAGGTTTGACACACCCTGCAGGATATCGAAGCAGCAAAGAGAATTGCAGGCCTGAGGGGAAGGGAAAATGAGGACATGATATGACAGTGACCTATGAAAACTACTGACCAAAGACTGCAGGGGACTGAGAACATCTCAGTTGATGCTCACATGGATAGACAAAACCCCAAGGAAAGAGACCTGCATTGGACGAAGTCTGGAGTCTTTTGCTCAGAGGAATGAGGAGTTCAAAATAGAGATAAAGTGAAGTTATAGAAAAAGAAAGTAAGGTACATATTTTTTTGCATCAGACTTTAGGGCCTGTGGGTTTAGACCCTCTACATAGAAACTGAGTGTGAATATATAGTTTCTCCATTCTGTGCCCGTACTGGGCTGAATAGTGGTGCCCCCAAATATATGTCCACATCCTAATCCCTGGAACCTGTAGATGTTAACTTTTTTTGGAAAAAGTGTCTTTACAGATGTGATTAAGGCTCTTAAGATGGGGAGATCATCCTGGACTATGTGGATGGGCCCTAAATTCAATGACACATATTTTTATAGAAGACAAAACGAAGACAGACACACAGAAGAGAAGGTGATGTGAAGACAGATGCACAAGTTAAGGAAATACTGACAGCTTCCAGAAGCTGGGAGAGGCAAGAAATGAAATTTCCCTGTGAACCGCTGTCGACATCTTGATTTTGGACTCTGGCCTCCATTACTGGGAGAGAATATATTTCTGTTGTTTTAAGCCACCAAGTTTGTGTTAACTTGTTACAGTAGCCACAGGAAGCTGACACAGTGCTCAAATCCATCTCGCTTGGTGCTCTGTTTCCCAGAACAACCCTGAGCAAACGCTTTCTCATTTTTACATCCAAGGGTGGACATTCTTCATGTATATGAAGATTGACATAGAATGACTGTATTTTAAAATAAAAAAGAGAATTAGAGATGGTCTAACTGGGTACACACGAGGAAATTGATGCCCTCTGTTTGAGGTTGACAAATAAAGACTTGGCCAAACAAGGGCAAAAGCCAGGTCTCTGTACTCCCTTGCTCTTCTACTTTTTTGTTTCATTTATCTATTTCATTTACTAATTATATATTTCATTTATCTATTAATTATGTATTGACCACAAAATATGGACACTCTTCTAGGTACTAAAGATATGACTATATATATATACATATAGATATATATTCTTTAGAGTATGTTTTAGTATGTGTGTGTGTATTTGTGTTTGCGTGTTGGGAGGGGATAGTAAGAGTGAGAGAAAGAATAGAACACAATAAAAACACAAATTTAAAAATGTTTTAAAGAGGCATCTAAGCCCAAGCATAGTTGCCTACACAGAGTAGGTGCTCAGATGATCGTTTATTAATATTTATTGATTTAAGTTCTCTTCTTCTTCAAAATCCTGAAAAAACTCCAAAATCTTTTTTAACTCTATGAAGCTATATTCTACAGCTCCGGGTTCTGAACAACATTTCCTTCATGCATGACTTTGGTTTCTTGAGAATGGTCTCTTTTAAAGCAATATTTATATTACATCTTAAAAATGTAGCACTGACATTTTAAAGTCCAAAGACAGATGTAGTCTCCTTGGACCCACCCATTATACCAACAAGATCACATTCATAATGTGGAAACCATGCCACACACATATCTGGTGAAGTAATATTTTTAACATGATTGCGATTTAGCAACATCGTGAATCATATGTTCCTAGGCACTGCACTTAATTTAAGTTTTTTATAGTGGTTAAGTATTCTCTCATATGTTTTATATCTTAGTCATTCTTAACAAACTTTGGTTATGCTGGTGTCCTATTAAATGGATACATAACATTCCAGCTTTCTTAAAACCACTTCTAACAAAATTGTCGGTTAACCTACTTATACCTGTAATTAGCACACTTCATGTTTTTTTTTTTCTTTTAGAACAGAGTTATATTAGTATTTCTAGTAGCACTTTAAAAGGATTCTAGTTTAATCTACTAAAAGGCCTTTAAAATTACTTGGACAAGGAGTTGATTATGTTTTTTATGTAGACAAATAATGAGACTCCAGGAATGCTGGTGATACAGAAGTAGGCTGTGGCTACGTGACTTTAAATGCATAAATTAGAACTGTATCAAGTTAATTTCTGATTGCCTGGATGCTTGCCAACTTTTGGATGGTATTACATTTAATAGAATTTTAAAATATTCTAAAAAGCCTTCTATGCTATAGACTGTGAGCATCCTGAGAATAAGGAGTAACTCATTAATATTTATCTATGTGACTTCAAAACATTACTTCACCTCTTTGTGTCTCAGTTTCCTAACCTGAAAAATTAGGATAACAATAGTATATACTTCAGTCATTAGTGAGGACTAAATGACATAAATACGTAGAGGAAATAGAATATTAGCACTTGGCATAGGCTCTTTGTTGGCATACTTGCCGCTATGCCCAATGACTGGTACATAGATGGCGCTTAATAAATGTTTGTAAGTAAGTATAGACAGTGACAGACATAGAGCGAAGCACCTACATAGGTCCCCCACAGACACAGAGGATGGCTTGCACACATATTTACAAACAGACTATGTTTCTTTATCCTAACACAGCAATATATTTTCCTTCTATCCACCATCTGCTTTTTAGACCCTTGGTCGATAGGGGACAGAATCAGGAAAATTTCACCAATTAACCTTGCAATCTCTTAATCACTCTAAGGGCAAAAGTGTCAAGGAGGTAAGTTTACTGGTTCCCCTCCCATCTGCTGATCTAGCGCTCCTCTAAGTCATTCAGTGTTCCCGTAAGAGTCACTGCTAAGGTGTTAGTGAGTTAGGACTAAAATAAAGACTGCTAGCATTTATTGAGTATACGTAATAGAAATATATAAATATTGTGTTGTTTTACCTGTTTTATATCGTTTAACCTTCACAACAAACAAAAGAGGAAAGTACTATTACTTTGATCACTTTATAGAAGAAGAGACAAGGCTTTAGAGAGCCCGACTGACTTGCTCAAGATTATATAACCAACAATTGGCAATCAACGGGCTTCAACTCACTCTGGGCTACTGCAAAATTTACTGGGTATCCCTATGTGGGTGGCAGCCCATGACCTTGCCCTCACTCAATTTTTCTTCCTAGGTTTAAGGAGTCAGGAAGAGGTTAGCTGTGATTCACAGCTAACCCCGTATATGTAATACTTATTGTCCCTCTTTTGCTTAGTGTGGTTAAATGCTTTTGCTCTTGAGAGAGAAAATGAGATGGATGAATGCTGAAGGATTATTAGATTTAAATACCTTAATTTTTTTTGCGTGTTATTAAAATGCATTTTTATTACGATTAGAAGATAGAGTACCTGAAGTTCAGAGGAAAAAAATAAAGCGAATTTTCTTGTGTTTATGTAAATGAATAATATGTGTTACACCATATTCTCAATGATTTCAGTTCATTAAAGTGTGTTGAATCTACTTTATAACACATCATATAATCAGTTTGTATAAAAGGACCATACGCACTTGAAAATAATATGTGTAGTTATACTGGTGAGGGCAGTGTTCCATATATGCCAGCTAGGAGTGTCAGAGAAAGAAATGTGATAACTGCAGCAGAGGTTGGAGTGATATGATTGTTGAAATGGGGCCACAAGACGAGGAATGCAAGTGGCCTCTAAAAGCTGCAAAAGGCAAGAAACAGATTCTCCCCCAGAGCCTCTAGAAGGAATACAGCTCTGCGGATAGCTCCATTTTAGCCCCATAAGATTCATTTCTGATTTCTTGCCTCCAGACCTGTAAGATGATAAATTTGTGCTGTTTTAATTATTCGTATTTCTGGTAATTTGCTACAGCAGCAATAGCGAATTAAAACCCTTAGTGTATCTTAATGCATTCTTTCACTTTCAGGCTTTGTGCATCCTTTTATCTAAGTTATGTTTCTGGTAAGTAACAACATTGTTGTTTTTTTTTAATACATCTGACAATCTTTGTCTTTTAATTGGAGTTTTTAGATCTCTTTCATTTACTTTAGTTACTGATGTATTTAAGTTTATAGCTATGATATAACCATTTGTTCTTTACTTATTCCATCCGTCTTTCTCCCCTTTCTTTCATTTCTTGCTTTTCATAGGATTTATCCAGTATTTGTTTTATGATTCAGTTTGTTATCCTCTGTTAGCTCTTTTCAATTTCTAAGACATACGGCTTATTTTTATATTTCACCCAGCTTTTCTAACCATTCGCATCAGAAACACTTGTCTGCCACAGGCTAGTCTTTCATGACTAGTCTTAGAATTATTTTCCACAAGTTTGAAAACAACCCATGGTCAAAGAGAAAATAACAATGGCAATTAAAAATACTTTGAATTGAATAATCCTAAAAATATGACATTTAAAATTTGTGCTTACCTCACATATGACAACATTGATGTAGTGGTGAAGGAAAAAGAATGGTTGTTCCAACAAATGGAATGATTCAATGAGCTATCCATATGGAAAAATGTGAATCTGACCCCTTAACTCATGTCTCACACAAAAATCAAATCCAGATAGATTTTATATCTCAACGTAACAGGTAAAACAATAAAACTTACAGAAGATAACAAAGGAGAATATATTTATAACTTTGGAGTAGGCAGATAATTCTTAAAAAGGACACAAAAGGCACTAGCCATAAAAAGAAAGATTAATATTCATTAAAAAAAATAGCTCTCCAGAAAACACAGTTAAGAGAACGAAAGGCAAGCCACTGTGAGAAAATATATTTGGAATACCTATTTAACAAAGAGCTTACACATTAAGTTTAAAAATAATTAATAAATTAATAAGAAAATGATTGGAAAGTTAATTAAAACTATACATAGACTTAATATGCATTTGAAAAAGGAGAGTATACAGATAGATGGCCAAGTAACAATGGACAAATACATTTTAGAGTGTTAGTAATATGTAATAGTCTATAGCAATGAGAATATAGGAATTACTGCTACATACAACTATGTTGATGAATTTCACAAGTACAGTTGCTTGAAAGAAACCAGACCAAATAAAGTGTGAACTGTATGAAGCCATTTATGTAAAGTTCAAAAACAGGCAAAAGTTATCAATGGTAATTGATGTCAGAGTAGTGGATACTTTTGGAGAAGCATAATGACGGGGAAAGAGCACGGGACAGAATTCTGAGGTGCTGGTAATAGTTTATTTCTTGATCTGGATAGTAGTTACACACACATGTTCACTTTGTGAGAACTGAGCCCTACACTTACAATTTGTTGCTTTTTTCTGTGCATATGCTACAAAAAAAAAAAAAAAAAAAACTTGAAAAAATAAAATGAAGTGATATAACACCCAAATGCAAAGTTGAACTTAGATCAGATCCTAATGCTATGTTTTTGGAACAATATAAGAAATTAAATGTTGTTTACATATTAGATAACGTTAAGATATTTATTTATTTTTTTTTTTGAGGTATAATGATATGTTCTTTAGGGAGAACATTTTAATTTCTCTTAGAGGTAAACTGAGGTGATTATGAATACAGTGTTATGATATTTATAATGTACTTTCAAATGGTTCAGTAAAACAAATATATATATAAATATGTATTTATGTATGTGTACACATACAGATAAAGCAAATACAGTAAAACATTAAAAAATATTAACAGTTATCAAATTTAGGCAGTAGGAATACTTTTGATCAATGTATTAATCTTTCAACTTTTCTGTATTTTTAAAAAGTTTATCATAGTAAATTTTGGGAAAAAGCCCTAAACCATTAGTTTAGTTAGCTGGTGTGGAGCTACACGTGGCTTGTGAGACTAGAGTCCTGTGCAATAGCTATACTGAGCCAGAGTGATGTGTAATGTTGTTTTTGTGTCCTCTCAGTCTTGCCAGCTCATTTTATATTCCCTGGGGTCAAGAGGCAAGGCCCAGGCCAGCTGCTGCCTCACTCAGCCAGGCTACTCACACCACCAGATGTCAGGCGGCCCCTGAGGGTTTATCACTTGGCCACCGCTCCCTTTTCCTTTCCTTTTCTCCTTGGGCGTATCCTTCCTTTTCTTAGGCCCCTTCTCATGGCATCGTGTGGTTCAACTTCATTGTTTTGGAACCAGGAAAAGGGAACAAGGAAATCAAATATATATATCACCCCCAAGACACTGGAGGAGACTCTAATTGAGCGAAATGAAAGCAATTCGTTTGTGGTCAGCACTACAGCAAGAGCTGGGCTCTCCACCACACATGCAACACTCTGCGTGTAAATATTTTCAAGTTGTCTTGTTAAACAAAAGTAGAAATCTAGGCAGAGTCACACGTTGTCCAGATGTATTAGGTCAGAGTATTGAAAGTACAAATGGTCAGATACTCTTTCTGTAAAGGAGAAAATATCCCTATTATTTATAAAGGGCAGAATGAAGATTATAAAGACAGGGGAGACAGATCCTAGCAGGCTGCCTCTGGAAAATTAATGGAGTACTGCGAAGTGTGAGCAGACAAACCCTGGCTGCCTGTAAAAGTGGGATGGAGAAAAGAGGAAAGGCTTCAGTACCGATATCGTGTCCATCCTACAAGGGGCAGAGACCCTCCCTGCAAGAGTGATGTTGTTTATTAATCCTAGTTTTGCTTATGTACACTATTTAGAAACACCAGTAAAAAAGTTTGTGTAACAAAAACAACATTTTGATGTCTGTCTCTCTCTCATTCTGTTTAAAAAATTTCGAGGTGAACTCTGGAGCCAGGATGCCTAAGTTTATAATTCTGTCTCCCTTGCTCTTTTGTTAAATGATGTGATCTTGGGCAAGTCGCTTGCCCATTTGTGCCTCCATTTTCTCATTTATAAAAATGAGGATATTATTAGTGTGTGTTCTCCATGAACTGGCTTTTAGTGTTACATTAGCCGATATGTGTAAAATGCTGCCTGGCCCAGACTAAGTTCCATTACTTATAGACTATGATGCTGGTGATGGAGACGATGAGGAAAGGGAGAAAGAGGAGTGAGGAGGAAGAGCAGCGCAGGAGGAGGATCCCATAGGCATTACTTTGTATTTTTGCCTACCTACTTCTGTTTCTGAAACCATCATTTCAGCCTCTAACCCCAAATCTGGGAGTCACTGTTCACTTCTTATTTTCTCTAAGACTTCCAGAACTCAATTAGTTAACAAGTTCTGTTGATTTGACCTTCTTATGTTTATCACATCTCTTACCTCGTTTCATTATCAAGCCTTCACTCTCAGTCTGCTTCTTGCCTAAAAAATCGAGGATAATTTCTTGGTCTTACTGTCCGTCTAGTTCCCTCCACTTCAGTGGGCCTCCACAATGCTGTCAACTTGGGTGGTGTCAAAACCAGCTCAAAACCGTTCATTGGCTGCCCATTGCCAGTCAACTATGTCCTTAATCCAGTATTCGAGGCCTTGGAAAATTCTGACCCATATTGCTAGACTTAGTTATTTTTATTTATCTAGAGGCACTAAATGCTCTATTCAAACTAGATTTGCTCTCAGTTTCACATTGTGCTACTTTTAGCTATGTGGTCCTGGGCAATTAACCAGCATTTCAGTTTCCTTTTTAAAAATGCAGATAATAACAGACTCTACTTTGCAGTGTGGTGAAGCTGACAGGAGTTAATGTAGATAAAGGATTTGGCACAGAGCCTAACATAGTGTGAGTACTCAATAAATGCCAGGCACGATGATGATGATTTTTTTCCCCCAAGGAAACCTGTTTTTATTACTTTATTTATTTATTTTATTATTTTTAAAATTAAGTTTGTTTGGGTAACATTGGCTAATACAATTATATAATTTTCAGGTGTACATTATAATTTGACATCTGTATATTCTATTGTGATTACCACCCAAAGTCCAGTTTCCTTCAGCTACCATATATTTGATCCCCTTTACCTACTTCACCCTCCCCCAACCCTTCTATATTTGACCCCCTTTACCTGGTCTACCTCTTCCCTCCTCCCCCACTCCCTACCCTCTAGTAACCACTAGTCCATTGTCCATGTCCCTGGGTCTCTGTTTGTCCTGTTCATTTGCTGCTTTTAGGTTTATAACCCACAAATAAGTGATATCATGTGATTTTCAACTTTTTCAGTCTGGCTTATTTCGCTTAGCATGATTATCTCGAGGTCCATCCATGTTGTTGCAAATGACAGTATTTCATCGTGATGATGATGATAATGATGATGAATGCTATTGTTCATGCTGTTCTCTTGCATAAACTTTCCTCACCTCTGTTTCCTTTTCACAGCACACTAGCTGTCCTTCAAGTCTTGCCGTGTCTCAAACCCTGCCCATTCACACAGCCGTTCTCGCTCCAGCCAACCAGGTATCTCTTCTCCCTTCTCTGAACCCTCATGCGTTCCCTTTCTTTGGAACTTACATTTCTTCATGCCCCGCAATTATTTTTGTACTTTATAAACCTTTTTATATGTCCATCCTCACTAAAAAACCACAACAAAAATTCGCAATTAAGCCCTTGAAGGAAAAGACTGCTGCTTTACTTGACTTTGTGTCCTTTGCAGTATTCAACATGATCATACTGACGATCCTCAAGTGCCTCTTTAATTGATAATTTAATTTTAATTGGTAAATTAATTATTGAGGTGAATCGATAAGTCTAATTTGTTGAATTACCTTCCATAACTCCCAGACATACACCCATTTTGAAACGACAGACATGGAATTAAACGTTAACTACTGCCTGCAGCCCCTAGCTCTCATAGGGACTATTTAATAGGAAAGCCCAGCCTTAGGAAAACCATAAAATTTCGGCATCTAAAATTCTTTGGATAAAGTTTCATATTTTATATTTCTCTGTTAAGGGATAAAGATCGAAGTAATCAACATGAGAAATTAGAACTTTGTTAATACGCTTTTACACATATTATAGTGGTGGTGTAAGGATTGCATTTTAATTTTTTCAGTGTTTAACCTGTAAAGTTCTTAGTCTGATCCCATTTTCCCCCTCTTTCTCAGCAAGAGTGCCTTATTTATTTACCCCCTTTATTCTTCTGTACTCATTTGTTTACAGCTGGAGTGGTGGTGGAAATGTTGGTTCACAACTTCAGGAGTTCCCAGGTGAAATCTGAAACTGGTCCCCTGCACACAGAGGACAAAGAGAACCTGAAGAAAGCAAAGCACTCCAGATTGGCAGGTGGCAGTTTTAACAAGCAAGGAAACTTACATATGAGGCTTGTTTTCAGTGCCACAAGGTAAACAGATCTTAAAAGTTTACATAGGGACCTTAAGTGGGTTCAGTCACATATATCATCCAGGTGGTCTCAGCAACACCTTACTTTCTCAAGGCTGTGTTCTTGCAAAGGGCTCCCACTGTGGGAGTCGTGGGCAGAAGGTACATTCCAAGGACAGGGGAGGTGGGGAGGGGCCTCCGATTGCCCTGGTCTAGCTTTGGAATCAACTGAAGGTCGTGTCCTCTTGATGACCTCCTCCAACATGTCACCCCTTCTGATCAAGCTGTTACAATCTTACAGAACCCACTTTTTCACACTGTGTGGGACATGGTCATCAAGGAGTTTCACTGATATGGAGGCCACTGGCTCCTTTGGCAGATTCCTGGCTGCCTTTGAGGTGTATACAACAGCAACAATGTAGACATGTGTGAGAGGAAACAGATTAAATAATGATTCCCAAAGTCAGTAATAGTTTTTTCTACCAAGAGTCCCATTATCTGCACCTCGAATTTATTAAGTCCCTAGGCAGGCAGAGGACATTGGATTACAAATGGTGGACTATTGAGGGAGGTCATCGAGGGGACCCGAGTGCTGGTTGGCTTGTGAACTGGGCTCAGGCAATCAGAGGCTACTCATCCCCTCCCCTGCCCTTGGAATGTATGTTGTGTCAGACATTCTCACGGGGAGCTGTTTTTAAGAACGCAGACTTAAGAGAATGTTGTGTTGTTGAGACCATCTGGACAGTATATGAGACTGAACATAGTTACAGCTTCTATAGAAACTTCAGGATTCTGGGGGGCTGAGATCTACTCATTTTGTGGCATCTAAGACAAGCCTCGTATGTGAGTTCCCTTGCTAGTTAAAAATGCCACCTTCCAGTCTTGGAGTGAGGTGGCTTTCTTCAGTCTCTCCCTCCACATTCTGTATGAGGACTAGTTTGAGAACCAATGAGGTAGTGTAAGGAATGAAAGGATCCCTCCTCAAGGGAAGAGTCTCTAGACTGCATTCTCTTATCTGCTGCTCCCTTCCAACATAGCCATCTGCGCCCTGAAAAGTTTTCACTGTAGAAAGCTGCTGATTCCTGGCTTCAGATGAAAAGCCATAGTCTTCCTCTAGCCAAAACAGAAACTGTTTCTCTGGGAGAGCTGTGAAGCTCCGATATTGGTTCCCCAGAGCATCCTGGAGTGAACCAGACCACTTAGGCAAGGATTTGAAAAACCAGGAAGGTAAGATAATGGAGAATGTATTTTGTTTTCTGGAGTTATATTTTTAATGACATTCTTCTATAGATTGTATATCTAAGAATCCATGCCCCATAAACTGTTAAGTGAGAACAAATTGGCTCAGCCTAAGGAAGTTATTACAGATTCAAGGATGGGTGATTAGAGAGTCTTCCTATTAGGACCAAGGTATTGCTCATTCAGTGTCTACTGAGAAAATGCCAGGTCACAGCACCTCTTACGCGGATCTGTTGCAGACTCGTGATTGAAAATTTCTGACTTATGTAGGTAACAGAATCTCTTCAAAGATATCTTTCTAACCTATTTACTTTCCAGACAGCCAAATGCCAGGATGCTAACTGATGAATTGTTTGTACTTTAAAAGTTTACTGTTTCAGTTAGGACATTCGTGATGGCATTTTATATTCTCTTTGCAGTGCAGCCAGCTGATTCATGCTGTATTCTGAAGGTTATGAGTCTCCATGTGATGTTAAGAACTGCATATCTGAACCATTAAAGGAGTGTATAAAATGCAGTGTTGCTCAGTGGAAGTATATGAACCAGAAGTATTTCATTTTATGTCATGACTTTAGCTCTATTTGCAGCGTTTGAGCATTGGTAGTTCTACTTTCTTTCACTTTTTGAGTCTTAGCTGTCTCCTCTCTTGAAAAACATAGAGCAAGGTTGTTACCAGGTAAGCTCTTGTTATTTACTTTATGTTTTCAGTTCAACTTATAAATGGCACTATTTACTAAGTTACTGCTATATGTAAGATTTTCCACTAGATGCTGAGAGAGCTACCAAAATGACTCAGGTATGGTCCCTGCTCTTTGGGAACACGTAAGTACACCCATAACTGAAAGGCACGATAGAATGTATTCGAGATCATTAGAAAAGTACAAAAGATTAGAAAAATTACAGAAGGTGGATAACGTATTTATTTGGGAGGTCTGGAAAAACAGCATAAAAATATCTTTTGAGATATGCACTAAAGGGTAGGTAATAATTGAACAGAGGGAGCTCGCTTGGGGTAAAAAAAATAATCCAGGAAAAGGAAAAATTATGGATTTGGCCATGCAACCTGAGAATGCGTGGAGTGCCACTGAAGGACAGTGGGTAGTCACTGGGGTGAAGTGGGGGGTCATACTGGAGTAGAGGGGGCCGGGTCCACCTACGCTTCCTGCTCTCTTCACCCTCTTGCTAGAGGGGGAGCTACCCAATCAAAGGCTACATTTCCAAGATTCTCTTGGAACAGAGGCAGAAGTGATGGGTTATTTTGAGACCTCATGTGTCAGTTATGTGTTGATTCTGAAGGTGACCTTGAAAACCTCATACTGCAGTTGGCACAGCCTCGGTCAATTTGGAGTTTGCATGACTGAGTAGAGCAGAGCACCCCCTACCTTCCCTCTCCCACCCTCAGTGGGGACACTCACACATACTTAGGTGCATAAGAAAAATACTCTTCGATGTTTTTAGCCCCTGAGATATTGGGTTTTCTTAAGGAAGCTGGAGTTTACCTTAAATAATGGGGTAGTTAAAAAGGAAAGGTAGTGCTAGTCCATTTTCTTTTAAATTTTTAAATTTTGTTTCTGTGAATTTTTTAAATTATTTTTTTGAAATTTTTAGTCCCTCCCCCTTTTAAAATTAAGTTTATTGGAGTAACATTGGTTAATACAATTAAATAACTTTCAGGTGTACATTATAATTTGATATCTAGATATTCTATTGTGTGATTACCACCCAAAGTCCAGTTTCCTTCAGCTACCATATATTTGATCTCCTTTGCCCACTTTGCTTACCTCCTCCAACTTCCCCTATATTTGACCCCCTTTAACCATCTACCTCCACTCTCCTTCCTCCCCACTATCCTCTGGTAACCACTAGTCTATAGTCCATGTCCATAAGTCTCTGTTTGTTTGTCCTGCTCGTTTGTTGCTTTTAGGTTTATATCCCACATATAAGTGATATCATGTGATTTTCAACTTTTCAGTCTGGCTTATTTCTCTTAGCATGATTACCTTGAGGTCTATCCATGTTGTTGCATATGGCAGTATTTCATCTCTTCTTATGGCTGAGTAATATTCCATTGTATATATGCACCATAGCTTCTTTAGCCATCATCTATTGTAGGACACTTCAGTTACTTCCATGTACTGGCCACTGTAAATAATGCTGCTATGAACATTGGTGTGTAAATATCTTTTAGGATATGGTTTTTCAAGTCTTTGGGGTAAATACCCAGTAAAGGGATTGCTGTATCACATAGTAGATCATAGCCCATGTTTTTGTGAGATAACATCACATAAGAAAAACAACTCTAGGTTAGAAAATACAGATTCTATCTATCTATTTATTTATTTATTTATTTATTTATTTATTTATTTATTTATTTTTTTATCTTCATTCATTCATTTCATATTTACTGAGTTTTTTATAACCTGTCAAATCTTGAGCTAAATACTAGGAATGCTATGATTAATAATTCATAGTTCATGGCCTTATGGAGCTTACAGTACAGGGCAGGGGAATTAAAACAAAACAAAACAAAACAAACAGGCTCTAATGATCCACTGGAATGCCTTAGACCAGAAGCATCAGCATCATTCAGGATCTTGTTAGAAACAAAATCTCAAGTCCTATCTCCAAATCACTAGAATCATAATTGACATTTTAACAAGATTCTCAGGAGATTTGCATGCACATTAAAGTTTGAGAAGCACTGGTAGAATGAGTGAGTGGGTAGGGGCAGGCACAGGGGCGATAGGGACTCAAAAGGAGTGACAATTAGTTCAGTCTTGACTGAAACTTTTCAGAGGCTGGTTTCTTTTAGTGCAAAAATAGGGATAATATTCCAAGATTGTTTTTGAGTCTCAAGACTTTTCATGGTTGTTCGGAGGCTTCAATGAGCAATATTTGAAAGTACATTGATTACACTAAAGCTGTATATGAATGGAAAACTTTTACTTTTTCAGCTGGGGCTGACGTATAGAAAAAAGTATGTTCTTTGGTATAATAATGTATTTTAAACAACGTTTAGTAATAAAAAATGATCCTATATAGATTCTTTGGTTTTATTACATGGAGAACTGAAAGGGAATTTTTTTCCTCCCTAGTAATTGCAGAAGAGTATGACATGTAAAAAACAGGTCTAATATGTTGGCCAAATAAGATGTCTCCCGAGGTTGAAATGAAATGGGCCTTGTGGGGTCTGAACTTCAACCACTCGTGCCCTTGTATAGAGTTTATCCAACGCAGAGATGGTGGGAGGGACGTTCTCCTGACCAAGACAAACATTAATTCCTCGGCAAAAATAAGAAAACCAAACTGAGTGAGTTTATTCAGAATTATTAGGACTGCAGAAGTCTTATTCTTTCTATAATGAAAAATAAACAAAGAATAATTTATTAATGATATGTGTAATATAATCTAGCATTACAGTCCCCACACAGCACTTCTTCACCATCACCAAATAATGTTAGTGTTTAATTAGGTTTTAGCAAGGCTGAAGTTGCGTATGGTCCCATCACAAAAAGTGATGTATGTTTTTGTTTCTTTACACATATTTTTTTTTCCTTCTGCTTGAGGCGTTCTTCCTTTTCTGGAGCACCTGGGCTACCTGGGCCACTTAATGATTTCCCTAAAGACTCTATTCAGACGTCGTCTCCTGACAGTAAGAAGCTTAAATTGACCATAGACCAGTTTAGATTTCCCTTCTTCTGTAGTCCCATGGAGGCAAGACGAGTATATATTGAATCACACTGTCATCCTTATACTCCATGTGTCTTATTCACTTCCCCACCCTAGCATTGGTCACCAGTGTCCAGCACATAATAGGTCCTAAGTAAACATCTATTGAATAAACATGAGAAAGGCTGGCAACTTTAAGAATGAATAAATAAGCAAAACTTTTACATACTTATACTGATGGAAACAGTTACTTCTTGATGTAGCTTAGAAAGGGAATTCTGTCAAATAATAGTCTAAGAAGATGTAAAACAAGGTAGGTGTTCACAGATCTTAGGCAGTCTATCTAAAACATGTTTAGATATTAATTACATTATAACATTACAAATTCTTTAATCCAGAAATTCTATTATAGGAGTTTACCCTAAGGAGATTATAAAAATGCACAAAGATCTAGGTACAAATGTGCTCCTTTTATTCTATTAATAATAACAAAAAACTGTAGATGAGCTAAGTAGCCAATGATTGTAAATTAATTAAATAAAATATGGTATAAAATTAAATTAAAAGTGGTGATGTAAAATAAAATATATTTGGAAAGATATGTTATTTCAAATGCAAAAAGCAGGTTACAATTTCCTGAGTTGGCATTTTATTAAAAAGAAAAATTTAGTTTCTTAGAAGGGTAAGTCTGGGAAGAGATATTCACTAAAATGATAATAGAGGTTTTCTGTTTGGTAAAATAATGGGTCACTTTGATTTTTGTTCTCTTTGCCTATAATTATTTAACATTCTCACACTGAAATGTATTACTTGTACAATCAATCCTTAAATTACAAAAGAATCCTCTTCCAGTGGATCCCCCAGAATATTACAGGCTGGTGAAGGTGGAGGATAGAATTAAGGAACAGTAGGTATAGGAAGATAAATCTTTTTATCCACGTTGCCCAAATTTATGCTAAATTTAACCACCGAAGTCAATTTTTGGGGTGGCTGGGCACCTTTTTTTTTTTTTTTTTTTTCCCGAATCACTGATGGCAGGACTTGGAGTGGTGAACCAGGTGCCAAAGATGTCAACAAGTGAGGGGGTATGCAGTTCTTAGATATGATGAGAAAAGGGAGAGAGTAAAACAGCAGAAATGCATGTACTTTAAGAAAACATGGCTTTTGTTTTTTCCAAGACAGTTAGGAAGAATGGTTCTGGAAGCAGCAATGAGGAATAAGACAGAAACCAACCACATCTATAGATTCTGAGGTACATGAGATACGAGAGAATAAACAGATACCTTTGAGAAGGTCATAGGAGATATGAAGTCCTATGAGGGCCAGGTTTCAGTTCGAGCAGAGGATGCTATTGGTATCAGACCCAGTAGTCTTATACCTCAAGGTCAAGGGCAGTGGATAACTTATGGGTTGCCCAAGAAGAATAAGATATAGTTCCTGGTTTTAGGTAACTTGTTCCAGCTAAGAAGCTATACTAACATACCTCAAATCATCTAGAAAACATTTTGAGGCTGAACTATAGCCCTGGGCAGTCAGATTGTGTCTTTAAAACCAGTCCAGCAGGACCTAAGGTTTTGAACTCCTCACCTTTGAACACAATTCCTACCCCTAAGTCCTTCCTCCTCTCTTGGCTGGTATCTGACCCAGAAAGCTCAAATTCCATGTCATGAACAAGGAGTGTGACAAAGATTTAGAGAAGATAGATCAGAGTGGCAGGAAGGAACTGGAATGGGGATGGTGCATGAGATTGATTGATTTAGCCAGTTCTTAAAAGATGAATATTATAATACTTTAATGTATTCCATTTAAATGTTTTAAAATATATCATTTCAGTATATATTCAATATAAAAGTTATATGTTTTACATTATTTTTTAATACAAAGTTGTTCAAACTGATGTGTCTTTTATACTTACAATACATCTCAAAACAGACTAGTTACATTTCAAGTGCATAATAGACACCCGTTTAGCAGCTACTGTAATTGACAGTGCAGATAGAGAATAAGTTATTATGTGGTTATCTGTTTTCCATCAGATCTTGGCCCTGGCAACTCCTGATCTGTTTTCTGTCCCTATGTGTATTAGTCAGAGTTCTCCAAAGAAACAGAGCCAAAGGGATGTCTCGCGCTTTCTCTCTCTCTCTCTCTCTCTCTCTCTCTCTCTCTCTCTCTCTCTCTCATCATCTATCATCTATCATTTATCTCTAACTTTCTATCTCTATCTCTATCTCTATCTCTATCTCTATCTCTATCTCTATCTCTATCTCTATCTCTATCTCTATCTCTATCTCTATCTCTATCTCTATCTCTATCTCTCAATCAATGTAGAGATTTATTTTAAGGAACTGGCTCAGGTGATGGTGGGATTGGTAAGTCTGAAATCTACTGGGCAAGGCTATAGACTGGAGACCCAGAGAAGAGGTGTCCTTGCTGCTCATGTCTAGAGGCAGAATTCCTTCTTTCTTGGGGGACTTTGGTGTCTTCTTTTAAGGCCTCTAACTGATTATGGAGGGCAATCCGCTTTACTCAAAGTTTACTGATTTAAATGTTAATCGATCTAAAAAATAGCTTCATATAATATAGTTCAATGCTACTTCTGAGTATATACCCAAATTAATTAAAAGCAAGGTCTCAAAGAGAATTTGTATAGCCATGTTAAAGCACCATTATTCACAGTAGCCAAAAGGTGGAAGCAACTGGTGTTCATCTGTAGGTGAGTGCAGAAGTAGTAAATGTAGGATGTACATATGGTGGCATGTTATTCAGCTTCAAAAAGGAAACTCTGACACATACTACAACATGGACGGACCTTGGTATAGTCTGTTAAGTAAAATAAACCAGTCACAAAAAGACAAATACTATATGATTCCACTTATATGCAGTACCTAGAATAGTCAGATTCATAGAGACAGAAAACAGAAGTGTGGTTGCCAAGAGCTAGGGGAAGGTGAGATGGAGAGTTATGGCTTAATGGGGATAGAGCTTCAGTTTTTTAAAATAAAAGGAGTTCTGGAGATTGCTTGCACAACAATGTGAATATACTTAACACTACTAAACTGTACACTTAAAAGTGGTTAAGATGATAAATTTTATGTTTTGTGTATTTTACCACAATTAAAAATATACCTTCGCAAGAACATCTAGACTAATACTTGGTCAAAAACTGGGTATCATGGTTTAGCCAACCTGACACATAAAATTAACTATCACGTTCCCTTTTCTAGGATATTAGATAAATGGAATTATGTAGTATGTAGCCTTCTGTGGCTTGCTTTTTTCATTTAGCATAATGCTTTTGAGATTTATCCATATTGTTAAATGTATCAGGAGTTTTATTTTTTAATTACTGAGTAATATTACATTGTGTGGATATACTATAATTTCCTTATCCATATGTCAGTTGATGGACATTGGGTTGTTTCCAGGTTTTGGCTATTATTAAGGCTGCTACAAACATTCACATACAGATCTTTGTTTCTATTTTATTTTGAGCAAATATTTAAAACATTGTATTATACAGAATGTTTGTGGCTACAATTAACAAAAGCAGCTGCCTCAGATCAACTTTAAATATAGAAACGTTTTATCTCATTAACAAAAGTCAAAAAAAGAGTGGTTCCTATGGTGGTTAATTCAGTTGACAAACAATATCATCAAAGACCTAGGCTCTTCTTTTCTTTCTAGGCTTCCATCTTTTTGTTTGTTATTTCTGTCCTTAAGCTAATCTCACTCCTAGTCACAAGATAGGTACAATAGCACATTATGATGCTATTGTACAATATCCAGAGATGAAACTGTCTTACCCTCATGGTTTTTCTGAAGGTCTAAGAATCTTTCCCTGAAGTCTCTCAATAGACTATGCCTCATTTCATCAGTTCAAATTGCATTAAGTGCCAAGAATTGCATCAAATGACTAAAGCAACAGATGGCAAGGACACTGAGACCCCTTTAGTTAGCTTAGGGCATTCAGAACTCCCTTGGGATGAGTCTTGTGTAATTTCCCTTAAAGCACATGACTGTGCAGGAGAGAGGACACTTAAACAAAGCGAGGATTCGCCAGGAAGGAGAGAGAGTAAAGAAAATGTTGGGTAGACAGGGTCTATTGTAGTATTATTGTCTATCTCATGCTATTTTCAGACAGGTTCTACTGTTCCTAACTCATGACACATTTTATGAAATACTTTTAAATCCATTATTCTGCTTTTACTAAAAGGTAAATGACAAGAAAAAGAAGCTCCAATCTCATCTTTTACAATGGATAACTGAACGTTGTAATTGTTTCACCTGCAAGACTAAATTATTTCAGTTATTTATTCAGCTATAATCTGCTGAATCCCTTTTCTGTGGAAGTCTTTGCAGGGCAAATAAAAAAGGATAAAATTAATATTCCTGTTCTTATCACTTTACAATGTAGTTTAAAAAACAAATTAAAAATGATAAGTTAAATAACCACAGAAGATGTAAACAGTGGTTCTACGTAGCCGTGTAGAGCTGGCACAGGTAGGACGATGATTAATAGTTAAATGACAGCAAGGACTGTGGCAGTTGAAAAGAGGACAAGATACTTGTGGGCTGGAACGGGCTGAGAAAGCTTTCCAGAAGAGGAGGGGTTGTAGGTGGGTCCTGACAGATAGGATTTGCAGAGGCAAATGAGAACGAGCGGGGGGCGGGGGGTGCCAGCTGTAGCATCAAGAACTATTTGAACGAAATGATGGAACAGTGTAATATTTGCTTGTGTCCAGGATGTAGAGCAGACCGTTCAAATATATATGTTTACTCATCCATTAGATAAATATTTTATCTTCCTATTTCGTTTCAGGCCTTGTTATCAGCAGAGATGATTATGCAGGAAACCAAGCAGACAAACATTCCTGTCCTCATAGAGGCTGAGTTTTTGTAGAGGAAGGTGGATAATCACATAACAAGAAAAATATATGTTATGTTAAATATTACAGAGAAAAATTAGGAAAGGAAAAAGGAAGTTTGATGAGAGAGGGTATTATGATTCTGGGGATGAGTCTAGACTTGGAGATCTGAATCTGTTTTTCTGAGATATGTGCACAGATATAGGGCAAGGTGAGACTGGCTTCAAAGATTTCAAGGCAGATGGTGGTGGTGAGGCTGTGAGTGTGGTTGGGGAGAAGAGAGTGGAGGTCTTGACAGCAATATTCATGGATTGAGGCCCCCTCCTTATTCTTGCCCATAGTAAAGGGGAGTTGGGATGAGCTCAGATTTACCCAGAGCTCATGGAACTATTGGCCTCTTCTTGACGTCTGTTGTGGGGGAGGAGAGGTTGAGAAGGATAACCTTATTCTTTATGAATAGTAGGTAGTAATTAAGGTTGAAAAATAGGTAGGAGCAAGGTTGTGGAGGGCCTTAAAAAGCATAGTAAGAAGATGAGATGTGTTCTTGCTGAGCTAGCTGATGAATGAATTCTTGTTTGCTTGGATGTCTGTTTGTCAACACGACAAAAACAATGTATAGAATGGGCCCTATCAAGTACTCCTAAGTCAAGTATCTGTTAAAGATTTTGAAGCTCCTGATGTGTTACAAAACAGAAGAAAGTCTAAAATAGGTTAGCAAAAATTGTGGTCTATTTATATAGAAATGATTAAATTTAATAAATTAATATTTTATCAGACAATAACAATACAATTGTGCACATGGTGCTTCTCATAAGATATTACAAGATTTATGAAAAAATAATTCAAAGTGCACTAGTAGGTTTGGTCTTGGGACTGTTATTTAAAGTTATATGACAAGTACCTTCTCTTAATCTTGTCAGCTTATCTCTGCATCTGTGTGTGTAACCTCATTTGGGCATAATCACTACACTTTGGATGAAGCTTCAACTTTTGCTGATTTCTCATTTGCTCGTTGTTGCCTTTAATCAGTCTCTGGCTTCTGCTGTCAGTGTCCTTTTGACTTTAATTTGTTTAATGACTTTTTGACCAACCCTGTTACTATTATGACCCTCATGTTTTGTCTGGATTCTGGTTTCCTGGTTTTGGCTCCAGGCCTGGATCCCTTGACCTGCTGCCATTCACAGCCTGGCATGACAGATGGCCATAGGCTCATGGCAAGGGCACTCCATCAGATCCTTGGCACCACAGTCATTTAAGATGCATGACAGGCAGCAGAGAGGAAAACATGAATAGGTAGCATGATGCTTTTGATGGCTCTTGTACAGGCCAATTCTTGCCTGGACTACTTGTAGTATACCTTAATGAATCACTGTAAATGAGACCTTGGGTAGACAGATTTCCCTTTTATGTCATATCACACATTGTTTTAATTCAGTGAATGCTTGCTATAGGGCAGTCCTGCATAAAGCTACATTGGGTACTGAGGGGAATTCAAAGATGACACAATACTGTTATTACTCTCAAGGAGATTATGGTTCAAGGAGGGAGATAAACAGCAAATTATTATATAAATTAAGATGGAAACGTCATATGGCAGAAGTCCAAACCAAGGTGCAGGAAGCACAGATAAAGCTATGAACTTGACCATGTGAAGGATTTGCAGATGGACCTAGGTTGTATTTCTAGTTGTGATATGTGTACTTCTGGGTCTTTAAAACCATACACACAACAATCGGTCCCTACTAATTGTTTTGAATAATTTATCAGACTTATGATTTCAAGTGAGAAAGGAGCATTTAAATATAATTGCCATAATAAAGAATTTATCTCTTCCATATGTGAGATTCAAAAGTGGGTCATATTTATAGCAGAAGAGGTGACAATGAAAAAAGAGCAAAGAAGAAATGGCTCATTATGGTAAAACCATGCCATATATTAATCAATAAATTTTAATGTTCAAGGGCAAACAGTATGTTGAATATTTTGATTATTCTGTTATCATAGACCTACTCTATCAACTTCAATAGTGATTTAACATTTTAGGATGCAGCATTTTTACCTGAAAACAAAAATGTCTGTCCCCTACTTGTAACGTGTGATCAAGAATGATTAGAAAACACTCTAAAAATGCTTTGAAGTTATAGTAAAAGATTTTCCTCCTTGGAAAAATATACCATATCAATTACATTAAATATTGCAAGTTATATCCCTAACATTCATTTAAAAATAACTGTATTACTTAAAATGAGCTACTTTACTTTTTTAATAAAAATAAACAAAAATAATGACACCTTTAATTCCACAGGAAAATGTACAAGAAGTTGTATTTTTTTTTTTTTTTGTAAAATATAAATACCAGCTGGTTTTAAATACCAGCTGGTTTCTGTATTTCCTACCGATATTTGGTCAGAGAAATGCACATATATAAATTCATGCAGATGGGCATACATATTTACATTAAAAAAAACCCCAAATTATCCTGCTTTATATTGCGAGACTCAGTATGCACATAAATCAAGGTGTACAGGACATATAGTTTTTTTTTTCTAAAACTGCACCCTTCTATTTCACCCTTCTATTTTCCTGGGACGGTGAAAATTTAATCTTATCAATCTGGAAGTTCTTCCCATATTCCACAGCGAAACGACTAAGGTCTGGGTCATCTCTACTCTGTGAAGATATTGGAAAGTAGCTTGTACTCAACGCGATTAGCCTGTCCATGGAGATATCAGAAAAGATGTACCTTATTCCTGTTCTTAATTATCCTAAGAAGAACAACAATTTGTGTCTTTAACTATTCCTATGCATTAAACTATTTATTATTTTACTGCTGTTCATTTTTTATGTCTCTCATTAAGTGTTCATCCAAATGGTCTGTACATATGCCATATCTCCATGATGCAAAATAAAACTGAGGTAAATGCAATCTAAGTTTCAATTTATTTTCAGGTGTACCTGATGGAGACATTTTAAATCCTTTTTTGGAAGTACGAATGGATATAAATAAATAAAAATAGCCATATGACTGATGAATTTATAAATTTAATTATTTACAATCTTATTTTCTCCAGAAAGGATTTCAAGAAGCTAACAGAAATGAATGCAATAATATATTATGATAAAATAAATAGATAAAAATAAATCATAAAATAAGTTTATAGAAAATTGCTAGACCTGATCTGCAAATTTACTTTAGAGTTTTTAAAGTTTTTTAGTGACTGGAGCAAAGGGGAGCGTGCAGTCTACTGAAGGATTCCTGTATCATCACCACACTGCTTAGAGGTGGCATAGCTTTTCCAGCACGGAGGCCTTCCTTAGCATTGGAACTCCCATAAATCTTCACACCTGAGACCTTACAATGTGTGGGCAATGTCTTCAATGCCATTCCTAAAACCAATCAATCTAGTATTATCACATGCTGTTCATGAAAGGTGCTTTCATAAGGCACCAAAGCAATGCTGCTCAAGGACTGAGTCCTCTGATGACATGGCTTCAATTAGGAACAGTATTCGAAACACCCAGAGGAATGGAAGTAAAGTTGACATTTAGTTCAACTGAACATTTCCATCTGTTGAATGAAGGTTAGGATATACATTCAATAAAAGCACACCCGGGCATAATTTTGGTGTTTAGGTGTACCTCTCCTTCATTAGTTGTAACCCAGTTGTTGATACACTTAGTTCAGGGTGAAAAACATTCACTACATGACCTTACAGTTCAGAGCAGAGCAATTTCGGAGCCCAAGATGAGAAGAATGAAAAGCAAATCTGTCACCTGTGTGATTTGTGATGTGGTTTTCAGACAATGCTATTGTCAGCCATCTGGTCCCTGACTATTTTTACTAGTTATTTTTGATAGTAGGTGCTAAGCTCACTTGTTTCTGAGTTACTGGAAGGGGGTGTATATTGTAAATATTGCATATATTCAAAGGAATAAATTTTAAAATATTTATTATTATTATTATTATTTCCTTTTTATAAATTTTGGTGGCCCAAGACAAAGGCCCTGGTACTCTAGAACACTATAGTCACATCCCAAAGTAAGCTCATTAGTGGAATACCTTCCACTTCAAATCCTATCTTTTGTATCCCAGACATACTGGTACCTCAGAGACACAAGAAACAAAGTCTTTGCTGTCATAATGATCCTAATAAATTGTAAACATGTATTTACTTGTCTGACTCTGCATTATTTTACAAGCTCCCTAAGAGCAGGAAGTATTTGTTTGGCTTAGTTTTATTTAAATTTTTTAACTTTAAAATATTTTAGAGTTTTTTGTAAATACAAGAAAATGCAGAGAATAATTCTTTGCTATGTGCACACCAGTCAGCATTAATAAAGGGTGACATTCTGTCATATTTTCTTACAGTCTTTTGTTGCCATGGCAGTGTTGAGGTAATACAGTAAGGTGCACATGTCTTTCGTGTGCAGTGTGAGATTTTGATAATTAGTTATACCTATTTAATAACCCACTCCAAATAAGACATACGGTAGTCCTGTGAGTCCGAAATTTCCCTCCAGCCAAGCCACTTTTCCATCCATCCACCCCAGCTCAAGGGCAACCTTTCTAATATTCTTTCTGATTTTATATCACCATAGATTAGCTTTGTCTGTTTTTGGATTTCATAGAAATTAAGTAACGTGGTAAAATTCCTTTGTCTGGCTTCTTTTGCTCAACACATTTTCCAAATTTATCCAATTTGTTTCTTTTCATTGATAAATAGTATTTCTTTGCATTTGTTCATTCTTCCTGTTGTAGTATGACATTTGAGTTGTTTCTAGTTAAGGCTAGTGTGAAAATTCTTGTACAAATCTTATGGAATATGTTTTCATCTTTTTTTTTTTTGGAGGGGGCAATTTTTTGAGAGTGAGATTGCTGAGTCAGAGGGTAGGTGTATATGAAAATGCCAAATTACCTTCCAAAGTGACTGTAGCATTTTACACTCCCACCAGCAATGTGCAGGAGTTCTAGTTGATTCACATCCTCCTCGATATTAAGTATCATCAACCTTTTCAATTTTAGTCATTCTACGGGTTTTATTTTTCATTTTCCTCATGACTAAAGATGTTGAATACTTTTTCATGTGGTTATTGAGCACAGAGCTATCTTCTCTTTTGAAGGGGCTGTTAAAGTCCTTTGTTCCTTTTTTGATGTTTTCTTCCTGCTTGTTTGTTTGTTTGGTTATCTTTTCATTCCTGAGCTGTAGGAGTTCTTTATATTCTGGATACAACCGTCTTGTCAGTTATGCATTACAAATATTTTTTCCTAGTCTGTAACTTCCTTTTTCATTTTTTGCCTGTCCTAATTTGTAAAGATACTTTTTAATGTTTTCTTCTAGACAATTCAAAGTTTATTTTTTATTTTTAGGTTATTTTTCATCTTAAGTTCCTTTTTATGTGTAGTTTCAGAGAAGAGGTTAAGCTTTCTTTGTTTTCCTTCTCCCATGGATATCTAGTTACTATAGAACCACTCATTGAGAAGATTTTCTTCTCACATTAAAATTACCTTAGTGTCTTTTTGGAAAATCAATCAAGTGTTTTAAGTGTGGTCTCTTTCTGAATTCTCTATTCTGTTGCATTGATCTACTTGTCTGTCCTTATGCCAATACCACTCTGCCTTGATTATTGCAGCTTTTGATTCAGTCTTGACGTTAAAACCTCATTTGAGTCTTGCAGCTTTGTTTTTGTTTTTCAAGATTATTTTGGCTATTGAGGAACATTGTATTTCCAGGTAAATTTTAGTGTTGGCTTGTAAGATTCTACATAAGTCTGCTGAGATTATGATTAGGATTGCGATCAGTCTATAAATTACTTTAGGGAGAGTTGACACCTTAATAATATTGATTCTTCCAATCTAATGCCATGGTATATCTCTTCATTTATTTATATCTTTAATAATTTTTAATAACAATTTTTTGTTGCCAGTGTAGAAGTCATTTCTGATACTCTCATAAATGAAATTATTTTTTAAATTTTACTATCCAGTTTGCTGCCAATATATAAATATATATAAATATATAACTGATTTTTTCATATTGACCTTATACAAAGTTGCTTTGTATATTTCTTAGGATTTTCTGCAAGGCAATAATTTCTTCCAAAAATGGCAATTTTACAAAACACCTTTGGATCTTTATACCTTTGTTTCTTTTATTTGCTTTATTGAACGAAAGGTAATATTTTCTTATATTTTCTTCAGTTTTTTTTTATTTACTTAACCCCTTCTTTTACCCTCCTTGTTCCCATATTCACGTTACCTTATCTATGTTCTTGTCCTAGTTCTAAAATTCTCTTCATTTTCGTTATCCACATTCTCATTTCTTATAGGTTAGTCATATTCTCATTTACAATCAATTAGTATTTTCAAGTATTCATGTTGACAAAGCTCAATGAGGCTTTTCATCTATGACTAATAGGAGAAAATTAAAGTACCTATTTTTTGGAAGAGCTATATCTCATAGCCAGGAAATAACAAAATTCTAAGTGGGTAGTGAATTCTAAAAACAGGGAATTTAATAGAAAATTACCTGAGTAAGTGAATTGCAAGTAAATTCTGAAGTGACTATTTATTGCTCAGAAGTGTTAGGCTATTTCTAAGGGCATGTTGACATTGCCTAATTGTAGAGATTTAAAAATCCTATAAATTGCAATTCATTGAGATAATGATTTTATTTAGTTCATTTAAAACATTAAATCAATACAAAAATTTTTTTTCATTGCATCAGATGCTTCCTTTTATTACAACAATTATGGAATACCTCTCCATTTCCACTAAAAAAATCAGAAAATATCTTTTCATACAACTCATTACCATAATTTTATATTAAAATTCACAATTGATTTAATTAATTCATCTTTAAGGTGATATTTTCTCCAAATTAATTTAGATTTAATATTGAAACAAGATAATCAAATGATAAATTGAAACCGTTTTACCAATGTTTAGTTCATGAAACAGAAATCTCTTTGATGAGAAGGAAATACAGATAAAATGTTGAAAGCTCATTAATTTTTTAAATCTGTATGTCTATTCACTTATCTATCATAATTCATATTAAAAATAAAATTAATACTAGTATAAATATACCAAGACTCAATAGGTGACAATGAAAATTTATGACAAGGCAAAAATACATTCTACATCTTAATATCTAGTATTAATATTTAGTTTTCAATAGATATTGATGACCCTAATTGTGTAAGGATCTATAGCATGCATATAAAACATAACCTCTTAGACAGGGGTTTTCATTTTTGGTGTCACGTTAGAATCACCTGTGGTACTTCTAAATGTCACGATGTCCTACCCTGTGAGAATCATACCACTTGCTCATATTAACCTCTCCTCATCCTTGTTACTGTCACCTACTGTATTAGTGTGCTACTGCTGCATAACAAATTACTACCAAATGAGTGCTTAAAATAACACTTATTTATTAACACACAATTCTGTAGGTCAAACAGGTAAACTTGATTAGATTTTCTGATCAGTGTCTCACAAGGCCAGAATCAGTATTGGCTGGGTTGGACTGGGCTCTTTTCCAGAGGCTCTGGGGAAAAGATATGCTTCTAGATTCATTCTTATTGTTATCAACATTTAGTTCTTTGGTTGTAGGACTGAAGCCCTATTCCTTTGCTGGCTATTGAAAAGGGGTTAATGTCACATCTTGGAGGCTGCTCTCAGGTTCTTTTCATGTGGCTCCCTCCTTCTTCAAGGTAGAAACAGAGAACCTCTCATGTACCAAGTCTTTCTCGTGCTTCTACTCTCTGACTTACCCTTCTGCAACTGGCTGGAGAAAACCACCCGTTTTTAAAAGGCTTATCTGAAAAATGTCCCTATTTTAAAGTCGATTGATTAATATGCTTAAATATTTCTGCAAATCCTTTGTGTTATGTAACACAATCACCGGACACCAAGGGGCGGAGATCATGGGGCCATCTTAGAATTCTACCTACCTCACCCACCATCTTCCAGGCCATATCTCTCCACCCACTGATCACTTGAACTTCAGACTCATTATCTTCCTCTCTGTTGTACCCCTGATGTCACATGGGACTCGGCATTTGTGCAGAGACCCTTGTTACACGGTTAACTTCAAGTTCCCCAACTTTATGCAAAAGATATTCAGATCCAGACCTTATTATCATCATCATAAATACTGTATATCTGAAATATGAAACCTGTTTTTCACTCTTAGACAATGTTCTCCTTATGTTTTTCTTATAAAACATGTTGACTTTACCAGGAGACATGGTGTAAGGAAAAGAGAGGAAGCTAGCAGTGGGCAGGACCAGGACTGACTTTGTAGGAAGGTTGAAGGGTTTAGACCAGCAGAAAAGTAGTAGGTCATTCACAGTGTTCAAGGAGGTGAGACCTGGTGTTGATACTTAAGAGTTCTGACTTCACAGTAGGGTTTGGAGTTTTGGGTTTCCATGATACTGAAATCAGTGAGGTAGCCATGTTTTGGCACCAAGGGTCAGTCTGGATTGAGGCTGGATCTATAGCTAGCAGGTGACAGCAACTAGGTTTCATGTGGAGTGAGAGGACTGTCAGGGATTAGATATGCTGCTTGCACTATAGGCAGTCATTTGGCATCAAGGCACAGCTCTAATCCCAGTTGGAAACCTCCTAAGAAGCAGAAATCAGGTCATAAAACTGGGCAGCTGTGGGAAGGCTGTAGCTGAGGCGACCGTGGAGGCTGGGCTGTAGGTAACACTATTATTTTAGATCCCATGTGCTGGAGAGATGATGCTTCTAATAATCTTCCGGTCTTATACACTGGACTCAGGGACTGTATCTGGCTGGGTGTAGTATAGTTTAAACTTTCAATTCCTTCAACTAGATGGGCCTGCGAAATGCAAGACCAATATCTTCTAGCTTCTCAGTCTCACTGAACTTCTCACTCTACAATCTCTTGCCCAATATTTTCCCCATGAAGGAACTAGCAGAAGAGTCTTGTCTTCTAGTTGGTCCCACAGGGACTCTGTGTTGTGAGATACTGGGTGCCTCCATCCCATGGTCTCACAAGTTGGAAGGTCAGTTAGAAGATGACAAGTCAGATCCTGGATGGACAGTGCTGAAATCAAAATGCAGAAAGTGAGTCCAAACCTAGTGTCTATTGAGAGGTGGCAGGAAAGCAACAGTACCAGGGGCACAGGGTGAAAGCAGGGGGTTCCAGAATGAAAAAAATAGGGCAGCAGGGGGATGGGAGGCAGGCGGGATGAAATACAGACCTGCAGCCCAATTCCTTCCTTCCTTCCTTCCTTCCTTCCTTCCCTCCTTCCTTCCTTCCTTCTTTCTTTCCTTTAATATTCTAAGCACATTTTGACATGAGCCAGCCAGTGGGTGGACACATTTTTCCATTTTACTCTAGTCAAATCATTCTAATTTAACTTTTACAACACTGTATTTTTTAGAGTTAGAATATTTTTTGTGTGGTACTTAATGCTAATGTTAATTTAAATTAAAACAAAATGTAATAAAATGGGGGATGGAGAGATTTTATAATGGCTAGGGAAGAAACTTTAACAGCTTTATATGGCTGGGATTTTACCAATGTTTCGCCAAAAAATGATTGACAGCTAAACAGTAGTCCCAAAGTGCAATTTCTGCAGGTGTTATTGTATTTTGCTTTGTGAAGTTAGAGTTGAGTTAACCATTATAAAAGTGTATGGTTCATTTCATAGAAAGGGTGAAATTCCTTTTAGCCCATCCTATTCTTGTTCTTAGAGAGTTTCAAAGTAAATGCTCCTCACTCACTACTGTTACAGAAAAGTACTTGAACAGCATGTGCTCAATTGATTGTTCCAGTGGCTCTGCTGATGTCCAGACCAGAATATCCCCTTCCTTTAGAGATGAGACTCTGGAGGTGCCCATGAAGGGTCATGAGAGTGCTGTATGCCCTTCAGAACAAAACGAACAAAGTACAGTTATTTTGTGGTCATGCCCCATCATGCCACATTTCATGGAACACACAGTGTTCTAGTAAGGGTAATAAGGTTTGCAGAGCTGGTCAATATGTGTTTATCAAGGGCTTTACTATTTTCTCTTGAGCAATAATATGGGAAAACACAAAGACTCACATGTGACCCAAGGCCTACAGCACCAGTGTCCGGCTCTGGCTGGATTTTTGCTCCAACCATCGCTTCATCTTTCTCACTTGGCTTGAGCAGGTGGGCTCATGCCAGAGCGCAGGTCTCATTCCTTCCTGGTACCCAGCAGTGCTGTCAGAAACATTTGTGTATCATCAATTCCCTAATCATTCCTGAGAGGCTGATGCATTTCCGTAAAAGCCAGATTTACATGGTGTGACTACAAATTAAAAAGATGGATTTTGTTCTGGCTTTGTTGAAATCATTCTTGAGAGACAGTGTTTGAAACAAGATTTATCAAATGGTCTGTGATCTACTTACTCCCAGATATTAATTTCTGCCTATAGTTCTGGGAGGCTTTTTCCTTAGTGGAAAAATTGCATTCTTCTGAATTTAGTCTATTTATGTGGAGTCAACCTTATAGGACTATTATTGCCTTGTCTTTTTTTGAGGGAATAGAACAAAAAAAGAAAAGGCATTGGCAACTGATCATGTGGTCCAGTTCATAGAAAGAGAGACAAATGATCTTTTCTTATTCCTTAAAAATATACAAAGCTCTACTAAAATAGGACTTCATAATACAGGTTGCAGTTATTAACTTAGGAGGTAGTGGGGTTTCTACTTTCTCATGATAAAAGCTTTCCATGTTCACACCACCTACTGCATAATGTCTTGGCTCGATATGCAGAATTTTCTTTGTTATTTAGTGAATGGCAACTTTTCCCTCAGGCGTTCCAGTTTTTAGGCAAAGATAGCTCTGTGTGTCCTAAGAATATGAGCCTGTATTCTCCTTAGCAATAGTGAGCAAGGCACTAAAACAGATATTTTTAGATTGCTTGCTAATATCCTGTTTTATTATATGCCACATGTATATTATTCAGAAAACTTTCCTAAAACAAGAATATGAATAAATGTTATGATTCTTTACCTCCAACCTTAATATTTCTGAAAAAAAATGTGTAAAAAATAGAAGGGATTTGGCAGAAAGCTCTTTTGCCTTTCTTCTCAGGCTTCTTGTCTCCTTACTCAACTTTTATGACTCTATTAACATCAGCTAAACCCTGTCTTCTGTTGAATCAGGAAGACGGAAGAAATGGATGTGACTGAGAAGTCTCATACCTTCGGAGATTCCAAAAGCTTCCTGTACTGGGGGAGGGAAGGGAGTACTGAGAGACACAATTGTGAGAGACATAATTCCTATGTGTCTCTAACACAGGAATTGATTTGAATTATGGATATGGGACAAAGGAACTGTCAAATCCTTTCCCTGGGCAATCTTAGTTCCTCTGGAGAAAGGGATCTCTAACCACCACCTTATGATGCAGATTTTTTCCATCTTCTCTGGAATTGTGGTCTTTCCATATTATGACCAAGGGAACGTTTATTGACTGGTGGGGCTGAGAGGTAGTGGCAAATTACTTCCAACCAAAGTGTTCCAGGTCCCCACTTTGATTTATGATTAGAGGAAAAATTGAGGGGCTATTAGATTTCTAAAATGATTGGAATATTTCAAGTAGCGAAAGAAGTGTTTTTTAGTTTTTAAAATGTTTAGATTTACATTGCAAACTAAGATAGACTTCAGGAAATATTGGTGTGCTAACTCAAAAAAGTATAAAATATAGTTCTAAATGCCTTTTGTGTAGAACATCAGAATTGTAGAATAATAAGCTTTTATTTTCACTTTTAAAATAAGAGAGGCGTATTTCACTCCACTTGTTACAGAGTAAATGGAAGGATAAAACATTGAGAATATTATAAAGACTTGTGTTTCTAACATAAGCCACTGTTTAGAATGCTGATTGTCATTCACATTTTATGTATAGGAAACAATATGAGTTTTATAAAATTACCAAATTTATGAGAGGATTAAGCAGGTTTTGCTTTTATAGTCATAACATGTTGAAAAGCATTTGCATCAAATGGGAGATATAATTTCTCTTTGTAATTGAAATTTAAATCCCAGCATAAACATGGCGCTTAGAAAACGATTTTATGAGCTTTTTTTTTTTTTTTTTTTTTTTTATAAAGATGCTGCATGGAAAGAAGGTTACACAGCTGGAGATTGTTTAGAGACAATTAAGACTTATTGGCTTTTCAGCTGGGATACAAGCAGAGCTCTGAGACTCTTGCCATCTTGGAATTGTTACCTAAGTGAAGTCCCTTTACAACTCTAAGCTTTTTAGTATTCTTAAAAAATTATTTAGCATCAGAGACTTAAGAGGATGATCTATCGGAGTTTAAGTCCATGATAAATGCAGAGTATACATTTGTCTTTAATGTAATTTACAAAGGGTGAAACTGACACCATCTTTTCAAGACTATTACTTCTTTAGGAAAATATTGAAGAATGATTTTAAATTTTAGCACCCTCTGCCTCCTATTTCTAGCCCCTCAAAAATGGTACCCTACTACTTTAAATTTTAACATCTATCTCCTTTCCTTCTCTACTCCAGAGTAGGAAAGGACTGCCTGATACAGCTACCCTGATAAGTAAGTGCTTTCTTTTCATACCCAAAATATTGCTGATAGGGACAAAGATTTAAAGGATGACTTTTACCAATGAGGACATTTCAGAATTCATCAATAAAATATTTTCAACTGAAGGAATCTTTCCTATGACTCATAGATCAGATCACATAGAGGATACTTACTTTATGAATAAATTTGTATGTGTTTTCACAGTACCCCAGAGGACATAATCTTTTATAATAAACACTTTCGGTAGACAGCTGGCTTGATCACCTTTTAGCCAAAGTGACCATAACACTTAGGTATAAGTAGATAATCTGAAGTGACCAATATTTTGAATTCCTTCATTAACGAACTAGTAGGAAATTCAACTTGAATTATTTTCATTATTTTCTTCAGTATGTGGATATTATACAGGTAAGGATGAATCTATGTTACAGAAGTTTGATTTCCGACCTGAGATTTTTACCCTTATTTGACTGAAATCTCTCTACATTTTAATGTGACAAAATTCATTTCTTGATACATAGTTAAAGGCAGGCTGAATACTAAATTAATTTAATTTGTCTTATTACATTAGTACTTTATGTCTATTAACTTTGGGGGGAACATATTGAACTTGTCTTTGATTTTTCTGTTTCACGCGGGGACGAGAAATGGTGTCATAAATGCCTCCATCTTTGTACTTTGCTTCTGCTTGACATGGTTTTGTTCTCTTTGACAGACATTCAGTGGTAAAAAGTAGTGTAATTATTAATTTCCCACTTGACATTGTGAACATTTCAATGCTAAGTTAGCAGGTAAAAATGTCACAATCCATTTCTATTATACCTACCCACAGAACTTCAAAGGGCTCCTAGCAATTGGTTCTTGAGTAGGAAAGAAGACTGTGACATGCAGATACCAAGTGAAATTAACTTTGTTAACACTACTTGACCTTTCTGTAAAATACTCGATTTTGTCAGATACTTTCCTTCATAATGATAGTTTGAAAAAAAGTTAACATTCATCGTCTTCTATTGCTTATGTTAACTAGAAAGAAATTATTTTAGCAACAGACCTGCATTAGTCTCTCACATATTGAGCATATGCTACCCCTTGGGGCTATAATAACCACTAAGCTCTAGTGGGTACTGGGAAATACCAACCTGCTTTACTGAAGTGATATATGATAAGAGACAGTTGCTTCTTACAAAGGCGCTGCTGACTAATTGGCCTCAGAAAGTTGTGAATCAGTCACATTGAGTGTTACTACAGTGATGAAGACCCATGGGCACAAAGGCATAGGGGAAAGAACATATCTTTTAGATCGTGGTGACTCTGATAGCTCAGTCCAATAGAAATACAATGCTTGCTGCATTTAAAAAAATTTCTAATGGCCGCATAAAAAAATAGACACAGTGAGAATTAATTTTTATTATGTATTTTGTTTATATCCAAAATATTATCATGCAGCACTAGCCCCATTTTCAGTGCTCAATAGCCTTATGTAGCTACTCGTTACCATATTTGCCAGTTCAGCTTTAGGGACTCAATCTAAATGGGAATCTATGACTCAGATGGGAAGAAAATGGTTTATCCGAATCAGATTAACGTGATGGAAAGTGTTCAGATAACTCTGGATCATTTTGAAGGTCATTTATGAATGACAGGGACTATTAATACTAAACTCACTGGGATTTCATTTCTTTACCCAGAAAATAGAAATAGTAAACTCTTTCTACCATAGCACTATGGGTAGGGAGGTATGTGGAAACATTTAGAAAAAATAACTGTAAAGAGCTAAGTAATAAAAGGTACTTTTGCGGGGGCTGAAATTATTGGAGACATAAAGTAATTCTTTGGGGAACCTTGCCTGAGGGCTCCATGTTGGGTCCCATACAATTCTTTGGCATGGGGTCACTTACCTCTGGCTCCTGGCTCACGCGATTCTTCCTTTAAACTTCTAGATCAATTCCTATTCCCCATTAGCACACTTAGTTTCATTTTTAAAATTTACTGTCTCTTAGTACAGGCATTGAGCCGTGAGTGCTTTGTATACATCATGTCATTTAATCCTATAAACAGCTCTACAGATTTTGCCTCATTTTCTAAAGGAAGTTGATTTACAGAGAGGTTAAGTAACTTGCCCATCATTCCACAGGTAGTAAGCTGCCTTTAAGTCAGGCCATCTGAATGCAGAGTCCATTAGTTGTGTACTGGACGGCACTGCTACCCATCACAGACACTGATGTTGCATGCTCCTGAATGTATTTTTTTATATATATAATATTCTGTGTATTATGACTTTTTGACATCTTAAAAAAATAACCTCTCTCTCTCTGGGGAGAGACTGCCTCTTCTTTAGCTGACCAATTCTTAGAGATAGTGAGGATTCCACAGGAGCATGCCTTTCATAAGCGAATTAATCAATCTAGAGCCTTCCCTCTTCTATCTGGTCCACATACCCAGGAAGCAATATTCCTCTGCCTTAATCATCCCAGAGCCAGGTAATAGGCAACTGGAGACCACCCCTGTAGCTTAGAGTCCACTGAAATCATTCAAACCAGTCAGCTCTAAACTGTTTAACCTGACCTGCCTTGCCTTTCCTGGAGAAACATCAATAAAAGCATGGTTTAAGCACTTCCCCAGTATTGTGTCACCTGACCCAAACCTGGTACATCCCCTGTGACTCTGTGTGGCATGCAATGCCCCCCTCTCTAGGACCTGTGAGGGTAATAAACTTTGCTTTCTTGTGCCTCTCTTGTGTCCCCTCTTGTGGTTCTACTGGACTGACCATCACCCAAAAGAATACAGAACAAGGACCATAGCAGGCTGGGCATGAGAGTATTAAACTGATGATAAATTTTTGAATTAAAGTTTGTAGGATAATTATAGGGGGGGGGGAAGATAACCAAGAATGGCCAAAATGTAAGCGTGACTAGAGATTTCCACAAGTTTAATGAAGACAATCCTAGGGAGAAAGAAAGAAAACACTGTCACATTTGAATGGAGGGGGCTTTTCTGGGTTTTCCTGAGGTACTGGTAAAGAAAGTTATAACAGACAAAGTTCAGTTTTTAGAGCTGTGATGAAATTAGGTTGGTTCTTGAAATGCCTATGGAAAAAATCTAATTTGGAAAAAAATATGGATGTAAATAATAGATATGAATTTAGCTCACAGGAGAGAGAAATGCACAAAGCTTCTTATTCTAGTTTTGTCTAAATGATTGATTTCTGTAAAATAAGGGAAATTAGTAAACTAACAAGAAGTTATTGAGAACATACTCTTTTTAGGGCATTATTGTGTATACAAATATGATGGATGTCATAGGCACATGCTATCTTATTGGGACATGAGAAAGGTAGGATATGATTGCTGGCTACGTGGGGGGTGGGGATCCCTGGGCTGGGAATGCAAGTATAACACCTCCAGAAAGAGTTGGGCAGATGAGGGCCAGGGAGAAGCTGTAGGGTTTGGAGGGTCAACAAGGAAAAGAGAAAGCAGTTCAGATACTTAAGAAGGTATGCAATTAACTTTTATATGTAATAATTGGAGCATGGTAGGGAGCTGAGAGGAGATCTATGTGTTCACGTATATCTTCATAACTCAGATGATTGTCAAATGCCTTCAAAATTCAGAAAAGTGAGACCATTGGCCAGCCATTAGGAATCATTGTAATGAAACTTTGATTTATTCTGATTTACTAATTCCTCCATAAAAAAAGACTAGATCTTAGTTACATTCAAGTGTAGCCTAATTATAAGAAGGAGAGAGCTGGATGACCAGGAAGAAGTTCAAGATATATCAAAATTTTTGAAAACATGTCCTTTGTGGGGTTGTAAAGGGAATGCAGAGGTCTTCTGGGGTTATGCTAGGGCACGAGGAACCCTTACTGGGCTTGGAGCCTTACTAGGCTTGGCAATTGCATTGACTGAGAGGAGGTAATCTCCATTACTGTCCTAGACAGGCACTCTTCCAATCACTGTTTTCTGGTTTCTTCCTCATTAATATGTTAGTTTTAGTGCATATGCTTGTCACAAATTGAAGGCTCAGTAAAATTCAAGAAATGATTGAGATTGCAGATTGCAGATAGGCAAACTTTATTTCACAAGCCGAAGGGGATAATTTATTTTCCATCTTCTCCCTCTCTCTTAAAATAGAGAACCTTCAACAAATGGTATATAAAGGAAAACAGAGCAAACAAAAGAGGGAAACTTTGCAATTTATTAACTCAAGCATGAAAATACAGAAAATAAGCAGGGCTCAACTTACTTGGAAAAATAAGTCTGAACCTATTTCATTAAAACATGGTTTTGCACTAATCTAATGAGTTTTCAGGCAAATGAGGCATGAAACATTGCCAAAATATAAAGTCAGTAAAATTTCCAAATTACTCTTTAATGGCCATTATATGTTTTATCTTATTGGGAGCTGGTAAAGAATAGATTATTCTTAAATCTGTATTACTAGGAAAAATTAGTAAAATTATTTTACAAAAAAAAATTATTTTTATTTTGATAATGATGGTAGATTGAAAGCAACCAAAATCCCAGCAAAAGATACACATATACCTAATTCATAAGAAAGTGTTAACAAAACACTATATTTTTACTTTACTCGATCATTCCCTAGGAATTCAAGAGAATGTTGAAGGAGATGAAACATGATAGTATATGACCAATTTTAGGCTAGCATAATTATTTTTGAAAAAAGAGAATTATTTACCAGATATATGTATAAGATTTATTTAGACGATAATAAAGATAACATCTTTACTCTAGAGTTTATCCTAGAATTATTTCATTAGTTTCTGGATATGGTTGAAAACAGCATTTCCTGTATATGAATAAAGGTGAGTGGGATTAGCATAAAGCTTTGGGTTATGTTTTTAGTGGTGAAAAACAGAAATGATTTATTCTAGGAATGTTGATTATATTGTAGTGCTGTCAAGTTATTAAAATATTGCCAAATTATGTACAGTTTAGTAAAGTATGGCAGCTCATGAATTTTTAAAATGCTTATTTATATGGTTGTTTGAATCTATTTCTGTACCATTTATAATTATTTCTAATGAGTAGTACTACTGGCTATTATATGACAACCCCTTTTTCAGAGGAAAATTAATCTTTCAACCTTCATGTTATTAAAGCCAACTTGTCATTTTAAGGCATCTCAAATGCCTTCTAGTTGATTTAATTTTGTATTTATTCTGTTTAGGTGAGGCAGGACTAACTGTCAATTGTTATCTCTACTAGCTATCATCCAGTATGTATTGACAGTTCATTTAGTTTCAAATGATTCTAAATGATTCTCCACACTTGGGTAGATGTGCATATCTGTGAATGAGCAGGTTTCTTGTGCATACTTGTTTTGGTCACCTTGTACTGATTTAAATGCCCTTGGTGCTCTAGAATCATATTATAGTGGGAGGACATGAGAAAAAAAGGAGCTGGCCCAGAAAGAACCAGAGAATGTCTCTTTTCTCTGACTCTTTACTAGAACTGAATTTCTTGTTCTACGAAAACGATAAGTTGCTTGTTTGGTATTCATTGTACCACATAGCAGGTGGCCCCATCAGAAACTCTGTGGCCATCCACATTCTCCCTCACTGCCTCCTATGCCAGGCCAGTCAGCACTCACCTGACCTTCTGTATTCAAGCCTTCATCTTCATCTTTACTACTGAATTTGGGACACTCGTCCTCCCTGACCTGCCTTCTGTGGCTTTGTACCATGCTCTTTTGTGAAATAGAGCTAGTTGGCACCTCCCCTTATGAGCTGTATTGTTTCCTGCTTCTCTTCCAGGGGTGAAGCTAACGCCACTGCAGCTCGTGTATTCCATCTGCCCCCTTGGGCTTTAAGAAATCTAGTGAAAATTGGAGATAAAATTTTCAACTGATCACTAAATTACCATACCATTAGCAGACCAAAAAATGTACTTGAATAGAAAAGAAATTTGCCTGAATTTCTTTAAGACCTGCCTTTGTAGTACTGGAACACAATGTAATTTGCCATTGAGTCTCCATGATGAAAGAATGGATAAAACTCCTTAAAATCTTCAGCACATGTCTAGTGTGCTTCCCTTATTGGTTCTAGATGCTAAATGGTGTGAAGGGCAAACTGCTTTGGGGTTGCGTGGGAAGAACAAAACAAATCTTTCCCTGTGCAAAGAAGTTTGTTTGTTTAATTGTTACACAAATTTAAGCAGATTTATTTACTGATACTATTCTTATGTGTTAACGAGCGTTGTGAATCTCCAAGAGGAAGGCTTCATTAGGCAGGGTTTCCTGAGCCAGAGTGAGCATGCATATCTATTTTAAAAACACAAGCTGTGAAAGGCTGCTCTACCACATGGCCTGTGGAGGAGGAGTTCATAATCCTATCGACTGCCTGGTCAAATTTAAGCCCCACCCTCCTGCAATGTTGAAGAGACAAATAATAAATGCAAGATCAAATATCCATGAGAGTTTAATCAATACCAGATACATTACTCTACTTATCAAAGTTTCTCTGCTATAATTCAGACTTTCCTCTTCTGCTCATATAAAGGTCTCTCTCAAATTAATGATACCATAAATCATTAGAGAAAAGCACACTCTACCTGGATTGTTATAAAGTGACATATTTTTCCAGTCATTTGGGGAGAGGCAGAGACTGGGGGCCTTTATTAGACATTTTATCAGTTATGCCTTGCCTTTGCAAATGTTCTTCTTCAGTCTGTAATGTTATAAATAATGTTTTCACATTGGCAGTGACTCAGTGTAAAAAAACCTGGGGAAAAAAGGAAGGGCAGTTATTGGCTCACATAAATTGAGCAAAGCAGAGAAGGGCAGGAATATAGTGAAGCCAGGCCTTGGATAGAGCAAGGACTTTCCCCAGCTGCCTCTCATCTCTTTTGTCTGCTTTTGGCTAAATTCATTTTTCTGCACTCCATTTTTTCCCATGTGGCATTGAACATGGGCTGCCAACAGCTTATTGCCTGACATTTTCCTTGCATTACCAGCAGAAAGCTATAGACTCTATTCTTTTCCTTCTAATTTAGAAAATCATGAAGGAAGATGATGATTGGCCCAACTTGGATCACTTGCCACCTGGACCAATCTCTATGGCCCCAAAAGCAGGACTATTTAAGAACATGGCAGTTCTCTGCCAGAGCATTCCATGAGAGAGTGGAGAAGGATATAGTTCTCGTCAGAAGGAGGGAGGTGAACAATACCTGGAGTAACAAATGTCTCCCTCAAATATCCCCCCTCCATTATTGTATAACTCTGACTCTTTCTCCAGATCTCACCTCTGGGACCCTAGAAGTTCTCCACAGGCTGTCTGCTCCCAAAGTACAAGCATTCTGAGAGTAAAGGCAAAAGAAAATACGTGGGAAGGATGAGCGGAGCAAACTATGTTTACTTCGCACCCATACTTGAGGCCAATTATGTTTTGGGAGCCTCTTCTATGTGTGCAAAACAGAAGCATCTGCCCTTTGCTGCTTGCAAGTGAGTCCATTTACCAGGCTTATTTGTGTCTGTCTGGGGTGATATCTTAAATCTCTTCCAGTCCAGTGATTCTGATAATTGTCTTTGCTCCTGATGTCCCAGCACTTGTGACATTTAAGCTAATTTCCAAATTAGTTTCTTCTCTCCCTTCTCTTCTGGAAGAACAAAGAGAAGAGGGAGGAGAGATGAAGCCTCCTTGCCTTTTCTTCTATTGAACATTGCCAATTGTAGATCTCTTGTAATTTTATGGAAATTCCAAACATTATTATTCTGCCACCACTAAAACTTTGTTAGCCTCACTTGCTGTCTATGGGTGGACAAGACATGTATAATTATAAGGATTAACAAATGGAGTTATGAATTCATTTGATAAGGTTTTATTTGATAAATTAATACACAAATATGACATTTCAAACATTTTATATTTACTAATGCCTATAGCATGATGATATCAGTGAATATATGTCATAAAATTTCAGAGTATTAGAACTATGTGGAAATTTAGAAATCATCTGAATTTCTTAAAATATTTCTTAAAGATGGGGGAAAAAAAATAGATGCGCAGACCGGTGATATATAAGAATTAGATGAAGAAGTAGGCATTTTAGCTGTCTACGGGCCAGTGATTTTTCTAGTTTATATTGATGATTCTTACATCTTAAATCAAGTGGGTAATTAGAAAACTTACATTTCACTAATTTATTTAGCTTAATCAGTGTGGAAAAGCATAGATCAGTGACTACCAAACTTATGGTAGTAAATGTAGAAATAGTGTTAAAAGGAGAGTTAACCCCAGGGTTTTCTCTCTTGAAATTATTTGATTACAAAAGCAGCTCTAAGTCCTTATTTTCTTCCCAGCCTCACTCTCCTCTTGCTTCCAGTCATCCCTCTCATGTAATGACCATTTTAGGTGGTCCGTGTGCATCTTGGTGTCTGGTAGCCTAAAATTAAACATATTTCTTCAAGAAATTACTTTTATTTTCAAGAAGAATATTGGTTAATGTAAGAAGAACAAATAAACTCACATAGCAAGATTTGTCAATAATGGATGAAAATCACAGAAGCTTGGCATGCAAACTTCTCTCATTATTCATTTCAAAGCTGTAATGGATTTTTAGAGGAACAGAGCTTATATTCACTTACATTTTTGTAGATGCTTTTATAGATTATTAAGCACTTTCATAGATATATAATCTTATTTGATTAGGGTTGTCAGATTTAGGGAAAAAATAGAATGCCCAGCTAAATTTTAATTCTAGATACACAATAATTTTTTTTTTTTTTTAGTGTAAATATGTTCCAAGGATTCATGAGACATACTTATACTAAAATTTATTTCTTATTTATCTGGAATTTAAATGTAACTAGATCTCTTGTATTTTATTTGGCAACTCTATATTTGATCCTCTGATAATTATGTTAATTTGGTAAAACAGCGTCTCTATTATACAGATGGGAAACCTTAAATCTGAGTGGCCTGCTATGTGTCAGATCCTGAGCTATTCTTGAGCATGGCATAATGCGTAATCCATAGATCCTACCTTTAAGGATACTACCATCAGCTCATCAGGAAACAACTCACCACTGTGATGTACGTAAGAAAAGAAGAGGATACTAACTACTGTAGAGGGGCATCTAACCCAACACTGGCAAATTAGAAGATTTCCTTAGGTGGGAACATCCTTGTTGAATCCTAAATGCAGAGTAGGAATTAGGTCCACAAGAGGTTTAGTAAGGAAGAAATAAAGAACAAAAGTGATTCTGTTATCACTTACGAAATTGTACATTGTTTAGTATGACTGGTAGTGGGAGGATATACTTCGAACTGGGGAGTGGTGACAAGTGAAGATAGAGAGATAAGCAAGAGTCAGTTCAATGACTGATGTGCATAATACAATTTGTTCTTTTCCTTTTTTTTTTTTTCAGAGCAGCAGTTATCCTTCAGGTGAAATGAAATGATCCAGTTTGAGTTTTAATATGAACACCATGTTGTAGTTAGCAGAATGGATTAGAGGGGACACGACTTAAGGAAAATCATTTATTATTCAACAAATTTGTATTCTGTGGTAATTCTGAACTAGGCACAAGTTGGGAGAGCTGCAGTAATTTAGGTGAAAAATGAAGGTGTTGAGAATGAAGATAATGGTAATTATGATGGGGAGACGTAGATCTCTGGAGAGATATTAAGGAGGTGAATCAACAGAAATTGATTATCAATAGGATTTGATGTGTGAGGAGGAGAAATAAGCGAAGTCTCTGGAAGCTGGATGAATGACTTCATTTGTTGATACAGGAAAGGATGTTACATGAGAGGAGAAAAAAGTACTTTTCCATTTTGGATGTATTCAGTTTGATATATCTGTAGGGCTTTCCAAGGGGAGATGTTAGGTGGGGCGGATTACTTAAACATCACACCTAGAGGAGAGATCTAGGCTAAAGGTTCTTCATGATTTATGAATGATGAGCTTATTAGAACTGCTCGTTGAAATTACAGGTGAGAATGAGATCATGCAGGGGGTGTTTGGTGTCAAAAGAGTGTTTGCCGGACAGAATCCCCAGGGAAAAATCAATATTTAAGAAGCAAAATGGGCAGAGGAAGCTAATAATGCAACAGCAACTCCAAAGGAAACTAAATGAGAATGTCTGAGACAATAGAGAAAAACCAAGGGATAAGACTCTTTCAAAGATGTAGAGGTCCAACTTGTCAGAAATCGAGATGAGAAGTGAAAAAGGAAAGTGTTCCATCTTTAGCCATACAGTGAGGGTTGCTGATAATCTTGATTTAATGAGGACCAGCTTAGAAAATGAGGTGAACTGCACCATGGATGAGACCCACTTTTAAATAGAGTTTGAGGAGTTTAGAAACATCAGAATGGGCCACAATACTTGCCTAACTCTGTTCCTTGGAGCATTAATACAGTGAGAAGATTCCTTAAGAAAATCTGGAACAAAATAAATTTTAGAAATATTACATATTATGTTAGCATATTTAATATTCTGAGGTCTGAAGCAATGAAACTTAACTTTTCTTATCCTATTATTTCTTATATATATATATTTTTCATATAATAACAATATCATGGAATGGTTTAAGAAATTCTTGGCTAGCAGAAATGGTGCAATGAATAGAAAAAAGTGAATAAAATTATTTTAAAGAATATATGAAATAGTGATATAGCCCTTTAGCTATAGTTGTTTTGACAAGGGCACATTTTGACAAATTCTACAAATTAACTAATAAAGGGACTTGCCCGCCCCCAATGAAAAAAAAAATCTTAAAAAAACAAGGTGTTATTTTTAACCACAAATGATTCAAGCAATAGTATGAGTTATATAAAAAGAAAATAAATGTAATCCTACTGCTCAGATATAACCATTTTAACACATTTCACATATGTATGTTTAAAAAAATAAAAATGAGAGCACATCACTCATATTGTTTGCTGATCTAGATTCTCCCCCTCCCCTATTAACTATTACTCTGTGTGCCAGAAGACTCTTAGGGACACCAGAATTTCATATTGGGGAGCTTACTGATAATAAGTTATGTGGCCATTTCTCCTTATTCTGGAAAGGTTTAATTGATAAACCGATTCACTTGTTTCTAGAGTTTGGTCTTTACTATTTTATCTTACAAGATAATTGATACATGTTAAATTAGGAATAATTCAGAAACAGAAAATATTCTGCCTAATTCTAATCTCTCTTGTCCTCTGTTCAGTAATATTGTGCATGCTTCTTATTTTGTAACTTTTTTAGAGAACAGCAGTGACCTGGTTGTGCATGGAGCTTGGCCATGTATGAAACCCTGATGGTGACTAGAAGTGTGTTTCCTCTGCCAGATTTTTTGATAAAAAGTAAAGCATCTCCTCCCCGTCACCCCAAAGGAGTGAGAAATAAGCATGGAAATCAGTGGTCTGAATTATTATCACACAGTCATATGTATATTTAAAAAAACATTGAATTTGGCAAATAAAAGGTCAACATTATCTAAAACACGTGGACACCTTCTAAGTCTCTACATAGAGATCAATACCATCACGTAAAATTTCTAGGGTGGTCATTTTAGAGAATCTTTTTTTAGCTTATTTAATCCCTTGTTATTGGATATTTAGGAAGTTGTAATTGTTCTTTATTATATATAGTGCAACCTCCAAATCTTTTTACACAGCATACATCAAACATATACACTCAAATGCACATATATACCCACTGATGATCTTTTCACAAGGTTCTCTTATTTTCTTCCTTAGCGTGAGTTTCAGAAGTAGGAATGCTGGGTCAAGGGGATTGACTATACACTTAAAATTTTAAATTATAGATAATGGCTGATAGCTTTCCTGAAAGGCTGTACCAACCTAAACATCTGACAGCAGTGGGTGTTATTAAGTGTTTTAATACTTGCCAATATAAACAAAGTCAAATTTGTTTAATTTTTATTTCTTTTATTAATAATAAATTTGAACATCTCTTTGCTTATCATTGGACTATACTTTTAATTTACTTCTTTTGGAATTACTTGTACATATTCCTTGACCATTTTTCTATTGCTGCATTTGCCTTTTTCATATTGATTTTAAAGCTCTTATTATATTAAAATTATCAATCCTCTGTTCATTGTATGTGTTCCAAATATTTTTACTAGTTTTCCATTTTCTTATAATTTTGTTAACGATCATGTTTACTGTGGAAGTCAAACCTAGCCATCTTTCCTTTATGATTTTTGGCCTTGACGCTTTGCTTTAAAAATATTTTGACATGCTCAGTTTATAGTTATAGAAATATTTACCCAAATTTTCTTATAGGTTTTTTTTTCATGTTTTGACCATCAAATATTATACAGAATAAACACTGTCAGCCCATCCTTCAGCTTTATCCAACTCTCAGCTTTATCAGGTTGCGTCATCAAGTTGGCAGATGGGAAAGAGTTTGGAGGAGTCAGTACTACTTAACACTTCATTAAAATAATAATAATAAAAAAAACAGTGTTTTTATATCTCTTGGTTATCTATTTTGGGGCAGCCATGTAAAAATATCCATGTTTAAAAATGGATAGGTCAATTGGAAGGTCAATTCAGTTGCTAAAATGTATTCAGGATGGATGGGAGAATAACTTTTTCCTAAGGGAATTTTTATGATTTCTATGATCAAGTTTATGAATAATAAGTGTATTCTTTTTCCCCCTGCATTTGAATCTCTTGAATGACATTCAGGTTCCTTAAAGACCTATAACACTATTTTCATTGCTGTACTAGGGAAGACCAGAAATACACATTCCGTATGCCAGGAAACCTCTGCTGGGTACATGGAAAGAATTAGCTCATAAATATGATGACAATAGTAGACATCTGTTGTTTTGGCTTGCTCACCGTTTTTTCCTCCTTCAGTACCAGCATGCCAGTTTTCTTTTGGGAAATACCCTCTCCTCAACTCCATGTAGTCCTATGGGAGTTCTATGTCTTAAGGTAGTCTCTTCTCTGCCTCAGGGGTGGCTTTATGACCAGAATTTGGTTACATGTTCCTCTCCATTGGTTTTAGTGGTTTGTTCAATGATAGTCATGTGCCCCAAACTAAGTTTAAGTTTTCCCTAAGATGTGATATGTCAGCCTGAGGGTTGGGGATGGATGTGGAAAGGAGGGTCACATTTTCTTCTGGATGATAAGCTGTATTGAAAATACAGGTTGGAGCTTATTGAAGTCATGTTCTTTGCCTCTTCTGTAAAAAGAAACTTGATGTCAATGTGGAAAGAAGCAGAGAAAGAGATGAGGTGAAAAATTGGAGACCTGAATCTAGCTAAGCCTGAAATCAGTGCTAAACCAGCTCTTAGATACTTACCTAATAAGTTAGTTCTTTTTTAAAAGCTAGATTGAATTGTTACTGATTTTTGTTTGTCACTTGCAACTGAAAGATTGATTAATACTTTAATAAAGTTACAGCCTTCCAAATGCTCAAGATTAATATTGTTGAGTGATCATTGATGGCTAGAATTTATATTTATATAGAATTTATATAAATATTTATATAGAATTTATGACTTTGAAACAATGAGACAGTACTCTGGTTTCCTAATAAAGGGGACAGAATTATTTTCAGATTTGATTCTGACTGGTTGCCTAACTCTCTTCTGAAAATTGCTACATTATTAAAGAATGAGATTGAAATGATGCTAAGAAGACTCTGGTAAGTCACTAAACGTACTCTCCCACAGTCTCCTTAAATAAACAGCAGCGATTTAAGATGTACACTATCAAGCACGGGTGTTGTGATAGGGATTGATTAAAAGATTTCAATGGCTGGAATTCCCTAGAGAATGTGGCCTTGTAATAAATAGGTGGTGTCATTGCCCTGAGTTTAAGCAGTGTATTTAGAGGTAGGTTTGTAGTACTGGGTTACCAAGATTGACTTAGCATTAAATCACAGTATCCAGGGCACAGAAACCACAGAGGTGTTACTTCTTATTTCATTGCTGATTCTCAATATCAGATACTTTGTAATAATCAAACACTAGACCTTTAAAATCTAAGAAGCATGCGTGATACCACTTTAAGATGTTGAATGTGGCTTTCAAAAGGATAATTCCTTCAATCTTCTTAAATATTTTCATGGTACATTTTACATTTTAAAATAAGGCGTGTAAAATTTAGGCAATTGAACAGCTTGGAAGACAAATCCTTCCTCCTTCCTTTCCCCCTTCCCTCCTTCTTTCCTTCCTTCTTCCCTCCCTCCCTCTCTTCCTCTCTTCCTTCCTTGCTTTCTTCCTTTCTTTTTTTCCTTTTTATGTTTTAAGAAAGCCATAACAATTTGGTTGTGATGCTGGTTCTATAGCTATTTTTAGCTGAAATGGGTGTTTTATTCTGGTTTTCATTGTTACTTTATTGTCCTGATAAACCCATTTCCTTTTCTCACAAGATATCTACTACCATAGAACGTCAGTTCAGAAACGTAGACTAGTGAAGAAGAGTGAAAATGATTTATGATACCTGCTTTGTATTTTCCCAGGTCTTTTAACTAAATAACTGAATGGTTTCAGTAACAGTTCTCAGAAACTTCATATTCAACTTGGCAAAGACATATTAGAAATAGAAGGGAGAGGGGGAGTGATGAGGGGTTTAAGACAAAAATTTGTATGGGTGTGGCATAATTTTTCTTAAAAAGTATTTATTGAGGTATAAAATAAAAAAAAATAATTGATTCATTAATTTTCACATAGCTATATACTCATGTAGCCATCTCCCAGATCAACTTACAGACTATTTTCAGCATTTCTGATGTTTTCCTTTTTTCCCTTCCAAGTCAATACCCCTGTAATGATATGATTGTCATCATTCTGACCTTTGTTGTCATCACAGAATTGTGTCTGCTATTCTTGAACTTTTATAAATGGAATCAGGTAGCATAAACTAGTTTTTTTGTTTGTTAAGCTACTTATATTTAATATTTTATCTGTGAGATTCATCATTTTTATTAAGTGTAGCTATATTTTTTCTTTATAAGAATATCGAACAATTTGCTTCAGTTGTAAAAAAAATACCACAATTAGGCAAATCTATAGAGAAAGTAGATTAGTCATTGCTTAGAACTGAGGGTGAGAGCAGGGAATAATTATAAAGGAACACGAGGGTCTTATTGGATTAATAAAAATGTTCTAAACTAGATTATGATAGTTATACAACTTTGTAAATTTACTAATAATCATTGAATTGCAGATTTAAAGGTGGGCGAATGTTTGGTATGTAAATTATGTCTCTAACATTGTTAAAAAAAATCCCATAATTTATCCATTATATAGTTAATGGACACATGTTTTGCACTATTATGAGTAAAAGTCCAATAAACATTCTTAAATGTGTCTTGGTGAACATACAAACTCATTCAAGTTGGAGGAGAATTGTTTAGTCATAGACCACATAATTTTCATGTTTATTACTTTTTATATTACTTATTGTAATCTATTTATTTATTGCTAAAAGCTTTACATTTTACTATATTATTAATCTTTAAAAAATAAAGGGACCCAGGATGATCATACTTACCACCCATAACTGACAAATGATAGCACCTTATGATTTGCTTTAGATATTTCCTTTTCCTTTTAAAAGAAATAAAACTTTATAGACAAAATTTACATTTTTTCTAATCTTCCACAGCCTTATTGCCTTCTCTTCCTCTCCAGGAACTTCCACTATCATTAAATGGGTATATATCCTTCTTGTTTATGCTTTAGCCTTTGGTACATAACAGAATATGTGTGTGTGGGTATGTGTGTGTGTGTGTGTACACATTCATAATCAGTGTTATGAATGGAATGGTTATGTAATAAAATGTAAGTCTTGTTCATGGGTATCTAGTATATATTAGGTATTCATTAAATAATGAAGAAACATTTAAAATAACATTTCATTTTTATGTGGTAAGAAGAATGCATACTCAATGCAGAAAAGTTGTTAAACATAAACAAGGGAAACAAAAACTATAATCTTTCCTTATCTTACCATTTGAATACAACTTTTATTAATATTTTGTTAATTTTTCTTATAATTTTACATATGCATGTATGTATATGTATTTTTATAAGTGGTATATAGAATATATTTCTTTAATCCCTATATTAAAAATAAAGATAATATACAATTTAATATTTACCTTTTGTTTCATTTTTGTCAGAAAATTCTACTAAGTGCTTTGTATACACTGAGCAATTAAAACATATTGTGACTACATTTATCTACAACCTGATTTGTGGTGACTACATGGTATTCTTTTGTATGGATTTATCATAATTTACTTTAATAATTCTCCATTCTTGAACATTAGTTTGTTTCCCAAATTTCACTTTTCTGAGTAATGAATCAAATAAATTATATATTTACGAGTTATATATAAAAATTTCTTATGTGGTATTTCTTATGTATATGGTGTATGTACTTCATATATGTATATGAAATATATATTTCTAATGTATAACTGATTCTTTCCTTAGGATAAATCCCTAGAACTATAGGGCCAAAGAATAGATACGTTTTAGTTTTGTGATTTGTTTTGCCAAAATAAACTTCGCAGAACTTGTACATTTAGACTCTCACCAGTAGAATAGGAGTTCAGCTTGAGACAAAAAGGTAGGCTTTGTCTCAATATAGAAAATGATGTTTTTATAAAATAGCTGTCCTGGAGATAGTCAGGCAGACGTTGAATAAACATCTGCCAAGGATGCTGGAAAGGGGACTCATATTGGGAGGCAGGTGGTTTAGATAAATTTTAATGGCTTTTTCAACTCTAATTTGTAAAGATACTATTTCTTATTCCTCTTTCCTCACTGCTTAATTCTCTTAAAACAACATGTTAATAAAGCGTTGTTGATCTTAACGCCAAAATTACTCTCTGGTTTCTATTTACAGTTCTCATTAGGTCTAATGTTTGTATTTCCAAGTAAATAAAATGACATCTCTTCATTATTTTGTTTATGACTATATTATTTCTAAAAGGGGCATCAGCACTGTATCTATAAGAAGGGTCCTATGGGATGGATTCTTTTTAAAATTACATTTTAACTATTCTTAATATAACTATTCTTAATTTTTCTTTCGGGCAAGTATTTACATCATATTTGTTTGTGCTCAGAAATGGAATATATGGAGTTAATACTTGACCCCTGTGAGATTAAAATCTCCCTGAGCAAGTTTTCTCAAGTGTCCATAATGAGAATACAAATCTCAATAATAAAAATTAGAAAAATAATGTACTTACATAAACTTCATAAGTGTATGTTTACTGCGATTTTACACTAAAGTCTTCCAAGTCCTGCATGGTTACTTATCTTTGAAGTTAATATAAGATAAAGTGTTTAATCAAAAGATTGACTATTTCATAATTAAATCGCCACTGAACACAGTGGTAGCGAGGTTCATTTTGTGAAAATTATCGACATGGATATTGTGCTGTAATATCACGCATATATAAAAAGTGCAACAACATAAGTTCTTTGTCTTTGAACACTGTACAATCAATATTCTATTACCACAATGCTGGTTTTGCTGCAATGTAGCTAAATTAGTGTGTCAGGAATAGAAATGCTTGAACCAGATATTCAAGTAACAAGGATGATACAAGAATTCTAATTATTTTCTCACCGATTATGCATTTATCTTTTTTCCAGTGTTTTTTTTAGAAATGTCTCAATTTAAAAGTCATTCCTTTATAAATATCTAAAGGAATGTGTTAATTTATATCATTGTAAGTGAAATCATGTGACAAAAATCAGATTTTATTAGCAGTAATGATGGTATTTGTACAGAGCCTTAGAGTTAATATCTAGTGGATATTAATTCTCAAGTTGGTAGAAAAGTATGGAAATGTATAATAGAGTATAGGTTATCTACATGATCTTTTAACTGAAAAATCACTAGGAGAAAGAGAAAATATATATAAACTAATAATATATAATATATCACCTTCAAAAATTTGTAGAAGTTAATGGAAACACTTTGAATGTATCCTAAGCAGTGTTATAACATTTTAATATTTTTTATTAAAATATTATCCGAATTACTAATGATCTATGCTATATTTTATTGAGATCATTTTTGTATTCATTTTCAGTTATTAACATGAATTAATTAAGTATATATATTTCTGATAGTTTTTGTAGTGTTTTCAAACATATCCTGCAATTTTGCCTAAGTTTTGCAACATTTAAAATTTTTATCTTGTTTCCTGATTGTAGAATAACCTTAGGAATTAAGATTTGTGTGTTGTATTTGGGTGCGTGTGTACGTGTTTCTGAAAAACAGGATTGAAGTGGGTTGAAAATAACAAATATGATATAAATAGTTGCATGGTTGCATGTTTTTTTTTTTTTTCTTTTCATTATCAAACATGAAGGCTTTAGTGAGGCTGAACAATGACAAATTGGTTTTAGAAGTACCTGAAAGATAAATTATTAGAAGAATTTCTTTGAATTGGATACTAGGTCTTTTATAGGTAGGACAACTATTTGAAGTTTCTTCATATAACATAGGCTGTGCACATACTTACGCATTTGTCTCGATAGATCTGCAGACTGTTCTGTGAGGAATATTTTGGGTGGTTCTGTGCAAAAATGACTTGATGTTTTTCAGAAACTGCTTTTCTTTCGAAGTAGATGTTCTAAGAGTTTTGCTTCTCCTTTTCATTTTGATGGTTGCAAAGAATAGGGATATAAGTAGTCCCCACAAATGATGGTTCAGAGTTAAGTTATGTGGGCACAGATGGTAGGGAAAATCCAGCACTCTGGCCTCAGGAGGTGCAAAAAGGTCAAGTCCTGGAGGAGACCCTGGAGGCTTCAGCTACATGGTCAATGATATTTGCTTTAGTCTTGGCCTTTTATCCAAACTCAGCCGCTCTCCAAATGTCAGCTCTTCTCTTTACCACTTAATTTCCTAAACCCATGTTCTTTTATTCTCTCTACCTCCTATTTCTGTATCTTCACAATATTGATTTATCCATGGAGAGTTTGCAGAAGGCAGCAGGTGTCTCCAGAGCACTGAGGTGAACGTAGTTGTGGCTGAGAGGACTTGTAGACCAAAGAATAGACAATTGGGACGAGAATAGAATGCCCAGAGGCGATAACTGGATAACTGGAGTGGAAGTGACTGTGGTACCAAGACTTGGCAAGATTTAGCAAAAATAGGGACTTGTGCACACCTGAGTTTTATGACTGAGTAAAATTCAAAGCTGCTACATAGGCAAATTACATAAAATGGAAATTCTCTGTCTGCCAAAGTTACTCATCTCAGAAAGGGTGATTTACCATCCCGAGAAAGTATTACTATTCACTTAATCTCTGAGAATTCATGGGAATCTTGAATATTCTCCATGTAATATTATTTCAATGGCCATACTCATTTAATTTCAATTAGTAAATTGAATCATCTGCTTAATAATAGTTCTTTGTATTCCACTTGAAAATCTAGAGCATGACAACTTTTCTTCTAGCAGCCTTCCAAAATATATTCTCTTATTTTCAGTTCCAATGTTCGAAGAAAATTTCGATAAACTCTCTAACAGTCCTCTCACAATTAAGTAAAGTATATACTTCCTGATGAATATAAAACTCCTTTTATATGATTGATTGGGGGAATAGATAACGTAACCTTGAGGAATAAACTGCTTCTTAAAGATTAAGTTTACATCAACCTTTGGTCTCTTCTAAGGGTAAATAATTGTAAGAATTTTTACAAACATAAATAATGAGCCGATGGTTAAATTAGAAGGTGAAAATGCCCTGTAATCAGGGGAAGGGAAGAGGAAGGGAAAATATTGGGCGAGAGTCAGAGATGGGTCACACGAATTACTTGGCAATATAAAACCAGGAATTTTCATTTTGACAGATTGTGTCAGTGAGTCTGCATTAACATGACTGCATCAAAATAGAAATGTCAAAATTCTCACATCAGGAGGTGACTGTGAGAATGCACGAATACTTAGCCTTGCCTATTCCGTGTAGGACCATTGTTCAATCATGATTCTCCTTTAACAGCCAGGTATCAGATGAATAAATAACCCCTTGAAACAGATTATATATATTTGAGAATATACAGTTCTTCTTTGTGACAAAAGACATTAAAATGCCTGGCACAATATATCAGTCATTTTTTCAAAAGTTATTTTCAAGAGTAATGTCAATACATTTCTCAAATTAACATTTTCATCTGTTAACTGTTTTGGGTGATCATGGTTACCAAGTCCGTGTGACTAGAGAGGAGAAGAAGGAGTAGAAGAAGTGGATAAAACATTTGCCATTTATAAATACTTGATTTTAAAAAGTACTGAATGCCGGCCACTTGTGACTGCCTTATAACACCTAATATTTAATCCAGCCTGAAAAAAAAATTGCTCCAACTTTCATTATCCATGAAGGGAGAAAGAGGACTAAAACTAATTATTAACAAAACAGACTCTCCCATTCTAAGTAGCTTAAGGTTTATTATTTGAAATATTTAAAACTAGACCAGACAAAGTGCAAAATAATTCTCAGTATGAAATGAACCTGTATTAGTAGGGGGTGCGTAAGAAAATCAAATAGGCAGGCCCTCCTCTCTTTACTGATCCTGCTCTTGGGATCACTAAAGCTGTTCTGTTGTAAAATTAAATTAGTACTTTCGGGTATAAAAAAGGTTGAGTTAAAGTTTTTCTTTATGATAAATTACTTTGGGGGATTTGCTCTGTGAGAAAGCTTAATTATTTTTTTCCATAAAAAATTCTCTCTAGCATTCTAGCTCCAGGGAGAGAACTTAAAAAAAGGAGGAAGATGTTGTGGGAGATCATATAGAAGGTCTCCCTAAAAATGGAATAGCTGAGCAGTGAAAAAGTAAAGATTTTCCTTTTACCCAAACAACAACTAATAATTTACCATGGTTAAAATCTTTCAATGAATTAACTCATCACTGCACCCTCTCCTTCACAGGATTTCTGTAATTTAGATGGTATTGAGGAGAGGGGATATCAACTAATGTTTCAAAAATGTTCTTCTGACCTATTTCTATAAAAGATATTTTATTTTATTCTACTTTTGAAACTGTATATAGTAGGTAAGCAATAAAGCCTCTTCAGTGATTGATTCCAGTGACCTGGACATCCACAGGAGCTTGTGTAGATGGGTGATGTTGTGCCCAATGAAAAGAATAAACTTGAAGAAAGAGGTCAATGGCTTTGTGAAAGTATGGCTTAATGGTTTTAAATTCTTTTAAAAAGTCTGTTTCATCATTTTACTAAGAAGACTGATCAAATACAGTAAAGTGGTTAGGGTAAACAAGATGAACTCTCAAATAATTTTTTTATTACCTTTAGCATAACTAGAAAGTTAAGTTACATAATCCCCCAAGTTGCTAAAAATGTTTTTTTTTTTGTTTTGTTGTTATATGGAATGAATGAAGCATGTGTGTATTTTAATGTGTCTGTAAGGAAATATGTATAATCTTTCTAGGAAGAAATTTATATTAATAAATAATTATTATGGTAGTGGAGTGCTTAATGTTTGCCAGGACTGGAGAACAGTAATATTTATTGAGTGCTCTCCATCTTCCAAGCCCTGTATTATTTTTTATGTATTAACCCATTTTTGTCTTGCAATAACCTTGTGAAGTAGACACTGTTATATTTTCCATTATAGAAACGAGGAAACAAAAGCATGAAGAGATTAAACTTAGTTCACACAACTAGTCCTTGGTAGAACTAAGATTCAAATCAGGTAGACTCAGGCTTTTGGCCACCGTGCCTAATGCACATATATCACGTCATGCAGTCCTCCCAGGGCTGCTCCTCCCGTGATATTCCTGCTTTACGGTGAAGAAATAGAACATCAGAGAGTTTAAGTAATGTGCCCAAAACCATATATCTTATAATTTTGGTGGATTCAAGATTCCATCCATAGTGTGGCAAACTTTAAAATCCATGCTTTTAACATCATGCTATAATATCAAAATAGTAAATATTATACTCTTCTAACTCTATACTGAGCAAATTATGAAATAATTTTGATAAATTTGAATGCACAAAATATTTATAAAAAATTAAATTTTGAAAGTATACTGATAAAGGTTAAATAAATTATGTTCATGTATGTGTGATGGAACAATTAAAATGTTTACAAAGAGTTTTTAATGACATGGAGAGTGTTCAGGTTATAACAAAAAATTGGCAGAAAAACAGATGTAAAATTAAACAAGATATAAAATTAAATGGTATATCGTTGCAAATATTTTTAAAAGTAAGCAGAGAAAATGTAGTGAAAGGAACTACATCAAAATGTTAACAAAAAAAATTTTAAATGGTTTGATCACCGACATAAATTTTTTTCCTGAATTTTTCACGTCATTGGAAAATTTGACTTAAAAATGTGAAGGTCAATGTTCAATTCGCCTTTTAATATTTGCTCCAGTATAAGTTTTTCACAAAAATGCAGTTTGTTCTTTAGAACACATTAAACAAATATTTATCATCAAAACATTCCTCCTAAGTGTACTTAAATATAGCAAGTCGTTTAAATTTGCTTGTTACAGTATTTTTAGTAGTTAAATACAATTCTTCACATGTGGATCTTCTTGTGGAAGCAAATTAAATTTGGTATGTGACCCCTGCACTTTGATAATATTTGATCTACAGCTGACCAAATAGCAAGTGTGGCCTCTTTTGTTTAGAGACAAAATGAGTTGAATTCTACCCTGTATTAATTCTACATATAAATTGGCTTCACCATGTATTAAAGATGATAAGCCTTGCTTCAAACTCTAGGGATTGATAAAAGCAGACAAGCAACTTTCAGATTCCTGTGTGAATTGGAAGCACTGCCAGATTCTTGTCCTAGACCCCAAATGAGTCACAGAGCCAGATTGTAGGGAAACATCTTCAATTCCAAAATTCATTAAATTGACAATTTCTGGTTATATATTTATTTTATGATTTTGGGAGGGTCACTTGCATTTGAGAGTTTAGCACAAACATGAGATTTGTTTAAAGAACAACACTGTAGGAAACAATATATTAAGAGCATTGGGCAGTTTGAGGTTGGAATTGGGAAGAAATGCTCTTATATGTACTTTTATAATACAAAAACAAATATGGAGGACATAATTTGTGTCCTGAATTAACCTGGGGTGGAATAAGCTAGAGGAATGCTATTTAAGAGAGCAGATGAAATGATTGAGGAAAGGCAGGATTGAGACACACAGCTGAGCAAGTTTCAATGGCACTCTACTACCTGTATAATTATGACATTAAATTTCAGTAAATCTAAAACGCATTACCTGAAATTAAAAAAATTTTGATTAGTTGTAGTCTGTTTCCAGAAATGAACCATATAGCATCTGGGAAATTGCCTCTAGGAGTTTTAAACAAATCCTCTATTAGTCATGAGCAATAGACTAAGTTATAAAACCACATCTGGAGAATTACATTTCAAGACTCATCCTTTTCCCTTTAATTTCACCAGGCGCTATGCCAGGTGTTTTACATAAATCATTTCATTTGTTTTCTCTGACAACATACTGAGGTAAGTATTATGAATCCCATTTTATAGATGAAGTAATGAAGTCTCAAACAGTTAAATAAGTTGCCCAGTGCTACTCAGCTAGCTCGTTTCAGGATTTGATACTAGATTTGCTCAACTCCAAGACCCTTGTCCTAGAACTTCTAGCACTCACAGAGAAGCAGGGATAGCATTTGAAGATGAACGAATAGGAAAATAGTGTGGCAAAGAACCCCGAGGAGGTAGTTATTGTGTGGCCAGGAAATAGAAGTCATGAGGTATTGTTATGTAGTAGGTTCTATTTATAGTGACATGACACAACAAAGAGGTGAAAACATGTCATGAGTGTGTATGGGGGGTAAAGCTGTTCAGAAAGAATAAAATAAAAGAGTTTAGTAGGTTGGGAAAGAGTCCAAATACTAAGAGTGAATAGGCAGATCTAGGAAAATTATAGACCTGATTGCTGGCCTGATATCCTCTGATGGATGTAGTTTCAAGTGCATGCAGGTTTAAAATACTTTAGCTGTGATTGCCTGTGGTTGGAAGTGAGTTTTTGGGAAGCAAAATGTATTTTCTTTCCTCTTGGGAGCCTTGTGCACTGCATCCACTAGCCTAAATTAAAGAAATTGCATGGCTGTGTGTGTTGATAGAATTACTATTTAAAGCAAACAGAGGACTTCAATTTTTCAGAAGAAGAGGGAATTGGAGATAGAAAATTGGTAAGCTGTGTGTGACACACACAGAATTCTTGTTTGAAGTCAATGAAGGGAATAAGCTATGTAAAACCCTGTATTTTTTTTTTTCTGGAGAGATGTGAGATATTAGTGCTTTTGTCTAAATGAACAGAAACAGGAATGTGATGAATTTACTAAATAATGTGGTAATTTCCATATAGTCCAGTTTCTAGAAAGGAAATATTTTACTGAGATGTACGCAATAAGATGATTCAGACAAATGGTGTAGAAATGTAAGGCAGAGCAAAGATGACTCTTGTTTGGAGCCTCAAAACTAGCTAGAGACAAGAATGTTAGGGGACTCTGAGTAGCACCAGTTATAAATAGGGAAGTCACTTAACTTGCCACCATTAAGGTAGGAATGCTGAGATCCTAGGGCTGTTGATGAGATGGTTGAGGCTGAATACACAGATTTCAGATGCAGGCTGATATCGATCAGACCCCAGGAGAATGAATGCCTATGGAATGGAACCTGGAAGGTAATTTGAGACTGGCAACTTATTACAGAAGGGCCCGACTAATGGATGTATATCAGTTAGAAACTATTCCAGATCCTTTAAGAGAAAGGATACATTATAATAATAACAATTACTAAATTGACTATAGAATAGGTAGAAAATAGAGGAAACACAAAGTTAAGATTTCAGGGATGACTTTGAACTCATGACACAGAAGTAAGTTATTAAGACAACTACTTCCTCTCCTACGATCAGTAAAGTTGGTATAATCAGGAAACAGTCATAATCTAAAATAGAGTACAATTTGGAAAATAACACGGAAAAACCATGAAATGCTTTTCCAGCAGAAGCAAGAGAAGTCACAGAGGTACAGCCTCATTCTTAATTGCCCCTTTTAATTGTTATGCAAGTTTTGGTGGAACTTAACCTTGTCTGAAACTCTTAACTGAATGGAGTTCAAGAAATCCACTCTGACTTCAGCAGAAGGAAGCTGGCTAGATCATGCACTTGCTTACCACACTCCACACAAGAAACTCTGTGTGTTTGGGGGGGCAACATCTGTCGTGGGGCAGATAATTACCAGAGATGACGTCCTTTGTTCCACCATTCTTTATGTTTTTTTTTTTTTTAAACATAAAACTTTCCCTGTCCACATGGTCAAACAACAAAAAAATAACTAAATTTTGCTTTTCAATTTATGTAGTCAAATGATCACTCCCCCTCTCTGGAAAGAAAGATTGTGATATTGATTATTTTGGAGGACTATAGAAAGTGCAGGGCAAAGATTATATTTTTTCTTTAGGCAGATTAACCCTCTGCCCAAATGCTATATTTCTCCTGTCTGAATTGGAGCTGATTACCCAGAGAGAATGTATTCTGACCCAGGTCATGGAAACCAGAGCCACTAAGGGAAGGGACTTTTGACGCAAATGTAATTTTCACATCCTTTTTGTTCACGAAAAGTTCTTAAATACTAGAGCTCCAGGCTTTACACATATTATTCTTAGATGTGCAAAAAGAGGGTAGGTTATTTTGTCTTCCAAGCTCCCACCCATAAGGAGGAATCTATGTACCTCCTTATACAATGGTATATTACATTGATTGCTTTCTGTATGTTGAAGTGACCATTGATCATGACGTGTAATCCTTTTTTTATGTTTCTGGATTCAATTTGCTAGTATTTTATTGAGAGTTTTTTTTGGTCTACATTTATAATGAATATCATTGCGTAGTTTTCTTCGCTTTTTGTCATGTTGGTGTCTTTGTCTGGCTTTGGTGTCAGTATAATATTGGCCTCATAGAATAAGTTGAGAAGTGTTTCCTCTTCTTTCATTTTTTTAGAATTAGACTATTAACTTTTAATACAATTACTGAAATGGTTAGGCTTAAGTCTACTATTTTATTATTTGTTCCTATCTTCGTTTTCTGTTCCTCAGCTATTATCATCCCTCGCATTTCCTTTCCTGCTTTCTTTTGAATTACTTGAATATTATTTTAGTATTTGATTTCCATTTGTCAACTTAATTTTTGGCTATGTATTTTTGTTTTATTGTGGTTGTTTTAGGGATTGCGATATACATATTTAAACTTTCATAGTCTACTATAGTTAATACTGTATCACTTCATGTCAAGTGTAGAAAACTTGACACCATATTAGTGCTCTTTAACTCCTATAGTCCTTTATGTTAAACATATCACATGTATAATATCTACATACATTGAAAACCTTAGCACAGAGTGTTATAATTTTTGCTTTCAGCAGAACTTAATGAGGAAAAAGTCATCGTTTTTATTTATCCAGACATGTCATTTTTGTTGTTGGTCCTTTATTTCTGAAGATTAACATTTTCTGTGGTGTCATTTTCCTTCAATTTGAAGAATCTACTTTATCACTTTTTATAGAACATATCTGCCACTGATGAATTTTATTTGTTTTTTTTTCCACTGAGAATGTATTTTTCCCTCATTTTTGAAAGGCTTTTTTTTTTTTTCTGGATATAGAATTATAGATTGACAGTTTTTCAGCAATTTAAAGATGTTGTTCCTTCTGGCCTCCATTATTTCTGATGCGAAATCCATGGTTATTCGAATCATTGTTCCAGGGTATGTTGTAGTTTTTTCTCTAGCAGCTTTCAAGATTTTTCTTTATATTTAGTCTTCATAAGTTAGGTTATGATAATTTCAGGATTTATTTTTCTTGAAGGAATCTTGTTTGAAGCAGTCAAGACATGAAGAGTCTGAGATTTTACCATACTTGCAAGCCGACAGATTAGTCTGATATAGTTTCATGGATGCTGGCAGACGACATGATACTTCTGGTTAAGAGACAAAAGATTTTATTACTCATGTGAATGAGCACTGCATAAACTTCATGTTCATGTTGATTGACTGTTGCCTCCCAAGTTCCATGGTGCAATATGGAGCAGCCTAGGAGAATGCTGTGGATTTGAATCACTGTTGAAGAAACTCCAGTCTTTCAAAGAGCACTGGAAACAAACCTGCCCAACTTTTGCCTGAAAAGAGACATCTTTATTATAATGGTCATGAAACAAATCTGCCCTCTGACTAAAAGGGAGACACTATCTCTCTCATCCATGATTATTTGCCATAGGAACATGCTTGAAGAGACAGAGTTTGAAACAAAAGCTGACACAAAATGTGCAGAACTGCCATAGAGAATTGTCTTCCAACAGGAACATGCTGAACTTCTTGATTTGTTAATATATGTCTTTTGTCAGAATTTACCAAAGTTTTGGCCATTACTTCTTCAAATATTTGACTCTAATTTTTTTTTCTTCTCTTTTTGAGACTCCAATAGCATATACGTTAGACCTTTTGGTAAGGTCCTGCAGGTCTCTGATTCTCTGTTAATTTTTTTCCTTAGATCTTATTCATTTTATATATAGAAGTTTAATTCACTTTTACCCATTTGACCACCTTTACCCATTTCCCCAAACTTCTTTTTCCCACCCCTGGCAACCACCAACCTACTTCCTATTTCTTTGAATTTGTTTATTTTTTAGATTCCAAATATAAGTGAGATTGTAGCATATTGTCTTTATCTGACTTATTTCACTTAGCCTAACCCTCAAGGTCTATTGATGTTGTTACAAAGGGCAAGATTTCTTTTTTTTTAAGCCTTAGTAATATTTCATTATCTATCCAATCATCCATCCATCCATCATCCATCTATCTATCTATCTATCTATCTATCTATCTATCTATCTATCTATCTATCTATCTATCTATCATCTATCTTTCTATCATCATCTATCATCTATCTACTTACCCTACCTACTTATTTATTTACTACATATCATATTTTCTTTATCCATTCATTTGTTGACAGATACCTAGGTTGTTTTTATGTCTTGGTTATTATAAATAATGCTGTAATGAACATGGAGGGGGCACAGATCTCTTTGAGACGGTGATTTCATTTCCTTTAGCTATGTACCCACAAGTGAGATTATTGAATCATACAGTAGTTCTATTTTTAATTGTTTGAAGAACCTCTAAACTCTTTTCCATAGTGGCTATACCAATCTACAATATCACTGACAAGATTTTTTGTTTTCTTCACATCCTTGCCAGTACTTTTTATCTCCTGTCTTTTTGATAACAATCATTCTGAAAGTGAAGTGATACCTGTGTTTTTTATTTGTATGTCTCTGATGATCAGTTGTGCATTTTTTCATGTACCTGTTGGCCATTAGGCTATCTGTTTTGAAAAAAAAGTCTATTCAGGTCCTTTTCTCATTTTCAAATTAGATTATTTGTCTTTTGTTGTTGTTGTTGTTATTGAGTTGTATGAGTTTGTTATGTATTTTAATTATTAACCCATTTTCAGATATATGATTTGCAAACATTTTCTCCACTTTCTGTAGGTTGCTTTTCCATTTTGTTGATTATTTCTTTTTCTATGTAGAAGTTTTCAGTTTGATAGTGTCTCAATTACTTATTTTTGCTTTTGTTGACTGTGCTTTTCATGTCATATCCAAAAATTATTGCTAAGACCAAAGTCAAGCAACTTTTCCCCTATTTTTTTCTTTTTATTTCTTTTATTTTCTCTTTTGATTTTTTTTTGATTGATTGAATATTCAGGAGTGTTTTGTTTAATTTCCCCACAATTGTGAATTTTCCAGATTTTCTTCTGTTATTGATTTCTAATTTTATACCATTATCTTTGGAAAAAATATTTAATATAATTTCTCCTTGAGTTTGTTGAGACTTATTTTGTGGCCTAACATATGATTATCCTAGAAAATATTCTGTGCTGTGTGTACTTGAGAAGAATATGCATCCTGCTGGTGTTAGGTGGAATATGTCATATATGTTGGTTAGGTCTCTTTGGTCTATAGTGTTCAAATCAGCTGTTTTCTTATTGATGTTCTGTCTGGATGATTTATCCACATTTGACATTGTGGTACTAAAGCACTCAACTATTACTGTATTCCAATTTCTTCATTTTTTTTTTGTTCTGTTAGTATTTGTTTTGCTCCAATGTTTGGTGTATACAAATTTACAATTGTTATAGCTTCTTGATGAATTGACCCCTTTATCATTATATAATGACCTTCTTTATATTTTTACTATTTTTAATTTAAAGTTTGTTTCATCTGATATAAGTATAGCTACCCCTGCTTTTTTATTTTTACTCATTTGCTGGAAATATCTTTTTCTACTCCTTCATTCTCAGCCTTTATATGTCCTTAAAACTAAAGTGGGTCTCTTGAAGGCAGCATATCATTGAATCTTGGTTTTGGTTTTTATCTGTTCAGCCATTTTATGTCTTTTGATTGGAAAATTTAGCCCACTTACTTTTAAAGTAACTATTGATAGTTAAAGACTTACTATTTTCATTTTAAAAATTGTTTTCTAACTATCTTGTAGATCTGCTAATTTTTAAAAATATTTTTTCTCTCTTTTCTTCATTGGATAATTTCTGTTGATTTATCTTCAAACTTACAGAATTTTTTTTTCTTTCATCTCTAATCTTCTAATGGACCCATCCAGCAAATTTTTTATTTTAGATGTTGATTTTTTTTAGTTAAAAATTTTCTGTTTGGGTTTATTATAGCCTATATTCCTCTAAGAAGTTATTTATTTTAACTACATTATTTTTAAATTTATAAATCATTGCTAAAATAGCTGTTTTAATATCTTTGCCCGATAATGCCAACACCTAGGTCATCTTGAGAATAGCATCTGATTGTTATATCTTTCTTTAAGAATTGGTCAAATTTTCCTGGTTCTTGTCATGTTGAATAATTTTGAATTTTATTCTGAACAGTGGGAATGTTATGATGTGTAGACTCCGGGTCTGGAGAATGTTGGAGAAGTTGAGTAGATTAAGACCAAATGTTCTGTGTCATCTTTTTTTTTTGGCTCTGGTTAATATATCAGTTCAGTTCTCGAAGCATTTTTTATTCTAGTTGAGTTTGTTTCACATATGAGCAGTTCGGGGGGTTTGTCTGAGAAAAGGGCAATGGTTCAAATCTCTGTTTACTTCTCAAAGCTTTTACTGTGCTGGTTTGGGTCCGTCCCACACATGCATACATAAGTGGTAAGCTTAAGAATTGTATAAATTCACAAATTTACAGAATCACCTTTTCTAGTTCTCTTTGCTTTGAGATTTCCTTATACTCTCTAGCCTGTAGGATCTACTTTATTTTTATTTCTCTGACCAGAAATATGGGGTTCCTCCCCTGAATATTTTGTGCTGCTGCCACTGCCAAGCTACTGCATGACTGGCACTCATCCTTGGGAGCAAGGCTGCGATAAAACAAAAGGGAACCATCCCTTACTTCCTTTTCTGGGTTTCAGCTCTTCTCTGCAATCTGCCTCATTTTGTTTACTCTTAAGAACCCTCAGGAGTTGTTTACAGAGCACTTAGGTAGTTGACAACAAAATTTGTAGCTGTATTTAGCTAGAAAATGGACTGCAGAGTGTTTTTCCTGTGTTGATTCTAGAACCACCCAAACCCCTTTATTGCTTTAATGAGGATAATAATTTAAGGAATGTCTTGAGAAAGAAGATTTGGGGTCAGTCATAGAAAATCGTGATTATACGTTTTTTGTTTTTCTTCTCTTTTTTGATTTTTTTTTTCTTTTACCTTATACTGGACCCTTTTTCCCTAAGAAACATAATTCTTTCATGTTTACTCCTGGGTTTCCAGTGCCCGCTATTAAAAACCTTGCCCAGACCAGTTCTCATCTTTCTTAATGTTTTCTCGGCCCTCCAAAAATCCCGTTTTGAATTTAGTTATCAGGTGAAACACAGTTGATAAATTAATTCTCTTTAAGATGTTATTGTCTGATAATGATTATCTATCTAGTCAGTATTCCACCACCACATTTTAAGTATCTTTTTGGAAGGAGACTTTGTATTAAATCTAAAGCCTCATCTCTAATGGCAGAATTTTAAGCTTCAGTATCAGGTACTTATAGAGATATATTCATAAAGAAGGTAAACAGGAATTCTCAAGTCAGTGGGAAAATTTTATCCAAATGTAAGGACGATCATGGTTAGTTATTTATATGTGTAATTTTTATTATTTATATTTAATAAAGAAGTAACTGCGATATTTTTTAAAACTTTATTAGTAATAAAAATAAATGTAAACTTTGGTAATATTTTATACTTTTTACTATAATTTTTTTAGTAGTAATAAATAATAAAAAATATCTTTAATCCAGAGAAAGTCAGGATTATCTTTTTGTTATTACTTTTATTGTGACCTTTAAGATATCGTTAAAGACCTTTACTAAATGAAAGAAAAAATGATAAATATAATGAGCTGCGGAAAATAGATAAAAACTTAAATATAAGTAAAAATTTCTAAAATCTACACACATATATTTTTCTACCCTCACCCCCAGGCCACCAACACTCACACTCACATGAATGAAATTTCTAGAATATAAATCTAACTTTATAGATCTTAGAAGAAATGTATGAAAACATCAGCCAATAACATGGCATTTGGGCAATAAAATCTACTGATTTTAAAATTTAACTTAGGCATCATCCTCTCTATATAGTTTTCCCTGACTCCTGCCAAAAGAATCAAACACTTTACTCTGTATGTATCAGGAAAAACATCTTCATATTGTATTCTAATTGCTTATTCAACTGACAGTCTCTTTTACTGGATTATAGGCTCTTTCAAATCAGAAACTCAGTCTTACTCAGCTTCTTCAGAGTCATAGTAAATCCTCATTTAGTGTCTGTTAAAAAGGGACATAAAAAGTAAAGAAAGAAAGAAAGATAAAAATAAAGAAAGAATATAGCACCAGAGTTTTTATGGTTCAGATGGGACAGCCAAGTGTCAGACATTTAAGTGAGTGATAAGAAAGTGTAACTTGGAAAACCAGCGCCCTGGATTCTTGTCATATGGCTAAGGAGAACCTATTGCATTTGTATTTATGCTGGGTTAGGAGGTAAAGGGTCCAGCAAATCAACAAGAGAGGCAAGGCAGGGAAGGAGAGAACTCACCATGGCATGGAGTGACCAAGTAGGCTAAGGTTCACATGGTCAGAGCTCAGGGGTCAGTCAGGTACACACCACAGGAAACCATAAACATGAAAGAATTCTGATTTCAGAGCATATTCTGACACAGTAATTGAGGAAAAGAAGCAATGGCTATTGGCATCTTATTTCTGGCAATTTCTTTAAAAACGGTCATTGTGATTTTATTTTATTCTTAACTTTGGGCTATTCTGAAGACTCTAGGGACAGCCAGCTACTTAAAATAGCAAAACAATTATTACGTGCTTAGTATATGAAGACAACTATACAAGATGCTATGTACTGTGTTAAGAGAAATCTCACCAAAAATCTGTTTAGGCAAAAACAATATGGGGTGTGTGTGTGTGTGTGTGTGTGTGTGTGTGTGTGTGTGTGTGGCTTCAACTGGGATGAAATAACGTGTTTCAAGCTTGGCCTGGCAGAAATCCATGGTGTGAAAAGTCTTAAATAATATTGAGGGAAGATTCAACAAAGACTTAAAAATCAACTAAGGTTTAGAGGTTAGGGTAGGTAAAACATTGTTCTCTTCTGCTTAATGCTCCTCTTCTTCTATCTGACAAGACACTGGGATAGATTCCACAATTTGATAAATAGAAATAAATTTATTAATCTCATTTGAGAAACTGGTCATTCAATTAATTCAATTGAGTATTTTTAAAAATACTTTGTATATGTCCAATATTGTGCCAAAAGTTGTGCAAGATCCAAGATAATTCTTGGTATTATCTTGCTTTTGAAAGTTTATTGGGAAGATAAATGACACAGTATGAAAAATAATAAGTATTACAGCAAAGATCTTGAAAGAATTTAACACAAACCATCAAGAGCACGGACATCGATAACTACTTGCTTTCTAAGATCATACCTGACATGAGGACAAGCAAGGATGTGGATGACCATTGGAACGTTCTTTGAATATAGGTCTCTACTTGGTTTTGTTCATGGTCTTGAGATTTTTTTCTTTTTCTTGGGTTCTCAAGCACTTCTGAGTAATTAGTATCATTGCCATGGTTTTTATGCTGGCGCTCCGGCTGCTGCTAACCAAATACTGAGACTCTGAGAAGCCTGAGGGAGGGCTGGGCCTCTCACCCTCTATTAGATAATAGGAGAGGAACAGCAGTCTATAGACCCTGGTTCGGTGCATTTGGAACAGCTGGAATAGGCATAAGAAAGAAGCAGAGATGTTCAGCTTATATAGAACTGTTATAATCGACTCTGTTTCTCTTGAGGTTGAGAGAATACATTTTTTACAACCTAATGACAGCTCTCATGGCCTGCCCTAGATGGTCTTATCTTAGGTGATTCTAGCTGTTTGGTGTTTCAATTTCACAGTAAGTACTATCAAATGAATTAGAATACATTGTTCAGGAATGCTGTACTGGACATTTGATTGCAATAAACAAAACCCACTTAAGCTAGCTTAGTGAAAGAATTTTTATTTAATATAAGAAACATGGAAACAAGCTGGGCCTTCTGAGAATGAAGCTAGAAACCGAAAAGCTGTTAAGAATAGAGACAGCTACTCTCTCTGGGTTATTGACTTTTGCTTTCTTGGCACATTTGCTCTATTCTCTTATTTAACTGTGCAATTTGGCTCTCTATGACTCAAACATTGGAGCATGCATGGCCAGAAATGGGCCCTCTAACCCCACCTCTGCATGAACTTTCCTTGGAAGCTCCCCTCTATCTGACTCTAGCTAGCTGTGTAGGTTTTAGTTCAAAGCCTTGTGGAAGAAGCTCCTCTTGAGACTAGTGCCCATGTGTTGCCTAATCTATGGCCAGAGGAGCATGGTTATGTGGTAAAAACATGACCGACTAGTCCCAACCCTGAAGTAGATACTGTGATGTAACTGATAAGAGGACATGAATTGGGCAGGAATCCCCAAACATGCTTGCAGAAGTGCATATGAATGACATCTCCTACTTAGTGTTCTTTGCTGAAATCAAATCACTATCTTAGCTCTTTCTCAAACAGGATGATTCACTGCTTTCCTGGAGTCAAGTTTTTGAAAGCTCAAGGGCCTCAAAGAAGTAACTGCCAAATTACAAAGTTACCTTTTGTGTTTCCTTAAAGAGTCTTGGTAGAAAAGGAATCCTGGTGGCCTGCCTGGATACCTCAGGGTTCTGGAGGTGTTCTTGTCAATTCGGACACCAGACAAACCTTATTCATACACGGTAAGAATGAATAAGTATTACATGCTGATTGTTAAAAAAGCCAAGAAAGTAATGTGGGTAAGAATTATCCGTGGGAAAGATTCCCTCTTTTGATTCCTCCCACTCCATGAATTGATTTAAAGAAAGTTAACTGTTGAGATTAAAATGTATCTTGGAAATGAGTGAGTAAATCTGATTTAAAATCATTCAATGAATATTTCCTGTTTGTATACTATGTGAAATCCTGATTGAGATGGTATCCCTTATTTGTAATAGGCATCTCTGTATGCAGAACTGGCTACATAACTTGTAAAGCCCAGTGCAAAATAAAATTACAGGACCGCCCAGGTTAAAAAAAATATATTAAGAATTTCAAGATGGTGATAGAAGAGCATAAAACCAAGTGCAGGGCCCTTTTAAGTGTGGTGCCCCGAGTGACTGCACAGCCTGCATGCCCATGAAGATGACTGGCTGTATGAACATGGCCAGTTCACTTTTAACTTTCTTTCTCATTATTTCATGAGAGAAAGAAGTACAACTTTTTTTTCTTCCCTTTCATACACTGAGGTAGACCAGATGGTTCTGGTTTTTCTTTGACTGTTACTATGCCACAAGAAAAAGCTCAAGGTGTGCAATTTTTAGAAAAAGAATAAAACTTGTTACTTCTAAATGTATGTCATAATTTAGTTACAATGTCAGTTTATCTGTACTTATTAGTTGACATAAAAAGATATTCACCGTAATGGTTTTCATGGTAAATCTTCCCTTTTTTGTGTATTTTCTTATTATTTAAAACTTTCAGGTGCTTAAGTTTATAAACTCCTTTGCATACAGTATACAGATTTTGCATAGAGTTAATTTTGGTTTAATTTGTATCTTGACTTATAATAGCCTACAAAACAGCAATTCAATATATTGTAGTTGAGGAAGACAATTGACTGGTTGTGTTTCAAAGGGATACAGTGATTTATAATGCCAAAATTTGAGAATAGCAAGTATTTATCATACGAAACCAGAGGGAAGTGTCTTATCCTGAGGGAAAAATGACAGTTTTCTACAAGCTGTATAATATACCTTAAAGTAATTTAAGTAATAAGTTTTATCTTAGGATTTCATTAACTCATGTATTATAAAATACATGAGGCTGATGCATTATAAAAATGTTGAATTTTTTTTTAAAGGAAAGGGGGCTTATATAAAATATTTAGATAGAAAAGTTTCTAAAGAGAAAATAAAGGTTCCTGAAAGTAATTTATAAAAACTATGATAAAATTATCCTGTCTAGCATTAACATAGCCTGAAATTCAATATATAATTATACAGGGAAGGTCATTCTCCTTTTGAAGACTGAGCTCCTGAATTGATCCATCTTCCTTTATGTATTTTTCTTCCTACTGTGGTGCTCCCTGTAGCTCCAGCTGGGCTCTCTGCAGAGCTCTCTCCTCCTCCCAGTGCAGGTGATTCTGTCAGGAACAAGGCAGGCAGGAACTGCAACTCTGGGTGTCATGGAGCTCTGCTTTGTTCCTGAACCAGTAGAAGCCTAACTGGCAATGTTCCGAGAGACTCCTTCCCACCAGGGGTAGTAATCTGTAAATAGTCTGTCACCTTGTACTCATTGTCTACTATATGACAAAAATTCAGTGTCTAGCAAAGCAGAAACCTAAATCTTCACCTCTGTGTTCCTTGCCATCTCACTGTAAGTGTGGCCAGTCTGGATCTTCTTCCTGATGGGCTTTTGTTTTCTGGTTCCCAGTCTAGTGTTCAGCTGTTACTGAATTCTATTTCATGGAATTGGCTAGAACTGAACCGTATTTCCAAGCTCCTCCAATCTTGAGCCTAGATCCTGCTTTGTATATCTTTAAAGAGACGAATTGAACTTTCTGGTCTTACTCTACTTTCTGCTCAGCTGGACTCTTGCATGACTGGACATTGTTCTACATGCCTTTCCTTGACCCTTAGAATGAGATTTTGGAAATATTGCAGCATGCCTAGATTACACTTAAGTTTGCTATGTTCCAGTGTGACTGCTGTCCTCTTTCCGTAGGCTTCACTTTACTGTTAGATTCCTCTCAGGTCCTGTCTTTGCTGATCTTAAAGGTCCCAGAATGTTACCAGGGTTTGGCCGACTATGACAGGAACCAGGAAACTGAGATAAATCATGAAGTGTAGTGGTTTATCAAGGTATTTTGAATGTAACCTGAGTTAAGTAGTTATAACTGAGTTGATCCCCTCTAGTAATAAATGTGAAATATATTTTATCTATTAGCAAGAGAATTCTTGTAAGATACTAAAGAATAGAAAATACCATTGTATGAGCACTTGTTGACCCACTTCTCCCACTTTGTGGGGTAAAACTCGAAGTGTGACTGCTTTTCTTTTAGCCAGATAAGCCGATCCATGATCCTTTTGAGTTTAGTGGCTTTGAGAGGCTGAGAAGTCCTAGAGCTGATAAGTTTTCTGTTCTTCAGTGACTATCTGGTTTGGAATTGGCTCCAGAGCTGCTCCAGAATAATTAGGGGTAACTGAATTTTTGGCTCTTATTTGGCAATCACTTGACTACTAAGGGCCTACTCTCCTTTAGCTCTTTTTTCTCCACCCACCTTGAGCCTATTCAGAACCAGGATTTCTTCTTGGACTAAGTCAACTGGTGATTAATGTGACAAAGAAGAGTGCTTTTAGCACCCACTACCTCCATCTGGGTGCTGTCTCTCTTGTGTCCTGTACCACAGGTCCTTTCTTGCATATCAGAAGTCCTCTGAGATTACACTTGAGAAAGAGAAGCATACTTTCCATATAAAATGTAAATAAGTAATAGCTACCTCTTATCCTCTTTTTCTTATGAATACATATAGACATCACACATTTATTCCACATCTCATGTTATCTCTCTGTATTACACTTTACAAACAAAATGGACATGATGTTTTTAAAAATGGTAGGAATGTAAGCAAAACAATCATTAAAATTAAGTTAATATATTAAGGCCTAAATAATGAAGATGAGACAATTTGAGATAGGGGGAGAAAATTTGACAAAACAACATAGATTGAGAATACTAGGCATAATTGAGAATTTTCTAAGTTTTCTGATATCCAAGACCAAAATGACAACATGATCAGGTTCATAGGCCTTCTTTTGTCCTTGATTAAAAAACAAAAACAGAAATGAAAACCACATACTTTTAGGAGGAGATAAAATGATCTAAAAAAATGCATATATAATTTATTTATACGTGGAGAAGAATTTATCTCATGGATTCTCTTATATAAGGGTTAATGTGTGTGTGTGTGTGTGTGTGTGTGTGTGTGTGTGTGTGTGTGTAGAAACATTTCTGGATGTTTAGGGAATATTATTTTGGAACATATATTATATATTTATATGTGTGTATATACATATAGTGTGTTTATAGTGCATATATAGTGTTTCTGCATACAGTATACATATATAGGAAGTACAGTCCCATGATGCTATTCTCTAGGCAGAGCTTCTAGGGTTTTAGGGTTTTTAGGACATGTCTGGTCCTGAAACTATACAAATACATAATGGAGTTATTCCTTGTCATGAGATTATCCTTTGGTGCAGTCACACTGGCTTTGAGGGTTAGATAGGAATAGGTCATTGTTGGTATATATTTGTCATGGTCTTGACTTTTATCCAGTGTTGACTTTATACTTTGGCCTGGCCCTAGAAGCCATACTGGCTGCTGTAATAAAGTTGTATGAATGTATTTTCTACTGAGGTTTGATAACTTAACCAAACAGGCCTTTTTTGAGTTAAGAGTGACAAGTTAATCTCAGCATCTTTAAAGTTATTTTCTACTTACTTTCTTAGAAGGTGTAAATACTTCATTGTTTGGGGAGTTCTTTGTTTATAGTTCATTTATTCTTCCAATACTAAGAAAGATGCTATTAGTGAAATAGATTTTCTGTTAGAACACATTTTAATCTGTGCACATATATATTCTTCCTAGAAAAAGAGAAGAATATCCATTTACTAGCATCTAGGGGTACAAGGAAATGAAGAAAATGGGGGAAAAGGCATATTCATTTTTATCCAAAAGGTAATAGGGTATTAATATTGAAAAGAGTATCAACTAATATGTAGAGATAAAAATTGGTAGTATCCTACTTGTATATCTTTCATTTTTTGTTATATTTATAAAGAATTTGTTAAAGATGATTAGTCATGCAGTAAAGATTCAAAGGACTTAGACTTTGAAAAGAATTTGGCTTGGTATAAAGATGACTAAGTAATGGGTACTCAACTTCCCTTGGTCCTGGAGCATTGGCACATTTAAGCCTCTGCACCCACACAGTGAACATGCCGTTCCAAAAAACTAATCACAATTGTGATGTTGGTGGTTGCTCCTCTTTGAAATTCTTTGATATTTCTGTACTCTTTTTCGTATCTACTACCCCCTGGAGTCATGTTCCTGGCTCTCTGAAAGCTGTGGCTTTACTGGTCTGCTCCAGGTACTTGCCTTAGGGGCACTTGTTCTGATGATCAGTTTAAGCAATTGACCTTCATTCTACCACCTCAGACAATCTTTTGTTATTTACATGCTACGTTCATCATAGCAGTAGCTAAGAGATAACAATTCTTTCCCATGTTGACTGCTTTACTTTAAAACCTTTTTCCAATGGGGCTTTTCTACCTGCCTTTTTTCTTGGGCAAGTAGAGGATATTTAATTAATGATTAATTTTAGTTATCGCTAGCATACACTGTGTTGGGTCATTCTTATCTTTATATTATATGTCATATGTGGGTGAAATCTCTAGGTGTCTAAACATACCAGTGCTTCTTTCAAGGCTTGACATTCCCTTAGGAAAAGAATTAAATTATATATTGGGTTCAATTCATTCTATACTCATACCTAGAGTTGAGAAAGAGAGAGAGAGGGGCGGGCGGTGGGGGTGGGGGAGGGAGAGGGAAATTGAAGGCACTGCATATTTTTAGAGGAAATCTGGGGACAATATATGGAAAAGGAAATTTGAATGTGGTAGGGAAGAGGAGAACTTCGAGGCTGGGAGACTTCATAAATTTTGTCTATTTCAAAATGGTGTTGGAAATTAGCTCTGCATAAAATGTAAATGTGTTTTCAATTGTTCTTCTCATTACTTGCCTCTCTTGACCAAAATGGCTGAAGGTTGATTGTACATGCACATGTAAGAGGAAAACTTTCAAAGACTCACTATATAAAGAATCGGTAGTCACTCCACAATGTGATATAGGCACTTACTAATTCTTGATTCTCTTCCCCATTTCAGCCCCTACCTGCTTTTCCCCTGATTTCCCTTATGACAGTAAATGGTACCCTGATTTATTCCTAGACTCAAGCCCAAACCTTTGCAGTTATCTCTGATTCCTCTATTTCCCTCATACGAGGGTGGTGGGAAGTGGGCACAACTTTCTCATAGAATTTAGCATAGCCTGTAGGCCCTTCAGAATCTGGCTCCTGGCTAATCTCTGAATTCTTCCACTTCCCTTGTTCATCACACACCAATTCTGTTGATTCTCTGCTGTTCTTGGAATGCAGATACATTATCCACCTCAGGGCCTTTGCACTTGCAGTTCTCTCTGCCTGTAGTACTGTTTTCCTGGATTTTTATCTGGTCCATTTCATTTGGTTTTCTATCCACATATCATTACATTAGAAAGGCCTTCCATGGCTACTCTATCTAAAATAGAACTTCCCACTGCTTTATTTATACCACTTTATTTTTTTACATTGTAGCACTTACTACTACCTAACATGCTATATTATATACTGTTATATATTTATATATGTATTGATTTATTGCATGTTTCCCTCACTAAAATGTGTTATATGTATTTTCTTTTGTGTTTGTTATTTGTTTCTCTTTTGTGATCATAGATTTGTTAAATGAATGAATAAACTGACAGGCAAGAGAATGACCTTCTTAGAACTAGTAGCCATAACCTAGAACAATATTCATTGAAACAACTTCATGGTAAAGACAAGAGTAAATAGCAAGTAATTACATTATTTTCAGGGTGCTGAGTATGGAAACAACTTCCTGCCTAAACCTAGGTGCTGCCTGTCTTCTTGGCCTCTAAGGAGAAGGCCAAGGAATAACTATTCGATGGGTTAGAGGCCAGAAACTGTAGCTTAGTGATTCCCTGGGGGAAACCAGCCCCCTTGTAGAAGGAAATGGTAATAATGCCAATGAAGTTCTTTGCAACTTTTTGAACCACAGGTTTCTGATAAATAGATTTGCCAAGCGGATGCTTTCCTTAGCTAGGTCAAATCATAAACACTTAAAATAACAAAAGAAAACCCAGCAGAAACAGAGTATTCATTCTCAAGGAACTGTGGGAAGGAGACAAGTTTCAAGCCATATTTCTATAGTGACTAAGTATTTTATAACTTGGCCTATTAATGCAAACTGTGGTGGTGGACTATAGAGACATGCTCCAGTAAGGGCTATTTAGAACAATGGTAATAATGTGTCAATAATAGAAAAGATAGACTAATTACCTAATCGTGTGAGCTAAAAATCACATAACCTTGTGAACAAAGAAGTTCCTCTGTCTTTGTCAAGTAGAAAATAGAATTGAAATGTATCAATCAACATATAGTATATAGCATTTGGAAGAGAATGACTGACTGGCCAGACTCTTAGCATAGAGGATAGAAAGTGTGAATTTCAAACAAGATGAATTTCAGAGACATGAGAGGGCTCAGTCACAACAGAGAGGAAATAATCAGAAAATAAAATCTAGGGAGAAGAAAACTGAAAGTGGAGTTAATAGCTGTCTTCTACTTTATAAAGTGTTCTTTTGCAGACAATAATGAACTGCTATTTTTTACCCCTTCTTTGAAATCCCCATCACTCTCTACCTCTGTGAAACAGACTTCTGTTAGAGCAATTCCTTGATTATGTGATACTCTAACTCTGCTGTCTGGAATATCCTTCACCCCGCTTCATGATCTAGTGAAACTTTTCTATTTCAAGGCAGACACCTTCCCAACCTTTCTAGAAGGACAAGCCTTCTGTGTTCATTTCTTCCATGGAACTGTAATTTCTTTCCACTATCACTGTGCCATGTTGGCCTGCCCAAGTGCTTTCAGGGCCTGCTCCCCAACAGCCTGAGATTTTTCATAAATCCAAATATTGTTTTAATTATTCCCAACTTGCTTTAGCACAGAGTAGATTCTCCTGTAAATTTCATCTTCTGTATGAGGTCTTTCTATTGCCCCAATTTTAAAGTAATTTGTATCTCTAGCCTTCTGTACTGCCATTTCATTTTTACTTCTCCTGATGCATTTGTCATGGTCTGCCCTGCCTTAGAAATACTTGAGTTTTTCTAAGTATTTCTAAGTATGTGTCTGCTCCCTTCAGAAGACCAGAGGCCTCTTGATGGCAGGGACCATGTCTGATCTTGTACTCTCTTATGTGCCTCGCTCAGTGTTGGTTCATAGTGAATGCTCAAAAACGATATTTAAATTAGACTAAAGAAATATTGATTTAGGCTTCCAAGTGAAAACTTCTTATCTCTTAGGTGAGAAATTGTCTGTTTGTGATGGCTGTTAAGCATTGGTTTGGATAGCAGAATATAGTGCCTAATTTATTTCCTGAAGGTTATGTAATTAAAAATGGAATAGATTCATATCTTTGAAAGGGGAGGAATGGATATCATGACCTTGCAAGTTAGCTTATTTTCACTCAAAATTTAGTAACTTTTCCTGCACTCTTTCTTAATCGATTATTTCAAGTATGTTAATATAAATACATGCAAAGTCCTGCGAAGAAGAGAAATTTCAGACAAATTCAGGAATACCAAATGCCATTACATCACAACAAGACCAGAAAAGACCATAGTATATTCAAAATCAAAATCCTACCAAATCCAAAGAACTGAATTGCTAATAGTAGAATTTTAGGCACATGAGGGAAAGGGGATGAATTAGATGGTAAAATTTGATCAGCTCTTCAAATCATAACATGGAGGCTAAATGTCTGCCATTGACTGGACTGGTACGAAGAAAATCAATCTTATCAATCCTTTCTTTACCCAAAATAAAAGTTCTTCCTTCAGAAAAAGGGACTCATGATTAAACTATAAAAGTATAGAATGATCTCCGGAGTCTGTGGAGTCTATATCATTGTTTGCTCTACTTTTTACTCACAGTAAAGTCACTCAGCCAATCTCACTTGGTTTCATGATAGACTTTAGTCCTCCACATAAGTTAATTCAATTTTTTACTCTTTCCTTCATTCTAATTTTAGGTATAATATTATAGCAAGGTTGCTTTCTCTAACTGAAAGAACATGAAATACAGGTCTATGAATTCCCTCCTATCTCTACCATGGTGAACCATCCTCCTGAACTAAAAGAGAAATCAAGGAAAGTCTCCCTTTGGTTATTGTTTTCAAAACTTATTGAATCAATATGGTTAATTTTTTTCATTTAATTTTGCAGATCACATAAATGTATCTCCCCCCTTTTTTCAAGTCCCATTTGACACATAAAATTACTCTTTAAGATATTATATAGATTGTCAGTAATTGAAGGCAATATCCAATATTTCTGCAGGGCAGAAACAGCTTTGTTTTTTCTGTTTATCCTTTCAGGTTTAAGAAATTTTAGTATTTGCGAAATATACCAAGTATAAACTAGAGATTCCTTGGGGCCTGTTTTAAAGATAGTTGTTTCGATTTTGCAAATAGTATATTCCAAATGAGTTAGCCAGCAGGGCAGATATTGCAGACATGGATTCATTTTGGAATTGTACTGTGAACTTATCATTCCATAGATGGCTCTGTTTGTTAATCAACCTAAGTTTAATATTTTTACTAAAAAAAAATTAAGTTTCTTCTAAAGTATGCTAAATTGTGATTCAGATGTATTTCTATGTTGCACTTTACACCAAATAAAGCTCATGTAAAGAGTATGATGACAACTGATCCATGGCATATTCTGTGCCTTCCAAGAAAGGTCAAAAAGTGTATGCTTCTTTACAGATGAGATACCTCATTGTCCTTTGAGAATAGTCTGAATTTAAGTACATGTATTTCCCTTCTACTGAAATGCATCTATTGGCCTTGGATTATTTGTCAGGAAGGATGGGAAAGAAAATTTGAGTGTGAGCTTCATGAAGGCATAGACCATCTTGTTCATAACTGTTTTCCAAGTTTCTAACAGCATAGTTTAAGCCAAAAATAAAAATTTAATAAGTACTCATTAAATGAATGAAAATCAGTGGTTTTCCTGTTTATAACTCCCCTCCCCCCCCCTTTTTTTTTAATGTAGGAGATGTTTCTTGCTACTTTAGATTGCAGTGATCAAGAACAAGAGTTTTAGTGTAAAGCAGGCCTGGGATAACTATTGATTTGGTCAAGTTACTAAATATTTTTCTAAACCACAGTCTTCTCATTCGAAAAGGTGATAAATGAGATGCTGTATGTAAAGCCCTTTAAAATGTTTGACACATAATAAGTTACGATAGATGGGATTTCTTACAAATAGTGAATTTTATAGAACATTTGCTTACATCGATTTTTACTTATTTTGTTACATAAGTAGAGGAGACCCTGCTTGAGCTCAAGCTATATTTTATTTTTGAATTAAAGCTTGCCTATGTGTGTCTGGACAACTGAGTATCTTGTGAGGGGTTTATTTATATGAGGTCCGTGGTGCTTCCTGAAAAGGCCATTATAACAGAAGAGATTTGAAGCACATCACTTTGGTTAAAGTCAAAAACAGAAGGTTATTTTGAGGATGGTGCCTCCTGCTGGTCGGCAAGCTCCCAGGTTGAATTCTAGAATGGAGCCCTAAAATAAGAGTAAGAAAATACTAAAAGCTAAATACTAAACACTAAACGCACCATTTCAGCAAAATTTCTGTCTATTTTTTAAACCATAAGAGATCATCAGCATCATTAGTTCCGGCAGCATTGGTAGCTGGGGAGACAAAGATGTATATTTTGTAAGAATTCTTGCAACTTAGGTTCAAAATTGGCATACCGTCACTTCTGACATAATCCATTGGCCAGATAGATCAAGTCAACAGGGAAAATAGACTCTTACCTCCTGATGGGAGTAGCTGCAAATTCACATTGCAATGAATAAAGGAGGGTGGGGAGAGAATTGGGGCTATTCTATTAACACCCCCTCCTTCACCCTTGTCCTTGGGTTTCCAAAAGCTTCAATTAATCATGACATCAAGCTGAAATTCCAAAACTTAAAATCTAAATTTGTTTCAACTATGGCTCTTTACATGTAGTTCCTTTTGAAGCAAAGAACTATGAACTAAAATGACAAGTTAACTGCCTCCCACCTACCCAACATAGAGATAGCAATAAGATGATGGCAAACGACACTGTCATCAAGCAGAAGAAGAATGGGAAGCACATAACAGTCACTAGTTTATAGCAGTTCTGAAGTTCAGCTGGAAACGTATTGCCAGATCCTCTTATCCTGGGAGTTGGGAATGTTCCTTAATTAAACCTAGGCTCTCCCCGGAACTATATTCTCAGCCCATTTTCTCTATTGTTGCCTAGTAGTGGCTCTGCAGTCCTTAGCTTTTCATCACTTTTTACTCTCCTCACTCATTTTTCCTTGGCCATGACTCCCTTGGCCAAGAAACAGCTCACTTTTGCCAGCAGATTCACTTTGGTAGCTTCCTTCCTATATCATGTTTAAGGTCAAGATCTTTTTTACAATATGAACAACATGTGCCTTTTAGTACAGGGTATTAGTGTTTTTACAAGCATACTGACTAAAAATTTTGTGATCTTCTAGTAAATGGAGTAAAAGTCCACTCCATTGAACAAAAATCAAACATTCCTCTTTCTCTAGATTTGATGCTACTTGGGGATAGCTTTTGTGGAACCACACTGTAAAGATTCATATAAGTCCTTTCATCTAAATTAGAGGTCCTATTAGGTATCATCTAATTCTCTCAGAGATTTTAACCCTTGGTTTCACCTTTGTCCTCAGTCTGGGGACACTGGTAATGAGAAACAGTTTTGTTTTCCCATTCAGTAAGTTATGGCCCATGATATCGCCTTCAAATTCTGTTTGCAAACTGGTCAGTTATTTCTTTATCTTATCTATTATTAAAGTTTTATTATTATTTGTATATCCTATCATATGCTAAACACTGCTAACATTTTACTTGGAGATTTCCTTAAACACATCCAAAAGTTCATTAGATACATTTTTCATCTTCCACGTGAGCCAGTCTATGATTTTGCCAACTGTTTTGCTACTCCATAGCACAGTTCACCATATTCTCGTCCTCCAGTATAATTCCTCACCATTTTTCTAACTTTTGCTAACAATTTGCTTTCTGTTTTCCAACGCTTCTTACCAAGTCCCCAAATCAATAGCATATGTCTTATGTTTTATTAAAGCAGCACCCCTCCTAGGTATTAACTTCTATATTCTTTAGCTATTATTGTATAATAACCAAAAATTAGAACTGAAAGCCATAGGAAATTCATTATTATCCCTGAGTCTGTGGGTCAGGTTGGCAGTTTTGATCTTGTTTGGATTTGCTCAACTGTTGGAGCTACTCAGCAGAATGGCTGGGGGTTGCCTGAAATAGGATGTCTGGAAGTTGGTTGCTTTTGGCTGTTGGGGACGACTCATTATCTGGCAAACTAGCCTGGGATTATTCTTATGGTACTAGACAGAGTTCTAAGAGAGAGGAAATAAAAATGTGCAAGACCTGTGGAGGTCCAGGCTCAGAAGTAGGCACTCTGTCACTTCTGACCTTTCCACTGGTCACATCAAGTAATAAAGTCAACCTAGATGCCAGGAGCGGGGAAATAAATTTCACCTCTTAAGAGAAATTTTGGAATCACATTTTAAGACATAGATTTAAAAAATACTGGAGTATTGGGGCCATTTTTTTTTTTGTCATCAATCCATCACAGTTTTAACCTCTGAAAAGTTATTTATCTTATACAAGATAGATGGCTTTGGGGTTCTATGGAGTCAATTCTGTGAGCTACTGGCTTTGGCCTGGTTCCTCCCATCTTCTTTCAAAGGGAGAACAGTAGTTCTTAAGACATGTATTGGAGGCCAGCTACATACGGTTTGATTGCCTGTTACTTACAATAGTGGGATAATTCCTAAAATACATTGGTATTTATCTCAATTGTTGCACCCCATAGCTCAGTTCTTTGGAATTGGAGCTCACCATTGAAGTAACATTCAGTGCTTTACCAGTTCTACGAGTTCCTCCAAAAAGTACCTGCCCAGGAAATGTAACCCAAGGTATGGTTAAATTTTTAGTACTCAGAAAACAGAGGCTTAAACTCTTTAGGTGCTTTAGGAAGAATGTGGACAGGTATCACAGATTCACTATTTTGGTGATATTGTATTTTCACATGTTAATTAAGATTTCTTCTCCTTGTTCTCACTGCTCAGCTCTCTTGTTCCCTTTTCCTCAGCTTTCTGCATGAGCTGCCTTCAGAGTGAGGAATTAACCAGAGTAAGAAAACAAATTGTTAGCATGTGAACTTCTAAGGAGACAGTTGTAAAGCATCAAAAGCCATGATTTTGGCATAAATGATAAGTTAGTTGAATATTTAGCCAGATTTTTTAGCCCTTGGGAGGAACGATAAAGTCAGTTGACTGAGGAAAGAAGTTGAGAAAAGAGAAGAAGAAAGTTGGTTGTTACGAATCCCTGAGAAAGGGGTATGTACTTACCTGGATTATCCTTAGGGTTGAAGTCCTCTGTGTTGGCAGGAATAATAGAAAAGTAAGAACATTTGGGGACCTTTATAAGAAGAGTCTTCTATACCTTACTGCACAGACTGTAATTAGGAGAAACTACAAGTCTCCCTGAGAAGCCCTGAGTCCAGCGTGGAGCCAGAGCAGAAATGTGACCCTAGTTGAGGGAGACATCTAACAGACAGGGCCTACATCTCACTGTAGGGTGGGAAAAAGTGGAAGTCCCTGATTTTCTCAAGTGTTGACCCAAAGGGCTGGTAGATTTGGAGGCACCTTGTAGTTCGGTCATGCTTGTAACAGAATACATGGACCAGGAGAACAGAGGCCATAGAGGGGCTATAGATGTTCATAATAGATTGAGCTATATATCAGCTGGGGTTACTGTGGCCTGGGGAGGACTGTGGCTGAGCGCTGCATTCCCTCTCGAGATTAAGAAAGGAGGTCCTCCCTTCTGAACTATCTCCAGGAGAATTCTGACTTGACGGAAAGTTTACCTAAATGAAACTGAGTAAAATCCATAAAAGACAATTTATTTTGAACTAGCAAGATCAATGTTCTCGGTATCAGTAAAAATGGGGTTTGAGAAGTAAGTACAATTATAGAAATAGCTTACTTAGTTCACTGATTCCAAGGTACACATTTCTTTTTCACATTTCAATATAACTGAAATTGAGGTGCAGCACATAATCCACAGCATATCACAGTTTAGTTGGCAGTGATTTTTTTCTTAATGTTATGTAAAACAACAGTGCATCTTACCGACGATGGTGCCTCAAATTTAATGAAAAACAGTATAATGGAAGTTAAATCTTTGCATACCTAGGATTTGTAGGCTTCCCTTACTAAAACTGAAATGCTAAGAATTTAAAACCTATGGTTTAGCCTTTTCTTGGCATCCCTAACTCTTCCTTTATTCATAATGACATCATTCCTTATAGACCCACAAGCCTATGGGATGACAGTTTAAAATGTGGTGTCTAAGATGGAACGGACTGTAACTGCTGCTCAGAGTTGAGATGAATGCCACTTGGGGCCAAAATGATGATGGCATGGGGCCATTACATAAAATGTATTGTGTACTATATCTGTATCACACATACTGAAAACAGTTTGGAAATCTATTTTGATACTAATATGTTCTTAGTAGGATTATAAGTAATTTTATTTCTTTTCTATGATCTGCCATTATTTCAAAATTTCTGTAATGGAATATTCTTTTCTAAATTACATAAAAAAGATTTTTTTTTTTTTTTTAGTAAAATGCCAGGCCACTGTGTTTGTCCTTCATTTCTTTACTACCAAGGCCAGTGGCAAAAGAATGCGTATCCTCTGCCACATTAATACCATTAGAGTTTCATGAACTGTTCCTTTTAAAGGAGCTCATATTCAAACACTTATTTTTTTCTTAATATTTTTTAATATCTCTAAGGTAGATAGTTAAGTGCAAGTTAATTGGTGAGAAAAATAGTGCGGGAATTTTTTTAAAAATTGAAAAATATACCTTTAAGAAATATACTGGGCATCAAAATATTTTTACATAATTTGTTCTATAAAAATTGCAATCCCAGAATACTAAGTAAATTGCGTCTTAAATAGGATATACTTTCTTGGAGCTCAGCTGATTAGTTTATTTAATCCCCAATCAACAAATTACAAAACTATAGATAAGCCATTCTAAAATACTGTCTGATTAACTATGCTTGTAAAATCTCAGGGTGAGAGACTGAGTGTACTTTCAGATCTATGTTTTACAATGTTCCAGCTTTTATTATTGCCTTCACACATACTATATATTCAATAAGCTATTACTGAACAAAGTGTAATGTCTAAACTAATACTCCGCACTATAAAATAGTATTACACATTATGTTATAATGCTGAAATTTTATGTTCCTATAAAATTGTTTTAGGAAATGATTTTTGGGTCCAAGCTTTGGGCTTTTTTTCCTTGAGTGCATCTCATTTTAAAGCAGTTTAGCCGGCATTTATTTTTCTTAAAATCAAACACCGTGAAACATGATAGAATATTGATCACCTTACTTTACTGTTTTCAGAATCCATTATCCCTTTTGTGACAGAGAACTGCTCAAACTGCATGGTTTGGTAGCTCACCATGATTCATGGGAAGATTTTATCAGGAAACCTCATGCCATGCTCAGGATAGCATCCAGGACATGTTCAGAAAATTCCTCAGAGCCCTCTCTAAACTCTAGATGTAGCTCAGGTAGAGTGTGCCTTTAGTGTCAAAGTTGTGTTCCTTTCCTAAATACAAACAACTGTGATGACAATAAACAAGTTTCTTGTGATGGTTAATTTTACGTGTCAACTTGACTGGGCTAACAGATGCCCAGATGGCTGGTAAAAAATTACCTCTGCATTTGCCTGTGAGGGTGTTGCTGAAAGAGATTAGCATTTGATTCAGTAGACTTAGTAAAGAAGAAAGCCCTCACCAATGAGGGTGGGAATTATCCAGTCCTTGGAGGGCCTGAATAGAAAGAACAAAAAGGCAGAGGAAGGATGAATTCTCTCACTCTGTTTGAGCTGAGACATCAATCTCCTCCTGCTAGACATCGGCACTCCTGGTTCTCAGCCTTTCAGAGTGAGACTGAACCTCTACCATCACCCCCCTAATTCTCGGATTTTGGACTCAGACTAAATTATTCTGCAGTCTTGTCTGGTTCTCCAGCTTGCAGACAGCAGATGGTGGGACTTCTTGGCCTCCATAACTGCATGAACCAATTCCTATAATAAATCTCCTCTTATATATATCTATATATATATCCATATATATTCTGTTGGTTCTTTTTCTCTGGAGAACCCTGATTAGTATATTTCTCAACCTTTTTTTTGCTCCTAGGCCACACATGAATATTGGATTTTAGATTCAGGACACAGTTGTATACAAGAACCAGAAATTTTCTAGATATTTAGAGATATCCCTAAAACTGCTAAGAGGAAAAGACAAACACAAATACAATAACAAAACAAAACAAAAAATCACATAGATCACATATTGGTATAATAGTCATATAAGTTTTGTCCCAAATGGGTGTTTTTAAAGAGTGTAAAAGATTGCATAGAAAATGGGGAAATGGTTATATTTTTACTAAAAAAATTTAAAGATTGTTTTGATTTGCATAGGTACCTACACTATAAATGATACAAATATTGATACATGAAATATTGATACAAATATGGGTGGACAAGCAAATATAGGGTACATATACTGCTGAAGAAAAAGCAAGAATGTATATTATAACTCTACTTGAATTTTAAAAATTGAAGAAAGGTTGGACTTCATTAAAATTTGAAACTTTTGTGGTTCAAAAGATACTATTAAGAAAGTGAAAAGAGAACTGACAGAATCATGTATCATATGTATCAAGTCATGTGTATGATAAGAAACTTGCATGTGGAATATGTAAAGAGTCTTACAACTCAATTATAAAAAAATGGACCAATTAAAAAAAATGGACCAATGATCTGAACAGATATCTCTCCAAAGAAGATAATATAAATTGTCAAAAAGCATGTGAAAATATTCTCAATATTATTAGTCATCAAAGAATGAACATCAAAACTATATCCAATTGGGTAACTATACGAAAAAAGAAAAAGAGGATATGGAGAAATTGGACCTTCCATTCACCACTGGTGGGAATGTAAAATGAGGCAGCCACTCTGAAAAAGTTTGGCAGTTCTTCAAAAGATTAAATGTAGAGTTACTATAAGACCCTGAAATTCTACTCCTAAGTATATAGCCAAGATAAACGAAAATCTATGCCTACAAAAAAACTTGTATACCAATGCTCATAGCACTATTATTAATAGCCTCCCCGACCCCACAATGGAAACAACACAAATTTCCTTCACCTGATGAATGAAGAAACAAAATACAACATTTCCATATAATGAAATGTTATTTCACTATAAGGGGGGATGAAATATTGATACATGTTATACCTTGGGTAAAACGTGAAAATATTATATTAAGTGAAAGAAGTCAGTCACAAAAATCTGGTTTTGCCTTATTCCATTTATATGAAAAGACAAACATATACTGCTGAAGAAAAAGCAAGAATGTATATTATAACTCTACTTGAATAGAATAGATAAGTATTTAGAGACAGAAAGTAGAGTAGTGATTGCCTGGGGATGGAGGGGAGAGTGGGGAATGAGGAGTGACTGCTAATGCATATGGGGTTTCTTTATGGGGCGATGAAAATGTTCTAAAACTGACTGTGGTACTAGTTGTACATCTGCGTGAATATAATAAAAACCATTGAATTAAGCACTTTCAGTGGGTGAATTGTATGACATATGAACTATACCTCAATAATATATATAAAAATTGAAGTGCATGCTCTGGTTCTGCCAAGAGGGAGACTTTCTAGTTTCACCAAAAATAGATTAGCCCTATCATTCTTCCCAGATATCCTTCTTACAGCTAAAAAATCTCTAGATGTAATACAACAACAAGCAGAGGAAGAGTGAAAGGCGGAAATAAGAAAGCGGACAACCTTGGGTCCTTGGGACTTTAGGAATGACATGGCGGTGAGTTCTCTGGATTTTTCATTGCCTACCCTATATCTCACACAGAGTACTGCAGAAGCCTCAACCTATAACTGGCAACACACAGACAAAAAGGCTCAAGGAAATCATATCCCTTTAGAAAAAGGATCAAAAAAGTGGTCTAACAACAGAAAATCTTTTTGACAATATCTACCTTATTCTGGCCAAACACCAATGGAAAAACTACCTCTCTGCCTCCTACAATTTCAGCTGGGATTAGTGAAGAGTTGATTTCCTACCGCTACTCCCTACCCGCTGCCCTGAGAAAGTATGCAGCACTCTCTGATTTTCCACTGTGTGGTGCTGGTGGAGCCCAGCTGGGAGCAGTTCTTCCGGCTCAGCCCAGCAGAAGCAGTAGGCCGTTAACTGATTCCCCTGCTGGTATACTATTGACAAGATGGAAGGGGCAGGTGATCTTTCATTCCCCTCCAGGCAGAGGTAGACAGTTGTCTTGATTCTCCTGCCAGGGTAGCTGTGGGAAGCGGATCTTCCATTTTTCACCTGGTGAAAGCAGATGATGCTCTGATTTCCCATCAGGGTAGTGCTGGCAGGGTTCAGTGGGGTGAGTGGGGAGCAAAATGAATGTAGATTTATTATGGACAGTTTATCCATTTATTTTTTAATGGGTAAGATGAAAAAGAAACCATCAAAAGAAAATCTCAAAACTCACAAACATTTAATTCCTATGTCTATTAATGTACACCAGTAATTTGATGCTTATCAAATAATAGTACGTATAGAACACCTCACAGTTGTCGCTATGCATCTTTTGAGCACTGTGGTCAAGCAGCACTGGACTTGAAGATGTCAACATGAAAGTTGAAATGAATCTCAATTTTGTTTTTCTTCTTGCTTTGGCTTCAAAATCCCATGGTTACTGCAGGTTAGGCTATTTTTGTCTTCAAGCTTCAGTGAGCTAGCTGTGTTCCTAAAGAAGCAGAACAATGGGGGAAGAGTGAGGAGGCAAATGAAGAGGCCATGGAGGAGAAGGGAGTCTCTACTTGAGCAATTATAAGTCGTTCATGGGAATGATTGAATATTAGTGCTCTTGACTTTTGGTAACATATTTACTAAGAAAATAGCTCCCATTACTCTACAATGAGAGTGTTCAACAAGTAAGAACTCAGGGCTCCACTTCATTTTCCTTTTGAATTAATCTCTTCAAAGTCTTTCTTCAAGCATCCATTAGTAGGTCAGAGGGCTTAGCATCAGTTTTATTCTCTACTACTCTTTTCTTCTCATGACTCTTCCTGACCCCCCTCTCCCCCTCAGTTTGGGCTCTGTTTTTCCTTTTTCTTTTAGAAGCTGTAAAATATATAAGGCATAAATTATTTTTCCTTCATCAGAATTGAGTATTAGTCATTATATGCATATGGTACTTAGCAATGACATGGTTATCAATTAGTGTAAAGGAAGTTTATAAGGCAAAAAGAATATCGTTCATAACTAACATGAATTTTCTTACTAATTCAGAGCATTTGCTAGTATAAATGTAAATGTAAATATTTCAGGTGGAAGAAATGAAAAATTTCAAGCCACTGCCCTTTTAGCAGGGCTGCTGTAATTTTCATTAGGTTTGTTGAAAAGTTAGTGGATGTAAGACTGTGCATTATAACTCATGAAGTTCAATAGTCACAGGCAGTATTTTCATTCACTTAAAAACTAAAGAATATGGAACTATTTCAAAGGAGAAACACTGCATTCCATTGTTTGTAAAAGTTATTAAGCAAATCTTTTATTGTACTAATTGTTTTAACTAATATTTTCCATTTTCAACAAATAGGACCCTGACACTTTGTTGGTATAAAAGAGGGCTAGATATTATTGTGTACATTAGTCACATGGACCTGGCTGAGAGCTTTAAGCCATGAGTTTTAGAGTGTAAGTGGAAGATAAAACTCAGAAACTAAAATTATAGACCCCAAAGGGGTATGAATGTCTATATATCCAAATAAAAAGAGTACCACTGAAGTGGCTAGCTAGATCCTTCAGCTTCTTTGTATCTTATCCTCTATCTGCCTGGCAATGGAATAAACTTGTTAGATTTGAAGCAAAAGAGAAAGAGCTTCCTCAGATAATTTTATTCTTATCTGAAGATAATCTGTTTCTTATAATTACTCTATCTATTGCGAGTTAGTAAACTCTTTTATATTGATATACGTAACATGTGGCTTATAAGCATTATTTATAACCAAGATGTAAGGATGATGTAGCTGCAACAGTGGTAAACCCATTGATTTACAGTTTGATTAATTTACCTAAGTGGCTGCCTTCCTCCCTTATTAGTTCTCATGGATTCCTTTCAAAGAAGTAAATTGAAATGAAGAGGATTACCCGTTCAGAGATTTTCTTTCATCAATGGTATGTGGGTAACTGCACACTATTGCTAGAGGCTCAAATAGCACAAAATGTTTAGTTTTCTAGTTACTAAATTTGTAGCTTTTTTTTTTTTAGGAACATAAGGTAAAACTTGTAGTTTTATGTAACAGTTAAAATTTGAAATTGTGATGAGCTGAACAATTCACCAGAAAGTCCTCACAAGAATAACTCATGAGAAAGTCAGTCATTTTGAGGGGAAGTGGATAGAGAGGATGTACCAGGAGAACCCAACTTAAAGGGTGTATCTGACCACCACACAGCTGCTGGTGGGTGGAAGTGGGTGGGAGCTGAATTCCTCTTGGTCTCTTCCTGTTCTGGAAGTGATGTTTAGTGAAATATGGGAAACGAGGAAGTGAAAGAGAGAGGTAATAGAGCAGAACAGATTTCCTGGATTGGTGGGTGAGACAAAAGAGAATAGTTGCAGAACAAAAAAAAAAAAGGAAGAGAAAAAGATTTTTATATTATTGCTGTAGGTTATAAAGTCACTAAAGTTGTATTTGATACACAAGTAAAGACAGCAATTCCTTTTAAATTCCTATCTGAGTTGCTGGGCCGTGCTGCTTTGAATGTGACTTTGAATTGAGCCCAAGCCACATGGTTTCCTGGATATATGTTGTTTACAAAAATCCATGGTTTCTAAGTGTGAAAGATATATTAAAAACTGATTTAACTTTTAGAGTAAGAGGCACAAACTGGGAATAGAAAGAACAATAGACTCCTTGAATTCTTACTCTGTTCTTCCACCAATTACAGCAACTCTCCTCCCCCACTTATCTAAGGGAGATACATTTCAAGATCTCCAGTGGATGCCAGAAACTGTGAATAGTACTGAACCCTATATATACTACTTTTTTTCCCTATACATATATACCTGTATGTTTTCCTATACACATATACCTATAAAGTTTAATTTATAAATTATGTAAATAAGATATTAACAATAACTAATAATAAGTTAGAAAAATTATAACAATATACTGTAATAAAATTTAAGTGAATGTGGTCTCTCAGAATACCTTATTGTACTATATTTGCCTTTTCAGTTACAGGAAGGACTTTATGGCTTCTCTTTGACATATCTGAATTGCCAGCATCACTACTCTTAAACTTCAGGGCCATTATTAAGTAAAATAAAGTTAACTTGAACACAAGCACTGCGATATTGCGAGAGACTATCAGATAACCAAGATGGCGGCTACTACGTGACTAATAGCGGGCAGCCTATATATATATAGCATGGAGATGCTGGAAAAAGGGAAGATTCGCATTTCAAGTGGGATGGCATGAGATTTCATCATGCTACTCAGCATGGCGCACAATTTAAAACAAGAATTTTTTGTTTCTGGAATTTTTTTGACTGATATTTTTGGACCACCATTGACTGTAGGTAACTGAAAGTGTGGAAAGTGAAACTATGGATAGGGGGGGACTACTGTACCTGTATGACTTTGGAGAACTTTTGAACTGTTCTAGGCCACATTTTCTTAATTTTTAAACTAAAGGGCTAGATGAAGTAATTGAAAGATTAGCCTTTTACCTCTAAAAAGCTGTGTTTTATTAGTTAAAATGTCAGCATGAGCAAATGTAATTATTTTATTACTACTGACTATTATCATATTTATAAAACAATAATGCCAATGATATGACTAGCTATCTTTTAATGAATCTTTTTCCCTATGTCAGGCATTATCTATTTATTATCTAACTTGTCTCATTTAACTTCGACTACAATTTTTCCTGGTGGGCATTGTTATTCCCACTTTGTAGCTGATGAAACTGAGACTCAGGCAGTTCAAATTTATGCAGCAGAGGGAAAACTCTTCAGATTTGTGGGGAGACCAAGTCCTGAACCGAGAGAAGAAGAAGGTCCTTTGGCAGAGAGTGTAGAAAAATTCAACATATGCGCCAAAGTTAGAGACAAAAGGAAAGTTTATTAGAAAAGGGGTAACACTCCACAGAGTGTAGGCTCCTCTCAGAGGTAGAGAGTAAGAGAGACAGTGAGAGACAGAGTAAAGGCACTGAGAGGGACCCTGAGTGTTCAGGGAATTCAGTTTATATGTCATTCTTTAGCTGTGAATAGTACTGAACCCTATATATACTACTTCCCTATATATACTATTTCCTTTGATATGGACATACAGTGAGGAAGGGAAAGAGTATGTAGTGTGAAAAGGTAAGAATATGTAGAGTGGAAGGCCTGTTGGCAGTTCTCAGTCTTTAATCTATTGGTTTCCCATGGTTATAGCCACAGGGAATGACTTGGTTCCTGTTTCCCCTTCACAGGTATGGGGAATGGGTTGTTAGCAATCCCAGCAGAAATCTTCCTTTATTCTGCCCTGGCTGCAGGGCTGATCAACATATTGTAGTCTCTGAATGTGGCTTGATTAAAGTTTTAATTCTCTTACCTCCTCCTTAGACTTCAAATGTTTAGCTAACTGATGCTAGAAATGAAATTTGAACCTACATCTGAGGTCAGGCGGGGGTCCCACAGCAAATGAACCTATGTTTACAAAAGAAGGCTTGAGCCCCCATAGCCTGAGTATCAGAACTAATAATCTCTAAAAGGTATCGTAGCAATTTTTAGCATCCCAGAGCAGGGCTTTGCAAAAAGCTATAATAATTCAGTCATGTGGAGACTTAATGTGACATCCCGCCCACCAATCTCTAGTTCTGTAACATCATTCACAAAGCAAGGAATTGCTGCTGTTTCCTTCCCTTCCCGAAAACACCACTATATGTTTAAGGTGTGCCTACAGCTTGTTTTGTGCAAGGTGGAACCAACCAACTGGTTCTATATAGAAAGGGAGAATGGCATTCTTACAAACTCCAGCCACTGTTTTTTTTTTTAAAACTCAGGCCTAAAGCATCTCTGCTTGTGCCCATACCTACTCCTCAAACATTCTGTTGGGTTTTCTCCATTGGTACTTGTCCAGAATCTCAGTAAATCTTTTAGGGAAGAAGAATTGTGAGGATTCTGACTCCTTTGTTGTCGTTGTTAAACATAATTTAAAATCAATCTACAGGCCAGGCAGACTGTTAATGTACTGCGATTATCATCTTCCTCTTCTCTGTCCCCTCTCTCCTAAGACAAACACATTTCCCCTTTCTCTGGTTGCAAAACACAAGCCCCCTGCACATCTACGAATATAGATCCAGATAAGAAAGGGAAGATGATGTATGGAGTGGTCTGCTTCCATTTTAGCCAGCCAATATGCCATCCTACACCAAAACCAAATTTGTAAAGGAATTATCTCAGTTGAGTGCTAGACACAAAGAGCAGTGATAGGAGCTTATTGCTTTGACATACAAATCAAGTTGTGAAATTTTAAGGAATGCATCACAGTCTTCTTCCATAAACATTTTTATGCATAATTATGATCTTTCAAGGTAGAATTAATTTTTTTTTCTCCTGTGGTCCAATACTATATTTATATCTCTATTTCAATATGGATCTTTTCTTCTGAATTATTGCGATTTATATATATGCCTATCTCTCCTCCTGGACTGTAAACTTCTTAAGGCCAGATACCATACTTATAGACTTGAACTGAATATTCAAATCTTTAGAAACATAACTTTAATCTTGATAATATTTCATTATAGATCTATGAAACATTTAAAATTAAATTTTAAAGTTCAGAATAATGACTGTAACTCAGAATTCAAGGTTGGCTAAAATGTTTGGGATTATTTCTTTACAAAAAAATATTAGAGAGGATTATTAAGATAAATAACATGTTCTTACCATTTTGCCAAGTTGGATCCCAATAGTAGGAGAAATTATCTAAAATAGAAAAGAAAGGCATAATCCTTTCTATTGACAATCTTCACAAAGCCAGGCTTGTTTCTCGACACAAAAAGGTGCTTCTACAAAAATTCTAGGCTTGTAAAAAATGCAATCATGATTTCTGTCCTAAATTCTATCTCTAAGAGGATAAAGATATGTAGGATAAATAATACATTTGGATCAATGTGAGATCATTGCTTTATCAGATTATATTTGTTTAATTCTGAACTTTATTTACTTTGGCCAGAGATGATCAGTTTTGTTGCCATTCCAAAACACTTTGGAGCTATTTTTCCTACCATCTGTCTTTTTAAAATATATCTTTTTTTATATCTCCATAAGAAATCAATCAGTGTGTGCAGTTTTAGAGATTTTTTACTGATAAATTCTAAAAGGTCAAAAATAATAACATTTAGCTCTAAAATCCAAATATTTAATATTATGACAAAATTTTTCAATTTTTTAATCTATGGAATATCTTTTTATTTACATAAGTACCTACCTACGTATCATCATTTTTCTATTATTTATCTATCCACCCATTTATGTATATCTTTCTTAATACGAGAAGCTGCCATCAATAAGCAATCTTCTAATTTTACAAGCCTATTTTTTCTCCTTCTTTCCCTTTCTTCCTCTTGCTTTATTTCCCTTCTTTCATGTCATCTTTTCTTCCTTGAGTTTCTGGTACTGTATATCAGGAAAACATATACAATCTATATCAATGATTGGAGGACTTAAAGTATAGTAGTAATGCAGACTGGCAAACAAACCATTTACAAAAACAAGATAAGCAACTTTCATGTATGTATTCAAAGTAAAATGAAAGCAGAGAGAGAAAAGAGCAGGTAAGAAAAAGATAACATTGGAGTAGAAATTCAAAGGATGAGTGAGTAGGTGTTTTTATACAGACATTTCAGGCAGAGGGAATTATATATTCCAAGACATAGAAGCAAGGCATGAGTCAACAGAGCATGTTCTGAGCATTGGAGACCTTCAATATTGCCTACCAGGCAAGTGTGTAGGAGGAATTGGGGACAGGAGAATAGGAGACAATGACCTTGGCTGCCATGTGAAGCAGCTTGTCCTTTATTTGAAAGACTCTGAGGATCATTATAGAAATTCAAACAGGGAATAAGCTGTAAATTGCATTTTAGATAGATAGCAGGGCCAGACTGAAGGAAGGGGATAGATAAGGAAAGATGGCCTTCCTTACATGTCCTTGTATCTCACTTCAGGTGAGAAATGCTGAGGGACTGTAAAAAGGCAATGACGATGAGAAGCAAGGAAATATTAAAGAATTATGTAGAAGATATAGTTACCCTAATTCAGTGATTGGATAAGGGGGATGATGAGAGAGACTCATCATCAAGGACTTTTATCCCTTACTGCGGTCCTTGTATATTTCTTGTTTGTATTGTAATATTTATTTTATTAGACATTAAGCTTTGCTATTTCATATGCTCTCGATGTAATCTATTGGCCAGAATAGTGCATCAGCAGTTGAAAAAGTTCCATTTTGAGGTCTACTATCAAATCATAGCATTAAACTTCTGCTAAATTTCTGCCTATCTGAGATTTCGGATTTAGAAGAAGAGATTTTGTTTCAGAGAATCTTTGTAATACTTTATAGGTAATAGTCTAAGTAGACTACTCTGAGATGTTTTATCTTTTAAAACAAATTTTGACCCTTAGATGGTTGTCCTCTAGCTAGTAATCTAGGTTGCAGTGTTTTACTCCTAAGTGTGTAAACCTCTTTTAAAAATATCTGATTCATCAAAGCAATCACTATCTGGAATCCTTAGAATTCTTATGGTCTTTATAGTGTACCATTAAGATGTATGTTACCACTGACAAGGTTATAAATATATTGGTTCATTTTCAGATATTCTGATCTGTAATAATTAGATCTACAAAATTCCCATAATTTTTAACATATAAAACTTTTCAGCAGTTTTAAAAGAAGGTTTTTTTTTTTTTTTTTTTTTTGAGAAAATGTTGTAGTTGGCGTGACTCCTGTTTTTAACTTGTGTTTAACATTCTCCTTTTGTTCCATCCTGAATAGTTGGAGGAGTGCATGATTGAGCCTGTCAATTTGAAATATGATTTTTAGATTTCAAGATATAGTAGTGATATTTTTTCCTCTTCTCTTCACATGACTGCATGAGTTAAGTAGCTATTTTGGAGGACATTTTTGTTTGGATTTTGTGAGGCATTCCACCCAGAACATTTACTTCTTTTCCATTCTTTTAATAATAAAAATAACAACAATAACAACAACAATAATAATTAAAGCTAGATTACTGAAGTATAGGTATGTGATGACTATATTTATTTTTATGTGCATTATCTTATTTAAACTTCATGATAAGTCTATGACTAAATCTCATATCCATTTTATAGATGGGTAAACTGAGGCATAGAATATTTAAGAAACTTCTTTAATGCTAAGTAGCTCAAACAACCAGAACTGGGATTTGAAACCAATTTGTCTGACTTTAGAGTCTTAATCACTTTACAATATCAGAACTTTATAGTCTTCCTTGAATATATATATGTATGTATATATATACATACATATATATGTGTATGTATGTATGTATGTATCAAAAGGAACATTGTCAAGACTGGCAATCAGGTGACTTCATATTGGACTTTGTTTTCTGTGTTTCTTGTCAAGTGTATAATTTTAAAGAATCATTGATTTGCTTAAGAAAAAAAGCTACCAGGTGAAAATAGTAACGATTGAATCTACATGTGACAAACAGGTAGGGTCTGTCTTAAAGGCGTAAATTCAAATGTGAACTTTTACAGAATTTGGGCGGAAAAGAGTTCTAAAACATGCATGCAACTTAGCGAGAACCTTTTGACAGTGACAGGTCTGAAGTTTTCAACTTATAATCACAACTCTATTGAAAACCTCAGGCACTCTTCTCACTTCAACTGGTGTTGCATAAAATTTTCTTAAAAAGTGAGTATCTACAGTCTGGGGGACTTACAAATACCTATTTTTATTCAAAAACTTTAGTTCTCGTGGTTTATATCTTATGCAAATGAGAAATATATTTTAATCCAAAAAAATTCTGGAAATATTGAAACTTATAAAGTGGATAATGTCACTAAAATGCAGTGAAATTAAAGATAGAAACTAATTGTAAGCAAACCTGTGACACAGGCACCTACCTGTTCTCTCGGTTGCCAGCTTTCCTAGTGAGCAATTTCTCCCTTTTCGTTCTTGGACAGCAAGTGTCCTTGGGTTCCATACCCATCAAGATTGTCTTTCTGATCCTTCATAGATCTGACTCCAAATTATTGAAAATAAATGATGGATAAAATACCCTTCCAAAGATATTTTCATATTCGAGAGATCAGAGATTTTACCTGAAGAGATAAATATATAATAATATTTTTCTCAGGAACTAGGAAATAGAGGGTTATTCAAGCTCATGGGAGCTTTGTGGTCCCTCTAGAAAGCACAGCAGTGTATGTCTGTATGCTAAGTGGACTCTGTCTGTTTAGCTAATGTTATCTTTTCTCAGGTTGAGCCAAGTTTGATATTCTCTCTTCACTGGTCAAATCAGTCAGCCACATTCACATGTCTAGTGTATACAAGGGAGATTATGGAAATGGTTCATGTCCTTTAATTTCAAGCTAATGAGACAAAAAGAAACTACAGATAGTAAAAACTACAATTGATATTTGTTTATCATGTCACAGTTTGCAAAACACTTTTTATCTGCACTTTTTATCCTATTTAATTTTCACCATATATCTGAAAAGTAGGCATTTTTGTTATTTCTCCTTTACGGCTGAAGACACTGAACTTCAGAGGGGTTCTGAGTCTTAAGGCATCTGGCTATTAAGCTGCAAAGCAGGGGCTTGAACCCATGTCACAGCTTCCTGTAATTTTGGGGGCATGGTAGCTAAATAAATATTGATTTTATTTCTTATTTCTCTACAGGCTTTGTTTCCTCACTCATTGTTCCCTTCTTCTCTTCTTAAAATCTGTTAACTCACCAATCCTTTTTGTAGAAATGAATCGTATAAGTGTAAACAATTGATAGTATCACATAAATATGTTTTAACAATAAGTTGTTGAATAAAGGTGCATGAAACAAATATGTATAATCCCTAAACAACAAGTATTAATTGAGTGACTATATGGTTAATAAATGGGAGATCAACGAATTAGAGTAGTATAGAAATCTAGGCAAGGTGAGGGTTTGTCAGCGCAGGAGAAGTAATTGTGTGGGTGTCTGGAAGACTTTTTGGCCTTCCCTCTCTATTAATGCATGCTTAGTCACTGTCTAGTAAGGACCTCAGTTACTTTGTCTTTTTTTTTTTTTTTTTGAGCTATTTAATCAAAGACAGCTTTCACAAAGAAAACTTCCAATTTAGAACTGAGTTTCTTACATGTTTTAGTTATGGGGAGTCATGAAAATTAGGCGCGAGAGCTATATAATCATAAAAGTGTCATTTTGATTTGGTTCCTTCACTCTTCTGTGTGCTTCATTTTACTGTGGAGCCAGGAAGGCAGAGGCTTATTGCTGCTGCTGCTGCTGCTGCTGCTGTTGCTGTACATGTGTTCAGGAGAATTTCAGTCTCAGCTCAGGGCCTGGGATAAGTGACTTGGCAGCTGGGTTCTCCAGCACTGTCATATTGTCTCTGTGTGGAGCAGGGAGCAGGGAATGGGAAGAGTGGAGAGAAAGAGGTGTGTGTGAGGATTGGGAGACCTAGGGCTATTCCTGGGAGTTGGTCAGAGCAAGATGACAGTTTCGTGTAGACACAGAAAGCACAGAGAAGTGTGTCAAAGTCACAGATAGGACAATCAGATGTGTCCCATTAGAGCTAAGAGGACACAGAAAGAAAGGCAGGTAATAAGGAAAGGGTCAGAAGACCTGAGTTCAAAGGTCAGCCTACCACAAATATCTTGTATTGAATCTAGAAATTCATTTCTGTGTTATGAGCCTCGATTACTTTGTTCAAGAAGGAGATTGTTATCCTTGTTTCTTAGTTGTGGTGATGGTCTGAAAATCAAAAGGGATAACGCAGTCCATTCTTGCTTGCCAAAATAACTTGAAATGTAAGGGATGACAGTTGTCAAAGGGAAATTAAGGTATCTTACCAGTAGAATTGGGAAAAGATACCATGCAGGCACAACGAAGAGGAATCTACCAGAACTGACAGTATGCATCTCTTTGATACATTTTCCTTACTTATAAAATAAGAGAGTTGTGAGAGTGGCATGCTAGCAAATGTTTAACAACTAGCTCCCCTTACCACATAACCCTCTAATACACACACAATTATTTTTCACATTATAAAGGATAAGTAGCACAAAATTTACTACTAATACTATAATATACAATACTCTTTATCGGAAATTTCATATACACAATTGATTCTCATAAAATGCTTTCATTGATCTTTGTCAAACTTTTATATCTATAGTCAACTTATGATTGCAGTTGATGGATGAGTATAATTCCAATAGTAATGTTTATGTTAATGACTAAGATGAAAGAGAAACAATGAAGATAAATGCTAGAACTCCACTTGTCTTAGAGGGACATAAATGAGTTCTTTGCTGAACTGGATGATAATTTTCAAATACCAGAAAAATATTTTCTTACAATGTATTGGTTACAGACACGACACACTTTTAAGTGACTCTGCTTTAGTAATGTTTTCTCCTTGGAATGAATTGTGTCCCCCAAAATTCATATGTTGAAGCCCTAACCTCAATGTGGCTATATTTGGAGATAGGATCTGTAGAGAGGTAATGAAAGTTAAATGAGGCCTTAAGGGTCAGGTCCCAATACAATAAGAAGAGACACTAGACGGCTTGCTTCCTCTCTCCCCACCATGTGAAAATACAGTGAGAAGGTGCCTGTCTGTAAACTGGGAAGAAAGTTCTCACCAGAAACTGAACCCTGCTTGACCTTAATATTGAACTTTCTAGGCTGTGTGAACTGTGAGAAAATAAATTTCTGTTGTTTAAGGCACTTAGTCTATGATATTTTGTTAAATTATCCCAAGCAGACTAAGATACTTTCTTGTTTTTAGTTCAGGAGTTGGCAAATTATTGCCCTTAGGCCAAACTTGGTTGACCTTGGGTGAAATCTATCCATGCCCATTCATTTACATATTATGGTACCTGGCTACTTTTAAGCAACAAAGGGAGAACTGAGTAATTGTAACAAATATTACACAGGCTGCCCCAGCCTCACTAAAGTAATTCATGTAATTCAAATGAACTAATGTAACTATAGACCCCAACCTACATGGCTTCCCAATCCTTGTTTCATGGATGCTAAAGATCAGCTTGGCAAGTTAGGGTCACAGCAGTTGTAGAAACTAATAGAAGAAGCTACAGTTTCTCCAGACGTTTCCTTCTCCGCTCAGCTTAGAGAAGACTTGAAGGGCATTAGAATCCATCCATGATTACATATGCCTGCAAGAGACTTAACCTGCCCATCTGTGACACTGGCACAGGTGACACTCTTATCCTCACTCTCATCATACCAGTAACAATTTTTTTTATTGATTTTCTTCAAGGTTCAGAGAGTAGAGTTTAACTGTTAGACTTATCTCTGTCCTAGTGTTGCTAGGCTATTTGGATTGGAAGTCACAAGAGCAGAAAATCTTGGTGATGTTAAAAAACTTTGGTTAGCTTTCAAGTATTACACTCAGTGGGTGAATCAAAAAATCATTTTGAATCTGCAGGTTACTCATGTAATAATTAAGATGACACATTTCCAGCTCACCCTTCCTGACAAATGTTCCTTTAAAGAGACACTGATGCCTCATAGAAAACTTGCAAGACATGACACATCAGCAAAAATTGTTTTTGCACAGAATGTTTTTCAAAGATTTTTCCTGAGTAATCACTGGCGCTTCCCTGCTTTTTTCTATAGTCTTTCCACAACCTTCTGTTACTTCATGCTTGTTTTTTTTTTTTTTTTTGTGCTGTTAGTAAGGTTTCATTTTTTAAACAACTTCTAAAACCACAGTATATGTAAAATTGGGTTTAAAATCCAACAAACACTCTGATTTGAATACTGATTAGGATGAAGCACACTCATCAATAAACATGGAGCCACAATGACCTCGGGAGAGCAAGGAGCTTGCGATGTGCATCAATTGTGTTTGGGAAATAGCTTTTCCTTATAACACCAAAGTCTGCTGAAATTCAGGTTCTCAAATGCAAAGGACGTGAAGTGGCTTCCTCACCTGCCAGCACTGCATTAGGCATGGCTTCTATTTTAGTCAGGAAGTCAGGCAGCATAATAACATATGTAGTCATTTCTCTAGACCATCTTTTCCTTTTTCATACTCCAAATTGCTTTTTAGGGGTTTGGGGAGTGGCTTCGCATCTCAGACATGCACTTAGGGATGTAATGAATCATTATTCCTCAGGCTTGTTCTGATTCTATCGCACAGATTTAAAAACAGATAAAAGAAAATCACAATGTACTAATTTCCCATCAGAAGAGGAAGATGGTTTCATGCGGTATGACTAGATATTGATCCCGTCACAGACTGGTGGAGGGCAGCATCTGGGAATTCAAGGCCATTCATATGATTGTTGCAGGAGGGGCTGTTTGGGTGCCCAGGGCAGGAATCCGGGACATCTCATAGCACCCATTTCAGCCTCCATGGGGGAAATGATGGGCACACTTGCATAATGTATCCCACTGGATTTCACTGTCCAGCCTGGAAGCTCAGTTTCAGCAGCCTAGTACTGTATGCTCTAGACTGGGATGGACGTCAGCCCCAGAAGGAAGAGGAGCAGTGTGGCAGGTCAGAGTGGGCAGCCTCATTCTGTTGCATTGCTAACATTGTGCGGCTGACTGGTTCCTCAGGGACAATGCATGGGTGATACTAAATTTATGCAGAGAAAACAAACCTGTCTCAATTTTTGTGCCTCCTGAGTGCTACTCTCCCACTCATGTCCCCACCCTTTACAATGCAGAGATTTAAGTACTAGATAGAAACAGAAGAAAAATAAAATGGTGGTGGGGAGGAGGTAGGATAGAGGGTAGAAAGATAGAAAAAATAAGAGAAGCTACCCACTAAGTCAGGAGAAGTACCCAGAAGCAGCAACTCTGTGAAGAATTTACAACCCCACTGATGGCTATGTAGCCACACATCTGAGAGATCTCAGGCAGGTTAATAAGCTTTGACAACTCGTGGCTCCTTCTCATTTTTTTTTTTTTTTTTTTTTGCAGCTTTATTAAATACTCTACAGACCCCATCTATTGATATTAATGTAACAGCTGCACAGGCTCATCTGGTGTGTTATCAAACGCTCTGCACTCAGTCCTGTTTTGTGTATAGGCCCACCTCACAGGAGCAGTCCTGCACCTTCTGTAGGTGTCTGGGACAAAGCTTTCAGCACGGGTGCCCTCGTGACACTTCTGAATTGGGATCCTGGTGATATATTCAGATTTGACACAGTTTGCTAGATTTCAAGGTGTAAAATGTCCTGAAACACACATGCTGGGCAAAAGATGTGCTTTGCTTTAGTCCTAGACAGCTTTTTGGCCTCATTCTCATAAAGAAAATTACTCATGGGAAAATAATTAAACAGATCTGTCCGATTCAGAAAGGCAGAAGTGAGAGCATCTTATATGTTAGCAGGCTGGATAAGCATGGTTGGGATGCATGAATTGAGGTTTCACACTGTAAACACAGCCCTGAGAGGGGAATTGGCTTACTTTCAAAATTCAAGTATTTCTAAGAGCTGTGTTTGTCACTGAGGTCTTAGGAAATGGCAGATTGTATTCTATTTACAAAAAAAAATATCACTTATTAAAGAGTGGCAGTGTGGAGGACATAGTGCTCCTAGAGAATGATCTTAATATTGATTTCTGTTTGTTTCCTAATGTAAAATTGCTGCAGTAAAATGCAATAAATATTGATGGGGACAAAAAAACTCCACTAGTATTAGAAAGGTCATTATAGCTAATGGGTACTGTGACATAAATTAGTGATTATCCCAAGACATCATCAGCTACTGATAGAAGGCATTCAGGTGAAGAGCAGTCACCGGAGGATTACAGGTAATGGTGACGCCAGATAGGACACTAGGATGTTTGGAATCATCTTGATCTTTTCTGTCAAACTTCCTTATTTTTGTCTTTTGTTACATAAATGTGGTGCTTTCACACAGAGGTATGAAGACATTTATTTACATCATATACGGAAATATGTACTGCAGGTATGGTGAATAAAGGAGAATCTAGGATCTGAAGCATTGTTTGAAGAAAGATGGCAATGCGCACTGAGCTGCCTGTGCTGATGAGAAAAGGTGTCCCGGGGAGCAGGCCCAGGAGAGCAGGCCATCTGTGTCCTTTCTTGCCCATGCACTGCAGTACATTCTCTCACAGTGGAACTTGGGGCAGGAGTGTCGCAGTTTGTGTTAATTTACACATCTGTAGAATGGAAATAATCACATATGCCTAACTCACATATGCTGTTCAAGTAAGGTAACATGAGAAAAAGACTTTGGAAAGTTGTAAAGCCTTTTTTAAATCACAGCAACAGCTGGGGTAAAGACCTATATCAAGAAGGTTATGCTAAATGTACCCATCAGGGATGGGGCGGGACAATATGAAAATAGACATATGTCTTAGTCTCATGGCAAAGTCAAAGAGCCACAAACAGCACCATGCTTTGAACCATTCACTGATTATGGAGTAATGGGGGAATGGTTTCCTTAAGTCTGGGAATATTGGTCCTTGAAGAAAGAATAGAATTTTATCAGGAAGCTAATGAAGGTAAGAAGTGGTAGGACACTGGAATACCCATTCATGTTTTTCATTTGGTGTGCCTCTACCCTGAAATCTTTCTCAAACTTCTAGTAAAATTGACCCTTTCCGTTTTTCTACTCTATTTGTACCCTGTGCAAGATTTTATGACAGTGTTTATACCATATTTAGACCTTATATTTGCATATGTCTGATGTGCTCTCCTAAACCGAACTCTTGGAAGTTGGAGGGTACAGTTTATATTTAAATGACAAATTTCTACCGTAGTGCCTGGAGTGTGGTGGGTACCCAATATTATTTATTGAATAAATCAATCAATGAAGTAAAAGGTGTAGAGGCTTAAGGGAGAAGATGGCCATTTAACTGGGATGAAGCATTTACAAGCCAAGGAACTCCGAAGATTGTTGCAAACACCAAAAGCGAGAAGTCAATAAGAATTCTCCTCCAGAGGTGTCAGAGGCCCATCACTCTCTAGACACCTTGATCTCAGACTTCTAGCCTTTGGAACTATGGGACAAATTATAGTTGTTTTAAGCCATCCAGTTTTTGGTACTTCATTATGGCAGCCCTAGAAAATTAGTACACACAGAATAGTATGAAGAATTAGGAAAAGAGAAAATAACAACTCCCTGACGTAATTGCTGTTAACATTTTGGTGCATTTCCTCCAAATCTTTTAAAGCTTCTATCAAGAGTAAATGAGAGAACCTGACTCATTATGTTCCATCAGCATTGGTCATTATACTTTGTATTTATTTTGCTAATTTTATAGGTAAAAGTAATTTATGTTCTTTTCTCATGGGGTCCCTTAATGTAGAAAATTTCAAAGTATTACAAAGGATAAAGATCTCTCTTTCTGTAGCAATCACTCATAATTCTACACTATTGTGTCAATCACGCTCAATATTTCAGCTTTTTTTCCAGCTTTCTATGATTTTTTTCAGTTGTTTATATTATATAAAAATTTTGAATTTTACTTTTTAAAGGAAATATTTTATGATATTTACTTTCTCATGTCATTTGAAACTTTGGAAACTTGTATTCCATAAAATGAAATACTGCTTTAGTAGAAGTATCATTACATATTTAATCAATTCCTTAATGGTGGACATTAGTGTTTTTCTATCTCTCAGTTATTAAAAACATACTGAAATAAATACCTTTTTTGTTTATAGAAATATGTCTACATTTCTGATTATCTCTTTGGGTTAATTTCACAAAAGAGCAATTTTTGGGATGGTTATACTCCTAGAATCAGAATATGAGGGAAATTATTTTATCTAAGGTAATTGGATGCTTTCATTTAAAAAGTTTTTAGTAATTTGATAAGAAAAAAACATTTTATTATTGCTGTTTTAAATTACAATTCTTTCATTAATAGTGAGTCTGAACATTTTCCTGTCTCATTTAGACATTTGCATTTCATCTTTTAAAATAATTTATTCATATTCTTTGCCTACTTATGCATTGATTTTTAGTGTTTTACCTATCAATTTGAATTATTGTAATTTAAAAATATATACCCTTTGCATTATTGTTCTATATATATATGAAAACACATATACACAATTTCCTTTAATTATTTTTTTAATGCAAGGATCTCATGATTTTCAGAATTTTGAAAATTTTGAAAATGATCTATTTCTCCTTTTTCATTTGTCAATGTCTCAAGTAAAGGTAACCTAATAACCCAAACTAAGATTCTGTGTTTGGCTGTTTGTGAAACTTGTGAGTGGAGCCACTTCATTTATGGAGCATGTGTTATTAGAACTGCTATTTATTGTAATTCTGGGTGTTGGCAAGACAAAGAATCAGAAGGTTGTCTTTGTCAGGGACGATGACTTACTGGCCAGTCTAGCAGAGAGAATCGAACACCACTGGATCCCTCCTTGACCCATAGACAGGGTGATAGTTCTGGGGAGTAAAGGGTGAGAAAGATGATGGGGTGGATTTCTGAGAGATGTAAGAGTTGAGTACCAGTAATTCTACTTCCAAATCAGGAGACAATGTGCAGCCCGAGTGGGGTGGAGGGCCATGTTTTCATCTGTACATAAAATATGACACTATCTGATGTCTCAAAGTGGGAAACAGGTGAGAACATTCTAGGTAGCATCATTTATTTTCTGACATTGGGCACCATCAATGACAGTTATGAAGAACCTAAAGATGACATTCTGAGCAGGCCTTATACTTAATAAGAGAAGCTACCCAGGGGAGAACAAAAATAGCAGATGGGTTGCGCATACACGCAAGCCTCTCCTTTGGCAGGTTGGGGATACTGGAGAGCCCAAACATATAAAAGTTCCTTTGATAAGGAAAAAAGCACAAAACTTGGGTTATTTAAGTTAGCGCGATTATACCTAAAAGTGGTTTAATCTTAGAACATATCATTATTTAGAAAACCTTCTACTCTCCAGAAATTTAATCGATACTGAGAAATATTTTGAATGTAGAGTTGGCTAGACTTAGTGACCAATTAGCTCTAAGATGTAAGAAAACCATGGCTTCCTGGGAATGGCTATGCTGAAATGTCCATCCTGAGCAATTGGGTAGAATTTTGCCTAAATCTTTATTATGGTTAATGCTCTATCTAGGTACAGACTATTAGAAAGCACTTGGAAATATAAGTGATCGAGTTTAGGAGGAGAGAGAGCGTTCTGGAGATATTTTTGGAAATAATGAGATATGGGTAAAAGTTAAAGCCAGGAAAGTAGACAAAATCAACTAGAGAGAATATTATCTATTCATGCATTCATCTTACCTTTTATTCCATGATTCATTCTTTAGCTTTTTAGAAAATATTTAAATCTGTGAAACTCAGAGCGCTTAGGAGTCTTGGTTTCATTTATGAGAGTTGTTTCAGTGGAGTGATGGGGGAGTGAGCTGAGGAGCAAATGAGAGCAGAGGAATCAGGGTCTGGAAGGAAGGGAAGAAAAAAATAGTATAATCAAGACTGGGAAACTGAGTCCTTAGAAGTGATCTGATTTTGAATGGGAAGGTTAGAAAGGAATATATATTTATTAGGTGAGCATACATGCCAAACCTGGGCTAAGTGATTTATGAATGCTACTCATTTAATCCAAACTCTTGTGAGGCATGGATTATTATTTACATTTTGCAGGTGAGGAAACAGGTTAGAGACCTTGTCTGAGGTTATATAGCTTGAAACTGATGATATGGGTAAGAAAATCTGCTGTCTTGAAAGCTCTCAGTAGAGACAGAGAAGATGAAGGTACAAGAATGAAGTGATTAATTGACAGAAAGAAATCCTGCAAGATGTGGAAAGGTATGTAATCCATTCAGGGGAGGTTCACTTTGGAAAAGAGTATAACATATTCCTCTGAGAAAGGAAAAAAAAAAAAGAGAAAAGAATTAAAATACCTTAAATAATAAGGTAAGGAGTTAAAGAAGACTAAAGATGGCTTCTAGGTTTTAGTACTATGACTTCTGTTATAGTCAGATTTTGGACTTTTTTTCAAAGGAGACTTAGGAGAAGATTAAAGGTATTAAACAGTTGCATGGGAGATAGAGAGAGGGAAGAGAATGGGAAAAGTGATAGAACTGCTGGTTATCACTAATATCCCCTGAGGTTAAAAACTATTTTTAAGTAGATATAATTTGCATATGTATGTGACTATTCCTCAGCACATCACTTGTGACTTGTGTGCAAAAATAGATGCTTTATTTCCTTTAGGTTGAGGATCCACAAGGAAATACCCCTAATTCATTCCTCAGACATTTATTGAATGCCAGAACCTGTGATAAATGCTGGGGGTATATGCACAAATGAGTCTGCCTTTTGTGAGTACACTGCCTATGGAGGGGAATAAACATCTAAATACATAATTACATTATCGGGCTTAAAAAAACTGTGGTAAACAACACTGAAACGGAAAAAGTATCTGGGAAGTGGGAAAAGACCTCACGGAGGTACTTATTTAAGTTGGGGCTGGAAAATGTTTTAAGTATTCATCATTTCTGGGCCTGCTGTAACTCTCATGTGTCTTTCTCTCCAACCTCCTCCTGGAATTTTGCTGCTAGTTGGCTCCCTGCCTTCTTAACAGAAAGCCTCTGCTGCCTTAAGTAAATGATATGTGATGACTATTTGAGAGGAAGCCAGAGCAGGAAATGTGAGTTTGCCTACATGCTGAATAACTAACATCCTTCAGCAATTTTTATAGCTTTCAGTCAATGCATTCTAGGCAGGAGCTATAGAACTGTGGACTAACATACTTCTGTAGTTCAGACAGGCAGAAAACATTCATTCTGTTACATAACAACAAAACGTCCTTAAAAGGTAGCCTTGGAACGACGGAGGGAGTGTTGAGTTGAATAGTTATTTCTTGCTTCTCTTAAATACAGTGCTAATATTCTTCTCCAAACTTTCTCTATATTAAGGCTACAGTATATTTTTTTCCCCTCTTTACTCTCAGAATGAGTTCCAGGATAAGTCTGAAACAGACTTCAAGCTTCTCATTTGCATCGTTACGTTATGCTCTTTCATAGTTTCATGAACAATAACCTCCCACTTCTCCACATGCTGATGGGATAATTTGCTCTGCTGAGATGAAAACCAAAATGGAAGGAGGGAGAGAGGAAGGGAGGGGTGGGGAGGGGGGGGGGGAGAGAGAGAGAGAGAGAGAGAGAGAGAGAGAGAGAGAGAGAGAGAGAGAGAGAGAGAGTGTGTGCGTGTGTGTGTGTGTGTGTGTGTGTGTGTGTGTGTGTGTGTGTTTAAAGCATGTGGTTTAGTGGAAAAGATTCCAGCAGTGTAGGCAGTGAAGTTCTAGGTCTTTTAGATGATAGCCTGGAATAAAAGGTCTTTCGGTAAGGAGGACTACATGCAATCCATGTGATAAATACTTTTAGACTTAAACTAAAATCCTGTAATGATACAGCTGTTTTTTTCTATGGGTTACAGGTGATGCTGGGAGAGAGAAATATATTTAGCTGGCTGGTCTCAACTTTGCCTGCCCTTGGAATCATGTTGGCAAAGGTAGACCTCCTCTTTTCTTCACTTATTATCTAGTGTTTCATAAATTTCCTTTATGATCTGTAGTCCAGGTGATTAGGGAAAAGTAAATTGTGGAAGACTGCCCTTGAGAGAGAGATTTAGCTCCTAGTCTTATTTAGAGTTCAGGCTTTTCCTCGGGTACCTCTGTTCCGTGGTACATTTGAGAGCTTCAGCATGCAGTTTGATCAGCTCCTTCTGTCATATGAAAGCTACATTCACAAGGACAGCAGTGGGAGCAGAGAAAAAAATCTGTAGAATTTTTTGATGTCCTGCCTAGAGATATTGTCTCTGTTAATACATGATTGTGTAGTTAAAGGACTATCCCATTCAGCTTTTGCGTCTGAGACTATTTAAGAACAGGTGATGAGAGGCCTGGGCTTTTGCTCCTGTACTTTTCTTAGCGACTGATGGTTGGTAAGGAGGACCTTTCCTCTGTTTCTCTTATACTTTCCTTTGAACTTCTCCCAGGGAAAGAAAAAGGATTCTCTTTGGAATATTTTTATTAGTGCTCACAGGAGAGTCTAGGCAACCCTAGGAAAGCACAACGCCATGAGCCAGTAATGAGAGATTGTACTTTAGATTAACTTCTGGTGTTCAAGGTTTGTTTGTTTCTGAGTGACTGACTCATGGGTATTCTAATGGGAGAATTCTGTAATCATTACTGTTGTGTTTTCTGTAGGAAATGCCATTATCTTAACAGATGTTATTCATATTTGTGGTACTGTCTAATGCTTCTTTTTGTTTGTTTCACTAAGCCCCATGCTCTGTAGCAGAGAAATCTGCAGAACATCGGGCATAGCTAGTTTCCCATGCTGCTCCTCTTCATTTCCTACCCACTTCCTCCCCCGCCCCCCCTGCCACCCATGCCTCTACAGGAGAAACACTGCAGTCAGTTTGATACCTCCTTGGACCACCAGAGTAGTAGAAGAGGTGTGCATGTGGCTGATCTGATAATACACGATATTGCTTTTTGGAAAAAGCTTCTTCAATACTTGATTACTCACATTCTCCAGAATTAAACAAAGCTTCTTGGTGAATTAAATATAATGTGTAGGGATTTTAGTTGGAGTACATCAAGCTAGGGTGACGAAGAGGCTTCCATTTTTCATTTCTCCTGGTAGTTCTGACAATATTTGTTAGTAAATTTTGAAGCTGTATTATTAGGTAGATTAAAATTTTGTCTTCCTGATTAATTGAAAGTTTTAGTTGAAATGACCCACTTCATGTTAAGCTTCTTGTCTTAAAATTTATAATGTTTTTGTTGTTTATACAGCTTTCTTTTGTTTAGTTCTTGCTGGACGTATCTTTTTTCCTCTTTGCATTTTCCCGTTCGAACATTCTGTATTTCTGTTTTAGATGTATCTTTCATTCAGTTTAAGATCTTCCTAATTTTTGGTACAGTGAATAATTTTAATTGAATATGTACTTTTTAAGTATTATATTATGAGATTCTGGACATTATTTAAACCTTCTGTTTCAGCGGGTCTTGTCTGACATCTCTTGGCAGGGGAAGCAGGGCAGAAAGTGGGGCTACCTTATTAATGCCAGGTGAGAAAAAATGTTCTATCTCCCCTTTAGGCCTGCGTGGATACTTACCTGGCTGGAAGGGATGGGAGTGCCTCCTTACAGGGTTCGTGTCAGATTATCAGGTCGTCAGGTGGATGGACAGTAATGAAAATCTTGACTCTCCTCTGATACCACCCCAGCACTGTGTTACCGCAAAGCAGGGATGGAAATCCAGGCTTTTCACATGGTCTTCGTTGACATTGCAGAGTCAGGGTGCCTTCCCACTCAGCAGGGACAAAGTCCCAGCACCCTATTTGGTCTTCTCCAACATCATCCCTGCAGGATGGGTAGATAGGAGTGCCCCATGATAGCCTGGTAAGGGTGTAAGTCAAGACTTTCCCTCAGCCTTTGCCGCCATAGGTGGAGCCTGTGTTCTTCCTGTGGTGTTTGCCCAGAGTCGAATAGTCATTGTATGAACATTTTCTTTTTTGCTAGACCTTTTTTCTGGGTCCTTTGGCTAGAGAGAGAAGATTTTTGTTGGGGCTTTTTCTGTTTGCCCCTGTGGCTGGTTCTGGGTTGCCAGTTTCTTCAAAAACAAATCTGAGATCCATAAGACAAAGAGAAATCCTGGGGACCCACCATTGTGTTGTTCCTTGGATCTCAGGTGGCTCCACCCATCTGTCTTTTTCTCTCTACCTTTCCGGTTCATTTTATATTTGTTTTCTATATAATGTCCAAATGTTTTAGATGTACCTAGAAGAATAGGGGAAATCAAGTTTCTTCATATTTCTGGAAGTGCGCTCTCCAGTGCGTCTTTCTGAAACAACATTTTGCTTTTTTTTTTTTTTAAATCCATTTTGAAAACATCTGCTTTCTAAATGGAACATTTGGGTTTTTTAACTTTTAATGTAATTCCTCTTATACTTATATATGAGATACTATTTTATTTTGGGCTTTCTATTTGTTCCCTCTTTTATATGTTTTTTTCTTTTTCTTTTTTCTTAGATTAACTTTGTTTTTTCATCTACCATTTAGAAATTGTATACTCTATTTCTATCATTCTTTTTTTGCATGCTTCACTTATCAAAGTGAATTTATAATACCTCTTTTGCTCTCCTTGACACATTAACTTTCTTCGTTAATTTTTTTGTGGTTGTATATTTTAATTGCCTTATTTATTCTACAACACATTTTTATTATAGTTTTGGATAGTTAATGTTTATTTAACTGTGCTAATCAATTCATATATTCTATTTTTTTTTTTTTTTTTTAGCGCTCAGGCCATCTATTTGGGATTACTGGCCTTTTCTGAAATGCACCCTTCCAAATTTATTTTAGTGAAGAACAGCTGAGCACAAATACACTTGGATTCTGTTTTATGAAAATGTTCTATTTTGTCCTTTTTCCTGATACATAATTTTGCTAGGTCCATAATTCTACAATTCTATAATTTTCTCTCAACATATTAAACACATTGGTCTAATTTTAATGCTTCCATAGTTGTTGACAGAAAGTCAGCCATCAGTCTAAGCTGTTGCTCCTTTGAAGGCAGTTGATCTTTTCTCTCTTGTTGCTTTTAATAATATTTACTTGTTTTGCCCTTTACCAGGTTTACTATAATGTATCTAGATATAATTTTGTTGAGTTTTTTTAATCTGTCAATTTGAGTGGTTTAGTGGTTCTGGATAATTTTCAACCACCATTTTTTCAACCACCTCATCTATATCTCATTTTCGAACTCCAAATAGATGTATGTAATACTTTTGCACTTTAGTTTATGTCTCTTAAACTTCTTTTTAATTTTTCATCACTTTGTCTTTCTATGCTATCCATAATCTGGATCTCTATTTTCCAGTTCACAAATTCTTCACTTATGTGTTGTTAAATCTGTCCATCGTGTTTTTTAGTTTCATGTCTAGAAATTACATTTACTTTGTTTTAAATATGCTTTGTCCATCTCACATAATTATTTCATAGTCTGTGTCTGAAAATGTCCTCCTTATCTGAAATCCTTTTAAATTCTCTCTCTCTTTTTTTTCCCCCCTACTGGTTCTCAATCATGGTGCCTCTTTTTCTTTTCTTTTTAGTTATCTTTTTAGCAATATTCTTTGAAATGAGAGGATTTTCTTTCGAGAGGATTTTTTTTTATTTGCTTCTGTCTGACAATTAGGAGGAATTCTATTCTGGAATATCTAATTATCATTCTTAATTTGAAGCCTTTCAAACACCGATGCAGTGTTCATTTGTCCTGTGGACATTGGTGAGACTTGGCTTATGCTTCTAAATTCTCAGTAATGATCTTTCACTTCTGTTCAGCACTAACTTTTGAGATACATAAATTTCTTTGCAAGCCTCCGAAGTTGGGGGCAGAAGGTGACTTTTGATTGACTGTTACACTAAAAGTTTATCTCTTTGGAGTTACAACCTTTAATATCTCACAGGTCCATGAAAATTGAAACCTAAATTTATCTGGTTAGTCAAATGATTTCAGGGTAAAAGATAGCTTGATAGTTCTGCTTACTTCTTTGGTTTCTAGTTTTTAATTAGATTTTTTTCAATTGATAATTTCTTTTATTCTTGCCAGATTATTGTTTCTTTTAAAAGCATTTCCAAATATTTATTGTATCTAGTATTCTTAGTTATTTTTAGCAAAAAGTTGTTCCATGTACTTAGTAGCCATGTTACTAGAAACAGAAGTAAAACCGTATTTGAATCTGAACTATAGTAATTATATTGGCCCTAATTGAAGCATATTTGTATCATTATTTTTATAGGTCAAGATTTTCTTTATTATCTTGTGTTTTAGGTTATGCTGATCCCTTCTGTTATTTTTCTTTTTATTCCTCTTTGACCATTCAAAGCCTACCAGTTCTAATATAAAAATATTCTTTGTGTTTTTTCTGACCTCTAGGACCACGTTGTAATACTTAAAGGGTCCAGGCAGTTACTTTTGTCTTTTTAATTAATTTTTTATTTTAGTAAGCATTGTAAAAATAAGGCCCTCAATAAATCTTTGATTTAATATATATTTGACCAAATAATGTCTTACACAAGATTATAATAGTATTATTTTAACAGTATTCTTAAATGATGATAGCAATTACTCAAATAAGTTAGTGATACAGTAGTTTTAAAGACAAAACTAAAGACCATTTAGTTTCTTCATTCAAGAAATTCTGAAAGAGTAGATTCAAATCTTAATTTGAAAATCTAAAATTTGGTCATGTAAATACTGGAATGTGTAGGTTTCACTTCACTATAAGATTTTATAGAACCATTAAGATTTGTTCAAAAAGCGAAGTAAGAGGAACTTAAACAGAACTTAGATGCTTGTGTTGCTAGAAATTTGATACAATTTCTAAAGGGATGGTTATTCAAAAACTCAATCATTGCTTAATGCTCAAAGTTCATTCATCATGAATACTTTATGTCATTCTTTAAAAAAAAAAAAAACGTTATCAGAGATTCAAATTTCTGCAAGGCGTATTGTGATATGTCCATATGGTACATTTTGCAACTGACAAAAGAAGAATCTGTTTTATTCATTCATCTGTTCTCTTTATTTCATTCAGGAAGATTTTCAACAGAAAGAGCTTCAGCGATGGTTAGAAACTGCAGAAATAATGTTGCGAATGCATTATTGGATGCAAATGTTGGAGAAGAGTGAGGAGCCTAAGTAATTCTTCCTGTTTTGCTTTGTATAACTGAGCTTATGTTTCTATCAGAGAGAGAAGCTTTTCTATAGTATTTATGTAAGGAAAAAAAGGACAGGGGTTTTATTTTTTGTAGTAGGAGACTCAGGTTAAAATGTTAACTTGGAGTGTTTAGGGGTAAACTCTTAGAGAAGATGATGTAACTGTTAAAATATACTAAGGCAATTTAATGAAGTTAGTCTAAACCAGCACTGTCCAATACAAATAAGTTTAATGCCAGATATGTAATTTAAAATTAAGAGTCACATTAAAAATGATAAAAAGGGACAGGTCAAACTAACTTTTATACTATATTTTATTTTACCCAATATATCTAAAACGTTATCATTTTAGGATATAAACAGTATAAAATTATTGAGATATTTTACATTCTTTTTTTGTATTGTCTTTAAAATCTAGTATGTATTTTGTACTTACAGTGTACCTTAATTGCCATACTAATATTGGAAAAGTATTATTTATATTTAGATTTCATAAAATATACAGCAGAAAAAGTAGATTCATATCTAAGTAGTTCTAAAAATACTTAAAATTTTCTAATAATGAAAAAGAATATCACTTTTAAAATTTATATATAAATTAATTAAAATTGCATAAAATCAAAAGCACACTAACCATATTTCAAATGTTCAGTAGCCTCATGCAACTAGAGATTAATATATTGGACATCACAGCTCTAAACTAGTGTAAGATTTTAGCAATGAAGCCTTTTTTGATGCATACAAATGTGTTTAGCCTCGTGTTACTGATGATGACTTAGCAAACTCACATTATATAAAATTGCATTTAAAAAGTAAATTCTTTAAAATGATCTTGTCTTCAAAATGAAAAGTTTTATACTTATTTTGGATAAGCATAGATACAGAGACTTGTTCTAGATGTACCATTTTCAGGCTAATCAGAGTCAGAGCTTATAGTCAGAAACAACAAAGCAAAATCTAGGTTAGGTGTTGGGCATCGGTCAGAATTCCATAGCTCAGGGTGTAGAGTGTGGTGAGGAAGTGGTAGCAATGCAACAGAGAAAGGGGTTTGCCTTCCACCCCAGAAGGCTCAGAGGTTCAGAGTCTTGTCAATCCCTGCTTCTTAATCAGCCTACTGCACTGTCAGGTCCAGGTAAACATTTGCAGTTGATAAGAGACCCAATCATTGGGTCTATCTTATCTATATACTTGCCATCTATCTATCTATTATCTATCTATCTATCTATCTATCTATCTATCTATCTATCTATCTATCATCTATCTATCATCATCATCATTATCATCTATCTATATCTATCATCCATCCATCCATTCATCCATCCATCCATCCATCCATCCATCCATCCTACCTTACCCTACCCTACCCTATCCTAAATACGTACTTACCTAGCTATCTGCCTTACAAAGAACCATACTATGCCTTCTAGGTTTCATCATCTTAGACATGACATATCCAGGATCACCAGATGAGATATTTTGATATTGTAGCATTACAGACAAGGTTTGGGATGGGCAAGAAGTGAAAGTACAAATACCCTCTAAAATTCCCAGTTTATTTAGCTAAGTGACAGAAAAGAACAAGAATGAGGTTATTATATGGAGCAGGAACAAAAGCTGCATATCTTTGCATAGCTTTTCCCTTGCCCCTCATTCTACATGGGGCATGCTGTAGCTGGTGGCCATTTCTATTCAGTTAATATCTTGCTACAGTGAAAATGAAGATGAGTTTTTATTAGCCAGTGTACTTTTTGCTGGGGCTTATAGCTAGCACTATTTTAGAAAAGTTACATGAACAATGTTGGTATTTCCATTTAAAAAAATGTCCACAAATATAAGACTTTTCCAATTCTTTTTCTTTTTTTCTAATTGCCATTTTCTCACCCCCCTACCATTTGGCCACCATCAACTTTATATCTATGGGTCTGGTTTTTTTTTTATTATTATTCATTTGTTTTATTTCTTTAAGATTACACATATGAGAGATTATATGATATTCGTCTTTCTCGACTTATTAAAACACTCCAGATCCATCCATGTTGTCACGAGCAGAAAGATTTTCTCTCTCTTTTTTTTTTTTTTTTTGATGACTAAGTAGTATTTCCTGTCTTCTTTATCCATTCATCTATTGATGGACATCTAAATTGCTTCCATATCTCAGCTTTCCTAATAATGCTGCAATAAGCATAGGGGTGCATATATCTTTCCAAATTAGTGTTTTTGTTTTCTTAGGATAAATACCCAGAAGTGGAATTGCTGGATTGTATGGTAGCTATATTTTTAATTTTTTGAGGAATGTCTGTACTGTTTTCCATACTAATTAACTTTCTCACCAGCAGTGCATGAGGTTCCCTTTCCTTCACATCCTCACCAATACTTATTATTTTTTCATTTATTGGTGATAACCATTTTGATGGGTATGAGGTAGTATCTCATTGAGGTTTTAATTTGCATTTCTCTGATTATTACTGATGTTGAGCATCTTTCCAGATATCTGTTGGCCATGTGGTTGTCCTCATGGGAGAGATGTCTAGGTTGTCTGCCCATTTTTTAACTGGATTTTTTTTGGTTTTCAATCTTATGAGTTTCTTATATATTTGGATATTATCTCCTTATTGGATGTATCATTTACAAATATCTTCTCTCATTCAGTAGGTTGTCTTTTCTTTTTACTGATGTTTTCCTTTGCTGTGCAAAAACTTTTTAGTTTGAAGTAGTCCCTTTAAAAAAAAAATTTTTTTTTTCTTTTGGTTTCCTTGCTTGAGGAGATTTATCCAAAAAGATATTCCTAAGAGCAACTTCAAAGAGTTTACAGCCTATGTTTTCTTCTACGAATTTTATAGTTTCAGGTCTAATGTTAAAGTCTTTAATCCATTTTGAGTTTATTTTTGTATATGGTATAAGAAAGTGGTCCAGTTTCATTTTTTTTTTTGTATGTATCTATCCAAGTTTGCCAAGTCCACTTATTGAAGAGACTGTCTTTACCCCAGTGTATATCCTTGCCTCCTTTATCATAGATTAATTGACCATATAAGAGGATATATATCTTGGCTCTCTAGTCTATTCCATTGATCTATATATCTGTTTTTATGCCAGTATCATACTGTTTTGATTATTATAGATTTATAGTATCATTTGATATTAGGGTTCATGATATTGCCCTCCTGTTTTGTTCTTTTTCAAGATTTCTTTGGCTTTTCAGGGTCTTTTGTGGTTTCTGTAAATTTCAGGATTATTCGTTCTAATTCTGAGAATTAGAAATTTCTAGTTCTTGAACTAAGGCATCAGCAAATGGCCATCTTTGTCAGGGCCCAGGCAACCTAGACACACTCCTGACTCTAGTTTCTCAGTGCCCTTGAAAGCCCATCTCTCTATAGATGTGTTGCCCAGTTGTGTTGATATTGTTCCCCAGTCATTTATTTTTATCCTTTGACTAGACCGTAGGATGGGATCTGGGTAAAGAAGGTGGGAGAAAACGTGAATTGACTAAGATCTTCTTTCTATCACTTAGCAAAATGGGCACTCAACATAAACTTTAAATGCAGCCATAAAATAGAAAATGACTTTTATTGAACACCTGAGTTTCTTGACCTAAAACTATTCATACTTATTACAAGTTGAGCCTGTCCAGAATTTTTAAGGATCCTCATGATTATCCATCTCTGCACCCTAGACTAATTTAAGCCCTGGTTTAAAATCATCTAGAGGCAATGGATGTTATCTTATGAGAGACTTAGTGTGTAGAAGTAAGGGGATTCAGAGATTTTTAAGGATTTTAATGAAAACTTTAGTGTGAAACAGAACTATACAATATCTTAAATTTCCCTGTTAAAGGAAATCCTAGATACAGGAGAATTGGTAAAGGAAGAAAGAGGAATATGGAAGGCCATATTTGAGACTCTGAACTTTTAAAATAGCTAAACCCCTTCTTGGCCAAGGAAGAGTCCTTTCAGTAACATCAACTTAACTGGCCTGCCTTTCAGTTTTCATGTATAGATGGGGAGAAGCAACTATTGTACTTTTGTTCATTCCCGGCAATTATTTTTCAACTTGTTCTTTTTCCATTTAAGGTAAATATTGTGCAGCATCCATTGTCACAGGAGAGTGCTTTTGGGGTTTTGAAGTCTAAGCTATTGAGTGTCAACAATAAAGATCATATCAGACCAAGGTAAATAAAAGATTAGAAAGAATATGCATTTTATTAATGAAAATCTGTTTCTCCCACTCAGAGACTAGATATGTTTTTCCCAAACTAGAGACAGAAGAAAGAGGAAAATCTATAGAACTACAAGACAATTTAGGTTCTGTTCAGTCTTTGTGAAGGGACATTGTGTTTTCCTATGTTGGACAAAGACCTGAGGGATGAGCTGTAAGAAGACAACTGTGTCTTGAATAGTGCGAAAGCAATGCAAATGGTGAAAGAGGATCGGTACTGAATATAGTTTGCAGGAGGATATAATAGAGTTTATAAAAAAAATGGATAAATGTTGTTTTTTTAAAAAAAAGGAGATAAGGAGTCAAAGATTACCTCAAGGCTTTTTTTTTTTTTTTGACTTCAGCAGTAGGAAGGAATTTTTATCATCTGAGATCAGAAAGGCCACAACTGAAGTGGATATTTTGGAGTAGGGGAGTAGGAGATATGAAAGTCAATAATTTAATTTTAGGCAAGTTGAATATGAGATGGCCATTAGGGAGTGGTTCAGTAGGCAGATAGTGAGGTCTGAATTGGAGATGTAAATTTGGGAGCCCTTGCCATGTACATGATGGGACTGAATAAGATTACCAAGAGCCTGAGTGAAGATAGAGAAGAAAAGAGGACCAAGAAATAAATGCTGTTTAAAAGAAAAGAATACTGTATAGATGATTGAGGAGGAAGTATCAGTGATAAGAGGAAAACCAGGAGTCTCTCTAAATACACACCCACTCAACAAACTCATTACCCTAACACATTTGTGTTCTGGCAAAATCTACTTTATTTTAAAGGAAGATGTTCTTTAGGATGGGAGAAGGAAGGAAAATGAAAAAATATTGATAGGACACTCCCCTCCACTCCCTGCTACACACCTCTGGTTTCCTATAAAAATACCAGGTTTATGGGCTGACAGTGTTTGTAGAAAGATTGGATAAATGTTTTTTTAAAAAATGAGGGATAGAGAGTCAAGGATTACCTCAAGACTTTTTTTGACTTGGTCTGGTCTGGTTCAGTGTCTGTTCTCAGCAGATTCATCTTTTGATCTCTTGCCTGCCTTCTTCACTTGTCACTGGTGCAAATTTTTGTGGATTAGCAGAGAAGCTCTTGTAACTCAGGTCCAAAAGATGAATACCCCATTCTTTTGTATTTTAGAATTGTCTCATTCCACCATTTCCAGAAAATTTTGCAGCTCTTGAACTGTTTCTTGTCATGAAGCTTTCTGTTTTCCAAAGAAGTATATCCCATTCTTGATGGATTTTTCTGCTTCTGAAATGAACTCGATTTCATTAAGGCATATAATACTTATCATTCTTTTTCCCTTGTAGTAATTTTCTACTTAGGAATGCTTGAATTCTGTATATAAATAGCCCCCAATTAAAAGATTATTACCTAATCTATTAATTTAGTATATGAATTGAACATTCTTTTAAATAAGGGGTTATTTAGAAAATAAATGAGGATTAGAAGGCATGCCATTTTCTAGTATATTAAAGAGGAACACTTTGTCTGAATAAAAGAGCTCTTGGTCCCAGTGACTCAAGTGGCTGCATCGGAAACTTTAACGGTAATCAAATGGATTCTGAGACTCATGAGAAGGTGACTTCTAGAGAACAGATTGCCCTTTACTGGCTGATTGATAAGCCAAATATCAAAGGCATTGCCTATCTTGCAGTCCTTTGGGTTTCCTTTGTGCTTAATTTTGATCTTTTTTGACATTGGGGAATAATAAATTTGAGAGCTAACATTTTATAGGAGGACAGAACCATTTCTCTTTTTCTTATGTACAAATTTAGTGATAAATATATTCAGAACACAGATAAGTGACTCTGAAAAGAATGAAAATAATGTTTTATATCTTTCCTAGTGTCATTTATTTGTTTATTGTACAGATGTGTTTCTTTGAATGCATATAACAGTGTTATAATTCCTTTGAGCTCTGGAAAGAAAAGGATTCTGTCTCTTTTATGTAGTTGTATGATACCAAAGCTCATTATTCTACTTATATGTTGATTAAAATATAACTTAATGATGATGTTATGTTAGATAAATTAATGATATTTAATACTGCATGGAGTAGAATAGGTGTTTGTCAGAAGCAGAAAACTTTTCCTTTTTCGATCAATGTTTCTATACAAGTAAATAATTAGGATGATTTTTATATTTTTTTATTTGCAGAAATTGCCTTCAAGTCTTAGTTAAATCTTTAGCTGTATCTTGTGCACTGTGACATAGTCTGTGGCACTAGTGTCCGACCATTACAGTATTGGCCAAGCAGGCACAAAGGTTAATTGAAAATCTGTAATAGCTACAATACTATACAGCAAAATCCTCATAGCTATTTCCTTCATTTATAAAGGTTTGAGCCTGTCTTACCATTAAAGTCAAAAGCACAAATGATTTCTTTCAATGGGATTTCAGAGCACGGAATCTACGAAAGAGGAGAGTTGATGCATGTGGATTGCTTCCCAGGAGGTATGCAATTTCTTTCACAGGCTTACTTTAAAATGCTTTCCTTATATCTGCCTAAAATATATATGTGCTAATAGTGGAGAAATCAGTTACAAAACTAACGTGAGGTATAATCAAACCATATACTTTTGTTTTCCCCCTCTTGCAAATAACAAACATTTAATTAAGACTTTTGGAGGATGTTGTAAGACAAATATTCTAATTTTGCATCAGAGAGTAAAAGGTCTCATGAAAAAAAAAAAAAAAAAGGATAGAACTAAATCCAGAGCCCACAAACCTTGTGCCTTAATGCTCTCAGGTGATTTTTTCACATAATACTCAGAGAATTGACCTTCTGGGCTAAAACTGTCAATTGAGACTTGAAAGACTCTGATTTTGAGATTGTTTGCTTACTGACATTTGATCTTGGCTCAATCACAGAACAGTCTCTGCTCCATTTTCTCATCGTAAAAGAAAGATGATCCTTGACACCTACTCAGCTTGTAAGGTATTACTGAAACACCTTGGTTAACAATGGTATAAAGGAGAATTTTGCTATCTTAAACGCAGATACTATCTCACTAAAAGTCTCTATTACTGTTATGTCATTGTTATTGACTTTTTTGTGCATATAGAAAGAGTTCATGTTGCCTACACTTTCTCTATAGTTCTTTGAAAACCACGTAAACAATAATACTCTCTTTGTTTTGTATAGAACAACTGATGTAGGATTTATAAAACCAGGCAGAATCGCTACATGTTCCATTCCATTAATTAATTAAATATTTCTTATCCTTTTGCTGAAATTAAAAAATATATATATTTGCTTCATTTAAAACAATCTAACTGGTTCCTGAAATGAATTTGAATCTTAAAGTCTAACTTCACAGCAGAGAAATTTCCATGTCAATATATTAAGTCATAAATTCCCATCTTAAGCAAACAAATGATTATCCTTTAGAGTAGGAATACCAAACGAGTCTTAATTATTGAATATCTTGTGTCTTTCCCTGTTGCTGTGACATACAGGTAGAAGGCCTAAACAGATGAGATGATCACTCAGAGAAGAAAAAGAAAAGCAAATAAAACATGTGACAACTAATCTCAAGAATTCTCAAGACAGTCCTCTATCATTCAAGTCACCTTGCAATTTAAAACATTGTAATGCCTTTGTGCTATTACTGACTATTTTGAGTGTTTCCTAAGATTTTCCGTTCTTTGTTACTGCTTTACTGCTGAGAATTGCTTTCTTCTGTGATACTAAGATTATTTTTCATTGTGCTTTTCTTTACAACTTCATAACTGTAGAATTTGTTCCTCTCAGCAGAAAGTAGTTTCTTGTTATTTTCTCATCTTCACTCATTTCCAATATACTAGTCAGCCAGGCAACTAGTAAAATGAAAGTCCTGTTGGCATCATTAGGAGTGAGATTTTCAATGGGAAAAGATTTTCTTTCACTCACTTATTTTTAATTCTAAGATGAGGACATGAGGCAAAAAGCTCGAGTTAGCTTTTTAAAAATAAAAATATAGGAAAAGGCACTATCTCAAAAACATAGGAGACTAAAATGATGTCTTAGTTCTAAAAATTGAGTATATCTCTTGGATTGAATTCAAAAGGTTCTTCATTTTGGGATCAGCTCAGCTTAGACAACAGAAGGCACTATATAGAATAGGCTCTAAAGCAAGTACACCAATGAGAGTTTGTAATGAAATGGTTTAGAAATGAAAACCTAGATTAACCAGGGCCCAGTTAACTGAAACTCAATTGTCTATATTTTAGTCTATTTTTCTCTTTCAGAAGAATAGCTATGTGATGATGAAACAAACTGTGAAGTTAAAAATCCCTTCTTATATTATGTTGGAGAAAAATGAGGCCCATGGGCCAAGAATTAGTACCTATTTTATTTATTTATTTTTTACTTAGCAACAATCTCTTAATAAAGATGTGTAAAGAACTGGAGACTCTCTAATTTGCAGATGTCAAAGACCATTATAAATTCAGTCTATTCTTCTATAGATTTTATAGACATATCTACTAGACTAAAAAAAAAAAAAAAAAAAAAAAAAAAAGGACTAGTCTATGTGTCAAGACCTGAGCTAAGTTCTGCTACCATCTAAGTGTTTGGCCTTGGATGACTTCTTTCTTCCATATTTCAGTGTCTTCATGTGTTAATTGAGGAGGTTGGACCTGTCTCTTTCAAACATTAAAGTGGTTTTGAATTTGATAATCACTAATCTTTAGGATGATCACTCTGAGGCATTGCCAGATCCTCAACTGAAATGAACAATGTTTTTGTTTGTTTGTTCATAATAGTTATAATTTACTGTGTGCTAGTGGAGTGGCATATCATATTTACAGAGAAAATGATGTCTCAGAGAAGTTGAGCAACAGGCCCATGGTTGCATTGTCAGGGTTACCACATCAGAGTTGGGATAAGAACCAGGGTTTTCTGACTTCAGAGATCATGCCTTTTCCACAACATCAGTGGATATATCCCAAAAGCTCTTTTGAGTTTGATATCCTGAAATGGAAAATACTGATCACATTTATTCTACAAGCTGAAGACAAATAAGAAATACCTATTAACCATGAAATTGATCTGAAGACTAGAAATTGGAGAAAATAGGAAAATGAGTTCGATATAAATCAGAGATACAATGTGATATGACAGGTTTAAAATAAACATTTGTTTACTTTGAAATAAACGTTTTTCAAGCTTTAGCATTCAAATAGATGTTATTGTTTCTACTGAATTAGGATTACTTACTTCATTATTGATTAGAATAACATTAGAGAACTATATCTAAAGCCAGCAACTAATTATTATTTTTAAGTACAAATTCTCATCTTTTGAGGATGGATTTTATTTTAGAATTGGTAGAATTTCAGTAAACCTCTTGAGATAGAGAAAAAAAAATGTTATCTTCTTTATTTTATATCCCGTGAGCCTATCCTAGGATCTTTTACTTAAAGGGTAGTCAGTAAATAAAGATCACCAAGAGCAGGAAAAAGTGAATGTTCCATCTCAGCAGTCAGGCAGAGAACAAATTCAACTTTCTTTCTGTTCTCTTCAGGTCCTCAGTGGACTGAGTGATGCCCACCCACACTGCAGAGGGCCATCTGTTTTACTTAGTTCACCAATTCAAATGTTGGTCTCTTCTGGAAACACCACCACCAACACATCCAGAAATAATGTGTAACCAGCTATCTGGTCATCCCTTGGCTTAGTCAAGCTGACACACAAATTAACCATCAATGAATTTATATGGCAGAGGAAGGGGAGTCGTTTAGGATAAGACTTTTTGCTTGTTGCTTTGATTGAACCAGAAATACTCTTAAACCACTGTTAGAAACTATTAAAATTGGAGTATGTTGTAATATCTTAAATTTCTATTGGGATCCATAGAGGCATATCTCAGAGGGAAAAGCAAATACATGCCTCATAGGAAGTTATTTTTGCTTTCATTGGAAATATTCAAACACATTTTACTATTTACGGTGTTTAGATCATAGGTGCAGTGTGGCCCTTTTATTTTTCATGTGGTAGCTCAGATGAAGACTGCAAGGTAAATTTAAAATTTAAGATGCCTGTTTATGCCAGTAGTACCTAAGGATGGCTTACCTTATGAAAGCTGCACTTGTAGGTTCTATGCCTGACATCAGACAGGCAGTGGCAGTACGTATCTGTGCCGGAAAGTATTTCCTAGAAAAAGTCATGTAAAGCATAGAATACCTGAGCAATTTAAACCTAGGCATGTGGGCAAAAGCACTTTCCTTGATTTTCCTTGATAATAGCCCCGCCTCACAACACATACAAACTTCATTTTCTCCTGTGCAAAATAAACACAACCATATATTTTTCATGATGGTGTTTTAAACATTTTAAATTATTTGTTGCAGACCTAAAGGATTTTAAGCAAAGGTATAACCTACACAAGTCTCAATGGTCCTAGATGGACAAGAAGAACTTTTAAGAGTAGGGGACACTTTGTTCTTTACCAGTAAATGAGACTCATACAATTACACCGTCTTGCAAATTGAAAAGCTATGCTCATTTTTCCTCTGGAAGAGTTCAAGCTTGGATGTAAAGGTAGCCATTAAGGCTGGTCTTTCAGAAATGGAGTTGGAAGGGTGAGAATTGCTATTGCAGATAGGCAGATTCCAGATTTTATTCCTCCTTCCTATGAATCAGCACACCCTATTATGTTCTAAGGAATCACATTTTGCTGCTCCTGCAGTCTTGTAGCGTTTCTAATTAAAAATATCTGCTCTTCTGAACAGGTTTTGTAAGCTATCAAAGGACACTTTTGTGTTTATTTCCCTTTATTTGTGTTTTTAGTGCCATTTTTTTTTATATTGCCTTTGGCAAAGTAGGGATATGGAATACTTAGATATAGTGCTGTTAAAGTGCTTATAGCAGTAGTATCTAGTTACTTACATAAATAAATATGAAACATCTGTTGGAATACAAAAAGTTTCAACTGGAGCGATGGTTTTCTGAGAGCAGCCTTTGAAGTGAAAGTATACTGACTGTCTTAAAAGTCAATCTAAGATAGATTTTTTAAAAGGAATTGTAAATATTAAAGTTTAATTTGGGAGAGAATAAGAACTGAAGTTGGAGATATATATATATATATATATATATATATATATATATATATATATATATATAAAATAAGATATGTAAGTTATCCTATATCCTATATAATAGAATATAAGAATAGACAGGGAGATTTGAAATGGCCAGAATAGAATTGAAAAGTCTAAATCGTGAGGAGACTCAGACATTTATCAGTAAATTGAGACATCTGGAGATTGAGTTCTGGTCCTCAGTCACTACACTTCTGTTCCCAAATGTTATAACACAGATAGATTAAATATCTTTCCCCAAGTCAAATGACTACAGGATAATGGCTCTGAAATTCAAAAGTGAGAGGTCTGAAACAATGTCACTTCCACTATTAAAAGTGCCTTTGTGATATCTGTCCTGCATTATGCTGTCTCTATTTTAGATATTAAAATTTCCATGATAACATTCTTATTCCTGTCCTTTGCCTCCACCAAAAAAATTTACCTTAACTATGTGAATATTTCATCACCATGTTTTTGCCTTCTACCCTACCTACCTCATGAGATGATGGCTCACTGTTGATGATTGTATCTATGACTTAAATTCCTGCAATCCTTTTCCAAGAGAAACGAACCTAGAACTTTGTTCCTAAAGTCGAACCTCTGATTTTATTTATCTCTTCTGTCCCATTGCTCCAAGAAGAAGAAAATATTACCAAAGGTAACAGTGGGAGCAAGAATTTGAATACCCTACAGAGAAGAACATAATCATATTTTCAGACAGAGGGGACTAAATTGATGTTGGGGACCAGCCCTATTTCTTTGAGAGATGATCTACATTTATTTAACAGTCTTCATGCATAAGAATGTTATTTAGTTTGCCTCAGAATACCCCTGAGTGCTCTTTCGCCTTCTTAAACTATTTGTTTGATTATGTTGACTTGGTAGGAAAAAGGTGTTTGAACATGTTAATGTTCAAATAGTCTTGTTTGAAAAAAAAGCCAGCAGCACAAACTATACCCCACTGTGTTACTACCTTTGTAAATCTCCTTTTTTTGAAAGTCACAATGTGTTCTTAAACAGTGGCTCTGATTTCACCCACTCCAAGCTTTTATGATAATATAAAGCTTACTGTATGTTAGATACTAGAGAATGCAATACTATTTATTTGTTTCACCAAGTCACTGTCATAAAGTAAAAAATATTAAAAGGAAATTGGTCAACATTGGGGGAGTAGATTTTCAAAGTAACTCTCCTGCAGATAACAATTATAAATTCTGAACAAAATTAAAATAAACACACAATTATTAAAAAATATAAAGAGCAATGATAAGCAGGTAGAAACTCTTCTACTTTAGGAGAAGTCCATATTTATGATGCTCCTTCTCATGAGGGCATTCTATTTAAGGTGGCCTCGGGGAGGCTAGAACTCAAGTAGAAAGCTCTTTCTTGTCTTGAGGTGTGAGTTGACAGAATTTAGAAGTGTACAAGAGCCTGGTAATTGAAGAGGAAAATTCTAGAACAAATGGAGCTCTTAAAACTGAGTATAATTCCTCTCAAATTCTTGGCTGAACCCCTGCAAAATGCCTTTATGAAATTCCAAGATACCCAGCAGAAAACCAATGCTGGAGAGCAGAAAGGACTTAAGAGAGAAATTAACTAGTAAATGCCATGGATGAGAAAAAGTTTGGAGTTTGAGTACCACCGTATATTACAGGGCTTTGGTAAAATAAACCAAATTTCTGCAAGTTTAAGATGATAAGCTAATAATCACACTGCATCCTAAAATAAAAACCAATGTTACTCAAAAAAGAAAATAGAATTCAGAGTCTAAAATGTTTTATCTAAAATATCCATTATACAATAAAAATTATTATATATATATATATATATATGATCTATTGTGAAGAAAAAAAATCACTCTATGGAAACAGACTCAAAGATGACCTAAAAGTTGAAATTAGAAGTCATTTAAATTTCTCATTTAAAACATTTTAAGGACCTAAAGAGAAACAAGGGCAGAATGATAAATAGGGAAACTCAACAGAGAAGTATGGATTTAACTGGATGGGCTTAACCGTTGATTGGAGAGAGATGAAGAAAGGGTCAACATACTGGGACACAGATCAACAGAAATGGTCGAATGTGAGAAACAGAGAGAAAAAAGATTTTAAAATCAAGTCAGAGCTCTTTTGACTTGGAAGACAATAAAAGCACTAAGGGCTCTCACTAATTTGTAAGTCAAGTTGAGAAGAGAAACAGAGGCTTTTCCCCTGAGGGAACTTTTTTGTTAGGGCACCCATGAGGCAGAACACAAGCAAACAGCTATAGCCTAATTTTGGCCAAAATTTTTACAAATCTGTTGAAAAATATCAACTTATACAATCAAGAATCTCAGTAAACTCCACATAGAATAAACACAAGAAAAATAACACATAAGCATATCTGGCATATTGCTGAAAGTCAAAGGTAAAAAAAAAATAGTCTTAAAAGCAACTAGAGTGAAAACAGACGCATTACGTATGAATAATCAACAATATGATTATGGTTGACTTCTCGTTAGAAACAATGGAGGCTAGAAGCCAACAGAATAGTGTATTTAATATGATAAAAATATGTCAATTCTGAATTCTGTATTCAGTAAAAACATCAAAGAGAAGGATAAAGTTGAGATATTTTTGGTGACATAAAGGCTGAAAAAAATACATTGCCAGAATATCTACAATATAAGAAATGCTAAATGAATTTCAAGAATAGACACAGATGTAACTGATCTATAGGAAAAAATAAAGAACACAGCTAGGTTGTAAATATATACAAAATTATAAAAGACTTTTATTATTTTTTTTTAGAACACTACTGAGTGTATAAAGCAAAACTCATTATATTGTGAAATTTATACCTGTGTGGTAACAAATGGCAGATAATCAGTGTTGGGGGTAAAAATTATAATGTGTCAAATTTCTTTCATTTTCCATGAAGTGATTTAATAATTCTAGGCAAATTATGGTGAATTAAAATATATATTGCAGTCCCTAACGTAATTACTAAAAAATAATAAAAATAGATGGTGTTAAAAAACCAAGTGTTATGATAAAGTGGAATACTAAAAAAAAAAAAATTATTAACACAAGAGACAGAAAAGGAGGAATAGAGAAAAAACAAATGGGACAAAAAGAAAATAAGTAGAAAAAAATGGTAGTGTTGAATCCAACTATAAATAATTGCATTAAATATAAATGGACTAAATATTTGGATTAAAATAGAGATTGTCAGAATGGATAAAAAATAAAAATTATATACTTTTTGTAAGATGCACATTTTAAATCCAGAAAGACAGGATAAAAGTAAACGGATGGAAAAGATGCTATTTGGCAAAAAAGCATAAAAATATGGGAGAGGCTAAATACATCAGACAAAGTAGACCTCAGGACAAGAAGTATTACCAGAAATAGAGAATATAATAATAAATATAATAATAAATGGATCAATTTATCAGGTAGACATAAAAATCCTAAATATCTATGTGCCTAGCGAAGCTTAAAAATGCATAGAGCAAAACTTGACAAAATTAAAGAGAAAAAAACAATTCACAATCATAGATGAAGATTTTACCACCTCTCTCTATGTAACTAACAAAACAAATAGACAAATCGTAAGGATATAGATGATATGAACAACACTATCAACTATCTCGACATTTTTTGCAACATTATGACACACAATATTATATTCAACAATATAAAATACACATTCTTTAAAATTGCAGCATTTAATTGATTGTTCATCAAGATAGACCATTTGCTAGGATATAATATAAGCCTTAATAAAATCTGAAAGGTAAAATCTTATAGAACATGTTCTTTGGCCTCAGAGGAATTAAATTAATATTTAATAGCAATAAGACATCTAGAAGAACCTCAAACTTTAGGGGAAAATTTCACCTTTAAATAAAACATGAGACAAAATAGAAATCACAAAAGAAATTAGAAAATATTTTCACCAGATGATAATAAAGTATAATATATGAAAATTTGGGATGAAGCCAAATAAGTTTTTAATGGGAAACTGAGAGCTTATAAAGGTTATATCAGAAAAGAAGAAAGGTTTAAAATCAGTGTTCTAAATTTCCTCTAGCATAATACAAAAGAAGAGCAAGTTAAACCCAATGTTCAAATTAGAAAGTTTTGGAGATAAAAATAGAAATCAATGAAATAGAAAATAGACAAATAACAGAGAAAATCAAGAAAGTAAAAAGTGAATTCTTCGAAAAAATTAGTAAAATTGGTAAACCCTTATATTAAGTTATTAAAGAGAGAAAACCCACATTACCAATGAAAAAGGAGACATCACTAGAAATTACCTAGCTATTAAAAGGATAACAAGGGAATATTATACAGTTATGCCAAGAAATCTGAGAACTTAGATGAAATGAACAAATTCACTGAAATCACAACTTATCAAGACTAACACAAGAAAAAAAATCAGAATAGCCTTATAAATATTAAAGGAAGAGAATTTATAGTAAAAAAAAAAAAAGAAAAGAAAACTTCCTATACTGTAAAGGAAAGCACAGGCCCAGATGCTATCTCTGGTGAATTCTAGCAAACATTTAAGAATGAAATTATATCAAACTCTTCAGAGAATTGAGAAAAGTACATTTCACAAATCACTTTATGAGGATAGCATAGCCTTGAAACTAACACCTTATATATTACAAGAAAACTGCATACCAATATCTGTCATGAAAATTTCACAAAAGTCATAACAAAATGTAGCAAATTAAATCCATTTGTATATGAAAAAGATCATACATGATGATTTATTTAGTCTATCCCAGTAAAGCAAGGTTAGTCCAACAGTTGAAAATCAACCAATGTAATTCACACGTTGGCCAATTAAATGATAAAATTATTGGAGTTTCTCAAAATATGCAGAAAAAAACATTTGATTAAATTTAACATCTGTTTATGAACTAGAAATAAGAGAAAGCTTCCTTAACCCAATAAAGGACATTTACAAAAAATTATGGATAACTATATACTTAATAACAAAGGCCTAAAATATTTAGGCTTAAGAGTGCTAATAATTAGTTTGCTTTTACTACTTCTGTCCAACATTGTACTAGATAGGTATAGCCAGTGTAATAATAAGTAAAGAAATGGAATAGAGATTTGAAAGAAAGATGTAAAACCAAATCTATTCACTGATTGTTCACAGAGAATTCAACCAAGTCACCTATCAAAACCACCCAACCAAATAAACAAAAACCACAAAGAAAAAAATTTATTCTAACTTATAAAAGAAATTAGCAACAACCAGATCAATGTAACAGAACAGAATCCAGAAAGAGGCCCATAATTATATGGTAAGTTATTTTCGATAAAGGTACAAATACAGTTCAGTGTGGAAGAGAAAATCTTTCTACTATTGGAGCTAGTACATCTGGATATGAGTATGAAAATGAATCTCGATTCTTATCTTATAACTCACATAATAACAGATTCAAATTTGATCAGAACTTAAATGTAAAACTAAAGCTATAATGATTATAGAAAATACATAGGCAAATATCTTCAAGATCTTGGGCAAAAGTCATTCCTGGTCATTGATCATCAGGTATGATCTTTTTCATATATGAATGGATTTAATTTGCCATATTTTGTTAATGACTTTTGTGGAATTTTCATGAGAGATATTGGTCTGTAATTTCTTGTAATATCTTTATCAGGTTTTGGTTTCAAAGCCAAACTGTCTTCATAAAATAATTTTATAGACACAAAAAGCACTAAACATGAAATTAAAAATTGATAGTTATTAAATTTTAAAATATTAATGTTTGTTCATTAACATACACTAAAAACATGAAAAGATAAGTCATCAATTTGGAGAACTATTCTCAACACTTAACCGCCAAAGGACTTGTATTCAGAATATGTGAAGAATCTTACAAATCAATAATAAAAAGAGAAAAGAAATGAAAATAAGTAAGAGATTTGGACAGTTTACCAAAGAAGATATACCAATAGCCAATAAATATATGTAAAGATACTCTCAACAACATTAAGTGACAGAGAGATGTAAATTCATCCAGTACGAGATGTCATTTCATGCCCACTAAAATGGCTAAAATAAGAAAGACTAATAATTGAAAATGTTGGCAAGGATATAAAACAATTTAAACACTCAAATGTTGCTGGAGAGGGTGAAAATTAGTACAATCACTTTGGAAAAATACTGTTAAATCTCATGACCCAGCAATTTCAATCTTAGGCATTTACTCAAGATAAATGTAATCATATGTCCACAAAAATAATTGTACAAGAATAGTAAAAGCAACTTTATTCATAACAGCCCACTAGAAACAATTTAAACAGTCTGAGTGTGAATAAACAAATCATCATGTATAATGGACTACTATTCAGCAATAAAAAATAATAAACTGTTTACATGCAACAAACAGCTGAAAAACCTTATGTTAAGTGAAAAACCTAATATGATATGAAAAGATACATATGGTATAATCCTATTCATGTGAAGTTTAAGAAGTAGTAAAACTCAGATAGAGTAATTAAAATCAGAACTGGTTGATTACAGAGTTGGAATTTGACCAGAAGGGAGCACAGTGAATTATATGAGTTAATGGAAATGCTTTATATTCCTGATTAGCCTGGTGGTTACATAGCTGTCTACATTTATCAAAAATATTTTTTTGTACACTGAAGATCTGTATATTTCACTCTATATAATTTTTTTTTAATTGCTGGTTTCCCGTATATGACTAGAGCCAGCTCTAGATGTGCATTTTTCTTTGTCTATCCATTCCTCATTTCCATTTGCAGTCCTGTCTCATGTTTAGAGATCACATATTACTACTGTGCTAAGAGCTTTATATGCGTCATGTAGTTTAATCATCATGACCTTATGAAATAAGTGTTGTGGGAGCTTATCCATTTGTCCACATCTGTCACCTGACATGGGACTCTATTACCTAGTGCCATTCCTTACTCTAGCTTTCCTTCATTTACTGCCACATTAAAACCACTGAGAAACAATCAGATTAAGACTTGTTTTCCTTATTGGTTTAATTCCAACTAATGTCAAACTCTTTATTTAAGGAGTTTCCTCCACTGAGTGCTGACTTGCTCCTGCCTAAATCACTTCATCTTGCTATGCCTTACCTAGTCCACTTTTAACAAGGAAGAAATACTTTCTTGTATCACTGAATGTGTATTGAAGAGCATAAAAACAATGGATTTCACTGGTGGAATGAAATCACACAAATGTCTATGGAGATATTGAATATAATCTTGTTTATTAATAATAATGATTTAGTCCATGCTCTTTAAAACAAAATAGCACCAAATCATATAATTTGAATATTTAGAATAAACAGGAAGACTGTCTTTAGTACTTTATTTGTTGAAAAAACCCAAAAGGACTATGTGCTTTCAAAGCTTAATGGGATGATTTCTCAGGAAGCCAAATCCTAGGAAATCATTAAGGAAAAGGGAGACACTCTTGATAAAAGATTACAGCTGAGCAGCAGGACAGACGCAGAGCAGCTAGCTCCACACTAATGGTTCCTGATACATAGAGAAAATGAACGATTTTCCATCTCACTGAGGGGAGGAACAGGCCAGTGGTATTATATTCTCCTATGTCTAATCAGAAAACCAAAATAGTAAAACTTACATATTCTCATCAGAGAAACAGTTGGGTGGTATGTTTGGTGAAGGACAGATTGTGACTTTCAAAAGAGGGAAATTTGCAAATGTAGTAACACAAAGGTAGTGACAGATGCAGAACTGAAGAACCACGGGGTAGTGGAAGGCTTTTTAACTGTTCCTTATTAAAAATCTGTGTGGGAAGTGAGAAACTTTTTATTCTGCGCCAACACATTCATCTAAGGGTATTTGTGTTTGTGATTTGAAGGAAACAAAATCTATGATTCTTAAACTTTTCTAACAAAGTACTCTAACAGTGAGTGAAATCACACATTTACCTAAGAATCTGAGGGGAGAAACAGAGGGAGAGAGGAGGCTTGGCAGAGGAAGAGGATATAGTCTACAGTTGTTCTATGTAAGTAAGAAAGTTTCTTGAAATCTTCTATCTTTTAAAAAAATATGTAAATAGCAACCACATTTATTTGAAGTGTTTTACAATACCTTCGATTATTCTCAAAGTTAATTGGCCACATTTGTGTAAATTTTTTTTGTGTGTGTGGGGGGGTTGAATTAACTTGGGAAACTAGATGAACACATTATCAGTCATCTTGATTTACTTGTTAAGCTTTCCTACCCCTTCAGAGGACCTTATGTAAATAGTCTATGTTGCTCTTTTTTCTACTATTCCTCAGCGTGCCCAGTCCTGGACAGGTGGTGGGTAATGGCAAGGGAATTGGGAGGGCAGGCAAGCAACAGAGAGTGGCTGTCTACCTTCCTCCAGTTTTGCATTCCTGATGTCTGTGGTTTCCTTACAACCATCGACATTGGCAAGTGGGCCAGTTGAGAAAACATGGAAATATAATCCTGGGATTTATTACTCAGTGCAGATGCCTACCAAAGTAATTGGAAGGAGCTAGAGATCTGTAGCCACAGGATGTTCTCTAACAACAAGCTCCAGTTAACCTTAATAACATTTCATATTCTTCTTTTTCATGACATCATTCTCTGAGACACAAATTTTTCCACGATTTCTTCCTAGATGATTCTTAAAGAACCATGTTTATTTATACTACTCATGACTACCCTTCGTTTGCACCTATATGTTATGATTCCAATGTGGGTACAGTAGCAGGAAAACCAGCAATGGCATATGTACATACAGAGCAGCTTGGCCTGAGCCTTTGTCTGTATCTGATCCTATTGCCATCATGTTCCCCCTCATTCCCCTTGATCTGTGACTTCAGAATTGCAAATCATTTCATTGTTCTCTCCTTTTCCTCTTTTTGTTTGGTCTTATTCTCTCCTCAAGTCCTGCCTGGAGATCTTCTCTCTCTTCCTCTCTCCACTCCACCTCAAGGCCTATACAATTTGCAAAATTTTTTCTGAATTTACTAATTTAACTTCTATTTCTATAATCTAACCTTGACACTTTCTCCTCTTGCTCTAATATATATTTTCTTCTCTGATTAGTATTTCCACAAAACAATCTTACATGGGTTATGGTGGTAGCAATAATGACAATACCTTTTACTTGTAAGGCTTTGTAGGCATAGATAATGTAGGCATGGATAATGATAATAGGCAATATATACTGAGTGTTTGCTGTATGCCAGACACTCATTATGTGTGTTTGTTTAATGCTCATAACTTTTTGAATTTACAATAGTTACCATAACATTTTACATATGTATGAAAAAACCGAAACACAAAGAGCTTAGCAATTTGTACAAGGACCAAGTTCTCATAGCAATAATGGCAGAGCTGAGATGAAACCAAGTCAGTTTGATTCAATATATTATGCTATACTACTGTCAACACCAATTTTAAGGGTATTATGATGGTGGCCATTTTGGTCAATTTCTTTATTTTGCTGGAATAGTTAACACTAGATCCTATTTAAGTACATTTTAATTTCCCTATAGATTTCTCATCATAGTGCATCAACATTTTAAAGATTAAAAATTATCATCAGGGACTCTACTTTTGTTAATAGGCAAGCAGACAAATGACCAGTTCAGTGCTGACTAGAGTTTAAGAAGAATATGTGTTCAGAGATTGATGGTGCTATCAAATGTGCTGTTATATCATCATTGATTTTTAAACCTGAAAGAAATCTTAGATAATAATAATAACAGTAATAATAATACTAATATCTACCAGGCACACCAAGCTTTCTATATTCTAAATCTTTTGCTAAAATCATTATATACATTTTTTATTTTTTAAAATCATAATGATATTATGAGGTAAGCTATCATTTTGTACTATGATCATTTTACAAATGAGAAAATAAACAAGTGGTAATTGGCAAAGTTGAGATTCAAGTACTGCAGAGTTTGTGTTCTTCAACACTGTTATTAATATTTATTTTACCCACAAATTTTTACAAATTATGAAATTCATATTTAGAGAAGTTACTTGCCTTTCCCAGATCCCACAGCTAGTCAGTGGTAAAGCTGAGACTTTTAGTCGAGGCTTCTTTCCGTTACTGCTCACATTTTCTTTTATGTCACCTTTTTAAATTTTAATGTGAAGTTTCAAATATTACCACTCTTCTTTATTCACTTCTTCATTCAGTGCAAAACTAAGGCTCAATCTTATGCAGAGCATAAAATACAATGAAGGAATCAAAGATGAATATGTCTTCCAAGATCTTATAACCTAATGAGAATAAAGAATATATACAAATAGCTGATTACATTTCAAAGCAGAAAGAGTTATGTAGTGAAAGTATAAGCAAAGTGTTATAACAGTGCAGAGTAAGATACAAGCAGTCTTAAGATGAACTTGGAAAGAATACCAGAGAATGTAGAAATCAAAAACAGCCTTAAAAGAAAAATAGGGGGTTTGAAGGCATCTAGATAAGCAGATATGAGAACTAGTTAGGGGCTGTGAGAGGTACAGAGGCAGTCCAAAGAATAGTCTCTTATCAGAAGGAAGTAAAATGCTTCCTAAAGAGGTAAGGCATACACACGTGCAGTGAAAATGAACAGTAAAGTGTTAAAGAGCTGTAGGAGGTCAGAGGTAGAGAAATATCTGAGAGCCGGAGTACTCAGGGAGGGTGCATGGAGGGGAGCAGAGCTTGAATGGAAACTCGGAAGATGGGCAAGGCTTCTAGAGGAGTGGGAAGGTAATGTAGGTGAGGGGAGGGTGCCAGGTACAGCCTCGTGGGAATGCACAAGGGTATTTAAGGCATAGTGAGGAGATACACAACTGTGTGTGTGTATATATATGTGCGTGTGCTCATGTGATGGCTAAAGAATAAGTGCAGTAGGCAAGAAATGTTGGGCAGATGATGCCATCAAGCAGTGTAATGACATGTGTCAATCAGAAGTGAGGGAACCAGTGCAGTGTTCTGCAGACTACTAAGTAATCACAGGCCCTGGAGAAGGTAATTATACTGCAGCTCCTGCATTAGTCATGTGAGTGGCCCTGGCTGAGAGTTATCTTGTTAGCAGCTTCATCTTAAAAATAAAGAGTAAAAGTAGTCAATGGCAGTACAAATTGTTTATATTTAAAGGCTTTCTTCTTTTCATAGAAAAAAAACCAATATTTTGTATGTGCAAAATCTAGACAAACACTGCATCAGCTTATTTTTCATAATTATTCATTATAGTGGTCTCTAATATACTTGTATGAAAATTTAAAGTAATTGTCAGTGATAAAGAAATTTGAATTCTGGTATATGAATTAGTAGAGTAGGAGAGGCAGCAGAGAGATGAACCCGACTTAGATAAAGAATCTATTATGAGAAGTACAGAGAGCTGATTGTCTCTATCAGCTAGCTACACTTTTGGAATCTGCTGCATTCACATTGAGTCCATGGTCTCCATGAGCTGTTTCCAGTTGATGCCAGAACATGATAGGCCCTTGATTTCTGCTCAACATAGACCTCCTCTATGACTGATTTTTGCATTGTAGTGCACTGTTGGGCTGGCTGTGACTTTCTCAAGCTGCACTGTTGTCTGAGACTCTTTCTAAAGAATGCTCCCTCCTTTTCCCTCTACTTTCACAGATGTCAAGACTTGCATTTTGGTCTGAAGGTTTTCCTTGCCTACTCTTGCTCCCCATCCCCCTCAATACATTTCTTGCTTTCAAATTCTTTCTAGATATCTGTTTCCTGGAGGATCCATATTTATAAGTATCTTTATGATTCTCTAAATCTAATAAATTGAGCTGTGGTCTAAAATAGAGCCAGCAAACTCTTTCCATTAAGGGTCAAATAGTAAATGTGTTAGAGTTGGTGGGCCGCATATGGTCTCTGTCATATTCTTTTTTTTCTTATAATCCCTTAAAAGTATAAAAACCATTTTTAACTTACAGATTGTAGAAAACTCACTGTAGTTGCCTAATTTTCCTGCTCTAATATATAAAAGATCTAATTTTGGAGATATTTGCTTATTTGCTGCCTGTTTGCATTTTATTATCTGTAAAATGGGGTTAATTTCTTCCCAATAAGCTCATAGAAATGTTCGTTAGCTCTATGAGTGACAGTGAATAGTTCCAAAATAGTTTTGGATTCTGAGAGAAGAGTAGACTGAGATGTGGTAGAAATTTAAGAAGTGGAGGTGAATGCCAATGAATATATGTGAGTCTGAGGCAGAAAGACTAATGAAGATAGAAAAATTACAAGAACAATAACTGTGGATGCATCAGAAGCCCTCCCTTCTATTACTGCTATAAGTCATCTTTGCATGAGAAATTTGCAGACGAATGGAAGGAGACAGCTAAAAAATAAGGATAGATAGGGAAAGAAAGAAAAGAGAAGGACAAGAAAAGGAAAAGGAAGCAGAAATTGTTATTTAATCTTTTTTATTCCACATAATAAATGGTTGAGGAAAAATGGAATGAAAAAAGGAAAAAGTGCAACCCATGGGAGTAGAAAAGACAACATAAAGTTTGATTGAAAGTAGTTGTCCAGAAATTATGTTTTACCTTGCATAAAGGTAGCTTTCCAGAAGAGAAACGTGTAATGGAATCCCAATTAGAATTAATTATGATGAACTCAAGGAACGTATTCTTAATAATTTGGATTTCTGAAGTTTGGTGTGAATGTTAATTTGAAGAGAATTGGTGTTATTTTAATGACTGCATTAGAAGAAACAAATTTAAAGTACCTAATAGAACAATTCTACAAGTTCTGTTCATTCCCTCAAGGAAAATGTCTGATTCAGGATGTAGATATCTTTGTGCTGTATTGTCCTGGTAAAAGGAACAATTCTGGTGTAATTTTAGATAAGAAAATATAAATATTAAATAGAACTAAAGAGGGTAGAGATGGGGCTAACTATCTGGGGGCAGATATGTGTTTTGTCACATCATTCCTTTTTTCTGGATGTGTCTTGCACTTAGTTGGGGCAATAACTCTGAGTTTTGGCTGGTAAGATGGGGGCAGAAATGATACAAGCCACTTTCAGGCCCCACCCTTAAAACATTTCTCTTGACTCTCAGCTGTCTATTCTGCTGCAGTGACTTTGGAAGCCAAATGTTGCAGTTTGAAATAGCTACAATTTGACATACTGTGCCTGAATAATAAATAGACCGTAGTTGAGCTAATCCAATTTGTTATTTTAACAGAATATAGCTTATATCAACCAGTAGAGATTCCATAGGTACCCAGCCATTGTCAATGACTTGCTATATGTAAAACTTGGGACAACAGCTGAATGTTAAGTTTGGCTAATCAATGTTATTAAAGAATGGCATACAGAAATGCCTTCTGTTGAAAGCAGATTAAAAAAAAGAAGATGTTACTGGAATCATTTAAAGGATATAGAATTTTAACAAAAGATAAAAAAAGGAAGTCTTTTAGGGCTATAGGAAAAGTGTAAAGTCAGACATTACATGTACTCTGTGGAGATATCAACATTGAGGCAGAATGTGATGGTTATTGCTGGTAATGTTAGTTTTGATTTGGTGTATTATCAAATTCCGTTTCCTAATGTTTAAAAACTAGTGAAAAGAGAATGTTCTTCTGAAAAGAAACTATTATTGAAAATGGTAATATATTAAAGGATATCTATCTGTGTAGTAATTTACCTGAAATATAGTGCTGATCTTTCCAGACTCCTGCTTAAAATTGCAATGGTTCACTCTGTCTCCTCCCTGGAGCGCCATGCATGCTTGTCATACTGAATTATTTACTGTTTCCCAAATTAATCTTTTTTTCCCCCAGTTTAATGGCTTTGCTTGGTTCCTTCAATGGACATGTTCTTCATTACCACTTTCTGCCTGTTGAAATCCTAGCTCTTTTTCAAGGCTAGATCAGATGCCACCTTCCATATGCAGTATTTCTTGCCAATTCTAGTCTATCATTTTCTCCTTCAGTTCTTTCATAGAACCTAATAGCTTTCAGATACCACTCTGTTTCTAGTTATACTATAGTTATTTGTGTTCATGTCTTTTCTCCCCAACTATTTGGTGAACTACTTGAGATTGAGTCTAATTTTTTTTGGCTACCTCTGAGTACAAATCAGAATTTCTGGTATTGGGATGCAATACATACATACACACATACATACATGCATACATACATGCATACATACATACATACATACATATATACATAAATGTTCAAGGAAATTGAAGATAATTGTAGATTGGAAAAAAAAGATAATAATTCTTTCTAGCATTACTAGATGGTAAAATGTATTAAAAGTGATCATTATATTGGCAGGATATTATTACAGAAATCAGAAAGTGAGATGAAGGGAAATACTGTTAGCCAGACTTAGTATCACAAGGTGATATAAATAACATATATTATGAATCAATGATATTGGGACAGTTAAATTTGCTATTTGTAAAAAAAAATTGTTTTGATTTAGAACCTTACTGTAAAATATAGTCTACACAGAGATAATCATTGAAAGAAAGTAAGCCATTCTCTTATGCACAATGGTGTTTATAGAAGTATTATTAAAATGATAAAAATTAGAAACAACTTGAATAGCTAGCATGAGAGGAATAGTTCAGTAAATTATAATAAATTTAATAGAAAAATATTATGCAGCCACTAAAAATTTTTATAAAGAGTTTTAAATGCTGTGAGAAATTGCTTATGAAATGATATTGAACAAAAACATAGGATATATATATGTAAAATTTCATAGAGAAATTTGTCAAAATATTTACTATGATTATCCCTTGGTGTTGGTGTTATAAATGTTTTTTGTTCATAATTTTCTAATTTTCTACTATAGTCACGCATGGATTTTAAAACAGAAAATTGTAAGCAAAATATACAAATTTATAAAATACTAATAACTTGAATGCAAAACTGGAAAAGTAAGATGTTAAAGTACCTACAGGTACAACATAAAAGATCCTGAATTTGAATTTCAGAATTTTCAAAGATATTCAGGAAGCTATAGCATTTAGAAGCACATTGGATTTGGATACACTGAGGGGAGTTTATTAAAGGGATCACTTACTAAAATGTATAAGGTGCTTAGTGAAACTAACAAGAGAGAATTCATAACCCCAAAGTTAGCAAAATGAGGAGCTATTTCTACCTCTAGATCTGAAGTAGCAATGGGGGAAGTCGTAAGCAGAACTAGGAAAGGGTAGCCATAGGGAGAAGGTTTCTTGGCAGGGTCAGGAAACAATACGCAGAGATCAGGTGATGGAGCCAGGGGAACAATGACCTCAACTTAACTTCCTTTCTGCCCTCCAATCTCCTGCAAAGTCTGTCCCTTGAATGACCTCCCAACTAGAAGCCAGAGGGCAAGTGAGCCTATTAATGAAGATCAGCTCTCTGTTGCACAGAGCATCATGGAAGGAGCAGAGTGGATCTGGAGATAAATGGAAAATAGATGCTGTAGAAAAAAAGAAGAGCTTGTTATAGTGGATCCCATAAGAAATTCTTTATATAATAAACTGTTGGTTTAAGTCCATATAAATTGGGGAATTAATTGATACAAAATCTTCCAAACAAAGGAGAAATCTCGTCGGTCAAGGTTTAGACATGCCACATTTCCAAAAACATTTTTGGATACATCCTATATTGTAAGGAAATAAACTAGACTACAGTAATAAATAAGGAATTTATGGAGGCTCATCAAAATAAAAGCTGGACAACAAAAAAATTATTAATTTATTGATAAAAATCCCCTAAAATAACGAAAATGCCATAGTTTTCAAATAAATGTTGGTGGTGGTCAAGGAAAGAAGATAGAACTAATAAGGCTAAAATAAATTATAGTAAAGAGGATACAAAAACTGGTAAGGAGAAAAAATAATAATTAAAAAAATTGGAATGTCGGAGAGGGTTATATAGATCGGATGATTTTAGCATATATCTTTATGAAAAAAATGTGAAAGTGAAAGTTTGGAAGATAAAATTCGAAATTAAAAATTTGAAGTTAATTACAATTTTCTTATTTGTGATTACTTAAAGCTAAATTTAATAATTTTGCAACTTTTCTGTCTGCTTTATTAAGTGTTAAATTTTTAATGATGTAAGTCATTCGAAACACATTTTTGTAAATTAGTTAGGAATGAAGTCATGTTATAAAATATGAAATATGGCAGCTTGCCAGTGTTTTTGGATAATTATTTTAAGTGATAGTATAACCCTTGAAAAAGAAAATGTGGCTGTTTTGGAAAGATAGCATTTTCTTCAAAGGTTAAAGATATATTGACAGGGCCTGAGATTTAACAGGAATTCATCTTTAAGATAAAATCCACATAAAAATTTTAGATATTACCTGATGGCAGAGAGATAAATGGTTGTCAGAAAATGAAAAAGACTCATTTTCGAAGTCTGAGTGGCAATTTTCCTATAACTCTGTCACATGAATAAAGTACTTGCTTTTCTGAAGTAGGCTGACTGAAGGGAAGAGAGGAATGGCCAAGATTAATGAGATAAACCAAAATAATATTTATTTTCTGAGACACTCTATTAACATCTCAGAGTGGCTCTGCCAGAGCCCTTCTCCCAGTATCATCATGGGAATGGCACGGTTAAGACATTTATTAAGTTAACAGAGGTGAAGAATAGAGGCACCCTGCAGAAACATCTTTGGCACAATGGAGGGGAACGCTTGCAATTCTGCGTTATGTCTGTTGTTATACTTTTGCCTAATGTTATCACTCGTGCTTTTGAAATTTGTTCACTGTTTTCTTTTCAGAGCTGGGTAACAGAAACTTAGAATGTATATTATGTCATTTTTAACTTTTAAAATGGTATGGTTTAGCTGAAAAGCCAATTTCCACAGTAAAATTATTGCTTATGTCAAAGAGAGAGACTGTGAGACAGAATGACACAGAGAGGAGTTGTTAGTGTTAAGTTGTGACCTAAAACTTAAAAAAGCACTTTTAATCAGCCAGGCACAGTGTGTGTTTGCCTATTTTACCCTTTTACTTGCTTGTGTATTAAAGAGTATTTCTAAGTCTGGCTGAAGTGTCCTTCCCACATTCAGGAAAGGAATGCTATGGAAAATAGTGCTTCTAGATACATGGCTAATATGCATGTTAATATGCAGTGTTATACAAATTTGGGTAATTCTCTCTCATTTTCCACAAACACTAAACCATTGATATTAGCATAAGATAAGATAAGATGTGAGACAATCTTGAATCCCTATATTATTTCCTAGCCAACAGGGTCATTATGTCATGAAAGTACTCAAGGCACCTGGAGATATCTGATGCAAAATGCAATAATAAAATGACCAATAGCATGTGTGTACATCTTAACTTGTCCAATGTGTCCTTTTGGTTGTTTTGTTCAATCTTCAGGTCTACATAAGTGTGGAAGATTCTCAGGGGCACAGTAATCCCATTCTCTAAAGGTAAACTGTTATTAGCAAAGTGTTTATCTGTCCAGTCTTCTGCAATGAACATTTAAATACGTGTATTTTCTGTATTATGCATACTGAACTGTAATCTGAATCTAATAAATTACAAGTCAATACCTAGCAATTATCTGACCCTTCTAATGACTGCCTAGTATTCTGCTATACAGACAACTCTAATTTATTTTAAAACCTTTTATTGGACAGCTTTTAGGTTGAATCAAATTTTACTAATGAAACAATGCCCCCAATGAACTTCACAATGATATGAATCTTTGCATTTTTGTTTTTTGTTTCCATCGGAGAAATCCAAAGAGTGATTGTTGTACATTTAGATTGTTGGGGTGCATCAAAACATTGCCATCTTAAAAGTCCGTGCAATTTATATTCCAAGTTTAAGAACTCTGTTTTTATACATATCACCAGTACTGGAATCTATAGCTCTGTTTAATTTTAGTGGGAATAATAGGTAAAAGTGGATATTTTATTGTTACATGTCAACTTCATGAAAGGCTGAGTAACATTTTATTTTCTAAAAGTTGAAAATCCAAATAGTTACCAAAATAAAAAAAAAGGAGGAAATCCTCCGCCCCTACCACCCAGAGCACAACTTGTTTTACTCATTATTTAGTTCAGATGTTAAATGTTACCATTTTTCTCTCTTTCGTGCCATTTTAGGACCACTCTCTGCTAATGTTCCTCCTGTAAGATTGTGACTAGAGTTACCGATCCTTATTATAATTTTTGTGGACTCCTCTCTTTCTGAAAGAGTGCATTTCCCTTTGTGGGATTAACTGAGAGGGAAGGTTTTCTGTCATCCAATGAGATTGATGCTGATCCTGACACACTTGCTAAGTAGATTCTATTTCTTTCTAACTTAATGGTGGTGATTTTTGCAGCTTGGAAAATAGCTTCTATTTAAGATTTTCCTGTTACTTAGGGGTTTATTTTTCCTGGACAATTTCCTTTGGATGGCAGTGTATATGATTTCTGGTTGTATGACTTTGAGCTGAATCAAAGCATAAATGTACAAACTCAATAGTCATGAGACATAGATAGTTGTTAAAATTTCCACCGGACACATTATTTCTCTTTAGTTCAAATTTGGATTTCACGATAAGAATAAAATATTTTTTGCATATTATATTTAAGAAATTACATTGGACTTTATGAATCTGGTAAGGGGAGCCTGCTTGAGATTTAAAACCTTGTGTATTAATATTTCAATGATAAAATAGTATGTATTGGGATAGTAAAAAAGATGTAGTTGCTCTGGCTTTATGTGAGATTGATATGAGATAGATATACTTGAAAAGAATCGATGAGAAAGGAATGGAGAGTAAATTTTTTCATATCAGTTGTGCCTAAGACCATTAAGTATGATTACTCAGAATAAAAATTTTGAGCTTTTATCACACACTGGTTTCTAAGTCTAAGATCTTAGCACGTAAGCAATTTAATTGGAACAAAGCTTACTTTATTTAGAAAATGAAAATAATAATATTCCTATCTCACACATAAAACAATGTATTTACACTAAAACAAATCTATATTTGACATGAAATTAAATATGCATCTAGTGTTACCTTTTTCTAATCTTTATTACTTAAATTTTATATTTTTGCTGCTTATGTAAAAGTTTAGAAATTTTAAATGGCTTCTCTTGAGGCATCATATTAATTGCATAAATTATTCAAGTACATAGTTTATGTACATATCTTAAAAAAAGGATCACTTTCTATAGAGAGAAAAAGAGACATAACTAAGGGGGAAAAAGCCTAGGCCAATATGCCTATTTTGTACTTTTTTTTTTTTTTTTTGCTTTCCATTCTTTTTCACATTTCAGATTTGATTTTTAATGCAGTATCAAATATATGTATTAAACTAGAATCTGAGAGTCTTCTTTAAGCCTTTTTACATAAAAACAATTTCCAATTTATAAATGAGGAAACTGAATCACAGTGAGGTTAAGTGATTTGGTGAAGCTCACACAACTAATCTATAAGAGAGTTGAGCCTGGAACCCAGAACTTTTTGGGGCCTAACATTGTTCCTAATCTCCGTGTTTCCTGTCTCCTGGGGCATTTGGGTTCATGTACTATTTTTGCGTAACTTTGTATTTCATGAGTATCAGATGAGAGTAGTTAGGAAGTCACATTTAAAATCAGGGATCTGGGGTTCTAGGCTGAATTTTTCATCTGATTAGTGCTGTAATCTTTGGTTATTATTTAAATTTCCTTGAATTTTCACTTTATACTCTGGAGATAAGGCTAGTAATACTACCTACTGTTTCCTACCCATTTCACAGGAATGATTTATGTGCACGACGAAAATTTTATGAAGATATTGTAAAGCCTTGTGATAGATCTATTGTTCAAAACTTTCACTCTCTCTTCCTATTAAAGATTTTATAGTTTTCTATAATAAAAAAATGGGGTATGTTTTGCTTTGGTCAATGAAATATGAGCAGAACTGATATGCTTTGTTATAAGAAGCTTTTTATTTCTTTTTGGACTCTGTTCCCTTTCATTTCTGCTTGTAAACAAGCCTTTTTTTTTTTTTTTTTTCTGAGCTCATCTCTTTACTGTTCTAAGCTGCTGAACATAGTCAAGAGTAGCCCACATATGGTATTAAATAGGCTCCAACTGTTAAAAGATAAAAAACTGTGAAGACTTCACAACAACATAGGCAAATGGCTTAAAGTATAGCAAGGGTGGCCATAAATCTCATTGTTAAAATCTTCAAATTGACTTAAGTAATACTCACTAAATTCTTTCAACCATATACAACTTTGCAGGGGGAAGAGACTAGAAGAGCTGTTAAGATCATGGCTTTCCCATAGAAGCCTAATAAGCCTACTCTAGAGTTGGAGGCATGTTCTAAAAAGAATTGCTATTGTAGTTCATGTGCTGATTTGACTCAAATGTACAAGAAACTATATATATAGTAGACTATCGTGATCCCCAAATCCAATAGCCTTAAATAAAATAGATTCAGTTTCCAAAACTTAATATAACCTTTAGGCTTACAATCTTTTATGGTTAGAAAACAGGCTGTGAAATTTTCTCAGATTCCAAGAAGGTCATTGCTCAAATTTCTAAAGAGGTCAGGAGATAATGGAAAAAGCCCTCCCAAAGGGCTTAGCCAAAGGCTATTGATAACAATGGACGCTATTCCTCCAAGCAGAAATAAGGTTTAATGAAGAAACGTTTTCTACTGTGTTGGCTTGCTAGGGCTACCATAACCAAATACCACAGACTGGATGCTTTCAGCAGCAGGAAGTATTTTCTCACAGTTCTGGGAGCTGGAAGTCTATGATCAGGATTCCAGCAAGGTTCATTTCTGGTGAGAGCTCTTTTCCTGATTTGCAGATAGCTGTCTTGTCTTTCTTTTCTTTTCTTTTCTTTTCTTTTCTTTTCTTTTCTTTTCTTTTCTTTTCTTTTCTTTTCTTTTCTTTTCTTTGTGAAGAGAGAGAGACAGAGAGAGAGAGACAGACAGACAGACAGACAGGCCAAGACCTTCTTATAACACTAATTCTGTCCGATTAAGGCCCCAACCTTATTACCTCATTTAAACTTACTTCCTTAGAGGCCCCATCTTCAAAAACAGCCACACGGAGGGTCAGGGCTTCATGTATGAATTTTGAAGGAACACAGACATTCAGTTGAGAATACCTAGCTGTAAGGTAGGCTCCTTTGAGTGCCTGAAAACAGGATTTTAGAATTATTATGGAACAACGGCTGCTCATATCTACCATTGTTCCTGTTTCTGAATGAGTATGCTTATTAATGGGGGGTGGGCCAGGGAGGACTGATAATTAGCCATCTTAATTATATGTCTTTGGATCAAGAGGAGGCACATATGGACCTAGTATTGAAACTCTCATGAGAATGTGAGTTTCATGCCTTGATGGGATGATGGAACTTTTGGATTACCTCTTTGTGGAGACAGAATGAGGATTATTAAATTCAACATATGAAAAAGAGAATGTTAAATATTCGTAAAGAGCAAATTGCTATATATTATAATATGATTTAACTTTTTTTTCTGTCCTTCTTGCTATGTCCCTTTATGTCATGTATCTCCCTGTTGAAGGATTATGTATTCGAATCCCATTGACACTAGACTTGGCGAAGAAAATGTAAGCAAAATGTAAGAAAATGTTTGGCTAAGAAAATGAAAGCAGAAGTGATATTTGTTACGCTCGAATGAAAACCTTAAGCCAATGTATGTTTCTCATCAGATGGACAACATCCTAGATAAAGGTTACTCTGTTAGCTTGAATGCTATTGAGAAGATAACATTGAGCAGAACAATACAGGCATATGTATGAATAAGGAAAACACAATAAAACAAGATAAAGCTTTTGCTGTGAGCCATGAGAGTTTAAGATGGTTCGTTATCACGCATAACTCAGCCTAGACTGACTGATAACATTCTCTATGTATATGAGGAATTAATGTTACATGTAATGTGCAAGCTATACTTAATTTATCAAAATTGACCAAAGGATTAAATATACTATTTTATTTAATTTACTAGGATCTTGAGGTTAAGAGTAAACTAAAGAGAGGCATATTTTCATATTGGAAAGTTACCCAAAAAAGAATTGAATAACTTATTTTATTTACTTCGGTGTTCAAATAAGATCCACTAAATTATTCTTAACAAAAGTTTGGAATAAAATTTTAAAATGAAGAATAGAGATTTTGGAAAAGAATTAATTCTTCTAGTGATTGTTCCATGACTTCAGCTTCTTTACTGTATTATAATAGGGGTTAGTGCACTATTTCTGCTCCCAGAGATGACAAACATACTGACTCATTCAGTCCCATTTCATTATAATAAATTTAGAATGATTTCAGCAACATTTTCTATGAACTGGCCAAAGCTATTAAGAGGCTAACTCTGCTTTTGCCCAATTTAAATTCATTTGATACTCCAGTGTGAGATTTCTAGCTTATCTGATCTTCATTAAGAGTCTGTTAAACTATGAAAAAAATATTGTTTTTAAACGTTAACATCATTACATATAATATTAATTGCCGAAGTATACTAATTAGCTTATTAAAGAAATGGTTCTTTGTAAATGTCTTATATATATGATATATATATATGTGATATATATATATATATATCACATAATGATCATTTTACTTGTTGCAGAGTCTGCATTGAGTAGCATTAGGAGCAGAAAGAAAAAAAAATTGTGTTATAAAGGAAAGGGTCACACAAGCACACCATGATCATCAGTATTCTTTTTTAAGTTGTACCAACTAAAACTCCATTAGCCACCACCTTGTCTTTAATCACTCGAAAGGATGAGGTGCTCATTAGTAGGCTTCTCCATCCAGTTTCTGGTGCTGAGCATAGTATTGAAGAAGGGAGATAAAATGGGCTTACTCAGCACTACAGATAGAGTCAATTGATCTTCCAGGCAGCAAATACTTGATCAGCTCTTCTCATACTTATCAGCCTTTCTATGTGGAGAGGTCTGAAATCAATGAATAGCAGCAGCTTAGCCAAGTGAGATATCAACAGGATGTGCTTTAATTGTAAGGACATTCTATCTGTCTACATTAAGACTCAGAATAATTTGTGGGCATGAGGGTTCAGGCTAACTAACAAGGCTTTTTTTATCCTCCAAAAATGCCATAATCATCAAGGCTTTGTTAAGTTTTTATCAAGTGAGCATAAAATATTGTTCTAGTACAAAATCTTAATTTTATAGATGTGAAGTACAAATAATTTGCCTGAAGTGCACATGACATGAAGATAAAGAAAATCAAAACAGAACGATTCTACTTTCTCTTAATACTATAATGCCCACAACTACTGAGCTTAGTATGATCATTAATAATAGCCCAAATTGAGGAAATCATGGTGGAGAGAAAGGTAAGTGTTCTGGGATTCAGGTTACTGAAGTTCTGCAATGAGAACATCTGAAAATGGGTATCTTACTTTTTTTTAAAAAAAGCTATTTTTAGCATCAGTAGTATATTACCTGAGAGATCAATGTCTATCCCTTCTGAATATTATCAATAGAAATGCTAATGAAAGCCATGGAAATCTCCAAATGTTATGGTCCCCAAATTTCTTTTAATATTATGTATTGCTTACTTACTTTTTTGTTTTGCTATTTTTTAATTGCACTTTGTATTTATTTTAATCAGTTTATACTCTCTAAATATTTGCAGAAGGTAAATCCTTATTGTCAAAACTTTTTTCAATATAACAAGGATAATTTAATATTCTTGTTCATATTTATTTAATATCTAGTTCTCTCTAAGTGCTTATTCAGTTTTAACAATTGTTTTATGTGTTGGAAACACATTTCTATTGATCACTCAATTGAATAATTTTTTATAGAATGGCATGGGTAAGGCTTATATTTATTTTGGTGTGCATTTTCAGCAGTGACATCCCCTGCTGTGTAAATAGGACTATTGTTAAGGAAGAGTATAGTTTTTCGTAAATATATGTTGAAGAAAGGTTGAATATTTGCCATTGGGAAAATCTGTTAAGAGATGATTACTCAAGAAATTGATAATCTGTGTTGCTACTCTCATGCAGGATATAGTATCTAGTACAGCATATATAATACATGTCTAGTGTAGGGTCTAGTATAGGAGTCTAGGATATTATTGAGAAATAAAGAATCAAATATGAAGATATTTCAAAATGGTTTCAACTTGTTTCTTATATACTTGAGAATATTTCATAACATTAGATGCGGTTATGAGTAACAAAATGAAGCTTTAGATTTGAAAGAGCCCTCAGAAATCACTTTGTCTAGCTCTTAAAATTTAGAGATGAAGAAACGACCCAGAGGTGTCTAGTGCCATAGTGCAAGGGAGTGACAGATTTGAGGACTGAATAAAGGAGTCTTTGTGACTAATCAATACTCTTTCTTCTGCTTTAACTTGACTCCTTGTATTCTTAAAAATCATTACTTGGTAAATTTATTAGGGAAACATTAGGGCACGATTCTCCTATCAGTGTTTTTATTTCACCAAATCAGATGGGCATTGATTGGTGTTATGACTCAGTAAAATGGTGATTCTCCTTGAACTGAATTCTAAAATTTATAATTTCAGGGAGAATTTATAATAATTAAAAAACTCTGACATTTAATTGTCCAAGGACAGGTGTAAAATTCTAAAGTTATTTTATCTGGCCTATAACTCATCTTTCTATATGCATTTTTTCCCCTCTGTTTACTGAACCAAAGGTCTGGGTAAAAGAATTTTATCAAAATACTATTATTTGTGATATGTGAGAATGTCTATTACATAAAGTGAGTAGCTGTTATTTTTCAAGCGTGTTCTGGCAAACATTGTTAGGCGGGAATGTCACTTCCCTACACCATTATCTCTAATACAGATCCATGGTAAGAGAGGTTGATTAATATAAAGCTCCCAGAATATTTCCATCTCTTTACTCACTCTACTCTTGGCAAATAAGGGTGACTTATTTGAATTGAGAATTTGGTTAAAATAAACTCACCATGTTTATCTTAGTTCTGCCATTTTATTTCTATTAGGGGCTAGCTGGCCCAGGGAGTAGATCTCTTCCACTGTAATACCCAGAGGAGACATTCTGCTGTTTAGTGTTGCCTGTAATAAAATGGTAAAATCTGCCAAATTATTGGGATTAGTTAGCGGGATTGTCATGGTTCTCACAATAAACTATATCCTCTAACTCAGTCTTTCTGGGTAATAAATGTGATATTTTGATCTATATCCCTTCCTTTTTTAAGTTTTCAATTTTTTTTGAAAGAAACAAGAACCTTATAGTCATCAACAGATGCTCTTGGCATAGATTAATTAAAAATATAACACAAGAATATGATACTTAAAAATTAGCTTAAGAAAATTGTAGGGATAAAGAAATCTCCTATTTCCCCTATTCCCAATTAAATATGTTAGCAACCTCTTGAGTGAGTGAGCTCTTAGGCTAGTATGAATGAAGCATTTTTCCTTGTGATACCCTCTTGATACTACAATCCCAATCTGATGCTGTGTGATGAGATCCTCAGCTTCCTACCTTCTGGAAGTTGGTGATGGGCTCTCTCTCTTTCTCTTAGAAATTCATCAACCCTACCCATCCAGTATTCAATAGAATCCTGGCTGTCTCACACCTGCAAACTTCTTTCTGAGAAGAAGCTCACATTTTAATTTTTATTTATTTTAGTGTGCTTGTTTTCCCTCCTTCCCTTAAAACTCTGTTCTCTTTGGAATTTCTCATACATTTCTGTAATGTACCTGCCCCTATAACCCCTGACATTCACATATAATATCATCTATCTATCTATCTATCTATCTATCTATCTATCTATCTATCTATCTATCTATCTATCATCATCTATCTATCATCTATCTATCTATCTATCTATCTATCTATCTATCTATCTATCTATCTATCTATCTACCTATCTATCTATCTCTGAGTAGCATACACAATTCTTACAGTTTGTATTGTAGAAAAATGTTTGATTTTTAGTGAATACCTCTCACCTACTTTACCATTTATATTATCTAGATATCTGCTATTACTCTTTAAGCTTACCAAAGAAGAGTTGCTGGAATTGACAGTCTGAAAAAATCTACCTGACTTCACTCATAACCCTTGAAGAAGAAAGTCAATAATGCACATGGAAAACTCATTGCAATCTGCTGAGCTAGAAACAGTTCTGGATATTGAGGTGCATTTTGCAAATTTTATTTTCTTGGAAAGGAAATATGTGCTACTAAGTGTTAGATGAGTGAAGAGTCATTTTTCTTTATCTGTTGTGCTTTATTTGTTCTGACTACAACTTTTAGTATTTCATATCCTACAAATCTTTGCTTGGAACACAGTGAAAAACATCAATTGAAATCTCCATCTTTTGAAGCCATATTATTAGAAAAGGAGAGATTTCACAAAATAAAAAAGAAAAGAAAAAACATTAAAAAACAAAGAAATGGTTAGTGTCTCATTTGCCAAAACAATATAATGTTAACTTAAGACATTTTTTCAGTAGTGTTTCCAAAGCTTGACCAAATTTCACTAGGGTTGGGAGAAACTTGTCCATAAGGATTTGAAATCCAGGTCAGCTACTGAGGTCAAATTAAAGCACTTAGAAAGTTTTAGCTGTGACTGTGGAATTATTTGGCTTCACACACAGGCTAAAGTCATTTAAAGACTGAGGCAAAGTTCACTGCAAATCAACTGTGTTGACAGGGTATTGAGTAAATTGCTCTGTAGTGGAGAACTGAAGAACGAGAACTCTGTATAGGATAATGAAGGACCCCTGTTAAGGGGAACACAATTCTAGCTTGCATCAGAAGACTGAAAAACAACACAAAACATGCTGATATGAGTTGAGTGGGTTATCAGGAAAAGATATCCAATTTATTGAGATATATATAGAGAACTCAAAACAGTATTTGTCCTAATAGGGAAGAAGAAAATTATAAAAATGAGTTTTTGGTTTTATTAAAAAATTAGTTCTAAATATCAACAGGAAACAAGTTATTGACTATGTGTTGACATTTCAGGCTATAAAGAGACTGGAAGTAATACAAACATACCCTTCAAATATGCTGATACATTTCAGTGACATTTACGTAGGAGAAAGATATTAAAATCATACTTCCCCCATTCTTAAGGCTATACATCAAGGTTAAGGAATTAAATAATAGCCTTTTTCTAAGGAGTTTCTAATTTTTAATGCCTGTTTTTTCAATGACTTGTTGGGTATTGAGACAGATATCCAAGTTAATCCCAGGTCCAGATGACCTTCAGATCCACTTTGTTGACAAATAATGCCCTCATAAGGAGTTTTTGGGTATTTATTTTCAACATTAACCAAGGGTAAGCTAAACTGAATCACAGCCCAGAGCTAATGATGAAAAATAGTAGTGTTTCCAAAGCTCTGTCATATTTTTATTAATATTAACCAAATTACATTATATCAAGTAATTATTTTTCCTATATCATGTAATTATTTTCTTCTAGAACAGTCTTTAAACTGAAAATGGCTAATACATAATGTTTGTTTCTCCTTTTCAACACAAAAATTAATATTAACAACACAAAAATTCAGATCATCAGGTTCTACTGAAAAATTAGAAGATTTGGCTCTACTTTTCCCACTTCCCTTATGGCAGTGACTTGATGGAGTAGAACAGTGCTGCATATGTAAGCAGAGCTGTTGCTCTTCAACACGGTTCCATCCTTTTTGGTCTTATGTTAGATCAACTTTGTTACTTACTTTCCTAGTAGCCTTGTAGGTATTTGATTTTGTAACTGCACTTTCACTATTGCTTGTTCCTTCTTCAAATTGTCTTCTGTAGGACTTTTTACCTATCTTGCTAGTAAAATTATTTTCCTATATATTAAAAAAACAAAACACAACAAAATGTTAGAACAGCCTTGTGACATCGATCCTTATCTTCCTCATTAGCAATCTTGTCAGACTTTGCCATTTTGACCATCCTTTTTATAAAAAATATTACTGCATCTGTCATATTGGTGTGGTGAATAATGGTAGAGAAGATAAGATTAAATGAGTAGAAATTGGTAAGCAGATATTTCTTTTATGCAAAACAAAATTCCTGTTGTCCTCTGGGTTTCTATCTGTTGTTCTGATAGGACTACGATATCTTCGTTTTTCTCTTGAGATCTAACTAACCTATGTCACTTTGTTGCCTCTCATCTCTTTGTCAGTGTGTTACATTAATGATTAAATTTCAGTGGGTAGGTGTGCAAACACCTTAGGCAAGCTGCTCTGTGGGGAAGAAATCTCTCCTAGCGGTCTTTATTTTTCTTTGACTTATCAACTGACAAAACCTCAACTTGATTCCCTGATTCATTGAGTGTAATAAATTAAGGTTAGATATAGTTGATAAATGTAAAAGAAGAAAGTGCCAAAGCAGGACTGTGTTTGAACATCAAGAAAACAAACATTGTGACTACAAAAGAAATATAATTTTAACACAATGAAGACATTAAAATTGTTAAAGATTTTGTTTACCTTGGTTTAGTCATTAATTCAGATAGAAACCATAGTCAAGAAATTATGAAAAGGATGGAGACTCAGTAGGGCAGCAATGGAAGTATTAGAAAAGATTATCAAGAACAAATATGTGTCATAAGAGATCAATGCTAAGGTCATCCACATCCTCATAGTCCCAATTACTATGTGTGGATGAGAAAGTTGGACAGTAAAGAAGGCTGTTAGAAAAAGAGTGGTTCATTTGATATATGGTGTTGGAAGAGAGCTCTACAGAAACCTTGCACTACCAGAAAATGAACACGTAGGTCCCAGAGCAAATTAAGCTTGAAACATCCTTGGAGATAAAAATTAAAAAACTGAAGCTATCTTACTTTGGTCACATCATGGGAAAGCAAGGTTCTTTGGAAAAGACAATAATGTTGAGAAAAACAAAAGGCAACAGGAAAAGAGGAAGACAAAATATAAGATAGATTGACTCCATAAAAGAAGTCACAGCCATGAGTCTATAAGAGCTGAGCAGGGCTGTTGAGAACAAGACATTGTGGGCATCACTCCTTCATAAGATTGCTAGGAATCAGGACTGACTCGGTGGCACATAACACACACAGATATATATCTGTATTATAATTTCAGTTATGGTGGTAACCAACTATTAAATGGGTTCCAATTTATTGCTTGTATTACATTAGTCTTATTTTTCAATTTTTTGTTGAATCTTTAATATATCATTTAGTCAGACATTGATGACCATGACCCTTTTTGATAGATGTAGAGAGTATTAGTAGCCCTTTTTTTTCTGTTGTAAAAACACATAAACCCACACAATGGGTATAAAATAATTCTCATCTTATTATAATCTCTCTTTCAAAGATAACTTCAACTTAATATTTCTTTGCAAAAAATCAACATGATTTATAGAGGTTCTCTCTCTCCCTTTATCCAATTTCTGGTCTAATTTTAAGATTTTTAAATGAATTTTGGGGTAAAACCAAGACCTCAAGGCAATAAGCTAAAATATATCACAACACATTAAAAAATTGGTCAGTTAATTGTTAATATTTTGGAAAATAATGGTGTGTTTATTGATTTTTGCATTCTGTATTGTAGTACCATGGGCAATGCAGATTAGGAGAACTTGGTAAATGCAAATATCTTGATCATTTGCTTAAAATTCAAATTTACCCTACAGAGAAATAAAGCAGAAGACAGCATATTCGATGAGACATAAGTAGATTTGAGAGGCAAATAAACAGTCTGAACAATGAGGAACAAAAATTAAAAGAAAAATAAAAAGAACATTCATCGACCGTATTCAAAGGTTGGAGATGTATAAATACTTTGATTGCAGTGACTAGTGCTATTCATCTTTCGATCTCTTGTTCTCAGCTCTCTGCTGGTACATGGGGAATCACTCAGTAACTGTCATGTAAATTACCTTGAATATGGTTGTGTGGGGAATAAGGCTACTACTCAGATTTCTATTGTTAGACAAGGCCACTGGGAACACTTGGCTCCCAAGTACCTATCACTAATAACTAATGTTCTTCAGAACATGGAGAAATGGTATGAAAATATGCTGACTATAGTAATGAAAAATGCTTGTTCACTTAAAGAGAAGTTAAACTTAATATATTTGAAGAGACCAAATATGGGCAGGTCTTGAAGATTCTCCTGGACGTTGCTAAAGGAAATAAAAAGTAATGGTGCAAAAGTTACGTAATAAAGGTTAAGAGATCACTTATTTTATTTTTCTAGGAGGACTTAATGCTACAAAACCACAGAATTTTAGAGCTCTTGAGTGTGCTTTCCAGAGTAGTGCAAAGGAATGTTAGACTTGACCTTAAAGATAATACTTATTGAAAAAGAGTAAAAGCATTTTATTTTATTTAAAGAATTGTTTTTCAATTACAGTTGACATTCAATATCATATTAGTTTCAGGTGTACAGTGTAGTGGTTAGACATTTATATAATTTAGAAAGTTATCTCTTGATAAGTCTAGTATCCACCTGGCACTATACATAGTTACTACAATATTATCGACTATATTTCCTATTCTGTACTTTACATCTCTGTGACTATTTTGTAACTGCCAATTTGTATTTCTTAATCCTTCAATAATTGCACATCAATAATAGAGTTCTCTGTAATCTAGATTAGTGGCTTTCAAAGTTTTCTGACCATTATATGCATATCTCCTTATAGACATACATATTTCTGAAAATAACTTGATTAAAGAGTTTCCTCCAATTGAGAAATTTTTGGATTGATTTCAAGACATCAAGTGAACTCTTGATCATGCTTAAAATCACACTAAATTGCTCTATGATATTTTCTTTTTCTTTTCTTTTATTATTTCAATTAAAAAATAATTGATTACAACCCATTAACAGATTTTATGACACACTAATAGTTTATAATCCATAAGAATGGCAATCAGTAAACTAGAGCTACCTAAAGCACAAGAAACTACTACCAATGGTTTGCTTTTTAAGAGTAGTATTTCTAAACCTCTTAGAGAACAATCAGTTAGTCTTTTATAGCTTCTTTAGTTACTCTGACCTAATAATTGATGGTAACACCTGTAGTAGGCCAACTTTTAAGATGGTCCTCAAGATTTCCCACTCCCCTCGTACTCATACCTTGCCTAATCCCTGGGATGGTGATTATGAATATGATAGTTTTCACACCCATGGTTATATTGTGTTACATTATGTGGCACAGTGGATCTTAAGATAAGGAGATTTATCTAGTGGGCTGACCTAATCACATAAGCCATTTAAAAGCAGAGAGTTTTTCAATTAAATGCATAGGAGAAAACATAGTAACTAAACTCAAGGACCTTCGACTTAAAGAGGATTTTATGAATTTAACCTCAAAAGCAAGGGAAGTAAAAGTTAAAATAAATGAATGGGACTACATCAAACTAAAAAGCTTCTGCTCAACAAAAGAAGCCATCAACAAAGTAAAAAGACAACCATTCCAATGGGAAAATATATTTTGCTAGCAATGTCTCTGATAAGGGCCTAATATCTAAAATATATTTAAAAAAACCTCATACAACTTAATAACAACAATGCCCCTCCCCCCCACAATGATCTAACAAATATATGAAAAGATGCGCAACATCACTAGCTATTAGGGAAATGCAAATCAAAACCACAATGAGATACCATCTCACACTTGTTAGAACTGCTATAATCAACAGGACAAGTAATAATAAGTGTTGGAGAGGATGCGAAGAAAAAGGAACTCTCATACACTGCTGATGGGATGGCAAATTGGTACAGCCACTATGGAAAAAAGTATGGAGGTTCCTCAAAAAACTAAGAATTGATCTGCTATATGATCCAACAATCCCTCTATTGGGTAATTTACCCCAAATGCTTGAAAACCCATATCCAAAAAGATATTTGCATACCGATGTTCATAGTAGCATTATTCACAGTGGCCAGGACATTGAAGTGTCCTATGATAGATGATTGGCTGAAGAAACTTTGGTACATATATACAATGGAATATTACTTGGCCATAAGAAGAGATGAAATACTGCCATTTGTGACAACATGGATGGACCTTGAGATAATCGCGCTAAGTGAAGTAAGCCAGACCGAAAAAGTTGAAAATCACATGATATCACTTATATGTTGAATATAAACCTAAAAGCAACAAATGAACAGGATGAACAACAGAGACTCATGGATGTGGACTATTGACTAGTGGTTACTAGTGGGGTGGGGGAAGAGGGAGGAGATAGATGAGATAAAGGGGGTCAAATATAGGGAGTTAGGGGGAGGGAAAGTGGGTAAAGGGGATCAAGTATATGGTAGCTGAAGGAAACTGTACTTTGGGTGGTAAACACACAATAGAATATACAAATGGCAAATGATAATGTACACCTAAAAATTATATAATTGTATTAACCAATGTTACCCCAATTAACTTAATAATAATAATAATAATAATAATAATAATAATAAAAAGCAGAGAGGTGTTGTTTTTTTTGTTGTTTTTTGATTTTTTTTTTTTTTTTTTTAGCTACTGGTAGAAAAAGAGGAAATTTGAGATTCAAAGCATTAGAAGAATTTAGAAGAATTTGATGCCCCATTACTGATTTGAAGATGGAAAAATCTACATGGCAAGGATTGAGGTCCTCATTTCCTTACTGGCTATTACTAGAGTCTGCTCTCAACTCTAGGAGTTGAGGACATCAGTCCTACAAAAGCAAGGAATTGAATTCTTTTGACAAAGAGAATGAGCCTGGAAACAGATTCGTCCTCAAAACCTCCAGACAAAAATCTCAGCTTGACTGACATCTTGATTCTAACCTGTGAGTCCTAAGCAAAGAACCCAGTTGACATACCAGACTTCTGACTTACAGGGAACTGTGAACTAATACATTTGTGTTGTTTTATGCTGCAAGTTTGTGGTAATTTGTCATGCAGTAACGGAAAATTAATATAACAACCAAGGTGCTTTGCCATCCTTAATCACAAAAAATTCTGTTTAGCATGTTCTCCTACAAGGTAGGAAAACGTCTAATCCATTTTAGAATTTTACTCAGTTATGAGGTATAGGATTAAACAGGGAAGATTTTCTTTATTCTTCAATCATTCTGATTAATTAAGGTGTTGCTATGTGAATCCTTCTGTCAAAGTTTTTTTTTTTTTTCTATTTATAAAAGCTGTCACATAATACTTAAATGTCTCATTTAAACCCCTCAACAGCCTGGCAAAATTTATAGAGCAGAAACTTGCTTCATTTTACAAATAAGGATGAGACACATAAAGTGGGGAAGCTTATTCAATGTGATAAACTTAGAAAATGGTAGATCTGACCAGAACACAGATATCGTATTAATTTATTCTTTGGTTCATTTACTTATTCAACAGTATTTGTTGTAACAAACACTGTTCTAGGTGCAGAGAGTACTGTAGTGGCCAAAACATAAAAATACTGTTTAACAGCGCTTGCACTTAAGTTTGGAAATTAGAAAATACTTTCACTATAATATGGTACTTTCAAGATTTTTTAAACTTGTAATAGTGATATATAGCACACATATAATTGTACAAACCAAGGAAGTACAGCTCAGTGCTCTATAACAAAGAAAATACTAAGTGGTTCAAAATATGGTACGTGGATAAATATCCCAGGGGCCTCCTTAGACCCACTCTTAATCACTAACCTCCCTGATGCTAGTCATTTTCTTGACTTTTATACTAATCTCTTTCTTGCTGTTATTATGTTACTCCCCAAGCTCACATCCCTAAATTTGATTGTTTAATTTTTATTTACTTTTAACTTCACAAAAATGGAACCATGTGGTATGTTTTGTTGTGTCTGCTTTATCCCAACATTAAAAATTTGTGAGATCTATGTTTTGTTTTGTTTTTCATTGCTGTACAGTATTTATGTGAATATATCAATTTGTCTATTCTACAGATGGGTCTTTGAGTTCTCTATTTTTGAGGATGAACATTCTTATATATATATTTTGGAGTAAGTGAATGCATTTCTGTTTCTTATATACCCCCAAATAGAATTGCTGTGTCAAAGGGTACAGGTTCAGCTTTAGTGGATACTATTAACGTATTTTCAAAAATAATTTGGTGGACTGGCTCTGGGGTGACTACCAACATATTCTACTTCCTAGTGTCCATGACTTGTAATCTTCTTCCCTTGAGTATGAGAAGAACATGTGACTTGCTTCTACTCATTGTGACATAGCAAATGTCATTCTCCTGATTAGATTATGTTATATAGCAAAGGTGATGCAATGTTACTTTCATGACTATGTTATGTTATATAAGACTCTGTCTCAGCAGACTGGAGCATGAGGCTATCTTGCTGGCTTAGAAGAAGTTATGGTGCCATATTTTGAGAGAGCCTGTAGAGAGAACCTTGTGACAAGGAACTCTGGATAGCCTCTGTGAGTTAAGAGCAATCCCCAGATGACAGCCAACAAGAAAATGGGAACTGCAGTCTATGAGGGAATGAATTCTGCCAACGACCTAAATTATTTGAAAGACTCTTCCCCAATCAAGACTCATGATGAGAATGCAGCTTGGTTGACATCTTGATGGCAGCCTTCTGAGACTTTATGTGAAGAACTCAGCAAAACTAGGTCAAATCTATAGAAACTGTAAAATAATCTGACTCACAGACACTGCAAGATTATAAATGTGTGTTGTTTTAGGCTGCTAAGTTTAAGTTTAAGGTAATTTGTTAGGAAGCAAAGAAGACTAATAGAGTAGTTATACCAATTTACACTCCCACGTGTGGTATTGTTGGTATTTTAATTTTAGCCATTCTAGCAGATGTGCAAAATTATCTCACTGGGGTTTTAATTTACACTTCCCTGGTTCCTATTTAAGTTGAGAAGCATTTCATAAGCTTATTAGCCATTTGGTTTCTTGAAGTGCCTGTTAAAATCTCTTGCCTTTTTTCTCTTGAATGACTTTTTCTTATTGATTATGAGTTTTTAATTTTTCTAGATATGACACTTCATTTTTGCAAGTGTATTCTCCTATTTTGTGACTTACCTTTTCACTGACTTATGCATCCTTTGATGAACAAATATTCAAATTTATCGATCTTTTTGTTTATGGTTGGTGTTTTTTGTATCTTGAGATCATGACTATATTTTTCTATATAATATTTATGTTTTATTGTTTTAACATTTTAATAGACATTTGTAATGTACTCACACTTGATTTTTTGTGTTATATGTGTAGTAGGAACCATTTTTTTTTTGGTATGGATATTCAATTTACCTACCACTGCCCAAATCTATCCCCACTGTTTACAGTTACTTTATTATAAAGCAACTGTAAATAAATGTCTTTTATTGGATCCCTATTCTGTGCCAATGGTCAACTTACCTATTCCTTTTCTTACCTATACCAGCCCATTTTAATGAACTGTAATTATAAATCTTGATATTCAGCAGATCAAGTTCTTCTTTATTCTTTTTCTCCAGGAGTGGCTTGATTACTCTGAGATTTAGGTCTTAAATTCAGTGTGTTAAGATCAACATATAGAAAAATCTTTTCAGATTTTGATCAATATTGCGTTGATCTATGGATCAATTTGGGAAGAATAATAACTTTTGAATCCATAAACATGGTATATCTTTCCATTTATTTAGGTTTTATTAAATTTTTCTCAATAATGTTTTATGTTGCTTTGCACAGAAATCTTAAGCATATGTTGTTATATTTATCACTTAGGCACTTAATGTTTTTGATGCTATTCTAAATTTTATATTTTATATTTTACTTTTTGTTAATATTGAAATAATAATACAATTAATTTGCTAAACTCATTTATCAATTTTAATAATTTATTTATAGACATTTCTGTAAATAATGATAGTTTTACTTCTGTAATTGGTAGGAGGTGTAGTACAATGCTAAATTTAAGTGATGATAGCATGCACCTTTATTATTATAATTTTTTTATTGATATCAGTAAAGAAGAGTTCAATATTAACTATGACATTTGTTGTTTTAAAAAAACGACCTATATAATATTAAGGGAGTTCCCATCTGTTCTTGGTGTGTGCAGTTTTCATAAAAAAATGAATATATTATCAAAAGACATTTTGTCATTCCTTGAGATGTCCATATTAACTTTAACATTTATTCTGTTAGTGGCATGAGATACCCTGATTTTGGAATGTTAAAAATAAAACCCTTACATTTTTGTAATACATTCAAATTTTATATTTTGTTTATATTTTGTTGAGGATTTATTCTTCTGTACTCATATATTTGTGAAGTCTGTTATCATTGATTTGCCTCAAAAATTAACTTGCAAGTGGTTCTTTTTCTATAATCTGGAAATGTTTGTATTATATAGACATTATTTTTTTCCTTAACTATTTGGTTGAATTCACTGGTGATGTCACCTGGGACTGTAGTTTCTTTGCCGACGATGTTTGATTGCAGAATCATTTTTTTAAATAGTTTTATTAGAATTCAGATTTTATATTTTTATTTTGGTAAATTTATTTTAAAAAATTTCCATTTATCTAGTCTAATATTTTGACATATGTTATATCTTTTCATTTTGATGCTTTTGAAAACTATAGTGATATTTTCCTTTTGATTCTATTGATGTTTGTTTAAGTATTCTCTCAATATTGCTTAATTGGTTTCACTATGAGTTTATCAGTTTTATTTATCTATTTTAATAACTTTTATTCTTATCATTAGTATTTTCTTCCTTCTGTTCATTTTAATTTTCTGTTCCATATTTGATCTTGAAATATAAGTTTAAATCACTGATTTTTAACCTTTATTCTAGTTTATGCATGTTATATTATAAATTACTTTCTAAGTACTGCTTTAACTGTAGCACACAGGTTTTTACATGTCATATTTTTATTGTTGATCACTTTAAATATTTTCTAATTTTATTACATCTCATCTTCGCCATATATTATTTTAATAAGTACTGCATACTTTTTTGTTTCCCAATTTTTCTTATTTTTTAATTTAATTCTAGCTTCATTCTGTATTTAAGGTTTTTCATCAATAATAGAATATTCTCAGATATTACCTATTCAAATGTTGCTTGACCCAGTTTTTCATGTGTTTTTTTTTCTTGAACTTTAGTTGCATGCATAACCAATCCTTTCATGGTCTTTTATGTTTTTTTCTATGCATTTCGATCTTTTCTATCTTGTCTTTTTGCACACTATTTTGGATGTATTATTTTGACTTATATTTCAGTTCACTGATTCTTTCTTCAGCTGTGTCTAATCTGCTGGCCCATTGATCCACTAAGAGAGAAAGAGCCTGACATTATGTTTGTAATATTGTGTAAAGAAATAATTCAGTGATCTGAGTGATATCATCTTCCTTTTGAGATCTACCACTCTGGAAGCTAGAGCCACTTGCTCTCAGATTACCTTCACAGAATTTCAGGGATTTATAAGATTCAAAGTTGAACTGTAGTTCCTGTAAGATACATTTCTATTTCCATTTTCCTTTATTTGTATGTTCTAGTTCTTTAGAGCCCAAATCCATAGTGAGGTGGGTTCACCGAGAATTTCTCACATGGTGAATCTTGGACTTTAATCACTGTCTTCCCACCCACATGATCATCCAAAGCTTTGCTCAATCACTTAGTCTCTAAGCCACTCACTCCACAATCAGTCAATGCCCTCCAGGTAAAATTGGCCCCAAAAGGTGAACTCATCTTCCTGGATGTCTGTATTGTCTTGGTTTATGTTTTAGAAAATTTTCATGGTATTTAATTACTTCAAACAAGCAGCTTTAAAAAATGTTTTGTCCAGGTTTCTTTAACTGCCCTCAACTGGAGAGTTGGCTCAAATTACCTACCATTACCAGAAACAGTTGCCTTCAAATCCTTAATTTATTGTTTATATCTTATTAAAATAAGTGCTCATGACAGAAACTTTATATGGCTAAAAGGATGTGTTTATGTTGATAGATATTTTTGAGTTGAATATCAGATTAGTCCCCTCTTGAATGAGAATTTTTGAATTGATTTCCTAAAAAATATTCTCTTCGAGGTGATAATTATTTTTTCTCCCCCCAACTGAAACGAACTCTGCTGTTTACCTTGCTATTATAACTCATAAGCTATCTAGAGTTATAATTTCGGCTTTTTAAAAAAAATTTTTTTTTTTTAGAGTATTGCATTAAAAGCTCTAGACAGATTTGTCAGCATCTTTTTAATACCTACCCAATGGCTCTGGAAAGAGTAGTAGTTAGTCCCTGATTTTACATTTATTATATTTCTTTTGGAGAGCATCCTATGTATACTATAACTTTGGCATTTGCACATTAACACTTTTGGTTGTATTTCTTCATAATTACGCTAAAGATCCATGACAGAAAAAAAAATTGTGATTTTGCTGATGCGTGAATTTGACTCATGAACTCTTTGAAGCTGGTGTGGTAATTGAGAAAAGTCACCAGTTAACCAGTGTTTGAGCCCAGCTGACAATCCAGCACTTTTCTATATTGCTTTCTATGCAGAGGTTTGACTCTCAATGGTGATATTTTAAAATCTGGGATTGTGAAAAGTTCCAGGAGCTATTTGATATAAATGTCAAGGGCTTAGTGTGTTTCAATTTAATTAGTAAAGAGAATGTGTTTTCCTCATTTAAGTCTTGAAATCTTATCACAGCTTTCACAGGAAAACAGTTGGAATATGGGGTATCAAAAATGTCTTGAAGAAAGGAGATGTGAGCTAAAAATTGTATGAGAAACTCTAGCCTAATCAACTTTGGAAGGCAACCATAATAGACTATTTGTAAACATGTGCAACTTTAGAAATATCTCAGCATTATCTTTTAATATATCAAAGTAAGACAAAGTGACTATGTCCTTCAAGATATGCAGATTGATATTTGGAAGGTCAAAAACATTCTGATCTTAGGCACTAATGTCTAAGTACTTAAAATAGGTTCTGATAATTTAGTTTAAATACCTTTACTAGAATGGTATAGTATAATTATTACAAATTTATTGAGCCATTTTATTTAATTTTCTCCTTTTTTATGTTATTTCTGATTTTTTAAATAAAAGCTTAATAAAATTCTTAGGGAATAGGAATTTTGGGTTCATTGAATTTTCTGATTAATTGGTCCTCAGGTTTATAATCTTTTTATGTTGATGGAAATAAAAAATTGCATCCACTTGAATGACTTAGTAGAATATACTGAACATAATTGAATTTTTTTTTTATTTGAGACCTAGAATAAATGATTCATGATGGTCATTCAGAATGTCAGTTTCCTGTGTTATTTAGGAAACTGAACTAAATTTCTTCTGATTTTTGGACTCAGGATAAATAATTTTCTCAAGCTGAGTGATATCAGCTATTTTCTTGCAATTTGACTTTATCCCTTGGAGTTGTATAGTATGAGAGTGTAAGAGCATACAAATAATGGTTAATGGATGTAGTACATCTGAGTATTGGGACTAGATTTATTTATATTAATTTGGGGAGGCGGAATATTTACTTTTTAGGCAAAGATTAGAGAATCAAGCTAAAATCTCTAAACTTATCTAAAATAGAATTTATATCATCTAATATTATATTAATGTAAGTTTGGAATCATTTCTGGCTTGCTAAATGATTGATACTTTATCTGTAATTGGGGAAGCTATGGCAGCAATTTTCTGTAATAGCTTACAACTGTGTCAAATTTCTCCTTGGGGGAGAATGTTAATTGTATATTACTCCTCAAATATGAACAAATTTGGTTGCCAGCTCTTTTTCGAATTTGGTATTAATCTTTTTGGTGAGCCTGCAGTTTTCATGTGTTTATCACAACTATTTTTGATGTGAAGAAATAACAAAATCCTTTGATATTTTCGCAGCCAGGAGTTAACATCTTGGTTTAAGAAAAATTCATAGCAAACATGAAAATGAATCTCTGGTAGAAGTCTCTGAGTTTGGCTTTCAATGTTAACAATCATAATCATAATCATAATCATAATTACTCAATAGAGAGTTATTGAAAGCCTGCTGTTCTACTACATGTCAGGCACTATGATAAGCAGTTCTAAGGATAGATTGTGGAGCATGGTAAACAGAGCTTTAGATCTCACGTAGAGTCTATATATTAGCAATGATATCATTTTATACATGCATACACACAGACATACAGGTTTTCTATGTTTCTAAAAGCTTTTAGTATTTCATTTGACCTTCAGGAGATATAAAGTTCTGAAAGTGAAAATTAGAAATCTGCCAAGGGTCGTCATTATGTTACAGGTATTGTGTCCACTGTTGTGGGCTTTCTGTTGACGCCAGAAATGACTACTTTTCTTATATTGTGTGACACACAGGAGAAATCTAAGGTGACAAATTGGGGCTATTTGTTGCTTGCCTTTATTTTAGGGCAGTGCAGAGGTTGAGAACACAAGTTCGAGACTGTCAAACTTTGAAAAAATTATTATTTTTTTGAACCTCAACTTCTCCAACTGTATAATGAGTAAAATGGGGGATAATAAGATTTAACTCATAGGATTGTGAGGATTTAAGTCAATGATGATCCTTGTAGGTATATCATTCTGATATTTCTTATGTTGCTCACCGGATAAAATTGCCTATGAGCTTGTCAACTCAGGAGGCTTTTCATGAGCAGAAACAACTGCGGTCAAAATAGTCTTTCCTGAACAATTAAACATTGTTAACACATGATTTTTTTTTTTTTAAATATTGTGTTTAACGAGTAAAATGTTGTGAAGTTTCAGTGAAACAAACAGACAAACCTGTTTTTGTTCAGGGATTTGTTTCTGAACTGATAAAGGATGATGGTCTTAAAGATATAGAAGGTAACAGGTTGTGTCATCATCTATCATTAGTGAGTTCTACGGGTTTTGAGAGCACTGAGTCCTAACCATTAGACTACAAGGGAACTGCTGGTTTTGACATTTAAGGTATAGTTTGAATTATTCATCCTGAGCAGTAATCTTGAAAATTTTTTCAGCATTATATCGATTGTCTATCTGATATTTACACCTAACTCATTCCTACCTTCTTTAATGTTGTCCTCATCCTGTTTTGGACCCTTATTCTAAGCTCCTGTTTATGACCTTGCACATGCCTCTTTAGTCTTCGGATTGTTTTTGCATCTGGTCTTCTTATCCTTCCTTCCCCTCCCCATTCACTATGGGCTTCTAACTAGAAGCCACAGCACCAGGCTCTCCTAGCTCTATCCCAGGACTTCACAAAACTTAGGCACACAAATCACCTTGAAATATTTTTTTGCTTTTCAATTTTGTTCTTGCTGATTTTCTTTCTTTCTTTTTTTTTTTTGAGATATAATTGACATATATCAATTATTGTTAAATATACAAATGTTAAAATGCAGACTCTTAGTATGTTGTAGCAGAGCCCGTGATTCTGCACTTCTAACAAATTACTGGGGGCTGCTGATGCTATTGGTTCTGAGACCATACTTTGTATAGTAAGGCTCGCTTCGGCAAGTGTTTTGGTTTTCGCCACCTCCTATAATCCAGTCTCAGCCCCTAATTCTAGCATTACTGGCTAGTCAAACATTCTGCTTCTGCTATGGAAAAGACTATTGAATGTGCGTCTAATGTCTATAAACATCAAATTGAATAAAGTTATATGATTTTAAGGTGACAGAGAAAAGACAGTCTTTTAAGTAAGTCTTAATTTATTCTGTAAGTATCAGGTCATCAAAATTTCCTGTTTTTTTTTTTTTTTGTGGCTTTTGTGCAAATATACCAAGAGTTCTTTAGCAATTAGCTGCATATCTCAAAAATCACATAAATTTTCATTTATTTAAAATATGCGTAGAAGAACAAAAATCTCATACCTATACTTTCTATTAGACACGAATAATACAGTCAAGACTAAATTGCAACTGTTATGAAGCTCATACTCATTGAAAAGATGAAGAATCTGAAACAAAAGAAACCTATAAAAGCTTACGAGATTTCAGAGGATGCCTAGTTCTCTATTAAAAGTCATATGAAGAAATGTGAGCATTTGGAAATGTCATTGAGATTAAATCATTTTATTTTCTCCTTTTAAATTACCTCAATGAAAATTTAGAATAACAGTATCATTCTAGTGGTGATAGAAGTTGTACTCATGGACTGTGGAGTCATGGGTAAAACTCAGAATTTAAATTCTGACTTCTCTTTTATATTGGCCCAAGCTATCACATACAATGCTTATGCTAGGAAAGTATTATTGATACTTTGCATCTGCTTACTTTCACATTAGGCATAATGATGATTTCTGTTCTCCATTGCCCCACTGCCCCTTGTTTGTATATGTAGATTCAGGAGTTAATTAATAGTTTGTGAATTCATAAATATTTCATGTGTCATTCATTGTCACAGTTTATGTCACATTGTGAATCAAGTTTATATATTTTAATATAACATAAGAGGATAAGCAGTTTAGGAAAAAATCTTGTTTTCTTTGACCTTCACTGAAAAATTTAATATACATGTAAGAAACAGAGGTGAAAACAAAGTTTTAATTCCACTTCACTTGCAGATTTCATTGTATATACATTGCTGTCTGACCCAAGGAGTGCTTCCGGGACTGCCACTGCCATTTATTTGTTGGGTATTAAGTTTGCAAGAAAGCAATACAAAGCTGTTCTCAACCATTAGCTGGGGAGAAAAATCTTATGTTTTACATCAGTGCATTTGGAAAGGGCAATATATTTAGTTACCTGTGTGTGAGGTGATTATACAATTGCTCTGTGTCTTTTTATGTGGTGATCAATTGAGAAGGCTTTAAAAGCTTATTTGAATTTATGGCTGTTGCCTGGCCCTCCTCCGGCTTTATATCAACCAAGGTAAACAGGGTGAATTCACCCATGTGGGCTTAATGTTTGACAACTTACTGGGGCTTGCAGTCATTGTTTCATGCTCTCCAGTCACTCTGTATGAAAATGCTTATTAACAACATGGCAAAGGCTTACCTGTCTTCCAGGAACTTCTTCCTAATCAATGCCTTTGCGGCTGATCTCTTTAGAGCTGCATACTGGGGCATGCTCAGCAGTTAGATTCTGATTCACAGGCACAGTAATTTACAATGAGAGTCTGAACATGCCAAGTGAAAGGGTTGGCCTTCAGGGCTGTTTCTCCTAAACAGCTAAAAGTTATTCAGCAAATTAGTCTAAAGCATTGATTTTTCCCCCCCTCTCATTTTATTCTGAAAAAGGTATTAGACACACAAAATAAATGTCTTTCATTTTTCCCATGAGGACAACTATTAGTGTTTTATCTAAAAATAATCATATAGGTAAGTGTGTCATTTTTGTTGTCAGAAGAATACTAAGCACGTTACTGTTCTTGGGTCATTTTCTTGAGGTGTGAGACTTAGCCTACCAAGAAAACAGCATCTTAGAGCTTCTAAGTCTAATATATAGATGCCTATGTTGGTGTTTATAAAGTGGTCATGGCTCAGATATAAAACAACTACAAGGATTCTGAGATGAGGTTATAGAATCTCCTTTGAGCTACTGTTCTAAATACATGTTCATGTAAGATCTCTGAACTAGAAGGATGGGTAAAACCTGGTTTGAAATAGTTTAAAAAAACTTCTGACCAAATAAAAAAATAAAAGGAGGAGAAAATTTCTGGCCTATTAAATCCATGTGCATTCTAAAATCTAATCTTAATATTATATCTTGAATCATTAAATTTTAAATCAAACATAAGCAGTAAATAGTACTATCCTACTTCACATTTAAGGAAACTTAGGTTCAAGACAATGCAGCTAATAATTAAGGAAGCCCTTCTATCTACAATGAAGGATTGTTTTACACTTTTATTAATTTAAATTCCATCAGGGTATTTTTAGAATACTAGGTACAGTTTCTTTCAGATTTCCTCTTTCTTTTGTGGGGTAGATAAACTTTGTGGCTTTGTATTAATTTGGCAGGGGACATAGCTAGTTTCTTTTTGTTAGGGTTTTTGTTTTAAGTGCAATTCTGACTTTTCTCCGTGATGGTCATCTAGGTTGGTTTAGGGAAGAAAGAGAATATCTAGAAATTACATCAAAGGCACTGCCACATGCCTTTTTTTTCTTTTACTGCCTGCCCTATCCTAGATATATGTGTAATGAGAACAAAGAATTAGAAATTTTCAACTGGCCTAAGAGGGAAGGAACAGTCTCATTCACTGTGCTGCATGGCATTGTAAATCAGCAAATATAATGCGCTTGTGACTTTAATCTGGCATTAATTCTAGAATTAAAAATTTAATGCTTTTCTGGCCAACCCTCAGAAATATTGGGGGTTATTAAGGAATTTTTGCTGGGAGAATGAGTTCCTCTAGAGGTGACTATTTGGAAATTTGTGATGTCTCTGTGTTATTATAAATGACGTCAATAAGCCAGCCAGGGTCTATGAAAATGGTGGGTTGAGTATCTTAATACTTCGTTCTCTACTTTTATCTGTTCCATCAGGGTATATAATAAACCTTAAAAACAAGAATGTTGAAATGTTTGTGAAAATATGCTCTTCTTTATGGACTCCTTAACTTAATGTTCATCGCTGATATATCAAATCAACATTTTTTTTTTCTGAAATGTCATTAATTTATATTTGCCATGTAAGTATTTATAAGACTGGACTGCATATTCTGGATTACAGACATAAGGTTTGATACATATTCACTCTGAATAGCCTCTATCATTCTTCATTGCCTAAATTGATCCTATGAAAAGTGACATATTAATCCTATGTGGAAAATGTTTCATAGAAGGAAGATTGTCTAACAGAATCTGTATATTTTGATAAGTACAAACATATGTGAAATTACCTTTTGCTGAGCCCCTGATAAGAAGACTCAAGTATCCTCACATTTCATAGTGAGGTACTAGGCTCCCTAAGTAATATTGTAAAGAAGGTGGTGAGAACCACAACTACTCTCATGCATTGTAAAAAGGAGAGAGAGCAAGTGGTATAGAACTGCTTGAGACCCAAGATGGCCCCTGGAACCTGATCTATTTAGGGGAATGTTAAGGGAACTCCAGAACAATTAAGAAATTTAAATAAAGAGAATCCGGTTAGAACCCTAAGACTGGGACCAAGAGGAGACTCCTTGGTGTCATGAGGGAGAGTGAATATTTATGTCAGGAAACTACAGGGGAGAGATTTCTAGAGATGGGAGTGGTTGTGGTTTTGAATTCATGGAAGTGCTCAGGAGAGAAAGAGAGAACTTACCTGAAATGAGCATTTACCTGAAAGAGAGATATTTCTGCCAGGGCCCAAGGAAAGTAATGGCAGATGACACCGCTACCAGTTTTGGAAGCTTTTTTCTCAATTTTTCCCTCTCCTCTCTTCCTCAAGTATGGAAAGGTCTGAAAGCTACAGTCAGAAGCAGAGTAGAGGAAATGGTAATGCGGGTAGGGGTAGAAAACTAATGAAAAAAAGAGAACCTGCCCTTTTCCTACTGTAGAATTTCTGCGGCAGGCCTATGTTGAGTAGAGACATTTTAATATTGATTGAACTTCTGAGTGTATAACCTCTGGGACTATGCATGTTGATTACCAATTTGTGACTTTTTGGGGACTCAGGGTACAATTTTTTTCTGAAGCAGATTGTTTATATGATCCTATAGACTTTGTGGTTGAAGATTTTATTTCACATTATATATTTATATAAGATCAATTTATGTAAACCACTCAAATAAACAACTGGATAAATAATAAAATGAAGTTAAATGATTTACAGTGATTCAGCTTCTTAGTGAATTTTATTAAAATACAATGACAAGACAATGACTGGGAAGCTTCTTTGGTTTGACTGGTCAGGGAACAGTCTTCTGAAGAAAACGGAGCCACACAAATATTGAGGGGAGCAAAAGAAGTAGCTAGTACAAAGACTCTCGGGGTAGAATGAGCTTGGTGTATTTGGGAAATAGAGAGTTCACCCAAGTGGCTGAAGCCACTCTCATGAAGCCAAGAATGGTGTGATGTTAGAGAGGTTAGCTGTGGCATGGCATGTGGATCTTTATAAGCTAGAGTAAGGCAGGGGAACTTTAGAGAGCTCTAAGCAAGAGAGTGATATGGTCTGAGTTATACTTATAAAATTCTCTCTCTAGCTGACATGTGGAGAATGGATCACAGGAAGGCAAGAATGGAAGCAAGGAGACCAATTCAGAGGTTATTTCAAAGTTGATACTAAAGATGATCATGACTTGAATGAGAGTAATAGGGATAGAAGTGGAGTGAAGTAGTGGATTCTGGATATAATTTGGAAGTATGACTAGCCTTAATGATGTTTTGGATGTGGGGACAAGGTATCATATCCTCAAGGATGTGTCCTAGAGTTTTTTCTGGAGCAATTAGGTTGGTCATACTGTTTGTCAGTCCACCACTGATGCTCAAGTTCTTGAAGAACAAGCTGGAGAAAGTTAGAAACATTTTGTTTTGTGACTATGTGCTTGAATGGCCTGCAAAATATAGATCACATGTTAAGTGTAGCAACTTTTGAAAGAGATAAATGTATAAATGTGATTCTACATAAAAGCACTGGGGTAAAATATAATGGCTTAGAATGCAAGCAATTACTTATACAAAAATCATGGAGTGGCATCCAGAGATACCATATGAAGTTTTGTAGGTGGGAATGAACAAGTTATTTTGCTTGCAGTGGAGGTTTCATTTAGAGCTGTGATTTTGGTATCTTATCCCAGTGGAACATGAAATTTAAATGCTTCAAGGGCTTCATGGCTTTGTGCTTCTTTAGAGGATTTTAGGGAGATAACACGCCATAAAATGGATGCTTGGAACCAGGTTCATATTCTGAGCACCGAGGAAATACAGCTTCAGAGTAAGTCAAGGTTTTCCTAGCATGTGATTTAGTGGACTGACTGTAATGTTTGTTATTGTGTGGTTTCTGAGACAGATTCTATTCCCAGCAGGGCTGTGACTCAACCTTTCTACCAACCAAATGAAATGCTGAAGGATGAGGCTGTGAAAAACGAGCATTTACCTGAATCTTGTGGGAATTCAGAGCTCCTGGTCCTTTTGTAATGTTGTTTTGACCAACTAAAATTGGTCCAAAGTATTCCCTTCTTTTTTCACCATTAGGCTCTTTACTGCCTTTTTTTTTTTTTTTTCTATTCCTGCAGGGTTTACTTTTTTTCTTTTTCTTTCTCCTTTTTTTTAAAATTTTTATTTTTGGTGAAACTGTATGTGTGGATTTTTGAGAAGTGCGTCCAGATGAAGTGCTATCTATCAATCCAAAATACCATCAAGAGATTTATTTGTTGTTTGCCTGTTTCTCCCATCTTCTCACCTTTTCTGCTTTCTAACACATTTTTCTTCCACTTCTATTTTTCTTTCATCCACCACAGAGAAGGGCTGCCTATTGCTTTTCCCCAGGGTCACTCAGCAGAATGGTTTTGGAGGGGAGTTGACGTCCTCAGAGTCTTCCCTATTAGACATTAGAACACTTTTTAACTCTGGCATCACTGATCTTTGCCACCAAATACCTACTACCCTGCTCCTCTGCCCCAAATAAGATATCTTTTGCTGGTGGATAGATGGGTGAGTGGGCGGGTAGACAAAGGGCTCTATGATCCAACCAGTTTTTATATTTTCTTTGTTTTTACAGAGAAGTTTTCCTTGCTAGACAAGTTTTTAGGAGAAATTAATAATACCATCTACATGATTTAAGCAGGCAAAATAACTCACCTAGCAAATTTTGATTGGGCCAGGAAAGCTACTGAAGCCAGACAGCTTAGTTATGATAAGGGTGATTAGTGTACTTGTCTCAATGAAAGACCATTGCAATTATTAGAAAGTCAATAACATATAGAATCACCCCACTTTGCCCTACAAATATACCCCTGCACATTATGCATTAGTATGTGAACATCCACATCATGCTAGTCTTTTGTTATCCTATTGTTTAAGCTGTACCAAGGAAATTGTCTTAAAAGGCTTTTACTCAGCATTACTGCCTTCTTGTTTTTAGGTGCTATCCTGTCCAGATTCTTAAAGCAGTCAATAGTTTGAGGAGAGCTTCATTGATTGAAGCTCTGACCTGATTATAAGAATCAAAAAGCTTCGGTGATTATCCAAAGCCTATAGGAACTTAATCACATTGCTTTAGTCATGGAAATAAGCCAAGATTCCACAATCAGCTTTTCAAGTAAGATATCTGTAGATCTAGGGTTGAAAGAGAATAATGTGAGATTCTTCTTTTTAAATCAGACCTTCCTTTCAGAGCAGGCAGTGATGAGTTTGTATTCTGACAAGTTCAGGTGGCTTGTAAGGAAGGGAGAGGTCCATGCTGCTGCCGTTAATGCTATTTAACAATTTTCAAGAGTTGTTATTGGATGAATCATGGTTGAGAATTTAAAATATCTAAATTACTTTAGTACAACTTAGTAAATATTTCTTTCTTTAGTTTTCTAAAAAGCCATTTTAGAAACAGCTGCGTTTACTTTCAGTAAATGTCTCTTCATAATTTTAAAAAATTGACAAGATGTTTTAACCAAGTTTGTAGCTAACAAGTGTTCAAGTTTTTAGTTAATGCTAAGCCAGCCTCTAAACAGTGGTACATTATTATTCCCTTTTGCTCTTGTTTAAGGCCAAGCTTTGCTCAAGATCGTATCCCCCTGTCTGCCAGAGGTCACTTAGGAGTTAGCGAACTGTGGCCAGAGGGCCTCCTTTCACTCTCTTTTGTAAATAAAGTTTTATGAGAACTTTAGTTCATATATTGTTTCTGGCTGCTTTATGCTATTACAGCGGAGTTGAATCTTTGCAACAGAGACCTTGCGGCCTCTAAGCCTAAAACATTTGCTATGTAGTCTTTTAAGAAAAAGTTTTTCAAGCTCTCCTTTAGCCTATGAATATACAAATCTCTTCCTCATCCATACCAACCCTTTGACTCCGTAGAGCTTCTAGACCTGTTTAGTCTATTTCACTTCCCTTTCACTTAAGCTTTTTGAAAAGTATGTACACTGCTCACTGACTCAATCTTTGTCTCCCATTCACTTCACAACTCTGCATTCTTATTTCTGCTCTTACTTTATAATAGCTGCTGCCATTTAGGTTAAAAATGGTTCCTTAATTACCAAATCCAATGGCCACATTTTTGGTCCTGTTCTATGACATTTGATGCTGGGATCATTAGTCCTAATGCTGGATTCTCTATCTCTTGGTTTCTATGAGGATATATTTTCCTCTTTAACTCTGACCTCTGTAGTATTTTTCTTTGGACCTCTTTGAGGTTACATCTCAACTGCTAAGACACTATTTTAGGCCCTGGTCAGCTCTCCCTTGACAACATTATCAAACTTCTAACTGGTTTCACTCTTCTGCATCATTGTCCTCTAGAGATCTCTTCTCAAATAGAGTAATCTAAACTGAAACCCAAGATTACTCTCCTGTTTATTAAGCTTTATTAATTGCTATTGCCTATAGGATAAATTTAAAACTCTTTTAAAGCTAGAATGAATAAATCAGATTGCTGCCTTACCCACCAATTCCTTCTGAGGAGAATTGCCTAAGACCACTCACCGTTTTATAATCTGGGGTATTTTCCAGGAAGAGGAAAACACATTGTAATGCAGAATGATAAAAAAATGTTGGGGAAAAGTAGTTCATTATTTCACAGGGAGCTAAGGGCGAAAGGTAGGAGATGAGGAAAAAAGAGGGGACAGGCCATGAGGAACCTATTATGCTATATTAGATAATTTACATTTTATTCAATAAGGATCCATTGACTACTTTTAAGTCAATTAGCACTGTCACTTATAGTGAAGAAAATCCATTCTTAAAATGGCATAACGTTTTTGTAAAGCAATTGTTCTAATATGTATTAAGATAATTAAGGATACTCATATGCAACTACTAAACATGAAAAGGCTGAAATACAAGCGAGAAATGGAATTTTTGATGAAGTCATTTGTCAGGGGGTAGAATAATACCAGTTGAAGGATTAGCATGGACTGAACAAGGAGCACCTCAACACGAGATGAGAAGAAAGGAGGAAAAACTAGTGGGGATATTGATGATATCAGGATGTACAAATAAAATTTAGGGAATTCTCATGTGCTTTACTTAACTTGTAAACTAGGAAGCCGTATGGTCATCTGAGAATGATGAGGGAAGTAGTGGCAGACAGTGCTTAAATGAGATTTTGTACTAACAGCTGAGGAAAATGGGAGCTAGAGATAAATGTAGACAGACAGAAGGATTATTTGGCAGTGCTGACGATCATATGAGATGGGAAGTCATTAATGTAGTGACTTCCATAGAAAACTGTTCTGCTTATAGCACTTGGCCAATCATAGTAGACTAGCAAAGTGGGAGGCAGCCGTTTGGTTCGACCGGTACAGGCTTGGAGATTTTTCATGTGAAGGGTATTGACAAATACCATTCTGAAACCCTGAGTTACAGTGTTTAAGTCTGGCTGCAGATGGAGTTAACTTTCACAGATTCAGAATTATGATTGGTACACAAAGCATCAGCCCGTTATATTGGGACTCTTCAGTGGTTCCTAATTGCTTTGCATGTTAATGCCCTCTATTGGTAATCAGCTTTAATGTCCTCCAACTGTTAGTTCTCTTTTATCTAACATTTGTGGATGTTTTGAAAGGGAGAGTCTCAGGCAGAATTGGAATGAACTTTGAGGAACACCCAGTTTATGGAGACAGCCAGCCTGCCTAACTCTGTATTCCTTCTTTTGTTTCTCTGAAAACGTTTCGTTATCATCTACGAACTTTCTTTATTCTCTTCTATCTCAGAACCTTTTGTTGTTCATTACTCAGTCATTCAATATTTGAGTAATATGTCCCAGGAACTAATATTAAAGTTTAGCTGACATCACCTGAGCTGGAATGTTTAGTCTTAGTATTTTTGGAGATTGACAAAATTGAGAATTATTCTTGGTTAATATTGGGAGCTATTAGATACATCTGGGACTTTTTCAGAGCTAATAAATAGGTTATGCCATATAACAAGGTGCCAAAAACTCACAAGGAAAAGTAAGATGACTGCATAACCTGAAACCACTAAGGGCAAACATCTCGTTAGTAGATGTTCACTTGCACTATCAATCTTTCCCTTGCTGATAATATCTCTTCTGTTTACTATGAGATATTGATGTCTATAGTGATGGGGGTTTTAATCTACATAGGACTTTCTTAATGGTTATTTGTTTGAGCTAGACTTGAGATAGCTTCCTCCTGCCTCTTCTCACACCAGACTACAAGTCCAGGAGGTCAATGACTGGTATAGAGTATGTGCGTAAAAATACATGGTAATAAAGGAATAAATCATGCTTATAGATGCCATAAGCCAAGTAAAGTTTTCTAGGCTCTGCAAGCCAAGATTGAGTTTTGTTAAAATTCACTGACCCCAGGGGAACCATGGCTACTGGGGAGAGTGAGATTCTTGATATGATTAATACAAATTGCTGTAAACTCTTTGTGGTGTTTACTCAGGTTAGCTACTTTTGTACCTTCTGATATAATTGGCCACCCATTCTCCATTTTTCATCTCAAATGTCCTCTAGGAAAATTGCATCTGAGAAACTCATCTGAAGAATTTATTTACTACCTACCATTACAATCACTGTTAAAGATTTCACCCACTTCATTTATTCTATTTCCTAGTTTCCCAGTACTATCAAGTTCTGAGAGAAACAGAATTGTGTGATGATGTGTTAATTATATTTTTATGGCTCAACAAATATCTAGTGCTGAGAAGACAGTTTGGTTTCTTGTACATATTAAAAATAAGCAAATGAACAAAACAAAAAGCAAGCAAACAAACAAAAATAACGAAGGGCTACTATATTCAGGTCCTTGCAATATACAAAAGCCACTGTCCTGATGCCTATATCTATAGCTATAATATAACTTAAGGGTTTTTTTTTTTTCTCAATAAATGTAAGTCATTTCATAGTTTTTCATTCAATGGATTTTGAGTAAATGATATAGCCTAGGGAGGTAACTTTTCTTAAAGACCTCATTTAATCTTATACTAAGTCTATAGGTATCTATGTTTTACAGGTGGGAGAGCAGGTTTAGAGAAGTTAATAACCTAATAATAATAACAAATATAATGACAAAAAAGAGTAGCATTCAAATAAATGATAATACAAATGCCAGGCATGATAGGAATCATTATTACCACTTTAAAGATAGTTTTGGTTCAGAGAGAAAAAGTATTTTTCCCAAGGTCACTCAACTAGTACTAGTATGTGATGAGGCTAGTGTTTCAGCCTTGTCTGCCTGACTGAGAAGCGTGCTCTTCCTGGCTGACTGACTTGTTTAACTAGGGCTTTTTTCTCAGCAGGGGACCTTTCTTGAGTGTGTACAGCTTCCCTATAACAGGTAAATTACTGGATAAAATTGTATGCTGTCTTGTCCAATTATACAGCAATCAGTGCTGGGAACACCTTACTGGCTAAAAGTGAGTGTTAATACCTCTGTTCTTTTACCAGTATAGTCTAGTCTTGCTCTCAGGAAAGTAAAACATGATAAAGGAAAACAAGTAAAAATTCTACTGTTGCTTAGCACCTTTGCCTTTTTCTTTCTTTTCTCCTTAGCTGGTACCAAAGTAATCACCTAATACACAACCCCCAGAAGCATATGCTGACAGATCCTGATGTTCCACTTCTGTATTTTCATTTGAGCTGCATGGTTACATCTTCGGTCAAATGGAGATAAGCCTTGAGAGATGCTGGGTAGCATTTTTCAAAAAGTAGTGAGTATCACAGTGACTACTTCTTGGCTGACTTTCAGTGAAAAGGAAAAGCAGGAAAATAAAATAAAAATAAAAAAATATTTAATTTCTTCCATATTACTATACATAGGTGCTTTTCTAGCTGATTTCTAAACACATTTAATCATATCAAACTAGCTGGTAAAATAAAATCTCTCCTCCCTTGGCCCCATGCTAATTATTCTTGTTAATTATTTTTTAATTATCTTTCTATCACTGTTTCTAGAACAACTGTCATAATTTCCACCTCAGGGACTCCAGACATGACATATCTATAAACGTTAGTGTAAAGGATGGTGACTGGTGTGTGAACATTTTCAAAGGAAACACAGAAGGGAAATCAAATCTAACTACAGCTCCTGCCACGTTAGCATGGGTGAGTGTCTCAAATAACTTCTGTTAATTATTCATTATAGGAACACATACACATTAAACTCCTTAATTATTCGAGGGTTCACATTACCTAGTTCATAGCTCTGTATTTGTCAAGTTTCTGACAGCATGTTAGACAAAGCAGAGCTTAAATAGTCTGCTACATTGTCTAACCTTACTTCTAGAATTAAAACAGAAGTTAGTCTGGGCACTAATTAATTACATGGACCCGTAAGGTTCACCATGTAATAACTAGTTCTTCTGTGGTTGAGTGAAGCCATTAGTATGATGCTAGGCACTCTAAGGGGATAAAATATAATATCTGTTCTCTACTCTCAAGTAATCTGTAATATCAGAAGCAAGACAAGATATAAACATGTGACATTAAAATTATAGAACAAAGGAGTGGTAAAGGTAGGAGTGCAGAGTTGACTATCAAGGCAAATTTTCATTGAAGGTTTGAGTGGGAGGATATTGCTGAGCATGGATAAAAGTTTAGAAGGCTTAGTGGTGGCAACGAACATGGGCTATTTAGTGGGTGAATTGAAGATGATATGTGAGAATATTAGTAGGTAAGGTAAAACACACACACACACACACACACACACACACACATAGCATATATATCATATAAGGAGTTATTCGTTTACTCAGGATATCCTTTTAAAATTTTATTTCAGAGACCTGAAGACTTGCAGTACTTAAATATGTACAGTTAGTTTTTCTTCTCTTTTACAAGATTAACAAACCTTATACTAAAATCAATCTCTTCAAAATCTGTTTGTTTCTGAGAAAGATATATTTTATATCACTGTTACAACTGAAATATATAATATATATAAAATTTCATACACACCCATTATTCAAAAATTGGACCAACCTAATCTAATTAATGTGAACAATCAGGGAGAAACTTGCTGTTTAAAAATATTCCATATGAGATGAAAAGTTTGATTAAATGCCATCTCTGCCTATTATTTCTAAGAGGTTATGAGGTGTCTGTTTTCCCCACTACATTAAAGCATCATTTGAATGTAGAACCCTCGGTGCTTATTCTCAAGGAGTTGGAGTGTCTAGTTATTCTTGAGTATATGAGAAAATTGATAATCTTTCAAGCACAGGAGTCCAACACAATGTTATAATGTCTCGTGTTGAAATGATTCAAACAACGCAATAAGACTGACTTGTCTCCAGGTTTACTTGTCTTCTAAAAATGCAGCCTCATTGTCTTTATTTTCCCAACAAGAATTAGAGGTCCAACTTGAGGAAGTTATTCTCGATTTTAATAAAGGCATAATACATAGTTTGTAAGCATCATATTTAATTCTTATGTAATTCTATGAGATGGGTATAATTATTCCTGCCTACAGACAGGAGTAAGAGTTAAGTGCTCTAAGCCTTAGAGAACACAGTAAATCACTGATATTGAAACAAAGATATTTTTTACTTTTCAACCTAAGAATTTTTCCTTCTCCTTCTTCTCTCTCTCTCCTTCCAACTCACTTTTCCCTCTATCCCACTCCCGCACTCAGTCTCTCCCTTTTTTGGTTTGGAATTAATTTTACTATACACAAATTATGCAAAATGAATACATTAGCTAAAATGATTGTCCCAGGCCACAGGATTCTGGTCTGAGTGTGTGTGTGTGTGTGTGTGTGTGTGTGTGTGTGTGTATCACATCTTCTACCCTGGAAACTAGACAAAGAATTGGTGTTTTTGCTTAAGTCTGGCTGTCCTAAATCACTGAAGTGGATGTCTAGGTGGACACAGTCCCCAAACATCTTCTTTATCTTCCTCCCTATCTCATCCCCTCTGCTTGAATGGTCAATTCTGAGCAGGTATTTAGAGTTGCCTATAAGTCATTAGTCAGAAAGATATTCCTCTGGCACTTCGATTATCATTCAGGAGGCCTGGGTTGCTTTTGCCATGCCCAGCCCCCAGATCTGTATTTTGCTCAAGTTTGCAGGTGGTAGGAGCTGGCCCATTGAGAGCAATGCGACTCTCTGGCCTCAGGGTGATGAGCAAATTCCAGAGGAGTAGGCATGAAGGGTGGGAGAGACTGAGTGAAAAATAGATCAGGTGGGGGCATAGCTTATTTGATAATTTCAAGAATTTAGACAACTGGCATATTGGCCTCATTTGTATTTTTTTTCCCTTGACATTGCTAATATTTAGGGGAGATCTGATCTCAGTTCCACAGATGAGCAAATTGAGGCTAAAGTGCATTAAATAAATTGTCCAATGGCTGGTAGATAACAGAGCTAGAATTTGAACACTGATCTGCTAACTTGAGAATCTCACATTTTGGGTAAGATGGAGGGAGTATTTTAAAAAATGGAGACTTACATAATACACAAAATTTCTTATAGAAGTTTGAGGAGAAAAGCGATATGAGAAAATCTTATCCTAGAAAGATTTGTCTTGTGGTCTAAAGGTTATTAGTTTCAGATACATAAGAATAGCGTTGGTTTTCAACCTTAAAGTTTCCAGAGTTTTGTTTCTTAAAAACTTGATTCACAGAATGCTAATAGTTTTTGCACATATGCACAACACGCACATATAAGTTCTCAAATTAAGAAGAGTAGGGAATTTAAGTTTAAACGAAGTGAAATAACATTATCACAGTAATTCTCAGCCTTACATTTACTTATTTGAATTTCTATGGGTAAATAGCATGAAGAACTTCCCGAAACTAATCAACATGTTTTTGTAGAACAGATTGTAGAAGTAGTGGTTTGCAGCCCCCTTCTCGGTGACTCTTTCAGTGGAGGTGGTTGGGAGGAGCAGTCTGATAACTACTTTATCTGACCCACAATGGGTCTAAAATTAATAGTTCCTATGTCTGACTATCATTTGGGTATCTGGAAAGTGAAATAAAAACTGATCAGCAGCCATAACAAACTCATTTTCAAGTAACAGTGATGGACTTGATAGCCAAGAGAACTGATTTGAACTAAAACCTAAAAATGCCTGCTTTTGGAAGTTAGACTTCTAGATTTTCCGCATAAATGAAAAATAAACTGAATGACAGTATCTTAACTTTTATATTTCTGTATTGGGAAAAAATAGGAGAAGAAAAGATAATCTAAATAAATTTAGACAAAGTCAGACAAGAGAAGGAAATGAAAATTATTGAGTGTCTGTGCCTGTGGGCTAGTAGTATTAGAAACAAAACATCCACAGCATGGGTGACAGAAGAAAATTATAAGATACAGAGATTTTATATTTAAATAAAAAGTCTTACTGCTGCAGGATAGCAGAGAAGTCTAGAACATGCTGTTATGCAATGTGTTTAGGAATGAAAAGGGTAATGAAGGAATATAAATGAGAGCATTATTGACTAATTTTCATATAAGAATAAGTTTGAGTAAGTTAGTGCTTTTCTAAAAGATTTAAAAATAAAGCTACTAAGAGTAGATATCTATTACAGATCTTTAGGACAAAAGAGATAAGGCAAAGAAATAAATGATGAGTGAGTAAGAGAAGATAATAAGATTGGACTTATGGGAGACTTCAAACTCCTTATTGTAATGTGTGATTTGTGAAACTTTTGAGATAAGGTTAGAATGAAGGAAAAGGACATGATGGATTTTCTAAATGCAGATCATAGATTTTTTTTTAACTTACAAAACCCCAGCTGACAAAGGCTACTCAAGCAAGTTTGATAAAGTGAAAATTTTAGTCCAGCTATAAATAGTTTTCAGACATTCTCATCTACATCAGTAAAAGATTTTATCAGTGTAACATTTTATAGGGTAGTATCTATCCACAGAAAATATTCTTTGTATTATGCAAATGAACAGCAGTGAGCACCAGCCCAACAGTCCCCTGAAGAGCTTCCCAACATCCACTATTATTTCCAGAGTGGCATTAACGGGCACTGACTCGGTTACTCTGTCATATCCAAACTTCCTCAGGGCAGCTGTGAAGATGTTTTGCAGTTGAGTGCACCCAATCTAAGGAAGTCCCTGTTCAGGAATTAGGTTATGGTCTGTAGGCTTTCCACAAGCCCCTGGAATTTAGGAAACAAAAGAATCAAATTAAAGAACAATGTAAATAGCTTACAAAGTAAGTAACTAAGTAGTTAACCTTGGTATGTACATATATGTGTAATTACCAATGATTTTTACACACAGGTAAACTTATTTATTAACAATATTACTCATTAGAAATTGGTTAAATCTTTCTAAATCCTGGGTGAGTAGAAGCCAAATCGCAGCTATGGTTCACAAATTCTTCATTCCTCAGCCTCCTTAAATTTGGATTCTGCTCACTGGCTTGACTGTCAATTTCTATAAAAGATCTAGCTCTGAAAATATGTTGGCTCTGTAGCCCATCGGACACCTCCTTCATTTTATTTAAGCCTAGATTTTGTGGGCACACATATCTCCTTTTAGCACAAGTGCTGCTAGCCTATTGCTACTGCTAGTCATTTTCACTAAGCTCTGTTTAGGCCATTAGACTGTGGAGTTAGAAGTACTACATTGTTTAGTCAGGAAAAATGACAACTTTTGCTTTTGTCTGTTGCATTAAAGTTTTTCTAGCATAGAATTATGAGCTATTTGCTTTGTTCCAAAGGCATTTTTAAAAAATTGAGTTACTGATGTAACAAGTTTTTTGCCAAATAACCAATTTAAACATACAACTGCAAACCACACATATTCATTAGCCGCTTAATATGGGCTGAGTTCTAAGTAAAATGTAAGAATAAAATAATTCTTGCCTTCAAAAAACACGTAATCTAGTGGAGGTGCTAGATATGCCACAGTGCAATACTGTAGTGTGTGGACTGTTGTAGAGGTTTTTGAAATGGTCTCCGTGGCCTCTTTGACAGAAGATTCTCCTGGCCTTCCTCAATCTCTTTCTGCCTTCTGTTTATTTTTATTTTTCCATTGCCAGCTTGTGTGGCCAACAATTTGGTGTTCCTCAAGGGGGTGTCGTTGCCCTCACTCTTCTCACAGCTTATTCTCTTCTCACATTGTTTCTCTGTATCCGTATCTATTATTTTAATTTCTATGTAGAAGACTCACAAATCACCTCCCTACTAAGAACTCTACTCTGAGTTACAGACCCGTATATCCTAATTTTTACTTGATTTTATTCGACATCTCTCCAGGGAAATCTCATGCTCAACATAATGAAAGTCTGAACTCAATATTTTCCTCCCTTCCTCTCAAAATCTGATCCTCCAGTACCACAATGTCAATTAATGGTATCAACATCTATTTCTTTCTTCCAGCTTGAAAACTAGAGGCATCTTTTGACATCTTTTTATTAGTCTCCAATACTCCAGTATGTGATCTGCTATTAAGCCCTATTGATTTTCATTTGTACATTTCTCTCACTTGAATTATTATAATAGCCTCCTTTCTCCACTCCCAAATCTATTTTTTAATCCCACAGTGAAACCAGAGTGATCCTTTTAAAACTGTAATCCTGTAAAGAAATGCTCTTAAAATCTTTCATACTTTTCCATTGTTAGTTTTTAATAATCACCTTATGAAGAAATAATTTACATACCATAAAATTCACACTTTTAAAGTGAGCAATTCAGTAGTTTTTAGTATATTCAGAGTTATATGATTTTCATCACTGTCTAATTTTAGAATATTTTTCTCTTCTCCCAAAGAAACCTTATATCCATTAGCGGTTACACACCATTATTCTTTTCCTTCAGCCCCTGACAACTACTAATCTACTTTGCCTCCATGGATTTGTCTATTCTGTGTATTTCATATAAATTAAATTATATAATCCCATTGCTTTTAGGATAAAGATAAAACTCATTAACCTTGGCTTTTAAACCCCACAGAGCTGGGCCTCAATTTCTTCTCATGTCTCATCTCAAGTTGTGTTCTCCTCCATTCTCTTGATTCCATTCACACAATCACCTATTTTTTCCTTAATCCTCACTTGCCAAGCTTCCTACTATTAAATTTCTTTGCACTGTTATTTTCTCTTTCTTCTCCTATCTAGTAAACCTTGCCTCATTATTGAAACAAAGCTCAAAAGTTATTCTTTCATGATGGACTTTGACCCCTCTGACTAGATCTAATCTCCCAAGTATAGGATTTGATGACACTAGGTGCTTCTACTTTGTGTTTGCCATAGTTGTGATACCCATCCTTTTTGTGTGTGTGATTATTATTTGATTAATATCTTTTCTTTACTGGTCCAAGTTCCATGAAGGCGGTGACCATATTTACTTCTGTATACCATTTTAGCCCTATTATTTAGCACAGAGGCTGATTAATGTTTACTTAACGAATAAAAGAAGTTTGGAATAAAATATTCATAGACAAAGTTGAGCTGACATTAGAGAAAGATGAAAACTATAATGCAAAATTAGGTGGTAGGAAAATACAGCAAATATTAATGGAATTGGCTTCTGGCATCCTGGGGTATAACAGGAACTCATCCTTCTGTACCTTCTTGCCTAACCTTCTCCATCTGTAAAACAAGGATTACATTTGCCTTTTATGTCCCAAACTAACTCAACGACAAATGAGATGATATATTTGGATAAGATTTGCAAACTATATGTCACATTATCAAATTAAAAAGTGTTCTTATTAAATAATCAAATACATATATATTTAATAATCTTGGCTATTTATAGGATATAAAACTAGATTCTTTGGAAGATTGGAAGAATGATAAATTTTCCCTATTTTTGTATACAACACATATTTGTCAATTATAAAGATTAAATTTCTGTTCTTGATTGATAAAAATGTGAAAAGCACTTTGTAATTTTATGAAAAAAGAGAAGCGATTGCCTCTAAGTTAAGAAAGATGACATATATGACAATAGGTTTAGATAGTAGGCAAAATATTGAATACTGGAAGAAATTACTAAGATCATAGCTATGACTGAACCAATAAGATGTTCAAAGTTAGTTTGCTGAGTTGAATGCATTGAAATTTATTTAGGAAGAAAGGAAAAAAGCTGTATATAGAATGAATGTTTCATTTTAAAAATAAAAATCTATTTTAGTTTCATCTTGTTGATTAAATATATTATAGCACTGTAATTCAAGTATTCCTCTGAATTCTATGTATGTAAAAACTCATAAGTCGTAAGGGATAACATATATATTTATTTATATGTGGAGACTAAGCACAGCATTCTGGAGAGGAGAAAGATTGTTGTTAGCACTAAATACAGTGCCTGTTGAATAAATATGTGTATATAAATGTGTTATATACACTGAAAAGTGATTTCTATGGGCTTAGTGTCTGATTAGATTATACATACCCAAGACCAGAAAAGCCATTTATGGATGCTTACATTTATAATATTATAGAATATTATGATGGACGGGGCCCCAAGCATCATCACGTTATTGTCTAAGGAGAATATGACTTTCTTATAGGTTCACAGCTAGTTAGTGGCAGAAAGAGGCCTATAGCATAGGCACTGAGATTTCTAATCTAATGTTGTTTATTACCACCCACTACCTTCATTCCTGAAAGAAGATTTTGAGCATAGAGAAAAAAGAAATGTAGAATTATGACAAGTAAATAATCTTAATGAATAAGGAAGATAAATTATCTTATATATTTAATTACATTGGTGGCAATCTTTATTTTTAGCTGTACCTCCAGAGATTGGCTACTTTACATTTCTGCTTGCAGGCCATTGTATAAGGACATCTAATCTAGTTTCAGCATTATTATTTGAATTTCAAGGCTATGAATGTCTATAGCATGATTATTTGGGGCTTTCAAGTCTAAGCATTTATAAGCAGCTGGTCTTTAGGTTTGTGAAGAAGCCTCTTGGAATAGCGGAACAATGAAAAACACAGGGGGAGTCAGTGTTTGATGACTGTATTATAAGTTTAATATTTGATTCATAAATATAAAATTAAGGAGGTACATATATTTGTGTAAAATCAAAAGTATAAAATTAAAGGGTAAGGTTAAATAAATGAAAAAAAACTAATGATCTTTTTCATGTGTAAAAAAAGAATTTTATAGTTCTAATTGTATATTTGGAGTATTTCAGAAAATAACTTATTCATAGAATTAGAACTTGCTGCTATATAAAAGAATCAACCACAGGGCAAAAGTAATTATCATAAATTACAGATGTGATCAGTAAAATAAAAAATGGAAGCACTGGAAGCTAAAGTTTGGAAATCATTGATAATGTGAAAGAATAAAGACGAAGAGAAAAAAGAGAAGTATGGAGGGCAATCTAGGAGGTTCAATATTTCTCTAATAGGATTTACATTAAAAAAGTGCAGATGGAAGGAAATAATCCAAAAATACTGTAGGAAGACTTTACGGAGATGAATAAAATTTAAGAGTTGATTAAATACCAAATAGAATGAATTAAGTTATATATATTTTAGACCTATCTTAATGAAGGTTCAGATTAAAATAAAAAAGACCTTCGAAGCTTCCAGGGAAAATTAAAGAATTTATAAATAAAGGGATGATAATTCGATTGTTGTCAGACTTCTCACCAGCAATATATATTAGGAGCCAAGAAACAAAGTTTTGAAGTTCTGAGCAAAATTATTTTGAACCTAGAAATCTTACTCTATCTACTCTATCAGTCAAATGCGAGGGCAAAAAGAAGAATGTATTCAAACATGAAAGGATTTTACTTATCATCAACTTAAAAAAAAATTAAGAACACACTTTAACAAAACATAAATGGAAACTAAGTAAGAGAACAGCATGGGAATCAAAAAAAAATGGGATTAAACTTGGAATGCTATAAAAAGAAATGTCAGAATAGAAAACTTGCAATATTTCAAGGAAAAAATATTGCATCTAACATATTTTATTGATTAAGAAGCTGGATGACTAAGTTATTTGGCCAAGGAGGCAGACATTTCTTTTGTAAACAAGAAAATAAATGTGGGGGTTGGAAAAAAATATTAATCTTTCAAGGGAAAACACACAAACTAACAAGAAATTCACCCTAGGTAAATGAAATAAATTCAGTAACAGTGTTTAAAATAAATAATTCATTTGACAATGGCACTTCAGTATTCTTCAAGAAGCATTGTATTTAGGATAAAATCACTTGTCTTTTTGTATTTGTCCAATCACTACACTAGATTTTGCAGTGAATAATATTTACATACTAATAATATCAGTGATTTTCAATCTTTATAATTAAAAATTAATTTTAGTTGTAAAAATGAGAATTTTAGTTATATAAAAGTCTGTAAATGTTATAAACTTTGATAATGGAAAAGCAATGATATATGATGACAAAAGTTGGCAGTTGAAGCATGGGACAGGCAACTAGAGAGTGGAGTAGCAGAGATAATTTATTTTCCAGAGTAGAGAGCTATCTAAACAAGTCTGTCTTGTGTTCCGTCCATGTTCCAGGGCTAGCTTGGTCATTAATGACTTGCATGGTTCAGACCAGGTCAAAGTCACTCTGTGATAATAGTTCAATCACAAAATTAAGATTTTTGGAGTACATAATTTCTATGATCATTGAGATAGTATTTCAGTTCTGAATATATATTGAGTAAGCAATCTGAGGTGGAGAAACGAAATGTCAAAATAAAAATCTAGAACTAGTACTCCTGAAAAAACACTGAAAAATCCCTAAAATCATATATATGTATATGTACAAATGCAGATATGTTTATGAGATTTATAATAAAGTATACTTAAAATATTTGTCAAGGAAGACAATATTATAACCATAATAGCTAACATTTACTGAGAATCTACTATGAATATGTTGTAAGTACCAGATATATATGAACACAAAGTAAATGCAAGTTCATAGTTATCACCAGAATTTGAGGAGATGGAAGTAATCACTAGTAAATAAGTGCCTTATAGTTTATGCAAGGTGTTTATGGTTCATAAGAAACAAAAATTTAAAAATAAGTTTGGAAAATATTTTGAAAATCCCTTTCCCTAACAGCAGAAGCACAGTGGGAAACATTTAGAAGAGGTTAATAGGAGAAAAGAAACGACACTTCAGAAACACACTAGAGATGAAAGATGCGAATGATGATAGTATCGAATTGACATAGTGTTTGGATTCCCCGGGTGGCTATATTTAAAAAAGGAATGTGACTGGTTTCTAACAAAAAATTTAAGTGTCAATGTTGATATGTGATAGAAATTACACCTTTTGTAACCAATTAAACCTAGGATAGAAAAATTTAGAAGTCAATTTGATGTTTGAAGGAATACAAAATTCTTCCGAATTATTTGGGGTAATACAGATAAATAAGTGTGAAGACCAATTTAAAAGTTAACCTATCGTTTCTCCTCTAATTTTTAAATTCTGTGATTTAAGACACGTTAACTTAAAAATACATAAACAATCTCTTGTTTAATAGTTGGAAATGAATATCTGTCATTTTCTTCTTTGAGCTTTTATTTCCATTATATTTTTCTAATAAACTTTTACTCTAATACAATATACTTTTATACTTCTGAAAGTCTTTTACTGGTCATCTATCATATTGCTCTGCAACAAAAATAGCTGTATAAATTAAAATTTAATTATGTTTATGTTTTCGACCATTAGTCCGTTAAAAAATTTTTTCTAAATGAATTCCATGAAAATTATTATTGATCATAACAACATTTTATAAATTTTGATAAATACTAACTAAATGTAAAAAGTAAAATATTATTTAAAATGAATCTCAACAGTCAGAATAGCCTGTTTGCTCCTGGGTAAATATTAGTTATTATTTATCTTTATAAATATAAATAAGTAATAAAATATTAGTTATTATTCATTGAGGCAAAGTTCAGCATTAATTATATTTATGTTTTTATATTTTATATATCTTAAGCACCGAGAAAACATCATATATAAGAAGATAGATATGGAAAGAGTTTTAGTATAACAATATCACGCATTCTTTGAACTCCTTCCAAGTATGAGCCAAAAATTCATATGGCGATCTATCATCAAAAATATTTTTATTAATCTATCAGCTGATGATTTAATTTGGTTCCCTTCAATTTTGATCCTGAGTTGCAAAAAGATTTGTCACCGTGTCATTAGAATCATTTTCTCTCTCAATTTATAGGGAGTGTACCAAAGCAGATCACTGAAATATTTTTAATAGCTATTATTATTAATATTTATATACATTTATCAATAGTTTTGATTTAAAAATGCCTTTTTGTGTACTTTAAATATACTACTGTTAAAATCTCAGAACTCCAGGATTAGCTAATTTATGGAAATAGTTTATTTTGCTTATTTGGCAAAGCCAGTCTGTATATAAACCAATCAGTCAATCAAATTTACTGTCCGTCAGAAAAAGGGACTTCATTTCTTAATTCAATTATTGCATTTTTATACATATTCATGAAACTTTCTCATAGCTGAACCCTAATTCTAAGGGAGATAGTCATAGCACAGAACCCTGCCAAGACTTTATTGCTTGGATGGAATAAAGCAATTTTGAAGTTGAATTATGTAAGTGATAGGAATCTCGGGTGAAAATATCTTAGGATGCATAAAAAAGAAGTAAAGAAATATTAGTCCCAGTAAAGCACACCTCTGGATTTTACAAAAGTTGGTGGGGGAGGGAGGGTAGAGAGGCACGTCACAAAATGGGATACTCTTAGGGAGATTAGGCCCTCTAGAAATGAAAAATCTGAAAATCTGATAGTAAAATTCCTAATTGTTCTTAGGAGAAAAGTAAAGGAGAAACGACCAAAGAAATCAATGATCCTTCACAGAAAATATTGTGATGAATTCAGGTTCTAAAAGACCGAAAATGCAGAATGAGGAGTGCGATGCCACTTGCCTTTAAAAGAGTGGCAGAGGTCTGGAAGAATGTGAAAACAGGCGAAAATCAAGAATAGTAGAGAATTGTAAAAGACAGCTACAGAAGGCAGGGAGCAAGATGGATAAAGAAGAGACAAGCCACCTATCTCCCAAGTTGCTGAATTACTGAAGATGACTGATACTTCTCTACTCAACTATTTTTTTTTTCTATATTTAAGAGCAAGAAAATTAGTTTTCCAACTGGGAAAGTAGAATTAAAATCCGAAATGGATGATGAAACAATAGACACTGATGTCTTTTACACAAAATCTCTTTAATTTCAGTAAATTACTCTATAGTTTATTGAAAGGACTTACAAACACAGGTACAGCATTTGCATCAGTAACATTTAAGAAATCATGATTAGTTGGGAGGTATCATATACAAAAAGATTGCTACTCTTCTAAAAGAGTTTAACAATACACCCTAGAAATTGGGTGTTGATATAATTAATGATAATGCTAAAAACTTTCTAGAACTAAAACCTATATCAGTTGACTAATAATCTCTTAGAATAATACCTCTTGTCTCTCTTTCCCTAGGACCAGCCAGAATCTCCAGATGAAAACCAAGGGAAGCGGATCTCAATTCAAGGTAAGAGAAATTTTCTTAAAATTTACAGTGGCCCAAGCTCAAACCATCATTATAACTGCATGTTCTGGATGCACACAGACACTGAAGCAGGGTCATTGTCGTAGTCTGAAGGTCAATTGAGGCTATTCTTTTTGGATGTGATTGGATTTAGGTGATCTCAAATTTTGGTTCCAGTTTTTAATTTCTGGAATTCTGTGCATCTGTCTTGGGTGAATGAAATAGACCTACTTGAAAAGTACAAATCTCTTTAAATGCTTTCCAAGCCCCCCCCCTCACCCCCGTTAGCACTTACTAGGCAATGCTGTGAGATTGCAGGTCCAGAGGAGCATGGGAGGAATGTATGCATCATTGGTGAGGGTAAGGATGGAGAGGAATTGTTCTCTACAAACCTGTGCTGTGTGGATCATCAGCATGATCCACAGGAAAACAAGTGAGAATGTGGGCCTTGGATTCTCTAGTATTAAGATTTATCTGCCTCACATATAGTCTCTGACAAGCCCTTGCTGTTCTTATAAATTTGGAGGTCCAAGAGAGTTCAGAAAGTTCCTGAATCATTGACAAAATCTTATTTTGTTGTTGTTGTTTTGTTTGCTACTATTGTGTTTGCTCCTCACTCCTGAAAAGTCATTTATGTGTTTTATTGATTGCTCCTCAGACAGAGGGAGCTGTATTGGCCTCATCACCACATGCTTATGGTAGGGAGCTTATGGCTTTCAGTTTCTGCTTTGTGGGAAAAGAAGGACTATTGAACTTCTCTCAACATTTTTAATATACGTGCTTGTAAGATTTCATTATTTTTCTATGGTAAAAATTATTTGAAAATTACAGACTTCGTTAAAAGCACATATGGAGTTGCTTATAAAATACTCTAAAGTTGTGTGTGTGTGTGTGTGTGTGTGTGTGTGTGTGTGTGTTGAGATGAAAGATTCCAGGTATACCTTGAAGTGAAGTTGCATTTTTGTATGTGCAGCAGACTTTACTCAACAATCTCTTAGTTTACTTTGTTTATAAACCAGGAACTTCAGCTGTTTTATTAAATACTGGATGTGAAAGCTGAAGTGCTTTGACATTAAACATTAAAGGGACCTTACATGTACTCCCCTCCATACTTTTTAGCTAGTTTTCCCTTTATGGCTCATATCAGTAAGATAGAGTGCTAGAAAGTAATACCTCACACCTTGAAGATTAAACACCTTCTCAGCTGGTATTTTTGTTTCAATTTCATTTCTTGCCACCCTCTATCATAAGCACCTTGTGCGATGTCATGTACATTCTTGGCTGTGTCTGAACAACGAGACTATTTTTCAAAGGCATTTTTCTGCAAATAAGACTCTGCCTTGTCTTTGACGTGAGCTTAGGTTGTTGAATGAATAGCTTTGTTGGACAGTGAGATAAGAATATAATAGAGTCTGTAATAACGATGCCAATCATGGATGGCAGGAAGGCTGTTATTCTTGGACTGTTGTATTTGTAAATCATGCTAGATTTCCCATGGCTTAATCTAAAAATGCCACCTTGTCAGTGGTAGAGGCTTACATTGTGAGTTCCCAAGGAAAAAAATATCATAAAGAACATCCTACCCTTTCTTACCGTGTAATAAATAAATTCCAGGAAGGACTCATATCATCTAAGGAAATACCCAGGTGGCATTTTAACTTCTGCACCTAACCCTGTGGGAGTCAGGCAGTTATCACATTCACTTATATGTAAAATATCAGTGATGTAACATATAAAATGATTCTTTTTTGTATTGGAGGTTATATTTTATTTTATTTTATTTTATTTTATTTTATTTTATTTTATTTTATTTTATTTTATTTTATTTTATTTTATTTGCTTTTATGTTCTTTTTGCTTAATTAGAAGCACATATTCTGAGATGGGCTAGGAGTGGGAGTTTGGGAGCTCTGAGGCTAGGGGCAGACCTGCAAGGAGGAAGAGGCAGGTCAGAGGAGCAGATAAGGGTAAGAAATCAGCCCTTAGAAGCAGGAAGACTTGGAGTAGGGTATTAAAATTTTAAAAAGGAAATGTTTCCCAATATTCTACAGTTCTTCGTGGAATTGCTGTTTTTAAGGGTAAAACATCAAGGTAGAGAAAAATAAATTAGATGTTGTATTTCATTTGCCTTATATGCTTTCTATATTTTGGTTTAAAAATTTTCTGTCTACTTTCATTCTTCTTCTAGATGTCCCAGTGCCTAAAAAGCTAAATAGGCATCACTATGTAGCTATAATACCAACAAACTGTGGATTGCTTTTTTATGAGGAAAGGGCCTATTTCGAAGTACGTTTTTATGTAAGGGCTGGTTATGAGTTTCGAAATCTAAAAGCCACAACTGATAGCTAATATTTTATAAATAACCACTTGAATAGTCAATATTTAAAGAGACACTTTAGGAAAATTATAAGAAAATAATAGGAAAATTTAGATTTGAATGAATTATTTCATTCGATCATTGCCATGGAAAGATAAGAAAAATAAGGCTCAAAGAAGGTGAAAATTGTTTTATAGGATTTGTTGAACAAACTAGCTGTGAAATCCTGGTCTCTTGAATGTCATTTCTGCATTCAAGCTCTCTTGAACATGCTTGGTATCTCCTGTAATGTACTTATTCATAACCAGGTCTACCTGTTTTATAATACATATGATATTTTTCCCAAATCAGAAAAATGTCTTTAATCATAAATAGTCAGTTGTAATGAAGTAGCAAACAAAACCTAAAATATGACCAATTTCCTCTATCAAAAAAAAGTTCTAGAATGTTAAACTCATTTGAAAGAATAGCATGTTATAAAATGATTTATTTGATATCATAAATGTTAATTATAAAACACTTTCACGTTTTCTTTTGTAGTCTTTACAAAAACAAAACAAAACAAAACAAAAAACAAAACACAAAAACCTGAAACCTGTGAAGTGAATGGCTTCATTTTATAGATAAGAATCATGAGGCTCAAAATTTAAAAGTTACATCTGAGATGGCAGGTCTGGGTTTTCCCTCTCTGAGTCCCAGTGCTCTTTCTATTATCTCACAGTTTGCTCTGTAATGGCTAAGTGATCCACTCTCTTTGCCTCTATTAGTTATGTCTCAAATTCCATTCAGGAAATAACAATGAGAATTTTTAAAAACCCAAGAGATTGTGGTAGGGAATGTCCAAAATAATGCTGAAAATAAGGAAATAAACCTAGAAGGGCTAATAAGAAGGGAAGCACACTGTTCTCCTGTCAGCCTGGATGAACAGAGGCGTCGGCACTCTGAAGACAGCTCCTACTGGCTCTCAAGAGCCAATCGTTAAATTTACAGCAATTTTGCTGTTTGTTAAATAGCCATTATTGAAAATTAAATCATGTAAACTTATAATTAACCATTATGTTAAAAACAAAGATACCAATTATCTCAACATTATCCTTTATTTCATTTTCCTACTACCCAATATCGAGTATGAAGATGCTACCTTCTGGAATGAAGTCCCATGGCTCTGTTATATCTTTGGTCCTATAGGGCTTCACTCTATTGATGTGACTTCTGCATATTAAGTCATAATTTATCTGTCTTTCATTCTATCCCCTTGGGTTCTTACATTATATCTTCCTACAATAACAATAGTCTCCAAGGAGTTACTGCCATCCTCTATACAAGTAATATATATTCACATTAACATGTACTTATCCTCTTGTCATGCTTAACCTCAGTTGATAACTCAAGGACTGAGCTTCTAAACATTGTAGCTTAATAGTAGTGGTGATGAGTATGTAATAAATAATTGTGGGCCAATTGATTGATAGGATGGCCTTCTAAATGCTTTCAATCATACCCCTTCCAACTTCTCCTGTACTGAATGCAAAATTAGTCATGATTCCTTCCCGCTTTTATTGACTTTTGAATTAAAATTAATTTTCATAAAATGTAGAACTGCAGATTGAGTATCTATTAGTTTTCTGGTATGAGTTTTAGACCTGGCTTGCTTTGCCATTCATATATGCCCCATTGGTTTTTATTTGGGGTATAGATTCTACTGCAGTTAATCATATTTAAGCTCCATTTATAGAGACTTTGATGAGACAGCAGAAATGTCAAAAGAGGAGAAGAAATCATGAGATGCTATGGTCTTTTGACTTCCTATTGAAAGTAGAGGTTAGTTATAAGTCAAAGCTAATGAAAGGGTGGTTTGTAGTTGCAAGAAGCTTGCTAAGGTAGAATAGGGGAATCTTACTGAGATTATACTCTTCCTTTTAAAGCTTCCACGGCTACTATATGATTTTAATAGGAAAATCATTTTATGAAATATACTTAATGTATAAAATAGGTAACTAAAAATGAGGATCAAAAAGAAAGATGAGTTAAGTAAAGGGCCTTGTAATCAGGCAGCCTGGCTTCCAATCCTAGCTCTTCCTACTCAGGAAACTTAATATCTCTGAACCTCAATATTATTATTTGTAAAATCAGAGATTGTTTTTAATGTACTTACTTTGTTGGGCTGTTTTATATGTTAAATAAGATAATAAATATAAAATGCTTAGTAAAATTTCCACTCACAGATGTCGATGGTAATATATTGCCAAGAGGACTGTGATTATACACAACCTTTTTGAGAGGCAATTTGGGGAACTATTTCCCTCCAGAAAATCTTTTATTCTATGGACTACATAATGACCTTCTGTTATTATTTTAAGATCGTGTTATTTCATGAAAATATTTTAATAAAATATGAATAGATTTAGCTACTTTAAAATTTATTTGTTGAGTTTTGAAGGATTGCTCAATTATTTTTATTATGTGCAATTTGTGCAGGTGAAAATTATTGAATTTGGTTATTTCAGAGGCCATGAAGAGCTAAGAGAAATACATCATATCTTAGGGGAAGTTTACAGTACAAGGATGCTGTGGTCTGTCATGGTAAGTGGTTTAATTTCAAATCCGGCCTAAGAATTTCCGTTTTATATCCATGTTTTCTGATTGAAAGCTATTAACAACAGTTCATCAGTGTATTCTATAACTACTTATATATAGAAGAAAGACTTATCTATCCATTTTATCAGAAGCAATTTTCAATGATATCAAAAGACAGTAGGTCACATAAACATCAAGCTTTTCTAGAGTTTTTACTTTAATTAACAGATTTAAGTGAGAAGGGAATGCAGAGACTGAGACTATCAGACCTCACCCACTCTGCCTGGTGAATGCCCTCTCCCGCCTCCCACCTACCAGGACCTTATTTTCTGCCATTTGCTCCTTGGAAATCTGAAGGGGTATACTGTTACAGAGGGTCATATCTGAGATCCAAGGAGTTATGGAAATGCTGCTTTTGGAAATTATTAAAGCATGGTAGCATATTGAAATCTCTGAGGAGTCCTGCAGGAAAGCAAGTCATTTGATCCAGTGTTTTCCTCTTTTAGTGCATAATAGTTATGCCTTGTATCATTTGTGTTTGATGAAAATGTTTTTAGGAAACTTTGTTCTGGATTACAATTCCTTGGCCAGAAGCAAGAAAAATCCTGAAATTGCTTTTAACAAAGTCCTTAGAGTTGGTTTGTAATGAGAAGAATTGAGTTTGAGACTTTAAGCTCAATTTTACAGCTAGGTAACATTAGATAAGTTATTTCATTTTTCCAAGTCTCAGTTTCTTTTTCTATAATAGTATAAAATACCTTATATTTGTCTACAGGTTTTTATAAATGTTAAATTAACATATGTGAAAATTATATATAAAATCAATGGATATTTACTGATTCAAATATTTTCTTCTTAGATTTATTGGGCTTTATTTAATATGCATATCTTAATGATCTTAGGTCTCCACTTTCTCATCCTATGGTTAATCAGAATTAGGAAAAATAACTAGAAAGGTATTGAGGCATTTATGGAGCAGTGACAATAAGAGTAGTGATTTCAAAATTGAAAAGCTAACCGATTCTATTGATTCAAGGTGTAATAGTTCATGATTATAGTTCATTGAGAAATGGTTAAGTGATGATAGGAGTCCTTTATTTAAAAATAGAGTATTATGTTTTAGGAAAAATACTACAAATGTGGTTTCTTTTGATCAAGATCTCTTTTGTTATCTCTCTTTGAACATCTGCCTTTTGCAATGAAGTCACTATGTACTGAGACCTCTAATTTTCTGCTGAATAAAATTTTCAGTATGAGTTGACTGATAATTTATTTATTTGAAACAATTTTCTCTCCAAAAAATTGTTTGTTAATGGTGTACTCTTTTAAAAATATTATTGTTAAAGAACTTAATGTCTGATTGTTTATATGGATTACATATATAATACAATATATAGCATGTATAACTATAAATAAATATAATTCTATATTGTGACATCCTATTTGTGACAAACTATTCAGTGAAAAGAGCAGACTACCAAATATATAAAAACATATATTTAAAAAAATATGTACAAAAAGAAAAAAATCTGTTAGAAAAATATTGTCCAAAAAATTAGTGTTGATTTTGTTTGGAGAGTGAATTTATGGTTAGTTTTAATTTTATTATATTTGCTTATCTTTGCGTTCCAATTTTTCTACAATCCATGAAGAATTCAATATGGAATATTTCACAACAACATAACCAAAAATCTTCACTATGCTGTTTCTGACCATCTTGGTTTATTTGTACTTCTGTAATAAAATACCATGGACTAGATAGCTTATAAACAACAGAAATACATTTCTTGTTGTTTTGGAGGCTGAGAAGTCTAAGGTCATGCATTGACAGATTCGATGTCTGTGAAAACCCACTCTCTGGTTTATAGATGGTGTCTTCTCCCTATGTCCACACATGGAGGAAGGGGACAGGGATCTCTGTGGGGTCTTTTATAAGAACACTAATCTCACTTACGAGGGCTCCATCCTCATGACCTAAACAATTCTTAAAGGCCATGCCTCCTAATAACACCGTATTGAACATTAGGATTTCAATATGTGAATTTGGGTGAGACTCATACATTTAGTTTATATCATTGACCAAAACAACTAAGTAGAACAAATGGTAGTCATCATATGAAAGCCACTCAGGAGAATGAAATGTGTGTCATTTGGCTGCCAGGATTCCTCTCTTGTCCTCTGCCTACCAATCTTGTGAATGTCCAGTCTCTGAGGAGATGATAGACTATTATGCCTCTAATCAATAAAGTTCTTATCTGAATAAATTTTCTAAAGATGAAGCCATATACACCAACAAAAATCTAAAGCCCTTTAATCTTGACATCCCACCTTGTAACAACTGTGAACAACTTTGTAGATGTTCTTTCAACTTGGCTTTGCAAGCAAACATGACTCTACACTTTTTAATGATTACCTAGTATTGATCCCCTACTATTGGTGACATAGTAGGGATATAAAAAGTTATCAGTATATAATCTCTTACAGATAAATCTTGAAAGGTACCAAGGACTCATCAAATATCATACGTGAAACACCATAATTAGAGCATAACCCATGAATATAACCCAGTTGGGACTGCTCTTAACTCTAGGTAAGAGATAAATGACATAATCAATAATGCACATGGTGCATAAGAAACTTTTGTCATTCTCCTTTATTCAGGCTTTCTTTTGTCAGAAGGAATAAGATCTCAGGCTAAGTTATTTTCTCCAAGCTCCTACAGAGCACTCCACTATTGGTAATTGTGTTTATATTAATGATGAAGAAGTTGGGAAGATTCTTGAGTTTATGTCACCATGAGATTATTAATTCCTTTAAGGTTCTTGTGATTTGTTGCTCTTAGAAAATTAATGAATTATTTATACTACACTAGTATAAAGCTTTAGGGCCAGTAGGCTAATTATTGGTCACATGTGGAAAGACAGACTGTTCCCTTAAAGCTATGCATCTCAAAAGGTGGTTAGTTTCTGAATGCAAGCAAATTATATGACTGCATAATTAAAATAAAAACAGGTATTTTGATGCCTTTTTATTGATTATCAAAGAGGAATTAAAAATCCAGTGCTACTGAAAACTTTGCCTTAGGGTTCTATGCAGAGGTTTCTATTCTTCTCATTCTCTTTTATTTGTTTTTTGCTGATTAGCCAGATGAAATGTGAATTTGCAACAGTAACCCCAGTCAGAGATGGCCCAAAGGATGCACAGTCTACACAGATTCTCCTCTTACTTCTCTCTTCCTTAGCTCACTTGCTTTGCTTTTCCGTTGTTTTCCTCGTATCTCCTTTTTTTTAACTGATTGTTAATTTTTTTTCTGACCTCGCACTACCTTTTATTAATTCTCTTAAGTGTTTCTCCGATGTCTATTTTTTTCTCCCCATTTCTTTTTTCCATCGTGATTCTCATTTTTTTTTTCCCTTACATCACCCTCAAAGCACCATTTTCTTAACTGTCTCCTCCCAGCAGTGTCTAGTAGTTTTCCCTTTCTTTTCCTCATGATTGTTTCTTTTTTATTCCATCTTCTCTCCTTACGACCCCTAAGGAGTCACTTCTACACTTTCATCCCTGTGTGCATTGGGATTCATTTATATTTATTGGCAGCAGAGGGGAGTTTTTTCAGGGCAGGGGACATGAAGTACTGTATCACTTGTGTCCTCCTTAGCTGTGACCTGATTTCTTTCCAGAATCAGAAATCAGTCAGTGTTCAGCAGAGGTGAATTTCAATTGCAGGGGCAGGGGTGACATGTGAGGCCTACTGTTGTAGGTGAGGTGACAGGGAATGGACAGGTGCAGATATGTAGGACCTGGGCTCATTAGGTGTGTTTCATTGCTGAAGAGCACCATGCCCTCTATAATAAGGCACAGTTATAATCCCTGTCCACTTCATCATTCAATGTATGCCAGGTATTATTGTTAAATTAATTTACTAAATTTGCTACCTTTAACTTTCTTCTCTTGAAACCCTTCAGAAACTCCGGTTAGTCCTTTGTGCAAACCTTACTCTTAAGAACCTTGTTCACGACCAAATGAAAACCTTGACTCCCTCTGTACTTCGCATTCCAACTTTTCTTCCTTCTCTCACTTATATTCTTAGTATACATTGATTTGACCTCTTCTTCCAGTATCCTTTTCATGCCCAGCTTTTCCAGGAGGATTTAAACAGCCCCATCCATAATCTCCCAAATTTCAGCACCCTGTTAAAGCTTAGCTTTAACTTTACGTTTTTCCTATATATTAATTTTTATCCCATCTTCCCTTCTCTCTATTATTATAAGCTCTGTGCCTAAACTTTACACCCATCCTTCCTATGTCTAAAAAACATTAACTGTTCACAAGAATATAATTTTAATTTAAAAAATTTTTATCATTAAAACAATCAGTGCTTCTACTGATATGTATAATAAAGTACTATAAATAAAGAAGGCAGTGATCTTTGAGGAATTTTATAATATTATGTTTAAATTTTAAGGAATAAATATTCTTATATTTGCTCCTTTCGTAGAAAAAAGTGCCAGGAAAAAAACACATTCTTTAATGACTGGGCTCTCTATCGAAAGTCTTGATGTCCAGTCCTCCTTTTAAGTGCTTTAAGAGAATGTCTTTCAGAGCTGTCTGTCACCGTAACAGTACAATAGTCCTTGTGGATGGAGATGCTTTTTATGTTTTTAGGTACCTTTTGTTTTTGGCCTATGGTGTAATTTTCTTGACTGGTTCTTGGATACTATCTTTAAAGTCAAAATCAACTAGATATTTCAAGTACCATAATGAATAGTTGCTAGGAGAAACTGATGTTTTGGGCCCTTAATTAGACATGTAAATAGACACATTTCCTATAATAACCATGTCCGTCTCAGAAAGTGTGTTCTAACAGCTACATCTGAGTGGGCAGTCACCCATGTGACCTACTCCGAAACAGCCACAGCTTGACATTAGCAGTCTGTTTGGCCAACCAGCATACCACCGTTAGGTTCTCTCCTATAAATTTAGAGTTGAGACACAGGGACTTTCCATAGTTGGTATTTAAATTTATAAAGGATGTTAAGCTAGAATTGAGAATAGCAGTCTTTGACTCATACGTAAATAGGAAGATAAATCTGCACAACACAGAGGGAAAATAATAGACACATGAAGACAAAAATGGAGATAAGACCTTGTGGTATGAGGGACAGAGACCAAAGCAGGCAGAGCGACAAACAGGAAGAGAGACAGACGCACATACACAGAAATACAGAAATAGAGGGAGATAACAGAAGGGAGGGAGGGAGAGAGAGAGAGAGACAGAGAGACAGAGAGAGAGAGAGAGAGAGAGAGAGACCCCGGGGTCCCAGACCCTAATGACTCTCGAGTTCCAGTCACCTATTCCTTCCCACCCCACCACCCTTGACAAACACAATGAGGATAGAGGCAGAGCCCTTTGTACTAAAGCCAAGTTGATTTTGTTCTACTTTTGTATCCAAAAATTTCTAGCATAAAATAGAATATATGCATATCTAACTCAGAATAACTTGCTTCATAACAGATCTATGTCTCTGCCATGACTTAAGGGTTCATTGGTTCTGTCTCTGTCTTAGTAAGTTGCCAAAGCACATTAGCAGTCAATGTCATATTAAATCAATAATGGGGATTTTTTTTGCTGAATGATATGGAAACTTTACTGCCAATTTTTGTAATGGGGAGTGCTTTATTATGCAGGTTTTCTTATGGGTCAAATAATTTTGTTTTGTTTTGAACAGTTAAGGCTATATTCTCTCTCTCTCTCTCTCTCTGGTAGATTTAAATCTTTTCTTTTCTTTTTTTTTCTTTTTTTCCTGAAGACCAAGACATAGTTGGTCAGTTCTCCAGGTATGAATGCTGTGTCAATGAGGCCAGTCTTGCGGTGTGAGGATAGAAAATTAACCACTTTGTATTTGTGGTTTCTCACCGCTCTCTGCCATGGCAGCTGGCCAGCTCTCCTAGAGATGTTGCTCTATGGTTCATAAGGGCACTAGGTGCAAATAATCCATTTTAGCTACGGATAAAACAACTCATATTATTAGACCAAAAACATCATTTTTATATTTGCAGTTTAGCATACCTTTGTGACTTAGAGAAAAGTCATGCAAATAGTGCAAGTAAAATGAAAGATCATCATACAGAATTTAGAAACAGAAACAAATAATACTTTTCCTTTAAGTCTTTCCCAAGTCCCCATATTCATTTTAACTTAAAATGAACAATAACGCCTCTCTCTTAAACAAATATTTGAGAAAACCTAAAAATAGGTCCACTTCCCTATGGGTTCTAGATAATTTCTCTTTACCAGTTTGTTGCTATGTCAGTCTGGATTCTCCAGAGAAACAGAAAAAAACTGATGCTCAGTCTCTTATTTCTCTCTCTCTCTTCTGTCTATTTATCATGTATCTATCTATCTATTATCTATCTATCTATCTATCTATCTATCTATCTATCTATCTATCTATCATCTATCTATCATCATCTATCTATTCTCTCTCCTTCTCTCTCTCTCTCTCTCTCTCTCTCTCTCTCTCTCTCTCTCTCTCTCTTTCTTTATCTATCATCTATAATCTAACTATATCTACGTAATTGTGGACTGCAAGTCTGGAATCTGTAGGGCAAGTTAGCAGTCTGGGAATTCTTGGTAAGAACTGATGCTAGATTCTTGAAGCAGAATTTCTTCTGCAGGGAAATCTCAGTTTTGTTGACAAGGCCTTTCCATGAACTGATTGAATAAGGTCCATTCAAATAATCAAATATAATCTCCTCTACTTGAAGTTGCTGATTGTAGATGTTAACCAGATCTAAAATACACCTCCACAGAAATTCCAAAAAAATTTTTTTTTCAGATATCTGAATACTAAAGCCTAGCGCAGTTGCCACACACACAGAAATAACCATCATAGTCCCTAAATCTAATCAGTATCTTACACATGCTGACTGGTAGAATCCCAGCTCTCCTCTTTTAAAATGCCTTTGGAATGCCTAAGAGGAGAAAATTTGATTCACACTTCTTTGAACTGCTGTACCTGACTGTTCTCATCTCTTGGTGGCTCTTAGTTTCCATGCCGCAGCTGTCTTCGAATGTCTGGAACTTTAATGAAATCCCTCACCCTCTGCTCAGTCTGCCCTTCCAGAACTGCTGAATCTTTGACCTGGAGAAGCTCCTTTCCCCACTGCCCATTCTGTCTTCTCTGACTTCTGCCAGTTCTTTGGCTGGTTAGATTTTCTACCTGGTGAGGTGACCCTAACCTCTTTATCCCCATAGGACTTGAAAACTTGTGGCCTTTGCTTTATTGAGTTTCTGCAGATTCTTATAAAAAATTATTATGAGACTGATACGTACCTTAACGAATATATTGGACTCCCCACAAATCCCCACTATTCTCATTCTGTAGCTACAATACAATCACTCCTTGCCAAATGGACTAGATCACTCCAACAATATTATAAATCCCCTCTATGCATATCAATTCATTGACATAAAAACCCTAAATTGATAAGCTGTATACTTAGCTTCCAATATAATGGAATTGTCACTTCGTTCACCATTAGAACCATTATTCTCTTAGGAACTCATAATTCTAATTTTGTGGAACCCAAGGGTGCAGGAACAGGAGGCAGATTTTTCAATCACAGAGGTTTCAGAGTTAGTATCACACAGCTACTCCCACTTCCACCGTTTAGTTCTCGGACCTGGCTAGGGGGTAGAGTGGTGTAGAGTGGAGAAACACTATCATTGATTGGTCACTGGTTTAAAGTGCCCTAATCTCAACATCCTCAGCTGGTGCCGTAGCTGAACCTTCATTCAGACATCTACTTCTAGATAGTGAAACATGTGGTAAGGCCAGTTGCTTCCATAAACATGGGCCCATTTGCTACATTTGTTGAATTGCTTAGTTGAGGCTTATGTTTTGTGGTATACATATCAGTGAATAAGGAACAAATAAGAAAGTATATTAGATTCCTAAGGCCACCATAATAAATTACTACCAATTAGTGCCTTGAAACAATAGAAATTCATTCTTGCAGAGTTCTGGAGGCTAACAGTCTGAAATCCAGGTATCAGAAGGGCTATGATCTCTCAGTGGTCTAGGGGAGAATTAGTTCCATGCTATTAGTTTTTGGTATTGCTGACATTCCCCATCATTCCCTGATTTATTGCTGTAGAAGTATAATCTCTGTCTCTATTGTCATATGACACTCTCTCTTTGTGTCTTCATACCATTTTCTTATAAGGACATAAGTCAAATTAGATTAAGGGCCCACCTTACTCCAGTATAACTTCATCTTAACTAATTATAACTTCAATGACTATTTCTAAATAAGGTTACATTCTGGGGTACTGGGAGTTAGGACTTTAACATATTTTTTTTTTCAGGGGTGGGATGGGACACAATTTAACCTATAATAGTGTGCTAGAGAAAACGTTGTCAACCAGAAGGTCATGCCGTATCTGGGATAGGTATTTAGGTTTCCAAAGACAAAATATCTCCTCTACTCCCAAATGTAAATGATTTGATGTATTCAACCTTTCTTTAGGGAGCTGACTGGTCTCCTTAGAGGATGGCGCCATGTCCCAGTTCATCATTGGCCTCTACGTTTGACAGGCTGGACACGTAGCAATCATAATAGCCACATCAGATTTGAGGAGACAAAGTTCATGTTGCTGAGCCCTATGTGTATAAGCTACAAACTTGTTACCATGGCCATTTTGAGCAAGCGCCGAACTGACTGGGTAAGGAGCCCAAATAGTTTTTGCAATAAGGATCACACAGTCTTTCTGATTATTAAGAGACTCCTCTGCAGTAGATGCCCTCTGATGGGCTTTTACATAGGAAATGGATATCTTAATATTCCACTACTATTCCAAGAACTCTATGCATATAACTCTTCCCTAGAACTCCTGTCACCAATCCTCTAATCTCATTTTTCAATCTTTGATAGAACAAGCATAGCATTAGCTTCTCCCAGGAGTCATTATCAATCCACATAGTAGACCATTTCTCCCTCCCACACAAAGTACAAAACCAAATGTACTACAGTAACATTACGCCTATTCCAAGTATTTCCCTTTAAGACTGTCTTCCAGACTGCCACGAATGAGACCGAAGTATAGCAACTATCCACTTCTGGTTGTGGTCAACATCCAGCAAGCACATTGGTAATTTTTCCTCCTTGGCTAATAGTCATAAATAACTTCCCATGAGGCCACAGGTGTGGGCTGAGGGACTGCTGACACAATAATAGGAGTAAGAACTTTGAAGTCTGATTCTGTTCGAAGGTATTATTTGAATTTTCTGGACCTCGGCAGACTCTATTAGGTATAGTTCATTTCCATTTAATTATTCAGTGCTGCTGCACACATCTATCTTTAGGATTTGGTTAACCAAGTAATAACCAATTTGTGATGAGCAGCTCAAGTCACATAATCCCCTGGTTGTGTGCTCAGGTGTTGTTTGGTTGTTCCAAGTTTCGGTAGAAAGCTACAGAGAGCTTTATAAATAGTTGCTTGTAGAAGAGGGTTTGGATTTGTCCAGAATGTCAGAGTCTATACTGTTTTACCTATTGAGACATTTGAGAGCCTCCAAGGGGTGTTTCTATTTGTAATAGAGAGTTCAAGTACAATTTAGATATTCTAGCTTATGAAGTTCTAGAGGTAGGGGAGCTTGCACTGCAACCTGGACCTATTGCTAATTCTTTCTTGCTCTGGGCAATGATTAAAATGAGTATTCTTGTGGATTACTCCTGAAATGAGTTACAGCAGTGTTGCCAAATGTGATATATGCTTCCTTTAAAATACGAAGACTTACACAAAATGTGGTGCCTCTTTCTTCACAATAGGAAGTTCAAGGTGCTGTTAATTGTTTCTCACTTTAGAGGGAATATCCACACATGGTGTACATGAAAGAATTACTAGAATTTTTGCATTTGGCATTTGTGGGGTTTATCTTGTACTCAGCAACACACATAATTTTTCTTAGACATCTAGGTGCTTGTGACCTCTTGCTCATTAGGTCCAATTAGCACAATGTCTTCAATCTAATGAATCAGAGTGATGTTTTCTGGGATTTCAACAAGATCAAGATTCTTCTGGACTATATTATAACAGAATCAGGAGAGTCGCCATAGTCATGATGTAAGACACTGAAGGCATAATTCTGTTCCTACTACTTAGATAAAGATGAACTGCTTCTGATGGTCTTTACAAATTTGGAAGGAAGAAAAAAAAGGCAGGACAAAACAAACCACTTTCTAGATTAATAACTACACTCCAGGGGCCAGGAGCTGTGTTGATTTGCTCCAGCAAGGGGACTACATTTAGATCAGCAGCTATAGCTGGTGGTACCTACAATTCAGGGTCATTCGAAAGCGTTCATTTGGCTTTTGTACCAGCCAACCTGAAGAGTTAAATGAGAATGGGATAGGAATTACCACCCCATCATTGATAGTAGCACAAATTTCTCCATTTTTTCCAGGGTATTGCTTTCTGATTACTGTTTGACAAAGGAAATTCCAGGGGCTCTACTTGCCTCTGCCCATCATAACAACATTTACTGCATAGGTCAGGGAACTGATGTAAGGATGTTCCAGTTGTTAAGTAAGGCTATTCCAAGTAACCAATCAGGAGCATGGGAAATAGCCACTAAGTAGCCCATAGTCCACTGAAGGTGGAGCTGGGCCAGGACTCCACTTATTTTCTGACTTTATGCTCACACTGATTAGTACTAAGTTGTGGCCCATAACTAATAACTCCTAGTTGGTACAGTTACTTCTCTTTTCCAGTTCACTGTCACCAACTAAATGACCATGGATCTTTTGGGGGAAGGTTGGGAAGAAGATTTACAGTGTGTCTTTGTGTCTACATTTTATGGTAATTCCTTAAAAGAAACTAGCTTTCATAGCAAAAGGATCGGGGTTTTTTGAACTGGATAAGAAACCATGATTCCCTCTGTAGCAGTTTGATTTAGGTGTTACCTACCAGAGGGAGAATTGGTCTGATAATATTTAAAAAGGCTGACAATTTATTTCATTCTTAAGATTCTCACAAAAATCTATTAGCCACAGTATATCCATGTGGATCAAAACACTTGTATTGCCATATCTGCCATTGTGATTTATTGCAGTAACTGTGTCAATCTTATCCCTGAAGCTGAGCACTGCCACCCGGTCTCTACCACTCCAAGACACCATTATTTTCAATGGGATAGGAAGTCCAATTTTTCAGTAACATCTCTGGCCTACATAGGGTAACTATGATAGAACATTTTGGGGATACTAGTTCTTACTACCAAAGTGTTCTTATTACTGTGGAGAAGAAAGTATAAGGGTAGGTCCACTCTATCATCCCCACTTCCCTATGTCTTTGATTTCATTTTTCTTAATCACAGAGAAGTCTCAGGATTTTAATCTACTTCCTGTAGGTCATCATTGAGTCTAGGCTTCAAGCAAACTGATAGAGCCTATCCCAGGTGTTTCAACTGACAGCATACCTAGAAAGCTAGGTAAACTTTTTCATATTAATAAATCCTTCTTGCACTACTCTCATATTTTTAAATCCTTGATTTAGCTCCTACAGAATCTATTTCTAAACATGTTTTCCCCTCTCTCCCATTTCCTGACTATGAAAATTGGCAAGGCCCAGTTACCCCTTGGGAGTAGAATCTATCTTATCTTCGAGAATATTTTGCAATTCCCTTTCTGGCTATAGAAGCAGTGAAAGTTGGTGGGGTTAACTTTGAGGGTAATGGGAATGTCCTACCCAGGAAAGTGCTCCAAATGAGTCTTTAAAAGCAGTTTTCTCCGACAAGTTGGAGGGACTGCTTCAGCAAGCAAAGAAGATTCTGGGGGCTTTCAGGGTTTGAGTTAAGAACCTCACTTCAAGTTTCAGGTTTCTGCTTTTTTAACCACTGCATTATTATTATTACGAGTCCCTCAAATTACGGGTAAAATCTTGCTTACAAAAATGTGGACCCACGAGATTTGGGATACTAATCTTAATTTTAATTTGAATTCTTAAAGCCCATTGAATGTATATATTTAATAAGTATTGCAACTCTGCAACCCGTACTATCAAGTCATAGTTCTGATTTTCAACTATGTCTGTTCTACATCTGCACAAGATAAGAGATACATTTAAAGCTGATTAGAACATTTTTGGTCTTCCATCATGCCTTGAGTTGAGAGTTTAAGGCACCAAGTTTATATTTTTATTTTTATAAACTCTCTAGTAGAGTGAGAAGCAGCTTATAACCTATCGCCATAATAATCAAATGACATACGTACTTAATCTCCTGAAAACTTGCCCTCTATTAGTATTCTTCTACATTCTCCTACATGTGTAGAAGTCATCTGTAAGTTATAAAATCATATATGTGGAATCAGCACTAGAATTTTGACCTGAGGGCCTGTTTCTTGAGGCTACTCCTGGAACTGTGTCAGCTAGGGGCCCAGCAAGAGACAGAAGGCACACTGATGGAATTCTGAGGATAATTTAATGAGAGTACTCAGAAGAGATGTGTGGCATTGGGTAAGATAACAAACAAGAGAAGCTGAGACACCTCAGAGTAACAACACTGGAAAGTGTTGCCATCCGTAAACCTAGAGGAGGGGCTGCCTGGCCAAAGCTGTGGTCAGAGAGAAATGCATCCACTGTTAGAATCCTAGACTGAATCAGGCCTGACCAAGTCAAGAATAACCCTGACCTCTTTCTTTTTCCTCTTTCTGATTTCCTAATGTGTTTCCCATTAACCCATGCAGTATAGTTTGTAGGAATCAGCCTTTCCAGCATATACAAACTACAACAGAGAGTGGATCCAGGTCAGGGGAGGATGAAGAGTGGCAAATGGAGAATAATTAGTATGGTGGTGGTGGTGTGTGTGTGTGGGTGGGGGCAGTGTTGGCAGCAGTGGGCATGGTAGGAGCTGTCAATGCAGTAGTAGTGAATTCAAGGACCATCTCCTATTGTATTCAGAAATACCACTCACTTTTAATATTGCTCCTGTCGAAGAATATGTTTTTTTAGACTGCTTATCTTGCCCTAGCAATTTGTTTCCATACTACATCCCACCCCAGTGTGTCAGAAATTCTTTACTGTGGGACTTCATGTTCCCCAGATGAATCACGAAATATGGCAGAAACTGTTTAAATGTCCTTAAGAATTCTCAGAAAGTTAAAGTGTATGGTCATAGAATCTGAAAGCTTCCAGAGAGATTGTTGCCTAGTGTATCCGAGTCTGAGCCAAGATAACCTGTTAGAAGAGTGAAGTCAAAAAAAACTTAAGGTGAGAATTACTTAGAAGCGAAATTAATTTATGTGATTTGGTGTCAGAGAAACTGAATGTTTTTGAAGAACCATATGAAGTATAATCACAGTTCTGAGTATTTCTTCCCACACAATTCAGTTACAATACTTCAGATATCACATCTGATTTTCAATGTCTGAGTTACAATAAATTGCAGACATTTGCTAGAAGAAATGGTGGTAGAAAGGAAAAATATGTCATTGAATAAAAGAAAAAAAGCCTTACTAGTCAAAAATATTCACCCAATCCCTCCCCTCCCCCCCCCAAAAAAGTGAAAAAGATTAATGGGCTTTTTACTTTGTAACTGGAAATGAATTTTTACCCTAATAATCATAAAAGTATAATGTGTTTAAGACGCGTATTAAATGACTATAGGGAAACTATATCTTGGATATAAGAAAAATGACTAGAAATAGACATTCCTGTATCAATAACATAATTTTTTTCTTGAGGAAAAATGTCAATGATACATAGACAGTGAAGGGGGTGTTGATTGTCATGTCAAGAATAATTTGTTTATTTATAGCTGTACATCCCTTGCTATGATGTATCCCTTAACTCTGTGAAGGTGAAGATTCAAACTTGGGATAGAGCTGCAAATGAGGAAACAGGAACGTTTACTGTCCTTCCATTCCTATAAGTAGAGCAAATTTAGCTGTGTTTTGCTAGAGGCAAGTTGGCTGAACTTGAATAACCTTTACATTGATTGGTATAGACATTCAGGTACAATTGCAAAGTTTTTTTCTGAGGTGTTGCAGTTTTACATGGTGTAGGTTTTTGGTCATTGTGTCAATCTACATTGCTTGCCTCTGACTATCTCTATTTGAGTAACTATTTTAAATAGAAAGTGGCCTTTCTTGAGTTACTGGATTTCTGATCACTATGCCACAGGGGAAAACATGCAAACTTTAAAGCCAGTTGATCTGGGTTTGATCCCTCTGCTTACTAGCTGTGTGACATTGGGCACATTTTTAACTCCTCTGAGCCTTGGTTTTTATTTCTGTAATGTGGGAATATTAATGCTTATTGCAATGTTCTGAAGGTTAAGAGAGATAATATATTTAAAGCACCTAACATTGCTGGCACATAGTGGGGATTCAATAAATAAAAGTTGCTGCAATTCTTCATTGTCTTCTTCTTTCTCAGAGGAATTAATATACTGCCCCTGGGGAGTAGAGTGCTGGTGCTTCCAGGAGAGAGTATGTTGGCAGAGCAGGGACTTGTGTCATTTGCCAGGGTTAGATACCATTTACCTAAAGCAGCTTCTTCATTTCTACTTCTCAGAATAGACTGATTCAGTACCCCCTGAGGACTTTAACTTCTTCCCTAATAAATGAAAAGTTTGAATCTGAAGTCAGGTAACATTTTGCCTTAAAGCATTGTCTTAAATAGATTTTTCTTTTCTGCTTAAAAGAAAGGCAGGAAAGATTTATTATAAATACTCTCAGGAGGCCTCTTCCAAAATGCTTCCCCTTATAGAGGTAGTCACAAAAATGGGCACTGAATGCTGCCTTGGAGATTTGTAAAGTGACAGCAAAACCATTTTTTGTATGTCTGTTAGTGAATTTGAGATGCATTTGAGTATGCTAAAAAACCTAAAACACATTTGATTAAATTAAAATTCACATGTGAAGATATGAGTATAATTCATTAAAAAAATTACTAAAAAAGAGATATGTATTAGAAAGCTGATAAGAAAGTCAGATTATATTATGTAGTTTTATAGTTCATCTTTAAGGCTAATATCTCTCTAAGATACTAGCTTTAATCAGCATTTAGTTAACTTTCATTTATATTACATTTGGCTCAAATAGCACTTTTAATTTAATTCAGAAACCATAAATAAGTTTTTATTTTACTCTTTTTTGGAAATCTTTGAAAATATTCTTTTAATTTTGGGGTGTGCTGGAGATAAAAATAGTAAACATGAATTTTACCTTTTTAGATGACTTTTTCTGTCTCAAGGTTTTAAGTGGTTTTTGATTTTTGAAGGAATACAAGAGCTTGCAGTTAGCAGGCTTGCTTCATCTATACCCTAAACTCTACCAACTGCTTGATATTATTGAGGAGTGCTATATATATAGATATTCTTTTTAAGTTGACTTCTTTGAAACATAATAATAGCCTGATAGATAGCAAATAAACGTCAGGAAATGTTCGTTCCCTTTATGAAATATGGTTACTTGTTTCTTTTACAGTTTAATAATCCTTATCATCAGTATAGACTGGCAAATCAAAAAGTATGCTGAATGTGGCATATAGAAACTCCTAATTTCTATTCCTGGTGATTCAATTTATTTAACATTGAAGTCACTTAAATTTTCTGATTCTCAGTTTTCTCATCTGTGAAATGGAAGTGCATACTCCTGCCTGTGGTGGCTGTGGTTGGTTTATTGTCAGCATTCACTTCTAACCTCTCCTGCTTACTTGTCCTGCAGAGGCTGGAAAGCTAAAATTACATATTTTCCAGGTTCCCTTGCTGCTAAGGTTTAGAAGCAAAGTAGATCCTATCATTTAAAAGTATTTATTCAAAATTTATAAAGAGAAATATGGAAGCCATCTTCCTGCAGCTTTGATTTTTATCAAACAGCAACGTTCCAGTTTCCAGCTCTAGTTAGGAGCTTTCTTATTTTCAGGTCACAGCAATAGTCAAGTGTTCCTTACTTAGTGCCGGTGGTGGCCTCTTGATTCTTCCTTTCAGACAGTAGCAGAATCAGCAGCCTTCCCAGTGTTTCAGTTGTTAGGTGTTCAGGGTCATTCCTGGAGGCCCAGCCTTGAGCCTGCTTCTTCCAAATTTGTAGTTATTTTGTAAGCATCTAATGTCTTGTATTAAACTCATTTCTCCTAACACAACTAAATTATTTCTATTTATTATATTAAACTCTAATAGTTGACTTAAAGTATTCTGAGGATTACATGGAATTAATCATATATTTTAAGTTGCTTTGTTAAAATACTATATGGACATAGGAATTATTACAATTAACAGATACTTGAGCACGTGCACGCGCACGCAAACAAACACACACACACACATACACACACACACACACACACACACACACACTTGCACAATTTGCCCTATTATTTGACTGGTGGAATTTTACTAAAACACACTCTACAATATGCCCCCTGAAACTGTAAGAAATTAGTTCAAAGTGGGTAACTCTCCACAGAGGGGAAAAAAATAACTGTGTAACCAATTACATTAAGTTTTCTGCTTACCCACTGGCAGTGGGGTCAGGGCAGAGTGGGTTGTGGTGGGGTGCAGGAGTTTTGCTTAAGCTTCTTGAATAATTTGGGGTCTGGCTGTGCAGTAGCACTGGTCCAGAGGGATTTCCTTGGTTCCATACTCTATTCCTGATCTCAGCTCTCTGTAACTAGAATTTTCTGCTACACTTGTGAATTTGAAGTGTCTGAAAATCAAAAGTACTGGACTGTTTCTTGTTTTCTTCTTCTTATAAGTGATATCCCTTGGGAAAGTTAGGGTTAGAGGTTTGAAATGGTAAAGGATTAAGCCAATTCTCAGTATCATTGGTTACTCCAAAGTGCAATCCTGCTATATTTCCTGAAAGAAATCAAAGTATTCAGTTAGAAAATATGATGATTCTTGAAACATAACAGGAAAGTTATCCATGCTAAATCAGCACTCTGGGTGTCAAGGTTTTTGATTTATGATTAGCTTATCTCACTTAATATAGCTGCCTTTAATATTTGTGGCTTTGGATTTGTGATCAGTATGATGAGTCAATCATAATTTTTTTCTCATTGTTGGGAAAAATAAGATTTATAATCAGTGGACTACTCTGATTAAATAATTAATTTTAAAGGAAAGATGTTCCAAGTACTATTGTGAATTGATAAGCATTTGCTAAGAAACAAATGTTAGTTTACATTGAATAAGTATGCATATTTTATGCTATTTTATCCACGTAACAAAATGATGCTGAAGAGGTTCTTCCCCCTTCCCCCTTTTTAAGGTTTCTTCTTTCTTTTAAAATTTTATTTTATTAGTTTCAAGTATACAGTACATTGGTTAGACATTAATATAGTTTATAAAATGATCCCCCTAATTGCTCTTTCTTTCCTCTGGCTGAAGAGTTTTCTGATTGCAACACATAATGCAATTAGAAAGATACCTTGTAACCCTGATTAACTAACTGCCCAGTGGCTTTAATATCTGGAGGAGTAAAGCGCATTTTACTTTACAAATTCTTTCTAGTTTGCCTAATTAAACACGTTTCTCCTAGAAGGAGTTTTTCAAATCCAGACTTAAGCCACACTTATGAATGATGCGTGTCTATGATTCAGTAGTTTTCCCAATGCTTTTGATATATAAATTATTACCCAGGTGAATTAGAGTACCTGGACAACTATGAATTTAGGAAATAATATTTTAAAAATGTTTTTATGACTGTAATAATGTTTGACAAGTGTGTAACACTCCTCAGCCTCTGTTAATATTTAGATAGGTGTCATCTGCAAGCTAATTTCTATTTTTCTATCATCTATCATTTATTTAATGTCTCCATATCTATAACTGCATCTACATATGTATATTTAGCAAGAATACTTGTTTATTTTTTATATAGTTAAAAATTTTTAATTATAGTTGGCACACAATATTATATTAGTTTCAGGTGTACAACATAATAATCACACATTTATATAGCTTACAAAGTGTTCAGCCTCATAGTACCCATCTGACACCATACATAGTTATTACAGTATTATCGACTGTATTACTTATGCAGTATTTTACAACCTCATGATTATTTCATCACTACGAATTTGTATTTCTTAATCCCTTCCCCCTTCTCACCCACCCCCTCTATCCCCTCCCCTCTGGCAGTCCTCAAAATGTACTCTGTATCTATGAATTTGATTCTGTTTTGTTTGTTATTTTGTTCTTTAGATTCCACATATAAGTGAAATCATATGGCATCTGTCTTTCTCTGTCAGGCTTACTCCGCTCAGGATAATACCCTCTAGGGCCATCCATGTTGTCGTAGATGACCGGATTTCATTCTTTTTTTTTTTTTTTATGACTGAATAATATTTCATCGTGTATATGCACCACCTCTTCTTTATCCATTAACCCATTGATGGATACCCAGGTTCCTTCCATATTTTGACTATTGTAAATAGTGCTGCAATGAACACATGGATTCACAGGTCCCTTTGAAGTAGTATTTTGGATTTTTCAGATAAATGCCCAGAAATGAGATTACTGGGTTTGTCTGATATGAGTATTGCTACACCGCTACTGTTCATTCCTCTTAAGGTATTGATCAATTCAGTTATTGTATTCTTCATTTCCGACTGGTTCTTTTAAATGTTTTCTATCTTCCTTTTGTGTGTTTTCCATATCATAAGAGAGGCTAATTGGTTGTGAGGACTGGCTGTGACTACAGTGGAGGAGCTGTTGTGCAGCGACTGAATGTACGAAGCAGAATTTGCTTTAGCAGGGCTCTGGTGCCTGCCAGTCTGCCCTCGGGGTGTGTCGTTCTCTGATGTGGCATCAAGTGGAGTTCTCTGATGTGGCATCAAGTGGAGCTCAGGGAGAGGGAGTCCATCAGTGGGTAAGTCGGAGTGCAGGCCCTTTAGGAAAAGTGCCTGGTATTCCAGCAGCCTTCTGCCTCACTCAGCCACAAGCTCTGCTAGTTTTTCACAGCCATATTTTATGGGGACTTATCTTCCTGGCACTGGAACCCTGGACTGGGGACCCTGGTGTGGGGTCGAGACCCCTTTTTCCTCTGGGGGGACCTTTGCTGCCAAGATATCCCTCCTGATTTTTAACTGACACACATGGGTACGGGAATAATTTATTCTGTGTCTCTGCCCCTCCTACCAGATTTGAGGTGGCTTTTTCTGTAGGTCCTTCATTATAGGACTGTTTAACTAAGCTTTAGGTGATTTTGAATGATGGTTATTCTGTAGTTTAGCTGTAATTTTAATGTAGTAGTGAGGGGAGGCAAGCACAGTGTTTACTTACTCCTCCATCTTTACCTGAAGGTCTGTAGCAATAATATTTATAAATATGTATATAGAGAGATACATATATAGAAGAATGAAATTTGAAATAACGATGTCATATTAACTTGAAATATCAATCAACATTTACTAATTTCTTCTGTTCTTCATGGGTATCCCCAATGTAGGTTGTTTTCTTGTGAAATAGGAAGGGGCTTTTGAGATTGAGCAAGTCTGTTCAAGTAAAGTGATAAGGATCCTTTTCTCTCCCCTTTCCCATAATAAAGGGCTTTGAACCATGTTGAGTGTAGAAAGAGAGAAATTGAGTTTTAGATGAATAAGAGAGGGAAAAACAGCCTGGTGTTTTATTTCCCAGATCCCTTCTGTTTAATGCCAAATGGAAAAATAGGACAGAAGTAGAAGCCCCCAGGGAGTATGTGAATACCTGAGAAAAGGAGATAGATGCACTGTCTTGTGGCTATGGTGTAAAAATGGCAGTTGGGCAGATGTGCCCCACACCATCCTGCATTGGTAAAGCAAGTGAGATGGACACATAGTTCATTTACACATGAGAGGGGGCTTTCCATATCCCCAAGTCTCCAGGGGATCACCTGGTCCAAGAGTGATATGTCAGGGAGTTGCTTATAACAGTGGGCTAAATATGGACTTCATGACTTACCTGGGAGAAGAAGCAGCTGATGTGCATACTGGAAGGGCAAAAGGAGGAGAGAAACAGAATGGCCGCATCATTGAGATATCACCCTTCCAGGTTGCTGTCTGCAGCCAGATGTGGCTCCTGCCTGAGCTCCTCCTGATGTGGCTGAGAGACTACAGCTTATCATGACACAATAGTGGAATACAGGGTAGAAAATAGACTGCCACTCCTCTTGAGAACTGCCCCCACCCCCACTACAGATAGGTGGACCACTGTTGCCTGTGGAAGGTGGGTGCTTGATACTCTGAAACACTGAGAGCCAGGAGATGAGGTAAGAAAAATGTCTATGATATACTATTGAACCAAGTTATAACTGATTTACGCAAATTAAGTTGACTATACATCATTGGATGTGGCAGAATTATAATGCAAAAACTAAATTTCCTGTTATAAGGCCGACTGATTAGAAATTCAGAATTAGAAAATAAAATTGATTCAAGAAGAAAATTGTTATGTTTTAAAATATTCAACTTTGTAATTGTGTAATATAGTCATGTTATTCAAACATATATTTATTGATTTTTTTCCAAAAAGAGATGATACTATAGAGGCACATAATCTTTATTTGTATATGCATCAACACTGTCATTTTTAATAGGCATCTAATTCATGTTTAAATTTAGGTGAGGTCAAAGATATTTTTCTTTTATGGTTATTGCTTTTTCAATCATGGTTTTATTTTGCATATATAGTATAATGTGATATAATATATAACATATATAATACAAATATATAATGTGTTATACCAAATATATGAATATCAGCTCTATATGCATATAGCACTCTTAAGGTTTTACTTTTAAATGTGATCTTTAATTTATTACCAACTTACTTTGGTTAAGGATGAAGCGGGAATCTACCTGATTTCTTGCTCACCTGTCGTCCCAATTCCATGTTAAATCATTTATTTTTCCAACGTCAACTTGAAAAAGCATCTCTATCTACCAGTTTCTGTATATTTTACATTACTCTTTTTTTTTTATTATTTTGAAAGTACCATATTTTCTTAATTGTGGTAAATTTAGACTACATTTTAAAATCCGGAAGGACAAGTCTCTCACTATTCTTTTTCATAACTTTCCTGAATATCTAGAGAACTGTAAGATAATTGTTATTAATTTACTGAAAAAAAATGTTGGTTTTCTGAGTGAAATCGAAGTAAATCTATAGCTTAATTTGTAGGTGAATTTGTATTTTTATAAAGATATTCTTTTTTTCTCATAATCTGTTTGTTTTCTACATATTTATTTTGCTCCTATACTTTGGAGTACAATTTTATAATTTTCTTCAGATAAGTGATTTGATTTTTTGCTAAGTTAATTCCCTCTGTTCTTTTTACATTTCATGTTACTATTCTATGTGAAATATTTTTGCTTTACATTTTCTAACTTTGGAGACATTAATTTTTTGGTTTAATTGTCTAATTTTCTGAATTCACTTTCTATTTCTAATAGTTTTTTAGTTGGTTTATTTATATTTTTTTCTGGTAGATAAATATTTGAATGTTTTCCTGTATTTCAGTACTTATTACTTACATTTAACTTTCTTATTTAATTGCATTGGCTATCTGACACAGAATAATCAAGTGTACACTATTTTTGGAAAGAATGATTGTTGTTTTTGGCATACCAACACTACTATTATCTGGCACTAGTGGACATGCATGCAATGTTTAAGTGTGATGTTGACTGGAAGAGTTTTGATAGATTTTTAACATATTGCATCTTTCTATTTAGATTTTTAAGAGATTTTCCTTTCAGGGTGGATGTTAAATTTTATCAAATTCTTTTTTTTTCAATGTATTACAAATATTTGAATTGTTTATTTCTTATTTGACCTGTTTATGAGATTTATTAATAAATTTCCATTGTAAGATATATATTTCTGGAAAAAATACAAAGAAGAACAATTTTAATTATGCAGATGGACTTGGTTAGCTAATTTTTTTTAGGAATCAGACTTTAGCCTGGAAAAGTCTACAGAATAGAAGCTGATTGGCATTGCCTATGTGGCAGAGTGAACAGAAAGTCAATACGCCTAGAGTTTGTGGAGTAAAAACAGAGCTGTTTCTGGCCCACTGTATGAATTAGGAAAAAAATATCTTGCTCCAGGCATACAGAGACCCATTCCAGGGTGCACGGTTTGATTTCAAGAACAAGGGCTCCTCACTTGTACAGGAGCGTGTGGTGAACGCAGTGCACAGTGTTTTGTGGAAGCTTTTGGCAAACATACCAAATTTTTACCAGGGCTAAGGAGACACTTTAGAAGAGAGCTGAGTTAGAGATATTTTGAAAAGACAATATTAAATAGACTGTCTGCAAAGGGAGTGACAATCTCAGCAGAAGAGAAATGTTGGTTTGATAGGGAAAAAATGAAAAAAAAAAAAAAAAGGAAGTCTTACTGATACAAATGCTCTTAGTAGCTTATGCACATCATTATGTAAGTTACATATGAAATGGACAACCATTAGTTATAGAAAAAGAAACTAACCCTCAACTTGCAATAAAATAGAAGTAAATACATGGCAAAATATGGGACAGGGGTCTTATGGGACCATAAATGGCATAGAATTGGGAGAGCTGTTAAATGGCCAGGGATTGAATGTGCCTCTGCCTATCTTCTAAGGATTCCCCACTCCCTTCCAATGGTAGTATTTTCTTGAATCAACTATTAGCTTAGTTTTTATTCCAGGGAGTTAAAAATGGTCTCTTAGTTTTTAGATTAGTCTGTGATTTACAACTGCCCTCTCTGTGTTCAAAGAAAAAAAATGGCACAGTACATTACATGAAAAATTTGGAAGACGACTCTCTGAATTTGTTCCAGAGTATCTGATTTATGATAAAAAGCCTGTGGCACATTGATGCTGCCTGACCCCATGTGAAGTTTCATTTGGTATTTGGACTGTGAGTAGAATTTCCCTCATTTACAATAACATGAAAGTCAGCAGTAAATCTTCACAAGATTATTATACCTTAGACCAATTGAAAGCTATCCTTAGGGTTTACTGAGCATGCGATGGCAAAAATTTCAAATCTTAGGTGATAGCAAAAGAAAACTCCTTCCACAAAAAATTTGTACAAATGGAATGATGCTTCTTGCTCTAGTGTCTGTTTAATTGTTGGATCTTTATAAAACCATCAAGAAAGAGAGCTGTATTAAATGTCTAGAGTCCTGAATTTAAGCGGCTAGAATATCACTAAAAATAGATTAGTGTAGTTTGCCTAGGTGTGATACTTTATGTCAGAGATGAGAAGCAAGCAGAAATCTCCAAACTATTGTAACTTGAAAAATGAAACAAATTTAACCTACAGAAAATGGGCCATGTGGATATAAGAAGGGACTTATTAATCAAATCTTACCAATTAAGAACTGGTACTTCACTATTAAACTCTGAGATGAATTTCAAAAGCATGGCTTGATGGAATGGATATTTACATTATTAAGATATCATAGCAACCAATCTTTATCTGTTCTGAGTGCTACATAGAGGTCAACTTGAAAGTTCTCAGCTGATTACCATCTTGACAATTAATAAAGATGATTTAGCTTGTCTGTTGTAACTTCTCTGAAAACATGAGTATCTAGAGGCAGGAGATTCTAACATTAAACAGTAATGTCTTCTGCTGAATAAGTGAGAGATAAATAAATTAAAACATTGCTATTCATTTAACAAATAACTTCAAACTGATTTAAATTAATATAAGAGCTCATAGACTTTGTGAAATCTAAAGCTAAAGTCGTACCATTGTCTGAATAATTTTCAATTATACATTCTCAAGATAATTTTTCTCAGGATTTTATTTCTCCTAGTTTTTGTTCTGATTACTATTGCTACTTTCTAAAATGCTACAGATTCAGAATTTGAGGCTATATACTTAGCACTTATATAAACAGCTTGCAATGGTATTAATTTGTACTTTTTTGTTTTTCAGTTACCAAATTAGCATTTATAGAGCATCTGCTCTTGGGAGCCCTATTCTAGGCTTCTCCCATAGTCTTCTACATCTTATAACTATATTGCTATTCGTGCCTTTTCAGATCAATGACCTACAAGTCATCCTTGATTCTTCTTATTTTCTTACAACTCACATGCAAACTATTAGCAAGTCCTATCTTCTGGTTCTACTTTCAAAATATGTTCAAATCTGACCACTTCTTACCACTTCCAGGTTAATAATTTAATCTGAGTCACTACTACCTATCCACTGGTTCAGCAAATGGTCTCCCAGCTTCCATTTTTGCAACGCTCTAGCCCATTTGCCACAGAACAGCCAGAATTATCTACTGACAAATCAGGTTATGTCACTTCCTTGCTTAAAACCTTCCATAAGCTTCTCAGTACATGAATACGAAATCTAAACTGCTTACCAGAGACTATGTGGACTTTACCTGATCTGGCCCTTTCTAACCCCATCTTCTACTCCTCTGCCCCTCACTCACTTAGCTCTAGTTACACTACCTTTCTGATATTCCTTGAACTCACTGGGCTCATTTCCACCACAGAGCATTTGCCCTTCCTGTTCTCTCTGCCTAAAACATTCTTCTACTCAGATCTTTCAATATTTCTTTCAATACATTCAGGTTTGGGCTTTAGTGTTCCTTGACCATTTTATCTTAACCCTCATCCTTATCAATTTTTAACTCCTTAATCTGCTGCATATGTTTATATAGCATTTTTTCTAGCTAAAATTTTCATATTTGTTTACTTATTTTATCTTCACTCCACCCCAACACCCACATACACATTCAAAATTGCTTCATGGGAGTAAAGACTTTATTTTATTCTTTACTATATATCCTGGGTCTAACAGAGTAACTGACACATAGCAGACACTTAGTAAATATTTGAAGAATGAATATACAAATTGATATGGTAAGGGACAAATTGTGCTAAAAAGGAGTTAACTAAAAGTAAAGATATTCATTGCCAAGGAATTTCAGGTCTAATCAGAAGAAAAAACCTACATCTATGCAAAAGACTGTAAAGCATTACAGATTGAATACATAATGCCCAAGTAAGACAGAGCAAAGCAGGACATTTTATTATGTCTATTACATAGCCATCTGTCTCTCTTCTGTTTCTTTGCATTTCTCCATACTACCTAATATGGTCTCTGCACACACATGTTAACTATGACTAATTATTTTTTAAAATATGCAATTATAAGTAGAAAGTGATATTGGAAATAAAACTAAAGTGACAGCTCAAATTACTCTAAATTACCTGTGATTTAATTTTTCCATACTTGCTAATACATATGTACAACTATATACTGGTTTTCGTTTAGCTGTTGGACATACATCAGAGCAGTTTTAATGGCATGGTACAATATTTTCAATATACTACTAGTAAAAATAGATTTTACTTAAAATTTTTAATTCCTGATGCTTTACTCTTCCATGTCCGTGGTCCTTATAAATTTTGGGAAATTGGGTTAAACCCTTTCCTCGAGAATCAAGTTTGTTATAACTCAACTATATGTGTAAAGTATAAATGAATGACACATAATATACTAATTTAATCATTGATTCAAAACATTGTTACTCACCGACTTGAATAAACTGGGAAAAAATGTGACTAATTATAGGTTCAGCTCTCAAGAAATTACTGTGCATTCATTTATTCACCTGACATTTTCAAACAGTTGAGAAATAACATTCCAGGCACTATCCCAGGCATTGGGAATGCAATTGTAAGCAAGGCTGTCAATGCCCCTTCAGTCACAGAAAAAGTTCTGGGAAACAGAAATGGCTGACAAATGTGATTATAAAGGAAGAGAATAAGACAGAATGAGAGTTTATAATAGAGGAAACAACTTTGAGCCTTCAGGGAAGGGCTGCCTGATGAGCACTGAGATTAGACCCCCCAAAAAAATCTAAAGGCAAAGTCAGGGACAGAAGATAAGGATGGGCATGAAAAAAAAAATCACGGAAGTCCAGTTTAATCAAGGTTTCAGCAGAAATAAGGAAGTGAGTACAGAATCTGCTGGCTGCATTGAAAAAGGAAAGATAAACAGTATTGTTTGGCATCAGCAAAGCCTTGCTCTGGAGGAGATGCTTGGACCTCAGGAGTGTGAATTTGCCAGATGGGTAAGAGGGTAGGATTCAGCATGTGCCGTATCTGAAGGCTGTAACACTGTATGGGAAAGTGAACGAACGAGTGATATGACCCATCCTTATGCAAATTGAAGCGGTGGTGTAAACTGGTCTAGGGGGTTTGGCTGATGAAATCCTGCCTATCTGTTTACATGTTAGGCACTGTGACATTTAAAAAGGTGATTAACACTTAGGAAGAGTGCAAGGCATGGTATTATGAGTTGACCTGGCCCAAATGCTGCCTGTGGCTAACCCATAGCATGACAAAGTGCGGAGAGAGTGGCCTGTATGCCATGCTGGCTGAAAAATGGACACAATTATAGGACAGAGAAATGGACTTCATTGTTCCAGGCAGCACTGCACTTGGCCTTGAATGTGAAAACTGAGAAGTAGATCTAAAAACTTTTCAAAATGATTATGAAGTATCCAAATGACCAAATTGTGTTATATAAATGTAAATTGTGTTGGTGTTATATAAGTGTAGATTAGGGTTTCAGGTTGGGTTTTTTTTTTTTTTTTAACATGAGAAATAAACAGAAACTATTGATTTTCCCTTTAAGAAATAAAGCTAAGCAAATGGTTAATAATCTATTCTGGACTGGTAAAGTAAACAATCAAGGTATTAAAAGATATTTTTTCACTGTAACAAAATGTATATCTAGTATTGCATCTATTTGCATGAACAAATACAAAGTAAATTGGGAGGAGAGAGATTCATGAAAGCAATTTGAATTCTCTAAGGCAGATTTTTTTTTGAAGGATTTTAGCTACTTTAGAGAGAGTTGTTTTTTCAAAGGACTGTGATTTTTCTCCATGGTACCCTGTTTTGTGAACACGGGTTTACTTGGCTGTTAAGTGCAATTGCTTGCCTCTCTAAATAACAGCATTTTTCATATATGCAAAAAGGAGGCAAGTGGGTTTGTAAAATGGTGACTTGTTGTTTTATTAGGTATATGAAAGCTGCTTTGTCATGAGGAATTTTAATTGTAATAATTTTTTAGTAGAACTTGTTAACGTCTTTTAGGCAATGCAGTTATTTAGGACTTTGCTTGTGCTCTTGACAAACAGGTGTTTATTTGCATGTCTTATCTAAACAGGAAGACAAAGAGGACTCTGCCCACAGACTTGTATTTCCTCTAATACAAATAGAAGGGGAGGAGAGATGCAAGCAGTTGGGGCTCATGGGAATGAGAGTGGCAATGAAGAAAAGCCTTGTAGGTGTGAGTCAAACCGAGGCAGCTGTGCTTTCCCTCTTAGCACCGTTCACAGTTGTGTGGAGGCTGAAAAGAACCAGAGGGAGAGCGAGCTGGTGGCACTGGTTTTGGGCAGGTGGTCTCTTCTCTCTGAGCACATTAGAGGGAATTGATGGATGATTGTCCTGTCTGTGAAAAGATGCTGCTGCCAGGGCCCTTTCGAATCCACATAAATTTAGGTACAGCCAAGCACATAGGCATGTCACTGTTGAAAACTGTGACTGTGCATGAACTAAGGGACTCAAAGAGGCTGCTTCTCTTCAAATGTGGATTCAAATCTCCGAACAGTTGAAAAGTTTTGCAAGCAGAGGAGCCACAAATCAAGAGTCAATAGAATGGAAAAAGTAAGGTTGAATAATGAAGTGGTCTTTTAGGAAATACTAAGGATGGTGGGAAAGGGATCAGGGGACGGTGCTCATTCTGGGGAGGAGCAGGCAGGCTGGGGACTCGGGGACTCAGTCATATGCAGCGACAGAAAAATGAAGAGAGTGGCACTTTTCTTTCACTAAAACACACTTTTAAAACATGTTATGGGTTGAGATTTTTATTTTCTGTCACTTTTTAATCTCTTAGTGCTTAATAACATTATACAACAATAGAAATCTGAAATGGGGAGCAAAATCCAACAATTATAGTACAAGCAATGGGTTTGGAATTTTGTCCCCTGCTTCTTCTCCTTGGCAAAGGAAAGAGTGTTAGTAGTTGTAATTATTCCTTAAAAAATATATTTAGTTATTGTTCTTTTAATCACAGTCTAGAAAAGCAAAACTGCATGCATGTGTATGCATACACACAAGCACACAACTACGGAAAAATGTACCCTGTAGCTTTGTCTGTGAAACTTATCATTTGATTCTAATTTTGGACTCTTTATCAAATTTTATTCCCTAAAACTGATTCTCACAGGAAACAAGAAACTATCTTTACTAAAGAGAATTAATAGCATTAATAGCAATAGAATTAATAGCAATAATTTAAGTGTCATATTTCTTTTAGGTCACTGATCCTATGTGTTGAAAATGGCAACGGAAGCCAACTCTGAACTGTATGATTATAATAAGAAGAGTTTTTTTTTATTTTATTTTAATTAGTTGTGTGTTTGCTAACATTAGGCACAAGGATTCTCCAGTTTCATTCTAAATATTTAGCACTTACCATGGGCAGTAAGAAAGGTAGGAGTCCTCTACGCCCTCATTTGTGAGGTTTGTGATGAAACAGTGTCAAAAGCTCAAAGGCAAATATAATTTATGCATATCATAAATAACTGTTAGAAAGTGAATACAACTTGAGAGGCCAAATACATCTTTGCACTTGGATGTGAATTGAGCTGAATGTGTGCTCTAAATATCCGAGATTCTCTAAAAATTTTGTATACATTTTGGGATGTATGTGCGTGTTTGTGTATATGATGTATTTAATGGTGTCGATGTTGAAAACAGAAATTAAGATTTGTTTTATTTAATAAAAGGATTGCCCAAACAGATTTTTGGGGGATGGAGTGAAACTGCAGAGTCATAATATTCTACTTTCATCAGTAAAGAAAAATATCGTTCTTATTTTGACTTTTCCTGACTTGGTCTTTAGAAAAAGGAGTGAAAGAAGGAGTAGCAGGAGGTAACAGGATTAGGCTACGTTAGCCTTAATACCTTTCTGATGGTGAGGCCTCCAGTGCCTACGACTACAGTTTTGCCAAGTGCTCACAGTAATATGAACCTCTTTGGATGTTTAATGGAAATAGTGTTTTGTTTTTTGTTTTTTGTTTTTTTTTTCCAGAGGAAGTGTAGTTAACATATGCACTGCCTTTGGTTTTGCAGTGTTTGTTTTTAGTGTAAAGGTTCTTTCAAATACAGTAGATGTTTTCTTGGTAAGCAAAGCATTCTAACATGTGAACTGTCTTGATCTTTGGCTCGCTGTTCTGTTTACTAACTGTGTGAGTGTTTAGTGTGCTAGAAGCTGCAAATAAATCAAAGCTGTGACCGGCCTCTAGTGATGGGAGCACCAGCATCCTGCCTCTTATGTGATCATTTTTGCAGCACAACTCTTACCCTTAGGATAGTTATATCCACTGATTTCTAGGCAGAAGGATAAGTAATCAGTCAATGCTCTAAATTTACAAAGGGAAGGAATAGAATCAGTAGAAGAAAAAAGATGATTTTCCTGTTTTGAGAAACTTGCGTATTGCCCTGTGGCCATTTCACATGTTTGCATTATACAGAGAGTAAAGTAGTCTTTCTCTCCTGGAATGTAAAAACATGATCATGTAGAAAAGTAAACAGTGGGTTGCATGCACTAGGGTCTATTTCTATTTCTAAATTAAAATTAAGTTGTTTTTATCACATGTAAGAGCTCTTTTCATTTTATTTTTAAATCAAGTATTTTGACTCAGTACAAACTTGATATGCTTACTTTAAACAAAACAGCTTCCTAGGAATAGTCATACATGAAAATAACATTGCCTCCATGTTTCTCAACTTACCTTAGATGATATATTTTGTAGGACTTTAGTAGAAAAGTTTAGAGTGTATAATTTTCTAAGCTATCCATAAATTTGTTGATTCGGTGTATTGGAAATGATAATTTAGCTCTTCATCTTGGTTCTGAACTTTTTCTATTTAGCTCAGCAAGCTGGTTACATTTCATTTTCTTCCTCTACTCAACTGAGAAAATAGATTTGGAAATTAACTAGGCACTCTGGGCTATTTCAAGGATCAAGAAAGAGAATTTTGTTTCCATTTCTCATAATGATATATAAAATTTGGAAAGCAGGAGAATGATAACTATGGCCATAATTAATTAATATAATATATTAAGGATTGAGATTGAAATGTAGCTAAGGAGAAAAGTCCTATCAGTACTCTAAATCTGTAAGGTTTCTTTCTGATTTAGCTGACTCCCCAGCAAATTTTCATTATTGACTAGAGGAAATTATATGGTATTCTCCTTCTTTGCAAGATTTGAAACTATATTGAATTGCTACTAAACGCTTCCAGAAGGTAAGGGAACCTTCCCAGAGGCAATTATGCTGCATTTTGCCACTGAAATTTTCTATTTTTTCCCCCTTGTGTGATAGGGTTTTAAATGAAATTAAGGAAAACAAAATGTTAAAACAGCCCATCATGGTTTTGCCTTGAATTAGTGCATATTTGCAGAGTTTGAATGGTGGTTGAATATAGATGTCTCAGAAAATGGCATATCTGCCAAATGACAGATGGTCCAAAGCCAGAATAAAAAGGCTCAAGAAGATGTAGTCAAGGGTAAGGCTGATTCTGGAAAGAGCTGGGCATCTGTTCAGTGGTTGTGTTAACAATTATCATTAGTACAGCCTCTTTTTCATTCTAGCAAATTAATTTCTTATTGTTTTCACTTTTGTGATGATTCTAGTATGCTCTTTATTAGAAAGAATGATATCTGCATAAAGGTTTACTGAATAAAAATGTTCTGAACAAGTCAGACAGAATTAAATATGCATTTTTTAGATAGGAAAGCAAAAATGCTCTTCATCATGCATTAGTTTAAAAACTTTTTAAATCAATTTTTGTTGTCCATAATACTATTGAGACATGTTATTGTGTTTTGATATTAGAATTCAATTAAAATTCAGAGAATTTTACCTCTCGCCTTCAGAGAGGTAAGTAAGGCAAAGAAACTTCATTATATGGAGTTCATGAGTTGTTGGTTATGGCCTTTTAAATCACCAAGTGTTTATATCTATTCATTCGTTTGTATTAAGACAATGTTATTGACTTAAATGCACCTCTTAATTGTGTTATTAATGGGCTTTAGCAAATTTAAATTTTTATGTAAATGCCATCACAATCAAGATATAGAACATGTCCCTCACTGATCTTATTTCCTATATATTAGACTTGTCATTCTCAGAGTTTCATATTTAATGCATTAATAAAGTATATACACTTTCGTTTGTAGTTCCTTGTGCTTAATTAAGTAATTTTTACATTCGCTTAAGTTATCGTGTGTTTCAGTAGTTCATTTGTTTTATTTATGACTATAGTTGTATGGTATACATATGCTGCAATTTACCTATGGGAGGACATTTGAGTTGGTTTGGCCATTCTGAATGTTGTTTATAGGTCTTTGTGTGGGCATATGTTTTCATTTCTCTTGGTTAAATACTTAGAAGTAGAATTGTTGGTAAGCGTATATTTAATTTTATTAGAAACTGCCAAACTGTTTCCCAAAGAGATTGTACCATTTTACATTTCCTTTAGTAATATCTGATATTTCCAGTTGTTCTATATACACTTACCACTTTGCATTGCCAGTATTTTTTTTTTATTTGCCATTGTCACAGATGTGTAGTATTATCTTACTGTACCATTACTGCCAGAGACCTTCCCTCATGCCCAGGCCAGATTATGTGGCTCTGACTATGCTGTCCATTTAGTGGAAACTATAAATAGACAAGCAATAATGTATTTTCAAGAATGTGGAATTAGTGCTATGGAAAGGACCTCATAAAAGGAGCACTTTTATGGAGAGTATATATTTATTATCCTTTACAATGTAAAACTCTGTAATCATACCTGTATAAACATAAAATGTACTCTACACACTAAAATCAAAACAAAAATTTATTTTTAATTAATTTATAATTAATAATTTATAATATTGAGGTGACATTGGTTAATAAAATTATATGCTTCAAGTGTTTAATTCTATAACGCATCATCCGTATATGACATCATGTGTTTATCATCCAAAGTCAAATCCCCTTCTGTTATCATATATTCGACCCTCTCTATCCTTTTCTACACCTCCCCTCCCTCTTTTTCCTCTGGTGACCACTAAACTGTTGTCTGTTTCTATGAGTTTTTGTTTGTTTGTCTCGTTCGTTTGTTGCTTTGAGTTTTATATTCCACATATGAGTGAAATCATATGGTTCTTGACTTTTTCTGTCTGCCTTATTTTGCTTAGCATGATATTCTCAAGATCCATTCATATTGTAGCAAATGACAGTATTTCTTTCTTTCTTTTTTTTTTTTGTGGCTGAGTTATTCCATTGTATATATGCACCACATCTTTTTTATCCAATCATCTACTGAAAGACGCTTTGGTTGTTCCCATGTCTTGGCCACCATGAATAATGCTTCAGTGAACATAGGGGTACGTATATCTTTACAAATAAGTGTTTTCAAAATTTTGGGGTGGATACCCAGAGAAGGGGTTGCTGGGTCATATGGTAATTCTATTCTTTATTTTTTGAAGCACGTTCATACTGCTTCGATAATGGCTGTACCAATTTACATTCCTGTCAACAGTGTCTGAGGGTTCCTTTCCTCCCACAACCTCTCCAACACTTGCTATTACTTGTCTTATTGATAATAGTCATACTTACAGGTTTGAGGTGGTACCTCATTGCGATTTTGACTTGCATTTTCCCAATAGCGAGTGAAATTGAACATTTTTAAATATATCTGTTGGTCAATTGTATGAATGGAAATAGCTAAAATGGCCATATACCCAAAGCAATATACAGATTTAATGCAATCCCCATCAAAATTCCAATGGCATTTTTAAAAGAAATAGAATGAAAAATCATCAGATTTTCATGGAACCACAAAAGACCCCAGAGACCCAAAGCAATCCTGAGAGACAACAAGGCCAGAGGTATCTCACTTCTTGGCTTCAATTATACCACAAAGCAACAGTAATCAAAACAGCATGGTATTGGCAGAAAAAAATAGACACAGAGATCAATAGAACACAATTGAGAACACAGAAATAAACCCACATATGTATGGACAAAAAAGATGCCAAAAACATACAATGGAAAAAAGAAAGGCCCTTCAATAAATGGGTTGGGAAAGCCACATGCAAAAGAATACAACTAGACTGTTATTTGTCACCATTCACAAAAATTAATTCAAAACAGATCAAAGACCTAGATATAAGAACTGGCACAATAAAATGCTTGGAAGAAAACATAAGTATTAAGCTTATGTACTTTGATCTTGGAGAAGATTTTATAATTTTGACCTCAAAGTCAAGGAAAGTTAAAAGTGAAAATAAATGAATGGGACTATATTAAATTAAAAAGCTTCTGCACAACAAAAGAAACCATCAATAAAACACACAGGTGACCAACTGAATGGGAGAAGATATTTGGAAACAACACCTTTGATACCAGGCTAATATCCAAAATATATGAAGAACATATACAACTCAAAAACAACAACAGCAACAGCAAACAATCCAGTTGAAAAATGGGCAGAAGACTTGAACAGGCACTTCATCCAAGAAGACCTACGAAAGGATTCTTAATGGTTTTGAATAGCCTATAATCAAGGCAAGTGGGGAAAGTGAGTAGAGGCCCTTAGGGGGCAGCAGAGAACCACTTACTAAGAGACAGATTTTTGGTTGGCAAGTGTCTGTCTAAGCAAAGGGACCTTTGTCAGTAGGCAAAGGGTTAATCTGTTTGTATTTCTATTTCTTACTAGTAAATATGGATAAAAACTAAAGGAGTTGAGGTGACAGGATAGGGTACTTTAAGGTAGAAGCTTTTGGTGAATAGGATCCATGGGGACTGGTCAGTGTGTGGAATGCCCTCCCTGGAAGGCTCTAGTTCCAGACACTCTACAAGAGTCTTTGACAGTTTTTTTTTTTTTTTTTCATGCCTGCAAACAATGTTTGTTTATTTTAAGTTATCCAAAGAACAGTTGAACAGTGTAAGAGTATAGAAAATGATGGATCTTACAGAGGCACTTAAAAATTTTCTTATATCATGTGAGCACCTAAAAAGCTTTGATTGTACAAACTAAATGAGATCGAAGACAACTGTGATAGTAAAATATAGTAATAATATGTAATTAAATATCCTGTGTAAACTCCAGAGTGTAAGACCTCGTAGGCCTGGGCCCAGGGCAGGGGTTCTGCTTGCTGGGTTTAAGGACGACATTGTCCAAAACAACACAAGTAGTAGGTGGGAGTTCTAGTCAGAGTCTTTTTGCCTCCTGTGTCCATGGTCTTAATCCAGAGAGATATCATTTTCAAGGTGGTGTTAGGTCAAACTTTAGAGAAAGTTTTTTTACTGGGACTGCATTTTGTCTTTTATCCTAGCCAGGCCATTAGTAGGCCCTGTGTAGTATAACTAGATTTTCTTTATCATCATCATTAATATTATTTTAAATTTGTAATATGTTGAGGATGAACCTCTAGGTAAAATATAATAAAAATATCCTGGAAATATCTAATTTCTATGAAAGGTTTTAACATTTATTCTCACTTTCTAAACTTACTTTACCTGGGCCATACGGGTCCACAAACCCCACTTTAAGAGGCTCTGGTCCAGTCTCAATGTCTGGAGCTTTTCCCATTTACTTAAAAATAAATAAATATGTACATGTGACTTGTCGAGAATTTAAAGAGACAACTCTATCATCTAAACAGGTGATAACTAGAGGACCCATGCCTTTGGCTAAAACTGTCTTCAATTTTTTCATTTCTTGTATAATTTAACAGACATTTTAGAGATTATGGCTCAATATTTGTAACAGAGGAGATTTCGATCCATAGAAGATTAAAGATTGATGGGTTCCTGTGGTTGATATCTTTTAAATCTTTACTTCTTATCCTCCTATAAATCTCCAGAGATAGGTAAACTCTAGTACCTACATATAAGAATATTTTCGTAATTTGCATTTGAGTAAATTCTGGATGTACCTGTTTGGAGGGGTATGAATTCCTGTTTATGGGGGAAAAATTAGTATGGTGGTGGCTGTGTCTGCTAGAATTTTACATTTCCCATTTATGTAATCATTTATATGAAACTTCCTTTAGTGGGCAACAACTCACAGTTGAGGGAATTTGTCTATAATAAACCACTTGGCTTATGTTACATCAAATTAAATCAGATCAATTTCCTTCATTCTTAATTCCTTCCACATCACATCAGAATATTCCTTAAATGAGATGCTTATAAATAGATCGGACTTCTTAAGGGATATAAAATGATATGAACATAAATGTCAAACTGCTTTTTGGGAAAGAAGATTTTTCTTTAGTGAATGATCAGTTGAAGAATGGCATAATGCAGAGCTAAGCTTAAGGGATATTTAAAAAGGAAAGTAAACAAGATATAAAATTTAAATTTTTGATGAATCGATTTATATATTTTTGGTCTTAAAAGTTTGCTAGGTCCTAAATTTTAAGGAAAGGAGATTGCTGTTTCATAGAAAGTATAGAAAAAATGCTTTATTTATAAAAGAAATGAGTTTAAGTGAGTATTACAACATTGGAAGGCCTCTGTTGTATACCACCTTATAACCCTGATTTCCTACAAGCATATATCAACTCACATTCATGTACATATAGATAAGCGTGCCATCTGTTATAGCATTAGGTGCCAGAAAACATTTCTATGGATTTTCTTGAATTATACTAATTCAGAGAATGTCTATGATCCTTGATAAACTGGCTGACCAAACAAGCTTAGAAGAGATAGATTATCTTCTGACATATAATTTTTTTTCTCTTTCAGACATTTTTTGAGATCTTGTCATCTTGGAAATCTTTTAGGATTTACTGCCTTATTTCACACTTGGAATTTTCATTATGTTCTCATTTATACTAATGGTCTTTTTTCATGTATGTGTGTTCTTTCTTCATATAATTATCAGACAGTACAAACTAAGTAATGACTCTAGGGGTTGAATGGCTGGATCTACTTTGCTCTGGTCAGAAAACTAATATAATCACTGGGCAATAAAGTCTGAGAGACACCAGATTATTTCAACCGATTTCCACCAAGATAAAATTGTATGATGAAACATTATATTGTGGTTGGATACACAGAGTACCAAGTGACTGATTAATAATTTATTTATTTTTTGATGTCACATATTGACATGTACTTGATATGTATAGTAAAAGGAGAATGACCATGAAAGACTTGTAGTTCAATAACCCATGAAATCCTTAGACTAACAGACAATTCAATGTCCAAATCAGGAAAAGCAGCAAACATTAAAATTCTACGACTTAGGATATATCTCACATCCTGGGAGGACTATTTATATATTTTATATCATAGCTATCAGTCACAGGAAAATCAGCAAGAAGGGAAAAGAAGACTTATAGTTTGAATAAGCTGATGTCTTACTTTAAGTACAAAGTTTTTTTTTTTTAAATTGGGTGAATATGTTAATGTTGGTATTCATGCTCAGCAATGCGTCAACTGACATTTTTTGCAATTTTGTTTTTTTTTGTTTTGCTTTGTTCCTAAGTTCACTGAGGGAACACTGATCCAGTGGTATACTAGATGCCAAACATCTCTAAGGGCATCTAGTATACCACTGGATCAGTGTTCCATGTAGAAATGCTTGAGAAGGCTCTGAGCCTGTTAGAGTGTTTAGCATATGATAGACAAACATTCAGTTAATATTTGGTAATAATGATGGTCTTTAGGCCAAAGATATTTTGAGAGCTGGAGTTTTTTTTGTTCGTTTGTTTGTTTTTCTTTGTGAACAAGAGTAATAAAAATAATGAGCCTTTATTAAGAACTTATTTCAGGTAAGATGCTAAATATTCCTCATAGATCTTTAAAAATTCATTTTCTGACCAATCATAAAAGATTAATATTGTTATCCCTCTTTTAGAGAATAAAACAAAACAAAAGGCAACAAAACAACAACAAAGAAACAGAGTTAGAAGTATTGAGCAGTATTGCAGATCTAAGGTGGTATGCTTGAGCTCTGTTTTGAACCAGGCAGTTCTTACTCCAGAGAGCACTTTCTTAACCAACCACTACACTGTTCTGCCTTGCCACATAATGTTCCAAAGTGGTAATAGTCATCAAAGAGGTAATTTAAGGGAGAAACTGACATTAAGAGAAATGACTGTTGAGAAAAGTACACATTTGTAGAACGTTTTGCTATGGCAACAAGATGTCTCGATTTTATGGTAGGTGGGTTGTTAGATACCAGTTTAATTAGCCAACTTTCTCTGGGGTCTTGATGTAGTTGTTAACTCCCTCTACCATCGTAATGACTCTGAAAATTGTGTCTGTTTCTTGCAGCTGTCAAAATAACTGTATAGTAGTTAAGATGATACTGTTTCAATGTTTTATGCATTTTTCAGAAGCCATTTTCTGACCACAGAAATGAATGGTGATGCCGAGAAGTGAGAAGTTGTTTGTTTGAAAGGACAGATGATTTTGTTTAGCTATAACCTAGTGACGTGTAAAGAATTAATATGTACAAATTTATATGATTAGACTCACTCTCTTTCACAATCTTTGTCTCCTTTTTATAAAACTGAGTGTGACTAGTTCTTATTAGCTTATTAGAGAGCAGGAAGATTCTATTCTAGGCCTATGATTTATCATGGTGCTCACATCGAGATACAGCAGAGGCTCACCCTGTTGTCTGCCTGGAACAGGGGTAGATTCTTCATATGTGTAACTTACCTTCCTTGCTGTTCTCTCTCACAGTCTTTTTTCAGCAGAACTATTATGTGACTTCCAGAAGTTAAGGGGCATGTTTGTCAGATTAAAGGTGTATATATTACATTAGTCTTATAGGTTAAAATTATTTTTTGTAGGTTAAAATAAAATATTTAGAGCTGCTATGCAAATGAATAGAATAGTATCATTTTCCTCACAGAAAAGTTTGGGAAAGTAAATATCAGAATTCTTAATTTTTACTTTTGTTCTAGTTATTATCAAGTGGTGATCTGGCTCTTTATATTAGAATACTTTAATAAGTCTTCCAAAACTTATATGACATTTCTGTTTTTATAGTCTATGAATATTTTAGCAGATTTTACATTTGCAAAAATTCTTTTTTTTAATTTTTCACTAATTTATGTACTTTGTTGTATTTAACTCTGCACTGTTAATGCTCCCTAAATTGTAGATATGTTTTATTTTGTCCTCATTCTTATTTTTATGATTATGATTCACAGATTAGTTGTATTAAGTGTTGACAGTTTAATTATGATTATTGTACCTTAACGGTTATATTAAACTCAAAAGGTCTAAAAATCATTTTCTAAAAATCATTCTGAGCTTCTTGTTTTCTTGTTTGCTTTGTTGAATTGTGCATATCTGCAGAACCATGCTAACTAGAATAGGATCAAAATCAGTCATGTCTTGCTTGCAGAACAATTTCAGCTTTTGTGCTGTTTTAAATTTTATTTATTATTTTTATGCTGTAATAACAGCTGATGTTTTCTTTAGGAAGCAGGAAAAAAAACACATCTTTTTTCTCTTCAACAATAGATGCCTTCTGAACCTCATTTTTGATCAAATTTGTAGCATAGATATGAAGCTAAATCATTTTTTTTTTACTTCAAAACTCTGTTTTTCTGAATATCAGAGGTAACCTCCATGCAATATAAACTATTTACTTCAGTGACTTCTCCTTCTGACAAGCATCTATCTCTTTACAATTTAGTGTTCACTGGTAAATTTTACTTGGTTTTGGATGAAGAGCTGGAGAAGGCAATTATCCCAGCCCTGTAGCTTTTCTTGATCAGGGATCAGTCATGTGCTTTAATTGTGGTATCATTTAATGTCAAAATTTCTTTCATTGTGCTGAATTGCTGTAACTCTCTGTCTTACTTGGATAACTCTTGAAAATATATCTGCGTGTGTCCATTTTTATTGCCTAGCTCATGGGCAATAACTACACATTGGTGAGTGTAAAGTGATGAAGGTAACATTAAAAATTTGGTGTCAGAAAGTCTATCTTCTAACTTCAGTGCTGTCTCTACAAATTTGTAGACATTTGGTAATGTTACTGAGCCTCTCTGAGCTTCAGTAGTTTTAGTGATAAAATGGGTTTTTTAAAACAATAATTTAAAAAATGTTTACATCATATATTATTTTATATAAATTATACTACATATTATACAGCTATATATAATTATACATAAATACAATTTTAATTATGTTTTATGAATTAGGTATTACATACTACACATTACATATAATGTGTGATATATATTTGGTTACATATATATGTATTTGTTTATTTCTCCTTTTAGTTTCATTTCAAAATTAATGTGCTTCTACAGCCATGCCACCCTGAATAAGCCCGATCCCGTCTGATCTCTGAAGCTAAGCAAGGTTGAGCCTGGTTAGTACTTGGATGGGAAACCACCGAGGAAGAACCAGGCGCTGTAGATGTAAAAAATAAAAGAAAAAAAATCGTAAGATGACAAGGTCCTTGCAATCTGTGAAGTCAAACAAGGGTTCCCTTGCCTAAAAAAAAAAATTAACATGCTTTATCCCAGATGAGTTAGCATATTCACTCCTTTGTCATTTTTAGCCTCAGAAATCATTTTCTTTATGTCTATCAAAGAGTTGGCAAGGGACCTCAATACTCTTTTTTTTTTTTTAATAGTCACTGCCCTTGACTTACCAGTTGGTCTTAGAGAGCACATTCATGAAGTGTGCACTAATATCCAATACTAGCAGGTTCCCTGGACTAAAGAGGTTTTCAGTTTATATTCAAAATATCACAAGGACAGTCTCTGAACATAGTGTTTAATATTCTCTGTGTTCTAGGTCTAAATGTCATGCTGGTGGAATAACTAAAATATCCTGGTAGCCCCAGAAATGTAAAATGAATTATGTCTGCCCCTGTAGCAAAGTCTTCATGTTATAGCTAGCTCTTGCTGGTACATAAAATTATGTCAGTCAAAGCTGGGGTACAAGTAGTTTCTAAGAAGAGAGAATAACATAGGCAAATATACAGAGATGAAAAATTTCTATGGAGTGTTCTGTGTAGAAAATGGTGACAAGTGTATTGCAGTAGAGCATAGGATTCTTTCTGTGTCAAGGAAAAACATAAATTAGCTAGGGAGAGATTTGATAGTTTTGATTTTGAGGGCTCAATCTTATTATGATATTTTAAGTTTTATTTATAACAATGTCGCCCAACAAAGATATATTTTTTGATATATGTAAATATTAGCACGGATTATGATAGAATATTAGAAATGAGAATATGAGTTACTATACATTTGAACATAACACTTATTAAAATATGTATTTAAAGAAGACTGGTAGAGTTGATTGCTAGTGGGGAAAACCTTAGAAATATCACAGCCTCATAAACTATCTTGTATTTATTTCCTCGGTGCTTTCCACCATGCTCAAGATGAATATTTTTGATCTAGATGTGATGTGTTGATTTCTACCATCATTCTCCTCCTCCACAATAAACACACGGTCTTCAACCCTTGGAATAGAATCTGTCCTCATTTGTGTTTAACAGTTGGACTGCTGAATTGAATAGGTTGAGAAGTCTGAGATGAAATGAGTGGCTTTTATATTTTATTGGTGTCATGCAAAGGGAAGTCTTCTTTATCCACTCCATGATTAGAAAAAATTCAAGGAAACTATATTAATTGCTTACAAGAAAGCAAGATTAATTGATTGTAGAACAGAGACTTGAGTTAAGAATACAAGTTAAATGTTCATTAAAATAATTCAAGTAAAGAATAATAAAGGACTGAACTCAGCTTATAAGGATCAAAGAGGTATTTTAGATATAGAATGTGTAAGATAGGGGTTGAGGAGTTGGAGAAGTTGAAGAAAACTTGAAATATCTAACTTGAGTGACTGTTAACTTGAGGTGGGGGAAGAATGAGTTGAAACTATCTTTTGAAAAATAAAGTGGGTAAGGATGAATTAAAGGATTAAAGAAAAAAAAATTTGGAAAAGCCTGTCTAGGTAAAAAAAGAATTGTAGCAATGGTAGTGAAAAGAATGAATAAAACGTTTAGTTGTGATGTCACAGCTAAGGTCAGAAAATGGCTTGATATTGATATTAAAGTTTTCAGTGACTTCCCATTGGCTAAAACAGCAGTTTTCACCCTGAAAACTGTAAGGAGCAATATTTACATCCCAAAAATAATCATATCGGGCTTTGGCATAGACAAAACTGACTTTAGAATATATAAAACTGCATATTAAGTAGCTGTAATTTCACCCCTATCTAAGTACCTAAGTAAATAAGTGTGATATTATAACAGCAATACTCTTACATGAGTTTTATTTTATTTTTAAGTAGTTTTATCTCAGTTTTTATAGTTTCAACTATCATTTGAGTAAATTAGTGGTAATATAGCTCTCTACTAATCTTAACACTAAAATTTAAGAACTATATGGAAAAGCTGTTAAACTCATTGGTCCAGCAAATGAAGCTCTCCAGAAGTTAGATACTATATCAGGTTGTATTTTCAAAGATGGCTGCAAGAATATCTCTCACCCTATAGAACGTTTTCAGTAGAGCTGAATCTAATTTCCCTCTCCTGGAATCTGAATGTATTTATGATTTGATGATATGCAATAGAAATGACAGTACATAATTTCTAAGGCTACATAATGTTTGCATTGATATATCTAATTCAATTCTCTTTATTTTTATGCTGCTAAGATGACCTTCCTTTTTCCAACACTACATTGAATTGTTATACCAACGCATGTTTCCAATTACAGTGTTATTCTTAAATTTAGAAGTCTCCATTCCATCTTTCTTGCAATTTCATCTTTTACTCAAGGGTCTTGTAGTTGGCTTCAACCCCTGGACACCCCTGATCTTTTTACTACTGGATTTTTAATTTTGCCTTTTCCAGAATGACATAGCTAGAATATAGACTTTTAATTTTGGCCCTTTCTACTTAGTAATATGCATTTAAGTTTCCTCCAGGTCTTTTTATGGTTTGATAACTCATTTCTTTTAGTGTTAAATAATATTCTATTATATGCGTGTGTCACAGTTTATTTATCTGTTCATCTACTGAAGGGCATATTGGTTGCTTTCATGTTTGATCAAATCAATTATAAAGAAAGCTATTATAAACATCTGTGTGTAGGTTGTTGTGTGGATATAAATTTTCAATTTCTTTGGTAAATATCAAGGAGCACGATTATTGAATTGTGTGGTAGGAGTATGCTTAACTTTGTAAGAAACCACCAGATTGTCTTCCAAAGTGTCTGTACCATCTTGCATTCCCACCAGCAATGAATGAGAATTCCTGTTGCTCTTCATCCTTGGCAGCATTTGACGTCAGTGTTCCAGATTTTTTGCCATTCTAATGTAATGGTATCACCTTGCCGTTTTAATTTGCATTTTCGTAATGACATTTAATCTTTTCATATGTTTGTCTTTAAAAAAATCCTCTTTAGTGATGTGTCAGGGTCTTCAGCTCGTTTTTAAATCAGGTTGTTTTCTTATTGTTGAATTTTAAGGGTTCTTTGTGCATGTTGGATAGTAGTTCTTTAGCCGATGTATTTTTTGAAAAGATTGTTTCCAACTCTGTGTTTTATTTTCTCATTCTCTTAACATTGTCTTTCACAGAGCATATATTTTAAATTTTAATGATGTCCAGCTTATCAATTGCTTTTATCATGCATCATGGCTTTGGTGTTATATCTAAAAAGTCATTGCCACATGGAAATTTATCTAGGTTTTTTACTATGTTATCTTCCTGGAGTCTTACAGTTTTGCATTTTACATTTATGTCTATGATCCATTTTGAATTAATGTTTGTGAAAGATATAAGGTCTGTGTCTTGATTCTTTTGCCAAAAGTTGTCCCATATTTCCAGCGTCATACTCTGAAAAGACGATCTTTGCTTTATTGCCTTTGTTCCTTTGTTAAAGATCAATTGATTATATTTATGTGGGTCTATTCTCTTTGTTATTCTATTTGCTTTTAAGTTTTTCAGGTTTTTATTGATATATTGTTTATGTCAGAGATTATTTCCTCAGTTGATGGACCAGGTAAATGGAACTGCTATAAATACGTATTTAGTAGTGTTGTGGTAAGGTATGGTGTAAGCTCTGTTGTCTTGTGATTAATTATATCTGTTTTTGAGTGAGCCTATGCCACTGGACTGTTTCTCAATGTTTTCTTCCCCGATTAGGTGGAACAGTGTTAGTAGTTATTTATTTTTATGTGTCATCGTTGGATCAGAATTTTGGATTTATTGAATATTGAATCCGATTAAATGCAGTACCAGATTTCAGTCACTATCTTTAAGCATTGAGTCCTTTATAGATTGACGTGACCTCATTTTTTCTAATCTCTTCTCTAAGTTGACCTTTTTTGCATATTGTAGTGACTTTTTTGGCAATATATATACTGATCAAAACCACATTTCTGACCCCCTGAAGTAAAATGTTTGCCTCTTCTCTCTATGGAGCAATAGGCAGTTGTTTGTGTTCATAGTTGAGCTGCTTGAGAATGTTGTGGATTTGTAAAGACAAATTGCATGATTAGCATTTGAAAGGAATAGCTGTAAATTGTTAACCAATCTAGACAGTTGGTGATAGTTAATTTACCTCAATGCTGGGAAAAAAAAAAAAAAAAAAACCACAAGGCTACCTGCAGTAACAACTTAATGTGTTTTAAATTTTTCTAATGGGATAAATTAGCTTTCATTTCTAAAGATACAAATAGACTTGCATTCATTTATGTAGAAATGTTTGTATGTTACATGGGCAAACATTGAGCAGAGTTTTCATTGACATCAATTATATTTAATTCAGGGTACATGTTTAATAATTAAAATCTCCTTTAAATAATACAATAAGGATGCTACTAGAAAAATGAATGCAGAGAAAGACTATTCTGAGGCAGACATTTTCCTGTTTTACAGTTTTTGAGAAAATGGAGAATTGTACTCTAAAGACCCTCTATCTATTATAAACATAAGGATAAAATTAGAGCTTTATTTTAATATGTGATTTTAAATATTGTGTGTATTGGGAGTGTCAAGAGTAAAGTGTGGGAATGAAAGTTATCAAGTTATGAGTGCCCTTATTTCAGGGGCAATCACTTCAACTATAGTGAAATCTTTGAAGACAAAAGGAGTGTTTTGAAAACATACTGTGTGTGTGTGTGAGTATGCGTGCGTGTGTGTGTGTGTGTTTGTGTGTGTGTGTGTGTGTGTGTATTTCTTGGGGAGAGGTTACAGATAGTAGGCACTCATCATTTTTTTCCAATATATATTATAATTTGTCAGGCTCTTGATTTACTCAAAGTTATTTTGTATTTCCCAGAAAAAAAAAAAAACGTTTTGTTTATACTCTAGAAATGTAGGCATCATGAAGAAAAAGAATGTTTATGAAATGCTCTTTAGACATTTAAATCTTTTGTGACAGCAAAGAGGAAAAAGCAGCCAGCAAAACGAATAGCTTTGCTCGGGTGAGCAAGCACACCATGACTATGTATGGCTTTCTTTTGTGCCTTTTCTGCGTGTCCTCTTGATAAATCATAAGCAATTCTTTTTCTCTATATGTTGGTGAGGAAGGGATGGAAAAATACATGTTCACTGATTCTGTTAACAAAAAGTCGATGATAAATTTTTTTTTAATCTGAAGATAACACTTGAGTTAATTTAACTTCACTGAGTTCGACTACTTTTTGTCTCTCTACTCTTAATAAAAGGTTTTCTGCTGTCATTTTCCTGAGGTTTGAAGGAGAAGTTTGCTGACCCCCAAGGACTACTCTCCCATTTGCATTAGTTAGACATGGCTCCTGTGGTTCTGTCATGGCACCCTGGAGTTTTCCTGACACTGCATGTCATTGATGTACTTATTTCCCTTTTGGTTCTCTGGCTGTTTGGAATGGGATGGCACCTGTCAGGGATCTGGCTGGGTTGCTTAGGTGCTGTCATGTTTCCTGGCCACCCTGTCTAGGGAGACAGATTTAGAAGGAACTGACCATACAGAAACTTTTATGTATTGTTAAGCTGGTCGACAAACATAAATCATCAGAGGAGATTTAATGCATCAGGGACAAAAATAAACAGAAACTCTTTCATCCTTTCAGTTAAGAATCATTTACATGAAAGTATTAACTTGTAATTGGCAAATTATTTCTTGAGCACCTGATATACCCAATATAAAGTTCTAGACCCAGTGAAAGACATGTAAAGAATAAGATATAAAACCTCTGTTCAGGGATTAAGAATTTTGTGATTAACCATATTCTAAGGTGTAAATTGCTACATAAGGAGTCAATGGGAGCTCAGAGATAAAAGCATCAGGAGAATCAAGAAGATCTTCATGACTTTATAATTTTCTTGAACTTTTTTTTTCTTTTTTCCAGGTTTTCAATTGCAGTAACCAGGAGAGCTAACTCAAATGGCCTTAAAGAAGAAATAATCTTTTCATTTAAGTAACTGAAAAGTCCAGTAATAGATGGAATGGTTTGTAGGCATAGCTTCATCAGAACTCCACGATTCTGTAATTCTTTCACATTCTTATGAAGAATAAATAAGGCAATAAATGCAAACGCTGCACATAAAAAGAGAATAGTTAATAAATGGTAAAAAAAATCTGTTATCAATATTTTTATAGGTATATACATATTTAGTGTAAAATTTTTAATGTTCATGACTAATTCTACTTTCCCATCCTACTGCTTAAGTAACATTTTTTTAAACTGTTGGAACTATGTGGCAATGTAAAAGTTTTGAAATCATAGAAATTTTGTAATAAAAATAAAATAATGCAACCATTTATTGAGTCAACTTGCATTAATAATATCCACATTAAAAAGGCATCCAAATATTTATTTTATGGAGAATGGTTATATATATTATTAATAACACTTTTAATAATTCAATATAAATTGATAATTCATCATCTTAATGATAAAATAAGTAAATACCCTGGCAGTAAGATGAGAGGTAAAGTTTATAGGAATTTTTTTTTTTTTTAGTTTTTTAAATGATACATACCATAGTGAAGTAAATACCATACATTTTCTCCTTGCAAGTGGCAATACTTCTACTGATTCTTACTGGCACTTTGGAAACTTACTGTAAAGAATAATTTGAAGAGATGTTAAGAGTTGGAAACTGGTTCTGAGATACTATCTACAAATAAATCTAGAAAGAAAATAAGCAATATCACAATTTCATTTAAAGCCCAATCCACTTATAAAATTTTTATAATCTTCAAGCTTAAAATAATTCTGAATTAAATGTATTAATTATCATAGCTTTGTGTCTCTGGACCAGTCATTTTCCCATCTCTATTCCCAGGTAAGGTGTGTGTAACTCAGGTTGGGCTATTCCTAAATAGTCTGATTCTGTGACCTGCCATTCACAATACACCATGTTCTACATGATATTCCTAGAATGCTATGCCAGTAATAGTGACTCATTAATAGCGTCTCATTAATAGCCAATATAAACTCCCTGACTCTAGCTTGAGAAATTTTTCCACTCGTGTTTCTTTCTGTTCACTTTAAGCACTACCATCTTCAATAGAATTTCATCTTCCCTAGTTTCAGAAGTAACTGATGTTGAATCTTGGTTGTACATCATTTGTCATGTTTGAACTAGACCATATCTAACTTTTGACTATATGCCTAATGATGATTCTGGTAGTTACTTCACAGTCTGTGCCTGCAGCCTCAGCTGGAGGTTCTGGTTCTGGTATTGACTTAGTAGAGTGTCCAGGGCAGTGTCAAGAATCCAGGATAAGAATTGCACAGAACTGCATCATTAAGGTTTTGTTTGTGCATATGATAAAGAAGATTATTATTGTTGTGATAGCAATAATACTTTCTATTTCTGGACTACTTTTTGATTTACAAAGCACTTTCATAAATTTTATCCTAAAGACTATTATATGAAAAAAAAACAGATATTAATTTTCCTATCTTATAGACTATAAAAACAAAATTTGAGAGGTAGGTATCCTGCTTAAGATCACATAAGATAATAAATGCCAAGCTTAGAAATCCAAACAGGTTTTACAGATAGATGGTGTTTTTACTTTATAATTTCTTAAGTAGTTATGCATGTGTGCAAAGACGAACTGTCTGATTATGCTACTTCTACCAAGACTTATTTGCTCTGTGGGTACGTGTGTGTGTTTACATAGTGTGTGGTGTGTTGAATTTAGAAAGGAAAAATACCAATGAGATACACCTAGATGATATATTGGAGTAAGAGAGTTACATGGGTTTCACTGTATAGATTAAAGACCTAATATAAATATTTTTATAGCCCAAGATATAAAACAAAAGCAAACTAAATTATAGAGGAAAGAGAAAGCAATGCTTATTTGCAACTCATATTTAACATGTTTTATTATCAGAAATGGTGCACCCAAAATAGTGTCTTCTGGATCAAAAATGGGAGTAAATTGGCCTATTCACCAATTACTATTATTATCTAGCCGAAACACAAAGTCAAATGCGCTCCAGGTAGGGGAGGGACTTTCTCTCTTTTTTATTTGTACAGTTCCTTGAAATTAACAAATACTTTTTTTTCACATTTTTAAAAAAAAATATTTCTAATAGCAATCTGTGTAGCAGAATTTATAATTTTTGTTTTATAGAAGTTACAACCCTAAACACTAGATAAATTTAGTGATTTGACCAAGGTCACAGTTAATGGGAAAGATTGATGCAAAGGAAAAGGTCATATTATTCATTAAACCATGTAAATCCTAAATCACATCTCCAGTCCTTTACCTATGAGATTTTCCACGTTTAGATTTATTCTACTTTCTCCTGGAAATTAGGTTTGAATGGCCATCCCCTCAATGTGTGGAAATAAGTTTAGAGGAGGAATCCTTCATCCTGCAAACATTGGATATATCCTAAAATTTTAGCCTGAAAACAATCCACTATCTGCTATATATATATTTTTAAAACATCTAACAACAATTTGATATTCAGTTGTACCCAGGAAAACAAAATTAAATTTATGGGAATTAGGGAATTAAGAATTAGAAGTGTGTAGGATATATAATATAACTTTGAAAAATATTAGAGTTTTTCTTTTTATGAACTTCTAGAATACTCTAAGTTGCCTCATAAGGCCAGTATATTTCACTAGTTCAGACTTTCTTGGTCTTAGTGAGTTTGAATTAGATTTGAATTATAGTGTACTTTGTTGTATGGGTCCTCTCTTTTGTTACACTGTCCACTTTTTCAACTATTAGAAACCAATGCCACTTTTGTAAACATAAAACACACCACTTTTCTTTAATATGATTTAAATTTACTTTAGGTTACCCAATCCCCAAAATTCCCAAGCAGACCAATATCTCTATGTGGGGATGATGATTCAGAGACCTGTTCCTGCTGATTCTTTGGCTGAGGCTCCTGGCACTTCAGGGGAGTAGTTGTAATTTTAACAGTAAAGAGAGAGGAAGAGGATAACTAGGAAAATTGTTACAATAATGTAAGATAGATTGTTTTTATTTTTTGTTGGGAAGGTTGGTAAGGTGATCTTTAATCAACCTTAAAAAAATATATTCCTTTGAACTAGGATTGGGAAATTTGATTGCATGTTCCCATGATATCAGAATACCTCAAGGCGTTAGTGATATTGCCTGATAGTTTGTAAGGCAACAGGAGGGAGGGTCCTACTGGCTGTATAAAAATCATTCGTGTCACAGAAAACAGATATTTGGGGAGATAAAAAGATGTGTTTAAAAATAAAGAATGAAGAAAAAGGAACATCAATGGCTCATGTTTCAGTAATGGTGTAAGGCTATAATGGTATAAGGGAGCAGGAGGATGTAAGGAGGAAGGATGAAGCCACTATAATAGGAAGTTCAGGGTGTCAGGAAGATTGGGTTATAAAATAAGGAGCTGGCGTAGTGGTTCATGGATGACTTCCCTTTAGCCTCAGGGCTCATTTCTCCTGCTGCATTGAATGAGGAATGGGTGTCAGAATCAACCTTGATTAATTAAGCAAGCTGCCCCTTTTCTCATGCACTAAAGCTCTACAAGATAGGGTGGTCCAGGAACCTTATTTCTAAGCCTTGTACCTGGCACTGTGAGTACCCCTTCCTCAAATGCCAGCAGTGCCAAAAGGTGTTGCTTCCTGTCATGTCCATGCACTTAGTTTATTTCATTCTGCCTATTAACATCTTGCCCTTGTTCAGAGCAATGACGCTGCATAAAACTAAGTTATTATGTTAAAGCTGTGTGCTGCTGTTGCTGGTAATTAGAAACTTCCTACTTTATGTGGCCCAGTGGAACAAAGTAGGCATTCTGGCATTTAGTGGTGTATCACATTTGGTTTAGAAGAAAGGCACATTTAAGGTGAGTTTGGGTGCTTACTCATATCTTTTGACCTATAAGGGTCTTATGTAATGTTTAAACTGATTAGAGGCAGATGCTAACTAACTTCAGCTTGGATAATTAATTATAGGGACAATTTTAGGAACTAAATAGTACAAAATGATGTAACGCCTGATTTTTTAAAAAAAGAACTATCTTTATATTAAGCATTATACTCAGTCTATTAGAGTTTTTTAAAAGTTTAAGACAATTCCTTTCTTTAAAGGGATTATATTTATTACATTATATTTGTTAATGGGGATAACAGTTATGCAGATGCCTATATTACAAGGCAGACTATGATAAGTATTAAAAAAGAGTATAGAAAATGTCATAAAAGATTTTAGAAAAGCAATAAATCAGGAAAAGCTTCATGCAGGAGGTGTTATTTAAGATGGGCATTGAGAAGCAATGATCTGGGAAGGAACTGTCTATTCTACAGTGATAATAATAAAAAAACCTGGTGTAGAAAATTGCAGAGTGGCCTTGGAGAATAGAAAATAGTTTTACTTGTTTTAGAGTTGAGAATATCAGCTTAGTGTGTATATATATACACACGCACACACATATATATGTGTATACACACACACACACACACACATATATATATACACACACATATACATATACATACACACACTTCTGAACTCTACCTACAGCTTACTAATGTAGAATATCTGGAGATAAGACAAAATAATCTCTCTCGTCCCTTTAATTCCTCAGCTTTGGAATCTACCTAAGCATAGCTGACGTATAAGAGAATATCAAGAGATGAGACTTGAATTTAGGTAGATGGGAGATATATTGTGGAGTTTGATATTTTTCCTAATAAACTCTTATTAAGTAACCACTGGATTATAATAAACTTGCACATTGTAATGTACTTGCACATTAGAGGATGCAAAGTTGACTGAGAGAATCCCTGCACTCTGAAGACTCAGAGTCTTATAAAATGAACACACAAAAAAATAATTATAATTTAAGATAGAGTGTGATATATAGGAGTATCAAAGAGAAATTCTTATTATATTTCAAATATGAATCAGACGTTTTTTGGCTTTCACTCATTTGAGCTGCCCAGCCCCTTGGTAACTCAATGAATATGTAATGTAACATAATGAAAGTACTTTAAAAACTGATGAGCACTATAAAAATTTATCTAGAATCAATTTAAAAATAAGAGAAACCATAGGACTAGGACAAATTAAGAGGTTAGTTATTGCATAAGTATAGGCGAGATGCTTAAATTTTGTTTCGAGTAATAGCTACCAATAAAAAATTCCAACAAAGCAACAGAAAAAGGTCATTTCTACAGCATAAATGAGATGATATTGAAGTGGTGTGTTATTGATAGTTTAATTGAATTTTTGATGAAGAGCTGAAGTATATACAATCCGAACTTCATAGATCTAGAGTAAATACTTGCTGACCTTGCACAGGAAAAGCAAAAATAACAACTTTTTTTCAGTGTGGTGTCTGGACATTTGAATTCAACAGATTGATTACCTAATAGCAACCAAAGAAATGAGATTTCAGCTTCAATCTCTTACATGTCTTTTATCTTTGATTGGTTTCATGCTTAATGACTTATTCTCAAGCATTGATACTTGTCTTTAATGTAGGCTGCAATAGTAATAAGAGAACATGAACGAATTAACATTTACATTCTGGGAAAAATGATTTCAAGTCCATGGACCAGGTATGTTATTTTAATTTCCAGAAGACAGCCTAACGGCTAGTAGTCTCAATAAAAAAGATACTCATAATCTGTTATGAGTATACATTTTATGATTATGAGTATACATTTTTATTGCATTCATCAATTTTAAAAATATTTCCCTATATGTTATCTTTCAGTTACCACTGACCAAAGGCTGGGTCGACTCAAATGAATGAAGGTGATTAAATATTCTGCTGTACAAAGTACAGCAGAAATTTCTCTCTGATACTCCCATATATCACACTCTGTCTTTTCTTATGATTATTTATGTGTTTATTTCTCTCTGCAGGCTAATTTCTCAGAGTGCAGAGATTCTATCCTATTCATCTTTGCATCCCCAGAAGTATCATATTCAGAGTGTTGATTTTGTGTAAATGTTTGTTGATATGAACAGAATTAAATAAACAAATTATTTAGTTATTGGTGAAAATGGGCAAAGATGTCCAGAGACTGGTTCTCCCCACAGAAATTAGTTTGACTTTTAATGTTGTTGTATCATTTAATACTCACAATGTTTCTATAAGATAGACATTTTTTATTGTTCTCATTATACCAATATTGAAACTAAGCTAAGAAGAGATTAAACAGTTCTAAGGTTACACAGGTAGAAAATAACATAGCCAAGATGCGCACCTAATGTGATGCCAGGGGCTGAGCTCTTAACTACTTTTCTGTTGCTTGTGTTGATTGCATCAACATGACTTTTGTAACTGTAATAAACCCCTGTATTTGTGAGGTGATTTCTACAATGTGGAGACTCTCTATGTTATGTAATTGCTGTCACAGAACAACTGTGGAAAGTCAGCAGGGAAAGTATCATGTTTACAATACAGATGAAGAAACTAAAGCTCAGGGAGGCTGTGATTTCTCCCAGAGCCACAGAGTTCATAACTGGAAGATGCTGCACTAGGATAATGCTGTTATGATTCTAGTTCATCTTGGTTTCCTCATTTGTATTCTGGGGATACTATATTGTAGTGTAGTGTGAGTAATCAAAGTAAAGTAACTTACCACAAAATATGCATCTAGTAAATGTTTCCTTCCCAACTATTATTATACTATGCTACCTTTATATTACCTGATGATTAATACTGATAGCATCTCTAAAAACAAAAGCACATTCAGTTCTCCAAATATTGGTTGACTTAATGTGTTTGCTGAATGTTTTTGAGATTGTTGACCATGTTAAAAGCACCAGAAATGAGTCTGAATTTTGTCTTAAATGGGTGAATATTATGGGCAATATTGTATTCTCTGAGACTCATATAAGAAGGAGATAGTGTTGCTAATTTTGTTAATTTATAGTTGTTCAATTATCCTTGGCTTAATTACTCTGAATCTGCTTCTTCCCTCGTAGAATAGAATTGTATTCACTCATCTATTTTTTAAATAGATATTTGTAGAATACTTTCTATGTCCTAGGCATTAAGGCAATCATTAGATAATAATAATAATAATAATGAAAACATTTATAGCAATAATGATCCTTACACAGTTATTGATGAAATTATATTAGAGATGTGGGATAGTACATACCACAAGTGTGCCATAAATGTCTGATAAGTTTCAAATTATTTTATGAATACATTGTAATTTTCAAAAAAAAAAAAGGATTTCACTCAGAACCATTTCAAATTTAAGTGAATACTTGCCTTATATTTTAATTTTTTCAGATAATTATACATTCATATGCTTTGAAATATAACTTACCTTAGGTTCAGTGCAACAACCCAGTGCCGCATGTGTCTTCAAGACCTGCACCAAATCATGACCAGCAGTAAATGAGCATCTACTGTGAAATGCACATGCAAATCTGACTAAAGAATTATAAGAGCCAAACTCCTTCAGCAATTTGAATTTCATTTTTTTTAACTTTCTGTTTTGAGTCTTATTTAGTAAAACTTCAATTATATAATTCTTCTTTTGGATACTTTTATAACCCTTGGGAATATTTTTCCTTAGTTAACTTTTCAAATTCATTATTTTTTAGCTAATATTTTATTTTCTGAAATTACTGAAATACTTTGCTTCTTTGAGGACTGACAAAAAGTATTATGTATTGTTTTGTTTTTATGATTAGTCAAGTCTTAAATTTAGAGAATTTTAGGCTGGAATTTCATGCATAAAGTATTAGACAAATGTTAAGTATTCAATATCATTTGTTAGTGGTTGCTACTTTATATTATTATGCTGTTCACTATAAAAGCTTGGTTAATTTTTCCTGATTTATGTTGAAGCTTAAAATAAACTACAAAATCAATGTGATATTTTAAATTAATACAATGAAATAATACTCAGCTTTCAAAAAATATTAAGTTAAATCTTTTATACAAATATGGAAAAAGGAGCCACTATATTCTGTTAAGTCAAAAACATACATTTAACAACACTATATACAATATATTCCAGTTTGTTTATATTAGACATCAAAAATATATGGAAGAACACACAAAAATTTTTGTCTGTCTCTGTAGAGGAGAACTGAATCTGTGGCCTACAAAAGAGGTTTACTGTTGTGGTTTTAATTTTTTTACTCTGTATAGGTATTACTTTTTGAATTAAAAATAACACTTAAAAAAAGGAATAAAATAATACATGAAGCTCGTGAAAAATAAAAACCACAATGAAAACATTATTTTCCTTATTAATTGATCCTTTTTATTAATCTTTTGATTTTAGAACCAACAGGTCCCATAGGTTTTGGCTCTTGCAGGTTATCCAGTCTAATTTCCAACTTTGCAACTACTGAAAGAGAGGTTAAGTGAGTACACTAGAGTAGTTCAGGTTAATGGCTATGTAAGGATAAGGATCTTGGTCCAATGCTGTTTGCTGGTTAATTGGAACTTTTACATCATGGTATATTCTCCCTCACTGTGTCTTTTCCTTCTTTCATTATGAGTTTTGATTTTTCTCTAATGTTTATAAGAAGACACCATGTCCAATCATATCTTTCAGTAGATCTTCTTTTGTAAATATAGAAGTAACACAAATGCAAATTGTAAAGCTAGATACACTGATTCTATAGAGGCAAAAGGCTCAAAATAGCCAATGCAATATCGAAGGAGAACAAAATTAGAAGACTGACGCTACCCAACTTCAATACTTACTACAAAGATATAGTAATCATGAGTGTGGTATTGTCAAAAGAATAGACAATTAAATAAATGTGACAGAATAAAGAGCCTATAAATAGACCAACATAAATATAGTCAACTAAACTTTGACAAAGGAGCAAGACAATCCAATGGAACAAAGAGTCTTCTGAGCAAATGGTGCTAGAAAAACTAGACATCTTCATGCAAATAAAATAAATAAAATAAAATAAAATAAAATAAAATAAAATAAAATAAATATATCAACACATAGACCTTATATCCTTCACAAAATTTAACTCAAAATGTATCACAGAGCTAAAAGCAGAAAACCTAGATAATCTTGGGTGTGGTGATAAAACACCAAAGGAATGATTTATGATAGAAGTAATTGATAAGCTGGACTTCATTAAATGAAAGACAATGTCAAGAGAATAAGACAAACCCAGAACTTGAATATATATGGCAGCTTTATTCATATTTACCCAAACTTTGATGCAACCAATATGTCTTTTAGTAGGCGAATGCATAAATAAACTGTGATATGTCCATACAATGGAATATTTTTCATCACTAATAGGAAATGAACTATCAAGCCATGAAAGGACATGAAGTCACCTTAAATGAATATTTCTAAGTGAAAGAAGTCAGTCTAAAAGGAGAACATACTGTATGATTCCAACTCTATGAAATTCCAGAAAAGGCAAAATTATGGAGATAGTAAAAAAGTCTGTGTTTGTCAGGTGTTTGGGTTAGGAGGGATGATAAATAGAACACAGGATTTTTAAGACAGTGAAAATACTCTGTATTATGCTTAAATAATGGGTATAAGTCATTATATATTCATTCAAACTCTGTATAGGATGTATAACACTAAGAGTGAACCCTAATCTAAAATATGAACTTTAAGTGATTATTATGTGTCCTTGTAGGTTCATCAGTCGTAACAAATGTACCACTTTGGTGGAGATGTTGGTAATGAGAGAGGCTATGTATATTTGGGGGAAGCAGTTATATTGGAAATCTGTGTACTTTTCTCTAAATTTTGTTGTGAACCTAAAACTGCTCTAAAAAGTAAAGTTTTAATAAAGAAAACAGCAAAAAACCTACATCAATAGTACTTTTTTTTCAATATCTTCTGCTCTGTCAAGTAACAGAGATAAGACTCATTCCTAGTAATGCTATACGTATAAAAAAATGAAGCCTCTAGAAATAAATAAAATAGCTCCAGAACAAAAAATGTTATCTCTGCATATAAATATTAGATGCTTTTAGTCATTATGATACCAGTTACAGGTTGAACAAATATTTTAATTCTCATATTGTTTATTTTGGTACTATAGAAACTACACAAACACATGTGTGTACCTATAGACACCACAATGCACTATATTAAGATCCTATGAGATTAAAAATGCTCTCTGATTTGGGTTAAAACATAGGATTTGAACATACAGCCACTCCATTTAAAGAAAGGATTTCTCATGAATCGCTAATGTCAAACAATTTTTTTTCTTAACTTGTAATATCACTTAAGTTTATCACTTAAGTTTTTGCTTACATACAAGTCTAATAAACTTCACATGCTTAAACCTTAATGTAAGTATAAAACAAAACAAATTTAAACATCAAATGCAAACAATATCAATATCAAACCAATAAAAACTAACTAATTTAATGTGACCGAGGCTTGAAATTATCGCACTATTGAAACCATTTTGTGGTTGTAGAGGTGACTGGCATAGTGTAAGTTTTGTTAAATTCAGTGTAACTAGGTTGTTCCACTTGGTGCTGGGACATAACATGGTGCAAATATTCTCTCCCCGCCTCCCCTCCCCTCCCCTCCCCTTGGCCTTCAACCCAAGTAGTGTTTCTTACTGCCATTTGAATTGTGAATACAGGCACTAATGAGGGCACAGAAATTATTTGGCCTTCAACCCAAGTAGTGCTTCTTGCTGCCATTTGAATTGTGAATACAGGCACTAATGAGGGCACAGAAATCATTTGGTCTTCAACCCAAGTAGTGCTTCTTGCTGCCATTTGAATTGTGAATACAGGCACTAATGAGGGCACGGAGATTATTTGACAGTAGAAAACAAATGACTTAAATGTGCTTACTTTAATCCTTTTAAGTTATCATAGAAATAAGAACCCTAATTATAAAAAGAAATCCCAGAGTACCCTCAAGATTTTGAAAATACAACATAATTTTTCTCTAGACAAATGATACAATGATTAATTAAAAATTATTATGTTTTTCTTATATCTTCCATCCTTCATTTTTTATTATGATTTTATATGAATCTAACTTCCTTTAATTACTTTCAAAAAGCTGTTAAGGTAATACAAATAGAAGCTTTGATTTCTTTTCATGATTTTGAAGAAAAGTTTTTAAAGTCATATATTAGATATTGGGAATTTTATCATAAACTTATTCCACCATCAATGTATCTATAATAAATAAAATGTAGTCTTATCTGTAATAATGTGGCAGAGGTAGTTATTAAATATTTTGAAGTCTAGTTTATTTACAGTTTAAACTGAAATAGAAATTGGCATGTTACCTAATGTCCTTTTTTCTATCATTTTATATATTTGCAGTTTAGTATCATAATAACATAACCTTTGATTTATTTCTAACTTTTACTAGAATTATTTTCTAATTTTGTTCTTATTATTTTGATAAATGATAACATACTTTTTATTTTACATTAAGAGTTTTGCAACTATGGTATAATACATTTGTATTATACATTTGTATTAAATTAGTTGGATAAGTTGGCAAAAATGTATTTAATAAATGTATAGGCTTTACATCACATCTTGGTCAGGTCCAGTTTTACCTGAGTACTTGACAGGGATTAAATTAATTTTTTACTACTGGAAAATAAATGATGTCTTCATGGTCCACTTATTCCGTTTAGATAAAAACCATTCTATAGATGGATATTTTTGTGAAATATCACTTATACTTAATTCAAACCTGCAAATTTGAAATTAGGGAAATATGGACAATAATTTTTTTGACCTTTAATGGCGTCTCCTATGCTGGTAATCAATAAACATATATGATCATTATAAAAATGAGAATTTAGATTTCTTTATAATAATACCAGTTCTTGATAGGGACCAAAACACTATATTTTACTACTTTTAATAATGTATCTGTTAACTGCTATATCTAGAGATAGGCTTCCCCATCCTTCCTTTATTTTCTCTTGCCATTATTTTCCTACCCAGAATTCAGTTTTGAGGCTCTTAGCTTTTTAATTAAGATGTTTTCACAATCAACAGAAAACAACAACCAAATAGGAGCCTAATGTGCTTGCAATTCCCTGATTCCAAGTACAGCATCTCAGGGTAACGGGGGAGATATCTTTGGTCTCTCTGGTAACCTCACATTTTGAAAAGTGAACATTAGGATAAATTTGAGATACAGCTTTATGTTTTATTAATCGTATTTTCCCCTTTTTGTCTTCTATTTTTGCAATATTCCCTTCTGTGTTTCTACAAGGTGGTTCTTGCTCTTTATAGGACAGTCACTGTGTATATGTGTGTTTGTATTCATATGTCCTTGTTTTCAATAGAGTAAAATTTTGCCTGCCAATAGGTGTTACCAGCTCCTTCCCAAGCTGAAGGGAAGTTAAAGTTGGATTTAAGCCCTTGTAATCA